>NC_133657.1:6170282-7407127 GCF_009905375.1 Apium graveolens | reverse complement strand
TAACATGAAGTAACCAAATCTATATCTAAACCACTACCTTCCATACCTGAACCCCTTGTTGCTGATCCCACAATAAACATCCATGTGAACCAATCATTCCAAAAGAGGAACCTATTGATTGGGACACTATCAAATTGCCTACCTTTCTAACCACTCTTCCACTACCAAGAAACAGAAAAGAAAACCAAAATCTACACCTCCCATAACCTCTAAGAAATTCACTCAAAAAATAAAAACCTAAGCCTAAGTCACCCATTTCTAAAGATGATTATGTTCACATCTGTGACATAAAAGAAATTTCAGACATTGAACTCTATCTGGATGAGCTGGAGGATGTAAGGGGAATAGCAGCCTACAGACAGCTACCAGAGAGATTAGTGTTCAGATATAAAGGAGCTGGGGAAAGAACATGGCCTCTCCACAGGATTCTGGATGAAGGCTACTCTACCTTGATTAGAGTCTTTTCAGCTATACAAAAGGATTCTGGCTTTACCAGAACTGCCAAGACTGAAATTCTCAACAAGATAGCCAATATAAGGAAAACTTGGAGGGAGCCCAATGCTTTACCCAGGACTTTACTCATTCAAGAAAAGGAAATGAAAATTCACAAATCACCTCATTGGTTGATGGAATTTAGAGATGATAAAGGAGTCAGAAGATTTTTCAGACTTGAAGACCAACTCAAGATTGCCAGCAATGAAACTCTCAAAGAAATGCAATCTAAGTTGGATGTCAGTGTTGAAGATGAAGCTGAATTCTTCAGACAACTCCAACTCCAAATTGAGGAAAATGACAAAAGGCTAGGAAAGAAAACCAGGGAACAAAGAAGAAAAAGATGATTTGCTCAGACTAAAGGAGTGTCCTTGGAAACACTGTAAATCTTCAATTACCTCCTAGTACATACACTTTTGCAGCATTTTTAAATTTCTACTTAATTTCAATTCATATATCTGTTAAGTGTTTTTTTATCATCAAGTTAACCCTGAATTTATGCCTACAATTCTTATAGACATAAATAGGGGGAGATTGTTAGGAATGTATGTGCATTAGTTTGATGATATGTTTAACAAAATACTTAAGTAGAAATTTAGTGTCTGTAGCCTCAACGGATAAGACCACTTTGGCTATCCGTTGATGGTGTAGCTTTACTTAGAAATAAGTCTAGTGTTGTAGCATATTTCAGTCTCTGTATTTAAAATGTAATTCTTGGAAGTTGAGAGAAACTATGAGTCATGTTGACTACTAGATGATATGCAGATAGGAAGGCCAATTGTAAATACTTCATGCCTTGTAATTTTGTATAAGTGAAGTGGTATCAACGGATGACTTAAAGACCTTCAACGGATGAGAAGCTAAGCTTCAACGGATGTCTCTAAAGCTTCAACGGATAACATCCTTCAACGGATGAGTGCATCAACGGATGAAAGCTTCAACGGATGTTCTGATGATTAGCCGTTGATAAGGGGTAGTTGTACCTACAAACAGAGGCACATGGGTTGATAGAGACAACTGAGATGTGGTAGCCGAATTTCAGGAACAACAGAAAAAGCAGCCGTTCTTCTTTTGTACAAGATGCAATAGTCAACAAAGTACTGAAGTGAACAGGAAAAGAAGCAAGTGAAGATCTTATTTTATTACTGTATTTTATATTGTTCTTCACTTGTACACTTGGTAGTATATAAACCAAGTAGAAGCTAGTAATTAGAGGAGAGATTTTCCAGAGCTGTTTAGAAAAATATTGAGAGAAAATTCATCTAGTTTGTACTAGGATGCAGCTGTGATCAACATTGTTGAATCACAGATTTTCTAAAATACCATCTCTGGTGGAACAACAAATCCACCAGAAAAGTTTTTAAGGTCTGTTGTGTTCTTTACATTTGTGCTTGAATATATATCTGTCTGTATTAGCTTAAAGCAATTCACACACTTGTTCTTCTTGAACACACAACTTTCATAAACTGCTCAAAACTTGAAAAAGTTTTGAGATTTACATTCAACCCCCCTTCTGTAAATCTCATTGTTAGTCCACTAGGAATAACACTTGCAATCATCTTTATACTCAACAAGTAATTTTATCTGCTACACGAGGTTATTTCACTTCTTTTAGAATGCTCAAAGAGTTGACTTTACACAAGAAGAGAATTTGTGTATATGATTCTGACTGGAAACCTTTCGTAAAGAATAAGAGTACAAGGAAACAATCGGAAGGATCTATAAATCAATAAGTCACAATTGAAGAGGAAAGAATGAATGATGATTTAGATATGAATGAGACAACCATATTTGTAATCAAGATGGCCAGTCTTTCATACTATATGGCATACATCACATGATTAGGTGGCGTCCCACCAGGCTCTTCGTCATTTCGACAAAGCGTCACATCATAACACTGCTTGTCTCGATCAAAAAGAAATATTATGAGAAGAAAAATAATTTGAAAAGGGATACGATAAATTTTCTTTCCTTCTTGTCTTATATATTTATCACTGAGAGAAGCTCACACGTATTCCAGAATCAAGAAGAGTATACGCAGTCGTGGAAGAGAATGGCACCATTGGTCGCCATCTACATTTCGCTTATGCATACTTTCAGGGCTCGTTCGAGTAACAGATTCCAGATCCACATCAGATGATAGATTCAAAATATCTTCTAGAAATACCTTTATGTTTTAACAATCTGAGCATAATTATCTTCTCGTTGAATTTTCCGTCTTAACTTCTTGCTCCATCCCTACCATGTAGGTTTTGTATTTTTAGCGTCATGCTTCCATGTTTGATACTTTAATAATTTGACCAAAATCGCGTTCTTACGGAATTTATAATCATAATTTCTAATTTATTCTATGCCGCGTAGCGTAACCATTGATCCTGCAACGCCTCGACTCCATCGATAGAAATATTATTCTTCTTTAATCGTCTGGAAGATTCCTCCATTTTCTTCAATCATCCTCGAGCTTCTTTTGGGTCAACGAACCTATTTTAAACTTTAATAATTCCATAAATTGGATAGATAATGTTTCCGCACGTTGATTCGATTGTTGATACTATTAAACAAAGGTTGCACTCTTCTTTCAAGGAAATTTTAGACTTCTCCATATTAGCGGCTCTACTTGGCCCTCTGAATTAACAATACTGAGTTCGATCAAGTATTCTTCCAGGTAATCTAATACTTATAACAACAAGAACTCAAGTAGTAATTTGACAACCAAAATTTTAAAACTCATTTGTGTAAAGATCTTTTAGAAATTCTGTTAAAAAAGTCTTTTTCAAAAACTTATTTTAGAATTTTGAAAATCAAACATCTGGTCGTCCTTACTATATGAGTTGATTGCTATTCTCTTCAACCACAACAAGGTACCTAATTGAAGAAACGACCACCTAAGGGTCTATCCCCTTCAATATCTCTTTTGCTCTTTATTGAATCCATTTCGCCTTCACTAGTCATCGAGAACTTCATTTACCGCTGCATACTATTTCATTCATAGCTCTAACTCCAATGCTGACATCTAGTATTATCTTTGATGTTTTCATCGTCGTTCTTGATGTCATATTTACAACCAGTTAACGCAATTCAACATTCTATCTGTAAATAAAAGCGTATCTTCTTGTTAATCTTCAGTATATCTAATAAGGTAGATATCATTCCTTGTGCGGTGCCTGAAGAGTGATAAGAAACTTTTTGCCACAACGATGCCTTTAAACTTGCGACGTTGGCTCTTCATCAGCTTCAATCAACTCGTACCTCCAGTCTGAAGCTTGTCCTACTACATAATTCTAAGTTGGATCATACCGAAACTCATCTATCTTTTCTTATACGAAATTCTCACGCGAATCAATCTCCTTTTTCTTTAAAACCACATAAAAGCAGGGTAATTTACCCATTCTCCGTTGAGCTGTCGACTATTCACAACTATAGGATCTAGGAACTCAATATATCTATAGTGTCAATATATTCGCCTTCTTCTTATCTTGACAATATTATATCTTACTAATCCATATCAAATCTGTTAATCTTAACTCACACTCAACTTCGAACTCGAGATGAGTATACTTAGGGTCTTCCTTATCTTATACGACCTGTCAATCCTATCTTACTTCCACTTATTCTTATTTCAGGAACCAATAACCTGTGGCTCTGATACCAACTTGTAACATCCCCAAATCCGGGGTCAGGATTGGGTATCACTAAATAACTTTAAATAATATAATCTTGTATATTAAAACAAATATACAGATAACCCCTCATTATTCCGGATCATTTACAGGTTATGGTATGAAACAAGAATCTAACCTTCTAAAATTACAATATCTAAATACAGTTTTATTACCACTTTCCTAACTCCTCATATTATTTACTCTGACACCTCCAAATTCCTTCAGCTGGGATCTCTCCACTTTCGCTGTCTATTAAGAGCTATTCACTTTGTCCTCATTTGATACTGAAAGAAATAAGAATTCACAAAGCAAGAGCAAGCCAAAAATGCCCAGCAAGTATCATAATTGGTTTCCAGGTATTAGATCAAAAACTTCTGGAAACAATCTTTAAAGGATATCAAAACATTTTTATTTATATAAAACCGTTGAGCGAATAAAACATCGGCCCTTATCGGCCTTTAATCATAAATCACAATTCCTTGGAAAGGAACAGTGAACATTTCATTGATTCATCTCTTTGAATCAAATCTTTGTTTGATTTTGTAATCATAAACTATTCAAGAAGGAATGATGTTAAAGGCGATCAACAATAAATTAGACTGGACACTAGAAACCAACATATGCACTACAACCTACTGATCAGTCAGGATATAGGGCGGATTTATACCCAACTACATAGACCCACCAATATATGGGTACCCAGGCACTATAGCATAATAATCAAGGGACCAGCCATCGCTGACCCTTAGGGTCCAGCTCATTCCTGGCCCTTATCGTAACCATCCAGTCCGTGGAGTATTTTGATGTCAAATCCCTTTGATTTCAAAACATCCTGATTCCGGGTTCACAAATAACCCGAAATAATGGTTATTTGCTCAAAAGATCAATCGATAATCAAGGAACAAGATCAAAGAGGTACTTGCATAAATAAGAGTAATTATAGAAAAATATAAAAATATTTAACTATTCTGAACTTAGAATAGGAATGAAGAAATATTTGCAGTATTTTAGAAGAAAGTTTAAGAATACTTGTCTCAATTTAAAACCCTCTGATCTTTAACTATCTGTCATATCACCCTGTCCTGATGTGTCTGCATTTCCATTGACAGACCACTTGACATTTCTTATCATTCACCATTTAAGGTTTATCTCTATTTTGAATCCACTCGTTTCATTACTACACGTAATCAGGCTTTACTTTTACAATCTCCGTATGGCTTTGAATGCCTCGCACTATGTGTATCTATCATAAAATATACCATTTAATTAACTGACAATATATAATTATCTAGTCTATACGCTTATCCTTATCGTCTACCCGCCCGATAATAACAGATAAGGATCACCTTTAATCATATAAAGTTTAATAGACACGTGGACTCATAATTCACATAACACATGAGCACATAAGGCACGTATCACATATTTCATATCTCATATAACTCACTTCGCCAAAACATTCGACCCGGGATGATCAAAACTGAAATCGAGTCGAAATACAATTTCATGATAATTACGCGACTCAGAAACGTTTCCAAAATGAAGCGACCTTTAGAAACAAAAGATTTTATGTCTCGAAAGTATTTTTATTGGAAGCAGAATATTTTTCTAAGTCTAGACGCATTCGTTTGGTATTAAACGGACGAACGGTCTATTTAATACGAATTTTTGAATATTTTTCAGAATTAAAACGGGTCTCCGAATCATTTTATTATTAATTAATAGGTTTCGACCACCCGAATCTAACCTTAAAATAATTTTATAATAATTATCGGGTCTTGAAAATAATTTTAAATAATATTTTAAAACTCGAAAATATTTTTCAGAATTTTTAAATCAAAATAAATTATTAAATCTAATTAAATAATCAATTAAAATTAATCAATAACTAATTAAATCAATTAATTAATTAATAATTAAATTAATTGATTAATTAAATAATTAATTATCACTTAAATTAATTAATTAGATAATTAAGATTTAATTTCGAATATAAAAATAATATTTAGAATTAAAAATATTGATTTTTAGAATTTAAAATCAATTAAAAACTAATTTCTAAAAATTAAATAAACAGAAATATTAATTTTGAAAATATATAAAACAGAAATCTTATTTTTATAAGATTTTGATAATACAAGGATTATTTTGAAAAAAGGGAAAAGATCGAGGACTAAATTATAGTTTAGCCTCGTCTTTCTCCTTCACCACCGTCGACGGCGGGGAAGCCATTAATGGCGACCTCGACTGTCCTTCAAGCTTTCCGGCAACTCATAAAATGACTCAGAATTGCTTCAAACTAACAGGGGATGAACTACACTTTCCCAGGAATCAATCTGCAGGATCAATTCGGATGGAAAATCAACGAATTTAACGGAACAAACGATTGAAATTTATGTCGCCGCGGGGCTCGGTTGTCCGGAGAGGCTCGTTTGGGACAATCCATGAATCGTTTGTTAGTTTCAAATATACGAATCGATTTATTTTTCCACGATCTACACAACCATGTAATCAATTTCATCTAATAACCCCTAACAAAGAAACACCTAATTTTCAATTAAGAACATTCAAACACATAAACCCGAATTTTAAAATCCAAGAATCAAACATCAATTTGGACATGTTATTGAACTCCAAATTAGTCATATAATATACCAAAATGACCAGGAAGAAAAGATATGCATGATTCTAGCATCAAATCATATCAACAACATCAAGAACAAATTTTCATAATTTAATCTATAAATAATTTGAAATAAATTAATTAAATAAGAAAAATACCTTGATTTCTGCACAAAAACAGATGATTGATTCAGAAAGAGTTTTTCGAGAGCTTCGATTTGAAATATGGCACGCTTGAATCGGAGTTCGATAACGCCTTCGTTTGTAGGTTTGATTATGAAGAACGCAACGTTTTTAGAGTTTTTCTCTGTAAATTCTATATTTTTACTGATTGATTATGATTATACGAATAAAATGAAATAAGAAAAAGGCAATGTTATTCCCTAACAATACAACAAGAATTACAGAAGGGGGTGGGGTTGAATGTAATTCTGGCTTCTTTTTAAAATTTAAAGAATGTTCTAACTTAATACACATAAAAGTGTTTGATTTGCTAAAGTGCGGAATAGAAAGATAGTTGAAATCAAAATACTAAGTAATAAAACACAAGGCTTTAAAACTTTCTGGTGGATTTGAATGTATCCACCAGATATATATATATATATATATATATATATATATATATATATATAATTGAGAACTATGTGAAGCTTTGAATAGCTCACAACTGCTTACAAGTTGAACAACTAAACTGCAGAGAAATACTTACAGAATATAACTTGATATGTTTCTCTTGAAAAATGTATTTTCTTAGTTAATTGTTCTACTTGTTTCACTTGGTTTATATATCACCAAGTTTACATGACAATAAGACAAGATAATAAAATAAAACATATCTAGTCTAGCTCCATGCTGCTTCACTACTCTATTCCAGCATCTTTGAATATTTTCATAATTGCATGGAAATGGTAATGCTTCTTTGTTCTCAAAATCCTACTTAACAGGCTACCACATTCCTTTTGCAAACACCCAACGCATGTGACTGTGTTATCATTGTCAACAGCTATTTGAATTTGATCATCTGTCGGGACTATGTTTGTCATCCGTCGGGAGTCTTGTAGATCATCCGTCAGGAGTCTATCTACCACTTGACTCTATTTCACTTATACAGAATTACAAGACATCTCATATTTACAATTAGTCAACCTATTCTGTATATCAATCTAGTAGACAACATGACTTAGAGAACCCTACACAATCTACTTGACTAAAACATGTTGTTTGCAGAAATGTGCTACAATACTTAGTTGTTACATAAGCTACACTCTAAATGGATGTCAAACTGTCATCCTTCGGGACTATAAAGTTCATCCGTCGGGACTATATTAGATCATCCTTCGAGAGCTACAAATTACACTAAGTTAAATCTACTAAGGTGTTTTGTTTAACTTATCATCAAGTTCACAACATATTTTTAACAATCTCCCCCAATTTATGTCTACTGGAATTATAGCCATAAATTAAGAGAAACTTGATAATAACAAAACATCCTAAAAATATAGATTAAAAAGTAGTAGATAAAACTGATAGGTGCTACAAAATTTTAAAAATTGAACAAATCAAAGTGTGCAAAAAGTTCTCACAATCATTATCAAGGTGCTCCTATAGTTTGAGAAGATAATTCTATTTCTTTGATTGTCTGGACTTCTTCACAAGCTTCCTGTTGTTTTCCTCTATTTGATTCTAGAGTTGTCTGTGGAATTCAAGTTCATCAGCTTCAGACAGATCCAGCATTTCTTGCATTTCCAATAAAGTCTCATTGCTAGAGATACTCAATTGGTCATCCAGTCTGAAGAATCTTCTATCTCCCTTACCATCCATGAATTCCATCAGCCAATAAGGCGTCAAATGCACTCTCTTTCCTGTGAAGGGAATTGTAAGAGTTCTTGGAAGTGCATCATTGGCTTTATTACTCCTTAGATCTTCAATCTCCTTTGAAACCAGTTTCCTTGCAGTTACATTGAACCCAAAGTTCTTCTTGAAGGATGAGAAAACTTTTATCAGAACAAATTGGCTTTCTTGAAGAATCCTGTGAAGTGGCCATGTGATTTCTCTCCCTCCCTTTTACTTGAATACCAGCCTTTCAGGAAGATGTCTGTGAGCATCAATCCCTCTTACTTCTTCCAATTCATCCAAATAGAGGTTCAAATCTGAAAACTCTTTGATATCACAGATATACAAAAGATCTTCCTTGTTGACTGTGGGTTGAGATTTGTTAGGGTCTTGGATCTAAGAATTACAGGCTTCACTTTCTTGGTTGCTCTAATCTTTGTCTTCTTTGGCTTGTTGAAGATATGTAAGTTGAATTCAGGAATTGGCATACTTTCCCAGTCTATTGGCTCATCCTTGGGAATAATAGGCTCACCATGAAAATTTTTAGTTGGATCCACCTTGAATTCCTCATGCACCACTGAGAGCATGGATGTTTGAGTTGAAGTTGTAGACTATTTGGGAATGTAGTCTTCCATTTCCTCATCACCAAAGTCAAATTTTCTTTTTGAGTGAAGCTTGTATCTAAACTTTCTTTTCTATGGAGGTTCATTTTGCATTTGTTGATCTTGAGCTTCAACAATCACAGGTGGTTTTTCAGAAATCTCAGTTGTAGATTTTACAGCTTGAAGTTTGGCCAAGATAACAACTTGCTCATTCTTTTGTTTGAGCTTCTTAGCATCTAAAGCAGCCTGCTTTTTTTTTGCTTAATCCTTTATTTCTCTTCCTTCTTATCTTCTACAAACAAAGGGTGTCCAGCCACCGCACAGATTTCTTTTCCATTCCTGTAGATTTTGGCAATCCTCTTCTTTTGAACTAATTCAGATGGATCCTTGTAAAATGCAATTGACCTTGCCAACAACTTCTTTTCATATGGACTAGGTGTCTCAAACATAAGATCCACAGGATTTTTGTCTGAGAGCTTTGAATAGTTCCTTTTATGCTTCAAAATCATATTAGCTTTTGGAGATTTGATGCATGAAGTTTGGCCTTTTTCCAAGTTGCCTAGACTTATTTCATGCACTGAGATATGTTTAACTTGAGAATGATGATGAAAAGTCTTGTCTTGTTTCTGTAGCTGACCAAATTTCTTTTGAATATCTGCATCAATCTTCTTCCATTTTTCATCTAGCTCCTTCTCAGCTACTGCTACATCAATCTTTGTCAGTTTGTCATTTGATTTCAGTTTTGCTGCTGCTAGATTAATGAGATCAATGCTATCCATAGTTGGTGGCTTAGTGAAAGCAATTGCTGGCACAATTACTTTGCTGACTTGAATGTTGAGCTGTTTCTCCCCCTCACTTGAGGAACCTTTCTCCCCCTTTTTGTTAGCATCAAGTTGTTAAGAAAAAGAGAGTTTAGCAGCCACCAACTGTTGGAGCAGAGCAGTCTAAACTTCCTGATTAGCAAGTATTTTGACCATTGACTTCTACATGTTAGACAACCTAGAGTCCATGACCTCAACTTTTCTATTCAAATCTGCTTCTTTCCTCAATTTCTGAGTTATCTCAGTCATGGTGGCTCCAGGATGTCTAGCATCCAACCTTGGTATAAAATCTTGTTTGACCTCAGAAATTTCTTCCTTCATTTCATCCATACTTTGATTGTGTTGGAGAGCATGAATCTTGTGCAGTTGTAGAGCTTCAAGATGTGTTGTAAGTAACTTTTTAGTGCTGGCACTTGTGGATGCTTGAATGGTTGATTGGGTGTCATGAATAAGCTTGAATAATGTGGATTGGAGATGTGAATATGAACACTCTTTGGTTAGCATCCATGAAGGAATGTCTATATCTCCCCCTGTGTTCATGCTGTCATCCTTATCATCCCCGCCATCATCCCCAAAAGAGTCTTCAGCCAGTTCAAACTCACTGCCAGTTGTGGATAGCATAACAGTGATTGCATCATTTGCCCTTTGCATCGATTCAGTTGTGTGCACCAAGTTAAGCATCTTTTCTGCAGCCACATTGTCATGTTCAGCTAGAATTTGATATGCTGACACATGGTGAGTAAATGCCTCAGCTTCAAAAGAGACAAAGTCTAAAACAGCTTGATATTCTTGCTGAATTAGTTGTCTCTTGTTAGCCTCATTGACATCCATTAACTCACTTATAATGGGCTATTCCCATTCAGATGTACCTGTTTTTCTCTCAATTTCTCTCTGTTTTTGCATCAAGGGCTCCCCTTGGCTTCCCACCCTCACACCCTCACCTTCACCATCTAAAGTGGGACTCCCCTCACTCACTTTTGCCAGACTTGAAGAAATGATCTGCATTGGTTCACTCATTTCCTCTCCTTTTGCCTGGGAGCAACCCAGCCTCTCACTCAATTCACTCTCTGCCCTCAGTCCTAAGAGTGATTATACTACTACTAGGTCATCTGCACTTGTGACAATTGTTGGGATTTGAAGTTGTGCAGAGAGTACCGACGGATGGGGAACATCCATCGGGATAGTAGTTTGGCTATCCGACGGATGACTGCTATTAGGCACATCCGTCGGGATACAATCACTACTCGACGGATGAATAATATCCACCGGGATAGAAGAAATGAATGAGTTTGGAGTGGAGACTATTGTAGACTCTGTGCAGATTGATGAAAATTTGGGCACAGATGTCTCAATAGACTCAGAAAGAATTGGCAAGTGAGCCAACAAATCATCTAAAAGATGATGCTCACTTGCTTGGATTTTTGGCTTCTCCAATAGAGTTAAAGATGGAGAATTTGGAAGTGATGTATGAATCATGTCTACATCCAGTGAGTGTGTGGGTGAATTTGGTGTTTCAGGTGCTTCAATTATAAATGATTTTGGCTGTGACTCCACATTTATTGAAGCCACATCAAGCTGACTTTGAGATGGTGCAATGACTGAGTCTTTAGCTCCAGTTTGCACTATGTATGTTCCTTGTGCATCCCCAAGAGTTTTAGATATTTTCTTTCTGGCATAAGTCTGTGGTGAACTTGTGTCCCTAACCCTCTTGGCCTGTGCTCCTGGTTGGGAGCTTGTTTCAATAGTAATATCCTTTTGGGAGGATGAAACTAGAATTGAGCTGATTTCCTTATTAACAACCACAGTTTGTTAGGAAATTGTGGTGTGGCTAGGCTTGGGTACACTAATCTCACCAGCCTTATCCTTAGGATTTCTTTGATTTTCACCCTGTCCCTCACCTAACTCACTCTCCTTCACGCTCCCCTCTTTGTGTTTGGTAGTTTTTGTAACTGGTTTCTTTTGAGAGAAACCAGAGGGGGCTTTCTTAGCTTTGGATTTTGAAATTATTGATTTGGTAGTTTGGGTAGGCATCTGTTGGGTCATTGACACAGATGTCATGGCTACACTTGAAGGCAAAGAAATTTGTGAGGTTGGAAGAGTAGAGACAACGGTGCTTACCTCACTTACCTGAGGGCCCTCCATGATTGGAAAGTATAAGAGGGGCACCTCTTTGTGGTGACTTGCTCTGTTGAGATCTACAATTATTCTCCTTTATTGAACCCAACAATTTAATTTGTTGGTTGGGTTCTCAATGGCAATATTCTCAATAAGATGGTTAGCAAGCATCATAAAGAATCTAGCATAATAGACACTTTTACCTCTCTTATTAATTTCCCCTAACTTATAACCTAACTCAAACATGATCATGTCACTGTAATTGAAGTACTTATCAGTAACTAGCATGTTAAGCATAGCAATGTTAACAGAATCAAAATTACTCACTTTACCAGAAAACACTTTAGTAACTACATCACATAAATAACTCCATTCTTTTCTAAGACCCAGCCTCCTAATCTCACTTAACTTAGAGGTAGGGAAAGCAAAGCCAACAGAATTAAGCATGGTAATTAGATTAACATCTGTGTATGGAACAGTAGTAGTGTTATCTGGAATTCTAAAGCATGATTTGATAATGTCACTATTAATGCAATGCTCCTTACCTTTAATGGTGAGAGTGATGGTTTTGTCTGAAGACTGGTACGCGGAAGTTATCGACATCGCTTCCATAACTTCACAGTAGATTTTGGGTGATACCAGCATAGCATAACTGAGTTTGCATCCCTTCACAAAGTCCATCATTTTGTGAAAATCTCCAGATTGTGGAATCTCCTTGTTCACAAGAGCTACAAAGTTGTTTTTTTCATAGATGAATCCAGATTGAGACATGATTTTGACTACTGGTGTCATTGTTAGTGTGAGGAAATTTGCAGAGAGAGAATTTGCTTTGAAGAAGAAAACAGTTAGAGAAATTGATTTGAGAAAGATAAAAGAGTATAATAGAAATGATTTTTGCTTTTATACTATCTCAGAAATAAATTGTCAAAATTCTGCCAATTATCCGTCTTGTTATACTTACAGACTGTAAGTATATCTGATGGATAATGTTCAGAGATCCAACGGCTAAGATTGAGACAATTCGACGGATGAGAATAAGACAATTATCCGTCGGGTTATAAAATAATCCAGAAAAGTAATTGATTTTTATTAAGAAATTCTATTCCGACGGATGATTAAACTCGATGGATAATGAGCATCCATCGGGATGTAAATTTTGACTTTGCCAAAATTTCATCTAATTTGACAAAGCAATTAAGTTTCTGGCTGCATTATCACTAGCAAAAATATCTGAAATGATTTAAGAATAATTAAGCATACCTAACTCACTTACCAACCTAGAAAGGGTGGATTCATCAAGTGGCTTGGTAAAGATATCTTCAAGCTGCTTTTTACTTGAATAAAATGAAGTTCCACAGTACCATTCATCACATGTTCCCTAATGAAGTGGTACTTGATGTCTATGTGCTTTTTTCTTGAGTGCTATACTGGAATTTCAGTGATGGCAATTGCACTTGTGTTATCACAGAAAATGGGAATTCTGTCCACTTGTAGACCATAGTCCAACAATTGGTTTTTCATCCATAAAATCTGTGCACAGCAACTACCAGCTGCAATATATTCAGCTTCAGCTGTAGAAGTGGAAACTGAATTTTATTTTTTAACTGAACCAGGACACAAGCTTGTTCCCTAGAAATTGACAGGTTCCTGTTGTACATTTTATGTCTATTTTATAACCTGCATAATCTGCATCTGAATAACCAGTTAGATCAAAACCAGAATCTCTAGGGTACCAAATGCTAAGTTTTGGTGTTCCCTTGAGATATCTGAAAATTCTCTTAATAGCTACTGAGTGAGATTCTCTAGGATCATCCCGAAATCTAGAACAAAGACAAGTAGCAAACATTATATTTGGCCTACTGGCTGTTATGTACAGAAATGAACCAACCATGCCCCTATAGCTTGAAATATCCACAGACTTTTCAGTAGTGTTTAATTCAAGTTTAGTTGCAGTGGCCATTAGAGTTTTTGCAGATGTACAATCCATTAGATCAAACTTCTTTAAGAGATCATAAATATATTTGGTTTGACTAATAAATATTCCATCACTAACTTGCTTAACTTGTAAACCAAGAAAGTAAGTTAGTTCTCCCATCATGCTCATTTCATACTTACTTTGCATCAATTTGGTAAACTTTTTGCAAAGTTTTTCATCTGTAGAACCAAATATAATATCATCTACGTAAATTTGAACAAGTATACTAGAGCCATTAACATTCCTAAAGAATAAGATTTTATCAACAGTAGCTCTTGTGAAGTGATTCTCCAAAAGAAACTTTGATAAAGTGTCATACCAGGCTTTAGGTGCTTGCTTCAATCCATAAAGTGCTTTCAAAAGATAGTAGACATATTCTAGAAAATTTGGATCTTCAAAACCAGGAGGCTGACTGACATAGACTTCCTCCTCCAAATCTCCATTCAGAAAGGCACTTTTGACATCCATTTGATAGATCTTGAAATTGGCATGGGCTGCATAGGCTAAAAAAATTCTGAATGCTTTAAGTCTTGCAACAGGAGCAAAATTTTCATCAAAATCTATTCCTTCTTGTTGACAGTAGCCTTTAGCAACCAATCTAGCTTTGTTCCTGACCACTATACCATTTTCATCCATCTTGTTTCTGAATACCCACTTGGTGTCAATTGGATTCTTTCCTTTAGGTTTGGGTACCAGCTTCCATACCTTGTTCCTTTCAAATTGGTTTAGCTCCTTCTGCATAGTTAAAACACAATCAGGATCCAATAAAACTTCTTCTACCTTCTTTGGTTCTTCCTTGGAAAGAAAGCTGCTATATAGACATTCTTCTTGAGTTGTTTTCCTTGTTTGAACTCTAGAGGATGCATCACCAATGATGAGCTCAAAAGGGTGATCTCTAGTCCATTTTCTTTGTTGAGGTAGATAAGCTCTAGATGAAGAGGCCTCATTGTTGTCTTGATTTGTGACTGAGTTTGATTATGAGAAACTCCCCATGAGTTTATGAATCTTTGATTTGAGAAAGGGGTACTTCATGTAGGTGATCTATTCTGACTATCAGCTTCTCTCATTGTTCCGACGGATGATGCACTTTGTATTTCGACGGATGAAGCTGATTGTCTCTCGACGGATGAGGCAGATTGTCTCTCGACGGATGAAACATTTTGTAACTCGACAGATATTGAATTATGTGCTTCATTAGTTGTATATTTTTCTGCATTATCCTTCGCCAATGTCTCTTGATCACACTCATCATCACTGTCATCACTAACCATCTCCACATTATCAACTTGAGGCTTTCATGGAAATCTACATCTTGCAGTTCTTCAATCTTTTTATCATCAAACACAACATGTATGGATTCCATAACAATGTTGGTTCTTAAATTGTAGACTCTATATGCTTTTCCAACAGCATATCCAACAAAGATTCATTCATCTACTTTAACATCAAACTTTCCATGTTGGTCAGTTTGATTCCTTAAGATATAACATTTGCAGCCAAAGACATGAAGAAAATTTAGAGTTGGCTTATTGTTCTTGAATAATTGGTAGGATATCATGCATTTTGCTAGATTAATCAAAGAAATATTTTGAGTGTAGCAGGCAGTATTCACAGCTTCAGCCCAAAAATATGTTGGCAACTTTGATTCTTCAAGCACTGTCCTTGTAGCTTCAATAAGAGACATGTTCTTTCTTTCCACTACTCCATTTTGTTGTGGAGTTCTTGCTACAGAAAACTCATGCATAATCCCATTCTCTTCACAAAATGATCTCATCACAGAATTATTGAACTCGGTTCCATTGTCACTCATGATTCTTCTTACTTTAAAGTCAGGATGATTGTTGACTTGCCTTATATGATTGATGATGATTTCACTAGCTTCATCTTTAGACTTTAGGAAACATGTCCAAGAGAATTTTGAGAAATCATCCACAGTTACTAGGCAAAATCTTTTTCTTGAGATGGAAAAAACATTGACTGGTCCAAACAAATCCATATGTAATAATTGCAAAGATTCTTCAATTGTTGAATCAAGCTTCTTTCTGAACGATGTTTTGATCTGCTTTCATTTCCGGCAGGCATCACACAATCCATCCTTAGTAAACTCCACTTGAGGAATACCTTTAACCAGTCCTTTCTTGACAAGTTCATTCATGGTCTTGAAGTTTAGATGGGACAACTTCTTGTGCAATATCCAACTTTCATCTTGACTTGCTTTACTGAGAAGACAAGTTACTGATTCTGCATTTGATGAGTTGAAATCAGCTAAGTACATATTTCTTTTTCTCACTCCAGTGAGAACCACTTTGTTGCTCTTTTTGTTTGTCACAACACAGGCTTCTGATTGAAAGTAACTGAGTTGCCCTTATCACAAAGCTGGCTGATACTCAACAAATTATGCTTGAGACCATATACTAGGGCAACCTCTTCAATGATGACATTATCTTTTGAAATCAAGCCATGTCCCACAGTGTAACCTTTGCTATCATCTCCAAAAGTAATACTTGGGTCAGCTCTTTTCTTGAACTCAGTGAGCAGGGTAGAATCTTCAGTCATGTGCCTTGAGCAACCACTATCCAGATACCAAAGATTCTTTATGTTTCCCTGCACACATCAAAATTAACTCAAGTTGATTTTGGTACCCAAGTTTTCTTGGGTCCTGCCTTGTTAGCTTTCTTCTTTGGTTTCTTAGATTTGATCTCATTTGACTTGGGAATTTCTGATTCATCCTTAGTCATTTGAGTTTGACCTTTGAAACCAGTCATTAAAACAGAATTATCATGCACATTTTGATTAACAGGAAAAGGCATGCTATTTGCAAATATGTTATTCCAGTAAGGCATGCTAATTGGCATTTGAGGCATACTAAATACAGCATAATAAGGATTAGGTACAAATGGCATATTAGCAAATTGTGCATTCATATTCTGAGTAGACATAGCATTCATAGGCATGGTAGGCATGTCAGTCATGTTGGAAAAAGAAGAGGGTGCAGACATGGGAGTGCATATCAAGTTTGTAATTAACAGACAAATGATTAACACTACCACACTTAACACAGATTTTTCTTGGTGCATATTTATCAGGTGTGTAGTTTTTATGTTTTTTAATTCCTACTTTCCTATTTCTATTATTTTTCCTTTTAGCTTCTGTTTTAACCTCAATCTTTTCTAATCTGTCATTCAATTGCTTGATAGACAGATGACCAACATTTACTTTCTTTTCTTTCCTAACTTGACTTGATTCTCCTGGAATAAAGTTTTTAGAAACTGATCCATATTTCTCATTTAACTTAGCTAGCTTCGCTTTGCTAACTGGTTTACTGACAGCCGACGGATGTGGCTCTTTGTCACTCGACGGATAATTCTTTTGATTATCCAACGGATGATTTTCATCATCCGTCGAGTCCACATCTGTCAACAATCCTTCAACCAAATTTGACTCAAGTTTTTCTTTACTCTTCTTCCAGGCTGCATCATAAAAGGACTCAATACCTTGAACTTTAGTGATTTGAGCATGAACATCTCTAGATGATTTCCATGCCTTAATCACTTCATATTCTCGTTCAAACTGCTTCTTTAAAATCTCTTCTTTCTTCAAGGACTCAGTTAATTCATCCTTAGCAATCTTACACTCAATTCTCAATTTCTCAAATTCAATAAACTGAGACTCTAGCACATTATTCCTCTCACTTAAAAACAAATTATTTTCTTTAATTTTAGCATTTTCCTTAGTGAGGGACTTAAGTGTAACACGCAGGTGATATAATTCTGTGGACATGTCATTTATAGCATCATTACACTCAGCTTTAGATAAATATGCTAGGTTAGTGGTGATTACTTGATTGCTTGAAGAACTTGTTTCTATTTCATCAGATTTGGCCATTAGGACTAGATTGACATAGCTTTTTTCTTCATCTTCATCCACTCCATCTGCTGCCCAGTCATTCTCCTGTGTAATGAAAGCCCTTTTCTTTTGTTTGAGCAACTCAAAGTATTTCTATTTATAATCAACAGGCTCAAACTTCTTTTTGCTGGAATCAGACTTTCTACATTCACTGGCAAAATGACTCACCAAGCCACATTTGAAACACTTGAATTTTGACTTATCAACCATGTTTCTGTTTGGCTTAGCTTCTCCAAAATTCTTCTTGAATTTGAGCTTGGCAAATCTTCTGGATAAGAATGCTAGATGTTCATCAACATCATCCATGTCATCTTGGCTCAATTGATCTTCATTTTCAGCTACTAGCCCTTTACCCTTGCTTTCACAGACTTTTGAAGTAGATTCAACAGCTTCCATTTTCATCTCTTTTTCCTTCTCTAACTCAAAAATAAGTGCTATGGACCCTCCTTTCTTCCTTCCTTTCTCCATCCTTTCATCTTACTCTATTTCAAGTTCATATGTTTTCAGGATCCAAGGTGAACTCCTTGTAATCCTGTGAATTTCTCAATGAGACTGTCATTGGCTTCCACTCCTTTGGAAGAGATCTAAGAAACTTGAGATTAGAGTCTTTTGTTTGATAGACTCTTCCATGCAACTTCAGAGCATTTAGTAGCTTTTGAAATCTACTAAATATATCAGTGAGAGACTCACTTTCTTCACAGTGAAAATGCTCATATTGCTGAATCAGTAGCTGCATCTTGTTCTCCCTTACTTGCTCAGTACCATCACAGATAATCTGTATTGTGTCCCAAACCTCTTTGGCTGTATTACAATTAATGATGTTATCAAACATATCACCATCAACTCCATTGAAAAATATATTCATGGCCTTCTTATCCTTGTTGACTTGCTCAATATCAGGGTCTGACCATTCATGCCTAGGTTTTGGAACAGATGGCTCATTGCCAGTTGCAGCTCTCATTGGTACATGAGGACATCTCTCTATGCAGTCCACATAGGCCTCATCTTGAGAAAGAAGATGTAGGTGCATCTTCACCTTCCAGTGGTGATAATTATCTTTGTCCAGAAATGGAATTTTACCTCCAACATCCTTTTTATTCATCATGTTGTTTGTTGTGATCTTTATACTCTTTGTTCTTCAAGAGCTTGCTCTGATACCAATTATTATTCCCTAACAATACAACAAGAATTACAGAAGGGGGGATTGAATGTAAATATGGCTTCTTTTTAAAATTTAATGAATGTTCTAACTTAATACATATAAAAGTGTTTGATTTGCTAAAGTGCGGAATAGAAAGATAGTTGAAATCAAAACACTAAGTAATAAAACACAAGGCTTTAAAACTTTCTGGTGGTTTTGAATGTATCCACCAGATATATATATATATATATATATATATATATCAAATTGAGAACTCTGTGAAGCTTTGAATAGCTCACAGCTTCTTACAAGTTGAACAACTAAACTGCAGAGAAATACTTACAAAATACAGTTTGATATGTTTCTCTGGAAAAATGTATTTTCTTAGTTAATTGTTCTACTTGTTTCACTTGGTTTATATATCAACAAGTTCACATGACAATAAGACAAGATAATAAAATAAAACATATCTAGTCTAGCTCCATGTTGCTTCACTACTCTATTCTAGCATCTTTGAATATCTTCACAATTGCATGGAAATTGTAATGCTTCTTTGTTCTCAAAATCCTGCTTAACAGGCTGCCACATTCCTTTTGCAAACACCCAACTCATGTGACTATGTTGTCACTGTCAACAGCTATTTGAATTTGATCATCCGTCGAGACTATGTTTGTCATCCGTCGGGAGTCTTGATGATTATCCATCGGGAGTCTTGTAGATCATCCGTCAGGAGTCTATCTGCCACTTGACTCTATTTCACTTATACAGAATTATAAAACATCTCATATTTACAATTAGTCAACCTATTCCGCATATCAATCTAGTAGTCAACATGACTTGGAGAACCCTACACAATCTACTTGACTAAAACATGTTGTTTGCAGAAATGTGCTACAGTACTTATTTGTTACATAAGCTACACTCTCGATGGATGTCAAACTGCCATCCGTCGGGACTATAAAGTTCATCCGTCAGGACTATATTAGATCATCCGTTGAGAGCTACAAATTACACTAAGTTAAATCTACTAAGGTGTTTTGTTTAACTTATCATCAAGTTCACAACATATTCTTAACATGCTATTTATATTTATGGAATATTGGTTCGTTTTGGATCGTATTGGATCCATAAATTAGTTACTTAGCCGCTAAGTAACTGCAAAAACGATCCGATTTGATACCCGTATTGGATAATAATCCAAAACGAGCTTTTTATAAAATACTTTATACGAAAATAATGTAATAATATCCCGTCTTTCGAGAATACGGGTTTTGTTGATTTATCGAAATGATTATCGTATCGAAAATTTTGCGCTGGGCCGCGGACGGGTCAAACCGTAATCCGGATCGAGAAAGTCAAAACACGAAAATGTCCAGAATTACCAGATTAGGTTAGGAAGGAGTTTTCGGAAGAGTTTCGGGTTGTAAAAACGTAAAAACGGTTGAAGTTAGACGATTCCCGGCTTTATAAAATAGTTTCGTAATTATTCAGAAAATAATTAATAAATTCATAAATCATTATAAAATCATATAACACTCCAAAAATTATCAGAAAAATACCTTAATTATCTATATTTTATTCTGGATGTATTAAAATTAACATACTCACATTTTATTATATATAAACATCCAAATATTATTATCAATCATCAGATAATTCACCAAAATTCACCTAATAATCACATAATAATCATATATTGATAAAAATAATTACACTCTATGTCCCGGATGTTACAATTAACAACAAGGAAACTTATACAATTGCTTCTGAGATAAAGTCCTTCACCGACTTGAGTTCATGTTTCCTTTTCCTCCTCAAAGATCAACTGATGTGACAAATACTGATTTCATCATCCGTTGATATGATTATCCGTCGATTATCAACATCCGTCGATGTCACAATCATCCGTCAATGCTTGTAGTCATCATTCGTCGATGCTTGTAGTCATCATCCCGTCGATGCTTCTGATAGTTTCCGTTTGATATCATCAATTGCTCCTAACAATCTTCCCCAACTTGTTCATAATGAAAATATGGACAAGTTCCAATTGATGATGTCAAAACTATCTAAATGCAGGAATCAAGTATGTATATTCAATCTTGCTTCAGTGAATATCAGACTTTACTCTTCATCCTAAACTGTTTCTTTTACTTGAGTAATGTTTGAGGTTAATTCCACTTCCTCGGCTCAGAACGCTTTAATAAATCTTCCTTCTTCTTCTTTCCAACAGCTTTGGCTTTAGACTTTGAAATCTTTAACTTCTCTCCTATCTTCTCTTTTCCTTTAAGTTTCAAGTCAACAGTTACTGTAATTTGTGATCCGAGATCTTTTGCTTGACTGATTTCCCTTATAACTACACATTTGGTTGGTCTGTTAGAAGGATCATCTTCATAAAGTACTTGAGAAATAACAGCAATGTCAGCATTTGCTGTCTTCATGGAATTCTTGAAGTCTTCCTTCATTTGCCTTAGCTGTTCAAGATCAACTCCAGAATTTTCTTTTACAAATATTCTTCTACTCTCCTCAGAGTCAAATAATTGAATCTTCGGATCCTTGTAGAACAGAGTTGTTTGTCTTTCAGGGATTGAAGAAATTTACTTGCTTTAGCACCAGCTTCTATCTCCAGAATACCTTGGTCTTCATCAGCAATGTTAATTCTTCAACTCTTTTTTTTCTCCTTTTGCTATCCTTATGTCCCCCTTTATTACCTCCATCACAATTTTCAGTATAAGTACTTGTCAATGACAGCTCCATTGAATTTTGTACTTCTGTAAGTTGAGCAGACATTTGATCTTGTTTAGCTTCCAATCTAGCTTGACTGGCTTCAATTGTAGTTTGTCTGGCAACTATTGGTGAAATTTGTTTTTGAATTTCCTGATGAATAGTCAGCTTTGAAGCAATCAAAGATTCTTTAATCTGATTGATTTGAGTAGTAGTTGCTTCATGAGCTGTGTGTAAGGATCTGACAACTAAAGTTGATGCTTTCAGATGATTCAGCATATTAGGATTTGTAATCTTCTGTTCTGCTGTTTTCAGATGTGCAACAGCTTGTGTTCTGGAAATATGATATGTATTATCTTTCCAATGAGCATTCCAGAGATTATCAGAATAATCATAGAATAATCCTTTTCTTTTGTAACATCTAACTCTTTCAGTTTCTGTTGTCTCACATGCATAGGCATATCTTCAGGGAAGAATTGATCATCCTTAGGATGTATAATAGCATTAGAAACATTAGGTTCTTCAATATCATTAGATTCTTCAACAACCGGATTTTGCACTAATTGTTGAACTGCATCACTAGCTTAAGCATAAGATTTGAATGAGAAATTGGTGTAATATGTGATATAGTAGTTTCAGAAGTTTCCACACCTTCAACAGTTAACTCCATATCTTCAAGTATTGTAGATAAATGAATTGGAACTTGGAGATTAACTTCCAGAACTCTCGTGCCTGTAACATGTTGTGGTGATTCAAAATTTATTTTTGTATAGATGCAAATTCGTTCGAGATAATATTTCAATATATGAAGGTCAGTGCATCGCACATGTTTTTACGCTAGTTTTATAATAACTTGACAATATTTTACTTCAATACGTAGATAATCAAGATTGACATGTTGACAATCTTTTGACAACCTGTATCGGAGATATTCCAAAAATATGTTCGGATTAATGTATCATCTATCCTTTCATGATCGTTCAACTGATACCCCTGTCTACCGGTTTCTTAAAAAATAAATTAATACTTGTCGCCAACATTTAAAGACATATCTCTTGGCACTCTAAATTGTGATGGCCATCAACGTAACGAAGTTTGCTATTGGGTGGAGATCTGCAGCACCCCGGGATAGCAAAGATTGGTAAGTTATCGTTTTTGCAAATATTTTGGAGTGTTTTATCAAAGTCCTTGATTTACTAAATTTAACTGAACATCGGGAAATTAAAAAACAGCGAGCACACAAAATTTCATGGTTTTTTAATTGTCAACTGCTCACTCTAACATTACATTGAGTATTTTTATACTTTTAAATAGAAAATAGACTGTCAAAAAAACTTTACTAATTAAACACACAAAGAGCTAATCGCCGAAAACTCTTGTAAGTTTCAAACAAACGAAAAAATGAAGGTAATTACACCAATTTTTTGAGGACGAAAGGCGTAAAATAAATATGTATTTTCTTTTTTTTTGAAACCTAAATATGTATTTTCTAAAAAAAAATCGTGAATGTAAGAATTTCTTGAAATTATTACATTTGTTAAAGTTAAAGGAAAAACATATATAATAACCTACAACTTTAAATAAAAATGATAGGCTGAGAAGTAAAATTCTATTAAATTTCCTCACCTTTATTTGCATTCCAATTTTGGAATTAAAGTTTTTAAAAATATACTTGTTAAATTTGTTCATTATTCTTTAGTTTATTTCAATTTAAAAAAATATAAACACGAATTATAACAAAGTTACACGCTTTCAATTTTGAAATATATGTTGTTTGACTTTTAACAAATACTTTAAACATTATCATAATGAGATTCTGTTATTGTAATTAAATAGAAATTCTAATTACATACTGTTTATTAGAAAATAATTAAATTTAATAGTGAATAACAGTGTTGTGACCGAACTTAAACCCATTTAATATAGGCAATATTTTATCACTATATTATTAAATGAAATTTAGGCCACCAAAGTATTATAAGGGGCAAAGTTAAGGTACAGCTTTATAATTTACTCTAATTAAGCGGAGTGAATGTCTTCAATTTTGCTTTCAATAAATTAGGCAATTAGCAATATATAAACAAAAATGATTTTAGTAGTAGTACTCCCTCCGTCCCATTTTGTTCTTCCTATATTGATTTTCGGTACTATTAACGGTAAGCGATTGACTATTAATTTACGTCTAATCTATAATATCAAACATAGTCATGAGTGATCTCGTTGGATTCGTATTTATCAGTATTTTAATATAATAAAATTTTTATATTTAATACTAATACGAATTTAAAAATATTAACAATCAAAAATATGCATTGGCAAACGTATTCAACACAAATAGGAAACGTTTTTAGGGACGGGGAGTAACATTTTTGTCAAGGGGACAGCTCAAAAGTTGTAAATCTCTTTTCATTAAAATTAGACAGGAATGGAAAGAATGAAATGAAGGGGAGACATGGTGAATGATATAAACCGACGAGGAAGATAGAAGTGGGTCCCCACTGCTGCGTCACTTCAAGTGAGTGACAATCCGACTAGGAATATACAAGTGGGTCCCACTGCTGAGTCACTCTACGTCTTTTCATCATCTTATCTCACCGCCTCCTCCGTCGATTCTATTTAATTTTATACATTTTACAAAATTATAGTTTTAAAAATTATTGAAAGTATTAAAATTTTATAATATAAAAGAGATTTTTGGAATTTTTTTATATTTTAACAATATACCTTTTTAAGTAATAATCACGGATATGATGCAACAAATTCATCGAAAATCTATATTTAAGATAGAAATAGATGCGAATTACATTTTTTTAAATGATTTAAGTGGGCATGAAATGTAATTATTACTAATTTGTTTGCTTTCCTAAAAAAAAGGATACGAGATAAGCTAAATTACACCATACCATGAGCTGGTGGCATAAAATAATTAAAAAAAATAATATCTTGTTATTCTTTTTTAATACTTGACACCTCATTCCCAGGCACACCTTACCTTTTAATTTCTTTGCATTACAGATGATAAAAAATAAAAGATACGAAAAATCTAAAATGAATCAAGTCGGTAACATGGGAGGAGCAAATGAAAAATCCAAAAGAGCATGCATGTTTCTTGAAGCAAATTATAGCTAGCACTAGCATGAAACAAACCTATAGATAAAATTAAATTCGAAACAGATTACAAATTGATTGATGTTACCACTTAAAACTTTTACACCGCCCAATGGTTTATCTTTACAAACCGTCCTACAAAGCTTAACCCATCCCTCTTCATATCAAAAGAGCCCCCGCTTTGCTTAGTTAAAAGTTTAATTTTTACAATATGTTAAACTATTTTTTTTTCTCTTGCAGTTTATGTTGCATGATTAGCTTGGGTGTACGCGATTTGAATCAGATTAGTTTTGGGTTAAAAATTGTATCAAACTACCAAAAGCGATTTTAGAAAATTGTCATCGTTAACCGTGTCAATTGCGGTTACGAATTTGTGATTATTGCGGATCGATTTGCGATGCAACCACTTATTTTAAAATAATTACTAATTTGCAAAAAAATAAATCCGGAATATTAATATATTCAAGTTTAAGTTACGTGATAAATTTACATTCAAAAATAAAATACAAACTAATGCTCCGTGTGGAGCAAAGATATTAAAAACTTACAAAAATATGTAGGTGAGAGAAAATAAAAAGAAAAGGATAAAAATAAAATTATATGTTTATTAAATTTTTCATTTATTTTGGTTATATATCTTATTATAAATTGTGAATTTTATGAACGCAATCTTATTATTAACCTAAGATTAGTTAATAAATATGTATACTTATCAATTTATATGATATTAACTAAAGTTTTGTAAATATATATATATATGGCGAGTTGCGGTTACGATTTTGAGATTTTCAAAAAATTAAAATTGAATGCAAATCACGAATAAGCGATTTTTAAAATTTAAATTTACAATCAACCTGCGTTTCGTAATTATCCGTCAAATACGGTTGAACAGTTGAATGCTGTTCAACGATTCGTCTATACACCCCCAATGATTATAATATTTTGCACTTGTGAAAATGGCAATTCTGAGTAGAAAAGCTTCAAATCTCAATCACAGTAATAGATATTGTAATACATTTTTATTTGGACGAAAACCGTAACAAAGTAAAAGATTTCGTATTAACCAACTATTAAAAATCTAAAAGTGGTAATAAAATATTACTCATATTGATAAGGTAATAAATTTGATAAATTAATATTTTTTTCTCGATTTTAAGAAAATTATTTTAAAAAAATTTAACTATATTATATTATAATATTATAATTTTTTTAGCAATATCATGTCCTTTCTTTTTACCATGTCAAAATTTGAATATAAACGTTGGCCGTGGGTGAATAGAAGGATAGTGCTTGTTAGTTGTTACTGATGATATGCACGGGTAGATTCGATTTATTTTTAATCACAAAATCGTTACCTAAATTAATAAGTCGATTCGGTCAATTTTTAGTTATTAACCATTATTGAATTGTACCGACTGTTTTTTTCGAATCGGTTAATTATGCATTCATAAAAGAGGTTGATAGCTCGTACTTCTCCGTCCCTAAAAACGTTTTTTATTTGTGTTGAACACGTTTGTTAATGCACAATTTTAATTGTTAATATATTTAATTTCGTATTAGTATTGAATATAAAAATTTCATTGTATTAAAGTACTCATAAATACGAATCCAACAAGATCACTTATAAATATATTTGATCTTATATATTAAACGTAAATTAGTAGTCAATCGTTTACCATGAATAGTGTAAAAAGTCAAAATAGGAAATGTAATACCAGACAGAGGGAGTATTAGTTTAGGTCCATTAAGAGGAGCCCCGGGCCTAGTTAACAAATGACTAAAGGACTTCCGGGCACGTGGCAACATCTCCACTGTTCAGGTGGTCCGGATCTGAAACTTCCCAAAGGTCTGGATCCCGGGTAAGGTGCATGTCACAGCGGCACGGGCATGTCAAGATGGGCATGCCATGACGTCAATTAGCCAGACATGTCTTTTCATGATTTGGCATGCTTTTTTACTAATTTTTTTTATATTTTTAATAATTATTTTAATACTGGATATATCCAGAAATAATAAATATAATTCTAAAATATTTACATATATTTGAATATCTAAAAAGTTACTAATATAAATGAGTATTATGATGGTATTCGGTTGTTAGTATCAACTAACTTTAATTTTATATTCAAGTTCACTGTATATTAGTATAACAATTATGTTTTAAATTTTATTATATTTAATTGATAAATAGCATGTCATTTGGGCATGCCTTTATGCATGCCTTCAGGGCAGGTACTTTAATCCCGGGACACGTTGACCCATCATAATCATCCGCGTGTCCCTCAATCCTAGACTCATCAACGGTCCAGATCTAAGTTATAAACCGCTAAATTCTAATGAGAAGTTTATAAAAGGCTGATTAAAAGGTGTACCAGGGTTACTGAATCTCTACTTCCTATACATATATTTAAACATAATTTTTATTTTACCCTTTTTCTCCGATACCCCTTTTCATTTTTACGTCGTAGGTGCCGCGGGACATTACCCCCTCTAACTTTGTTTTATAAGAGCCCATCCTACAATTACATCATAAACGCAATCATTTCCAAGTAAATGGAGGTCGAGTCCGGATAGAAGTAGAAGAAAACCCGGGGTGATCTGGAATTACGAGAGGTCATTAGTTAGGTTAATATAGACGCATAGCTATTGTTGTTGAATCGGCGGATCCGCTTTTTTGGATCCACAAAACAAGGGTAAATTGAAGAGATTCGTGTAACATGACGATGGTAACCTGAGAACATGAAGGCATCATTAGTGAATTGGTAAAAGCGTTTCAAACAGGTCACCTACATTCCCGACTGCACAAAGCACAGCTGCCTCATTTGCACACGCAACCAAAAGGAGATGATAGCTTGTACCCTCTCGCTCGTATTATTAAATTTGGGGGGTTCAATTATTTAAGCCATCTCTAATGGAAAGATAACGAACTCCCACACTACCTCATTCATCACACTCTTAGGAACTCTAGTTTGTAGATTTCTCAAGATTCTTCACATGAAACCAGTACATATATTTTGCAAAAATTAATTGTAAATATGCTTTTTTGAGATCCGATCCTGAGATCGTCACCCAGCTCAAAGTTCGTTTTTTATAAATAATATAAATTATTGGATCTTACTGATTTAATACATTTTCATCTTCAATAATACTTTCTAAATTGACTTTTTAATCTATATTTTACTATTAAAAACATCTTTAATTCACAAAAAAAAATAATAAATAAAAAGAGAAAAAATAATTTTGTTAAAAATATAATATAAAATAATAGTTAAGAGTGAACTTTACCTCTTAAAATTGAGTAAAGAGATTAGACTCTTAAAATTAATAGTTAGTCTAAAAAATCTATTGAAGTAAAATTTTGATTCTCTCTCCTCATTTTTTTGAGTTAAGAGCGTAAATAAATAGTGTGTTGCATATACTCTAATATGTCAAGAAAATTACTTAACTTTGAAGTAAATATTACTCCCTCCATTTCATTTTAAGTGTTATTTGATTTTTCTACACACATGTATTAACCACGTAAAAGTTTAAATTATACGATCTCCATCCCTTTATTTATTTACAGTTTTTTCACGTACTTGACATGTGTTTTAAGGCAACTATAAAGTATATTTCTGTAATTTATTTTTAAAATTTTTGTTTTTTTTTTAATAAAAATTTGAACATTATATTTTTATTAAGAAGAAAAAAAATCTAATTTTTTTTATACAATTACATTTAATAAGAGTATTAAAGTGTGTGCCGAGTCTCGTCCCCTATGTAAAGAATTCAGGGGACGGAGGGAATACATTTTTATTTAAAAATAATAATATTTTAATTATACGATTAAAATACTTATAAATGTGTGCAGAAAAATAAAATATCCCGAAAGAAATAGTTGTAGTATTACACTGGATCAAAACTATTTTGCTATTTACGCGACTCTTTGGTATTTTGCTATTTACGCGACTCTTTGGTATTTTGCTATTTACGCGACTCTTTGAGATTTACGAAGGTGCTTAAACGAGACCCTCCACACCTCTATATAAACCTCTCTTGCTCGATCATCTCTACTCACCTCTTCTAGTCATATACTCTTTATACTTATCTCTTCTCTCCAATCTTCTTTGATTACTACTAGGCATTCCATTCAGTTTTCTCTCTTGTATTCATAATGGCCACCGTCGAGGTAACCAAAACTAGCTACCTTGATTCAGATCCTTCTCTCCATATTCATTATAACTTGTTCACCATTTATTTTGTTAATATTACTAAAAGTATAAGAACTACTACTTTTTTTGTTAAGGTTTTAGGAATTTAATTAGTGATTCTAATGATAATGGAGTGTTGTACGTGCAGGTTGTATCAGCAACATCAGCCTTCCATGCAGAGAAAGTTGAAGACCAGGTAAACACAACTACTACTGAAGAAGCTGCCGCGACTGTCGAGGAAGTAGTAGCAGCTCCAGCTCCAGAAGCACCAGAAGTGGAAAAAGAAACTGAGACTGCTACTCCTACAGCTGTTGTTTCAGATGTCGAGGCCCCGACAGTAGAGGAAGTCAAGGCAACTGAAGAGGAGGTCAAGGTTGAAAGTAGTCCAGAACCAGAAGAAATTGTAACAGCTGTGGAGGAAGAGAACAAGCCTAAAGAAGAACAAGTGGTGCCACCTGTTGATCAGGCGCCTGTAGAAACTGAACCCGAAGCTCAACTCAAAGCTGAAGCTGAACCTGAAGATATAACCGAAGCTGAAGTTGCGAAAGAAGATGGTGTTGCAGGTACTCAGGTCGAAGTGGAGAAACCTACAGAGGAAGTTGAAGACAAGGTTGAAGAAGCACCAGCAGTTGTTGAGGTGGAGGAGGAGATTAAAAAGACTGAAGAATAAATAAATTACATGGAGCATCAGAGTACTGGCACTTTTTAGTGTTTGTGTATGTTCTAAATAAAGAGTTATGTTTACTTGTACTATATTATATATGTGTCATGTATCAAGTATGGGACCTTATTGCTATAATATAAATCCCTGAAGGCTAAGGTCACCAGAAAACACAGCGACGTTCTAGCTTTGGCTGTTCGAATCACTCATGTGGTATGTACGTGGTCACCTGTGTAATATTTGTCTCCCCCAATAATGTAATGTACGATTATGTGTTATGTTTTAATTATCCTATGGTGTTGTTATGGAAAAAAGATGTGCAATCGTTTTCAAGTGTATCTGTAGTCTATCGTAAATTTTCAATAGTTGGATCTCCGTTGATTAAAATTTGAAGACAAGATCAGTAATGAGTTCTACAGGCAACAAGTGCTGGAAGAAGCAGCAACCGGATCGGCTCAACTGGTAATGCTTATTGCACCACTATCAGCCCTCAGGTTACATATTTGTAGCTTCCAGCAAACTTTTTCACAAGTGTGTTCACTTACTGCTCAGATGTAATTTAAATTTGATAACAACAGCAAAACCGTAACTTTACATTTATATACCACATCTTTATAGCCCCTCCACCTTAACAGATACTGTTAAACATCTCTATGAGATCATAATCCTCTAAACTGATAAAAAAAAGCTGGGTTCCTGTGATAAAAATGTAATTTTTTTTAATGTCCCATGAGTATCACTTTAGAAGGATTTTCAAAAATCTTTAAATAACTGTCCAGGTCTAATGGCCGTATCAGCTTAACTATGTTACTCTGTGGCTGTACTAGAGTTTAGAGGATATCCATATACTGACAGTAACCATCGTGTCCCTGCCTCCGATGAAAAGCCTGATTCATATGAGCCAATCCTGAGTCATCTTGACAGTGTACACCCGAGTACTTAAAAATCCTAGGTGGCCAGTACCGTGAAAATAAAGTGAAATCCAATTCTTGACGGAAACAAGCCATTTAAAAGGAATTAAGCCGATACTGACAGACATACCAGACCTTACCACAGAAGGTCCTGGTTGAATATGAACTTTTAAGCTGATACTGAGAAGCACGTACAGTGCAGGAACTTGTACACTCTGGTCCTCTGGTCTATCAGCATTTGCTATCCTTTGAGCATATGATACCTAAGTCTGGGATTTTTTTAGTTTATATTTTTGCTTAAGGTTGGAAATAATATTGGCTGTAAAAAGAGAGATCGTTTTCTCCTTTTTTTTATGGGAAAAGAGACAGATTGTTAATTTCTTGGATCAATTCAAAAAAATTAGGACAGCACTGTTTAATTGCTTCCAAATGCATAGATCTCACTCTTACCTTTACTTAGTTCCACTAAATTTTTTTTAGCACAAATAGTTAGAAGAGTTGACTTCTAAGCTCAATTTCCATTTGACAGACACCAGAAAACATGATTACATCTTTTTGGCCTCATTGCTTAGAATAAGAACACCCACGACAACTAATGGAGCGCTTAAACAGATAATCTAGAACTTGGGTTCCAAAAAGCATTAGCTGAGATGTGAGGGAGTGTGTACCTATGCAAAACCCTTGCATAATTTCAGAAGTTATGCAAACAAGATTATTTCGTTTAACAATTTATGTGCGCGTAGCAATTGTCTAATGTACCTATAACTGAAATCATTTTTATTTACTTTCATCATAATAGGATTGTGACGGGTATCTACTGTAGGCCAGTTGTTTGTGGCTACTTAGCACTTGGTATGGCATGTCTGATCAAGGTGTCCACTCTAGATCGAACAAACAAAGCGAGGAAAAAAGGAAGAGAGAATTAGAAGATGGCAGAATCCCCACTTAATCTGACAATTTAGTGCAGGTCCATTTGGATCATAATGGACTGACCATCAAGCATGCTGGATAGGTACTCTGGTAGTTTGAATTACAAGTCCGGGTCATGTACATGGCTGGAAAAAAACAGGAGAGTGCACTAAAAACAGATAAGAACTTTTCGGTCTATGATCTTCAACTCCCTGCCAGGTGAGTGTTGCTTGATTCTAGTTTCAGAGGCTCGGAGCTGGATATTTACATTACAGCATTCTCAAGAATATTCTTTGGATGTACATGTACTCCTGTTTCAGAGCTAGATATCTACTTTACAGCATTCCAAAGTGCTTTGCAAAATACTATTATAGGATCATTTTTTGTGTAAATATTTGCATTTTCTACTAAAGTGATTCACAGTACAATTACATGATACAAAATTAGAGTCCATAATCCCTGCTATTCTCGTATTCATCTCTAGATTCTCCAAGAGCACAAAATTAGAAGCATAAATACTCTAGCCTACTTAAAGATTCACATCAGAATAGCATAACGCATGCTGTCACTAACCATGAGATGATTTATATCAGATATGTGTGCCAACTCTCCAGACATCACCAGAACTCCATCAGCATTATTGATGTGCGGATGAGACAGACAAGACAAAAGTAAGAGAGGAGCTCGAACAATACTACATATAACAGTAAGTCCATACCGCCCTTGCCTCGTTCTGTTTTGTGCTAAAATAGGTAAAGCAGCACCATTTCCATTGTTGCCAACCATGTTCTCGTCAGCTACTCGTGGACTCTTACGCCTCATCTTCACAGACCTGAATTCAGACAACCAAGTGTTCTATATAAATTATTGCAGGAGCTAGACTTAGTTTGAAGTGAAGAGCATGAGTTACAACTTAGAAGAGCCAACCTTTGTATATGTCCGGTATAATGGAAGGTTGTGGTGGTCTTGTTAGTGCTTGTTGCTATCACATAGTTTTATTGGGTGCATTTCACTTGTTTAGTTTTCTAATTCTGTGGGGTCTTTTTAAACCAACTTTGCCGACAAAGGTGCCTAATCCTACTAAAAAATCTATATAATTTGGTCCATTTGGGTGAATTCAGAAGACATTTAAATGTAGTAAATCACAATGATAAGGTTAATGTACCATTGCAGTACATTTAAATAGATAATGATGATGCTGCTAATGGCTTCTCTTGGTTCCCAAAAGACCAGAAGAGATGTTTGCTGTCTACAAGAGATTTTATACAATGTGTGATTAAACTTAAGTTCAGAATCCTGATCATGTAGTTTATCTGCTTTTAAAGGAGTTACATAATATATGATACATAGATGAGAATTTTATCGGTAAACATTCATTCAATAAGTCTGAGTCATGATTCTTCCCCCGGATTAATGAATCGTATTTTAATTACTAATGCAGCCTGCATTAGTTGATTTGTTTTATCTCCAAAAGGAAAAGAGATTGTGATGAAGAGCACTAGCAACAATCTGCAGCACAAGGTTTACATCCAAGTTAAACCTGTATTAGTCACAAAACAATCTGCCATCTGCAGAGTAATTAGTTACTATATATCTTTAACTAGTGCTAATTAATTACCATTTATGCAGGTTAACTCAATGTGCATTAATCCACTAATCTGAATCTGATAAGATAACTGGAACATTAATCAAGATTAAACAATTTATATCATAAAATTTAAACTCTCGTGTCCACCAACTCTTCAGGCGTAGCAGGAAGGGGTGCAGGAAATAAGTAGAGCCTGTGGATTATGCGATTATGTACACAGTACTTCCTACCTCTACATATATACAACATATGTACATCATCAGCAGCATTTACCCTAGGAAAATATAAGAGATTAATTACGACGGTGTTGTTGTACAAGGGGGAGGGAAGATTTGGCCGGTCATTTTTGGCAGAACATTTGCACATTGAGAGACGCCACCTCCATCTTTACCCTGGTACTGCAAATTTATGTCACTCAACTCCACATTCTGGCAAGGTATCCCTTTGCTGCAAGCAATCTTCGTTACAACTTTTGTCGAGGATGTCCCGTGGATTCCTTTGAAACTCACCTGGCTGATCTTAACTTTTGAAGGAGCCTGCAAAAACAGCAATTATGAAATTTTATAACAGTGTCAAGTAATGCCTTTCTTACTTCAACACTCGATTTAATCAAAGAACATATTAGTATTGCATACCTGTGCTTGGCATTGACCATATGGGCAATACTGCTGATCTATCAAAATAGGGGTGCCAACATTATTCATTTGTAAATTCTCAAAATGCAAGTCCTGACAGATGCCATTTGGAGAAGCCGGCCATGTTTTGACACGAACACCGTTCATCGTGTTTGTAAATGTACAATCTCTGACAAAAACTCCCATGACAGGTTGTTCATCATGGTACTTTCCTAAGCTTCCTACACTAATTCCATGGCCAGGTCCACATCTCACCTTTTCTATAGTCACTTGCTGACTTCCATCACCCATGGAGATACAATCATCTCCTGTTTTAATGTCGGAATCCGTGATTTTTATCCCGGTTGATCGACCAATATGAATGCCATCTGTGTTGAGGCTCTCTGCTGGCGCATTTATGGTTATATGGCTAAGAGTCAAGTTCTGGCATTGTAGAATGTTCATGTGGAACAATTTGCTGTCCACTGAAGTTATGCCTTGCACCAATGAATTGGTCACCTTGTTGAACCGTATATTCTAAGAATAACAGATAAAAAAAAACATGCATATAGTCAATATTCGAGTTTCTAATCTGACAACCTAAACAATCTAAAAAGGATTAATAATTACTATATACACACAATGGGTAAATTGCTGCATTTGCCAGTTTGGGCACAATTATTTTCAGACCAAGCAACTTGGCCTCGACCATCAAAGACACCACCGTTGAGCGTCAAGGCATCGATTTGTTGAAAAACGATCCATCCGTCCTGTGATTTGAGCTGGTTGATGTCTGTAGGAGCCTTCAAATTTCCTTGAAACTCAACTGTAATGGGAGCTTTACAGGGACCGAGGAATGTCATCGGCCCAGAAGCATATTGCCCTGGGGGAACCACTAGCTTACTCGGAGTTGGCGATGAACATGCTTTCTGCCAAGCACTTGTAAGAGCCTGCAGAAAAATCAAATATGCAACACAAATTTCAATTTCACAAACTAAACATTTCAATACAATAATAACAATGATAACAATGTCACCTTACTATCATCCGTGACACCATCACCTTTTGCTCCACTCTGTTTTGCATCAACAACTGATTGACCTTGGCTTTTTGTAATTATTGACATCCAGATTAGGAAACATAAAAATGCTTGAACAGGCTTTAATGTAATCATCTCCATATGTTTTGAGCCAGCAGATTGGGATTAGATTTTTTAAACAGGATAATGTAATGTTACTTATAGATTGATCCAAAGGAAGCCTGAGATGACCACCCCAAATCTAGGAAGCCTAAATTTAGGCAGAGTATCATTGAGGCCACCGTGTATTGTGACTGCTGGTATATATATGTATATAAACATGAGGTTGAGATAAATTTGGTGTTGTTCACAAAATATATAGAATCAATGTAGCACACTGCACCATCTCATTCTCAACCATACCTTGACTGCTTTACTATTATCATTTCATATAAGTTGTTTAGTAAGCATAGCTACAACTATAATTACAAAAAAACTGCACAATATCTCAACCCATGTATTTCTGCTTTATATGTCTATTACAAGAAGTTACGTGCCATTACATGAAGCAGTAAGTAGAACGGGGAACTAAGAATTTCAATATTCCAAGTGTCTTATATAAATGTTCTGTTTTCAGTTGCATGCTCCATTCGGCTGATGAAATCGTCAATTGCCATGGACCCGAGCTCCCCGGAAAACCTAGACCTAACTGTAACTGTATGTGTCTCAACTTCCTTGGGCCCGACGACCGCCATTAGAGGAATCTTTTGCTTTTCAGCATTTCTGATGAGCTTCGGCAGACGCTCACCACTGCAAACTTCAGCCCGAATACCATTAGCTTTCATCTTTCTGGTCACCTCTTTACAGTAGTCCAACTGTAGAAAAGCACAACCTCGTCTTATACCAAGAGATATACAGGTTTTTTATGTTACTATTATTTAAGACTGTCTGCACATACATAACTAATATAACTTTTTGGTAAACCAAATAAACAACTTAAATCTTGAAAAAAAATGTTTGGTAGATGGGCTGGCGGAAGTTAAATGTATAATCATAGAAGAACTTACCTGCATGTCTGTGACGGGCAAAATTCTAGCTTGAATTGGAGAAAGCCATAATGGAAAATCTCCAGCATAGTGCTCTATCAGCACTCCGAAAAATCGCTCCAGGGACCCGAGAACTGCTCTATGAATCATGATGGGGCGCTTTTTTCCCGAGTCAGAATCAACATATGTAATGTCAAAACGTTGAGGTAAATTAAAATCAACCTGCATATGAACAAGAACACTGATTTAACTAAGAACAGCATATTATCTGTTTGCCAAAAGAAGTGCAGATTAAACCATACTAGAAAACAATTCAAAGAGCACAGAAAATCTCATTGCTACGTAAAAAACATTTAATTATCAATATATATATAACCAAGTTTTGTGCTTAGACTTGCCTGTATAGTTGAGCACTGCCACTTCCTTCCAAGAGCATCCTCAATCTTGAGATCAATCTTTGGTCCATAAAAAGCACCACCGCCTTCATCAATTTCATAATTCCACCCTTTATCTTCTAAAGCATCCTTAAGTGCCAACGTTGCTTTTTCCCATATGTCATCACTTCCCACAGATTTCTCTGGTCTGGTGGAAAGGTTCACTTCATATTTGTCAAAACCAAATTGCAGTAATATTTCCTCTGTAAGATCAAGAACGCCCCTGATTTCATCTTTAATTTGATCTTCCAAACAAAAAATATGTGCATCATCCTGCAAAATCAATTTAAATTTAAATTTATTCTTGTAGTAGGTTTATTAAAGCTTTATAATGAAATGTGCAACAAATAACTGGTAGAAGACGGATAATCTTAGAAACATTTACACATTGGTGCAAAACCAAAACCAAAATCAACCGAGTGAATATGGTTCGTTCTTGTCATGATTTAGTTTCGCTCGGCTTCATAGTAGAAAGAAAACCAAAAATATATGCTTCGGTTTGGCCCTCCATAATCAACCAAAATGACCAGTGATCACCCCAACTATCAGCACAAAATTTGTTGAATAAAAAAGCTAACCTATTTTTTTGCAGCCGCGTCTATAGATTTATAGGTAACTTGATTTCTCACAAAGTCAGAATATTCTTTATCCGCCACTGGTCACTACCAAACTTTCCTAGTCTAATATAGACACATGAGCCAGTAAAACAATATTGAATTAACTGATTCCTGACATCCGGTGAATACAAAGCAAATATTTATATAAGCAAAATTATCTACCTAATGTGCACCTACGAGAAAACAAGATGAAGAATGTACCTGGGTGAAACCCCTTACACGGAATAGACCGTGCAAGGCGCCAGATAGCTCATATCTATACACTGTTCCAAGCTCCGCAACTCTGATGGGAAAATCCCGATAAGAATGTGGCTTTCTTTTGTAAACCAGAATATGATACGGACAATTCATTGGTCGAAGCTGATAAAGCTCCTCCTCAATGTCCATCTGGTCATACATATTTTCCCTATAAAAATCCAGATGGCCACTTATCTTCCACAGATCGGCCCTTGCCACATGCGGAGTATACAGAAGATCATAGTCTTGCCTAATGTGAATTTTTTTCCAAGCATCCTCAATCATGTGTCTCACAATAGAACCCTTTGGATGCCAGAAAACTAGACCCCCGCCAGCTTCATCCTGGATGGTTTGCAATGGGATTCTTATAAGTAAGTTCATTTAATAGAATCATCTTGGTAAAGTGATTAATGCTTAAAAGTGGAAGCCATGCTCAAAGCAAACCAATTAAAATTCACACCAATATTAATCAATTATGACCGGAAATATTTTTACCTGTATAGAAAACAGATCAAGGTCTTGGCCGATGCGGCGGTGGTCCCGGCGTTTAGCCTCCTCTTTAAAGTGAGCATACGCCTTCAATTGTTCTTCATTCTCCCATGCTGTGCCATAGATTCTCTGGAGCATTGGCTTATCCGTGTCTCCTCTCCAATATGCACCAGCAACAGATTCAAGCTCCACAGCTTTCCTGTTAATATTTCCAGTGGATTCAACATGAGGCCCAGCACAAAGGTCCCACCATTCATTACCTGGAAAAATTAAAGAATAAGACAATTGGCAGTAGAATCAATCACATGAAATGTAAATCGTAGATCTTAATGGCTTACCGCAAACCTAATTACGCAATCTCGGGTTACATAAACAGGTATCCATATTCATTCTCCTCAACATAATAAATGCTGATGATTTATGACTATAGGCCCTATACCACACTATTAGGTAGCGATCTAAAACCCATATTTAGGTGGTACTTCATTTTTTTCCTGCACTGCTCCTACTAACTATATTGAATTGCCAGAATTAAATAAATTTAACTGCACATATTGATAATATCTTACCTATGTGGTAGATTGTTATCGGCTCTTCCTTTATGCTTTCCAATATCTCCAGTTTGTAAGGTTCATTTATTGCGGTTATCCTTCTCTGAGCTTCCTCTCTTGTAACTTCCTCCCTGACTAGAGGTAAGTTCCGGCCAATAATGCGATCCTACAGATGATTTAAGAAATAAATTCCGTACCCTGAAAGAATAGGCTAATAAATATCTTTCACGTATTGAGAAAAAAGATAATAATAGCAATACTGCAGTAGATGCTCACCATTTCCTTCTTTATCCTTTTAAGATCCTTGTCAGCTAGAGGTTCCATGTCAAAGTCATAGTAGAAACCATTATCAATCCACGGCCCTATTGTTACTTTAGCATCTGGGAAGACCTTTTGAACAGCCATGGCCATAACATGAGCACACTGCATCCATGCACATGTATATTTAGGTAGCTGGTATGTTTAAAACTATTTATTTCCAACATACTTCCCGACCACGTTTCATGATGAAGAAAATAAAACAACTCCAAGAGTTTGGTGAGCAAGATAACAAAATAACACTAAGAGATTGAAATGGAAGAAATGAAAACATCAAGAGATCAGTGATGGTGAAATAACACCGAGAGTTTGGTGATCAAGAAAATGACACTGAGATCTTTGATACTGTGACAAGTAATTACTAATCAATTTGAAATAAATTTTAGTAACGGATGCAATGTTATAGGAAACTAATCAATTTTAACTACAATTTTTACGAATTATAGTCCAATTATACATTAGGGAAGCATCACGCACATACATAGTGCTAGAGATGCATCAAATGTTTGGGTCCACAGTATTTCATTTCATTTCCATCAATAAACAATGAATTTTCTTAATATTTAAATTTTAAATACACGTACTTCTATTATATTTATATAATTTATACTATTCCATTAAAACCGAACTGAAGACCATACATCGGTACTATGGGCCAAACGAATTTAAAATATTAAAGATAATTATAACATAATTAGAACCGAATTACATAACATAAAATATAGCCTTTAATAATAGCCTTCAACATATATAATTGAGTTACAAAACAGTTACACATACATTATAACAATTACTAAATATAAAATATCTATCAGTCTATTTGAAATATGAAAACTCTTAACTTATTTCGTCGGTTGGTACCATGGGCATAATAGGCTTAAAAGTTTATAACCTACAAAATATGGGCCTGAGCTTTTTCTTACAACTTCATTTATCAGATCATATTTCTAATTATGGTAGAAATTTTATAGCACATTAAGCTTATAATTAATTAAAAAATGTAAGTTAAACCTAAATTTCAACCTCTTTTAATTATATTAGTAATAAAAATGATATGATCAAATACAGGCGGCGGCTTGTATCGGAGTACAACATTATTGACAAAATCAATTATTTATATAAAACAGTTTCAAATATATCTAAATACACACAAGCTCAATGCATGCTTGTACCATATATTAGTGCATATCTACAGCATGTCAAATGCAATGCTATAGCCAATAAGTGATGTTATATTTATAATTTAGCGCCAAAAAAAAACACCCTACTCCTATGCCTAAACATTGATGTCAAATAGCAAAATGTTATGCTTCTTGCAAAATATAGAACCAAGAATTAGATATTGCAATAATTTTCCACATACACATGCAAATGGGAAAATGGAGAAAAGTGAAAAACTTAAGAGTTAATTATCAAATTGGTCACTTAATTCATCCAAATGTATCAATTGAGTCACTGAAAACTGACTCAAATGAGTCACTCATTTAAGAATTTGTATAAAAAATATAACTATATCGTTAGTCGAAATTCTTAAAAGTATTATATATTGAGTTTCGCACATTTTTTATGAATGATATTACATTCGAATGAAAGGTTCCGAGTTTTATTATTTTAGATAATATTGTTAGATTTTTAAAAATTTATAAACTATTTATTTTAAAGTTTAGGTACTTAAATAGTAGCTAAATTTAGATCTATTTGGAGTCATATTAAACCTACACATCGGACTACAAGCATCAAAAACCAACACCACTTTCCCATTTCATAATATAGCAATCGCTTTGCGTATTTTAGCACGAGCATTGGACACTTTTAAAACATGCACACGAACTATTTGATAAAATGTCCAAGAGAACATTCACAAGAACTTAGCAACATATACAGAAACAAAGAATGGGAAATGAGAGTTACAGTGTGACGGATTCTGAGGAGCTTTGCGGAAGACTGATTGGTCGGAAGAACAACTTTGTTGTCTTCTGATTGGTTGGTAGCTGATGGTATCACAATTTTGTTGGGTTCGTCGGTTGACTTTTTGACAAATTCAACTGCGGCGGAGATTCCACGGCGGCGGAAGTATTGATTAGAAGGGAGTTTAGGAGTGTATAAGCGGACAGAAGAGGTTAGTTTTATGAGTGATGGTGATACACTACGTATCGCTGCCATCACTTCCGGTAACTAAATTTCCCGATGAGTTGGGGATATCCCCCAATATATATCTTTGGCTTGTGGCTCTAGTTTCCCGAATCAGAAACTAGTTTATAAAATAAAAGAAATGTAAATAGGTAATGAAATTTTTTAAAAAAAGTAAACAGTAACGAAGGCCGAACACGTTTTTTATCGTAGCTAACTCACGGCCGCTGTCTTTCGGGTGCGCACCGGGTAAACGTCACGTGAACCAAGTTAAACCCGACATGCTCTGACTCAATAGTCATAATTATAAATTCTGAGATTCGAACCTGTGACCAAGAGGATAGTTATCTCATTCAACTGAGTCAACCCTTTCGGGCGTAGATATTCATTGTTCACAGTGACTCATTTAAATCAATAAAATACTAATATATATATCATGCTGTTTTATTTTTTGGAAAATATTAACTTCAAAATTTTGTTGTCGTGTTGAGCTGACAGACACGTGGTTTTATTTTCATTTGTTTTGTCGATTCAGCAAAACATACGTTACCGACGACAAATTTTTGAGGTTAACATTTTCTGTTAAGAAATTTAAAAAAATCTAACGGCATGATATATATATATATATAAATTAGTATTTTAGTCGTTTAAATGAGTCACCGTGGAGATGGAGTAGCTACTTGATACATTTTAACGAGTTCGTGGACAATATAAAACCTTATGAATTAATTGCATTATGTTTGCTTCAACTTTGTTCATTTTACATGGAATGACTAAATATTTATTCGTACCATAGTTGTGGTTACTTGTTAAATTTCTAAGTATTATGGTGGTTCTGCATCCTTCCCGTTGTATTCCACGTTAAATGTTATAGGGGTAATACCGTAATAAGGCCTCTCTCTCACGACATCTTTTTCTCACAATCTCTTTGTATCCCTCCATCTTTATCTCTTCCGTTTAATCAATCTCTCATATCTCCCTTCTAATCAATCTATCACTATCTCTCATCTCCATCATTCTCTTTTCATTGTCATCGCCACCACCGTAGTACTGATGGCTCCCCTGCTCCACCCACAACACACACATCACGCACATACATAACACTTATACACACAAGGAATACATGTGCACACACACATCTCCTTTCATCGGGGGTGTAATCGAGTCGAGTTGAACATTGTCATGCTCGGCTCGAACTCAACTAAAAATGTTAGGGCTCAAGCTCAGTTCGACGGAGCCTTCAATTTCTAGCTCTAAACTCGGCTCGTAAAATTTTTGATAAATTAAGGTTCGGCTCGAAAGCTCAATTTGATTTTCTCAAATATTGACAAAAAATTAAAATAAGATTGGTTTGGCTCGAGTTCGATTCGATTAAATATATAAAATATTAAATATTTATATAAAATATATTTATATTAAAAATAAAAATAGTAAAGGCTCGATAAGGCTCGCAAACCTTAATAGCCAAGTAATTTGAAGCTCGAGCTCGGCTCGGTAAAAAATTCGAATAGTTCGAGTTCGAGCTCGGCTCGATTATTACCGAGCCGAATTCGAATATTTTATTAGTCGGACTTGAGTAGCTCACGAACAGTTTGGCTCAATTACATTCCTAATCATAATCAATCTCCCTCGTCTCTCTCTTTCACTTTCTTCTCGAACCTCTCTCTATCCATTCGTCTATCCATGTCACCACACACACAACACACAAAACGCGCGCGCGCACGCCGCCGCACTATCACACAAACCCACATTTCCCACAGTCGATTTTGACTTCGACTGGTGGGGTATCCATTTCAACCGTTGTTTCCCCATCAACAAACAATCAACACCAACATAACCTTTTTCACGTCTCAATCTGTTATTACCTTCAATTTCACCATTCAGTTACCAACTCAAAAATACCCAATTTCATACATGAACCCTAATTTTTAAGTTTGGGAAAAACTTTTATTTTTCTTGCTTAGCATTAATTTATAATATAAACATTCATATAATATAAATATTTGTTATATTTAACGAAAAATCTAACGGGAGGTGTAATGTTGGGATTTTCGCGATATGTGTGCTTGAATAAAATATAGTTTCATGCTATAATTGTGAATTATGTGGAATTTTGGGTATAAAATATTAAGTTATAAAATTTTGTGGTTAATGTGAATTTCTGTGAAATAGTATTAAGGAACAAGCAAAGCCTCGTTCCAGTTTGATGAGTCAGCTAAGGGCTTAAACTGTGATTGTAGGGCCATGAAGTAGAACGGGGCCCGTTAATTTAAAAGATGGATCAAAAGAGAATTATGTGCTAAGGTGTATAAATAATTGTGGTGGCTATCATTATGTGAATATGTTTTATTTGTGAGTACGTGTGTGAATTTGTGAATTCGTGAGCTTTTAAATGTTTTTAAAAGGATTAAATTGATTCAAATAAGGATTTATTGGTCCTTGTATATTTTTAAAAAATTATTAAAATGTCGATTGTGTAAAGTGAAGTTAGTGAATAAGTTGTATATGGTGTCGAGTTATACGAATCGGTGATTATTTTATAAGTGTAAAGCTTTGAGATAGTTGGTGATATAAAGAGTATAAAAGTATATCTCGTTATGTGCTACGCGTTATATATGCATATAAAAGATAAATGTTTATTGCGATTGGGGTAGAAGTCGGACGTTCTGAGAAATGTCGGGGATTGATCAAGTATCTAATTAGGGTTTTGTTTTGTATTGTAGATTTGGATAGCGGAGGCATTCAGGCTAGTAAAGGGAAGGAAATCTTATGTGGCAGTAGCTCAGGTTCCATTAAACAGGAAAGCTTTTTAAGGAAAGTAACTTTGCCTTCTATTATGAATCGATTACAGGAAGATTATTGTTGATGCCATGATAGAATAAAGGTTCTTTGTAGTACTTGTTATTGATTCTTATGAAAACCCTGTTATTGTCCCTTGTGATAAACTTGTTATCAATCCTTATGACGAACCTTGATAGTAACCCCTTTGCTTCAAGAACGTATACCATATCCTTGTGTTTTGTTAACTTATGATCCCTTGACCCTAAGAGAGTCTTTATGAACATTTCATATGCTACATCTTTTAAACTAGATTTCTTAATAACCCCTTATGCCTTGTTAAGCATCGTTCCTTGGGACTATCCTTATTGTGACCTTATACACCCTGTTTAACATTTTATCAATATCTTTAACTTATGATCCCTGCTTATTTTCGATCTGTTCACTTCCCTTGAATTCTTAAATTGAACTTAAGAATGACTTTCGACTTGAAAGAGTCCAAATGATTCACTTATTGGTAATGTTAAAAATGGATATAATCAAACTTTCTCGTATTCCAACACAAAGGTTTTTCAAATGAATTCCTTGAAGATTGGATAGAGACATAAAAGACTAGTGGGACTAGTCCAGTCATATAAGAGGCTAGCGGGGCTAGTCCAATATAAGGTTGAAATAATGTCATAGGTACCTTAATGACCGGATGGAGGTCAGTACGGGTTGATCACCCGTATTACATTTAAAAGATGGATATTCCAATCTAGGGTTCTTTAATATTTTATAAAGGAGGAAATGTATATCTTTGATTAAGCAGTTTGTTTCTTTTACTTCAAATGAAACAGATTGAATTGTATCTTCTTTAAAGTTATGAAATTTGATCGAGAATTCTGTCACTGTACTTTGTTATTGATTTTTGAAGCCTGAATGATTGCTTCCTTAAAAATGAGAAACTCCCTGAGAACCTATTTATTGATTGTGATGAATGTAGGCTTTTTCTCAACTTTGAATCTTGAAAGTTCGAGAACCTTTTTCAACACCTTTAACTAGCCATTAATAGAATACTGCCACCTAGCTTAGCTTTATTCTGAGATAGAATGCCTCAAATAATGTTGATTATGTTGATATTTAGAACTGCTTATATAGTTACTTGTTGAGCGTCTTTGCTCATTTATTTGCTTTGATCTAACAATGGCAGTTAAGCAAGAAGATTTCCAAACTTAGGCGCACTGCTCGCAAGAGCGTTTCTGGCGGTCCCTATCGTGTTGTGGGATTATAGATGCTAGAGCAGGTAGATGTTGTGTGAGCAAGCGATATTAAGTTGGTGAGAAGTACATTAGCTAAATCAAATACTTTTGGGTTATCTTTCGATTTCAAGTCGGAATCGAATGGTTTATATTTATTCATATTTTGGGTTGTAATTAATATACTATGGTTGGTAGTTGTAATCTTGTCTCATACTTTATCCTGTTAGATCCTAATAGTTTTCAGGGTTTATTATATTTCCGCTGTTATATTGCTAGTTATTGTGGTTGTGAGTCCTCATTTCCTAACCTCGAGATTGAGGGCGTCACAAATTGGTATCAGAGCAACAAGATCTAGTCCTTGAGACAAGTTAGGTTAAAAAGGCTATTTGGGTAATTAATATTGTGAGAGTGTTTGACTCATATAGAGTTGAATTAGAATATTAGGTATAGTCTAAGTAAAGTAAATAGGTCAAGATAGTAAATAGAGTTAGGGCATTGAGTAAGTTAAAGGTTTTATTTAACCCTAATGTTATTTTCTTGGCTGATGTTTTATGTTTCATCTCAGGACCCTAGTAGTGGTAGTGATGCTGATTTTGAGGATAGTTGGTTACCGGGATCACCTGCAGAACTCCAGTACATTAGTTCAGACCTGAGGAGGATCCGTAAGAGGACTGTGCTGCCCCTATCCTTGTTTCTGCCCTGATTCCCCAGAGCTTAGGGCGTATTCCCCAGCTCATATGCCTGAGTCCCCGGCTCCCGACAGAGTGCCTATTGTGCCTGTGCATGTCCATATTAGTGATGATTTGGACCGGGACCGTGACTTTGTGTTTACTCGCATCCCTGCGTTGAGATCCTTGGTAGACAGGTTGGCCCGAGAGTCTAGGTTGTAGATGTTGGTGCCAGAGCCCGAGTGACGTGTTCGTATTGAGATGGTGGTGCAGTTTTTCCCGTAGACGGTTGGAGGAGGGACCTTCTTGCAGTGATGCTGAGGCCGAGTCCCGCAGAGTTCATAAGATTGTGCGTTGGATGTTATCTGTGTTGAGGGAGATTATGGATCGTGATGTGTAGTTTGGGTGTGAGTTCAGACGGGACATCTAGTAGAGCCCGTAATTATTGTCATTGTTATTTCTTTCAGAGCCGGTAGGCTTTGGGATATTTGGTCAGATGTCGGGATCCAGGGTTCGTTCACGTATTTGGATCCCTAATATTACATAGTTAAAGCATGAGATTTTGCATGAAGCGCACCACTCGAGATTTTCGATTCATCCTTGAAGTACGAAAATTTACAAGGATTTGAAAGAGAACTATTGGTGGCCGAATATGAAAAAAGAAATCGCAGAGTGGATAAGTAAGTGCTACACGTGTCAAAGAGTAAAAGCGGAATATCAACGACCAAGTGGATTGCTTCAGCCACTAGACATACTTGAATGGAATGGGAACATATCGCGATGGATTTCTTGGTAGGATTACCAAAGACTAAGGCTAATCATGATGCGATTTGGGTGATTATCGATCGATTGACAAAGTCAGCACATTTCTTGCAAATCAATGAGAGATTCTCATTGGAAATATTGGTCAAGTTGTATCTGGACGAAATTGTAATGCGTTCTGGAGTACCAGTGTCTATCGTGTCTGATAGATATCCAAGATTTAACTCGAGATTTTGGCGACAACTTCATGATCATTCGAACACGAAGTTGAGAATGAGCACCGCGTATCATCCACAGACAGATGGACAAATCGAAAGGACTATTCAAATGATTGAGGATATGTTGAGAACCTGTGCATTGGATTTCAGAGGAAATTGGGATGGTCATTTGTCATTGATTGAATTTTCCTACAATAACAGTTATCATGAAATTATTTCCATCCCGCCTTACGAAGTGTTGTATGGAAGAAAATATAGATCTACTACGTTTTGGGATGAAGTTGGCGAGCGCAAGCTGTTGGGCCTAGAACTAGTTCAACAAACGAAAGAAAAAGTGGAAGTGATTCACAAAAGGCTAATGGCTGCTCAAGATCAACAAAGGAAGTATGCAGACCAGAATCGAAAGGATGTGGTATTCGAACCCGAAGACAAAGCGTTGATAAAGATATCTCCATGGAAAGGATTATCCAAATTCAAAAAGAAAGAAAAATGAGCCCAAGATATATTGGGTCATTTGAAGTATTAAAGCAAGTTAGAAAGTTGGCATACGAGTTAGCGTTACCTCCGCAAATGCAACATCTTCATAATATGTTTCGTGTCTCTCTTTTAAAGAAGTATAATGCGGATGCTGGTCATGTGATTGAATTGGAACCAGTGGAAATCCAGCAAGATCTATCTTATGTGGAACAACCCGTTCAAATTTTAGATCGGAAAGAAAAAGTGCTTAGAAATAAAGTCGTGTCATTAGTTAGAGCTTTGTAGAGAAATCCTAAGGTCGAAGAATCAACTTGAGAATTAGAAAGCGAGATGCGAGAAAAGTATCCCCATTTATTGGTTTAGACTAAATTCTGAGGACAGAATCCTTAAAAGGGGGGTAGATTGTAACGACTGGGATTTTCGCGATATGTGTGTTTGAATTAAATATAGTTTCATGTTATAATTATGGATTATGTGGAATTTTGGGTATAAAATATCAAGTTATAAATTTTGTGGTTAATGTGAATTTCTGTGAAATTGTTTTAAGGAACGGGCAAAGCCTCGTTCCAGTTTGATGAGTCAGCTAAGGGTTTAAGCGGTGATTGTCGGGCCGTCAAGTAGAACGGGACCCGTTATTTAAAAGATGGATTAAAAGAGAATTATGTGCTAAGGTGTATAAATAATTGTGGTGGCTATCATTATGTGAATATGTCTTATTGGTGAGTACATGTGTGAATATGTGAATTTTTGAGCTTCTAAATATTTTAAAAAGGATTTAATTTATTTAAATAAGGATTTATTGGTCCTTATATATTTTAAAAAAATTATTAAAATGCGATCAAGGTGTGAGATTTATTTTTTTATCTCTACAATAGTCCAAAGGACTTTTTAAAAATGATAGCTGGAATTGTTTGAATATTCTGATATTTTAAAATGATTTTATGGAGTTTATTTCTACTATTTGGGATTTATTTGTAAAATTCATAGATAATAATTCGTTCGCTCAAAAATTATTCTGAAAATGCGGGGAGAGAACTAATTTTATGTTCTTCGATTTAAAAATATTAGTGTGCCACCTTTTGTTTATAAAAACATATTTTATTATTATTCAAATGCAGGAATAGAGTTTTCAGCATAAAAGAAAATCATAAATTGTGTATATTTGTGCAAGGACAAAATTGCCCCTGCCACAAATGTATATACTCACCCACTTTCCTTTCTATTTCTCTCTTCCTCCCCGGTTCTCTCTCTCTCTCTCTCATACTCCCTTCGATCCTTCCATCAAACTCAATCTTAATTTAAGATTTGAGTTCCTCATATCTTATATATATACATACATATTTGCATGTTATGTGTGTTGGTGTCCGATTTCGGTGATGAACCTCTCGGTTCTTGTACTTAATTCGGTTTCGTGGTCGATTCTCTGCAGAAAATTGTTGTTAAATGCTTGCATTCTAGTTGTTGTGGTTTTTGCTTGAACAATCGGTGAGGTTTCGAGTTGGGGGGGGATTTTTAGCAACCTCGAACCCTTGCCGCCACCGGTGATGAACTTCGGTGAACCGGTGGTGAACGATGACACTAGTATGAGTTCTACAATCCTTGAAAAACTTATTTCGAGTGTTGCATGTTGGTTGTTTTTGAAAAATCCGAATGTTATTCTTGCTTTTAAAAAGAAATTGAGTTGAAATATTTGTTAAACTTAATTAATACGATATTGTTCATAGTTTTGATTTGAATTGTGTGTGGAAATTCGATTGCGTAATTGTTCGGGTGATTTTTGATTAATTGTTGTATGCGTGTTAAGTTTATGTGGTTGCATGCTAAAGATTTAGGCTTATAAAAGTTAAAAAGAAGTTTTAAGTAATGAATTTAGTACATTTAAAATGGAAATTTGAAAATTTGATTTCGGATTTTACAAATATTTTGGTACAAATTTGTAATAATTCGGTTCGAATTATGGATTTAGTTCGGTTTGTCTTAATTGTTGATAGATAAAGAAATTTGAGTAAATTTGGAAATTATGTGATTTGTGAAAAATTTGATATAAAGGTGGAATGAATTGCATGCTATAGTGTTGGCTTGGTATTTTTTTGATAAGTGGTATAAAGGTCGAGTTGCATGTTATAATGTGGATTTGGTATCGTAAGTTGTGAGTTGTCGATTGTGTAAAGTGAAGTTGTATACTAAGCGATAAGTGTTAAAGAGTAATTATGTGTACTTGATTGTTGTGGTTGATTGTATTAGAAGGGTAAGAGTAATTACGAGTAGGTCATGTCCGATTCTCGACAAGTTAGTGAATAAGTTTTATATGGTGTCGAGTTATACGAATCGGTGATTATTTTCTAAATGTAAATCTTTGAGATAGTTGGTGATATAAAGAGTATAAGAGTATATCTCGTTATGTGCTACGTGTTATGTGTGCGTATAAAAGATAAATGTTTATTGTGATTGGGGTAAAAGTCAGACGTTCTGAGAAACGTCGGGAATTGATCAAGTATCCAATTAGGGTTTTGTTTTGTATTGTAGATTTGGATAGCGGAGGCATTCAGGCTAGTAAAGGGAAGGAAATCTTAGGTGGCAGTAGCTCAGGTTTCATTAAACATGAAAGCTTTTTAAGGCAAGAAACTCTACCTTCTATTATGAATAGATTACATGAAGATTATTGTTGATGCCATGATAGAATAAAGGTTCTTTGTAGAACTTGTTATTGATTCTTATGAAAACCATGTTATTGTCCCTTGTGATAAACTTGTTATCAATCCTTGTGACGAGCCCTGATAGTAACCCGTTTGCTTCATGAAACATATACCCTATCCTTGTGTTTTGTTAACTTATGATCCCTTGACCCTAAGAGAGTCTTTATAAACTTTTCATATGCTACATCTTGTTAACATAGATTCCTTAATAACCCCTTATGCCTTGTTAAGCATCGTTCCTTGGAACTATCCTTATTGCGACCTTATACACCCTTTTTAACATTTTATCAATATCTTTAACTTATGATCTCTGCTTATTTTTGATTCGTTCACTTCCCTTGAATTCTTAAATTAAACTTAAGAATATCTTTTGACTTGAAGGAGTCCAAATGATTTCACTTATTGGTAATGTTAAAATTGAATATAGTCAAACTTTCTCGTATTCCAATATAAAGATTTTTCAAATGAATTCCTTGAAGATTGGATAGAGACATAAGAGACTAGTGGGAATAGTCCAGTCATATAAGAGGCTAGCGGGGCTAGTCCAATATATGGCTGAAATAATGTCATAGGTACCTTAATGACCGGATGGAGATCAGTACGGGCTGATCACCCGTATTATAATTAAAAGATGGATATTTCAATTGAGGGTTCTTTAATATTTTATAAAGGAGGAAATGTATATCTTTGATAAAGCAGTTTGTTTCTTTTACTTGAAATGAAACAGATTGAATTGTATCTTCTTTATAGTTATGAAATTTGATCGAGAACCCTTTCACTGTACTTTGTTATTGATTCTTGAAGCCTGAATGATTGCTTCCTTTAAAATGAGAAACTCCCCGAGAACCCATTTATTGATTGTGATGAATGTCGGCTTTCTCTCAACTTTGAATTTTGAAAGCCCAAAAACCTTTTTCAACACCTTTATCTAGCCATTAATAGAATCTTTCCATCTAGCTTAGCTTTATTCTGAGATAGAATGACTCAATAATATTGATTATGTTGATATTTAGAACTGCTTATATAGTTACTTGCTGAGCGTTTTTGCTCATTTATTTGTTTTGATCTTACAATGGCAGTTAAGCAAGAAGATGGTCAGACTTAGGCGCACCCGCTCGCAAGAGCGTTCCTGGCGGTCCCTATCATGTTGTGGGATTTCAGATGCCAGAGCAGGTAGATGATGTGTGAGCAGGCGATAATAAGTTGGTGGGAAGTGCATTAGCTAAATCAGATACTTTTGGGTTATTTGTCGATTCCAAGTCGGAATCGAATGGTTTAAATTTATTCATATTTTAGGTTGTAATTAATATATTATGGTTGGTAGTTGTAATCTTATCTCATACTTTATCATGTTAGATCATAATAGTTTTCGGGGTTTACTATATTTCCGCTGTTATATTGCTAGTTATTGTGGTTGTGAGTCCTCATTTCCTAACCCCGAGATTGAGGGCGTCACAGGAGGGACATTATTGTACAAGATATGCCTGTGTTGCAACAAGACTAAGTCAAATTGACAACTCTAAGTAAGTTGTATGATAATCTAAGTTTGTATCTTGTATTGTAACCCTTAAGTCTGTAAAAGTGTAATTAGATTAGACTGGAGTATTTTTCTATAAACAGTCTCAAGCCTAAGAATAAACTCTGGAAGAAGATCATGAATTTCATGCCTCAGAGAAAGTGTGAAGAAGATTGGAGTTGAAGAAATCTGTTTTGGGAAAAACATTCTAAGTCAAGAAATCTACAAGTCACAGATTAAGTGTTATAGAGAAGTCATTCGAGAACTCTAGAATGACTTATCTAGAAGTCAAAAAATGCTTATAGAGAAGTCTAAGAGATATTGACAAGCCAAATTGAAGACATGAAGATTGGAGATATAGACAAGTCATTTATTTTCTAGAGAACTCTGAGATATCGACAAGTCAAAATGTCACTAGAGAACTCAGAGATATCGATAAGTAAATTCTACATGCAAAGAAATGAAGACCTCGATAAGTCAAGTTCATTCGAGGACTCGGAGATCTCGATAAGTCAAAGTTACACTCGAGAACTCAGAGATCTCGATAAGTCAAGATTATACTCGAGAACTCAGAGATCTCAACAAGTCAATTTCACATTCGAGAACTTAGAGACTTCGATAAGTCATATCAACTACGGAGCAATAAGAGATCTCGATAAGCCATTATACTTATCGAGATGTCTAGTTCTCTATATACCAAACTGGAGATCTCGGGTAAAACTCAAGTACAAAGTGCAGACCAGTTAAATATCCTAGATTATCAATCAACAAACAAATCAATCAATGATTTGAAAAGTCTACAAAAGCAGCTTGAAGAGTACAAGATCAAAGGCCAAGATTAACTGACAAAGAAAAGTCACAGACATGCACGATTTGCAAAGATACACTAAGCCAGAAATAGAAAGTTTTAGTTAACTTAAAGTAGGGTTTAGTTCATGCTATTGCATACTGTGTAAAACCAGTGGTTACTGTTCTATAAAGTAAACACCATATGCTTTATTTCAGTAGTAACAAATATATCTAAAATCTTGTAACTCTCAAGAGAGAAGTTGAGTTCTTAACATAAGAAGAACCCAGAAAATTGTAGCAAAACACATACTTGATTTTAATTCAAAATTAAGTGAGTTTTGAAAGATAGTGTGTTCCTGTGCATACTTTATTATTGCTAACATATTATCTCTACAAACCAGATTACTTTGTTCACCATATAAAAACAGTTCATAAAGATTAAAATTGTCCAAAACACATTCATCCCCCTGTGTTGTATTCATTACCTAACAATTGGTATCAGAGCGAAATCTGAAAGTAAACAGATTAAAGATCTTGGAAAAATGAATACACAGATGCTAAGCAGTATCAAGATCTCCACCTTTGACAGATCTAACTATACATTATGGAAGAAGAAAATGTTGCTGTTTATCAGGATGGCAAATCCACTATACATTCAGATCCTCAAAAATGGGCCTTTCACTCCCATGGTAAGAGTTGGGGAATCTACAGATGGTGACATGGTGATTCCAGCACATTATGCTCCTAAAGATCCTTCAGAATTTATTGAACCTGAAAAGGAAAAAGTTTCTCTAGATAATGGTGTGTAGCTGATTTTGATAGAGTCACTTGACAATGTAATATACAATAACATTGTCAACTATGACACAGCTAAACAGATCTGGGATAAAATAAGATCTTATGTAAAGGAACAGAGGAGGTTAGGTCAAACCAAAGGAGGATTCTTGTTTCTCAGTATGAGGGGTTTATGGCAAAACCAAAAGAAGAAATCACTAAAGTTTTTGAAAGATTCAATAAATTGATAAATGACTTGCAACTATATGATAAATATTATGAAGCTGAGGAGATTAACCTAAAATTCTTGCTAGCTCTTCCTGACCATCTGGAACAGAAAATTTCAGCTATTGGAGAAGGAAGAGATTAAAGCAGAATGATTTTGGAAGTTCTATATGGAATCCTGAAAACTTATGAACTTGAAATGATGCAAAGAAAGTCATTGAAATCACACCATGGACATGTTGTTGATGGATCAAGTGCTTTAATTGTGAATGACAGAGAAGAAAGTGAAGATGAACATGATGATCAAGTTTTAGTTGTTCAAGCTATGGAACAAAAGAACAAAGGACCTCAGAAGCATGTTATGTTGGAGCTGGAGGAAGATGAATTTTATACCTTGGATGAGCTAGATGAAATGGATCAATCCATGGCTTACTTGGCTAGGAAGTTTTCCAACATAAGAGTCAAAAAGCCAAGATTTTTCAAAGGCAAGGGACAATCTTCCAACAACAATTGGAATCAAAGACTCAGTACAATTCAGCTAGCAAAGGTGGCTACAAAACATGATCAGTTGACAGATCAAAGATAAGGTGCTTCAACTTTGATGAAATGGGTCACTTTGCTACTGAATGCAGAAAGCCTAAAAAGGTGAAGAAAGATAAGGCCTATCTTGAAATGGAAGCAAAGTATGAAGCTTTCTTGAAGAAGCAGTCTAGAAAGGCTTATATTGTCGAAGGAAAAAGTTGGGATGATACTGATGTAGATGATGAAGATGAAGAGGTTGGAAACTATGCACTCATAGCTTTTGAGCATGAAGAAGCATCTACTTCAAAAACAACGGTACCAACCCTAACCACTATTGATTTAAATGCTAGTCAATATAAGGAGACTGTAGAAAAGATGAGTGTAGAGATGTTTCATATACACACTAGCTTAGTAGCAGCTACTGAGGAAGTCAGTAGGTTAATAAAGGCAAATGAGAAGTTTGAGAGTGACAAGCAAAAGATGGATCTATTGCTTGTAGAGCTTGAATCAGTCAAGAAAGAAAATGAATACTTGAAGAACAAGCTGAAGTGTGCCAATTAGATTGAAACTGTGTTAAGAGAGAAGATTGAAAAGAATGAAGTTAAGTTAAAATCTTTCAGGAATGCATCTGAGTTGGTTGGACAATACCATGAGAAGAACAAGCCATGTGCTAACATAGCTATTGATCTTGATTATGATGCTTTGAACAGCAAGAAGAAAGAGATAGGTGGTAAAGGAAAGGCAACATCAAATGAAGATGTTTCAGCGATGCTGAAAAAGGTTGATTCACCTATGTTCAAAGCATGTGAAGTAGATTTCAGTGAAGAAGAGTTGATCATAAAGCAAGAAATTGTTGATGAAGACAATGAGAAGAGAAATGCATAAACAACTCCAACTTCCAAAGCTGAAAAGAAGCCCATGGTCAACCAAGATTCCAAGACATATGTCAAGGAAACAAAAACTGAAGATGCAAGAAAGAAGAAGAAGAATAGAAATGGAAAGATTGGGATTAACAAAAGCAACAATTTTGCTTATGTTGCAGATGCTCCAAGAAAACAATGTCAAAAATGTGGCTCTGTGAATCATCTAACTCACCTTTGTAAAAAGGTTGTTAGCAAGCCAGTAGAAGGAGATGTTAGGGATTCGATCAATAAAACACAACGGAAAAATAAAAAATTTGAATCCCTACCGCAAGATCTATGTATAATGACTAGATAATTATGGAGAATAGATGTTTACCTTAATATAGTTTTCCTTTTGATTGTAATGAACGTTCTGATCTTGATAAACCAACACAGCAGCCCTCCTTTCGAAGATTTGCTCTCCAGGGTATCCACACGAATGTCCGATCGTCCAACGATCACCGGAGCCGGTATTAGCCGATTTGGTTGCCTCTTTCTCATTTTCTCTCTCTCTCTCTCTCTCTCTCTCTCTCTCTCTCTCTCCCTCTCTCTCTCTCTATTTTTAGCCTCTCTAAGATGTAGAGATGCTAGGGTTTTTCTATAAAAACGTGATTAAACTTCTAATCCTAAAAATATACATCTTCATGTATATATAGGGAAGAGAGGATTAGGGCCTAACTCTAATCTTAATAGGCTTCTAAAAGGACTCATTCTGATTTTGGGTTTATATTATTATTAAATTCGAATTCTACTATAGTTACAATTAATCAAGTCCCACTTAATTATTTAATAATTAAATTCGAATTAATAATAAAAATATTTAAATTCATAATTTAAATAATACTCTGTTTTAAACGTTCTTTGTGTGTGACCCTTTAGGTAATTATTACATTGGAAATAATTTTATTATCTAATAATAAAATTATAAACAATGAGTGGCATCTAGTAATACATCATTGCTCCCCAAGTAATAATAATAATTGGTGATTCAATTAAACCTTTCGTGAATAATGTACAATGTAATATAATCTCTTTAGCCTTATATTATAGATCAAACTCGAGGCATGTATTGTGTCATCCCCTGTTAACGTTTAATCCTTCTTTCCTTGATCAATGAGTAAACTATTAAACAAATCAATATTTGAGCAAGGCCATGCATTTTATAGTCTTACTCAATCAAGAGGCCAATAATATCACTCCTTTAATATAGGAGGGCTAAATCTCATCTACATCATTCATATTTCTCATATGATTCATAATATGCCCTATGTCTACTTTTATTATTACCCGGTTAAGGATAACTTTTAATAGTATCAAAGTATATTAATTCTCGTATAGAAATATAATGATTTCAAGTCTGAGGACCAATACATCATTATCACTGTGAGATCAACTTATGACACTTTAAACATGTAGTATCTCACAACGGGTCAATCCAGCACCATGTATCTAATACATGTGCATGTGTTTTGATTTTAGTATCACCATACCTATGATCAATGAGATGTGATCATCAGTCAACAAACACACTAGTCTCAATGTATTTATTATCGTCCCTTAACAATAATACTTGATCAGGGACCTTTAGGAATATCAATACTATTCTCATAATCTCATTTCTAAGTCACGTACTGAGAGATATAGATTTACATATCATATTTCAAGGATATTTATTAATCTTATATTTTATCGCAGAAAATAAAGATATAATAAATTACTAAAAATAATCCATAGAATCATAATTAATAATCTAAATGTCTCATAACATAAACATAATAGTGTTGTCTCTAGGGCGCACACACTAACGGGAGCATGCAAGTACAATGAAGCAAATACAAATAATCCCTACTAATTCTGCAACAAGTTTGATTGCATCCCTTGCAACTTGAAAGTGATTAAGAGTTGCCACAAGCTAAGAGTAGATCTCAAAGAAGTAGAAATTGGGTTTACATCAAAAAGGGAAAATGCACAACAGTCATTGAATTCTATCTGATCTGAAATAACCCATTCTAATTATACTCACTCTGTTAACAAGAAGAAAGTACCCAACACCGCTTGGGTTGTTAAAAACACTTAAACTCATTGTGTGCAGGGCATAAAGAAGAAAGTCATATGGATTATAGATAGTGGAAACTCAAAACATATGACAAGTGATATGGCCCTACTATCACAGTTTGAGGAGAAGGCTGCCCATTAGTGACTTTTGGAGACAACATCAAAGGCTTCACAATGGGATATGGCAAATTGATTTCTGGAAATGTTGTCACTGATGATGTAGCACTGGTAGCTGGTCTTGAAGTGAATCTTCGCAGTGTTAGCCAATTTGCAGACAAAGGTTTCAAGATTTTATTTAACAAAGATGAATGCACTTTTATCGGCAAGAACACTGGTGGAGTTAATCTGAAAGAAGCAAGGAAAGGAAGCTTATTTGTTGCAGACTTGGACTCAGCAAATGAGGATGGAATTTGTTGCTTCTACACCAAGGCATCTGTAGAGCAAAGCAAATTATGGCATAAGAAGCTGTATCATTTGAATTTCAAAACAATCAATACTCTAGTTAAAAAGGAGTTGGTGAGAGACATGCCTAATCTGGAATTTGCTCAAGATGAAGTCTATGATGCTTGTCAAAAAGGAAAGATGAAAAGATCAAGTCACAAGAGTAAAACTGTGAATTCTATAAGTGCATATTTGCAACTTATTCATATGGATTTATTTGGACCAGTTAATGTCCAGTCAATTTCAAGAAAAAAATATGCACTTGTAATGGTAGATGACTACTCAAGGTACACATGGGTAGAATTTATATACTCTAAAGATGAGACTCCACACATCATAATTGAGCACATCAAAAAGATTGAGAAGCAGGCTGCAGATCAGAATTTTGTGAAAAGGTTGAGGAGTGACAATGGAACAGAATCCAGGAATGAAACCTTAACTGAATTATGCAAAGACAAAGTCATTGTTCAAGAATTCTCAGTATCTAGGACACCTTAACAAAATGGTGTAGTTGAAAGAAAGAACAGAACATTAGTGGAAGCTGCAAGAACAATGCTACAAGATGCAAAGTTGCCAATCGGTTTTTGGGAAGAAGCTGTGAACATTGCATGCTATACTCAAAACAGGTATCTCATTAACAAGAATCTTGGAAAGTCACCCTACTCAGTCTTAACTAAAAGAAAGCCTACTGTAAAGTATCTTCATATGTTTGGAAGCAAGTGTTATGTTTTGAAAGACAACTCTGAATATATGGGAAAATTTGACTCTAAAGTTTTTGAGGAAATCTTTCTGGGATATTCATTGGAAAGAACTGCATATAAAGTCTATGTGATTGAGCAAAAAAAGATTATGGAAAGCACATATATTACTTTTGATGATGACAAATGTCCAGGCTTGGAATGCCTAGATGAAAATGAAGTTGAAGCCCTTAAGTTTGAAAATCTCAACATTGATAGTGATTCTGATGATGAGGCTGAGATTAACACAAATCACAGAATTGATGAAGAGTCCAATGACCAAGTAAATCATGAGAATGGAAGCTCATCTCAAATACCTGAATTTGATAGCACAAACTCAGGGGGAGAAAGAGGAGAAAATTATGGAAGTCATGCCAGTGATGAAGAAGAAACAGAAAACACAAGTCAATAAACTCACGCAAGGAAGTGGGATAGAAGTCACATTACAGAAGCAATTATTGATGATCCAACTGCTGGAGTGAGGACTAGAAGTGCAACTACAAATGAATGCCTTCATGCATATTTTCTATCACAAGTTGAGCCAAAGAAAACTGAAGAAGCCCTTCTTGATCTTCATTGGATATCTGCTATGCAAGAAGAGCTAAATCAGTTTAAGAGAAATAAAGTATGGAAGTTAGTTCGTGCACCAAAGAACAGAATTATTATTGAAACAAAATGGGTGTTTAGGAATAAGATGGATGAAAATGGAATTGTTACCAGAAACAAAGCAAGGTTGGTTACAAAAGGCTACTCACAGGAGGAAGGAATTGATTATGATGAAATTTTTGCTCCAGTGACAAGACTTGAAGCAATAAGGATTCTCCTTGCATTTGCTGCACATTCAAATTTCAAGGTATATCAAATGGATGTGAAGAGTGATTTCCTTAATGGTGAGTTGGAAGAAGAGGTTTATGTGCAACAACCACCTGGCTTTAAAGATCCATAATTTCCAAATTTTGTATACAAGTTACTCAAGGCTCACTATGGAATTAAACAAGCACCTCGAGCTTGGTATGATACACAGTCAGAATTTTTGATCAAAAATGGATTTACTAGAGTTACTATTGACAAGACTCTCTTCTACAAGAAACATGGTGATGATATGATCCTAGTTCAGATCTATGTTGATGATATTATTTTTGGTTCTACTAATGAAAAGCTTTGTCAAAGGTTCTCTAAGCTTATGCAGAGTGAATATGAAATGAGTATGATGGGGGAATTAAGTTACTTTCTTGGACTTCAAGTCAGTCAGAGAAGTGATGGAATCTTCATCAGCCAAACTAAGTATGTCAAAGATTTATTGAAAAAGTTTGGAATGGTTGACTGTTCACTGCATTTACACCTATGTCTGTAGCAACAAAGTTGGATGAAGATAAAAAGGGCAAGAGTGTAGATATTTCAAGCTATAGAGGAATGATTGGATCACTGCTTTACTTAACTGCTAGTAGACCAGACATCATGTTTGCAACATGTTTGTGTGCAAGATTTCAAGCCAATCCAAAAGAATCACATTTGATGGCTGTGAAGAGAATTTTTAGATACTTAAAGGGAACCCCAAATTTGGGATTATGGTATCCTAAGGGAACTGGTTTTGAAGCTGTTGGATACACAGATGCAGATTTTGTTGGATGCAGGGTTGACAGAAAGAGCACTAGTGTAAGCTGTTACAAAAACTTATATCCTGGTATAGCAAGAAATAACAGTCTGTGTCAACTTCCACAACTGAGGCTGAATACATAGCTGTTGGAAGTTCATGTGCTCAAGTGCTTTGGATTAGAAATCATCTAATGGATTATGGTCTAGTGTTACACAAAATTCCAATTATGTGTGATAATACTAGTGTTATATCCAGTGTGGCTAATACAGTTAATCATTCTAGAATAAAGCACATTGATGTAAGGTACCATTTTATTAAAGAACATGCTACAAATGGTACCATTAAGCTTATTTTTGTTCCAACAGAAAAATAGTTAGCTGACATTTTCACTAAACCTTTGGATGAAGCAACTTTCACTAGACTTGTAGATGAAAATTGGAATGCTTAACTCTTCATCCTAAGGCAAGAACTCAGCCAATGTTTTGCAGCATATTAATTTCTAGTAAATCAAAATTCATGTGATTAATTGGAAATTAACTGAAATATGAATTATAAATATTTCAGAAATCTCTGCATATTTATTTTTCAACATTAAAAAATAAGCTTGGAATTTTTTAATCCTAAGTAAACTGTCTAGATGTTGATTTGCATTTTCAATATGTAAAATTAGCACAAGGCAGAATCAAAGTGATCAAAAGTGTTTAGAGAACTGAGTTCTCGGTAAGTCTAATTGACTTATCGACAAGTCATTTTAAGACTTCTTGAGTGAGTTCTCGATAAGTCAATCTCCTGATTTCTTGAGTGACTTCTCGATAAGCTTTATTATGACTTATCAATAAGTCATTGTAGAGTTCTCTATAAGTGTTAACTCACAGAGTTCTCTACAAGTATAACTTTAGACTTATAGATAACTTAGAACTAGAATAATTTAATCCAATTAAATTATTTTAGCAAAATACTTTTGGCAAAATTATTGTCATTTTATTTGAATTAATTCGAATAAAAAAATTGGAATCAACTCAGTCCATTTTGGACAAACTGAGTATTTATTTGACATCTCAACAAGTCAGTATTAGTTCTTTATAAGAGTAAATTAAAATGACTTCTCGATATGTAATTTTCTTTTCAAAATGACTTCTCGATAGACAAATTCCAAACGTCTATTTTTGAGTTCTCAATAAGTCATTTGTTTTTACTATAAAAACTCAGACATCTCGACATACACATACTTACGCCTTCGAGAACTCTAAGTGACCTAGCTTTTTCAATTCCAAACTGATTTCTCTCTCATTTCAAATCTTTCTCTCTAATTTCTTTTACCCATCAATCTTCACATACACATCAATGGCATCAAACGTTATTGAACCCTTCATCCCAAAGAAGACCAACGTCCTTACATTCTTAGATGCCAATCAAGCTCCTAAAGCTTTCAAAAGCTTTGTCAAGTTCTTATCTGAAACTTACTTTGTTGGAGCTCTTACAGATAACTCAGTTCTCTATCTGGATGTATTGGGGGATTTTTGAAACACATCTATAGCTAGGACAGTTGTGCATGAAGACCAATCTTCAACACTAGTGGTTAACTGTCAAATCAAAGGACAACAGTTTGAGATAACTGAAACTGACATGAACCTGGCCTTGAACATTCCAACTGACAAGCTAGTAGAGATTCCAACTCAAGAGGAGCTGTATGAATTTCTGGATTTTATCAACTACTCTGAGAAAATCAACTTGGCTAGCTTGATCAAGAAAAATCTAAGGAGGGAGTGGTCCTTTCTGTTTGATTCTGTGGTGAGGGCTTTCACATGCAAGAAATCAGGATTTGACAACATTTCTAGTGTTGTTCATAAATTGGTCTACTCAATGGCTCACAACAAGCAGATTAATATAGGACACTACATTCTGGAGGAATTGAGCACCAGGCTCATCATGCCATTAACTTCAAGAGGTAAAGAAATTTTCCTTCCTAGATTCATTATGTCTTCTTTAAATCATAAAGTAAATGACATACATATGCTTGAAGGTGTAGATAGGTCATCAACTATAATCAAGTATCCAAAATCTTATTTGGATCACTTACTACTAAGAATAAGGTACAGGTGGGTCTTAGGTTAACACCTTTCATAATTTAAATATTTAGGACCTACCCTTACCCTATGCCTGATATGAGAATCAATGTCGTTCAACCTAGTACAAAAATGGTACCTGAGCATGTGGAAGTACAAACACAGGCACACCCACAAGAACCTTCCCATGTTGAGCCTACTTCTTCAAAACCAATAATTGCTAGGAAACCAACCACTTCATCCTCTCAAAAGGGTGAAGTGAGTAAAAAGAAGATAAAGGAGGTAACACTTACTATATTAAATGAGAGTGGTGAGGAACAAACACAACCTGAGTCACCTTTGGCCAAAAAAAACAAAGAAGCAAAAGAAAACTAAGTTGGCCACTCAAGGCACCTCTGCATCCTCTCAAAAGGATGTAGTTGTAAACACGAGACTTGAACAGACTCTAGGGGCAACCTCTCAACAGGGTATCACTATTGAAAAGAGCATTCTCCCAAATGCACCTTGTAAAGAGTCTGCACAACCATCACTTGAACAAATACAAGTGTATGAAATGAGAAACAAGGATGGCACACACAAGGAGAGCACATCCCTTGAAGCTCCCTCATCCATTCAGGGGGAGCTGCCAACACTCACTACTGAACAACAACTCTTAATCTCTCAAATTTCTTCTTCAAATATTGCACTTGAATCCAATTCTCAAGTGCAAACTTACTCAAGTGACATGGTTCAAGAAACCTTGCTCACCACCCAGACACCAAACTTAGATGGTGGGAGGCTAGAAGCTGGGGTAGACCTTCATGAAAATATCACAAATATGGGGGATTCATCAGTTTTTACTGAAGACCCCATGATGATCATAAATGCACCTTCATATGTAAATCATCCTTCACATGTTGTTAGGTTTGAGGGTAGTACTCCTGAGGGGGAGCTATCTAAATCCTCTTCAATTCAATTGGAGGTTCCTGTTCCAGGAACAACTCCCCTCAAAACCCTGGCTGAAATTGCTCTAACAATTGAAGCTGTGAGTACAATTGCCAATGACCCCGCCATGGGAGAGGCAAGTATATCACATTCATGTGACAGTGCTTTGCAAGAAGCACAAGGGTTTGAGTCTAGTGTACATGACAGTAACCCAGTCAAATCCCCTCTAATTCAATTGGAGGTTCCCACTACAAGTGGAGGACAACACATTATCATAAACACAGAGAAATCTGTGAGTCATACTGTGACTCCTGTCATAGGTGGTTCTGTTACATTATCACCTTCTCACCCAACAAATCGACCCTCAACCTCTCAACCTTAACAACCCCATCTCATCTTTTAGTGGCTCCAAGAAACTGTAGATCAACCTTCAACCATTGAAGACCTTGTAGTTGACCAGCTTGGAGGCCTTGCACAAATTTCTCAACAGCTACTCACATCTAATATGTCAAATCAGGACTATCAAGCTATCATGATTACCTACCAGACAGATGTTAAAGCCAATCAAGCCAAGATTGTTGATGATGCTGGTCAGGATGCAAACTGTGATGCTTGGCTAGATAAAGATTTTTCTATTGAAATAGATGATGTGCTAGCTAAGTTCAGGGATGAGTATATCACTATTATGGGAAGCAATGCTAGATCTCTAACTCCTCAGGAAGTGTATGATGCCATCAATGATGTATACAAGGCTCAAATCAAGGCTTTCAACAACTTTGGAAAAGCACTTCAAATTACATTGACTGGACATCAAGATAAAATAATGAAGATGGTAAGGGAAAAGATGGATCAAATCATCCCTTCTCAAACTGAGATCAAGAACAAATTCACAAACTTTGCTGATCAGATGTCAAGGTATGATCTAAATGGAGTGGAAACTAGTATCAAGAACATGAGAACTTCATTTGTAGCCCTGCATGACTAGGTTCAAAATCACATCATAAATTCTAATGATTCAAGACTGAAGCTGGACCAAATGCACTCTAGCAGATACACTCCTTCAGCCTTGCTCATGGATGAAATTAAGAAGGCTGTGCAGGACACTTTTGGGGTCTCTACTTCCTCTACATCTCAATCCTTATCCACAATGCAAGTTCAAGAACTACAACAACAAGTTTCTTCTCTTCAATCTTCAAATGACTCACTGAGTGCACAAGTACAAGCTCTTACATCTTTGGTGTTGAGTCAACAGACAGACATCAAAACCCTGGTGGATTCTCACAAGCATCTCCAAATACAAAATTATGTTGCATTGGGAGCCATCATGGGGAAACTCAACATACCATTGGCCTCACTACCTGAAGATGTAAGGCCAGAATTACCAAATCCCCTACTCATGCCTGTCACCAAAACTAAGGGGGAGATTGAAGCTAGGATCCAACAATCCAAGGATGGTGGTAAATCTAAATCTAAAGAGCCTATTCAGGTTGACCAAAGTTCTTCACATGCTCAAATCTCTCATGATGTTGGAAAAGAAAGACTTCTAAAGACTACAGAAGGACCAAATCAAGATCAAGAATTCAGTGAACTTCTTGTAGTACTAAGGATGTCTCTTCAAAATAATTACATCACCTACAAGAAAGCATTGGCCAAAACATCAACTTTATTAGGGCAGTGGTTGTGAAAATTGTTAATTACTTGGAGATGAGAATTGTTGTGAATATCAATGATGGCGGTGTGGACAGATATCTCCAGGTGTCTCTTCCAAATCTTAAAAATTTAAGAGCATCCGAACTAGATGTAATGATTGAAAGAGTAAATCCAGTTATTAAAGAGGACACCCAACTGCTAAAAGAGCTCAAAAATGCACATATATCAGCTTTTCCTGAAGCCTATCTATATCCAAACAAAGGGGTGGCCTACATCTGTCCAACAACTAAACAATGCAAACATCTCATTGTTCCTAAAATCTGTGTCATATCAAAAATGAGGCTGATCATAACTCTACAGTCTGATCTAAAGTACAAAAGGAGCAAGAAGCATGAGGATGTGGAGATGATAAAGATCTTAGACAGATACATACTGAATCCAGACACCATATTACCAACCACTCGATTCAATTTAAAAGATGGCAACGATGATGATGAGCAGAAGCATGATGATCAAAAACCTTCTGGCTCAAATCCAAGTCAATCTTCAAAAGCAACTTGCAGCAAGGATGAAAAGAAGGATGAAAAGAAGGATGAAAAGAAGGATGATGACAAGAAAAGGAGGGATGAAAGAAGGAGGAAAAAGAAGAAAAACAATTCAGGACCACACCAATAAACCCTACAAATCCAAATCAATCAGTCTCAGCCTACCAAACCTTTTAGCTCAAACACTCAACCATCTCTCACCTCTAAGCCAAAATTTCTATACAAGCCAACTGTAAATTCACTTCTCAAAATTCCAATCACTACCACCTAAACTAGCCTGAAGAAAATCATAACCTTACCTTCATATAAACATCCAACCAAGACACACTTCAAATTTGTTGGGAGAAAACTTAAGAAAATGCAACTTACTGAGAGGGTCATCTGGAACTATTATAATCAAAGTGATTTACTACCTCTAAACTGGTGCATCTCAGATGAAGACTACTTTTAATAATTAGCTGAAGAAATGGTTAGAGTTTGGGTTGTAACACTAAGGGAAGTAAGAATCTACTATCAGGATGGGTCTTTCACATTTCTTGGCAGTAACTTAATGGACACTTTTTCACCCGCAGAGATCAAGAGAGTGATAAGCTTACTGAAGGATAAGGAGACAACAACTAAGGCATGGAGATCTGTTTTGGCTGAATGGCTGGTAGAAAATGAAGAAAGAAGAGCAAGAAACAAGGCCTAAAGTGAGGAGAGGAAGAGAAAGTGTAATGAGGAGATTGAAATGTACATTCAAAAATATGAAGATCTCAAGGAAAAAAGGAAGAGCAGAGTTACCAAGGATGGAAAATTTCTAAATGTAAAAGCTAGCACAGTCTCAAGATTTAGAATTGAGTTACTGAATAGTTATTCAATACATGACAAACTCAAAGTTGTGGAAGCTTTAAGAGGAACACCAATCATAGAGGAACTTGAAATTCTTGTACACCTAAAGGACCTCATTAGAGAAGAAACATGAGATGAGACATTTGTCTGATGTATGTATCTGATGAACTCAAATGTATAAATGTTATGTCTGTGTCAACTTGTATGTATAATCTAATTTTTCATTGTAGCTTGGGGTTAGTCTTGTTAACAAGAAGGAATTTGTGATAAGCAATCTTCTCACAAATTGGGGGAGATTATTGTACAAGACATGCCTGTGCTGCAACAAAACTAACTCAAATTAACAACCCTAAGTAAGTTGCATGATAATCTAAGTTTGTATCTTGTATTGTAACCCTTAAGTCTGTAAAAGTGTAATTACATTAGACTGAAGTATTTTTCTGTAAACAGTCTCAAGCCTAAGAATAAACTCTGGAAGAAGATCATGAAGATCATGCCTTAGAGAAAGTGTGAAGAAGCTTGGAGTTGAATAAATCTGTTTTGGGAAAAACATTCTAAGTCAAGAAATCTACAAGTCACAGATTAGATGTTATAGAGAAGTCATTCGAGAACTCCAGAATGACTTATCGAGAACTCAAGAAATGCCTATAGAGAAGTCTCAGAGATATCGACAAGCCAAATTGAAGACATGAAGATTGGAGATATCGACAAGTCATTTCTTTGCTAGAGAACTCTGAGATATCGACAAGTCAAAATGTCACTAGAGAACTCAAAGATATCGATAAGTAAATTCTACATGCAAAAAAATGAAGACCTCGATAAGTCAAGTTCATTCAAGGACTCGGAGATCTCGATAAGTCAAAGTTACACTCGAGAACTCAGAGATCTCGATAAGTCAAGATTATACTCGAGAACTCAGAGATCTCAACAAATCAATTTCACATTCGAGAACTTAGAGACTTCGATAAGCCATATCAACTACGGAGCAATAAGAGATATCGATAAGCCATTATACTTATCGAGATATCTAGTTCTCTATATACCAAACTGGAGATCTCGAGGTAAAACTCAAGTACAAAGTGCAGACCAGTTAAATATCCAAGATTATCAATCAACAAACAAATCAATCAATGATTTAAAAAGTCTACAAAAGCAGCTTGAAGAGTACAAGATCAAAGGCCAAGATTAACTGACAAAGTAAAGTCACAGACATGCACGATTTGCAAAGATACACTAAGCCAGAAATAGAAAGTTTTAGTTAACTTAAAGTAGGGTTTAGTTCATGCTATTGTATGTTGTGTAAAACTAGTGGTTACTGTTCTATAAAGTAAACACTGGATGCTTTATTTCAGTAGTAACAAATAGATTTAAAATCTTATAACTCTCAAGAGAGAAGTTGAGTTCTTAATATAACAAGAACCTAGAAATTTGTAGCAAAACACATACTTGATTTTAATTCAAAATTAAGTGAGTTTTGAAAGATAGTGTGTTCCTGTGCATACTTTATTATTGCTAACATATTATCTCTACAAACCAGATTATTTTGTTCACCATATAAAAACAGTTCATAAAGATTAAAATTGTCCAAAACACATTCACCCTCCCCCCTCTATGTTGTATTCATTACCTAACAGACGTGGAGTCACTATACCGCTGACAAATTCAACAATTAGTCATCCCACTTACATATATAAATACTTCGTCATTTTCGTGGAAAACGAACAAAGTTCAAGCCAATATAGTGTAATTTAAGTCTTACACTATTTCTCGTTTAATTTTATAAGATCTATCGTATTAATTTTTAGGGTTTTTCTAATATGCGTCGGTGTGCCCAACGAACACACTAAATGATAACTTCTATGAGTTATTTTTATTGAAGGAACTGGTGTGGATGCAGGGCCCATTAATATTTATAATTAATAAACAATCAAAAATTGATAATTAGATTTTAATGTGTGCCTTAGTCACACGCTAGGAAACTCAATATCTCAATACTAATTTTATGTTATATATCAAATATAATTGATCATTGGTTAGTCAAGATATATAAGGGGGGCTAGGAATAACTAGCACACAAAAGTATGATCTTTCATATAATTGTACAAGATCTATCTATTGTCTAGTGTCTGGTATTCACTTATTACATGATTTTTATGTTGTTATTAATAATTTTCTTATCATATATGCACGACAAATAAAATATTGCGTTAAATATTTGCTAATTGCTAAACGTATTATTTTGAAAATCATGTTCAACAAAAATCACTATTTATCGAAAATCTCATACATTTGGGAAGTACACTATGTAAAACATATTGATGTAAATTTTTTGTTCAGTTTACATACCGCATATTGTTTCGATTCTTAGATATCTTTTAAGACCAATTATACATTTTAATCGCTTTAATTCTAAACAACTGGTCGACCAAATACATCTAATTTGACTCGTATTTTTAAAAATTTCAATCTAAAAAATATGTGATGTAATTGTGTGGTATATTTAAAGATGGATTTTATGACTAATCCTTTAATGCAATATCCTATATAAGTATTATATAACTATGTATATAAGGACTAAGAACTTGATATCTGCTTATCATGTCAATTATGAAACATTGGTTTTAAATTAAATTTTAATTAGTATTAGATTATAACTTTGTGTCATTTAGTTTACCACATTTATTCACAATTAGTTTGCAATTTTTTTTTATATTTTTCGTTAAATATTGGTGGAGTTTTTATATTGTTATTTCTAGCTAACCGAAAATTCAAAAATAATAAATTAATGTTTATCTAAGTAGTCTAAATTAAAATGATATTACATATTAGTTGATCATAAGCGGCCTGGGTTAGATGGATCATAAACTATCAAGTTTAGACAAAAAGAGTATAATACTGACTCATATTCAGTCTAAACCTGAATTGTAATACCTAAGGCTAACTTATATCCCAATAAAATGATGCCCAAACCTGAAAATCAAAAAAAAAAAAAATTGATCCCAAATATAAGTACAAGAATATTCGATTCTGTCGGGATTCTACATCGATGTCAATAATAGACTAATTCAAAAGTATATTAAAAAAATAATATTATACAAAAAATAAAAATATAATTAATCTCTGTTTAATCGTAAAAAGTTAATTATAATAATAATTATCAAGATAAATAAATATAAATTTATAAGTAAAACTACGAAACTTAAAAACGGAGTTACATAAATAATATATAACAACATTTTACTTACTCAAAAGTTAAAATAATAAAAAAATGATAAAAAAAATGATATAATTTGTCTAATTAAGATTTTTAAAATGAACTCAATGATCTATCCAGCACAATGGTAGTGAACAATGGTAGTGACATGTACTTACTCAATAGAAAATTATTGGCTCAATTTGTACACAAGTTCTTCTTATTTTTAGCTTCAATTATAAGGTGGTATTTATGTAATTTTTAAAATAAAAGAGCAAATTCATAACTTCATAGCCATTAAAATGTATTGTTTTTCCCTTAGTTGCCATTTAATATATAGAAGAAGATTATTAATAAATAAATGCAGTATTCACTAAATTCAAAATGATGATAGTGAGAGACTGTTTACTTACAGAAAATTTTTCAGTTTTTTACCTCCAAATTTTCTAAAATTTTCTGAGTTTTCCTTTTCTTATAAATTAATGAAAACAGAGAAAATTTTGAGAAATATTTTTACCTCACTATTCTGGCTCATTTTGTGCCGCTTTGTTTGTTGATTGCCGTATTAAAATTAAACATTTCTATCCTGCTTGTTACTCAACGCATACTCGAAGTAGTCGACCTTAGTTTGTGTTCCTGCTTATCACTCAACGCACACTTGAAGTAGTCGATCTTAGTTGTGTTCCTGAGTTTAGAAAATAAAAGAAAAGGAGACAAAATAAGTTAACTTTTTTCCTTTATAAATTGTTTCAAAATTAAGAAGAAAATTTTTGAGAAAAATGCAAGTTAGTGATAGTGGCCCAATCTATCAAGCTCAATAGCCGAAGGCCCATAAGGCAGCTATGGGCCAACTGTTGGATGTTGCCAAAGTATCAGAAGACCGCTACCCACTTAATTGTAATGTTCCTTCGATGTTCAGGGGTAACGAATGAAGAATGAATATATGAGGTTTGGATAAATACGGAGGCAATCATCCACACAAGCATATGCACAAATGATACATACAATTTTGGTATAATCTCAACACTTGTACGTTCAATCTTACTCATGAAAAAGACCAGTTAATGATTCTCACACCGGAGGTGAATCAGGGGACAAACTCTTGCATTATTCTCCTTGCAGGTCCGATCGAAGGATGTTATTGACAATACAGACATTCGAAGGGCGTTTCATTCATGCATAAAATTGGTCGTAACATTTGGCGCTGTTTGTGGGAATGCTTAACCAAAATTGAAATAATTGTCATCAATAATTGTCATGTCTCCGTTGGTAATGTTCGTGTAGAAGATACACATTATTTTTTTAAATAAAAGAACGGTGATCGAATGTTCGAAGACAAGGGCCTTGGAAACTGATATGTGAAAAATAAATTAAAGAAGCAATCATCAAGTTGGACAACCGAGTTTAAACTGGTAGTTAAACATCCAGGGAAGTTTATTATCTAATTCTCTATTTATTTGCTTAACTAGATGAATGATATGATTCACCGTGATCTAGTTAATTCCACACTATTCTATCATCCATTTTTGTGGTACATCAATCATGTTTATAAAAAAAGAAAAAGAAAAAAAAATGATGATCAAAATCATGAGCAAGGATCCATATCCTGCAATATATCTTAAGAAATCATTGGTTTGATTTTACATGGAAAACTAGGGGTGAGCATAAAAATCCGAAAACCGGATTATCCGAATTTTCGATCCGGTCTCCGATTTAAAAAAAAATCAATAATTAGGATATCCAATCCGAATAATTCAGATAGGATATCTGATCCGATTTTTTTATATAAATTCGAATTCAGATCCGGATCACAACATAAAACCGGATATCCAGATCCGATCCGATTTTTATTTTCCTTAATAAAAATTAAATTTTATATTTAAATACATGATATTTATTTTAGAATTTTTTGAAAAAAATATTTAGTGACGGTATGACTTTTTCTCACTTAGATTTCTAAAGTTTCGGTTTAATATCTAATTGACTCGTCATTCCTTCATTTGTATCATCAACAAATTTAATATAAATGTGTAATAATAATAAATTTATATTTATCATGCTTGGAGATTTGACATTAGTGATAGTAAAAAATAATAATTTATGTTTAAGGAGTATGTTGAAAAGTAGAATTTTTTTTGTGATATAAGCGTGTAATAAGAAATATTTTTATATTAATCATGTTTGTAGATTTAAAATCGATATTTATAGTAAAGTGATTTATGTGTACCCATTTGCCCAACTAATAATATAAGGACAAAAGTATAGTTGCTTGCAATATTTGTTTCATAACTCGAATATGTATAAACTATCCCATAAATCGTAATTTTCTAATGGAAGTTAAATTGGATCCGGATAATCCGATTTGCAATCCGGTTTAATCAGATATCCAAATTTCTGGATATCCGGTTAAATCGGATCCGGATATGGAATATAATTTTAACGATCCAAAAAATCGGATATCCAGTTTAAATTTTTAAACTGGACCGATTTCCGGTTTTGCTCACCCCATGGCGAATAATGTTATTAAATTAGTTATATTACTATGACCACTGTTTTATGCATTCAGGTGGTAAACTAATATTACTGCTACTAGCTATGAATTTGTTTTGATATCTTAATTATGTATGCACGCATATTAAAACAAACCTTGACATGAAGGAAGAATGTCAAAATTATTAGCAACAAGGATTGCATAATAGAATTATTTTTATTTTAAGTCATTCATGGACTAGAGTGTACATGATAACATATAGTTAGACTGAGAGGGATGTAAAATTATATTATTTTGCAAAAATCATCCCTTGCTTTGAATTACGAATTTCAGTGCACTCTATTTGGTCTCCATCACGAACCATCAAGCTTCAAGTCTTATTTTGGTCAGTCTACCATAATGGCTGCACAACACTATCCAAAATAAAACCAATATGGTAATTAAAATGTAAAAACAAAATTGATGCTTCGTAACCAACAAAAGGCATTATATGAACATCTTAGACCAGGCTTCTCAAGAATACAGAAGCATTAAAATCACTTGTGCTTTGTCCTACAACTACAACATGCTATGGAAATTTGGTCGATATATAAGCACGAGTTGTTCGGGTGTATAGTGCTAGTGAATTGAGAAGAATAAAAGGGCCTGCAATGTGGTAAAAAAAAAAAGAAGAAAGAAATAAGGCATATGTCATATCTGCAAGCCTCCAGGATGTGAGGCAAATCGATTATATTTTTCGCCTTTTAGAAGTATATGCGCCAACAACCCAAAATCCTTAGACCTTGAGGCATGCATTTTGGAAGCATCACACTGCAAGCATATTATTTCCCAATCCCAATCGAGATAGGACCTGGAAAGCTGAAGCAACTTTAAAATTCAGGGAAGTACAGTAATTTATTGTCTACTTATGTTATGTGATATAAAATTCTTTTATGCAAGTTAATTCCATGGTCTTTTGCATTGAATTATATTTTCAATACAACTTATGCTACTATATATTACAAAGTTGTGGCTTGTTATACAACAGTCTGCAAGTAATATTATTCAAACATGATATGACATGATTTATCAATAATAATGACTTAATCTGGGTCGGGTGAACTTCAGTGGAATTTTAATTTTTTAACCATTGGTTTGCAGGGATCAACATCCATCATATATCCTTCATAATCTGAATAACTTGATATCTAATTTACGATGTCATACATGCCATGAATTCTGCTCAGAAAATCAGGTTCAGAGAATTGAGAATCGAAGTGTGGACAATTGAATGTTAGTTCTACTATTCTAGAGGAAGTTCGTCGTGGATAACTTCTGCCAAGAGGGTCTAAAAGAAGAAAAGGGAGATGATAAAAAGCCTTAGTATTACCATGAGAAAATCATTTTTGATGTTGTTCCATTAAAAAATAGACTGATATCAAGTTTCTTGACCAAAGAAAGAATGGCAGCGTCAAGATGGGTCAACTAGTGTCTACTTCATATTTCCAATTAGGTTGTGTTCAGGACCATAAGATTTCAATTATGAAGTCAAGCTACATGTCTTATTATATAGGTTAGAATCAAGATGCATGGTCAGACATCCATCAAAATATTCACTAAATCTTGTGTGGCTAATTGACAAGATAATTGATAGTTCTAACGGATCACCACCTGGAGCACACTATGCGGAAGGCCTGACTTTAGGTATTAAACTAATTTTCTAGGAAATCTTTTGGACAACCAACTATATACTGCTGGAAATATCTCAAAGTCTATTTTTTTACGCAAAAAAAGATTCGTCATAAAGAATTTTCTACAGAGAGTAATAGTTATTTTAGTGACAGGGTGTAAGGATGTCCAGATTTGCGAGAAACTGCAGAATGTCAAACTTTGCAGAATAAACAGATTTTACTGAGAATGTTCTGGGAAGTGAATTATATATCATCATAAAGATCTCAGAACCTAGTTTTTTATGCAAAAAACGGTTCATGAAAATAATTTTCCTACGGAAAATTACGGCTATTTTAATAAGGAGGTCTCAAGCTGTCCAGACTTGCAGAAATGCACCGTATCTATAAATTTATGCAGGATCAAATCAATTAAACATTATAGCAAAGTTTCATTTACATGCAAGTCCTCAGGAGAGTCCTAAATTATATACAAAACAAAAGGAAGATCTTGATCGAATACTAAAAATTCTAGTTAGCAACAATAAAATGGAGACCAGTGGCAAAAGAAAAACAACTAGTGCCCTCTCCACGTTCCATTACTCTCAACTATGGTTGACAAAGATGTATGTCACCTTGAGGATTTGGAAAATATTCTAAGATTCTCAATCCTCGTCCATGAAGAAAAGAAAGAGCTTCAGGATTCGGAAATACAATTAGAGGAAACACAATCCTTCAAAATAGAATGGAGTAATTAAAAAAAAAATCAAAAGCTCAAGGCAACCAGTTTTGCAGGAGCTTGTCTTGATCCAACCAAAGGTACGTATTTTCGAATTCATTACATTACTCTTTTAAGTACATTTCTTTCAGTTAAGTACATTCATCTGGATTTATCACGTTAATAAAACAAATAAACAAGCAACTACCTAACTAGGGGAATACCCCGAATAAGATAGAAACATGCTTAAACATTCAAGAGGAACAATTACCCCGACGCGGAAGAAGTCTTGAAGACCACAAACAATCACATTATATTAAATTGTGCTAGGGTTGATTACCAAAGATGCATAATTAAGTAAATTAAGCAGACAAGAAGCTGAAGATGTGTGGAATAAAAAGTGAGAGAATAGAATGATTTAATTATTCACAAGTCTTTAATACACTAATTATCTTTCCGTCGGGATTGGGGGGAACAAATCGACCTATTTACTTAAAATCCTGAAGTAAAAGCTACTCGGTCCATTAAAAACCTGGGGGCCAAGAAGGTAGTTACAAACTCTGAGATAACACCGAAGATGCATATTATTAAGGCAGAACGAAATATTTTAGTTCGTAATAAGACTAAGACAAATTAATGCCACGCTAAGGCAGATAAATAGCCGAAGAAGCGTGAAGTTAAAGCATAAACTTCAAGAATAAATATGTTAATTCAAAAATAAGTGTCGAAGACGCATTTAAAACATGTTTATCGAGCCAAGTACACTACTGCTCTAACCTTATTTGTTTAAATAATGTATATTTCTTCAGATTAAATCTCATTATTTGATTTTAGTACGTTTATTTAAAGAAATTTGAGCAAAGTATTTATCTAGAGGATATCTCGAAGAAGATAAGAACTTGCTCAAATATTCAAAGGAAATGAACATCTTGAAGGAAAATAAGTATGTAAGACGCCGACTTGTTACATTCGGAATTCAGAAAAAAAATTGACCCGAACTATAAGTTCTGAAGGCGAACAGCTCAGTCCCTTAGACACTTGGAGGCAAATAAACACTTGTGTTAAGGTAAATAATAAAGCCGAAGATGCACAAAACCAAATAAACTATGCTAAGGTAACTATTGTAAACCGAAGACACATATATAAATTAAATTACGCTTGGTTAAATTTCAAAGATGTGTAAATTAAAAACCACGCTAGGTAAAAAACCGAAGATTCGTAGACTAAAAATTACGCTCGGTTAAATACCGAAGATACGTAGACTAAAAATTATGATAGGTTAAATACTGAATATGGGTATTTTAAAAATTACTCTAGGTTAAATATCGAAGATGATAAAAAATGAATGTTAAGGTTAATACACATACCGAAGATGCGTCCATTGAATATAATACGCTAAGGTAAACATTAAAATTGAAGAGACATAAAATGATAGAAATATGGAACGAAAATCGAAGAAGCATAAAAATAAATTATGATAGGTTAAAATCGAAGTTTCGAATCTGAACTGCTCAATCCATTCAAAACTCGAAGACAAAGATGACAACTTTAAAGGCTAGGCCGAAGACACGTATAAAATTTTCTAAATTACGCTAAGCCACGAAAATAACCGAAGCAGCGTAAAATAATATTACTTTAACGAATTATTTTACCGAATTTATTACTTTAACGATAAAATAATATTTTATTAATTTACCGGATTAATATCTAGAGTGATGTTTGTATTGTCGACATGGCTTGAAATTTTGATGTGAAAACAACCAAAATAGCAAATTATTTTCGACAATGCAAGATTTGTTGAGAAGAAAATGATGAACAATAACTTAATGAAATAAATGAAGGTATAAAAAATTAAATAAAGTTATCTTTAAATTACGATATATAAATATAATGGATGTTGAGCATCTCTTAAATTATCCAATAGAGAATGATGCAGTCATGGCATCACCTACGAAGAAATCATTAAGTCGATCGTGAACACTGATGAAGGGACTAATCATGAACCGGGCGATACCAATGTCATACCAAGCGTGTCATCAAATGAAGCATTTCAAGCAACCAACAATTTAAACAATTATTTGTTACAACAGGAGCTAAACATACCATGAGTTATTTATACTTTATATATATTCAAGGATGAGGATAACTTTGGCTTTGATGAAAAGAAGAAAAAAGTACGATGTATTCATATTTTTTAAAAAAATTGAGTTTTTTAACTCATATACATATATATATAGAGAGAGTAAAGTTCTATGGAGTGATTGGAGTACCCGGAATCCATCTATATTCTGCAAATAAAATATATGCTAAAACGTGTTAATATATATATATTGAATTATTAATTTGCATATTACTCTGGGCCTGGGCCCTTAAGAGCAAGTCCAAAAGTTTCCTTAAACATGTTCTTAAATCCAAATATAAGTAATATGACACAAAATTGCACTCCAACAGTGTCTTAGTTAGACCCAACAACTTTTAACACGACACGAACACGACACGAAAATTTAGTGTTTGTGTTTGTATTTTGAGTACATGACATGAAAATGTACACGACATGAGATACACGACTGAGATATTGTGTTGGTTTTGTGTTTATCCTTTGGGTAGATGACACGATACAAGGTAGACGAAATAAATATATTTTTAATTATATATTAATATTTATTATAAATATTAATATCTAAATTAAATAAATATAAATATAAATATAAATATGTATAATTATATTGAATACTTTAAAAATAATGCAGAGCTTTATAATGTTGTAAGTATACATGATTTAAATGTATATATTTCATATAATTTTGTATATATTTTACCTAAAAATTCAATATTTACATTTATTTATTTATTTAATTATATTAATAATAATATTCAATTTTACACGAAACACGACACGAGAACGACACGAAACGGAGATACACGCACCGTAAATGGGTCAGTTTTGTGTTTGGGCTTTTAAGTACACGACACGAAAAAGTAAACGACATAAAAGTATACGAAACGATCGAATTGTCAGGTCTAGTCTAGTGGTTACTTATACTAGCTTTACAACCCGTGCGATGCACGGGTCTTCATTATATTTATATATTATTTAAATTTATAATAAATTTCTTTTTGGATCATTACGTTATTAATCTATTTATAAATAATAATATAAATATTTGTTGTTGGCAGGATTGGAACCTGAATCTTGGGTAGTGTATAAATAATAATATAAATATTTGATGTTGGTGAGGTTCGAACCTGGGAGTTTTAGTAGTGTATAAATAATAAATAATAATATAAATATTTGTTGTTGGCGGGGTTCGAACCTGTGAGCTTGAGTAGTGTATACTCTTTTAGTATTTGAATCTAACGGTCCTGATCACTTAATTTAAAAGATCTGACGGTCATAAATGAGGATAACCAAACCAACCAAAAAAAGACATACCAACAAAAAAAAACATATCAAATTATATCTCATTCCGGTTATTATAATATAGTATAGATCACTCAAACACATCTCGCATACTTTATCTTTAAGAAACACCACATCACCCCTTATATTATTTTGATCAATAAAAATTAATTTCTCTCTATTCTTTTCGGTTATTTTTTCTCTTCCTTTCATATCTCATTCAAATTTATTATTATAATAATAAGAAATGAGAATAATGAGTTGAAATTCAAAATCATGAGTTAAAATTCAAAATCATGTCTTAAATTACTAAGAGTTAATATTTTATAATATTTATAAAGAACCTACCAGGACACTATTGGACTTGTGCTACAATGAATTTCTAATTTTTTATTATCTTACGCTTTCAGCGAGGATGGCTCAAATTGAGACTAGCAAAATTTATTACTCACGGGATGGTTATTTTATTGGATATTATTTAATCGAGATTTAACTCTGTTTTAATTCTATAGTTATGAGTGCTATAGTTATGGATGTAAGGGAAATGATTCGTAAATTTTCTTCCTAAAAATTTAGTAATCGTTGCTATCAAATCGGGGCGTCAAAGTTAAGCACACATAAACCCTTTAAGCTCAATCTATTGACTAGCACTGGCTCAATATAATTGAGATCAATTTATCACACCAAACAAAATGAAGAAGCTTAAATAAAAACGATAAAGCCTCTCTAAAAATCAAACAAAAGGACCATGATAACATAAAGCAAAAACCAATCCACATAATTTTGAGCATTATCTCTATATTGCCAATTTGCCATGCTTCAAAGTTAAGCAAAAGATATCAACTAGAATAATAGGTTGTCATAATTCATTTTCCCACCAAAGACTATAATTCTCATCACCCATAAAATAGCCTTTTGATAGTAAAGCATCACCAACCAAACACTCACATATGTTAAAACTCACTCTCTCTCTCAAACCTATTTTTACACCAACTACTCTTCTTCCACCACTAACAACCAATATGCTTCCCTACTTCTGGTTCCTGCTTTCCTTCAACCTCCTCTCGAAAGTTTCCGCCCACTGCACCACCTCCACCGCAACCAAAACTTTCGAGAAATGCACTACATTACCCTCTCAAGACGCCTCCATAGCATGGACATTTCATCCTCATAATGCCACCCTTGACCTTGTCTTTTTTGGCTCTTTCATTTCTCCCTCCGGTTGGGTTGCATGGGGAATTAACCCTGATTCTCCTGGAATGACAGGAACACGTGCACTAATAGCCTTCCCAGATCCTAACTCTGGCCAAGTAGTCTTACTACCTTACATTTTAGACCCTAATGTCAAACTCCAGAAGAGCCAACTTCTCTCTCGTCCCCTAGACATCCACCTCCTCTCTTCCTCCGCCACCTTGTATGGCGGACGGTTAGCCACTATCCACCGTGGTGCAGCCATTCAGATTCATGCCACGTTTAAACTTGTTGCAAATAAAACCAAGATACATTATGTTTGGAACAGAGGCCTTTATGTCCAAGGCTACTCACCAACTATTCATCCCACCACAAATAGCGACCTTTCTTCAGTCACTACTATAGACGTCATGTCCGGCACAGCAGAAACCACTCATAGCAACATCCATACTCTAAAGATGGTTCACGGTGTCCTAAATGCCATCTCATGGGGAGTTCTACTCCCCGTGGGCGTAGTCGTCGCACGCTATTTAAGGCACTTTCAATCATTAGGGCCGGCATGGTTTTACTTCCACGCAGGCGTACAACTTTTAGCAATATTGCTAGGAACCACCGGATTTGCCATTGGGATCCGGCTAGGACAAATGTCATCCGGTACAGTGTATGGACTTCACCGGAAGCTAGGGATTTCGGCATTTTGTTTAGGGAGTTTGCAGACGCTAGCATTGTTGTTTAGGCCTAAAACAACAAACAAGTATAGGAAGTACTGGAAATCTTATCACCATTTTGTAGGGTATGCATGTGTGGTTTTAGGGGTTGTGAATGTATTTCAAGGATTTGAAGTGATGGGGGAGGGGAGGTCATACGCGAAATTGAGCTATTGCTTGTCGCTATCGACATTGATTGGGATCTGTATAGCTCTTGAAGTGAACGCATGGGTAATTTTTTGTAGAAAAGCAGAGGAAGATAAGCTGAGAAGAGAAGGATTGATTGTGGGATCTGAAAAGGCTAGTACCATAAGCCATAATTTCATACATTAAGCAGTTACTGTTGCAATTTTAATTTAAGTGGCTTTTTTTGCTCATCTTGCAAACATACTTGTTTATAGAAATGGTATTGAAATATTGGGTGAGCACTACCTAGTACCTACCTTCGACTGAAGTCAAAATGGCCAGAAGTGGCTAAAATTTCCCACTTAAACATTGATTTATTCTAATCATAATTCCAATATAACAAGAACCAGGGACGGATCTAGAAATCTAACCTAACAGAGGCAAAAATAACAAGAGCATGGCAAAAAAATATTCGAAATGATTTAAACTCAAAAACAGCATATTGCAAAGATCCGGCACAAAATTTTCTCGCTTAGACTTAAAGTCAAAACTATCTATCTAGTGGCCCAATGATGACTACAAATGCATCTCATACTGACTAAATTAGGGGGCGCTAGATAAAATCATTACGATTAGTACTACAAATGATGACTACACATAATGAAGCTCTGTCCCTGAGAAGAACTACAAATTTGAAGTTTCAGAAACTGACATTTACTCATGGACTTGAAAATGACAATAGTATTCAAATGGTGCCTTTTGTCAAAAAGCTGACAAGCTACTTGTAACTTGTAAGTAAAAAATTAAGCTCCTATACTGTCATTCTTTTTATTTATAAGAGGTGCTCATCATATATAGTTGTTCGATCTGTAACATCACAAACAACTTAATGCTCTCTTCAGAAAATGCATGCTAAGCAAATAACACAAGTGATAGATCATATACCAAAATGCGGTAAACTTATTCATTAGATCTTAGATATCCTCCAAATGTTTCACAATAAACTGTAAGAAATTCCTGATCTTGCAAAGAAACAAACGAAAAAACAGCAGAACAGAACAATAAATCTAATAGATTCAGGATAACCTGCATTTTTGCAGATATAGCAGCACGGTTAACCACCAAAGAATCCAGATAATTAACCAAAACCAAAGGTCTGCTCCCTTTTCTTTTAGTTTAAGTATCATTGCCTTAGCAGAAATGCATGATGTGGCGATGGGCTTCTCAGTATATGCCGCAAACAGATTATACATCTCACTCAAATTTCAAATTGAACACCTAAATATAACTGAAACTCAAAATCCTCAAATCCAAATCATTTATATAATCTATATCTAAACTTAAATTCTTCAAAAACAGGCAATCCGGTTAGCTAAGACGAGATACTTCTCGTTTACTTTCCACCTGAAAATAACGCTAACAAGGGAGGTATCCAAAATTCACAGCATACTTGCTACATCAGCTCCTTCATCTACTATTAAATCCTCTTCAGTATCTTCCTAGCCGGTAATTCCTGTAGCAAGTGAAAATCATAATATTATACAAAGCCAGAAGAAGATCTGTAAAATTGTAGTTGCTACTTTATAGCTAATAAGCTAAATTATTAAAAATAACTACATATTAAATGCTTTAACTTTGTGCAAACATTTTATGGGTAAAACAAAATCTAAAAAAATCATAAAAATATGCACATTTTATTGTTTCATAATTGATATGTGCAACTTAAGAGTAATGCCAATATAGGCATAGCATTTTAAAGCCATAAGTGGTGCATTTTCCAAAGTCCCAATATAGCTCAAGACTATTTTAGGGAGTCTAGAGCCATCAGTGTCTGCCATTGGCAATCCTACCAAATGAATACTGAAATCTAGATAACAGTAACTGCATAGTGCATCCTACTCGATCACTAACATAGGAGGGGCTTGTGTCATGCCTGCAATTAAAAATTATTATAGTCTGCAAAGGGAGGCAATTTTGGGTTTCTAGTCGTATTCAGGTTTGTAAACTGGACAATTACAGTCAAGCTGAAACCATTAAATTTAATAATATTAAAATTTTAAGTTTAAAGGAAGAAATTCTAATAAATGGGTCATTTCGGGTCGTATTCAGGTTGATCGGGTCATTTTTGTGTCACTTTCGGGTTTCTTCTTGTAAATTCGTATCGCAATTAGGGCCAGGTATGAATCGTGTCTAATATTTCCGCCTCCCGCCTGGAAATCCGGTTACCTAACACAAAAATGGTGAGGTTTTTATCTGTTTGCCAATGTAACCGCAAAGCAGGCATATGGCTAAAGAGCACGAATTTCATAATTCTTAAATTGTTACTGTCTCTGCAATTGAAGATACATAAACGTGGCAACCAAAATCTCTCAGTTACAACATATGAAAAGGGACCGCTTAGTTTAAGGTGGTTTTAATATTTTCTAGCAATAAAGCTTTTAGTCCATAGAAGTTAAGAGATTTTAATGAAATAAGCAGTATGATATGAACAGCACTAATTGGAAAAACAAATGGTTGTATATGTGAAAACAACTTCATGAGAATCAAGGAGTGCCAAAGCGGTGGTAAACGAGCTTCAAGCCAAAAGCAATCTGGAGTTTAATTTTTATCTTCCCCTCCCCCTATACTAAAAATATTTCAACTATATGATTAAAAAAAATTTATTACCTCTGTTAGTCTGTCTCCTGGGAACCCCGTAACCTTCAACATAACCGGGAGCACTTTTAATCTGAGCATCACTAGCTCCATCACCAAGCCCATAACTAAAAGCTCCAGATTCCTCTTGCTCAGAATTTGCTGACTGCCAGGTGCTATCCCCGTATACTGGGCGACTACTATAGATATCTCCAAAAGTTGCATCATAACCACCGTTTGACAAGGAATGAGATGACATGCGAGCACCAGTACTAATACTATTTCTTCCATATGCTCCAGCACCCAAATTGTAACTGCCATCAATTCCTCCGTAGCCTAAAATACCACCCTGGCTAGATACATTTCTTCCCCCTTGAGCCTGCGGTGAAAGAGGAGAAGAATCCCAGTTGAGTCCATTGATACCCAAATTTCTAGCTCCAATGCTACCGGTTCCGGATCCCACATACCCACTTGAGTTTGTAGGATTAGTTCCATAATCAAGCCCTCCATTACCCCACAAATTTCGAGGTTGAGAATTAAATAAAGAAGCAGTGTTTCCCAAATTACCACCATCAAAACCCGTAGGATTATTAAATCTGTTTGAATTGTAATAAGGATTCATTTCCCTTCCATAGCTAACAGAGTTGCTCAGATTTACATTTCCTCCATAATTTGGGTTCATTCCTAAATTCAAGTTCATTCCATAGCCCGAACCAAAAGGAGCAAATCCAGTTCTTCCAGCCGTAATTGGACTAAACCTGCCATCCATCCTGATACCCAACCCTCCTACCGCATTAGGTGAGTATCCCTGATTGTATCCATTTAGGACACTGCTGATTCTACTCAAGCCATAGTTGTAACTCCCAAGTGGACTTCGGCTAGGACTAGGAGAGAGCTCTTTCGGGACGGCACGTTTGACCTCTACCATTTTACCATTGAGCTCATGAAAAGTTCTTAGCAACACATTGTCCACCGAATCCTCTGAATCATAAGTGATAAATCCAAATCCTCTTGGTCTCTGAGTGTTGTGATCATACATCACCACAACGTCAGTGACAGTCCCAAATTGCTCAAAATAACTTCTGAAGTCAGTTTCTGTAACTGTAGAAGCTAAACCACCAACAAATATTTTTCTAGTGCGAACTGGACCAGGAGATCCCTGAATGCTACCACTGTTTCTACTAATTACGCTACTATGGTCATCCTTAGGAACAGCTTTTTTTGCTTCAACCTGTAAAAGAAAATTCAAGGATGAAAACCAAACACAGAGCAAACCAGTATATGAATTACTACTTTAAACATCATTGTAGCGACAGACAGTTAATGCAAAATCAAACAAGTGAAAGGTGCAGTAACACGGGAACAAAAAGACCTAACAGAACATAGCGATAAAACCCACGGCAAACCTACAGCTAAATAGGATGTACACAATTTAATCTACTTTTTGACATTAGTATATATCTATGCAATTAATATACAGCATGTAATATCTAACCAAACTCTTAACATATAAAGACTTGGTATATGATAACTAAACTGTCCTTTTATGGAGATATGACGTTAAACACATAAAATTGAGATAAATATACGTTAAACAAAAACCATTACCAGTCGGCCATCAATATTGTGCTTCTCCTTGATCACTCTATCAGCAACAACAGGGTCTGCAAATACAATAAAGCCAAAACCACGAGCTCGGCCAGTCGTTCGATCTTTCATGATCACAGCTTCCAGCACCTCACCAAAACTACTGAAATACTCTTTGAGACGCTCCTCATCAGTGTCCCACGAGATTCCACCAATAAATAACTTTCCAAGATCAGACTGCATATTTCCTACACTAACACCAAACAATTCAATACCATTTAAGAAAACAACCAGATCGAAAACAAACTGAACTTACAACTCACTTAAACACATTCAACAAAATTCCAAACATAACATGGATCTAATCATCTACCAAACATCACACATTCGAAACAAACCACAAACTCATCAAAGTTCAAATTTTTCACTAGCCCATTAAATCAAATACAGAGTAAACCTAATCAAGAACCAACTTTTTAACTTTCAGTCTCAAAACCCATTAAAAAGATCTCTAAAACAATTCAATTTTCTTGGATTCAAGCAAATAACATCGGATCCATTGCTGATCAACCCAACAAAAATCAAAAAACACATAATACAAAACACAAAAAAATAACAACTTTTATCATCAAACATGATCATAGTACAAATAAAAGAATCAAAAGTGAAGTCTAAAACAAACAAGTATTGATTTTGATAAGTACCCACCAGATTAAAAGTAAAGGGCGATGAGAAATAAAAAAAGAAAAAAACTAAGATCTGTAAAGAGTTGTTGTAACAAGAAGCGAGGGCATGTTCATAGTCCCTGTGTATTTCAATCCTCTTGAGAGAAAAATTTATTTATATGGAATTGGTAACACCAAAACAGATGAGAAGATGGGTGTCATATCCGCATTATATATTGTCCTGACGATTGGTATATGGTATAGGCGTGTGTGTGTGTAATTTTGTAAATTTTGTAAAAGAAAATGGCATGTTTCTTTGCTTTCTTTTAAAAGAAATAAGAGAATAATTCAAAGCTTGTATTTTAATTTCTAAGAAAAATATTTTGAGATATATCTTCTTGCAATTATACATTGCAATGTGTACCTACCGGGCCTTAAGCGTGATATTCTGGGTACGTCTTCAAGCATGAGATATATCATCATACTTATATAAAACTTTTTCGTCACGTATATAATATAAATAGAATATAGATAGCGAATATGTTTTTTCTGACACAGTTCATATTTTATAACAATTCTCATAACTTAATAATCAAGAACTACTTATACGATCCGTTATCGAAAAATTCTAAATTGACAGCTAACATATATATCATATAAATCTTGAAATATATCTTTTTTAGTTGCTGGGGAGTGTTTTTGACTAATTTTATATCTCCGTCCATCGAAAATTCACTGTACCTTGATAGTCTGATTTTATATTTTCGAAATTCAATTTTGATATTATGTATAAAATCTTCAAGTCTACCGATATAATTGTACATCGTATCTTCAATTCGAACTTCAGTTTATATACTAATTTGCATATCTTCTTACATCACTAACCATCGTGGTTTTCCGTTATGAGATAACAACACATGTTAAAACCAGATTTAAGCACAACGGTTACGTCTTTCGATCAGCCTGCAAAGAAGAGAATACGATGGATTGTCTTTTCAATTCACCTCTAATGTGGAAACAAGTTAATCTGGTCGAAGTAGGTTTGTGAATACAAGAGCTCTTAATAGACTAAGAGTGTGTGTGTATGAATTAATTAATGTGTAAAGTATTTAAACCTCAAATATAACTTTCTTCGTTCAGTTGGCGAGAATATCAGTGGACCACGTCTTCCCTAGTTCATCGACCATGTTTAAGAGTCAGTCAGTTACTTACATTTGGGCCTTCTTCTCTAGACTTACCTGCCTTCGGCCCCAAATCTAATGGGCCTAGTCAAGCAAGCCTCCAACATCAACATGTCCCAGTCTTTTGTTCGGACTATATTATGGACAACCATCAAGGCCCATCGAGTAAAAACCCTAAAATGAAATGATCTGGACAAATTTCGAGATACGCATAACATAACATGTGACCATCGCTTTGGGAGACGCACTTCATTAATGATGAAAATTGTATGTTTTGGGATTTGTGCTCCTATCATAGCCTTTGAAATCCAAAGGACTCCAACCATTGATTTCAAAAACAGACAATCTCTCAAATGATACTCAATAGTCACTCAAGCCACACCAATATAAACACCTTATTTCCCCCTCATTTCATTTTTCACGCAATCACAATAACACTCTCCCATTTTCTTTGCAACAATAATTTATCAACAAGCGAAACAAGAAACGTCAATTCAACATTTTCGACACAGTTTTTCATCATTTTTCAATATCTCAAAACCAGTAAATCACTTACTATTTCTCTGTGATGTAGATATGTATTTGTATAATATTCTTAGAGTTCAACCTTCCCTTTTTGTTTTCCCCTAAACTGAACTTTTTAGGGTTTCTTTTTCCGGGTCTAGTATCTAGGATGGTAGTTTTCTGGGCAACACTTTATTTTCTGGGTGCTTAGACGGGTTTATAGATGGTTTGCGGAGAGTTTTGAGGCATGAACATTCTTCAGAATTCTTCAAGTTTTTAAACATCCTTCGGGAACCGACCCTTCGGCACTTTCCAGATTTATCCCATATCTAGGATTCATGTATGATCCAAACTGGTTGTAATTGAGCCTTTCTTTTTGATTTTCTCCAATAAAATATTTTTTGATTCGAGCACGGCTAACATCTCTCATTTCCGAAAGTAGGAACATGGAATTTTATTAGATAGATATGAACAAATGTTGTTCCAACGAATTATCCAAGATTTATAGAGTTGATATAATTAACAAATATCGTCTACCTTGTTGAATCATGTTTTAGATGTAAAGCCAAAACTGAACTAAGACGTTGTGAAATTTGGATCTTGGCTCACTAGAAAGGATATAGAAGATATTCTTTCCGAATTAATAGTTAGGGCTATTGATCTGATAAAAATTGTGGGAGATATATAGTATGAATATATATATATATGAATAATCACTTGAACATAATTTAATGATCATATGTAGACTAATTCATCTTATGCATCTTAATATTATAGATATCAAATGGCAAACAACTCAAACAACTTCTCTGTGCGATCAGTCCTTGAGAACGACAAGCTGACAGGAACAAACTTCCTTGATTGGAAAAGGAACTTGAGGATAGTCCTCGGGCATGAGCGAAAGCTCTATGTCATTAATGTTCCTCGCCCTGAATCTCTTCCTGAAGGTGCAACGCGAGTTCAACATACTGCTTATCAGAAGCATATAGATGATGACAAGGATGTCACCTATTTAATGCTAGCGACTATAAGTCTTGAGCTTCAGAACCAATATGAGCATATGGATTCTTATGTCATGATTGAGCACCTTAAATTTATGTGTGAAGGGCAGGCTCATCAAGAGAGGTTTGATACAAGCAAAGCTTTGTATGCATGCAAACAGGGTGATCGTGATTCGGTTGGACCACATATTCTGAAGATGATTTGATATATGGAGTACCTTGCTACTTTAGGTTCCATGATTGGTCCGGAAGCCCAGATAGATCTGATCTTACAATCTTTAAATATCAACTATGCTCAGTTTGTAATGAATTACAACATAAATAAGATAGACAAGACACCTAACAAATTGTTGGCTATGTTAAAAACTGTTGAGACCAATATTCAGAAGGCGTCCCCTGCTCCCATAATGATGGTGAACAAGGGGAGCGCCAAAGGGAAAGGTAAATGAAAAGACAAGAAGATGATGGGATCCAAATCTGCTGCTGCTGCTCCTAAAACTGCTCCCGAACAGGTTTTAAAGCCTGAAGGTGGTGTTGCAAAAGGTGATACTTGTCACTATTGCAAGAAACCGGGTCAGTGGAAGATAAACTTTCATGCTTTTTTGGAGCATCTGAAAAAGATGAAACTGCCGGCGCTTCTGATTCATGTATTTATGTTATAAAAGTTAATTTTTCTATTTCTACTTCATGGATATTAGATACTGGTTGTAGTTCTCATATTTGTATAAATGTGCAGGAATTGCGGGGAAGTAAGACATTGGCAAAGGGAGAAGTCGACATGCACATTGGCAATGGAGCAAAGGTTGCTGATTTGGCTGTAGGGACTTATCATTTATCGTTACCAACTAGGCTCATTTTAGAACTAGAGAACTGTTTTTACGTGCTTGCGATTTGCAGAAATATTATTTTGGTTTCTTGTTTGGACAAGAAAGGTTTTTCATTTTTGATTCAGAATAATAGTTATTCCTTTTCATTGAATAATGTTACCTATGGGGTTGCACATTTGTTTATTGGTTTATATCTATAACTTTAATAGTAATGATCACAAACATATTAAGATGATAGACTCAAATCAAACAAACCTCTGACATTGTCGTTTAGGCCACATAATTGAGAAACACATTTCCAAGTTACATCAAGATGGCTACTTGGATAAGTTTGATTTTGAATCATACAAAGATTGCATATCTTATATCATTGGCAAAATAGCTAAAGCTCCTTTTTACCGAACAAGGTAAAAGAGCCACCTAACGTTTAGGACTTATACATTGTGATGTATGTGGTCCAATGCGTACGATGAAAAGAAGTGGATTTTACTACTTTATTATATTTACTGATGATTTTAGTAGATATGGATATGTATACCTTTTGAAGAACAAATACGATTTTTTTGAAAAGTTCAAAGAATACATGGTAGAAGTGGAAAAGCAAACAGGGAAAGTATAAAAGTTCTACAATCAGATCATGGAGAAGAATACTTAAGCCTCGAGTTTATAGGTTTCCTGAATGAGTGTGGTATCGATCACAACTTACTCCTCCCGGAATGCCTCAATGGAACGGAGTTTCTGAGAGGAGAAATCGTACCTTGTTGTACATGGTGCGATTGATTATGAGTCTAGCAGATTTTTCAATAAGTTTTTGGGGTTACGTTTTAGAAACGGCTGCATATACACTAAACCGGGTTCCAACTAAATCAGTTTAAAAGACTCCATATGAGATATGGACTGAGAAACGTCATAGCATGTCATTTATGAAAGTATGGGGATGCGAAGCGTTTATGAAATGCTTGGTCTCTAACAAGCTAGGACCAAAATTAGATAAATGTTATTTTATGGGATATCCTAAAGAAACAAAAAGGTATAGTTTCTATAATACTACTGAGAACAAAGTGTTTATTGCTCGGACCGCTATATTTCTTGAAAGAGAGTTACTTTCCAAGAAAAATAGTGGGAGAACTATAAATCTCGATGAAGATCAAGATGTACAAAATAACATTGAACCAGTTGGAAAGTAGGCAGGATGTACATCAAGATGTTCCTGTTCCGGAAACACAGGTTGTTCGTAGATCTAGTAGTGTTGGTCAAGAGACAGAGATATATTATGGATTTCTCTTAACTCAAGTTGATGATGTGATGCTCATTGACAATAATGATCCTCTAACCTACCAAGAAGCTATGAACAATCCAGACTCCGAGAGATGGCTCGAAGCCATGAAATCCGAGATGGAATCCATGTATCAAAATAAAGTATGGACTTTAGTTGATTCACCTGAAGGGGTAAAACCTATAGGGTGCAGGTGGGTTTCAAGAAGAAAACTGACATGGATGGTAAAGTGCAGACCTACAAGGCGCGACTAGTGGCAAAAGCTTTTAAACAAATTCATGGTATAGACTATGATGAGACATTTTCACCAGTTGCTATGGTCAAGTCCATCGGGATTTTGCTAGCAATAGCTGCTTACTACGACTATGAGATATGGCAAATGGATATCAAAACCGCTTTCTTAAATGAGAGCCTTGAAGAGGATGTATATATGATGCGACCTAAGGGTTTTCTCGATCCAATGTTTCCTAAGATGGTCTGTGAGTTACTATGATCCATTTATAAATTAAAGCAAGCCTCAAGGATATGGAATCGTCATTTTGATGAAACAACCATAAAGTTTTGTATTATTCAAAATGAAGATGAATCATGTGTTTACAAGAAGGTTAGTAGGAGCCATATGACATTCCTAGTACTATATGTAGATGACATATTATTAAAAGGGAATGACATACCTTCTCTACAGGATATTAAGACTTGGCAGGGAAATAGTTTCTCGATGAAGGACCTAGGCGATGCAACCTATATATTAGGGATCAAGACCTATATAGATAGATCAAGGAGATTAATCGGCCTAAGTCAGAGTACATACATTGGCAAATTATTGTATCGTTATTGGATAAAAGAGGCAAAAAGGGATATGTCCCAATGTCTCATGGGATAGTGATCTCAAAAGATAACTGCCCTAAATCATTAAATGATAAGGGCCATATGAGCAAAGTTTCATATGCTTCGGTAATTGGATTTATAACGTATGTGATGATATGTACTCGTCTTGATATTTCGTATGCTTTGAGTATGACGATCAGATACCGGTCTAATCCAGGTGAGAGTCACTGGACAACTGTCAAGAATATTCTTAAGTACTTAAAGAGGACTAACGATTCATTCTTGGTGTATGGAGGAGATGAGAAGCTAGTCGTAAAGGGTTACACTGATGCTAGCTTCCAGACAGACAAAGACGATTCAGTATCTCGGTCAGGTTTTTATGTTTTGCCTAAATGGAGGTGTCGTGAGCTGGAAAAGTTTAAAACAAGAGACAATATTTGATTCTATAATGGAAACTGAGTATATTGCTGCAAGTGAAGCATCCAAAGAGGCTGTTTGGATGTGGAAATTCATAACGGGACTTGGTGTGGTTCCATCGATCATATATCCAGTTGATATCTATTGTGATAACAATGGAGGCATTGCGCAGGCTAAAGAACCAAGGTCCCATTCCAAGGTAAAGAATATACTTAGGAGATATCATCTTCTTCGAGAGATTAAAAAGATATGATATATACATATATGTAATGTGTATACTGATGATAATTTGCAGACACACTGACTAAGGCTTTGTTGCAGCAGAAGCACGATGGTCATACTAGTTCCACGGTTATTAGATACATGGGTTATTGGCTCTAGTGCAAGTGAGAGATTGTTAGTGTTTGTGCCCTAGAGACAATACTATTATGTTTGTTTATGACATTTGGATTATTAATGTTTATGTCCTATCCATTATTCTTTTTTATAATTTATTATGTCTTAATTTACTACGATATAAATATTAGATTAATAAATATCCTTAAAATATAATATATATTCTATATATCTAAGTACGTGACTTTGAAATGAGACAATGTGAATAGTATCGATATTCATAAATATCCCTAGTCGAGTATTATTATTAAGGGACGATACAATGCATAAAGACTAGTATGTTTATTGACCGATGATCACATCTCTCTGATCATAGGTATAGTGATACTAAAGTAAAAAACACAAGCACATGAAGCTGGATAGACCCAATGTGAGATTCTACATATTTGTTATGTCATAAGTAATTCTCATAGTGATAATGATATAATGGTTCTTAGATTTGAAATTATTATATTTTTATATGATGATTAATATATTTTGATTTCATTAAAAGTTTCCTTTGACCGGGTGATGATAAAAGTGAACTTCCGGTATATTATGAATCGTATAATAAATATGAATGATCTAGAAAGGATTTAACCCTCCTATTGTAGAGTGATATTATTACCTCTTGTGTGAGTTAGACTATGATATGCGTGATGCCGCGCTCAAATGTTGATTTGAAATGATAGTTTACTCATTGATCAAGGAAACCTGGATTAAATCATGAAGAGGATGACACATAGCATGCCTCGAGTTTAATCTATAATATTTGGTTAAAGGGATTATATTACATTGTACATTATTCACGAAAGGTTTAATCGATCACCGATTTAATTATTATTACTTGGGTAACAGTAATGTATTACTAGATGACGCTCATTATTTATAATTTAAATATGAGATATTTAAATCATTTCCAACGTAATAATAACCTATAGGATTGCACAAGAAAATCTTGGAGTAATATTTAATTTAAATTCGAATTTGAATTAAAATTAGAAAATTTGAATTATTTATTATTAATTAAATTAGACTTAATTAATGGGATTAATGAATTTGGAATTTGTACATTATTAAATCCGAATTTCAGTTCTTATTTGATAATTGAGTTAGACTTCATTATTAAATAAATAGAATTTCAGATTTTAATAAACTCTATCTTGGATTAGGGTTAGGACTATTTTTGGCCTCTCTATATGAACATCCTTAAGGCTAAAATTAGGCTTGCGTATTTATTAGATGAAAACACAAAACCCTAGCAGCTAAAGGGGTGTGTGTGTGTGAGTGAGAGAGAGAGAGAGAGAATAAAATAGGTTCATTCTTGGTGCTAGTACACGCCTCATCCGTACCGACTTTCTTGTAGATACCTCTACGGCGTAGATCGCTAAGGCAGGATACGGGTGTTCGGTTAAAACTAGGATCTCCTTTTGACAACCATAATCGTAAAGGTCTTTAAGGTAAACATCTCATCCGCGAATTAAATATTATTTTTCGCATTGATCATGCAGTGAGTTTCGGTTTTATTCTATTTTTGCGGTTTTATTTATTATTTCTGTTGTATTTTTATGCCCCGAAACCCAACACCAGGCTCCTACTTTCATCGTCGAGACTTTGAGGGAACACATGGAGGATTCTGATCTTACGTTAGGGGTTTGGTCCCAACAAAATGGCATGAACCCGTGGTGATACCATTCAGACATAGGTTCCCAAATAGGGTGTATTAACGAGTGACCACGTTTGCTAAGGGATACCCGATGAAGTTAATGAGAAGTTTTTCTTGATCTTTTTCAGTAGAGGCTTGTACGGATATCATGTATCTTCTTTCTCTTATAAGGTCATAATTCTCTTTTCCTATTCATTCGCTTTACATAATTCGGCAAGAAATTTTGTATTTTTTTTATTTTCAGGCTACTCCTTGGGCTGCTTATTATCACCGTCAAAGTGCAGAAGCTGTAATTTCAGATGAAAATGGTTAAAGACCTTCATCATAAGGCTATTACCGCAGAAGAGGAGCTTATAAGGGTTCAAGAGGAGAATGACCATAACGACTCGTACATTTTTGTAATATTTAAATATGTAATTATTGCGTAAATTAAATAAAGAATTTATGTATTAATTATGATCCTTGTGTCTGACTTATTATTGTTAATATGTGATTGTTGGATTGCGTGGTGTGTTTTTATGGTTAACTGTTACACCATTTTATTTTTGTTTCACTTAAAAAAAATAATTTTATGACAATCTTATTTTCAAAAATTATTTGGGCTGTCCCTAAAATTGCTTTTATGATTTTATAATTTCAACAATTATTTTTGGTATTTTATATAATTTATAAATCAATATTATGTTAATTATTTATTCTTAAATGATTTTCTGATTTCATTTAATGATAAAATTCATATTTAAATTCCCGGATTCTTCAAAAATTTTGAAACTCATATTTTTTACGTTTACAATATTCTGGGAATTTTATAATTATTATGGTAGTTTTCGGGGTTAATTCTACCCGCGCCCAGTTTCGCTTAAACGTGAAAAACGGGTATTAGTTGCATTTTAAAAATAGTTTAAAAATCTCAAAAATCTTATTTTATTAACTCTCGGATATTTTAAGAATTTTGGGTGTAAAGTTTGTAATTTTCGGTAAATTTTTGCTAGGCAGCTTGCACGTTATTTTAACAAAAAAAAGAATTAAATAGATGTATAATTGGTGTCAGGGACACGTGTAAAATAGTGGGAGTGTGGGTGATACATGTATGTGCCTTATTTCTTTTCCTTTCTCTCTGTTATTTCCCATGTGCCCTTCTCTCTCTCTCTCTCTCAGTTCACTCTCATGCTCTCCCTCTTTCACTCAAATCTCTCGGTTCTCTTCTTCCTTTCGATTTCTTCTCGCTTTGTTCCTGGTAATTGCTTTGCCGCCTGTTTCTCTTGTTTTGCTGCTGTTTCCCCTTCTTTTCTTGCCGTCGTTGCCGGCGATTTCCGGCGTGGTGGCGGTGGAGTGGCTGTGTTCATTATATAAATATATATTTGTGTATGTGTATACGTGTGTGTGAGTATGTGCATGTATGTGTGTGTTAATGTGTGATTGTGTGTGTGTAGTGTGTGTAGTGTGTGTTAGTGTGTATGGTGAGGGTGCGGCGGCGACGGCCGTGTGGCGCCGTTGCCGTGCTGTGCTCTGTTCTTCCTCCTGTTGTCGGCTTGGGTTGGTTCTGTTGTAGTTGGGCCTGGCTGTTGGACTGTGTTGTTGGGCTTCTGTTTGGGCCCTGTGCGTGCAGTTGGACTTGGTTATTACAATTTTTAATTTTAATTCCCTTTTCTTTTCTGCATGGAATTATTGACTAAAATTCGTGATGTTAAATTATTATTTAAGCGAGCGATAGTTTTAATCGGTGAAATTTATTCGGACACCCGTATATTTTCGGGCACCAATAAGTTTTGACGTCGTGCGCGATGAATTCTTTTACGAGCGCACGGTGGACGGTGATGATCCTGTTCTGATTCCTAAATATTTTAAATAAATAAATAAATAACTCGTATAAATTATTTTCGTGACTATAAATTTAATTATGTGGTAGTTCGAATTGATTTGTTGGGAATTAACGTCGATTGATGTTTCGACGGGTAGGTCTATACACAGAGGAGTCGTTGTCCAAATTTTTCTAAAAATTACCTTTAATTACGAATCGAGTGTATATATCTCGTTTAATACAAATTGAACCCTGGTTGCTATGTGCACTATTATTGCGTATATATTATCATTATTCGAATGCATACGAGTCGGAAATTGTATCGTTGGGTAATTAGTTTTTTGAGGATAAGTCAAGCATAATCGGTCGTTTAACCTAGGTTGTTTCGATTTCGTAGGTTCGAGTCGAAGGACCCAGTAGTTGAAGTCAAGTAGAGTCAGACCAGTGTTAGTACAAAGCTTCGCAAGGCAAGTACCCCTGAACTAATCTTTTATAGTTCAGTATATATGAATAGCTGTTGATTTAAATTATGTACTGGAACAGAACGTTTTAAGTTACGTAGTCCCCGTATTTAATTATGTTTTATTATCGAATGTTTTGGGGGAAAAGTAACTTCTGAAAATGCTTATCTCTAGATTATGATTAAAAATTCAAAAGGATTTTTAGAATGTGTGCTGTAATCGTTTAAAAAGAGATAGGTGTAATTGATTTTGAAAACTGGATAAACACGAATCAGATATTGGATGGTCAGTGGCGTAAGAGGCCCGTTATTAGGTAACGGCCCAGCATGGTTGTGTAAGAGGCTAAGTCGGATGCGCGCACCGGTAGACCGCTTAGTCCAGCATAACATAACCTAGCTAGTCTCTGAGTTCCGGAATAATTTATGGTGGGATAGACTGATCAGTTGTCCCTAGAATTCATTCACTTTTATAGCTGACTTTGGTTTAATGGTTCCTGTAACGGAACAAATGGTTTATGGTCCTCGTAACGGGACAGATGATTTATGGGTCTAGCAATGGACAGTGGTTTTGGGAAGGAAATAGCATGCTAAAATTTTACTCTGGTATTTTGACATAGCACACTACAGATGATATTATTTTTATAGAGCATGCTAGTTTTGATATCCAATTTATACCTATTTTACGGATTTTTCGTAAACTAGTTTTGATATCTATTCCTATACTGTTTTTTTATATCCTGTTTTACTGGATATTCATATAGAGGTACTGTTGAGAAATTGATTGCTCACCCTTGCAGCTTGTTTTGTACTTATTTATTGCAGATGTCTAGAAGACCAGGTCAGCGTAGAGTGTTATTCCCCTCCGGTCCCGGCTCATCTGAGGTAGTTTATATCAGACCCTGAGGTCTGATGAGTTGCTGTAATAAGTTAGGATGTCGGATCTAGAATAAGTTAGTGTTGTTTTGTAACCTAAATAATACTTGAACCTGCATCGGCTCCTGGTTTGGAGTCATGTGTTATAATAAAGTTTATTTAGTGGTTTATGTTATAGTTTATTATATTTTTGGTGACGTCAGCCCCTGACCCCGGGGTTGAGGCCATCACAATGACACCCCTGAACCGCCAAGCTGGGGTGTTGATCGCAGATAAACACCAGTTGAGAGAGGATCTGGACTTGGCCTATATATCGAAGGAATGACCAACAAAAGGCCATTCGGAAGGAAACTCACAAGCTAACCAAGAACCGGGGGTTGACGGAAGAGCGATGTTCCCAATTAGCTTTCGACTAGACATTGTAGAAGGTTCACGACCTTGGATGCGATTACAAGCTTGTTTTAGATGAGGGCAAGGAGGATCTAGTCGGTCGAGAAAGTGATGAAGGTCTGTTAAGTGGCATTTATGTCCACTTAGAACGCTTTATAAAGGCTCGAATTGGTGTTTTGTACTCAAGTTGTTTGTGTATTTGATATGTTTTTGTAGTGTTTTGCATTTCAGGGCCTAATCGGGAGCAGGACTGGCTTTACAATATTTTTATGCTTAGAAGAGTGTTAGGATGAAGCCTCGGATGATTGCACGGAAGAGACCAGCATAAGAAGTCAATGAAATAAGAAAAATACAGATTTTCCAGTAGCTCAGGGCGGCCGCGCCGATTCAACAGAAATAAAGGGCGGCCGCACCGTTTCACAGAGCGGTCGCGCCAGGTCGAATCCTGAGAATCCTGTTTCTATTCTAAGGCTGATTTTCTGGACTCCTGATCAGATGGGCTGCTATATAAAGACCTTTTTAAGATGTTTTTCATAACGGAGACTAAGGAAAAGACAGAAAGAAGACCTAATAGCATAAATTCAACTAAGGAGAAGAATAACTTATTTTACTTGTGATTCTTTGCTTAAGTTGTAATTTTGGATGCTTGTTTTCTTGTTTATTGAACATATTACTCTTGTCAACGTACTTTGATTATTTATTCAGTTTATAAAGACTTAGTTTATTATACCATGCTTTTATCGAAACCCACGGTGATGATGAGTTCGGTTATGAATTAATCGTTGTTGTGGGGCTCTAACGGATTTACTTATGGATTTCTATAGTTAATTTGTTTCAATATCTTAGTGTGTGGTGATTGATTTATATCCTAGTATTGGTTGTGTTTATTCGTCTTATGTGCATAGCTAACATATAAGATAGCGTGTTAATCTCTATTGAAGCGACAATGAATATAGAGGTTTAGAACTTGCCATGCTAGCATAGGTTCATGTATAATTGTTATGCATGATTCGTATGTAATTTTAACCATCTTACTTGCCCTATGTAATCACGATAGATAACTTGTACATTAAACCATTATGTTGTCAAATTCTATAGACATATAGGTTCTCAATATAATCGGTGTGTATTCAGCTTCTATCTCTTTTGTGGATATCTGGTAGTAGGGTATCCGTACAACGAAAGTTGGAGTTTACTAGTTTCGTGTTATCTGATTAGTTGGCATCACCATTGCATGCTAAGGTTAAGAACAATGACTTAGAATGAAGTAGTAATGAAGTTAGAATCCCATGTTTGTCTCGTATAAGTAAGTCAACCTCAATTCTCTTAGTTAATGTTATTTAGTAGAATCTCTTAGTTAATCAAAACCCAATTTGTTATTTGTCTTAGCATTGAACGATAGCCATATCATTATTGCATAAGTGCATAGACTGAATTTAACCTAAACCAGTCTCTATGGGAACGAACTAGAAAAAATTCTATATTACTTGTGAACGCGTATACTTGCGTGTAATTTTAGCGTGTTTTTTCGCCCTAACAAGGTCCCTTGAAGTCTCCTCTAGAGAGGATGAAATGATATCCGAATAGATGTAAAAATTATTTTGTTGTAAATTCACCTTTCGGGCTTAACTCGTTTGCCTTCGGGCATTTTTATTTGTTGCTTTCGTGTATGGTTTATATTTTCCTTCGGGCTTAATTATTATTTCCCTTTACTTATCTTCACGCGCCTTCATCTTTTATTTTTCCTTAGTGTAATTTTGTTTAATTAGCTTGCTTTTCGACTATTTATTTGTCAGATTATAGTACTGATTTGTCTGAGCATCATTTCAAGTGTGGTGTTTCGTTTGGCTACGTAACTTTCATCTTCGGTTTATAATTTTACCTTAGCAATTTTTATCATGTGATACCATCTTCGCCCTCAAGTTTTTATGGGGCTAGGCAGCTTCATTCGAAGATTATTTATTGGGTTTTTATCTTCGACCTTTTCTCAAATGACGTGTCTTGCGTCTTAAAGACTTGTGAATACTAACTGACTTCTGAATTGCCTATTATCTTTGGGCGGTTTCCCTAGATCAGTTCTTCATTCATAATTTGTGTTTACGAAAAAATGTACGGACAATTGTCTTATCTTCTTCAGGAGACTCCCCATTATAAGCAGTTCATTCATTTTTACTAATTTTGTTCACTTAACTAACTAAAAATATATATTATTAGTTTATCAAGAATATACTTAATTAGACATTATGGGGTATGAATAATAAGTGCGAAAAAAGTGTTTTCATTGATAATTATTGGAACATTAATGATTACACGTCTCACTTTCCATGGAATTAAGTAAATTACAGAAATAAAATGATAATTGCAGCTATACAAATTTCAATAAAAAATGGAAGGAGTTAATGATGCCTTTATTGTAGAATTTCCAAAGTCTATTAGCATGCCAAGTATTTTAGATCAAGTTGTGCACAACCCTTCTAGTTTGTACGTTCATGCCCAAATAACCTCAATAAACTTATAAGACCCTTCACAGTTCAGCCATAGCTTTCCATGCTTGGTGGGCATATAAGTGGTTGATTCTCTGAGCACCAAATCTCCTATTTGAAGAGATCTTTTATTGACGCCCGAATCATAGTATTAGGCGGGCTGCAGTTGGTACTTCAAGTTACTCTTATGGGATATTTCCCAATCTTTTTCTAGCAAGTCTACATTCTCCCTTAACCCAAACTCATTATTTTTACATTGAATACTTTAGTTCGATAGGAATCCAGATTCCAGACCGACTTCCACGGGGACCAAAGCATGTGTCCTATACATAAGCCTGAAAGGTGTTTCCCCAATGGATGACCAAGGTGTCATTCGATAAGCCCAAATGACGCATGGCCCATGGGAGTTCTTCAACCCATAAAAACTTTGATTCGTCTAGTCTCTTCCATATCCCAACAAATATAATATTATTTATTGTTTCGATCCCCCCGTTTTCTTGAGGGTGACTGATTGAACTGAACTTCTACTGAATTCCAAAGTGATGTAGGAATTTCCAGAATTTGTTGCCTATGAATTGAGAACCATTATCTGATACACAGATCTTCGGTATTCTAAAATGTAAGATCACTTGCTCTAGGATGAACTTCTTGGCGATGTCTTCAGTAATTATAGCCAAATGGTCATATAATTGATGGCCACAATACAATATATTACTTGCTTCGTAATAGTAGGGAGAATGCCCACAATGTCCACCCTCACACGGCGAAAGGAATTGAACTAAGAACTTAAGAAATTTCTTCCGGAGGTTGCTTCGCATGGTGTTGAATATTTGACATTGTTTACACTTCTTTGCATATTCATGTGCATCTGCTCTCAAAGTCGGTGACTAAAAATCCTATCTGAGGATCTTGAAGACAAGTGACCAACCGAAAAGATATTCGCCATAAATACCCTTTTGGACCATCTCTAGAATAAGTCGTTGTTTTTATATGTCAAGACACTTTAATAATGACTCGGTGGCCGATCTTGGATATAATTTACCGCTGATGATGGTTTAGTTGGATGCCATGATATCTCACTTTTTATGCAACTCTCCGGTCAAGAGATAAAGTATTATTTCCTAAAAAGGCTCTGATTGGGGCCATCCAGTTAATTCCTTGATATATTTTCATGCACTGCTTCTTATCGATTGAAGGGACGTTCACTCTCTTAAGTAGATGAAGTTGGTAGGGCTTTGAGTTTTCGTCGAATCCAGCATGGACAGAACATTCGCTCGGTTGTTGTCTTCTCTACCAATTTGAGTCAATTCATAAGATTCAAAACTTAATTAAACATCTCGTACCCAAAAGGCATAGACTTTCGTCCGAGAAGTGCTTCACCACAAGTATTGAGTCCTTGAATACTCTCAGATGTTTCCTTTCATATTTCTTGCTAATTCATCCATGTTAGTAGGGCTTCGTACTAAACTTCATTATTGGTAACTGGAATAATAAACAATATGGTCTGACAGATTGTTAGGTCACACACACTGTAGAGGGGGTGAATACAGTGTATAATATAATCAAATCGAACTTTAATATCTTAAGTAACAGAAAACAAACTTTATTGAAACAATAAACTCTGTTACAGTATGGAACTGTTACCTCTCAGTGATGAACAAATATCACGAGAGCTGCTAGGGTTACAATAAATAATCTTCTCGAATATGATAACACTTATAGTGTAGACCCTATGTCTGTGTTTATATACTACACAGTTACAAGATAATCGCTAATTGATATGGAATATAATTCTGCTTCCTAAAATATATCAATCAGATATCTTTTCTTCCAAGTATTCCATTCTTTACGGAACTCCTTCTTCATGCATATCTCTTCTTATGTTTATCTCGATCTTCTTTCCTTTAATCAGCTACTGTCCTTATCTGAACGTCCTTCAGCACTTAAGTTCTGATATCTAACTTCTGATGATTATCTCCTGATAGTATAAGTACTGATATCCTTAAGTCCTGACTTTCAGTATAAGTACTGATTGATGGTTAAGTACTGATTTGTCCTGTTAAGTAAGATCTGAAATCTAAACATAAATCATATTAGCCATGACATTATCAAATATATCTAACAATCTCCCCCAACTTGTAAATTAGCATAATATACAAGTTTAACAGATATTTGATGATGTTAAAAACATTAAGTACAAATGCATGAGAATTAGACTAGATAACTACAACTTAAAGTCCTTAAAGCTTTACCAAAATTTAACTTCTGATAACAACTTCAGTCTGTTCAAATATCAGAATTTAAGCAGTTGTAGATCTTTGACTTGGCTTCATTATCTGATCTCTCTGATGTCAGGAGTTGTTCTGAGATAGTTCTTCAACAAACATCTCTCAGCATATCTAAGTTCATCAATCATTCTCCTTTTGGCATCTTTAAGCTTTACGGTATCTTCACCAATTTGAAAGATTGCAGCTCTGAGATCATTGATCTTTGCTTTTCTTATATCCTGATCAGTCTGATCAAATAAGCTTTATCAGACTCAAGATTGAATTCCACAACCCTGTACCCTAGAAAGGTAGTTATAATTTGAGCAGAATTGGGCTTCATTTCAACTATATCACCCTTGTGATCTCTGTACTTTGGAACGTATGTGTTGTCAAACTTAACAGAATAAAGCCTTTTTCTGTCTCTGAATCTGATCCTTCAAATAGTTTGCAGCAGTCCCTGTCAATCTGTCATCCACTTGAAGTAAGAATAGTACATGCTCCAATTCTTCAAAATACTTCAACGGAATGGCATTTTGCCTTATATGATAAACCCTACCATCTGTCATGAAATACAACAAGATGTATTCTTTCAAGTAGGTATGGTAAACCATTTGTACAGATTCCAGTTGATTCAATCTCTCAGGAGTTGCTCCAATACCTGGTTCACTCAAAGAAGTTGGATCATTGGTAGTGTTCTGTATTCTCCTTTCATCAGCACTTCCCAATCCAGTTTTATCTTTTGCTTCCTTTCCAGTAACTACTTTAGCTTCAAAACCACTTGCAGTAGTCTTCAAAGGTTGAGTCTGTTTTACTTTAGTGAATCCTGGTAGGAGTGTCTTTGGTCTATCTTCTGATATCAAGTTAACTTGAGCTATGTCAGAGGTTACTTGCTTCTTCTGAATATCAGAACTTACAATTTCTTGACTCTGAACAACTTGAGCCATGTCAGAGGTTGTTTTAAGAACTTTTCTTGAAGTCAGAGCAAAATCATCCTTTTTATCAGTAATTTCTTCATCCTCAGGAGGTACATAAACCTTGATAGGTTCACCAACCTATTTTTTACCCTTGGATCTTGGATCTATCTGTGGTTGTGATCTATCCAATGTTGCTTTAGAATGTGTCCTTTCTTTGATCACAATGCCTTTGAGTTTTGGAAGTGGCTTTTTACCAGAAGCTTCAGATTTAGATGTGACTTTCTCTGATTTAAGCATGGCTTCTTCTTCCATTAACTCTCCAAGTCCATTCCTGGATTTTCCTGAAGAAATAACCGTCTTGACATTTCTTCATCAAGATCTAAAAGTTCATCAGAACTTATCCTTTTACCAATAGCAGAACTTATCCTTTTCCCAGTATCAGAACTTGTCATGTGACTTTTGATTTCAGCTTGTCTTGATGTGAATCCTCTACCTTGACTATGACCTCTACCCATTCCAGAGCTTCCTCGATCATCTTTTCCATCATCCTTCCCTTTCAGTGTCTTGTCAGTCTTGCATTTGGACTTAATTACTTTCTCCCCCTTTTTGGCATCAGCAGGTAATACAAGAGAGACAAGCAATTCCACTGAAGATTGGATTTCATTAAGTTGTGATTGCTGAGAAGCTTGATTTTTCAGAATATCATCAATCTGAGCTTGTTGATTATCTTGAGTCTTCTCAATATAAGAAATCCTGTCAAAGGTAGGTTGGAAGAACTTTTTCTTATCAATCTTGTGAACTTGTTCTTGTTTCATTAGTTCTTCCCTTAAGAGATGTAACTCTGCATGAGTATTTGAATGAAGACCTTGTAAATGTTTAGTACTCAATGCAGTGACTCTAAGCTGTGTTTTGAAATCATCAGTATTTAACATCTCATCAGCTTTTGTCAATTGCTCGGCCAGATTCTGTGCAGTTGGAACACAGGTGACTGAGTTCTATTCCTTAGTCCACTCCTGTCCTGCAGGAGTTTCACTCCAAGGCACTGGTGCTTCTCTGGTAACAAACTTCTTAACAAGTTCAGACTTAAGAGTAGTTTATTGAGGAGCATGTCCTGAAGGACCTGCTACATCAGCATCTGCATTTATAGCAGCATCATTAGTATCTCCAGCATTTGCAGCATCAGAACTTACAAAATCAGTATCTTCTGATAAAACATCAGTGTGAGTAGCAATGGAGGCTTCAACATCCTCTAGTTGCTGATCTGGTTCTAAGTTCTGATCAACAGCCATATCCTGATGCTCACCTAAAGTCTGAGCATCAATATCTTGATACAGAGAAGGTGTTGTAGATAACTCTGGAGTTGGAACAGCATCAGTAACAGGTGTTGTTGAAGGATTAGTTGCTGTTGGAGCTTCTAAGAGAATTACTTCAGGCACAACCAAGTTTTGAACATCAATATCAACATTTGTACTTGGATCAACAGGAGACACAGATGGTGTGGTAGCCTTTTCAAAAACAGCTTTCTTAGATGGAGTTGATGGAGAAGAAGTGACTGTAGCAAATTCCTTGTCTTGTGAGATCAGAGATTCCTGATCCCCTTCCTTAGCTGCTTCCTCTTCATCATCTGAAATTGGCCTTTTTGCCCTCTGTTTCTTGTATCTCGTTGTTGATTTGGATTCCTTGGGAGTTTCAGGAACTGTCATTCTTCTAAGCCTTTTGAGAAGCCTAGATCCCCCAATTCCAGAATCCTTCTGAGAAGTCTTTTTCTCAGCTTCACTTACAACAGGTTCTGAAGAAGGAACCTGGTCCTCGGTATCAGATTCATCTCTCAAGGCAATCTTCCTTTTCTTCTGAAGAGTTTTAGGAACAGTCTTTGTCTTCTTAGATTTAGAAGATGAAGGCTTCACAGTAGGTGTTGAGGGATGAGGTTCTGATGGTTGAACGTCAGGAAAAAGTGCAGTGTACTTAACAGGGTCATAGGTGATTAAGGCTTGTTTGACAGATAAAGGTATTAAGAGGGGTCTTAACACAGCCTTCTTATTATCAGTAGATAATAAGTCAGTGAAAGCTCTTTTAGCAATTCTGAAGGATGGAATTAAATCACCAAAATTTTGGGGCTGATTACAACAGAACTTATAAATAAGCTGACAAAATCTGGCAAAATATACAGTATTTCGATCTTCTGTCATCCTATCCCCAATAAAGCCTAAGACAACACTTGCATAATCAAAATCAGTTTGATTTATAAGAGCATACCCGATTTGTTGGCTGAATATGGGAATTGCATCGAAATTTGAGCATTTATTGGCGAAAGCCTTGGTAATGCAGTCAAAGAAGAAACTCCATTCCCTCCTCATGAAAGATCTCTTCAACTTTCCAAGTTTTGCCAATGTTCCCTCATATCCTAGACTGGCCATCATGTTCTGAAGAACTAGTTCGTCAACCGTAGAATAAACACATTTCTCAGGTATCTGCAGTGTTTGTCGAACCGTACATAAAGTCACAACATACTCATTTTCCCCTGATGAAAAGATAATACTCGGGGACCCTTGAGCACCACCATCATCATATACTCCACTCCTCCAGAACTCCAGTACTTGAACTCCAGAGACTGATTCAGGCTCAGTTAAAGCGTACCCAATATCAGAATTAGTGAGAAAGTCCTGAATGAAATGAAGTTCAGAGGGTGCCTCTGACGTGTTGAGTATAGCAGAGAAGTTATTAGGAACAAACTTTGCTCCATGGAAGATTATGTCCTTGGGTGCCATTAAAATTTGAGAGAAATGCGGTTGCCTGTATTGTGTTTGAAAAAATGTCTATATGAAAAATTGTCAGTAGATGAGAAAGGATGAAAGTAAAGAGAGAGATAAAAGAGAAAAGTAAATAAAAGATTTGACAATCTTTTCTCTCTGTTACTTATACACAAAAAGTAACCGTTGGGACACCTGTCAGACATGCAGTAATAACGGATAGTTACTGGGCTCGAGAAAACAGTAATCATTACTTACCCACTTGCCTATTTTCAAGGAAAAACCGTTCCATTTACCCAGATATTCCATTAATCAAGGTGAAACAGTTTTAATTCAAAATTGAAATCGTTTCCACTTATTTAATTAATTTTCACTGCAACATTAATATTCTGAAAAGAAATCAAGTGAAAATGACCAAGATAAATTATATGAGTAAGTACTCATAAAGGAAAATCAGAACTTAAAGTAAAACAGAATTTATATGGTCATCATAATATGAATATCTATCAGGATTTATCAATGCATTACAAAGTATCTCAGAGACAAAATCTTGAAACAAAAACAAATTTCATTAATATATCAAGTGAATACATTCATGAAATTGAAATTACATCAGCACTTGTACAAGATTTCCCTAAGCTACTAAACCTAACGTCAACAGCCTTTGTCCTAGCTCAAGAAGCAGGGCAAGGCTGATGATGAAGAAAAATAGGAAAAGAAAATAAATCATTTCTTCTTCCTACTCTCGACAAACAGAATGGCGAGTCGGATGATTCGCTCTTGCTGGCGGAGAGCTTCCAGCCTTTCCTCCTCCAATCGCTCCAGATGGCGATGGTAATCCATATAGAAGAACAGGAGGTGGGTCAGTGCCTCCTGTGGGACAGAGTCCCATATCTCCTCAGGAATGGCCGTGACGTGCCATTCCTGCTGCCAATCAGCACAGCTTAGCTCCATATTAAATGTTCGGTAATTCAAAAATATGTTGTATCTGACCATTGTGTGTTTGAAAGAAAAAGTATGAAGGTAAGTTTGTGAGAAAGAATTTGATGGGAAAGCTGATGTGAAGTGGTTGCTTATATAGGCAAGTGAATGCTAGAAGACACAAAGGAATTTAATGCTGACATGTAGAATTAATTCTACTTCGTCTCCCTAGACTTGGAAAAAGAATAACATTCATTAGAAAGAGAAAACATGATTTAATGCGCACAAGAAACAAGTAAAAGTAAACTGTTCAAGTACGAATACCAGTAACCCTAACCATAGTGACTATTAATCTTCCACTTTAACATATTCTAGTTTGAACCGAGACTGTTATCAAATTTTATCCACAGATAAGTCAAGTAAAGAATTTAGACTGTAATATCAGAACTTAGACTTATATCAGAACTTAACAGTCATCAGAACATAATTTCTTAACTCGAAAAAGGAATGCTTATCTGAGTAAATCCTCATACAAGTTCTGAGTTATACTCTTCGGAACTTAATCTTCAGAATATGCAACCAGAACTTGTCCTCAGAATTAGTGCAAGGTGACACAATGACTGTTTTTCTAAAACAACATAGACCACCACAGTAATTTTCATCATTCAGATGGAGTGATTAGTGTGTGCATCAAGCTACATATCAGACAAAGAGTAAAGTTTGATTCACTTCAGTACATCTTAGAAATAAGGCAAAACTAAAATTTTGCCAAAGAGTTGTCATTATCCTGAAACCTACTGATGAATGAGTTCATGCTTGAGTCCACCTCAACTGATTTGTGCTAATTTTATGCATCTTTTTAAATTCTATTTTATAATGGCTCCTCAGTGTAAGTGAGTCACGACTGCTTATCAGAATTTATGCTCTTATCAGAGTATTTCTCCAGTAATCATAGAGTGTGAAAAGTCACCAAGAAAATATTTTGCTTTTCTAATGCATATTTACTTAATACCAGCAATGCACTGGGGTCGTCCCTTCCACATTTTTACTCTAGATCTTAAAGGAGTACCTGATTTTATTCTTTAATCCTTTTGTTTTTTTTTCTTTTGATAAGTGAGGTTTATCAGCACTTAGTACATTCAGCAGTTTTACTAGTATCAGAACTTAACAGATGAGTAGCATTATTCTAATTTATGACTTAGTAATAAGATACACAGAGTAAACTCAACTAAGCTCAATTATCAGAATTTGCTTGTGTCATAAGATTTCCACAGAAATAATTACTTCTTACATGGGATCATTTGTTTATTGAAGACTACTAGGTCAGTATCTAACACAATTATCCTCATAGGATTGAATGGTTACTTAGACAGACATATCATTTATCAGAGTTTAGAAACATATATCAGACAACAGTCAGTACTTAAACACATTTATCAATTAATCACAGAATACACAAAGAGATTAAATTCTGTAAATACTGATCATAAAGTCTGATAACACAGAACAAGACTAAGCAGATTTAGAGAAAGAAACTGAAATCATTCCAAGTTCATTTACCAATCTTGTAAAAGTGGCTTCACACAGTGGTTTTGTGAAGATATCTGCTAGTTGTTGATCTGTTGGAACAAAGTGCAATTTCACTGTACCTTCATCCACATGTTCCCTTATGAAGTGGTACCTGATGCTGATGTGCTTTGTTATAGAGTGTTGAACTGGAATGCCTGTCATAGCAATAGCACTTTGATTATCATAGTAAATAGGGATTTTGAAATATGTTAACCCATAATCCAGTAACTGATTCTTCATCCAAAGAATCTGTGCACAACAGCTTCCTGCAGCAATATACTCTGCTTCTGCAGTTGATGTGGAAATTGACTTTTGTTTCTTGCTGAACCAAGAAACCAATCTGCCTCCAAGGAATTGGCAGCTTCCACTTGTGCTTTTCCTGTCAATTTTACAACCTGCAAAATCTGCATCTGAGTAACCTATTAGTTTAAAATCTGATTCTCTAGGATACCACAATCCCAGATCAGCTGTTCCTTTAAGATACTTAAAAATTCTTTTCACAGCTGTTAAGTGAGGTTCTCTTAGATCTGCTTGAAATCTTGCACAAAGACAGGTAGCATACATGATATCAGGTCTACTAGCAGTTAGATAAAGTAGAGAGCCAATCATACCTCTGTAATCAGTAATATCTACTGATTTACCAGTATCCTTATCTAGTTTTATTGCAGTGGCCATGGGAGTGGATGCACTTGAACAATCTTGCATTCCAAATTTCTTCAGCAAGTTTCTGGTGTACTTAGTTTGACAAATAAAAGTACCTTCTTCATTCTGCTTGACTTGAAGGCCCAGAAAATAGCTAAGTTCCCCCATCATACTCATCTGATATTTTGACTGCATCAGTTTGGCAAACTTCTTGCAAAGTCTGTCATTTGTAGACCCAAAAATGATATCATCAACATAAATCTGGACCAGAAGTAAGTCCTTTCCATGGTTGAGGTAAAACAGTATTTTTTCTATTGTTCCTCTGTTGAATCCACTTTCCAGAAGAAACTGAGCTAAAGTCTCATACCATGCTCTAGGAGCTTGCTTAAGTCCATAAAGTTCTTTATCAAGCTTGTAGACATAATCTGGATGTTTGGAATCTATAAAGCCTGGAGGTTGTTCAACATATACTTCCTCCTCCAATTCTCCATTGAGAAAAGCACTTTTCACATCCATTTGAAAGACAGTAAACTTTTTGTGAGCAGCATAAGCCAAAAATATCCTTATGGCTTCTAACCTAGCAACTGGTGCAAATGTTTCATCATAATCAATTCCCTCCTGTTGAGAATATCCTTTTGCAACCAGCCTTGCCTTATTCCTTGTAATTATGCCATCATTGTCAGTTTTGTTTCTGAATACCCACTTTGTACCAACAACAGATCTATTCTTTGGTCTTGGCACTAAGATCCAGACTTTGTTTCTTTCAAATTCATTCAACTCTTCCTGCATTGCTTGCACCCAATCAGCATCTTGAAGAGCTTCTTCCACTTTCTTTGGCTCAGTCTGAGAGAGAAAAAAATTGTAAAGACATTCATTTGAAGTACCTGTTCTAGTTCTGACACCTGCATCAGGATTTCCAATTATCAAATCAGGTGTATGTGATTTTGTCCACTTCCTTGCAGATGGAAGGTTTTCTCTAGAACTGGATGCTCCCCCATGATCCATGCTGTCTTCATTTTCATTTTCTGATGCTCCCCCTGAAACTATGCTCTCTGAGTTGGATTCTTCAGAATTTAGCTTTTCAGCACTAGCATAACTTGGCTTATCAGAACTTGACGAATCAGAACTTGAAGAGCCAGATGTATGTTCTGATGTTTCTTGAGATGTGGTAAGATCTTGAGTATGCTCCCCCTGCATAGGTGCATCTTCCTTTGACGTAGTCACCACAGTTTCAATAACATCAGAGTTTAATCCATCAGAGTTTACAGTATCAGGACTTAGACTGTCAGGATTTTCAGTATCAGAATTTGAGTCTTCATTTTCAAATCTTAGCTGATCATGGTCAATGAAATCTTCAAGACCAGTAATCTTCTTGTCATCAAAAGAGACATTGATAGATTCCATGACCACTTTTGTTCTCAAATTATAGACTCTGAAGGCTTTTGTGGAAAGTGGATATCCAACAAAGATTCCTTCATCAGCTTTTAGATCAAACTTGGATAGCTGTTTAGGATGAGTCTTGAGAACAAAACACTTGCATCCAAATACATGAAAGTATTTCAGATTTGGCTTCTTTTTCTTCACCATCTCATATGGTGTTTTTCCATGCTTGTTAATGAGTGTTGCATTTTGAGTAAAACAAGCAGTCTGCACAGCTTCAGCCCAGAAATAGGTTGGAAGATTTGCTTCTTCAAGCATTTTACGTGCAGCTTCAATGAGAGTTCTATTCTTCCTTTCAACAACTCCATTTTGTTGTGGAGTTCTAGGAGCAGAAAATTCCTGTTTTATTCCATAGTTTTTGCGGAACTCTTCCATTATCAAATTCTTGAACTCGGTGTCATTATCACTCCTTAAGATTTTCACAGAATCTTTGATCAATTTATCCAGATGTTTGACATGATCAATCAAGATAGATGTAATTTCACTTTTTGTGTGCAAGAAATACACCCATGTGTATCTGGTGAACTCATCCACTATGACCAACGCATATTTCTTCTTTACAATAGACATGACATTCACTGGACCAAATAGATCAACATGTAGTAGATGATAAGGCTCAAGAATTGATGATTCAGTCTTGCTCTTAAATGAAGATTTTCTTTGTTTGGCTTTCTGACAGGAATCACAAAGGCCATCAGGAGCAAATACTGACTTTGGCAGTCCTCTCACAAGATCTTTCTTGACCAGTTCATTTATATTGTTGAAATTTAAATGAGAGAGTTTCTTGTGCCAATTTCAGCTTTCTTCAATTGATGCTCTACTCATCAGACAGATTGCAGAACCAACAGTACTTGTTGAAAGCTTAGCTTCATAAATGTTACCACGCCTGTATCCTTTCAGAACAACTTTGCCTTTAGATTTACTCACAATTTCACAGTATTCTTCAAAGAAATCAACATGATAACCTCTATCACAGATTTGACTTATACTCAGCAGATTGTGTTTAAGTCCTGAGACCAGAGCTACTTCTTTAATTATGACATTTCCAAGATTGATATTGCCATATCCCAATGTTTTTCCAATGTTGCCATCTCCGTAAGAAACACTTGGGCCAGCCTTCTCCACAAAGTCTGATAGCAGGGCCTTATTTCCAGTCATATGTCCTGAACATCCACTGTCCAGAACTATAATGTTTTTACTGTTGCCCTGCAATCACAAAGACCACTAATTATTAGTTTTAAGGACCCAGACTTGCTTGGATCCTTTGGTCTTATTAAGTTTGTTAACATTTGCAGCGGATTTAGCATCAGAGTTTATGTTAACATTTTTCTTATCAGAACTTACACTATCAGACTTTGAATCAGAATTTACACTAGAAGGAACAATGGAAACTTTATTCAACGAAGGTTTTATTTTATAATAATCGTAGTACAAACTATGATATTCCTTACAAGTATAAATGGAATGCCATAAACTACCACAATGAAAACAAGGATTTTGTGGTTTGTATCTAACAGACTGACTCTTAACTCCTGATTTTGAAGGTAAGGAGTTAATATTCTTATTCTTCCTGCAAAAAGAAGCCAGATGGTTAGAACTTCCACAGTTATGACATGTTTTCCTAGGAGCATCAGGAACAGGTTTATAATCATTGCTTTTATTCACACCTTCCTTTCCATTCCTATTTTTCCTAGGTGATTTTACCCTGTTTGCATTCTTAACATCTTTCAGCTTATGCTTAAGCTGCTTCTTTGTCATTAAGCCTATGTTTACTTCAGCTGTCTTTTCATGTTTTAGTTTGTCAGAAGTTAATTCCTCTTTAACTTCTGATTTCTCATTTTCAGACTTTACAGTTACAAACTTAACAGGTTTTAACTTTGGCTTTTGCTTAACAACAGGCTTAATTTCTTCAGCTCCTTTATCATTCTTATCTTCTCCATAACCTAAGCCCTCTTTCCAGTTTCCACTACTTAGCAAGTTTTGAGTTATTTTGCCAGAGTTAGTCCAAGTCCTGATAATCTCTCTTTCCTTTTCTAACTCAGTTTTTAGAGATTCATTCATTTTTAGCACTTCATCCCTAACATAAAAAGCATCATCTCTATCCTTCTGAGTTTGATGGAATATGACTAACTCTTTTTCTAAGAAATCATTTCTTTTCTTAAAAGCAAGATTTTCAGAAGTTAATCTTTCACATGTTAAAGTTTGATCTCTATAACTAACAAACATGGTTTTAAAATATCTTCTCAACTCATTAATATCATCAGTATGAAAAGCATAAGTAGTCTGAGGTACCTTTGTTTCAGCAGCTTCAGAACTGCTCTCAGCACTTTCTTTATCAGCATTTGCCATCAATGCATAGTTCTCCTCACTTTCAGAGTCTGAGGTGTCTGTCCAGCTTTTCTGCTTTGTGACAAGAGCCTTGCCTTTGTCACCCTTTGCCTTCTTACAATCAGGAGATATGTGGCATTTCTCACCACAGTTATAGCATTTAATATTTGTATAATCTCCTCTGTCAGACTTTCCTCCTCTGCCTTCAGATCTTCTGAAATTCTTCTTATCAGAACTTATGCCTTTCCTGGAAAACTTCTTTCCCTTCCTGAACTTCCTGTATGCAATCTTTGTGATTCCTTTCACCATAAGAGCACACAGCTTCATCATCTCCTCATCAGCATCAGTCTCAGGCACGCTTTCAGAATCTGAGTCATCATCACTTTCAGAACTTGATGACTCAGTATCAGACTTTATGAAAAGAGCTTTACTCTTGTCTTTCCTTGAGGAAGCTGCTTTGGGGGATTCTTCTTCAGCCTTAAGAGCAACTGTCCTTGACTTTTCTCCTTTCCTCTTTCTTCTTTGTTCCATCTCAAGTTCATGAGTCTTGAGCATTCCATAGATTTCATCAAGAGTTGTTTCATCAAGATTGTAGTTGTCTCTTATTGTCGTTGCCTTCAAATCCCAGCATTCAGGAAGAGCTAACAGGAATTTAAGGTTTGAATCTTCAAGATCATACTCTTTATCAACCAATGACAAATCATTCAAAAGTTTGACAAATCTATCATATAAATCATTCAATGACTCATTAGTCTTTGAGTCAAAATGTTCATACTCTTGAGTGAGTATTGTCTTCCTGTTCTTCTTAATTATGTCAGTTCCCTGACACCTTGTTTCCAGAGCATCCCATATCTTCTTAGCAGTCTTGCAGTTGATTATCCTGTTTAACATTACATTATCAATGGCACTATGCAGTAAGTGTCGTACCTTAGCATCCTTAGCAATTGATGCTATATCTTCAGCAGTATAATCACTCTTCTCCTTTGGTACGGTCTTTGCTGCTTCACCTGCAACTGCAACAGTGAGCTTGGTTGGTTTGTGAGGGCCTTCCTTGATTCTATCAAGGTATTCTGGATCTGTTGCTTCCAGGAATATGGTCATCCTTACCTTCCATATGGGATATTCAGATGGTCTCAGTATGGGAACTCTGATAGTCTCATACCGACTTTGGATTTGTGTCTTTGGAGGTTCTTCAGTTTTTGTAGGCTTAGTTGGAGTTTCTGTGTCAGACATGATTGTTTTTGGATCTTTAACTGTATGTGTGTTAACAGATAAGCTCTGATACCACTTGTTAGGTCACACACACTGTAGAGGGGGTGAATACAGTGTATAATACAATCAAATCGAACTTTAATATCTTAAGTAACAGAAAACAAACTTTATTGAAACAATAAACTCTGTTACAGTATGGAACTGTTACCTCTCAGTGATGAACAAATATCACGAGAGCTGCTAGGGTTACAATAAATAATCTTCTCGAATATGATAACACTTATAGTGTAGACCCTATGTCTGTGTTTATATACTACACAGTTACAAGATAATCGCTAATTGATATGGAATATAATTCTGCTTTCTAAAATATATCAATCAGATATCTTTTCTTCCAAGTATTCCATTCTTTACGGAACTCCTTCTTCATGCATATCTCTTCTTATGTTTATCTCGATCTTCTTTCCTTTAATCAGCTACTGTCCTTATCTGAACGTCCTTCAGCACTTAAGTTCTGATATCTAACTTCTGATGATTATCTCCTGATAGTATAAGTACTGATATCCTTAAGTCCTGACTTTCAGTATATGTACTGATTGATGGTTAAGTACTGATTTGTCCTGTTAAGTAAGATCTGAAATCTAAACATAAATCATATTAGCCATGACATTATCAAATATATCTAACACAGATCTTAAATCCATCACCCATTATAATTGTAGCATTAAATAGAACATGATGTCCACTGACAAAATCTTTTTAACTAAACTTTTGTTCTTTGTATATTCTTGAGACAAAAAATTTCATGAACTCCTATTAAGTATTACATTCTTTTTTTGACATGAGTGATTATAACATGCAATCACAAACATGGAGATTACATGAAACATATTTTGGCTTGAAAATATATTATTTTTATTCTTTTCTAGTCTAAGTTACCTAATATAGAACTAAATTGTCAAAGTAATCACTAAAATTTCTAATAAAAATAAATAGTATAAATAAAAATTAAATAATATAAAGAAGATATATAGTGATTTCAATTACAGTTGCTCTGGTAAATTCATTTGATATAACAAAAAAAAAATCATATCATAGTAAATATAATATTGATGACATATTAATTTTTTATTTTTTATTATTTTTAAAATTATTTAAAGACATACCGTACATACATATTTTAAAATGTTGGGCACATGCGCATGTGTATTACCTGGTCACATGTTTTCGGTGCAAGATTTTTCTATTAAATTTCTTTTCATAATTATTTTAAGTTGATAATCAACTTTTTTTTAATAAATTTTACTTGAGTATCTTATTAAATTAAATTTATTCATAAAATATATTGAAGTGTATATAACATACTTTCATACTGGTAAAAAGTAGTTTGAGATAGATTATGAAAAAAATAAAAAAGAATGAAAGGTTTTTTTCCTAAAACATTTTACAAAATACTATTTTTTAAAAATATTTGCAAAAAAAAACTTTTGCACCTATGTTTGATATTTAAATCAACCAAAATTAAATACAAATTTAACTCAAGAAAATTGAAATAAAATCTATATTTGGTTGCATAATACATTATTTAACAAATTGTGTTGCTTATTAAATTCAACCTGAAATGCAAATAAAAAAAAATAATTAATTTTTAGAAAAATGAAAAAAACGCTTTTGAAATGTATGTTTCGAATAGTTTTAGAATAAGATAATTTTTTTAGAAGTCACTTTTTCGATAAATTCTCATAATAAAACTTTCTCTAACACCGTGTTCCCGGATCTAGGATAAAATAGAAAATAACTTATTCTCCTTTCTCTCTTAATCTTTCCAAAAGTAGGAAGAAGATTTTGTAGACAAAAATAAAACAAAAACTTTTTTTTGAATAGCCAGCATTATATTTAAATAAAGGACAAAGCCCAAATATCCATAGGTTGGTTCAAAACCTTACAGCTTTACTTTCAAACCCAATTGGAAAATAGGCTAGAGACAATCTAACAACAATAATTTAAGAGAGAACTTGTTGAAACAAGAACTCAATAGCTTTGTACCCAAATAAACCCCAAACATCATAATTAACTAAACTTAATTAAATACTTAAATAACCAAAATAACCCTGACTTTCCATCTACCGGCATCCACACTTTACTGTTCCATTTCTTCAACATCACCTTGAGCAAAACCTCCTGGAAATCCTGTTGTTGGAAGTCCAATCACTATCACCTGGTTCATCTCATTCACTGCCTCCGCCACATCCACTGCTTCTTCAAAGCCACCAGCCAAATTAGCTTCTCCCCCATCAACTTGCGGAATACCCCGAGCCTCTTGAGCTTCCTCAGTCTGAGCAGGAACCTGAAAATCATCACCACCCTCATGGACATTTTCCCGAGGATCCTCCACCTCATCCTGGAGAATATCAGGTTCAGTTTTACTCTGCCTAATAGCCCTAAACCTTTGTTCAATACTCCCCAAACCCATATCGAAGTTCCAAATCTCCTTAATCCTGCCAAAGTCTTCCTCAATGATCATAACCTGATTCCAGCGGTTCGCTCCATATTCAGTCGGATAAACCGCAAGCTCATTAGCCTATCTATCAACCAGCCTTCACTTAGACTTGTAGTTCTGATCAGCTTTTCTCTGATTCAACTGCCACAAGATATGGCCATATTGAGGCCTTTCACACAAAACTGATGAGTTGTACAGATCCCAGTAAGCGTCCACATGATCCGTCTCAAATACTATCTTTTTGTAACCCTTATAAAAAGCCTCCTTCAAACACTCCATAAATGCATGCAACTCATTCTCCCTTTGATCCTCCAAACCCAAAGATACAACTATCATATGGAGAATAACCCCTACACTATTGCGAAAAACTGCAACAATTTCTAAATGATTACCATTTGGCAAGGGTTCTGCAGAAAAGAAACAATGCACGTTGCACTTAATCATCCCCTTCCTTGGCATAAACCGCCTGGCATTGACGTTCACATTCTCCTCCTCCATAGCAACGATTTTGAAAAGAAAACCCTTGAACTTCTCTCAACTAAGCACACTATTTTATTTTATGAGAGTAAACTAAAGAGCTAATTCTGATTTCCTAAAGCCCAATGTATTTATATAACCCCAGCTTGACCCCCCTTAAGAACTGTAATTAATACCTTATAAACCCTAGTACAGCTCCCCAAAAGGCTTTTACATTTTTAGGGGAATATAAAATCTTTTCCATTTATCCAAGCTAACATAATTAGCTTTAAACCTACTAATTAAGTCTATAACCTATTACTCCTATCTTACAAGTAAAATAAAATGTTACACTTAAAACAATTAGTTTATTTACAAACTCACCACTAAATAATGTACCCCAAGACCTATACTATACATTAACATTATTTACTCCCGAATCGATTTTTCAATTAATTACCAAATTTCTTAAAAAAGTACATGTTATTCCCAAACAATCTAACAAAGAATTATAAAAGGGGGGGGGGGTTGAATGTAATTCTGGTTCCTTTTCAATTTCAAGAAAAACTCTAACTCAAATATATAACAGTGTTTGATTATGCAAAAGTGCGGAATGAAAATATTGAGGTAATCAAATACAAAGTAATTAAACACAAGTATTTAAAAACTTTCTGGTAGATTGAACTTTTCCACCAGAGATATATATAAAATCGAGAACTCTGTGATGCAAGGTTTGCATACACCTGCTTACAAGTAGAAATTATAAGAACAGAGAAATTCTTAACAAGTACAAATTTTTCTATTTCTCTAATTCAAGTTCTTACTTTACTACTAGCTACTCTTGGTTTATATATTACCAAGATACAAGTGAATGAGAAACACTAATAAAACAAAATGTGTCTTTGTTTAATCACATGCTTCTTCATTTCTCCATCCAGTATCTTTGATTTTCTTCAAGTAAGCATGGAAATGGAAATGTTTTTTTGTTCTCTAAAAACCTGTAAATAGGCCGCCACATTCCATTTGCATCTAATCAACCCATGTGACTGTCAAGTCACTATCAACTGTAATTTGAATTAGAACATCCATTGAAACTTCACTGGATCATCCGTTGAAACTATATTCGATCATCCGTCGAAACTTCATTAGATCATCCGTTGAATGTGACTTGGATCATCCGTTGAAACCTTGTACAATCATCCGTTGAAAGTCTTCCATAAAAGTTAACTCTATTTCACTTATGTAAAATTACAAGACATCTAATATATACAATTATCCAATCTAGTAGTCAACATGATTTTAAATATCCTACAACTTCCAGATTTCTAAGGTATTATAGTAAGCAGGAATGTGTTACAAAACTTATTAAAATATAAGCTATATTTTCAACGGATGTTAAAGTGATCATCCGTTAGAAGCTAAAAATATACTAAATAAAATCTACTAAGGTGTTTTGGTGAACTTATCATCAAGCCTATGACATATTCTTAACAGTACCTTTTTTGCATGAGCATCTGTAACTTAATTCCAATACCTCCGGATATGTTGTATTTATAGAACCATCTCTTTGCCTCCTAAAAACGTATTTGAATTTCCATTTAATTAGCTTGATTTACCATCTGCTTGTTGTCTGACAATACGAGTACTTTTACTTTCTCCCACTTGTTGTCTTTCAAAATTTGCAGAAGAACTTCCAAAGCATTCTTCTCTACATACAAAACTTGTGTTGTTGTAGAAGGACCAAGAAAATCTACTAGTACTTCACATGTTACACATTGCACTATACAACCTACTTCAGCTTGCAGATTACCCTGCATATTCTTTCTTATACTTCCATCTACATAAGCTATCAGTTCAAAAATGTCCTTACTTATGGCCGCAAACCCGTTATCTTTCTCACTCGCTGTCACTACCCCAACTGGATAATGAGGTCATCATAGGACCTTTTATTGGCTTATAATGTCAGTTGACAAACCCCATTCCAAAGCTCTATCCTGTATTAGAAATAAAACTTGGCTAGGATTTGGAGGAGATTTGGAGGAGAGTTCTAAATAATGCAAAGGTTTCTGTGTAACCACAAAGTCCACATTATAGAAATTAAAGTACTATTCCAGACCTGCTTAATAATTGTATTATAAAAGATGATACTTGATTTCCATATGGACTCCATACTTCTATATATACTTTAGAAATTAATCCCCACAAGCTCAAAATGAATACCCAAACTTTTTTTGCAAACTCACATCTCCATAATAAATGGTTTTGTGTTTCATCTTGCATTCCACATACCAAACAATGCTTAGAAGTCACTACCTGACTTATTCTGCCAGCTAACCACACATTTATTGGTAGAATCTCATTTTTAACTTTCCACAAAAACAATTTATCTGATGATGGTACCTTAGGTTTCCAAACCAACTCCCATGATCCACTAAGAGAAACATCACAAGAATTAAGCATATCAGTCCCTTCTCTTATTGAGAATGAATCACCCACCGGTTCCCATATTAGCTTATCTTGCCTCGTATTTAAAGAAATTTCAGCAACTATCTTTCTTAAGTTTTCCAATTCTTCCATCTCCCAATTTCTCAACCTTCTAGACCATAATACCTCTCATTTATTATCATAGAAGTCCCATAAAATCTTAATTGTTCTAATTTCCTTGTTCTTCAATTTGGAAATGCTATAAAGCTTTCCAAACTTTTTCGTAAGTGACTGTATTTGATGCCAAGTATCTTCCCAAAATAATGCTAATTCTCCATCATTTACAATCCATCTCAGTCTATTTGGACTCAAGCTTTCTGCTAGACAAGAAGAGTTGTCAGCCTTCATTATATCCTGTAACTTATAAGAGCATGATTTCTTATTAAGATTTTGCACCAAATCCTCACCTTTTTTACACTCATACTTGTTTCTTATCCAAACATTCCAACTAATGTTTCTATCAGCTTGCCACTTGAATAACCATTTTCATAAAAATTCTAAGTTTCCGTTCTCCAATCTTTGTCTACCCCCTAAAATTGGTCCCAAGAATTTTCTCTTGTTTGCACTTATTCTGGGTCCAATTCCAATTCCACGTCCCAACTCAAATGGGTTTCTTGTTTTTCTATGCACTTTCTTTGGTCTACCTACACATTTCATTTTGAGCCTTCCTAATCCAATACACAAGGAACCTTGTGAATTTGAATTGGATTTCTCTGACCCTGTATTGGATGACAGATCAACCACTTCCTCTTGACAAGATTCCGCTGAACTGCTTATTGAATTCAACCTAGACTTTATTCTTGAATTCTGCTCTACTATTTGATTGTTTGCAATCGTTAACACATCTTAATCTAAATCTTTTGAACCATTTTATGCCGGTTCAACAACTGATAATACCGGTTGCACTACCTTATCATTCATCTGCTCTTCTCTACCTGTATTTATCTCAAAAACTAAACTTAATCTAACATCTTTTTCCACTCTAACTATTTCTTTCTCCTTACCATTATCCTCATTACTTTGAACTTGTTCCAACCCTTTTTCCCTACCATCACTGAAATCTTCTTGAGCCTTCATATTCATAGATCCCTTATAAGTGTGTACACTGATGCTTCCTAAAAATTCTGAGATTTGCATTGGCGTTATTTTCCCCTCCTGACTACTTTAGTTTGTTATCTCGGCAAATTTAACTGGATATAATTCTCCTTTAACTAAAATGTTCATTTCTTCCCAATACTCTCATTTCTGATAGTGGATAAGTAGATGATTGGATCAAAGAATTCACTTAAACCATCCTTTCGACAAGTCCAATTTACAGAATCTCATATCCACCTTGTGTATCCTTTTAGATTCTCTTCCAGCCATGCATTCATAGGAATACCACTGCTTTGTACCCATATTATTCTTGGCACAATCAAATCTATTTTGCCAAAGTTTCTGATTGTGCTAAACTACCTCTTTAAACTATCATTCCCAATAAGATTCCTTTATTTTTCACTCTTGTCAAAGAGCAGAAATTTGCTTGTAGTTAAACCAACTACGTTGATGTCACTAAAACCTTCCAAATTCAACTTTCCCTGTAGCTCTCTTGCATTATCCTCTTGTTTTGAATAAGCGACTTTCGTCTCAAATAAACCTGCTTCAGTTTCTATATCAACAACTGCTTCAATATACTCAAATATCTCCGGACCCAATGATTTTTCATTCTTACATTTGTTAACTTTCTTCATTAAATTTTCCTGAAGCTCTTTTTGCTGATAGCTTCTTTTACTAACCTTGCTGTTTTTAACCACTGTACTTTGAGCTTGCAATTTTACAACACTTGCTTTACCCACTGGTTTGTCTTTTTCTTTCTGCAGATTTATGTTGTTGGGGTTTCCACCACCTTGTCGAGATCTTACCTCCTTATTACTATTGAGACTCATTCTTATTTTGGAGCCTAACCCCCTTTTTCTTTTGCATTTAAAATAATTGTGTCAATATCTAGTTCTGTAGAAGTCTTCACAAAACCAAATATTTTACTGTTATTGTCCCTTTTTGTTGGAAAAATTATATCAAACACCTCCCCAGTTCCTTTAAAGCAGTCCCGGATCTGCCAAGCTTTGTTGTTTTCCGGTATATTATACAGAAAAATCGTGAAATTTGAATTATTACTTATCTTAGACCTATTCTTCTTTCTTTGCACGATTTTCCATTCACTTTCTTCCTGATTATCTGCGTTATGCTCCTTATCTTTTGTACCTTTCAAATTAGCCACCACTTGTGCATAAGATCGAGTTTTCCTTTCGTAAGGTATTATTATTTTCTCCTTTTTTTCCATTCTAATCATTTTCTTAGCTTTATACTCCTCCAATGAATTTGATTCAACGCCTCTGAAATTGTCTATTTGTCCCCCTTGTAAAAATCTTCTCTTGTCTTCGTGTCTAAAAGATCTTTGTAAACCCACACAAAGTCCTTTAAAAGCTGATCCCCATGTTCATCCTTACCCCCTTGTTACATTTACCTAATGCTACCTTCTTTGGAACTCTATTACCGGCGATGCCACAGGTTTGAAAAATCTTACCGTTGAAGAGAGACATTTTTTCTAAAATGCAGCACGACTATAAAAATAAAGAAAATTTCTTCCCAAATCTGCAGTTTTCTTTTCCTTTATTTCAGAAAAAATGTTTGACAACAAGCTGAAGAAATTAATTTTTTACATTTTTTTATTTTCTCTCCAAAAAAAGTTTTTGGAACATAGTATAAATAAAAGTGTAATATGTGACCAGATTCAGCGGAAATTGTCGTTTGGGTAACTTTAACAAAATGATTTATATCTTACAGTAGTTTAAGTTATTAGTTAATGATTAAATAAAATAATAAACTAAGTCTCATACCTATTTTTGAATATAAGCCATATTATTAACACAATATACATAAGTTTAAATTTGAAACTTAAAACTACTAATGAAAAGACAAAGTAAGAGTCGTTTAACAAATCTTAAATCTGAAAATAATTTACTTATTTTATAAAAAAAGAATGTAAGAATAGAATTTTTAAATAAATAATATATTTTTTATTTTGATAATAAAACTTAATTTTATTTTTTATGTTTAACCTTTTATTTAAATTATATTTTTTTCTAAAAAAGTTACGGATTACTTGAAAGTAACATTGCGAACGAGGGCCTAAGTTTTGATTCAATCTATGTTATTAAATATAATTAGTATAATTTGGTACACCATTCTTGGCTTATTCTTGTTTATTTGGTTTGGTTATTCTTTAAATGTGAACATCATATTTTCTTAATTAAATGATTAGGAGTGTAATATCTTAATATTAAAAAAAAATATGTTAACCAAGTTCATAGGTTTTGATCTTGTCAACAATAAATTTTATTATTTATACACTATTAAAGTTTTCATGTTCGAATCCGTCAATGTTAAATATTTATATTATTATTTATATTTATAATTATATAAAAAAAACTCTCACGTTCGAATACAACTAATATCAAGTATTTATAATTTTATATTATTATTTATAAAATTACAAATAAGTATATATCACTAAAGATAAGTATTGATATTTTCATTTATAATGTTACAAATAAGTACATATTCTCCCAATTCTGACGTTGAGATAATGTCTGCACGCAATTTGATGTGCATATAAGGTTATGTAACTTATTTTTTTTTAAAATTTAATAAAAATAAAATGTTTGAATTTTTATTCTAAAAAAAAATAATAAAAATAAATTACATAATTACAGTTTATATGCAACTTAAAATGAGGGTTGAAACCATTATCATAAATATACAATTAGGGGCAAGGATGGAGAATATTTTATATTATTATATCATTCAAATTTAATTTCTATTAAAAGTTTAAATTTTATATTATTAAATTTTGATATCTTATAACATATATTAAAATTGATCATTTTTTTAAGAATTTTTTTTTTTTGAAAAATCAATTATATTTATCATTTTTCCGTATTAAGATTAGTACTAGGGTTCCATTACTTTGATGGGCCAACCCAAAAATAGAGGTTGAGTAGGTCTACGAATCGTACCAAAACAAAATTTAAATTCCCTCGAAATAAATTCGAAGAGCCCCTCCTTCCCTCCCTCGCAAATTTCAAATTTCAATATTTTGTCATATCATAATGTCAATTATCAAACCTCCTCATCTATATATGCGTGTGTATTATATTAAGCTTCCCCATCAAGCTTTAAAACCCCTCAATTATTTGTCCAATCTTTGACAATTCACCCGAAGCAGTCATCATCATGTCGTCGTCTTCTTCTCATTCAATCAAAACACAAATTACAATTTGCTCCTCCATCGCCCAAACCAGAGTAGGAGTCGGAGGAGGTTCCGATGTGAAGGGTCCCACTTCCTCCGGTGAGATCCACGTCATTGTAGGCCCCATGTTTGCTGGCAAAACCACCGCTCTTCTTCGTCGTGTCAAATCTGAAGCCGCTAATGGCAGGTCCGCTCCTCCATCCTTTTTTAATACTCCTAATTTTACACTAAATTTTTATTATGTGTCCATGACCTGACAAACGCAAAAATTTATATTCTCATGTCCACACAATAGAAAATCTCGGACACATGATAAACGCGGAAATTTATCACGTGTCCATGTGCGCACAATAGAAAATCCAAATTTTATATTATGATTAAACAATTTTATACATTAATTTATTATTACGATACTAATTTACTCCCTCGTCCCATAATAAGCGTCCTAATTGTTTTCTAAGTTATTTTAAAATATATATAATGACAGGAAGGTGGCGTTGATAAAGTCGAGTAAAGATAACAGATATGCAGTAGATTCAGTGGTGACACATGATGGCATAAAATACCCGTGTTGGGCTTTGCCTAATCTTCAAGCTTTCACTCAACGCCTTGGTTCTCATGCTTACAACAAGGTTAGTTTTTAAAGTTTTAATTGTATATTCTTAAATTTCAAGTTTAATTTTGTGAGTATTAACTTTACCTATATCTCAGGTTTATTTTGTTTTACTGTGTTAAGGTCTAAAAAACAACCAATATCGTTTTTATGTAGATCAAACATACTCGGTATATCATATTTCGTAAAGAATAATTTAGGTTTGACCTAACTCCCAAAAGTAGGGGAACTGTTCGTATAAACATGCTTCATGATTATGAAAAATCCCGAACTATTGGTAATCCCCCCCTAAATTCTTAAGATTTCACAACTATATATACAGTAATGTTCCACTCATCAGTGGGTTGTGTGATGTGTGCTTTGTTAGATAGGCTCCGCCCTTATTCTCTGGGAGTGGGTATGTTATTCAATCCTCAAAACCTGGCTTAATACCTGATTCCATTTTATTTGTATGTAGAATTCGAGATCTTTTTTACGTTAGATCAAACATACTCGGTATATTATTTGGTAGAGCTTAATGTAGCTCTTATAACTCCCAAAAGCCAAAAGTAGTGGAACTGTTCCTATAAACATGCTTCATAATTTTGAAAAATCCAGCACTATTGCTAAAAAAAATTCCTGAATTCTCAAGATTTCAGAACTACATGTAAAGTAGTGTTCCACTCATCGGTGGGTTGTGTGATGTGTGGTTTCTTACATAGGCTCAACTCTTATCTCTAGGACTGGGTATGTTATTTAATCCATAAAACCTGGCTTTATACAAATATTTTTTTAAAATTAAATAAATTAAATGTCCATAAAATAGTCTAAAAAATGAGATGCTTAATCATGAACTGATGTATTACTATTCTAGTTTTGGTCTTTTAACAATTGATTATATTAAATGGAAGGGTTGTTTACAACTGAGAATGTGTTGTGTGGCAACAGCTGGATGTGATTGGTATCGACGAAGCTCAGTTCTTTGATGACCTTTATGATTTTTGCTGCAAGGCAGCTGATACTGATGGTAAAACTATTGTAATCGCTGGACTTGATGGTGACTACTTGAGGTGCTAATCCTATTCATTCATCCCTTGTTTTTCTCCTTTCACCGTAATTCTCTATGATTATCTTCTCTCAATCATATGTTTGCCTTTTTAGCATTTTCGTGGTGGACACCGATGAAATGTTTTTTTACAGGAGAAGCTTTGGATCAGTACTTGACATCATACCCATTGCTGATACAGTAACTAAGTTGACAGCTCGATGTGAACAATGTGGCAGAAAGGCATTTTTTACGTTAAGGAAGACTGCAGAGACTCAAACAGAGCTTATAGCTGGTGCTGATGTTTACATGCCTGTATGTCGTCAACATTATGTTAATGGACAAGTTATTGTTGAAACTGCGAAAGTTCAGAGTGATCAGACTCTTGAACCAGCTGCAGTTAGTTACTAATACATGTTGTTTCATTATGTGTATCATCATCAATAATAATGTGTTGTGCTTCTCTTCGTTGGCATTGTATGTATCCTGATCCAGTGTGGACTTTTCACATTTCCATGTTTGTGGTTTCTGTTATGATGTATATAAAACTAGCATTTGGTGATTTTCAAGTATTGAGCTTGGGGGCTTACTCTTCAGTCCTTTGCACCCTAGCTGACCATAATGTCCTAAATACATTCAGTAAAACTATTGGTGTTCTTTCTTTGAAGTGTGAAGTTCGGAGAGATTTTGTAACTTGTCCGATTAGACTTCTATTGTTGCTCCCGAGCAATGTGGATTTAAGCTCTGTATTCCATAAGTTACATCTTAGTCCAGCATAAAGGTCTTAGAGTTTTCCATCACAGAATCTCTGTAGGTAAATGCCGAGTATTTCTGCAGCCTACAAGTTTCTTTTGCATTTATACTTTTAAACTTGGTCCAAGATGTCAATTTCTCAACAATGGTCCAGGAGTTTGCCAAAACCATGGATGGGAATAGGTCTATGCAACTGGCCTGAACCGAACCGGAACCGAAAGAATCCGAAACCGAATATTTTGGAAACAGAACCGGACCGTGCATCTGAAAGAACCGAACCTTGTTAACAATTTATTAATTACTAGCTTACATAATAGGCTAATAGGAAAAGTTCTTTATTATATCCCGTAGTGAGGTCCATCAAATCTCGCAATCTAAATATTCAAAATACATTATTGGTCTCGCGTGGGCGGTGGGGGCAATTGTCAAGTATGTTTCTGCAAATGGGGGAGCCCAATCATCTCTTTGTAGGGTCTCAATATATTCTGTGCGCAATTGACAACTCAATTGCCATGTTCGATTTCCTTTTCTTGACATTTATTGGCATGTTCCATTTGAAATAACAAGCTTTTGAGCTTAGCAGTTAAAAGGCCTGGAGCTGGAGTATTAGAAGTTGTAAAATTGGTAGGACAATACAGAACATTTCAATTGGCATCAATGGTAGTTATGGAACTACTACTGGTTTGTCAATTGAGCAGTTCTCGTTTTATGGAAAAAGGCGGTGATCGATCATTCATTTTCTGGCATTAGTATCTGCGAAACGGATTAAACTTCAATGCCAGAAATAAACTTGAAAGTTGAAATAATATACATGATAACGTAATGCATCTCATAGTTTAGAACATAACCCGGGGTGTCATTTTTGTCATTTTTTTCTATACCATTTTACCACGTAAACCAGAATGACAGAAGATCAGAGAGCACTGGTACAAGGTTTGAATCTCAGGTATTTAACCCAAAACCTAAATTTTATAGTTAACTTGAGCCCCTCTCCCCCCTGTCTCCCTCATTTCCATGCACATGAAGCCACCAAATCTCGGTTCATCCATCCGAGATACAGAGCACCTTCTCTTTCTTCAAGCCTGTACTTATCACAGTAGTTGTCTAATAGTTTTTTGATAGTGGCATTTACCAAAGAACTCAAAGGATAAGGAGTAAAACCAGCCATTTTGAACCTGGACTTCCATTTTCCCATAAGCTCATGACGCTCCACCCTTTCAGTCCCCTCGCACGCTATAATATTGACAACATCTCTGGCTAGGCAGTGCTGTTCCACACTGATTCTCTCCTTGTGCTCCCTGGGAAGAGTTGCTTCAATTGATTCGAACATAGCTGAATAGTAGTCCATTGTTTCAAGGAAGCGAGGAAAGAATGCAGCAGTGTTTGTGTTGGACTCTTGCTCAACAAGGGTCACAACCTTGGGATTTAAACTCTTAACGAACCTCAAAAGCCCATCTCGAAGATTTTGAGTGCTAACACTTTCATCTGGCATGTGGTGTAACATGAAAGCAAAATTTACAGCCAAAGCCTCGCCATAATGAATTCCTAGGCTTTCTGGCTGGACCTCACTACCAGACATTACTGCAGCATGGAATTCAAATGGAACCTTAAATGAACGGGCAAGTCTAGAAAGCCTCTTTCCCACAATATTCAGCCCTCCTCCACGTGCATATGCTGAAGTGGAATCATCTATGCCTGTTATTCGTATATGGGGTGGTCCTCCAGGCCTAGCTGCAAAAGCTTGGATCAGGGTTATCCACTGACTTCCTTGTCCAATTTGGAAGTCAATTATATGAACACTGTTCTCATCCTTCATTGATTCTGCAATTGCACCATTTGCAGACATGTACCCGAATTTTAAGTAGGGGCAGACTTCATAGAGAACGTGCATATAAGAAAGCAGCTCAGAGCTTTCTGGTTCTGAGCATCTCAAAGATTTATAGATCAAACTTCCAGAAGAGGCCAGCCTAGCTACAAGGCCTTCCAGCAAATATGCACCAAGACGCTGAACTGGCTCACCTGAAACTGATACCATTAGACGTAGTTCGGCCATCAGCCATTGTGCAGTCAACAAATCATTGTCTGATACTGCTTTGGCACAGGAAATAAGCACCTGCTTCATATCCCTTCTAGGAATCTCCTCAAACATCCGTTTCCATTTGTCAGTTTCTGGTGAGGCCAAGTTACAGTTAAAATTGTCAAGAAAATTGGAATCTGGTCCCAGCATTAAAGTTTCCAATTCTTTAAGCTTGTGTTTGAAATCATTTGTGTTTGAATTCTGTCTGAGCTCAGTTGTGTCATCGGTCAGGCAGGACACACTCATTGGAGATCCATAGTTATTATCGGGTGAGTGGTAGGAACTAGGTAGGTATGATTGAGATTCCTGTTGCGACATGGAGACAATTGATACTGCGTTGTTAAGAGAACCAAAATTGCCCGTGGCTGAAGAAGACTCTAGGGTGCAGTAGTGTTCGGTGTCAATACCCGCGATGCTATTATTGCAGTGTAGCTGCTTGTCTAAAGATTCGGACTTGGGAAAAGGGCAGTGCTCAACACCTTGTGTTGATGGATAGTACAATGTGTTGGACAAGCTTGATCTTCTGCGCCGTGATGCTTGCATCGAAGAAACTAGCATGCTTGTCTCACCTATATTAATGAACAATTTCTTGAAAATGAAGGCACTCCAGATACACATAAAAATTACATCAAGATGCAACCATCATATGCTCGGTACCTTGTAAATGCGCAAGGTCTAACTTGTAGCTTCAGCCTAGCCTTGAATCTGCATACGGAGGAGCTGAAAATTGGGTAAAAATTAAAAACTTAACCTAACCTTCATGAAACAGAGTATACCCTTGTATTCAAATCACTCTTCTTTTTGTGCAGGCTCATATACTTAATATTGATCTTTCAAACACTGATCACCTAGATTATGTTGAAGCTAAACACTTTATGATTCTTAGTCCTTAAGGCTTAGGGGGATAGCTCATACCTCACAAATACATGAGAGGTCATTATCTAAAGATTTCAGATTTGTTACTCAATAGAAATTACAGTAACATTTGACAAAGGATTCTACAACATTATGAAATTTCATATTCATTATCAGTAAAAAGGGAAATCAAGAGTGGTTTTACAGGCTGTAGAAGACCATGAAGCTCAAATATGAATTCATTTAGCAAAAAAATAATATCAAGAATTTACACAGACTTAATATACTCTTAGCACAGAGAACATAGAGATTAAGGGGAAAATGAAGTTTACCTTTTAGAGATTTATTATGAGCAACCCATTTGCAGGAAGAATAATCTTGGTGAAAGCTGAGTGCAAGAATTCATTTTTGGCCTTTAAAAGAAAGCTTGTAACTGAAACATTTGATAGAAGAAAGCAAATAGTATTAGCACTAAAAAGAAGAATAACAGAGGAGGAGAAGTGAGAGTAAAGAGAGAATCAGTAGCAATACTTAACAAAAACCAAAGGTGTCAATATCAGATCAATAGTAGTAGCTTTTTCAGCAAGTACCTTTGAGTGAGTTAAAACTTAAGAAGACAGAACAATGATAGATTTGAAAATAAAAAACCCCTTTAACTCACCAATTAAGTACAAGGTAGTAACTCGCATTTATATACGTTCGTGTTATATCCAAAATTTGGTACAAGGATTGTTCGGGTCAAATTTAGGTCAATCGTATTCAATTATAATAAATTATTAAGTAATTGCCTACTTAAAATTAAATTAGGGTTTGCCCTCTTCCCGGAAAACGAAAACGAAAATGCTCTCAAGATAATAAAACACCCTAATATTTTATTTGGCCGAAGACGAGTTGTAGGTGAATTTCTTGAACATATTCTTTTGATGTTTCGTGATTTCAGAAGGGCGATAAATTATTATTACTGACGTATTTTTTACACGTACTCTATTTAGGCGGTGTTCGTAGTTGGAGGCCTCCAGTAATATGCCTAGACGAAAAAATTTCTCATATAATTAATGGGTATTCTCATTGAGGATGTGGGGACTGTGGTAAACTTTAATGTGTGTTTTAAGATCTCTGTCTCTGTAATCAAAGGGTGTTCTCGTTGAAAGACTTCGGAATATTTTACACTTTGCACCCAAAAGTTTGGGAGTCCTGTAATCTGGCTCCTCATTCAGGGGACAAGGATAAGTTCAACATTCGGGATAATTCATGGTCCAAGGACTTTAGAAATAGCTGGTAGCGAAGGGTTATCCTCGGTCGAGAAGATACCTTATTCGCGAAGTCTCGAAGACGTGGATGAGCCCTGAACCTTTGTGGTTAGGCCTCATCGACGAACATTCCTAAAACCAGTAGAAATGATTTCATCAACAGACATTTCTAAAGCTAGCAGAACACGGTTTTCAGTAGGTTTTCTATTGAACCTCAACATAAGAAATTCAAGCTCATTAGGTTTTTTGCTCCCAAGAACTACGCTGGCTTGATTCCCTATAAATAGGGATACGAAGGCAAATTGTAAGAGGTTGGAAGTTGAGAGCGCAAAGGAGTCACTTTAAGCAATCTCAACCACCATTAAACACACAAACACCACATTTTGTTCGATTTTCCAGCAAAGAACTGCCGTCATAGATTTTAATTTTGACGACTTATCTCAAATTTTATTGCTATTAAATTCCTTCATGAATTGTCTCCGCTGTGAAGAAATTATGGTTATTACATTTTAAGTGGATTATATTCTGTCAGTCTTATAACTTTTTGCTTATTTAATTTATAGCGGGAAAATTGACCGATCGAAACTTGACCACAAATTATATATATAGGCAAGTGTTCAAGTACAAACCAATATTAGAATACAAACTACAAAGTAAATAATAACCATATGTTTAATCTATTTCTCTCTCCTCCATGTGCATGTATATATTTTCCCCTTCGTTTTTAATTTGACTTTTCCCGTTAGTCGGTTACCTATTTTTTAAAAATAACTTCACCGTATTTTTCTCCATCTCCCACTCATCAATTTGCATAGCATATTTGCTATATTCTGACGACAAATCAGTATTTAAACTTATCCGAATCAGTAAGCTGAAATCGGTACTATTCTAGCAACCAGCAGAATTTAGTGATTCTCGTAGACATAATTAGTGATTTATCGTCGAAATATATCAAATATGGTATTCATACCGATTGTTGGAGGATGCAGGAAAATACAGTGAAATTAGATTTTAAAAAAGTTCACCAATTGACGGGAAAAATTAAATTAAAAATGAAGGGAATTAGGTGGAGTTGTGTGTGGGAGAGTATATTTAAAGGAAAATGCTAGATGTGCAAAATGAGTTATTAAAATAGTTACAAATGCCACATGTCTCGTGTTGGTTGACTAAATATAAATGAACCACCCTGCAGTTACATTAATATTAATAGGATCAATTGAATTTTTTCATTGTGTCACATGACTCAAATCACCCATGTCATGTCATTTTGTGACAATTTTTTGTAATTTTATTTTGTACCTCTAGCATTACTCATATTTAAATTGGGTGGGGTAAAATTTGTAGTTTATATTTTAATTTAGTTTGTATTGGAGGAAGACTCTCTCTATATATATAATCATAAAAATATAAAAATAGTAGTGTTAAAATTATATCTAAAGTAATTTATAATGTATTTTAAAAATTTCAAAATTATAAAAAAAGTTGCATATAATTTATAGTTAAAATTTGGTTATGATCGCAACAAATCAAATAAATCACGGAGGAAGGAAGTACCGCAGACGTATACACGGTGGCCCAAAAATACTTTGCACGATGGCTTTGATTATTCTCTCCATATTTATTACTATTATGTTGCAGTTGAAATCATTTATTACATCTAGGTGGATTTGATTTATTATTAGGAGTATTACTCTGGCATCTTTCATTATCTTATATAAATATTGTACTTATTTTTAAATAACTATTAATACAAGTGGACCAGATTATAGTTTACCCAATGCAAATGTACCATATAAAATAAAATACATAGAAACGTGGTTTTGTAAATTATCAAAAAAAAAACGAAACGTGGTTTTGTCGGAATTTGAATCCGTCGGAAATTGAGAGATGAGAACTATTTTCTCAAGTCAAATAATCGGTGACATTTGGAGATAGGTTGACAGCAGATTTGCTTGTTCAAGACATCAGGAATCCTCACTTTAACTTCCCAAAACTTATTATTACATGGATCTAATTTTATTCTATTTTTTCCCTATTTAATTATTACTCTCTCTGTTTCTTTTTAATAGTTGTTTGACTTTTTTACACATTTCTAAGTGTTTTAACAGTATAGCTAAGATAATAATTTTTCAAAATTTCTTTTTTTGAATAAAAATATATAACTTAAACTTTTATTACAAAAAAAATAATAATTTTTGTTATGCGGTCGATATATCTTGAGATATGTGCAAAAAAGTCAAGCGACGATTAAAATGAAACATAGAAAGTATATACATATACATACATACGAGAGTAGAATTTTCAACCTATCATAAGTGTCACTGAGACAAGAGTTCAAATATTACAGATCTTTTATGGGTTATTTTTACTTTATGAGAAAAGTTACATAAATTACCCCCCTCATGCAAGCTGCTTTCCAAGTCATGAAATACTCTCTTTTTCATTTTAATATTTCTGAAAAATAAAAACCAATAAGTTAAGCATGTACAGATTTGCACATATCCTGAGACGGGACGTAAAGAATAAAGAATTGTTTGTATCCGGAAGTAGTAAAACAAACTACGTTCCACGTTATCGGAATATAAACATACGTGTGGTGTATTAAATTAGTGGTGATAATCAAGAAGATTAACTACACATAATGACGCGTGATGGTGAAAGCCACTTGAGGATGCATGTTGTATTAATGTAATGAGATTAGATCAAATCAAAAGTAATTGCGGGGATGATTATTGTTCTTTCATTATTGGGCATTTCTAATGCGTGTTTAAGGACAAACAATAAACATAAAATTTTATGATCAAAATATTCCAAACTCATGTTAGTCAGTACATATTAGAAAACCCGTTCATTATTAACGAAGGGAAAAGGAAATCTTGATCTTATTTTTGTCCCCTTGTTAAACAAAGTAACGGGTGGATTATGTCATGCCCCACTAATCTTATCTTCCACCCCCTCTCCCTTTTTATAACCGCTGTCCCTCACCACCTCATATGTATTCTTCATTCCCCAAAATCAAACGAACGTTAATCTTGATTACTGAAATTTCACCCTTTATTCCGATTCTTCTTCTCACAAACAAACAGAAATCCTAAATTCTCAAAAATCGTTGCCGAAATGGTTGACGGGATAAATCGTTATCGTGGTATTCAATATTTACTCATAAATAAATAAGGTAACTCGTATATTAATATTAATCCCGTAAATGAAGAGATGATACATGTTAATCTTAATTAATAGTGAAATTTCTCCCTTTATTTTGATTCTTCTTGTGGCAAACAAAACATGCGATGTTTTTTTTAACGAGACTGTGTGCATTAGAGTTGAGTATCTATTTTAATGAATTTCGGGCATGCGAGAATCGAATATTCGAATTATTTTATATTTATTTGATAAATACAAATAAACAATCCAGAAATATTTTTCCCAGATAAAAATTAACTTAGTTATTTATTTTATACTAATATTTTACTAATTTTAATATGGGCCAAGGGGTCTTAATTTATGATTCGCTTATTAATAACATTTGGTCCAAATGGAGTGAGTGTTTGGATTAAATTAAAATTATTATTTACAATTTAAAGTTGATTAAAGTGATAAATAAATGATCAAGATATAATTTTTGGTTCATAATAAAGTTTGAGATTCTACGTCGAAAATAAGATCTACGATAACGATTTTTCGCCGGAAAAATAAGCGGCGTGTGGTGTATGTGTGTTAATTGATGGCTAAGATTTATTAGGTTAAGCGGCGTGCCGTTTTTAGTTTTCAACTTCCCCCTTTTAATGTGTATACGTATTCTTTACATATTTTTTATATAGGGATCAAAACTTACGTATTTTTTAGGGAACAATAAATATAATGGGTTTAGAATTCTCATCCCGAAACCCAATAGAAAACCTACGGAAAACCGTACTTTACTAGTTTTAGTAATGTCTAACTATGAGACTTAACCTCTATGGTCAAAGACTCGTCCATAATGTCGATGCGTAAGAATAGCATGCCGCTGTCAGCTATCTCCATTGATTACGAACGCAGGTATAACCACGATTCACCTGAAATCCCGGACGCATCCTTGTCCCCCGAATGAGGATAAGACACGTGATAGCATGACATGTAATTCTAATTTTTTTAGAAGCAAAATGCAGTATGATTTCAAAGTTTGCCGACGAAGACACCCGTTAATAACAAGAACAAAACTGTTAAAACACGCATCAAGGTTAACCCTGCATCCCTGAACCCGTTAAATACATTAGAAGGCTTTCAATCATCCGGCCCTTTCAAACTATTCACGGATATCCCTTTCATGAGTCGTCAAGATGTGAATTCTTTTAAAAAGTAGTTACAACAAATATGTTAGTAAAAATAACTTTCATTATCATCTTCATGCTTGCCCTCTTCTAAGCTTTCTCATGTTTACTGTTCTGAACGAGAATAAATCCAATTACACATGCATGTCAATCATTGCATCTCCCTAAGGTCTATGGCGCGCCCTCGCCTGATGGAGTATGCTCACTTCTTCTTGCATTGCGATTCATCATCAAAGCAGCCTTTATCACTTATTTTATTAAATTATGGCGCTTTCTATCCTAAGGCGACGCGATCTCTTGTAATGCATTGCGGAACAAAATATACTTTTTTATTTTTGTTATCATAATTTATTCCAATTAACCCGTTTTTAACATAAAATAATATAATATCAAATTTTAGCTATAACAATATCCAAAAAATCAGATTTTAAATTAAAGAAATATATGCATGTCAACTTGTATGTTCTGTTTCAGTAATATACAAGCAAGCATCAATACTAGGGATCAGTATTGGAAAAGATGGAAAGTATTGAAATTCTTATTAGAGCGCAGTCAAAGTGATATCCACGTTACATTCATGACTTAGTTTAACACAACTATAACCGTAAAGTAAAAATGATTAACAAACAATCTATTTGTAGTTTTTCTCAAGAGTAACGATACATGTGATGTGAATTGAATCTGAATGCAATAAACGGAGTAAGGAATTTTTATTAAAAAAAATCATTATTTAACCATATTAGACAGTTTATTTGTAATTCTTAAATGCTTAATTCAAATAATTTGTTTCTATCAGGTTGTGATATTTCGGATACGGATATTCGCATTTACAATTGTCGGATTCGAATACAGATAATATCCGTTTTATTTCGGATATGAATAATATCCGCTTTTTCTCGGATACGAATGAGAATAGTCCGGACGAATATCGGATCTTTTGAATTTTTTTGATGACCCTATCGTATTAACGATGATTTTAGAATATTTTTTACGATTAAACACAAATAATATAACTAAATATGTATAAAGTATGAGTACAATTATATAAAATTTGTATTAATGTATTTATTTAATGCATTTACACACTAAAAACTCAAAAATTAAATTTTAAATTATATATAATTATATGTTTATATAATTTAAATATCATATATATATTTAGTTTCAGATTCGAATATCCCGGATTCGAATACGAATAATATCCGCTTTATTTCGAATGTGAATAATATTCTTTTTTTTTTTCAGATATTAGATATGAATGCGAATTTTTCGGGTGAATATCAAATTTTTCAAATTTGTTTGACAGCCTGAATTCTATGGTGGGCAACAACTTTAAATTTTCAGCTTGTTACCGTAAGAGGAGGGGTAATATATAAACCAAGCTAGGAGAGTGGCATTGGTGCATGTACATTGCCATTATGTAGTGGCATTGGTGCATGTACATTGCCATTATGTATGACTCTTAATACTCAATTCTCTAAATTCATGACAACCAAGTGTTGATATAGTGATTGAAATCTTATATTCCTTACGGGAGGTTAGGATTATGTTAACGAAGTATTGATGCAGTGGTTGAGATCTTGTATTCATTGCGAGATGTTAGAAGTTGATTTCTTGCCTGTCCATGTGTTATCAATTATAAAAAAAACAAATTCTGTAAATTTATGAAATTGCATTTAATAATCTATTAGCCCTGACCATCCACACTATCCCACACTTAATGGACACTACAGGATGAGTATGTAAACACAGTTGTTCAATGAGGCGACTCTGCAGTCTTGACTTAAACAAACACCAGCTTAGGAAGGAACCAGGAAGGTGACTTGATCAGTAACAGCGCTCAGACAAATTAGAAACATAACGGGGACCCAAAATTATGGGCGCACGCGTGCATGGGCGCCAAAATCGATTCAAGATCATGTGTTGTTAACTTGTAAACATACACTTGAATTGAATACTACAGCACCTACATTAGCTGAAACTTTGTCTAAAGTTCACGAAATTCTATGCACAAAATGACAAGAACTTCTACGATAAAACTTGGACTTTCATTGCCTATGTTAACTTCTCTGTTTCAGATTTGTTGGGCTTTTGGGACTTTCTTTGACTTCAACAGTGATTCTTGTTTGTATGATGGACCATTGTGACAGCGCTGCAAAAGCCCGGTTGCAGAACTACTGAGTGCATCGACAAATCTTGATCTTCCGGGGACAGTTTTGTGAACGGATCAAATTAGTTATAAAATGCACGGTTGCAGAAGAAACATGAGCTTAACAATATTTGAGTCCGACAAATGTACAATGTAGACTCCAAGCATAAACACGTTTTGTCGGTTGGTTTGTTTTCAAGAGGAACAAATGATAAAAGTCTAGTCACAATATAGAGTTTAATATAGACATTGTGCACCTACTCTTGCATATGTCGTCTTTTAAACATATGGGAGATGTTTGGATGTACCGCCGGGAATGAGAATCGGGAATGAAAATGGAGGGTATGAGAATGGGGGTTAGTGGGAATAGAATGAAATGGAAATCCAAGGGATATGGTGGGTTTAATTTATCCATTTAGAGTGAATGAGGTTCCCATTCCCCACCACTTAATTGGTAATCCAAACACTATCACTCGGTTTTAAGATTCCGATTCCCGTTAACCGGACACATTAACCATTAACCAAACACCCCCTTGTTATTAGCAAAGTAGATTGCACATTGCTTAATATTGTAAACCAGCATCTTGTACATGCCTTGATATAAATAAAAAAGAACTTGATCAAAACATATACTATCAGCTCAGTAGGTGTTAGAATAATAATATAAGAATGACCTTTCTCTAATAACTCGAGATTTTAGAGAGACTGTTTCCTCGACATGGTATCTACTGAGCATAACAGGACATAGTGGAAAAGATGGGAGTAGGACAGCTCTACTGGAATCTGTCGGGGAAGGAGCCTGTAATCCCTGTTCGGAACGATTATGAACCGAATGGCAAATAGAATGCGAAAAAATCCGGCCAATCAAATTTGTAAAAGTTGCATGATAATACTGTACTGTGTACAAAGTCTAAACCCGGACAAGAAAGGAAAAGTAGAACTCCAATGTAAACATAGTGGAAAATGTTAAACACAATTATTAATTTAAGCTTATAGTGGAAACTGTATTAGTTTGAGTGGCAGAGCTCTATGAACATAAGATGTTCATATCATACAGCAAATTAAAGATAAGGGTTCCACAAATCTATAATTGAATCAACCATAAGGTCCACATCCCCCTCTCATCAACACCTACTTTGTTCACTTGAGCAATAGCATTCTCCGGATAATCTATATAGAAAGCATAAAAAATTTCGAAGAAAAACAAAGAGTGTTTAAGAACAGATACTCATTTGTAAAACTATAAGCAATATCAGTAAAAAAAAGAAGAAACATTGGTGAGAAAAAGAGGGAATTTATAGCAGAATATACAATTTTACTATGCGCATGGAATGACTTAATGATGCGAAGTCTGATGTACATGGTACAACTGCTAACAGGACACCTGCATAGTTCTGGTATAGTATAACAGGAAATCAAATAACTCAATGATGTCAAAGTTGAAAAGTTAGCCAACTTGAGCACATTTGTTCCGCACGACAAGGGCTTCTCATGTGTTACACTAATCAAGTTGGGCCCTACTATGGGATTGAAACTTAAAGCAACAATGCTTATATCAAGTATTCTAATGCCAGGTGGATTTGCAACTGCATGCTTTCAACTAGTAATTTGTAAAAAGTGCAGACAAGTCTATTAAATAAGTAAAAAAAAATAGACAAAAGTTATAGTACTATGCATATTCAAGTATGTACATTACTGATTACTTCCAGTTCTTTTGTTTATAAACTAAAACCAGACACTTACAGTAAGACTACAAGTCTTCAGGCTTGCTTTTTCTGATGTAGCATTTTTCTTTTACTAACTTCATTTAGACTGGATTTGGATATGGATCTTTGTCGAAGTCTCCGCTACTCAGGAGAATCAGAAAGATGAAAACAATCTTCTGCTGCTACTTCATGACTACTTATAAGATACTGTTGAAATTTCCCCTCCTACTTGAGATGTGACTGTAGAAATTTCCCCTGCTATTTGAGATGTATATGGGCTATCAGGAAGATCAAATCCTTGAATGCTGCAAAATTTGTGAAATAATAAAACAAAAACAAAACTACATATCAGAACTTATTCATGTGTAAAATTGTTGACGGAGGAATCTGGTAACAACAAAGATCGAGGTTTCTCGCCGGAACTAAGATCTGTGACGGTGGTTTTTTGCTGGAAACTTAAGCGGTGTGTGGTTGATTGTGGTTGTTTTAGGCTGAGATTGATCAGAGTAAGTGGTGGCTCTCTTATCAGCTCTCAACTTCTTACCCTCTCAATGTGCCTACGTACCCTTTATATAGGGATCAAACCTGACGTAGTTCTCGCAGAACAAGAAGTCTGATGGGTTTAAACTTCTTATTCCTAAGTCCAGTAGAAGCCCATCCAATATCCGTCTTCCGCTAGCTTTAGGAATGTCCAACTATGAGGCCCAACCGCGAAGGCCCAAGGCTCGTCCGTAATCGCAGGATTTCACGGATAGTGCATCTCCCTGCGCAAGGATAACACTCCGCTACAACTATCTCCCTTGATTTACGAACACAGGTATAGTCACGGTTCACCCCAAGTGCCAGACGCGTCCCTGTCCCCCGAATGAGGATAACTCACCAGATAACAGGACAGGTGATCCCAAACTCTTGGGTGCAAAGTGCATGATGACTCCAAAGTTCTCCAACGAGGACACCCGTTGAATACAAGAACAGAGCTCCCAAAGCACACACCAAAGTTAACCCCGCATCCCCAACGAGGACACCCGTTGAATACAGGAGGAGGCCTTCAGTCATCAGGCATACCCCTGGAGGCCTTCTAGCTTTTCACGGACATCCCCCTCCTTGACCGTCTCAAGGAGGGAATTCTTCAAAGATTACCTGCAACAAATACATTAGTAAAAATAACCTCCATTGCTCCTCTCCAGGCAAGATTTTTCCTGAAGTTACCATTAATAACACATAAAACAAACACAGGACGCGTCCTAGAACATAGGGCGCGTCCTAACCCTCATTATACTTGCACCGTCCCCTCTAAAACATCATGCACAACATTTCACTTCCTATGACGCGTCATGGTTAAAGTAGGCGCGTCCTACAGCGTCCATCGCCATAAAATCTCATCGGCCAAGCACTTTCATAAACATCGACGTGTTCATATTTCCCGGGCGCGTCCTTTTTTGACCATGCACTCATCTTACCTCGTAACATATCCCTCCCAAAACAGGCGCATCCTCTTTAGCTGGACGCGTCCTAGTCCTCTTCAATGTAACACCGAGTTTGACTTGTAACCAGTCCGCATTTGACCCAAGTCAATCCAGTGCCAAATTTTGGGCATAACAACTACCCCTCAAATTCCATTTGCAGTTGAAAACAAAATTGGAATTTCTTTCCAAAAAAGCGAAATTTGGCTCACAGGACGCGTCATTGACAAAGGACGCGCCGTGCCTTCACTCCATATCCGTGGTGTACAGCTGTCGCCCACGTAAGCCGACTATCCTCTATAAATATCTTCCTCCAACCCACAATTACACCTTACTCTTTTTCTCTCCGGAAACCACCATTACCGCCGCTCCCAAGCTTTTGGCTCAAAATCCCGACGATTTAACCTCCCATTACTTGATTTCTCTTGCTCAATCAACTCCCCAACTCAAAAGGTACATAAATCTCCTCTTATTTCTTTATTTAGCCAAGTACATTAGTTTTAATGAGCAAGAAACTGTTCGCATGCTTCATGTTCATATCAACTGCCCTTCATATTCTTTTGTATGTATATGTTTATGTATATGTGAATATACCATATTTAGCTTCCCCCATGTTTCAATTGCATGTTTCTAAGATTTCATTGTATTTCCCCCAAATTGCTAACAGTCGATTAACATTCTACCACATTGTAACCACGTAGGACGCGTCTACCTGTAAAGGCGCGTCTTATTTCCTTTGTTTAAGGCATATGTTTAAGCCGTTTTAACTAAAGGTCGCATAGGAACAACAATTTACTAGGACGCGTCTAACTAATGCATTCCACACGTTAGGTTCCTAGGACGCGTCCTATAATGTCTCTAGTAGCTTCATCATAATTCATTCATTTTCCTTCTCTTCCCTTTTTTTTCCGGCGCGTCCTCAAATGTTTATTCCTTCTTTTGCAGCTGGCGGACGCGTCATCTTCTTCCCCTTTCCATCCATTCAAGGTTCTCAATAAACGCCTTGGTATCTACTCCCCACACTTAATCACTTTCAAACCCGATTTTCCCGAAATTCACAGGACGAGTTCCTTCCTTAGAGCAGAAAGACACGTATTTGGTTCCCTTAAATCAAGAAGCTCTATAATGTCTGATTCCAGCTCTGACTCCATGGATCATGTCCCCATAAGTTCTAGAATGAAAAAGAAGAGAGTTAAAAGGCAAATAACTCCAGTTCTCCATACAAGGGCCGCCATCGAAGATTGGACGGACGATTAGATTGTTCCTGCTACAAGCCAAAAGCCCCGAGGGATAGCTGTTTCAGACGAGGACGCGTCCTACTCTCAGGATGCGTCAGCTTCCCAAGACGCGGCTCCTTCTCAGGACGCGTCACCTCTCAGCGTAAGTGAATTCGAAAGGAGGGTTCCTGACCCCGAGACATATCCTGTTTCCCCTCAGAAATCTGATTCTCCCCTGGAACATTGGGAACCTTCAGATGTTGAAGTGGATTGTGACTGGGCCAGGCTTGGCTCCCTAACTGAGACAGAGAAAAATGCCAGAAGGAAGAAAGAAGGTAAACTAGCATGTGTTGCCCTTGACTCGACTGCGACTGACTGGGAAATCCAATGGCATATGAAATACTATGACATGGAGGGCATCTGGGTGCGCCCTCTTCGAACCATGAGGCCGCACATCTTCAACGTTGGGAACCAAAGGATCCCAAGAATGGTGCTTACTCCAAAGTTAATTTCCTTGGGTGTGGGCGCGCCCTTACACCCCTACATTAAGAAAATTTTGAAATGGTACGACGTGGCCCCAGTCCAACTATCACCAAATTCATACAAGCTAGCCTGGGCTCTGTTCATTATGTACCATAACCTGAGATTGGGCGCGCCCTCGATGAAAGAATTTTGCTTCTTCTACAGCATCAGGAAATCAATTCCCGGGTACCACTTCCTGGTTGTCAATAAATGGTTGAACAACAAAGGATTTAATGAAGGTAAAATCAGCCATGAACGGGACTGGAAGGAGCCATTTTTCTATATTTATGATGTCAAAAGGACGTGCGTTCGCTTCAACTTGGAACCAAGTAAGTTCAATGTTTTGGACGCGTCCTCTCTATCAGGGCGCGCCTTTTCTTTTATAACCCTCTCTCTTTCCTTGTTGTAACCTATTCTCCCTTCTCCAGACAAAAGAACTCAGAAAGAGCTAACAGGAAAGAAGAAGAAGAGAACATAGAAGATTTTACAGTATGCTGAGAAACATTTCAACCTCAAGGACATGATTACCGAAGATAATTTGAAAAAAATAGGAGCTTTGTCCCCATGGGTGGGTTCTCTCTGCAAATTTCGAGATTTCCATAATGGGAAACCCATCCTCACCGCTTCCGAAAAATCAAAAGGGCTCCAAACCACATAAATTATTCAGCCAGATGTTAACAAAAAGGTGGATTTAGAGCAAGGTAAGAAATTATTATACTTAAGACGCGTCACGGCTTTAGGACGCATCATATTTATGCTCACCTTGGGCGCGCCCTACCCTCCGGGCGTGTCTCTTTATAAAACTCTCTGATTGCTGTTATTTATGCCTTTACAAAAAGCGTCTTAGGTAAGACGCGTCACTTCTTTAGGACGTATCATTCTCACACTCATTTATACATCTTTGCATTCGTCTATATCTGCCATGCATGTAGAATTTTATATCATGATATGGGCGCGTCTTGTTCCCAGGACGCGTCTTCTTGTACTTAACTAATACCTTTTCATATTTATATCGCAGATATGGCCTCTCTTCCCAAAGGATTCTCAATTGGGGCCTCCAAAAAGCTAAGGGCCAAAAAACAGGCCCCTACAAAGGTTGATCCAAAGGCAAAAACCCCCCCTCCTATTGCAACTTCTTCTCCTCCACCCAAGATAATTGACACCACTGTGCTGGACATTCCCGAAAGGGTGGAGGACGCGCCCTCCAAACGTCAAAAGGTAGTGCCAGATGATTAATCCTTCGAGCTTCGATATTTGGGCGCGTCCTCAGTTGGGGATTTCACAGAGGATGAAGTCAGAGGTTGGACCTTCAGAAGTCAGAGGTTGGACCTTCAGAACAGAGCAGCAAACAGAGGAGGCCATGGTGAGGGCTGCAGCTGAGCTCCACTTGCACGCTAGGCAAAGTGCTAATATGGCTGCAAGGCTTAGGGCGCGTCTTGCTGCTACCGACACTGCAAAGAGCCATGCCGAAGACAAAGTTAAATCCCTGGAGAGATACATTACCCTGCTTGTCCAAGAGAAAGATGCTGAGATCAAACGCCTGGAGGGGGAGAGGACGCGTCTTGAGGCAGACAAAGCTGTGCTAGAAGGGAATGTCTCCTCAATGGAGAAGCAAATGGACAGTGTCATCGCACTGAATTCCACCATGCAGCTGGAGCTTGACACCCTGAATGATGACAGGCTGCATGGGTGGACAGAGGAGAAAAAGCTAGTTTACCAGCACGGCTTCCAGGTTGGGTTTGAAGAATGGTGTTCTGGGTTCATTGCCAACGACCCGGGGTATACATTTTCAAAGTTTGATGTAGACACCCAGATATGGGTCAATAATTTCAGGGTCAGGGCCGCAGATTCCATCAAGAATAAAAGGATTTTTCTGGGCTTAGAGGAAGAGGACGTGTCCCCTGATCCTGCTCCGCTTCAAACTCAGCCTACCCCTGCGGAAGACCAAGACAAGCCACAGGACGTGCCTCCTGCTTAGGACGCGTCCTTTGTCTTTTATGTACTCGAGCTATTTTAAGGGTGCGGGCCCCTTGAAGCCTTGCAAATTGTAATATCTATTTTTGAACTTCATTCGCCTGCACTTTTTTATAAAACCTCTTTGCCTTATCCATGCATATTTTTACTTAAGTATTCTATTTTTCCATTCACATGGGCACGTCTTATTCGTAGGACGCGTCTATTTTGACTATCACAAGTCAAGCAAGTAACCGTCTTGGGCGCGTCCTCCTTGACTGGAAGCGTCTTTTAGTTATTTAATGAATATTTTTGTTTGCAAAAACATATGAGCATAACACCATGTTGTACCTGCGTATTTAATCAAGGCACAAGGCTCAATTAGGCGCGTCTTATGGTTTTGACGCGCCTCACCTTCAATCCAAAACACATCATCCTTCAGGTAGGACGCGTCCTAAACAAGGACTTTTCCTTTTTAATCATGTTTTGTCAAAGTTACAGTAACATTTTGTCTAAAAGAGCATCCACCAAGACAACTTGGGCGCGTCCCTGGAAATAGTACACTTCCTAATTACATTTTTACTTGAGTTTTATTGATCCTTTTGACAACCATTAATTCAGTAAGCATTCGCATAAAACCATCAATCAGGACGCGTCCTATAGTTAGGACGCGTCATGCAACCAAGCAAATAAAGCAAATAACTTTTTGGGAAAAATTTCAAAGATTTTATTTATAATGCGCTCTGGTGTCAAAAGTGCACCAGTCCCATGGCTACTATGCTCTGTGGGGAGATAAATTCTAAAAAAATGACCCTTCAACTAGTTCCAAGGTAAGTAGTACATGCACTACCCCCCTAGGCTAGGAGGAATTTATTTAATTCTAGCCTATAATCCGGGCATAACCCTAAATAATAAAAGAGGTACGTAAGGGGCCAAAGCTGCACCTTACTGGTAATACTTTCAGAGATGTTCCGCATTCCAAGCTCGCGGAACCAGCTTCCCTTCCATATCTTCAAGGTGATAAGTCCCCTTCCACATGATGGACTTTATTTTGTACGGTCCTTCCCAGTTAGCTCCAAACACTCCATGTTGGGGGTTCTTTGTATTGGGCATCACTTTCCTAAGTACCAAATCTCCCACCTTCAGCAATTGTCCCTTTACCTTCTTGTTATAATACCTTGCGGCGCGTTGCTGATACGCCGCTAGCTTTAGCTGAGAATTTTCCCTCGTCTCCTCTAAGAGATCTAAATGAAGCCTTTGATTAACCTCAACATCTTCTTTCCTGTAACAATCTTTGCGAAGTGATCCCGATCCAACTTCCATCGGGACCATAGCTTCGTAGACGTAAGTCAGCATAAACGGTGTTTCTCCCGTAGTAGATCGTGGCGTAGTGTTGTATGACCACATCACCTTCGGGAGTTCTTCAGGCCAATTCCCTTTGCGTTACTCCAGTTTGGTTTTGAGGGTATGCTTTATTATTTTGTTAACAGCTTCTGTCTGTCCATTACTTTGAGGATGATAGACCGCTGCAAACTCCTTCTTGATTTTCAACTCCTCACATAGTTGTCGCAACTCCTTGCTATCAAACTGCTTTCCATTGTCGGAGACAAGCTTGTAAGGGATTCCAAACCTACATACGATGGAGTTGAAAAAAAAATCCCTGATTTTCTTTGCGGTGATAGTAGCCAGTGGCATAGCTTCCGCCTATTTAGTAAAGTAATCGACCGCAACCACTACATACTTGACGTCTCCTTTAGCTTTCGGCAATTCTCCGATAAGATCAATTCCCCACATGGCGAACGGCCACGGGCTTGCCATAGGCGTCAAGAGTGTCGCCGACATAGATGAGTAGTTTGCAAAGCGCTGGCAGCGATCACATGCCTTGACAAAATTTGTAGCATCTTCTTTCATTGTGGGCCAATAATATCCCTGGCGCAAAACTTTCATTGCCAACGAGCTACCCCCCGAGTGATTGCCACAGATTTCTTCATGTACTTCTCTTAGGATGTAATTTCCTTCTTCTTCTTCAACACATCTAAGCAGAGGTTGGTTGAACCCTCTCTTGTATAGGACTTCGTCGTATATCACATATCTTGCAGCCTGATAGCGGAGTCGGCGAGCCTTAAACTTATCCTCGGGGAGTATTCCCTTGTGAATGTAAGCTAGAATGAACGTCATCCATGTTTCCTTGGGAGCCTCATCCACTTGCATAGTTTCTATCTCTGGATACTAAGAATCTCCTGGATTTCAAGAGGGATGGATCCTAACAACATAGCCTCTTGTTGCGACCCCATTTTTGCTAGAACATCCGCATTACTGTTCTTCTCCCGCGGGACACATTCCAATCTAACTTTTTTGAACATTCCAATCAAGCGCTGTGTACATCTCAAGTATAATTCTGTTCGCGGGCCTCGTGCTTGAAATCCCCCGTTCACCTGATTCACTACCAACTCTAAGTCACTCCTTGCAATCAAGTTTCGCACCCCCATTTCCAAAGCGATTTTTAGGCCATTAATCAGCGCCTCATACTCCGCATCATTATTGGTTGCATAAAACTTGAAATGAATTGCGTTCATCAAATGGTGGCCTTCCGGAGACACAAGTACTATACCCGCACCTGCTCCTCCATTGTTAACCACCCCATCCACATACAAGATCCACCAAGGGTGTGGAAACTCCTCCAAAGACTCCTCAACATGAGGTGGATGTAGCATTACCAAAGCTTTATCATCAATTTCAGAATCAAATTCCAACAAGAAATCGGCTAAGGCTTGCCCTTTTATCGCTGTTCGGGGCGCATATTCCAAATCAAACTGTCCCAACTCCACAGCCCATTTCAGTATTCTTCTTGATGACTCTGGTTTATGCAGGGCCTGTCGCAGCGGGTACGCTGTACGAACTTCAATTCTATGGGCCTGAAAATACGACCGTAATTTTCTTGATGCAAGAATCAGGGCGTAAACCAGTTTCTCCATGCTTGTGTAGCGAGTTTCAGCGTCGTGTAACCGCTTGCTCATGTAGTACACTGGTGATTGTTGCCCATCTTCCTCTCTTACCAGAACTGCACTGATCGAATATTCAAACACTACGAGGTACAGTATTAGAGATTCCCCATCCAACGGCTTTGACAACATGGGAGGGTTTCCCAGTTGCTCCTTGATTCTTTTGAAAGCCTCTTCGCATTCTGACGTCCATACAAAGTCTTTTCCTGCTAATTTAATTGCCTTGAAAAATTCCTTGCATCTATCGGACGACTTGGAAACAAATCGATTTAACGCGGCGATTCTCCCAGTCAAACCCTGCACCTGTTTCACATTGATGGGTGACTTCATATCCATTAATGCCTTGATCTTTGCGGGGTTGGCCTCAATTCCCCTGTGGTTGACAATGAACCCGAGAAACTTGCCCGACTCCACGCCGAACACACACTTTTGCGGATTTAATTTCATACAAAACCTCCTTAGAATGTTAAACATCTCCACCAGGTGCTTGATATGGTCACTCGCCACCTCAGACTTTACCAGCATATCATCCACATACACTTCCATAGTTCTCCCGATTTGATCCTTGAACATCTTGTTTACCAACCGCTGGTAGGTTGCGCCAGCATTAATCAAACCAAACGACATTTCTATGTAACAGTATAACCCCCTGTCCGTAATGAAGGATGCATGTTCTTGATCGGGGCCATACATCGGAATTTGATTGTAACCGGAGTATGCATCCATAAAACTCAACAACGCATGCCCCGCCGTCGCGTCAACCAACTGATCGATTCTTGGCAGCGGGAAGCTGTCCTTTGGACATGCCTTATTGAGATCTGTGAAATCCACACATGTCCTCCACTTCCCATTCGGTTTCTTCACCAGTACTGGATTTGCAAGCCATTCGGGGTAGAACGATTCTTTGATCAACCCCACCTCCAATAACCAGTCTACTTCTTCTTTTAATGCTATCGCCCTTTCTCCACTTACTGGGCGGCGTTTCTGACGTATGCCCTTGCAATTCGGGAGGATATTCAAACGGTGACACATTACTTCTGGGTCGATTCCTATCATATCTGAATGACTTCATGCGAAGACATCAAGATTTACAATTAGAAAGCGGGTAAAACTTCCTCTCATCTCATCATCCAACTGGGATCCCACTTTCAAAACCTTGCTCGGGTCATTTTTATCAACTGGAATAGATATTGTGTCTTCGGCCAGTCCCATCTTTTCGACGGGCATAGGGATCCTGGGATCCAAATCGAAATCAAAGTCTCGGGGGTCTTCGACTTCCACTTTTGCATCTGAGGGCGCGTCCTCGTTTGGAGGAGCATCAACCTCAATTTCATTCAAGGGCGCGTCCTTCTTTCGAGGAGCATCCACCTTGAAGTTATTCCCGAGACCTTGCAAAATCTCACTTCTTCCTTCCAACTTTTCCCCATTAACCTCTTTCTGTATGATCGCCTATGTATGGTTCACCACCACTTCTTCCACGCTATGGATCTTCGAAACACGTCCCCGCGTCAAAAAAGAGTTCCCAGAGACGTAGGTTTCTTCCTTTTCGGGGCCTTCAACGAAATAGTGGGCATGAACCTCTCCACTTGGTTTCGTATGAATATCTTCTACATCCTCAAATGGGAGACCTTTCCCGTTATACCTTCTTCTACGGAATTCCTTAACAGCCTTGTGATAGTAGTCGCGTGACTCATACTGTGACCCTCTCAGACTGCCAACTCCGTTTGGTGTTGGGAACTTTATCATCAAGTGGTGTATCGAGGTTATCACCCTGAACGCTCGCAACCAAGGTCTGCCGACCAGCACATTGTGCGCGGAATCCTGATCTAGCACCTTGAAATCTATCATTTGAGTAACCGACAAAGCTCCTTCCCCGAGCGTGACGGGAAGCCTGACCGAACCCATAACTCTCACTGCTTCCCCAGTAAAGCCATAGACGTGCGCATCTTCGAAATACATGTCGCTATCTGGGAAACCCAACTTTTTGTAGGTGATATAGTACAAGATGTTTGTAGAACTCCCATTATCCAAGAAGACTCGATGTACGTTCATTGCCTCAATAAGCATGGTAATCACCAGCGCATCGTTGTGAGGATGATGCACCCACCTAGATTCTTTTTCTTTGAACGTAATATCAGTGGACTCTCCCTTAAAGACCTTCGGGGGTCTATCTTCCAAGCTGTGGATGTTGGTGAGCGGTGGATGTCGCGCTTCTCTCGCGTTTCTCTCCAGTGCTCGATTACTATCACCAACGAAAGGGTGTCCTCCAAAAATTGCCCCGATACTGCCAGCCCTCTGAAACTTGACCTCTGCTGTTTTTTCAACATCCTCTGCCCGTGGGGGCTGTCTTTCATCCTTACCCTTGTCATCAAGTCCCCTGCGTCGCTTCACCTTGTCAATCCATTCTCTTAGGTATCCAGCCTTGATCAATTCCTCAATCTCATCCCGCAGATGACGACACTCATGGGTGTCATGGCCAGTAGACTCATGGTAGTCACAATACTTCTTTTTGTTTCTGCTCTGCCATGAAGTTAGACGGTCGGGCTTCTTGAAGATTCCTCTATCCTTATTTACCTCGAAGATATGATCAATGGATGCCGCCAGTGGTGTATAATTGCTGACCCTTCTCTCGTAGTTCGACGGTGGGCTCCATTCTCTCCGCGAGCTCACAGTGTTCACCCTGTTAGGGCTTCTGGCATTTCGCCGATAATCCGGGCTCAAGGATCTGTCCCTTCTCTTGGATCGCCCCTTGGAGTTATGGGTATTGTCATTCTTTTTTGTTTCTACAAGCGACTGCTCGATTGCTTTGAACGACTCCGCCTGCGCAAGCACATCAGCTAGTGACACTGGGTCCTTCCCTTGCAGGTGCTTCCAGAAATCCGTCCCCACACGCAACCCAGCTATAAGCAGTATTTTTAGTGTTTCATCAGTTGCACCCCTCACCAAAGTGGATTCTGCATTAAACCTCTTGAAATACGAAGTCAAACTTTCTCCTTCCTTTTGTTTCACATTAGCCAGCATGGTAACAGGTGGTGTGTACTTCACCGCGGCTTGGAATTGTGTCAAAAATAAAGTTTTCATCTGTTCCCAGGATGTGATCACACCTGGACCAAGTTTTTGGAACCACTGCTGAGCGCCTTCTCTAAAAGTGGCTTCCAGGAGACGGCATCGAGCCAAATCAGATACTTGATATACATCCATTTCAATGTTAAAATGCCCCAGGAATTCCACAGGATCAGAGTTCCCATGAAAACGTAAGTCATTGGTTGTGTTCCTGTATCCTGCGGGCAATTACGCCCCCCTCACGACAGCAGCAAAAGAAGAAGGAGCTTGCGCAGTCGCCGTTACTCTTCCTCCCTCAAGATGGTTGAGCAACCTCTTGAGGTCGTTCACATTAAACGTCCCTACCCCAGGAATGGTTTAAACATTAGGCTGTTGGGGTTGCTCTACGACTTGCTGAAATTCCCCTTGATTGCCCCCCGGGTGTGGCGGAGGATCTCGCCGCCCCTCGCCCTGGGGCTGCGGCATGTTACCATTTTGGTTTTGAATATTTTCCCTCACGCATCTTGACCGCGTCGCGGAATTTCATCATTGTTCTGCATTCTTATTTGAATTCGCCCGCCGTCCTGGTCATGAGGACGCGCCCCAGACCCATTACCAGTAGCACTGTGGGAAGCTACGGGAACAACGGCGGGGGCTTCTCCAGCGGAGCGTGCTCCACCTCTCCTACCATTGTAGGGTGCTCTCCCATATTGATAACCCATTCTTCCTCGTCCGTTCCTCTGATATCCCCGGTAGTAATTCCCGGGCCTTCCTCGCGGAGGGGCACGCTCGTGATCGCGGTACCGCGCCCCGTCATCCCTTTGGAATGCGGGGGCACACGCGTCGTGTCACGGGGCCTCGCTTCTCTGGCGTTTCCTTTTTTTTTGCCATTCTACCAGTAACATCCTCAAATCGTCGTCTTCCAATCTTATGACAAGCCTCCTTTTCAAGGCTGAAAGATCCCTTCCTTCCTCGTCTTGATTTTGAGTGTTCTCCGCACGATGACGCTCCTCCATCGTACGCCCAGACCTATGTGGGTGTGGCACTACCTGGTTACCCAGGTGAGGCCTTTCTCTGCCATCAGTGTCCTCATCCGCAAGCTCCACAATAGGCTCTATATCATCAGAGTACTCTAAGCGCCGTGGAGTGATTCGCGGGTTTTCCCCGCTCCCCTGGGTATCTCCTTCAACTACAGGGGCTTTTCCCAAGGCATGACCGTGACGGGGGAAACGCCGACCTCTCCTCGTCCTTCGAAATTCCACCGTGTTCAGTCTTGAGTTAAAACTGTTAAGAGTATCCCCCATGCGATACAATTGCTCCAAGATATCAGTGTTGCTGATGAGAACTGGAGGTGTCCCCCCACATCCGGAGCTCTTGGTGGATCCACCATATTTCTGGGAACATAAGGTTCATGGCGAGTATAGCGCCCCCGCCTTCTCCTTCAGACCTGCTGTCACTTCCATCATAAGAACTTCCATCACGATTGTAAGATATCTTTTCCTCCAAAGATTGCGACCTTAATTAGCCCCCCCTCCTTCTAGCGCCAATTTGTTGACGGAGGAATCTGGTAACAACAAAGATTGAGATTTCTCGCCGGAACTAAGATCTGTGACGGTGGTTCTTTGCCAGAAACTTAAGCGGTGTATGGTTGATTGTGGTTGTTTTAGGCTGAGATTGATCAGAGTAAGTGGTGGCTCTCTTATCAGCTCTCAACTTCTTACCCTCTCAATGTGCCTACGTACCCTTTATATAGGGATCAAGCTTGACGTAGTTCTCGCAGAACAAAAAGTCTGATGGGTTTAGACTTCTTATTCCTAAGTCCAGTAGAAGCCCATCCAATATCCGTCTTCCGCTAGCTTTAGGAATATCTAACTATGAGGCCCAACCGCGAAGGCCCAAGGCTCGTCCGTAATCGCAGGACTTCACGGATAGTGCATCTCCCTGCGCAAGGATAACACTCCGCTACAGCTATCTCCCTTGATTTATGAACGCAGGTATAGCCATAATTCACCCCAAGTGCCAGACACGTCCCTGTCCCCCGAATGAGGATAACTCACCAGATAACAGGACAGGTGATCCCAAGCTCTTGGGTGCAAAGTGCAGGATGACTCCAAAGTTCTCCAACGAGGACACCCGTTGAATACAAGAACAGAGCTCTCAAAGCACACACCAAAGTTAACCCCGCATCCCCAACGAGGACACCCGTTGAATACAGGAGGAGGCCTTTAATCATCAGGCATACCCCTGGAGGCCTTTTAGCTTTTCAAGGACATCCCCCTCCTTGACCGTCTCAAGGAGGGAATTCTTCAAAGAGTACCTGCAACAAATACATTAGTAAAAATAACCTCCATTGCTCCTCTCCGGGCAAGCTTTTTCCTGAAGTCACCATTAAGAACACATAAAACAAACACAGGACACGTACTAGAATATAGGGCGCGTCCTAACCCTCATTATACTTGCACCGTCCCCTCTAAACCATCATGCACAACATTTCACTTCCTATGACGCGTCATAGTTAAAGTAGGCGCGTCCTACAGTATCCATCGCCATAAAATCTCATCGGCCAAGCACTTTCATAAACATCGACGCGTCCATATTTCCCGGGCGCGTCCTTTCTTGACCATGCACTCATCTTACCTCGTAACATATCCCTCCCAAAATAGGCGCGTCCTCTTTAGCTGGACGCGTCCTAGTCCTCTTCAATGTAACACCGAGTTTAACTTGTAACCAGCCCGCGTTTGACCCAAGTCAATCCAGTGCCAAATTTTGGGCATAACAAAAATCACCCTCCGTTAAAGATTAGAGATTTCAACAGACAGAAGATGATTGTTCCTAAGCGTGTCTTGCAAGTACAAATTCTAAAAGATCTATATATCGTATCCTTATCGTTACTTCTCTACATATATAGTTATCAAAGAGCTAAAATTAAGCTTTCTAGATGGCGAACTAATCAATTTTCATTGTGTCAGTTATGTCAATACCTCTCTTGATCACTTTGTTTGGTCTTTATGGCCCCAACCATTTCTTCAGTAGTACCGGAAACATTATTCAGAACATTCAGCTCACAGTTGGAATGTATGGCAGATGCGAATTTTGGTTGCTCTGCACATGCTATTGGAATGTATAAAGGGATACATATCTGGTTCCTATCAGTTCACAAATGTTCTGTCATTTTTTTTATAGAGAACATAGGGGCTCTAGTGAGCTAAAAATCATAATTTCAATACTAGAGCTTAAAACAGTTGACTACAAAATTAAGCAATGAACTAGGGTTGCAATAAACGATCATTCTGATAAACAAGACACATGAGGCAAGAATATTTAACTAACATGAAATTGTCTCGAGGAATTATTACTATTGTGAAAGAAAAAACAAGCAAATAATTTTTACCAAAAAGTAATGATTATTACTAGCAAAATATAATCAACGATATACCTCTCAAAAGGCCTTAATTTTTCTGTAAGGTTTCACCAGTACACGGGCACCGGACATGAATTGAGGATTTCCTTTTTCTAGAATTTGCTTTACTGTCTCGGAAAAAACCCAAACAATCTCTTCTGCTGGCGAGGAATCCTAACATCGTGGACATGTCCAAAGTCATCAAGCTTCACTTTCTGAGATAGAATACCTTTCATAAATTTTGCATAACTAGGCATCTGCTCAAGAGCCTCAGCGAAAGGTATGTTCATATGAAGTTTCTTGAACACCTCCAGAAACTTCTCAAACTGCTTATCCGGTTTTTTCTTCTGCAGCCGCTTAGCAAAAAGGCGGTGGAGGATAGATCTGTTTCTCCTCTGTATTACCCTCAGGAGGAGTGTGCTCAACAGTTGTCTTCCTTGGTTCCACTTCTACTACCTGTTGCTCCACTTCTTCTTCAGCCCCAGCTTCTTCATTCGAAACTTGAGTTTTTTAGGGATTCGCAACCTTCTCTGACCTCAAAGTGATTGCCTTCACCTGCTCTTTAGCTTCCCTCTTTCCTGGTACTTCAGTGTCACTAGGTAGTGTACCAGGTTGACGATTTAGCAAGGCATTGGCAGTTTGTCCAATTTGATTTTCCCAGGTCTTGATAGAAACAACTTGGCTTTTGCACATAAGCTTCAACCCCTTTAATTCAGATTTTTCATTAGCTTGTTGCAGCTGAAGTTGCTGTCTTGGTGCATATTGCGGTTGCTGAAAACCAGGGGGTTGTACTTCTTAGCTGGGTAGTACTGATAAGACTGTTGAACCACATTCTGAGCGTTAATCCAGCTGAAATTAGGATGATTGCGGTTGTTAGGATGATAGGTGGATGGCACGGGTTATTGCGATCGCTGAAAGTTGCTCACGAACTGAGCTGATTCACTAGAAATAGCACACTGATCTGTCTCATGGGCACCAACACAAAACTCACAGACACTAATGATTTGATTAACTTCATAATTAGCCAAAGTGTCCACCTTCATCGTCAAAGCCTTAAGTTGGGCAACTATAGCAGTTGCTGCATCCAACTCCAGAAATCATGCTACTTTACCCTGAGTCAGTCTCTGGGAAGGATTCTGGTATTCATTAGCAGCCATCCGTTCAATTAATTCATAAGCTTCATTTTAGCTCTTAGCCCACAAGGCTCCTCTTGATGCTGCATCGAGCATGGGTCTAGAAGTAACACCCAATCCATTGTAGAAATAGTTTATAATAATCCAATCAGGCATGCCATGGTGTGGGCACTTCCTTAGCATCTCCTTATATCGATCCCAAGCCTCACACAGAGATTCTCCAGTTTGCTGAGCAAACTGAGTAAGAGCATTCCTGATTGCAGCAGTCTTCGCCATATGAAAGAATTTAGTGAGAAACTTTTGAGCAAGATCTTCCCAAGTAATGATACACCCTGGTGGTAGAGAATGTAACCAACACTTTGCTTTATCCCTCAGAGAGGAGTCGCAGCTTGATAGCATCTTCAGTCACACCATTGAACTTGAAAGTATCACAGATCTCGATAAAATCCCTGATGTGCATGTTGGGGACTTCTATAGGAGAACCCCCAAACTGAACTGAGTTCTGTATCATCTGAATCGTGCTTGACTTGATCTCAAAAGTGTTAGCCGAGTTGGCTGGTCTGATGATGCTTGACTGAATATCATTGATCTTAGGCTGAAAATAGTCCATCAAAGCCTTAGGATTTCTCGTTTGATCTCCCATCACTACTAAAACTGGTTCCTCGACTTGCTTTTCTTTTTCTACCTTCTCTTCATCCTCAACAACTTCCCTTCGAACCACAACAACTTCTTCCTCGGCTTGATCCAGATTTCTCTTACGAGACCGAGAACGTGTATGCATACACGCTCACTAAAGTACCTGAAATAAGACAAGTAAACAGATAAGTAATAATGTCCGTGTCAATGAACTTTAACGACCACTGATGGCAAACACATAAACTAAAAATTAACACCGAAGTCCCCGGCAGCGGCGTCAAAAACTTGTTAGTCGCTAAACACGCGCTAAAATACACGCAAGTATATGCGTTCGCAAGTAGTATAAGATTTGGATCAAATTCATTCCCACAGAGACTCTTTGGTTAATTTAATATGCACCTATGCAACAATGATATGGTTATTATCCAATGCTAAGACGATTAACAACTGAGATTGTTATAACTAAACTTAAGCTAACAATTATAACTAAGAGAATAAGAATGGTTGAATTAATATATATGAAAAACATGGGATTCTAACTTCATTAGATACTTCATTCAATAGCCTTTTTGTTCTTAACCTTAGCATGTAATGGTGATGACACTAATCAAATAACACTAAACTGATAAATGCCAACTTTCGTTGTACGAATACCATACTACCAGACATCCACAAAAGAGATAGAAGCTGAATAGACACCAATTATATTGAGACCCTATATGTCTATAGAATTTGACAACATAACGGTTTAATGCACAAGTTATCTATCGTGATTACATAGGGCAAGTAAGATGGTTAAAATTACCTACAAATCATGCATAACAAATACATGAACCTATGCTAGCATGGCAAGTTCTAAACCCTTAAATTTACTTTCGCTTCATTAAGAATTAACACGCTATTTTATAAGTTCGCGACACTCATAAGACAAATAAGCACAACCAATACTCGGTTACAATTACCACACACTAAGGCATCGAAACAAATCAACTAAAGAAATCCATAAATAAATCCGTTAGAACCCCACGATAACGATTAGCCCATGATCGGACTCATCATCAACGTGGGTTCCGATGAAAGCATAGTATAATAAACGTAGTCTTTATAAACGAATAATAAACAAAGTACGAATCAAGAGTATAAGTTCAAGAATAAGAAAACTAGCATCCAACGTTATAACTTAAACAAAGAATCACAAGTTAAAACTAGATCTTCTTCGCCTTGGTTAAATTGTGCTAAAACGGTCTTCTTACGCCTTCTCTTTGTGCTCTAGTATGTCTTTTTATAAAAAATGAGCTTATTTATGTATATATAGCAGCCCCATGCAGATTAGAAATCTTCTGGATCAAAAGCCCAATAGAATCAGGATTTCTTTTCTCGACCAGGCGCGGGCGCGCTGGGCTTCTAGACTTTGAGTGCGGGCGCGCTGGGCTTCTGGACTTTGAACGCGGGCGCGCGCTATCACAGTGCGAGCGCGATGACCTCCTGGCTAAAATTCTGACTTTTTTATTTTTCCTTGCTGATTTAAGCTGATCTTCCACGAGCTTTTATTCCAACACCTTCCTAACACCAAATTAGCACCAAAATAATGCTAATTCACTTGATTACCTGGAGAATGCCTGAAAATGCAAAAACACTAGAAAATACATTAAAACACCAACAACTTGAGTACAAATACTACAATTCAAAGTTATACGGAGCGTAATAAAGTGTCATAAATGCCACTCAACAAGGTATCTAACTGTCTAATGATTGCATCAACTACATAATGTATATAAACTAGACTTTTATTGTTTTACTGATTAAATTTTAATTTTCAGATTTGGATGCTGTTATGGAGGTGGATGAGAATCAGAATACATAGATATTTCCGGTAGTGTCTCTTTACCTACAAAAATAAAAGTGAACAATGCTATATAAGTCTTCTTATTGAACTTTGAAATTATGGCAAATTAAAAAGAGAGGGACTCTTAAATAACATATGTTCTCTATTATACTTTTTAATTTATATATTTAATTCTCCTTAGTAAATGTTTAGTAATTTATTTTGTTTATCAATTGGCTATTGCAGACTAAATGCTAGGGACCAGGTCTTGTTGAACATGAAGGATCAAGATTAGATCGTTGTCTTAGCGTTCTACTGTGAACTTTTAAATTTTAATGACGTGTATCATAAAGATATAGTTTATGAAGAAGTTATCTATATTTTAACATTTAAGATATGTAATTTGATTATATTTGGGCACTAAGTAGTATCAAGTATGTATGAATTTGACATTGTTTTTATGCCACTACAAGTGTTCAATCTTATTCATGGATGGTTATTTGTTACATTATTTTCTAATATTTAGGTGTCTATTATGGTTAAAAACCAAAACCGACCAGACCAAACCGTTTAATTCCGGTCTGGTTTGGTCCGATCTCAGTTTTCTAACGGTGTGGTCTGGTTTAGTATATGATCAAACCGTTATATATGGGCTGGTCTGGTTCGATGGTTAAAAACTGACAAAACCGACTATTGCACAGCCCTAATGGTGGTCAATGCCAATGGTCGTGCTTTGACCTATTTGGTCATGTAGTCGATAGCCACAATACAGTACTTTGATTGTTTGGTGCTAGTTGGTAGAAATCCTACAATATACACTGCTCATATGGTGAAGGGTATGGGGCTAAAAACCGAAACCATCTCCTCTGGGGGCTGCTTTGGGACAGTGTTGAAGAGCTGACACAGTTTGCATTTCTTTACATATGAATGCACATCGGCTCGCATCGTCGGTCAGTATAACCCTTATCCGAGGATCTTAAAGGCGAGAGCTCAACCAGAGAGGTGTTCGCCGCAGATTCCCTCATGAACCGTCTCCAGAGCCAATTTTTGCTCTTCAGTATCCAGACATCAAAGTAGAGGTGATGAGGCAGATCTCCGACAAAGTTTTCCACTGATGAGGCGGATCTCCGGTAAAGTTTACCACTGATGATAATTTTGTGCTTCTTTTTTGCTCAATGGTAGGCTTCCCTTTTCTAGAAAAACTCGGAAGTGAGTCATCCATGTCACTACTTGGTGGATTTCCATACATTACTTCTTATCAATCGAGGGGGCTTTGACTTCGGTAAGATAAATTGAACCAGTGAGGCTCTGTGTTTCGGCTGAGGCTAGGCGGGACAAAGCATATGCTCGGTTATTATCTTCCCTGCCTATATGACCTAACTCAAAAGATTACAAGAACAATGATGTTTCTCGTACCTTAGCAGCATAGGCACGGGTCCAAGGATCCTTCTGCTCATATTCTTCGAAAAAATGTTTCATTACAGCATAGAGTCACTGAACACCCTCATATGCTTTACCTCAAGGTTCTTCGCCAACCCCATTCCGGATAATTAGGCCTTATATTCCGCCCCATTGTTGGTGTGGGGGAAAGTAAATCAGATAGCTTGACAAATCTTGAACCCATCAGGTGAGGAGAGGATGAGCCCTTCTTCATACTTTAAACCGACTACTGATCTATATACAAAGAGCTTCAATTTCCCTGTGAACAAATAAGCCGCTCTTCGGGTGTCAGGTGCTTCGGCCCGAAAAAGGTTGGCTTCAATGCCCCTTGCGCTGACCATATAGCCCAAGAATTTTCCACTGGCCACTCCGAACATGAACTTGCTTGGATTGATTTTCAAGTTATTTTTCCATAGGGTCTCAAAGCATTCAGGAAGATCGTCCACATGATCTCTGAAGAAGGATTTGACTATCATGTTTTCTACATAACATTCAATATTTCTGATGATCTGTTCTTTGAAGATCTTATTGATCACCGTCGAAAGGTTACTCTTGCATTCTTCAGAATGAAGGGCATTTTCATATACACATATGTTCCTTTCGGTGTGATAAAGGAAATCTTCAGAATATCTGCGACATTCATAGAAATTTGATAGTAGCCGGAGAAGGCATCAAAGAAGCTTAAAACTTGGTATCTAGCATTAGCGTCTATCAGTTGATCGACGCTTGATAAAAGGGTTGTGGTCCTTCGAACAAGTCTTATTCAAGTTGGTGTAGTCCATACACATTATCCATTTGTTGTTTGCCTTTTAACCACCACTACATTAGCCAACTAGTCTAGGTATTCAATTTATTCGATAAACTTAGCCTCTTGAAATTACAACTTCAGCCTCAATGACCTTTTATCGTTCTAAGGTGAATGTTTTTTTCCTCTTCTTTACAGGCTTGGCCTCAGACTTCACATGAAGGCAATGCTTGGCTGTCTTGGGATCTATCCCAGGCATATCTTTGGGCCCCAATACGAAGACATCATGGTATTGCCTCACCACCACTATGACTTTCTCTTTCAGGTCAGATTCCATACTTTTCCCTATACAGACTATCTTTCCTGAACATTCGGCATAGAGTTCAACTTCTTCTACTTCGGCTGCGCGCTCAGCAATTGGACAAGATAGGCCAGTACCAAATTTCTCGAGTTCAATGTTCAACAATGTTTGTTCCTGCTAGGTCTGGCCTCCAAATGCTTTCTTTTTCCATTGTTATCATCCGCTTCGCACTCATGATCTTTATCAAGGTCCTCAAGCATGATGATTCTAGCTATTTTTCTAGTCTCCCGTCATTTCTCCGACCCCTTTTTTAGTTAGGAATTTCAATTTGAGATGGGGGTTGACTCTATGGCTTCGAATGTGGACAAAAATGGTCGTCCGAGAAGCACATTTTAGGGGCTTTCTACCCTCACAATGTAAAATTTCACCTATTTTTCACAATATAGGGCATTTTACCGATAATAACGGGTAAAGTTATCATACCTTCACATGGTAAATGTTGTCCATCGAAGGCCTGGAGGGGTGACTCATGGCAGGGTTCCATGTGCTCTCCATCCAAGTTCATCTTGGTATATGTTCGGTGCAATTAGATGTTGGCCGAAGTACCTCCATCTACCAACACCTTCCAGATCTTATTTTATTTGATGACTGGGTGAATAATCAATGGGTCCTCATGGGGATATATGACATCTTCATAATCTTCTTCGGTGAAGGAGAGAGGCATCAGCTGTCTAGTAGGGTTGAATTAATAAAATTATAGACTGACGAGCGTACTTTTTTCTGGTATTTTTTCTGTCAAGGATGAAGGCGCTGCCCCTAGAAATTGTATTCACCTCTCTCTGATATCTTTCTTCGGGCTCTCTATTTCTTGCTTCGTTCGACCCCATCTTATCCTTTAGGTCCCTTACAAACTTATTCAGTTCTCCGGCTTTGATCATCCTTTTAATTAACCTCTTCAGATGAAAACATTCATCAGTATTGTGTCCCTTATACTGATGGTAATCGCAATACTTATCTGCATTATTCTTGTGATCTGCCATTTCCATCTTGGATGGCCAGAAGAAGCCGGGTTTACCCTTAATCTCATGGAGAATCTCTTCGCCTTTCCACTCCTTGATCGGTTTACTTCTTATCATTACCCCAATGATCATCCCTTCGATCTCTGTTGGACCCTCGGGAGTATTCGTAGCGACTCGACTGTCGGCCACGATCCTCTCTTTCGAAAGGATCGATGTGATTAAGGGGGAGATATGTGAGCCTTTCAGTATGGGCCTAGGAGAGCCAGAAATCCAAAAGGATTTTAGTATGGGTTAAGGGAACCAAATCACACAATCAGGAGACAGATTCGGTAGGTGTCGACCCCGATGTCTGAAAGGAAGATTGTTAGGAGTTGTCCCATATCATTTATGGGAGGGGAAAATTGCTAGTTTATAAGAAGCCACATAATTCCATTAGTGTGAGGCCTTTTAAGAGTGACCAAAAAACAAATCCGTGCGGGCTCAAGCCCAGAACGGATAATATTATACTAATATGAGTTAGGCTTGCTCGCGGCCCAACAATTGGTATCATAGCTTCAGGTTATAATGGTTCATAACAATCTTGATGGACTTCCAAAATGGACCTAGAAAGCGGCAGATGGGCTACTTTAGTATGGCTCAGATGGAGGCATGTGAGCTTTTCAGTATGGGCCTAGGAGAACGATAAAGCAATAAGGATTCTATTATATGTTAAGGGGGACATATCACACAATTAGGAGGCACATTCGATAGGTATCGAGCTTAATGTGTGAAAGGGCCATTGTTCGGAGTTGTTCCACATCGTTTGTGGGAGGGGGAAATTGCTAGTTTATATGCACCCAGATAATTCCATTAGTATGAGGCCTTTTGGGAGTGACCTAAAAATAAATCTATGCAGGCGATTGCCCAGAGCAGACAATATCATACTAATATGGAGTTAGGCTCGCACACAGCCTAACAATTGGTATCAGAGTTTTCAGGTTATAACGATCCATAACAAATTTGATGGGCTTTCATAATGGAACTAAGAAGAGGCAGATGAGCTACCCCAATATGGGCTAGAGGAAAAGGAAGGTGGGCCTTCCAGTATAGGCTTAGGGGTGGCAGAGAGCCTAATAGACTTCCATCTTAGGTTGAGGGGGATCGGGATCACACAATCAAGAAGCAGGTCCGACAGGTGTTGAGCCCAATATGTGTGTGAAGGAGGAGATTGTTGAGAGTTGTCCTATATTATTTTTGGGAGGGGCAGATTGCTAGCATATTAACAACTAATTAACTCTCTTAGTATGAGGCCTTTTGGGATATGCCTAAGAATAAACCCGTGCGGACTCGGCCTAAAGCGGATAATACCATAATAATATAAAATTAGTCTTGTTTAATAAGCTCAACATGTTTTTATTAGATAAAAAGGTAGCAGGAGGGAGGGAGGGTGTTGAGTGGCATTTATGACACTTTATAACGCTCCATTAAACTCTGAATTGGTGTATTTGTACTCAAGTTGTTGGTGTTTTAATGAATTTTCTAGTGTTTTTGCATTTCAGGTATTAATCCAGAATTCAGGTGAATTAGCATTGCTTTGATGCTAATATGGTGTTAGGATGGTGTCCAAGAAATAAAGGCTCCTGAAGACCACTTCATTGCAGCAAGAAAATAAGGCAATTTCAGTTTTTCCAGAAGACCGGCGCGCCCGCACTATGCTAGCGCGCGACCGCGCCAGAGAAGCAGAATGTCAGCGCGCCCACGCTGGTGAAGCGCGCGGCCGTGCCAGGTCGGAATTCCAGATTCCTGTTTCAAATAGAAGACTATTTTTCTGGGCTTTTGGATTAATTGTGTTGCTATTTAAAGACAACAAAAAGACATTTTTCATAACGGAGCTTAAGGAGAAGACGACAAGAAGACCTATAGCACAATTCAATGAAGGCGAAGAAGATCTAGTTTATTCTTGTGAATCTTTGTTATAAGTTGTAATCTTGAATGCTCGTTTCTTGTTTTGTTGAACCTAATACTCTGGATTACGTACTTTGTTTATTATTTGTTTTATAAAGACTACGTTTATTATACCATGCTTTCATCGAAACCCACGTTGATGATGAGTCCTGTTATTCCCTAACAATACAACAAGAATTACAAAAGGGGGGGGTTGAATGTAATTCTGGCTTCTTTTCTAGATTTTAAAACAGTTCTAACTTAATACATATAACAATGTTTGATTTGCTGTAGTGTGAAATAAAAAGATAATTGAAATCAAGACACTAAGTAATAAAACACAAGCTATTAGGTCTCAATATGTTTGTAGAAGGGGGGTTGAATACAAACAATACCGTTTAATCGAATAAAATGCGGAATAAAAAAGTGAAACAAAATTCAAGTTAAATAAAACTATTATTAAACTTGAAAGGTGTTACAACAACGGTATCATTTACAAGGGATTAATCTCAAATCAATTATTACAAATCTAGAATAAATTCGACATGAACTTTTTCTATTTTTGCAATAAAAAGATCAAATGCTAAAAGCGATTTGAGATTAAGTTCTAGGGATTTCGATCTGCTAGATAGTTACACAAGAACAAGAAAAGTATTTCTAGTGGATTGGATTTAACAATAAATACTAGAAATAAATGATCTGTGAAATTTGCAATAATTTCTCTGCAGGTTTTCTTTTTGTTCTGTGTTCTTCTGTATGATATTCAATGCTCTGCTCTACGGAATGATCTGCTTCTGTTTGTTTAAGTAAACAAATCACTTGAATTGAATCAGCAAGACATTCGGCAAGACAATAAAAAATGAACTAGCAAGACAATCCTTTTAACTGGTAGAACTATCAGTAGGACAATCCAGAAAGACTTGGAAAGACTTTCGGTATGACAATCCAATTGTCATACCAGTTCAAGTTTGTTTTTGCTGATTTTCTTTTTGAATATTATTCCAAAATCATTTCTGAAAAATGCATAATATTAATTCAGAATTAATTAACCAATTAATTCAATTAATCAATAAATTAATCTTTGCAGATTTAATTTATTTTCTTAATTAAATTATATGACTTAATTAATTAATAGAGAATTAATACCAATCTTGAACAACAACCATTCTTCTGAAAATCTTCTGAAAATCATTGTCAATTACGAGTCAATTCCACCACATCAATGTTGACACTCGATGTACTATCTGGTTCATGAGTGACTAACTTCCGTGACGTTTCTTCATGCCTTGACCTTGATACTCTTGATTTTCTTCAGACTAAATCCTTGTAATTAATTGATACCCTGACAAGATCTCTGTCACTTGATTAAATCCACAATCTTGATTTATATCACTGAGGCTTGATCAATTGCTTGAGCTTCTTCCAGTGAATTAAGTCATCAAGTCTGTAGATGAACAATGGTACTTAATCCTTTGACATATGTTACTTTGAGAGATCTCTCTGACGATAGAACCACTATTTACTTGTTACATCCTTATTTGAGTAGAGTTAAATCCTCGAATAAACAAATAGGCTATGACATATGCCTTTCAATCTCCCCCTATTTGTTTGTTAGACAATAACAACAAATACCTAGAGTATAACTCAACTAAAAAATAAGAAAAAGATATAAACAATAATGCAAAGTAAATAGCAGAATAGTTCTGGATTATATCTAACATTTTCCAGATTCCAAAAGAAATTTACAAGTGAATACAAGATAGATGTTCCTCTAGCCTGAACATGTAACTACATCAGTCTATCTTGATTCATAAAGCTCTAATCATATTACATTGAGTTTTGAGCTATTGAATTCAGCTGTCTTCTCTTCCGACTTCACCTTCTTCCAAATCTTGAAGCAACTCCTTGTCAAAGACACGATCCTTTTCTGAAGTGAAGATGTCTGGCCTGACTGGTTGAACTCCAACTGTCTTTAGCTTATTCTTGAGTTGATTGTACCTTTTAATATTCTTTTCCCAATAAGCTTGAATCAAATCAGCTGCTTGAGTTTTCAACATGGATGAATATCCAACAGTTCTTAGGTGATGTTCCATCCAGACCAGATGCTTAGCTGAGTAGTCTTTAAGAGATTGTGAATCGAGCTGGAAGATTTGAAGACAGTCAGACTTAAAGAATCTTACCTGATGAGGATTGTTGACCACTTGAGGACTAGCCCTGCTGGCAAACTGTTTGAGTGTTTCTCTAAGAACTTCATTCAATTCTGAGCTTCTTTTGACTTTGTTGAGAAGAACCCAAGTCTCTGACAAAGAACGATTCTCAAACAGATGAAGTGACACCTTGAAAGATCCTTCGCTCTGACAATATACAAATATGCTCATCTCATTTAGGGATCTGTCAAAGGCAGCTATGATCCTTGAGACTTCAGTCTTTATAGCATTCATGTACATGTCATTGTTTGGATTAGAGATCTCCAGCTTGTCCAGAAGATGTAGAAACTGCCTATCATTGTTTGTGCTCAACTGAGGCATATCAAGTACTCTCCTAGCTTCATCCCATTTTTCACCAATCTTCAGTCTGACATCTCTTCTCCTTTCCCGAGCTTTAATATCATGAAGACGTTGCTTTTGAAGAGTTTCTGTTCTTTGTATGTCTTTCCTCATGTCAATGATCTGGGATACCTTTTTGAGTTCAGCTTCTTTTCTTTTCATCTCTGACTGCTGCTGCTGAAACTCTTTCTCAAACAGAGGATCCACTGGAGCTTCCTCTTCCCATTCTCCAAAATCACTTTCCTCCTCAGCTTCAAAGAAACCATCTTTATCTTCCAAGACTGGTTCAGTGAGAACGTCATAAATATCAAAGTCATCCTGTTCTCCACTATAGTAGATATCATCAGGCTTCCCTGTGCCTCCAGCAGACGACTCTTTTTCTTTTCCCTTTTCACTTCACCCTTTCTTCTCCCCCTTAGTTGAGGAATCTTCTACAGACTTTCCCTTAGATCCTCCATGACCTTCATCACCTCCCGAGCCTGAGCCTCCACCAGACGACCCTTCAAAGAAAGTTCTTTGTTCTTCATTAGGGCAGTGAGAATTTTTGATCATGAAGTACAAGTGCTTCATCCCTTCATTCAGATGTTCCATACCCGTCTCTATCTTCAGAAATCTGGAGGAATCCAGTGAATGATTCATTTCAACTAAGTCTTCAAGAGAAGTCATTCTTGTATGTAGAGAGCAGAAGTTTGAAATGTCGTCAGCTGATAACGTTGGAGATGCCTGGATTGAGTTTAGTTTCGGTACAACAGATGTCTTCAAATCTGATATTTCAGTCCTGATGAGAGCCAACTGATTATTGACAGAGGTGGAAGAAGAAGACCGTTCAACCACTTGTGCTTTGAATGATTGAGCTTCAGCCTGACTTTTTGCAAGTTGTTCCTTGAGATCAGCAATTTGAGCTAACAGATTTTCAGTGTTTGTGTCTGTGTGTGCGCTCACCTGAATATCTCTCCTGTTTGATTCACTCAACTCACGTGCATGTGTATCTTTCAATATAATTGCTCGTGAGGAGTCTTCCAGATGCTGATCTTCTGTACCTGCATTTAAAATCACCCTAGCCTCTTCAAGAGAGGTCAGTGGTGGTGCAATGGGAATTCGCGAGTCCCGATCCTCAGTCAAACCTATCATTTCATGTGAAATAGATGTCTGAATTGCTTCAGGGATAAATTGACCGAGTTGCCCTCCACTTTCTCCAGATAAATCTGCGAGTGGAGAATCCCGTGAGGGAGCCAGAGGTGTTGGATCTGGGAGGGGAGAAAATGACTCTATTAAAGGTGGCTGAGAGTCAGATTTTCCCTCAAAAGCATGTGACTGCTCTTCTGCCGTAACTATGGCAGGCACTGTAACCGACTCAATGTGCACTCCTCGCTCCATGTCCTGAGTATCATCTACTGGTCTGTATGCTTCCATTGTGAGTAATGGAATTGTGCTTGACTCAGTACAGGATGCCATGACCCTATGGTGAATTTCAATAGATTCATCCTGTTGAGAGAATGTTTCTAGTAACTGTTCAGTGGACATTTCAAAGTCCGTGTCTTGTTAAGAGGACAAGGATGGGCTTTCAGATGCCTCAGTAAATGTTCTCCTTTTCTTGGGTGGAGCCAGAGCTGAGGGTTCATTCACATCCACTAACAAACTACTTCCTACTAACCTTCTAGGCAACATTTTAGACAGTGGGGGAGAGGTTGAGATGGTTTGTGACTCTGTGTTTGGCTCTATGACCTGGGATTGAAGCTGTGGTTCTACAACTTCATGGTCAGTCCTATCAACCACTGGGGATCTTTCAACAGAAGTAGAAATAGGTTGAGTTTGAGGAATTATTACCTGTAGAGGAAGAGCATCTGATGTTTGAGCCTGGGTGGTTTGAACCACTGGAGGTTGAGCTTGCTGTTCATGACCGGGAAGGTTGAAGATAGGTAAAGGAATATAAGTGGCCATGAAAGCTGATACACGTACTGGAACTTGCATGAATTTAAAAGTTGTGTCTTGGCGGGTGTAAATCTTTTTGCTTACAGGAGGGGTTCGGTTACTGAGGAGTTAGCAAAAAGGGCTTTATGCTCAGGTGAGAGAATATGTTCTGCTATGAGCATGAGAAAACGAGCATAGTAACACGAGACCCTACGATTTGTAGAATGATCACGTAAAGCAGTAGTGAGACGTCCTAAAAGAATGGGTAAAAGTAGTTTGCCAAAATTGATCCTTTGATTGAAAACAACCGCAAGACCAATATACTGCAGAGTGGAAGTGATGTTGTGAAAGTTGGATTTAGTGCAGTTGGTAAACACTTTAGAAAGTGTATCGAAGAAAATGTCCCATTCAGAAACCAAATTGGATTTAGACAACTTGGTTAAATTAATCACCCCCTGATAGTGAATAGCATGGAAAATGTTTGAAATATCATTTTCAGAGGGCAAATTACAGAAATTGTCCATAAGAAAATTTAACGCTCGATTGACGACTATTTCATCAACTACATACTGTGTGTTTGCCACAGTGAATGAAAAAAATTTAAAATCATCGGCCACAGTAGAGGTTGTGCAAATCAGTCTGAGCAGATCAACATTTAAAATCACATTTGATTTAATAGCAGAGCTAACAATCGAATGGTCATTTAAAAATCTAATCCACGGCTTAAATTTTTCTACATCACATTTATCTGGATTAAAATAACCAACAAGATTATGCGAAACAATTTGGAAATTGAGAGCCATTTTAAAAATAATAATAAGACACACACTTTCAGAATTTTAAGAGTAATATTAAGAAAATTCGAATTAATTAAATTAATTTAACAATTCAAATTAAATCAATTATATTCGAAAAATTTAGAAAGAAATGTATCTCGTTAAAGTTCTTAACTCACAAAAGCAGATTTGAAAAACGCACAAGACACCAAACAAAATCAAAATAAAAATACCCAAAATCAAACAAACATAAACTGAATTTTTTTAACAAAAAATCGACAGCACTTCTGTATGTATATACGTGTATGTATATATCACATGAGTGATGATTTTTGTATGCTGAGTAAAAACTCGAGCAGTGAAGACAAGGAAGCAGTTTTGAGTTTGATCGAATAGAGAGAGAGAGAGAGAGAAATAAGAGAGAAAAATTGAAAGACTGTTGGAATTTTTAACAAAAACTGAATGAATTAGAAAACAAAACAGGAAAAAAACATTAAGTAGATAATTGGTATGACAATTCGGGATAGTCTTACCGATTGTCATACCGATAGTCATACCTGGCAAATTGAGAAGACAAAAACAAAACAAAACAAAACAAAACAAAAAAATAGTAAAAATATATAACTGGTATGATAATCTGATAGTCATACCGATTGTCATACCAGTACAAAATAAAACATAAAATATCTGATATTAATTTTATTACTGGCATGACAATCAATAGTCATACCGATTGTCTTGCTAGTTATAAAATTAAACTGATTTAAAAATAAACATGTATTTGTACTGGAATGACTTTCAGCAAGACAATTTCAATTGTCTTGCCGATTGTCATTCTAGTATAAACTAAATTACATATTTATATAAATATACTGAAATGACTTTCAGCAAGACAATTTCAATTGTCTTGCCGATTGTCATTCAAGTATAAACTTAACACAAACAAACAAATATATATATATATATTTAATAATTAAAATAAAAAATGTTTTTAACAAAAACAAATACAAACAGTTTTTAACAAAAACATAACATATATATATATATAAACAAAATTACAGAATAGTACAATAAATACTAATATAGATATGGCAGAAAATATTTACACAAATAAAATATTTCAGAGATAATAATATTTTCAGTCCAAAAATAGATTTCTTTTGAATTTTAGCAAATAAAATTCATAGACAAATATTTTTAGAGAAAATAAAATATTCCGAGACATTAAAATTAACAAGTTGAGTAAATAAATAAGATAAGATAATAAAAATTACATAGAAATAAGCAAGAAATTTTGGAAAATGATAAAATAAATTTGCAAATGAATTTTTCATTTATGAAAAATTCATTTGTAAATTCACTCAAGAACAGATTTCAGATATTCACACGTTTAATCACTAAAGCTATTCAACATACCCAATTTACCAACTAATTTGGTAAATGTGGATTCATCAAGAGGTTTAGTGAAAATATCTGCTATTTGTTCTTCTGTTGGAACAAAAAATAGTTCAACAGTACCATTCATGACGTGCTCTCTAATAAAATGATACCTGATGTCAATGTGCTTGGTCCTTGTATGCTGCACAGGGTTGTTGGTGATGGCTATTGCACTTGTATTGTCACATAGAATAGGTATTTTGTTCAATACATAGCCATAGTCCCGTAGCTGATTCCTAATTCACAAGATCTGAGCACAACAGCTTCGAGCAGCAATATATTCAGCCTCGGCCGTTGAATTTGAAACTGTTTGCTGTTTCTTGTTGTACCATGAGACTAGTCTGCTACCTAGGAATTGACAACTCCCTGAGGTGCTTTTCCTATCAACTAAACTTCCTGCGTAATCTGAATCTGTATATCCAACAAGGTTAAAACCAGATTCTTTAGGGTACCAAATACCTAGATTTGGTGTTCCCTTAAGATATCTTAAGATTCGTTTAACAGCAAAGAGATGAATATCTCTAGGATCCACTTGGAACCTTGCACATAAGCATGTAGCATACATAATATCTGGTCTACTTGCAGTAAGATAGAGTAACGAGCCAATCATACCTCTGTAGCTTGTGACATCTACCTTAATGGAGTTTTTACATGGTCCAAGCTTGACAGCTATAGTTGACGGAGTCCTTGCTGATGCAGAATCCTCTAGATTGTACTTTTTGAGGAGTTCCTTGAGATACTTGGATTGACAAATAAGAGTTCCATCTAACCTTTGATTTACTTGCAATCCAAGAAAGAACTTCAGCTCTCCCATCATGCTCATTTCAAATTTGCTGTGCATTAACTTGGCAAATCTCTTACAGAAATTATCATTAGTAGACCCAAATATTATATCATCCACATAGACTTGGACTAATATTGTATCATTCTTATGCTTTTTAGAAAAGAGAGTTTTATCTATGACACCTCTAATAAAGCTATTTTCAATAAGAAATTCAGAGAGAGTGTCATACCATTTTCTCGGAGACTGTTTGAGTCCATAGATAGCCTTGAAAAGAAAGTAGACAAAATCCAAATGATCTGGATCTTCAAAACCAGGAGGTTGCTCTACATATACCTCTTCATCCAGCTTTCCATTCAGAAAGGCACTCTTGACATCCATTTGATAAACTTTAAAGTTAGAGAATGCTGCAAATGCCAGAAATATCCTGATGGCCTCTAGTCTAGCCACTGGAGCATAGGTTTCATCATAATCAATGCCTTCAGCTTGAGAATACCCTTTAGCTACCAATCTTGCTTTGTTTCTTGTAACCACACCATCTTCATCTAGTTTATTCCTGAATACCCACCGAGTACCAACAACTTTCTTGTGTGTAGGTTTAGGTACCAGTTTCCAGACTTGTTGATGTTCGAACTGATTGAGTTAATCTTGCATAGCAATCACCCAATCTGGATCAGTCAGTGCTTCCTCAATCTTCTTAGGTTCCATCTCAGAAAGAAATCCTGAGAACAGACACTCATTTTGAGTAGCACATCTAGTTCTGACTCCAACATCTGGATCACCAATAATCAACTCAAAAGGATGAGCTTTATTCCAGACAGTCTGTCTTGGAAGATTTGATCTTGATGATTCGCCTTGAAATTCATTGGGATGTTGTGTCCTACTAGTTGATCCTTCAGCATCTCCCCCTGAGTTGTTGCCATGTTGACTTGAAGATTCTCCGTCAGTAGCAGTGGTATCTCCATTATTGCCAAAGTTTCCATCACCATTACCTTGAGTATCATCATGATTAACAGGTTCTTCACCAGCAACAACCTCAGTTTCTTGACCATGTTCTGATTCTGAATCTGACATATCATCAAACTTCAGTTTCTCAGACGGATCTTCAGTTTGGATATTAGGGAGTTTAGTGTCATCAAATGTAATATTGACACTTTCAGTTACTTTGTGTTGATCAATGATATACACTCTGTATGATCTTCTTCCATATCCAACAAAAATACCCTCATATGCCTTTGCCTCGAATTTACCACGACGATCATCTCCATCCTTGAGCACGAAGCATCTGGCACCAAATACATGAAAGTATTTGATAGAAGGTTTCTGTTCATTCAAAATCTCATAAGGAGTTTTCATGAAGTCTTTGTTGATTAGAGTTCGATTCTGAGTATAACATGCAGTATTGACAGCTTCAGCCCAAAAGTACATTGGAAGACCTGATTCACTTAACATCGTTCTTGCAGCTTCAATCAATGTACGATTCTTCCTTTCTACCACTCCATTTTGCTGAGGGGTTATAGGAGCTGAAAATTTTCTGGTAATCCCTTTGTCTGTACAGAATCCATTGAGAAGTGAATTCTTGAATTCGGTTTCATTATCTGACCTTATTGCTCTAACAGGGACATTAGAATCTAACTCGATCAACTTGATATGATCAATCATAACTTGTGGTGTTTCATCCTTAGAGTGAAGGAATAAGACCCACGTATACTTGGAATAGTCATCAACTATCACAAGACAGTAACACTTCTTTGACATCGAAAGGACATTAACTGGTCCAAATAAATCCATGTGCAATAATTGCAGAACACCAGTTATGAAAGATGTGTCAGTGCCTCTGTGACTTGCTTTCTTTGACTTTCCTTTCTGGCAAGCCTCACATAGTCCTTCTGGGGAGAATTCCAGCTGAGGCAGACCTCTGACCAATTCTCTTTTGACAAGAGAATTCATTGTTTTGAAATTGAGATGAGAAAGTCTCTTGTGCCATAGCCAACTCTCATCTGACGATGTCTTTGCATAGAAATAATTGACTTCAGGATTGCTTCCAGAGTTCATGTCAGCTACGAACAGATTTCCTTTCCGGATTCCCATCAAGGAGGGTTTTCATTTTTCTTGTGCAGAATCTGACACTTCAGCTTGTCGAATAAAACATTGTAGCCGTTGTCACAGAACTGACTAATGCTAAGCAGATTGTGGTCAAGTCCTTGCACAACATACACATTTTTAATGATAACATTTCCAGCTAGCAAACAGCCATATCCCTCCGTTAAACCTTTGTTGTTATCTCCAAAGGTAACCACTGGGCCAGCTTTCTCAACCACATTTGATAGCAGGGCTCTATCTCCGGTCATATGTCTTGACGATCCGCTGTCAAGAATCCACACTACCGGCTATACCTGTTTAATGCCCTGCAATACAAATGGATTAGACCTTCTTCGGAACCCAAGCTTGGCTGGGTCCGGCATACTTGTAAAATTGGCCTTTATCAGGCAAAACAACATTCTTAATTTTAATGTTCTCAACTTTCTCAATGACTGGACATTTGACCTTTAGAACAGCCTTGACAAATTTCTGTTTAGGCTTAGGCACATATGAATCCTTTCTAGCTTTAGGAGGACTAGCAGTCTTAGACCTATCATGCTTCCTACTATTCACATGCTGACGAGGAGTAGTCTTATCATTAGAAACATGCTTACCATTAAAATAAGCATACATCAAATTAAAAGCACAAGACATACAATCAGGAACACCACATGCTTTATGAGAGGGATTAACAATAGGCAACTTATGCATGGTAGACATGGCATTTGTGTTATCCAACTCATGTGTGTCTGAGTTAGTCTCAGTTGCTTTCACAACTTTGACTGGAACCTTTGACACACTTGACTTGGAAACAGCTTTCTCATTAGCATGATCTTCAGCACGGATTTCTTCTTGAATAATAAATGAGGTCTCATCAAATGGTTCAGTAATTGATTCTTTATAGAGGGGTTCATCAACACCCTTAAGCACATGTGGTACTTCCCTGCCTTTAGCATAGACATGAGGAGGGGAGTTTATGCCTAATTTTCCAATAGCAATATTGTAATCATAACCTATTCCAGATGTTTGATTAACAGCTTGCTTATTGTAAAACTCTTTGGACTTCGAACAAGAATTAAAGTAAGCTTTAACCTTAGCCTCAAGACCGGTGATCTTGTCTTTGAGAATAATTTCGAGTTGTCTATAGCAGTCAACTCTATTCTCTAGAAAAGATACTTGTTCTTTTAATTTATCTTGATTAATGTGCACAAGTCTTAATTCATTGACCTCTTTCTCAAGGTCTTTGATTTGTTGATTTAACATTTCATTATCACGACGATCACAATCTAAGGAACCTCCTAGATGATAAACTAATTCAGCATCAGTAAATTTTACCTCTTTTCTTGACGATGAGGTGTTTGTATCACTAGCCATGAGAGCAAGATTCCCAACTTCTTCATCTTCACTGTCAGTATCATCCCAGCTTCTTCCCTTTGCCAGGTAAGCCCTTTCATATTTACTCTTCTGATTAGAATCATAAGAGTTCTTCCTAACTTGTTTTGGCTTCCTGCATTCTGTGACAAAGTGTCCCAACTCATTGCAGTTGAAGCATCGAATGGTGCTTCGATCAACCATCCCTGTTTTGTACCCACCACTGCTGATGTTAGAGGATGAAGATCCACCTTTCTGGAATCTGTTGTAGTTGGACTTGTACTTGAACTTGGGATTCCTTTTGAATCTGACATTTGAGAATCTCTTGACAATCAGGGCCATTGACTCATCCTCCAATTGCTCCAGTTCTTCCAAGGAATAAAAATCATCTCCTGATTGATTTGTAGTAGGAGGATCAAATTCTGCTACTATCACATTTTCTTCAACCTTGGAAGACTGTACCATTCTTTCTGACTGTTGAGATTGTTGTTGATATTGTGGTTGTTGTTGTTGTTCATCAGCTACTAGAGCAGTAGACGTGCTGACCACTCTTCCTTTCCCGTAAACTTCCTTCGGCTGAATCTGCTCCAACTCATAAGTCTTTAACACACCATAGAGCCTTTCCAAAGAAATCTCACTCAGATCTCTTGCTTCTCTTATGGCAGTGATTCTATGTTCGAGATGAGTTGGCAGTGTTAAAAGGAACTTTTTGTTGACCTCCCCGATGGAATAGTATTTACCATTAATGTTCAGGTTGTTGATCAATGCATTGTACCTCTCAAACATTTCAGTGATTCCTTCTCCTGGATTGGATTTAAAGTATTCATACTCAGAGGTTAGGATTTCTAACTTGTTCTCCCTAACTTCCTCTGTGCCTTCATTAATAACCTCAATAGTTTCCCAGATATGTTTGGAATCTTTGCAGTTCATCACATGCCTATTCATCAAGGGATCAAGGGAATCTACTAAAATTAATTGAAGGCTAGCATCCAGGGAGGCTTCTTCTTTTTCAGCAGGAGAAAAATCCTCAGGATCTTTCACATAAGTTCTTGCTTTGGTAATCACCACATCATTTTCTATTACCTCTGGTTCAATAACCATCGGAATTTTAGGACCCTTCTTTAACACTTCCAGATATTTGGAATTTGCAGCTTGTAAAAACAATAGCATCTTCTTCTGCCACATAACATAATTTTCTTTATCGAATAGTGGAATTTTAACGGTTCCAACTTTTTGTGTAGTCATTATGAATTTTTGAGTAAATAAAAATTCAAGGAGTGAAAGAAACACAAAAGTCTAGGATTTTGATTTGTACGTTAATCAGAAGGCTCTGATACCAATTGTTAGGTCTCAATATGTTTGTAGAAGGGGGGCTGAATACAAACAATACCGTTTAATCGAATAAAATGCGGAATAAAAAAGTGAAACAAAATTCAAGTTAAATAAAACTATTATTAAACTTGAAAGGTGTTACAACAACGGTATCGTTTACAAGGGATTAATCTCAAATCAATTATTACAAATCTAGAATAAATTTGACATGAACTTTTTCTATTTTTGCAATAAAAAGATCAAATGCTAAAAGCGATTTGAGATTAAGTTCTAGGGATTTCGATCCGCTAGATAGTTACACAAGAACAAGAAAAGTATTTCTAGTGGATTGGATTTAACAATAAATACTAGAAATAAATGATCTGTGAAATTTGCAATAATTTCTCTGCAGGTTTTCTTTTTGTTCTGTGTTCTTCTGTATGATATTCAATGCTCTGCTCTACGGAATGATCCGCTTCTGTTTGTTTAAGTAAACAAATCACTTGAATTGAATTAGCAAGACATTCGGCAAGATAATCAAAAATGAACTAGCAAGACAATCCTTTTAACTGGTAGAACTATCGGTAGGACAATCCAGAAAGACTTGGAAAGACTTTCGGTATGACAATCCAATTGTCATACCAGTTCAAGTTTGTTTTTGCTGATTTTCTTTTTGAATATTATTCCAAAATCATTTCTGAAAAATGCATAATATTAATTCAGAATTAATTAACCAATTAATTCAATTAATCAATAAATTAATCTTTGCAAATTTAATTTATTTTCTTAATTAAATTATATGACTTAATTAATTAATAGAGAATTAATACCAATCTTGAGCAGCAACCATTCTTCTGAAAATCTTCTGAAAATCACTGTCAATTACGAGTCAATTCCACCACTTCAATGTTGACACTCGATGTACTGTCTGGTTCATGGGTGACTAACTTCCGTGACGTTTCTTCATGCCTTGACCTTAATATTCTTGATTTTCTTCAGACTAAATCCTTGTAATTAATTGATACCTTGACGAGATCTCTGTCCACAATCTTGATTTATATCACTGAGGCTTGATCAATTGCTTGAGCTTCTTCCAGTGAATTAAGTCATCAAGTCTGTAGATGAACAATGGTACTTAATCCTTTGACATATGTTACTTTGAGAGATCTCTCTGACGATAGAACCACTATTTACTTGTTACATCCTTATTTGAGTTGAGTTAAATCCTCGAATAAACAAATAGGCTATGACATATGCCTTTCACAAGCTTTAAAACTTTCTGGTGGATTTGAATGTATCCACCCGATATATATATATATACATATATATATATATTAGTTTGAGAACTCTGTGAAGTTTTGAATAGCTCACAGTTGCTTTACAAGTTGAACAAACAAACTTTAGAGAAATACTTACAAAATACAGCTTAATATGTTTCTCTGAGAAAATGTATTTGCTTAGTTAATTGTTCTACTTGCCACACTTGGTTTATATATCACCAAGTTTACATGACAATAAGATAAGATAATAAAACAAAATATATCTAGTCTAACTCCATGCTACTTCACTACTCTATTCCAGCATCTTTGAATATCTTCACATTTGCATAGAAATGGTAATGCTTCTTTGTTCTCAAAATCCTGCTTAACTGGCTGCCACATTCCTTTTACAAACACCCAACGCATATGACTGTGTTATCACTGTTAACAGCTATTTTGAATTTGATCATCCGTCGGGACTATGTTTGTCATCCGTCGGGAGTCTTGATGATTATCCGTAGGGAGCTTTGTTGATCATCCGTCGGGAGTCTTGTAGATCATCCTTCGGGAGTCTATCTGCCACTTGACTCTATTTCACTTATACAGAATTACAAGACATCTCATATTTATAATTAGTCATTTTATTCTGTATATCAATTTAGTAGTCAACATGACTTAGAGAACCCTACACAACCTATCAAACTAAAACATGTTGTTTGCAGAAATATGCTACAGTACTTATTTGTTACATAAACTACACTCTCAATGGATGTTAAATTGTCATCCGTCGGGACTATAAAGTTCATCCGTCAGGACTATATTAGATCATCCATCGAGAGATACAAATTTCACTAAGTTAAATCTACTAAGGTGTTTTGTTTAACTTATCATCAAGTTCACAACATATTCCTAACAATCACCCTCAATTTATGTCTACTGGAATTGTAGCCATAAATTAAGAGAAACTTGGTGATAGCAAAACATCCTAAAAATACAGATTGAAAAGTAGTAGATAAAACTGATAAGTGCTACAATATTTATTGAAAATTGAACAAAGCAAAGTGTACAAAGAGTTATCACAATCATTATCAAGGTGCTTCTCTAGTCTGAGCAGATGATTCTATTTCCTTGATTGTCTGGATTTCTTCCCAATCTTCCTGTTGTTTTCTTCTATTTGATTCTGGAGTTGTCTGTGGAATTCAAGTTCATCAGCTTCAGATAGATTCAGCTTTTCTTGCATTTCCAATAGAGTCTTATTGCTAGAGTTACTCAATTGGTCATCCAGTCTGAAGAATTTTCTAACTCTCTTATCATCCATGAATTCCATCAGCCAAAAAGGCCTCAAATGCACTCTTTTTCCTGTGAAGGGAATTGATAGAGTCTTTGGGAGTGCATCTTTGGCTCTTTTGCTCCTTAGATCTTCTATTTTCTTTAGGACTAATTTCCTTGCAGTCACATTGAATCCAAAGTTCTTCTGAAAGGATGAGTAGACCTTTATCAATACAGATTGGCTTTCTTGAAGAATCCTGTGAAGTGGTCATGTGATTTCTTTCCCTCCATTGTACTTGAACACCAGTTTTTCAGGAAGATGTCTATGAGCATCAATTCCTCTTACTTCTTCCAATTCATTCAAGTAGAGGTTTATTTCAGAAAACTCCTTGATGTTACAGATGTATAAGAGATCTCCCTTATTGACTGTAGGTTGAGATTTGGTTAGGGTCTTGGATCTAAGAGTCACAGGCTTCACTTTCTTGATTGTTCTAGTTTTTGTTTTCTTTGGCTTGTTGAAGATAGGTAAATTGAGTTCAGGAATTGGCATACTTTCCCAGTCTATTGGCTCATCCTTGGGAATTATGGGCTCACCATGAAAATTCTTTATTGGATACACCTTGAATTCCTCATGAGCCACTGAGGGCTTGGATGTTTGAGTTGAAGTTGTAGACTGTTTGGGAATGTAGTCTTCCATTTCCTCATCACTGAAATCTAATTTTCTCTTGATTCTTTGCTTGTATCTTGGTTTCTTTTTCTGTTGAGGTCCATTCTGCACTTTTTGATCCTGAGTTTCAGTTTCCACAGTTGTTTTTTCAGAGATTTCAGTTGCAGCTTTCGCAGCTTGAAGCTTGGCTACTATAGCAACTTGCTCTTTCTTTTGTTTGAGCTTCTTAGCATCCATAACAGCTTGCCTCTTTTCTTGCTTAATTCTCTCTTTTTCTTCCCTTTTGGCTACTATAACAACTTGCTCTTTATTTTTTTTGAGCTTCTTAGCATCTATAACAGCTTGCCTCTTTTCTTGCTTAATTCTCTCTTTTTCTTTCCTTTTTGCTGTTACAAACTGAGGGTGTCCAGCCACCACACAAATCTCTTTTCCATTCCTGTAAATTTTGGCAATTCTTTTCTTTTGCACTAAATCAGATGGATCTTTGTAAAATGCTATGGACCTTGTCAACAGCTTCTTTTCATCTGGCCTGGGTGTCTCAAACATAAAATCCATAGGATTTTTGTCTGAGAACTTTGAATAGTTCCTTTTAGGCTTCAGAATTAGATTTGCTTTTGGAGATTTGATGCATGAGGTTTGGCCTTTTTCCAAGCTACCTAGACTCATTTCATTCACTGAGATTTGTTTGATTTGTGAGTGGTGAAGAAAAGTCTTGTCTGGTTTCTGTAGCTGACCAAATTTCTTCTGAATATCTGCATCAATCTTCTTCCATTTTTCATCTAGTTCCTTCTCAACAGCTGCAACATCAAGCATCTTGGGATTTGTCTTTGAATCAAGTTTAGCAGCTGTTGTTTGGATCAGATCAATGCTGTCCAATACTGGTGACTTTAGCAGAGTAATTTCTGGAACAATTACTTGATTGATTTGAACATTTATCACATGCTCCCCCTCATTGGTTGGCTCTGCTTGACTGACTTAGATTGTTGATTCTTTCTCCCCCTTTTTGTTATCATCAAGTCGAGTGGAGGTAGAAGTTTGTGCAGCCACCGGTTTTTATAGCAACTGAGTTTGCTGTGCTTGATGAAGATGAATGATTGTTAGAGAGGCCTCTACAACTTTCATTTTAGTGTCCAAAGAGTCCTCTTTTGTTGCAAGATTAGAACTTCTCCTCAACTGTCTGTTGATGTCAAGCATTGTTGTATTTGGAAATGTAGCATCCAATCTTTCAGAGACACTCTTCTTGACTTGGTCAATCCCTGTCTTGATTGAAGTGACATCTTGGTTGTGTTGAAGAGCTTGGATTTGATATAGTTGCAGAGAGTTGAGGTGTGCCTGTAGAAGCTTCTTGGTGCTAGCATTGGTAGTGGCCTGGAGAGCATTGTGTGTCTGTTGGATGATGTGAAAAAGAGTTGTCTTGAAATGCTGCTCATCACATTCTTTAGAAAACACCCAAGGAGGAATGTTTGATATAGATCCAGGGCCTGCTTCTCCCCCTATGTCCATGAACTCTTCACCATCATCTCCATCATCTCCAAAGAAGTCTTCAGACTCACCAGTACCATAGTAAATGTCATCACCAGCTCTAGGTGGCATGGCTGTGATGGCATCCTTTGCTCTTTGCATTGATTCAGTTGTATGCACCAAGTTAAGCATCTTTTCTGCATTTTCATTGCCTTGTCCAACCAAAAGTTGATATGCTGGAACAGGATGAGTAAATGTCTCAGCATCCAAAGAGATGGGATCTATGACAGCTTGATCATGATGAAATAGTTTCTCTCTGTTTGCATCATTGGCATTCATTGACTCACTAACAATGATGTCCATCCTTATTTCTCCTATACCTGCATTTCTCTCATAATCTCTATTTTCTTGCATCAAGGGCTCCCCTTGGCTCACCACCCTCACACCCTCACCTTCACCTTCTAAGGTGGAACTCCTTTCACTTTTTTTTTCCAGGCTGGAAGAAATAGCCTGCATTTGGTCACTCTTTTCCTCTCCTTTTGCCTGGGAGCAACCCAGCCTCTCACTCATTTCACTCCCTTCCCTCAATCCTAAGAGTGATTGTACAATTACTAACTCATCTACACTTGTAACAATTATTGAATTTTCAGTGTGTGTAGAGACTACCGACGGATGGGGAACATCCATCGGGATAGTAGTTAGGCTAGCCGACGGATGACTGTTGTTAGGCACATCTGTCGGGATACAATTACTAACCGACGGATGAACAATATCCACCTGAATAGAAGAAATGAATGAGTTTGGAGTGGAGACTATTGTAGACTCTGTGCAGATTGATGAAAATTTGGGCACAAATGTCTCAATAGATCCTGAAAGAATTGGCAAGTGAGCCAACAAATCATCCAAAATATGATGCTCACTTGTACTAGATTTTGGCTTCCCAACAGAATTAAAGAAGGGGAATCAGGAATTGATGTGTTAATCATATCCACATCCAGAGAATTTGTGGGAGAGTTTGGTGTTTGAGGTGCTTCTATCACAAGAGATTTTGGCTGTGACTCCACATTTATTGGAGCCACATCAAGCTGAATTTGAGATGGTGCAGTGACTGAGTCTTTAGATCCAGTTTGCACTGTGTGTGTTCCCTGTGCATCCCCAAGGGTTTTAGATCTCTTCTTTCTGGCATAGGTTTGAGGTGCACTTGTGTCCCTTACCCTCTTGGTATGTGCTCCTGGTTGGGAACTTGTTTCAATTGCAACATCCTTTTGGGATGATGAAACTAGAATTGTGCTAATTTCCTTATTAACTACCACAATTTGTTGGGAAACTGTGGTGTAGCTAGACTTGTGCACACTTTCCTCACCAACCTTATCCTTAAGGTTTCTTTGATTTTCACCCTGTCCCTCACCTAACTCACTACCCTGCACACTACCCTCTTTAGGTTTGGTAGATTTTATTACTGGTTTCTTTTGAGAGAAACCAGAGGGAGCTTTCTTTACTTTAGATTTTGAAGTTTTTGTGGTGGTAGCTTGGGTAAACATCTGTTGGGTCATTGACACAGATGCCATAGCTACAGTTAAAGGCAAAGAAATTTTTGAGGTTAGAATAGTAGATACAGTGGTGTTTACCTCACTTACCTGAGGACCCTCCATGTTTGGAAAGTAAAATAGGGGCACCTCTTTGTGGTGACTTGCTCTGTTGAGATCTGCAATGATTCTCCTTTCTTGAACCCAACAATTCAGTTAGTTGGTTAGGTTCTCAATAGCAATATTTTTAATAAGATGGTTAGCAAGCATCATAAAGAATCTTGCATAATAGACATTTTTGCCTCTCTTATTAACTTCCCCTAACTTATAGCCTAATTCAAACATAACCATGTTATTGAAATTATGATAATTATCAGTAACTAATATATAAAGCATGTTAAGCATGTCAGTATTGATAGAATCAAAATTACTTATCTTACGAGAAAATACCTTGGTAACTACATCACACAGATAACTCCATTATTTTCTAATACCTAACCTCCTAATCTCACTTAACTTAGAGGTAGGGAGTGCATAGCCAACAAAATTAAGCATGGTAACTAAATTAACATCTGTGTGTGGAACAGTAGTAGTGTTTTCAGGAATCTTAAAGCATGCTTAAATTATGTCATTGTTAATGCAGGATTGCTTACCATTGAGAGTGAAAGATATGGTTTTGTCTGTAGACTGGTACACAGGCTTCAAAAAGTTCATCATTTTGTGAAAATCTTCATATTGTGGAATTTCCTTGTTCACAAGAGCTACAAAGTTGTTCTTTTCATAGATGAATCCAGACTGAGACATGATTTGACTACTGGTGCCATTGTTAAAGTAAGGGAATTTGCAGAGAGAAGGAGATTATTTACTTTGGAGAAGAATAGAGTTAGAGCAATTGATTTGAGAGTGATAAAAGAAAAGAATGAAAATAAATTTTGCTTTTATACCATCTCAAAAATAAACTGTCAAAAGTAATAAAGTAAAATAAAGTAACCAATCAAAATAGCCCAAAATAGCTGTTTAAAATAAATAAACTGTCAAAATTCTGTCAATTATCCATCGTGATATACTTACAGACTGTTAGTATATCCGATGGATAATGTTCAGAGTTCCAACGGCTAAGGTTAAGACAAATCGACGGATGAGAATAAAGCAATTATCCGTCGGGAAAAAAATAATCCAGAAAAGTAATTGATTTTATTAAGATATTCTATTCCGATGGATAATCAAACTCGATGGATAATGAGCATCTGTCGGGATGTAAATTTTGACTTAACCAAAATTTCATCTAAAACAGAAAAATCAATTAAGTTTCTGCCTCTATTATAACTTGGAAAAATATCTAAAATGATTTAAGAATAATTAAGCATACCTAACTCACTTACCAACCTAGAAAAGGTGGATTCATCAAGTGGCTTGGTAAAGATATCTGCAAGCTGCTTTTTACTTGGAACAAAATGAAGTTCCACAGTACCATTCATCACATGTTCCCTAATAAAGTGGTACTTGATGTCTATATGCTTTGTTCTTGAATGTTGTATTGTATTTTCAGTGATGGCAATTGCACTTGCGTTATCACAGAAAATAGGAATTTTGTCCACTTGTAGACCATAGTCCAACAATTGGTTTTTCATCCACAAAATCTGTGCACAGCAACTACCAGTAACAATATATTCAGCTTCAACTGTAGAAGTAGAAACTGAATTTTGCTTTTTACTGAACCAGGACACAAGCTTGTTCCCTAGAAATTGACAAGTTCTTGTTGTACTTTTTCTATCAATTTTACAACCTGCATAATCTGCATCTGAATAACCAGTTAAATCAAAACCAGAATCTCTAGGGTACCAAATGCCAATTTTTGGTTTCCCTTGAGATATCTGAAAATTCTCTTAATAGCTACTAAATGAGATTCTCTATGATCAGCCTGAAATCTAGCACAAAGACAGTTAGCAAACATTATATCTGGCCTACTAGCTATTAAGTACAGGAGTGAGCCAACCATGCCCCAATAGCTTGAAATATCCATAGACTTTTCAGTAGTGTTTAATTCAAGTTTAGTTGCAGTGGCCATGGGAGTTTTTGCAGATGTGCAATCCATTAGATCAAACTTCTTTAAAAGATCATAAATGTATTTGGTTTGACTAATGAATATTCCATCACTAACTTGCTTAACTTGTAAACCAAGAAAGTAAGTTAGTTCTCCCATCATGCTCATTTCATACTTACTTTGCATCAATTTGGCAAACTTTTTGCAAAGTTTTTCATCCGTAGAGCCAAGTATAATATCATCTACATAAATTTGAACAAGTATACTAGAGCCATTAATATTTCTAAAGAATAAAGTTTTATCAACAGTACCTCTTGTGAAGTGATTTTCTAAAAGAAACTTTGATAAAGTGTCATACCAGGCTCTAGGTGCTTGCTTCAATCCATAAAGTGCTTTCAAAAGATAGTAGACATATTCTGGAAAATTTGGATCTTCAAAACCAGGAGGCTGGCTGACATAAACTTCCTCCTCCAAATCTCCATTCAGAAAGGCACTTTTGACATCCATTTGATAGACTTTGAAATTGGCATGGGCTGCATAGGCTAAGAAAATTCTGTTGGTTTCAAGTCTTGTAACAGGAGCAAAAGTTTCATCAAAATCTATTCCTTGTTGTTGACAATAGCCCTTAACAACCAATCTAGCTTTGTTCCTGATAACTGTGCCATTTTTATCCATCTTATTTCTGAATACCCACTTGGTGTCAATTGGTATCTTTCCCTTGGGCTTGGGAACCGATTTTCATACCTTGTTCCTTTCAAATTGGTTTAGCTCCTCCTGTATAGCTAAAATCCAATCAGGATCCAACAGGGCTTCTTCTATCTTCTTTGGTTCTTCCTTGGAAAGGAAGCTGCTATACAAACACTTTTCTTGAGTTGCTTTCCTTGTTTGAACTCTAGAAGATGCATCACCAATAATGAGCTCAAAAGGGTGATCTTTAGTCCATTTTCTCTATTGTGGTAGATTAGCTCTAGATAAAGTGGCCTCATTATTGTCTTGATGTGTGACTGAGTTTTGATGATGAGAAACTCCCCCTGAGTTTGTGAATCTTTGACTTGAGGAAGGGGTACTATCTGTAGGTGATCTGTTTTGACTCTCAGCTTCTCTCATTATTCCGACGGATGATGCACTTTGTATCTCGACGGATGAAGCTGATTGTCTCCCGACGGATGAGGCAGATTGTAACTCGGTAGATGTCGAATTATGTGCTTCATTAGTTGTAGATTTTTCTGTATTATCTTTAGCTACTGTTTCTTGATCACTCTCATCATCACTATCATCACTAACCATCTCAATATTATCAAATTTGAGGCCTTCATGGAAATATCCATCTTGCAGTCCTTTAATTTCTTTATCATCAAACACAACATGTACTGATTCCATAACAATGTTGGTTCTTAGATTGTAGACTCTATATGCTTTTCCAACAACATATCCAATAAAAATTCCTTCATCTGCTTTGGCATCAAACTTCCCATGTTGATCAGTTTGATTCCTTAAGATATAACATTTGCAGCCAAAGACATGGAGAAAATTTAGAGTTGGCTTCCTATTCTTGAACAATTGGTAGGGTGTCATGCATTTTGCTTGATTAACCAAAGAGATATTCTGAGTGTAGCAAGCAGTATTCATAGCTTCAGCCCAAAAATATGTTGGTAACTTTGATTCTTCAAGCATTATTCTTGTAACTTCAATAAGAGATATGTTCTTCCTTTCCACTACTCCATTTTATTGTGGAGTTTTTGCTGCAGAAAACTCATGCATAATCCCACTTTCTTCACAAAATGATCTCATCACAGAATTCTTGAACTCAGTTCCATTGTCACTCCTGATTCTTCTAACCTTAAAGTCAGGATGATTGTTGACTTGCCTTATGTGATTGATGATGATTTCATTAGCTTCATCTTTGGACTTCAGAAAATATGTCCAAGAGAACTTTGAGAAATCATCTACAATTACTAGGCAATATTTTTTCCTTGAGATGGACAACACATTTACTGGTCCAAACAAATCCATGTGCAACAACTGCAAAGGTTCTTCAATTATTGAATCAAGCTTCTTTCTGAATGATGCTTTAATTTGCTTTCCTTTCTGGCAAGCATCACACAATCCATCCTTAGTAAACTCCACTTGAGGAATACTTCTAACCAATTCTTTCTTGACAAGCTCATTCATGGTCTTGAAGTTTCGATGGGACAACTTCTTGTGCCATAGCCAACTTTCATCTTGACTTGCTTTACTGAGAAGACAAGTGAATGATTCTACATTTGATGAGTTGAAGTCAGCTAAGTACACATTTCCTATTCTCACTCCAGTGAGAACCACTTTGTTGCTCTTTATGTTTGTCACAACACAGGCTTCTAAATTGAAAGTAACTGAATTGCCCTTATCACAAAGCTGGCTAATACTCAACATATTATGCTTGAGACCATCCACTAGGGCAAACTCTTCAATGATGACATTGTCCTTTGAAATTAAGCCATATCCCACAGTATAAGCCTTGATGTCATCTCCAAAAGTAATACTTGGGCCAACTCTTTCCTTGAACTCAGTGAGCAGGGTAGAATCTCCAGTCATGTGCCTTGAGCAACCACTATTTAGATACCAAAGATTCTTTCTGTTTCCCTGCGCACATCAAAATCAAATCAAGTTAATTTTGGTACCCAAGTTTCCTTGGGTCCTGCCTTGTTAGCTCTCTTCTTTGGTTTCTTGGATTTGAGCTCATTTGACTTGGGGATTTCTAATTCATCCTTAGTCATTTGAGTTGGACCCTTGAAACCAGTCATTAAAACAGAATTATCATGCACAGTTTGATTAACGGGAAAAGGCATGCTATTTGTAAACATGTTATTCCAGTAAGGCATGCTAAGTGGCATTTGAGGCATACTAAATACAACATAATAAGGATTAGGTGCAAATGGCATATTAGAAAATTGTGCATTCATATTCTGAGTAGACATAATATTCATAGGCATGGTAAGCATGACAGTCATGTTGGGAAAAGAAGAGGGTGCAAACATGGGATTAGGCATGACAAGCTTGCAATTAACAGATAAATGATTAACACTACCACACTTAACAAAGATTTTTCTTGGAGCATATTTATCAGGTGTGTAGTTGTTATGTTTGTTAATCCCTACTTTCCCATTTATATTGTTTTTCCTTTTAGTTTAGTTTTGACCTCAATATTTTCTAATTTGTCATTCAATTGCTTGATAGGCAGATGCCCAACATTAACTCTATTTTCTTTTCTAAATTGACTCGATTTTCCTGGAATAAATTTTTTAGAAACTGATCCATATTTCTCATTTAACTTAGCTAACTTAGCTTTGCTAACTGGTTTACTCACAACCGACGGATGTGGTTCCTTATCTCTCGACAGATAATCCTCTTTATTATCCGACGGATGATTTTTATCATCCGTCGAGTCCACATCTGTCAACAATCCTTCAAGCAAATTGGATTCAAGCTTCTCTTTACTCTTCTTCCCGGCTGCATCACAAAATGACTCAATACCTTGAACTTTAGTGATTTCAGCATGAACATCTCTAGATGATTTCCATGCCTTAATCACTTCTTGTTCTCGTTCAAGCTGCTTCTTTTAAAATCTCTTCTTTCTTCAAGGACTCATTTAATTCATCCTTAGCAATCTTACACTCAATTCTCAATTTTTCAAATTCAATAAACTCAGATTCCAGCACATTATTCCTCTCACTTAAAACAATTTGTTTTCTTTAATTTTAGCATTTTCCTTAGTGAGGGACTTAAGTGTAACACGCAGGTGATATAATTATGTAGACATGTCATTTATTGCATCATTACACTCAACTTTAGATAAATGAGCTAGGTTAGTGGTGATTACCTGATTGCTTGAAGAACTGGTCTCTGTTTCATCTGATTTTGCCATTAGGGCTAGGTTGACATAGCTTGTATCTTCATCTCATCCATTCCATCTGCAGCCCAGTCATTCTCCTGAGTGATGAAAGCCCTTTCCTTTTGCTTGAGCAACTCAAAGTATTTCTGTTTATAATCAACAGGCTCAAACTTCTTTTTACTGGAATCAGACTTCCTACATTCATTGATAAAATGACCCGCCAAGCCACATTTGAAACACTTAAATTTTGACTTATCAACCATGTTTCTGTTTGGCTTGGCTGCTCCAAAATTCTTCTTGAATTTGAGCTTGGTAAATCTCTTGGATAAAAATTCTAGATGTTCATCAATATCATCCATGTCATCGTGGCTCAATTGATCTTCATTCTTAGCTACCAGCCCTTTACCTTTGCTTTCACAAACTTTTGATGTACACTTAACAACTTTTACCTTCATCTCTTTCTCCTTTACTAACTCAACAACCAGTGCTATGGACCCTCCTTTCTTCCTTCCTTTCTCCATCCTTTCATCTTGCTCTATTTCAAGCTCATTGGTTTTTAGGATGCCATACAGTCTCACCAAGGTGACTCCTTGTAATCTTGTGAATTTCTCAATGAGACTGTCATTGGCTTCCACTCCTTTGGAAGAGAGCTAAGGAACTTGAGGTTAGAGTCTTTTGTTTGATAAACTCTTCCATGCAGCTTTAGAGCATTTAGTAGCTTTTGAAATCTACTAAAGATATCTGTGAGTAACTCACTATCTTCACAGTGGAAATGCTCATATTGCTGAATTAGGAGCTGCATCTTGTTCTTCCTTACTTGCTCAGTACCATCACAAATAATCTGGATTGTGTCCCAAACTTCTTTGGTTGTTTTATAATTAATGATGTTATCAAACATATCACCATCAGCTTCATTGAACAAAATGTTCATGGCTTTCTTATCCTTCCTGACTTGCTCAATATCAGGATCTGACCATTCATGCCTAGGTTTTGGAACAGATGGTTCATTGCCAGTTGCAGCTCTCATTGGTACATGAGGACCTGTCTCTATGCAGTCCACATAGGCCTCATATTGGGAAAGAAGATGTAGGTGCATCTTCACCTTCAAGTGGTGATAATTGTCTTTGTCCAGAAATGGAATTTTAACTCCAACATTCTTTTTGTTCATCTTGTTGTTTGTTGTGATCTTTAAACTCTTTGTATTTCAAGAGCTTGCTCTGATACCAATTGTTATTCCCTAACAATACAATAAGAATTACAGAAGGGGGGGTTGAATGTAATTTTGGCTTCTTTTCTTGATTTTAAAACAGTTCTAACTTAATACATATAACAATGTTTGATTTGGTGTAGTGCGGAATATAAAGATAATTGAAATCAAGACACTAAGTAATAAAACACAAGCTTTAAAACTTTCTGGTAGATTTGAATGTATCCACCAGATATATATATATATATATATCAGTTTGAGAACTATGTGAAGCTTTGAATAGCTCATAGCTGCTTTACAAGTTAAACAAACAAACTTAAGAGAAATACTTACAGAATACGGCTTAATATGTTTCTGTGAGAAAATGTATTTGCTTAGTTAATTGTTCTATTTGCTACAGTTGGTTTATATATCATCAAGTTTACATGACAATAAGACAAGATAATAAAATAAAATATATCTAGTCTAACTCCATGCTACTTCACTACTCTATTCCAGGATCTTTGAATATCTTCACATTTGCATGGAAATGGTAATGCTTCTTTGTTCTCAAAATCCTGCTTAATAGGCTGCCACATTCCTTTTGCAAACACCCAATGCATGTGACTGTATTGTCACTGTCAACAGTTATTTTGAATTTGATCATCCGTCGGGACTATGTTTGTTATCCGTCGGGAGTCTTAATAATTATTCGTAGGGAGCTTTGTTGATCATCCGTCGGGAGTCTTGTAGATCATCCGTCGGGAGCTTGTAGATCATATGTTGGGAGTCTATCTGCCACTTGACTCTATTTCACTTCACTTATACAGAATTACAAGACATCTCATATTTATAATTAGTCAACATATTCTGCATATCAATCTAGTACTCAACATGACTTAGAGAATCCTACACAACCTATCAGACTAAAACATGTTATTTACAGAAATGTGCTACAGTACTTATTTGTTACATAAGCTACACTCTCGATAGATGTCAAATTGTCATCCATCGAGACTATAAAGTTCATCCGTCGGGACTATATTAGATCATCCGTCGAGAGCTAAAAATTTCATTAAGTTAAATCTACTAAGGTGTTTTGTTTAACTTATTCCCAAGGAGGAATAAGGATCCTGATTCCGAGAAGGTATGCCCGATTCCTTACTATTACCTTCACTGAGGATAGTGAAAATTTTAAGTTTGGGGTAGAAGTTGAAGGAATATGTTTGTGTGAGTCGCATATAGTTTGCATATTAATGATAGTTAGCGCATATAGTTGCATATTTGCCATGTAGTAGTTTTTTTTTGTAGTTTTTTTTATGATAGTTTGTTAATATAGTTTCATGCATTTATATAATAAAATGATCCCTTAGATGATTTTTTCGATTGATTTTTGATATTGATGCTAGTGTAGTGATATCGTATTTAGTGATGTTAAGTCTTATCGAATTAATTTGCATACTAGAGACAATTGTATTACACTAAGTCTTATAGGTTGCTTGAAGGCTAGATCATGGTCATGGTTTATTTGTTTGTCGAGGTTTAATCGTTTGTTTATATTTAGAATTTAGGATATTCTCTTAATAATAAATTAACATGGATATTTAAAAATTAGAGGAAATTGGATTTCATTGCTAGTTGTTGTGGCTAGGTGTCAAATGGCTAGTAGCCAGCTCATTTTATATGAGTAGTCTAGGTTTGAGCGAGATGGAGCGAAATACACTCGTTCAGAAATTTGTGAAAAAAAGAGAAAAAAGAGAAAAAAAGGAGAAAATGATAAAATATATAAGTGTTATGTATAATTGATCACGAGTGGGCTTTTTAGTACTCGAGTTATTAAATTCTTAGGGGACCTTGTGCCTAGTGACTTAAGACTTTTATAGTCTGGGATCCGCTAATCTAACGCTCGCTACATGGGTACTATTGTATAAGTCTTTTGTGGGCCTCACTCATTGTACGGTCAAATAAGCATATTTGTGTTTTTTATGTGTTATGAATAAAAGCGTGAATCCATATAAAACTCCAATATAAGAATTGAAGTGTTATAAGTTATTTTGAGTCTAGCTTTTATTTTATCTATAATCTTGCGATTATTTTGATGAGTAGTGAGTCATGATTATTGATCTAGTTGTGATGGTATATCTGTAAGTATTTGCACACACGCACATCTCTGGTTTGTAGGTTGATTTATATGGTTTGATTGATCTTTATGCGAATAATTGCATTTGTTGAGATATTGCTTGTTGATTGGTTTAGTTATTCTATGGGGATCGTTGCATTCATATAGTTGCATTCATGCATTTTTTGTTTCTTATTCTTTGAGTCTGTTTATGCTTGAGGACAAGCATCGATTCAAGTTTGGGGGTATGTTGAGTGGCATTTATGACACTTTATAACGCTCCATAAAGTTCTGAATTGGTGTATTTGTACTCAAGTTGTTGGTGTTTTAATGTGTTTTCTAGTATTTTTGCATTTCAGGCATTAATACGGAATTCAGTTGAATTAGCATTGATTTGATGCTAATATGGTGTTAGGATAGTGTCCAAGGAATAAAGGCTCGTGAAGACCACTTCATTGCAGCAAGAAAAGAAGGCAATTTCAGTTTTTCCAGAAGACCGGCGCGCCCGCGCTGTTAGCGCGCCCGCGCTGTCAGCGCGCCCGCGCTGGTGAAGCAGGCGGTCGCGCTAGGTTGGAATTCCAGATTTCTGTTTCAATTAGAAGACTATTTTTCCGGGCTTTTGGATTATTTGGGTTGCTATTTAAATTCAACAAAAAGACATTTTTCATAACGGAGCTTAAGGAGAAGATGACAAGAAGACCACCTATAGCACAATTCAATGAAGGCGAAGAAGAACTAGTTTATTCTTGTGAATCTTTGTTCTACATTATAATCTTGAATGCTCGTTTCTTGTTTTGTTGAACCTAATACTCTGGATTACATACTTTGTTTATTATTTGTTTTATAAAGACTACGTTTATTATACCATGATTTCATCGGAACCCACGTTGATGATGGGTCCGATTATGGGCTAATTGTTATTGTGGGGTTCTATCGGATTTATTTATGGATTTCTTTAGTTAATTTATTTCAATGCCTTTGTGTGTGGTGATTGTATGATAACCTAGTATTGGTTGTGCTTATTCATCTTGTGAGCGTCGTGAACTTATAAGATAGCGTGTTAATCTTTAATGAAGCGAAAGTGAATTTAAGAGTTTAGAACTTGACATGCTAGCATAGGTTCATGTATATGATATGCATGATGCGTAGGTAATTTTAACCATCTTACTTGCCCTATGTAATCACGATAGATAACTTGTGCATTAAACCGTTATGTTGTCAAATTTTATAGACATATAGGGTCTCAATATAATTGGTGTCTATTCAGCTTCTATCTCTTTTGTAGATGTCTGGTAGTATGGTATTCGTACAATGAAAGTTGGCGTTTATCAGTTTCGTGTTATCTGATTAGTGTCATCACCATTACATGCTAAGGTTAAGAATGAACAGGCTATTGAATGAAGTATTTACTGAATTTAGAATCCCATATTTGTGTTATATATTATTCAATTCTCTTTAATCTTTTAGTTAATGTTCTCTAGTATAATTCTCAATAGTTAATCGTAGTATAATCAAAACCCAAATTGTTATTCGTCTAGCATTGAATAATAGCCATATCATTGTTGCATAAGTGCATAAGTCACATAATTAACCTAAACAAGTCTCTGTGGGAACGAACTAGAAATAATTACCAGATTGTTTAGAGGCCGATAAAGCAGAAGAAGATAGTGATGCTTACCAAGATCCTCTCTCTATATTACTTGCGATTGCGTATACTTACGCGGATTATTAGCTTGTGTTTAGTGACTAACAAGTTTTTGGCGCCGCTGCCGGGGACTTGGTGTTAACTTTTAGTTTATGTGTTTGTCATCAGTGATCGTTAAAGTTCATTGACTCGGACATTGTTACTTACCTACTCTTTTCCTTGTCATGTTTCAGGTACTCTAGCGAGCGTGTATGCATACGCGATCGTGGGCTCGTAAGAGAACTCTGGATCAAGCCGAGGAGGAAGCTGTAGTGATTCGAAGGGAAGTTTTTGAGGACGAAGAGAAAGAAGAAGCAGAAATTCCTAGAGCTTTGATGGACTATTCTCAGCCTAAGATCAATGATATTCAGTCGAGCATCATCAGACCAGCCATCTCGGCTAACACTTTTAAGATCAGGTCGAGCACGATTCAGATGATACATAACTCAGTTCAATTTGGGGGTTCTCCTACAGAAGACCCCAACATGCACATCAGGGATTTCATCGAGATCTGCGAAACTTTCAAGTTCAATGAGGTGACTGAAGATGCTATCAAGCTGTGACTCTTCCCATTCTCTCTGAGGGATAAAGCAAAGTGTTGGTTACATTCTCTACCACCAGGGTCTATCACCAAATGGGAGGATCTTGCTCAAAAGTTTCTCACTAAATTCTTTCCTATGGCGAAGACTGCTGCAATCAGGAATGCTCTTACTCAGTTTGCACGGCAAACTGGAGAATCTCCGTGTGAGTCTTATGATCGATATAAGGAGATGCTAAGGAAGTGCCCACACCATGACATGCCTGATTGGATGATTGTAAACTATTTCTACAATGGTTTGGGCGCACAGTCTAAACCTATGCTCGATGTAGCATCTAGTGGAGCCTCATGGGCCCAAAGCTATAATGAAGCTTATGAGTTGATTGAGCTCATGGCAGCTAATGAATACTAGAATCCCACACAAAGAATGTTGCAAGGCAAGGTAGCCGAAATTCTGGAAGTAGATATAGCTACTGCTATAGCTGCTCAACTTCAAGCTTTGACGATGAAAGTGGACTCTTTGGCTAATTATGGAGTTAATCAAATCACTAGTGTTTGTGAACTTTGTGCAGGGGAAAATGTAACTGAGCAGTGTGCTATTTCTAGCGAATCAGCACAATTTGTGAGCAACTTTCATAGATCACAGCAGCAAGCTCCGACCACTTATCATCCCAATAACCGCAATTATCCTAACTTCAGCTGTAGCAATAATCAGAATGCGGTGTAACAACCTTATCAGCCATACACAGCAAAGCAGTATAACCCTCCTGGTTTTCAACAACCGCAATATGCCCCTAGGCAATAACTTCAACTTCAGCAGTTACCGCAAGCTAATGAAAAATATGAATTGGAGGAGTTGAGGTTCATGTGCAAGAGCCAAGCTGTTTCTATCAAGACCTTGGAGAATCAGATTGGGCAGATTGCTAATGTATTACTAAATCGTCAACCTGGTACGCTTTCAAGCGATACTGAAGTTCCAGATAATAAGGAAGCTGAGGAGCATGTTAAGGCAATTACATTGAGGTTTGGTAAGGTTGCAAATCCTGAAAAAGCTAAGACTCCAGAATTTGAAGTTGAGGCTGAAGAAGAAGAAGTGGAGAAGGAAGCAGAAGTGGAACCAAGGAAGACTACTGTTGAGCACACCCCTCCTGAGGGTAATACAGGGGAGAAACAGATATATCCTCCACCTCCTTTTCCTAAGAGGCTGCAGAAGAAAAAGCTGGATAAGTAGTTTGAGAAGTTTCCGGAGGTGTTCAAGAAACTTCACATCAACATACCTTTTGCTGAAGCTCTTGAACAAATGCCTAGTTATGCGAAGTTTATGAAAGGTATTCTCTCTCGGAAGGTGAAGCTTGATGACTTAGTGATCGTTGCTCTCACGGAGGAATGCAATGCTGTGCTGCAACAGAAGTTGCCTCCGAAGCTTAAAGATCCTGGAAGCTTTACTATTCCATGGACCATTGGAAAAGTGTCATTTGACAAATGCTTATGTGACTTGGGAGCTAGCATCAATCTGATGCTTTTGTCAATCTTCAAGAAGTTGGACTTGCCGGATCCAAAGCCTACTTATATGACTTTGCAGTTAGCCGATCGTTCTATTACTTATCCACGAGGCATTGTTGAGGATGTTTTGGTCAAAGTGGATAAACTCATCTTTCCTGCTGATTTTGTAATTCTTGATTTCGAGGAGGACAAGAAGATTCTCATAATCTTAGGAAGACCTTTCTTGGTGACTGGCCGAACCTTGACTGATGTGCAGAAAGGTGACCTCACCATGCGAGTGTTGGATCAGGATGTAACTTTTAATGTGTTCAATGTGATGAAGTTACCTACGGAAAATGAGGAGTGCTTAAGGGCGGAGTTGGTTGATTTTGTGATTACTTCAGAACTTGATCAATTGCTAAGGTCTGATGCCTTAGAAAAGGCCTTGTTGGGGAATTCCGATAGTGAAGATGATGAAGGGGATGAGTAGTTACAATTTCTGAATGTTTCTCTCTGGAAGAGGAAGATGGATATGCCTTTTGAATCTCTTGGAATGGAGGAGCTCAACAAATCTCCTAAGTGCCTCAAGCCATCTATTGAGGAATCCCCTACTCTTGAGCTTAAGCCTTTAGATGAACATTTGAGGTATGCATTTTTAGGTGATGCATCTACTTTGCCCATTATTATTGCATCTGACCTTTCAGGTAGCGATGACGAAAAACTCTTAAGAATTCTGAGAGAATTCAAATCGGCAATTGGATGGACGATATCAGATATCAAGGGAATCAGCCCTTCTTATTGCATGCATAAAATTCTGCTAGAGGAAGGAAGCAAGCCTACTGTTGAGCAACAGAGAAGGCTAAGTCCGATCATGGAAGAGGTTTTGAAGAAGGAAATCCTCAAGTGGCTAGATGCAGGGATCATCTATCCTATTTCTAATAGTTCATGGGTAAGCCCAGTTCAGTGTGTGCCAAAGAAAGGTGGTATCACGATGGTAGCAAATGATAAGAATGAGCTTATTCCTACACGAACAGTCACGGGGTGGAGAGTTTGTATGGATTATAGGAAGCTGAACAATGCCACGAGGAAGGATCACTTCCCTCTTCCTTTCATTGATCATACGCTTGATAGATTAGCTGGGCATGAGTACTACTGTCTTCTGGATGGCTATTCGGGCTATAATCAAATTTGCATTGCTCTAGAAGATCAGGAGAAGACTACTTTCACTTGTTCATTTGGTACTTTCGCCTTTAAAAGGGTTTCTTTTGGTTTATGTGGAGCACCGACCATATTTCAGAAATGCATGATGGCTATCTTCTGTGACATGATTGGTCAGAATGTGGAGGTATTCATGGACGATTTCTATATGTTTGGCAATTCATTTTGATGAGTGCTTGCAGAATCTAGGCGACGTTCTCAAGAAGTGTGTTGAGACCAATCTGGTTCTCAATTTGGATATATGTCACTTTGTGGTGCGACAGGGCATTATTCTTGGGCACAAGGTCTCTAGTAAGGGTCTTGAGGTGGACAAAGCCAAAGTGGAGGTCATCGAAAATCTTTCCCCACCAATTTCTGTTAAGGGAGTTCGCAGTTTTCTTGGTCATGCGGGCTTCTACAGGCGGTTCATCAAGGACTTCTAAAAAATTTCTAAACCTTTGTGCAATCTTCTGGAGAAAGATGTTCTGTTCAAGTTTGATGACGAGTTCCTAGCTGCTTTTGAGTTCTTGAAAAATAGTTTAATCATGGAACCTGTCATAACTGCACCTGATTGGTCTGAACCGTTTGAAATGATGTGCGATGCAAGTGGCTATGCAGTTGGAGCAGTTATTGGGCAGAGAAAGAACAATATATTTCATGTGGTATACTATGATAGTAAGACCCTAAATGGTGCTCAACTGAATTATACTACTACAGAGAAAGAACTTTTGGCTATTGTCTACGGTTTTAAGAAATTTTGATCTTATCTGCTTGGGACGAAGGTGACAGTTTTCACTGATCACGCTGCAATTCGATATCTCATTTCGAAGAAGGACTCGAAGCCTAGATTGATTAGATAGGTTCTTTTGCTTCAGGAATTTGAGTTGGAGATCAAGGATAGAAAAGGTACTGAGAATCAATTCGTTGATCATCTCTCTCGTTTAGAGGATCCAAGTGCAACTTAACTGGATAAGATATTAATAAATGAGTCTTTTCCCGATGAGCAGTTGTTCGGAGAGCAAGAGGAAGAACCATGGTTTTCAAACATTGTGAACTACCTTGTGAGTAATATCATGCCTCCTGACTTGTCGTGCACTCAAAGGAAGAAGTTTATGCATGAAGTGAAGTGGTATATGTGGGATGAGCCATTTCTTTTTCGACAAGGAGCTGACAAAATCATCAGGATATGTATTCCTTACAGCAAAACGGGGGGGGGGGATCTTGCGAGATTGCCACTCAACGGCTTATGGAGGACATTATTGTGGAGAAAAGACAGCAGCTCGTATTCTTCAAGCAGGTTTCTTTTAGCCGACTTTGTTTAAAGATGCTCATCAGTTCGTTTTGAAATGTGATCGATGTCAACGTGTGGGTAATATGTCCAAGAGGGATGAAATGCCTCTTAATGTGCTTCTCGAGGTTGAAGTCTTCGATGTTTGGGGAATTGACTTCATGGGGCCATTTGTCTTATCTTGTAACAATCAGTATATCTTGTTGGCAGTCGATTATGTCTCGAAATGGGTTGAAGTCAAGACGTTGCCAACATACGATGTGAAGGTAGTGCTTAATTTTCTTCATAAGCATATATTCACAAGATTTGGAACTCCAGGAGTCATAATCAGTGATGAAGGGTCGCATTTTTGTAATCACAAGTTTACTGCCATGGTGCAAAGGTATAATATGAATCATCGCATTGCTACGGCTTATCATCCTCAGACAAATGGTCAAGCTGCGGTATCTAACAGAGAGATCAAGTGCATTTTAGAGAAAGTTGTGTGTCTATTAAGGAAAGATTGGTCTTTGAAGGTTGATGAAACTGTTTGAGCGTATAGAACAGCATACAAGACTTCATTAGGAATATCACCGTTTCAGTTGGTTTATGGTAAGGGGTGTCATTTGCCGGTGGAGCTCGAGCATAAAGTGTATTGGGCTTTGAAGAAGTTGAATCTTGATTTGGATGCTGCTGGAAAGAAGAGGATGCTTCAATTGAATGAACTCGATGAATTTCGACTTCAAGCATATGAAAACAACAAAATGTATAAGGAGAAAGTCAAGAGGTGGCACGATAGGGGTCTAGTGCTCAAATCATTTTGCCGGGGCAACAAGTTCTTTTGTTTAACTCTCGTCTCCGTCTTTTTCCTGGGAAGTTGAAGTCAAGGTGGTCAGGGCCGTTTGTTGTCAAAACCGTGTTTCCACATGGAGCGGTGGAAATTTTTGAGATTGATCTGGGCCAAGTATTCAAGGTAAATGGTCAGAGGTTGAAGCATTACTATGGTAACACGGCAAACTGTGAGGTGGTTAGTGCCGTTTTATTGTCCGTTTGATCTCGCATTTCTATGTCAAGCTAACGACGGAAAGCAAGCGCTTCTTTTGAGACAACCCAAGTTTATTGTACATTAGTAGATAGAGAAAGAAGAAAGAAAGAAGAAAAGCAAAAAAAAACTCAAAAATAAATAAATTTCGGGGCCAACTACAGTAGCACGGCGCGCCCGCGCTGAGGAAGCGGGGCGGCCGCGCCACTTTCCCAGAAATAGAGCGCGGCCGCGCTGAAGGAGCGCGCGGCCGCGCTGTCCCCTGAATCCGGAAAAAAAAATGAAAGCTGAGAAAAGAGAAAATCGGGGACTTATTCCAAAAATCAATTTCTACCCGAATTTTACTATTCCACATCCAAAATTTCCCTATCCAAATCAAACCCATTATTCCCACTATTCCCATAATCAAATCCCACTTCTATTCCATATCTAATTCTCTTCCAATCTCCTATATATACACACACTTATACACAAACTTCTTCATCACTTCTCAAATTCTCAAACACAATTCTCTCTCAAACACTTATCTTTTATTCTCTCTTATTCAATTCCAATGGCACCCAAAAGACAGCGAACTCAAGTAAGTAGCAGCACCACTGATTCTTCGAGTGCAGGCGGTGTGAGGCCAAGGTTTTCAACTCCCGGGGCTGAAGCGGAGTATACGAGGATTCTCTCGAAGCCTATAGCCAAGGAGTGTGGTTTTCTGCCATCAGGGAAAGATGGTAAGTTGTTGGAGATGATCTTGGAGATGGGATGGGTTGCTTTTTGTGAGGCACCCGTTGTTGTGCCCATAAGTGTGGTTCATGAGTTTTATGCTAATGTGAAGGCGGAGAAGAATGGTTTCACTGTGGTTCGGGGGATGACGGTGGAGTATAGTGCTGAGGCAATAATGAGGGTGATTGATTAGCCCGCGAGGAAGCCCGGTCAAGATATTTGGAACGGAAAGACTCCAGAGGAGTTTGATTTGGATTTGATAGTTGCTACTCTGTGTGTGCCTGAGACTCACTGGGAGTTCAAGAGGGGCACAACTGATTATTCCACGTTCCCTGCTTCGTGCATGAACAGGTTTGCACGTGCATGGAATTCTTTTATTTTTTCCAACATCATGCCATCTTCTCACGTGCATGATATTACTGTGGAGCGTGCACGTTTGTTATGGGGTATTCTGCAGGGTGACTATGTGGACCTTGGTATGGTTATTCATCAAGGGATTCTGAGATTTTTGCGAGGGAGTACTACGGGTTCTATACCCTATGCGTCCATTGTGAGGAAGTTGTATGTGGCAGTTGGTGTTTATTGGCCAGCACATGAGTAGCTCCAGCTTCTGAGTGCCCCGATTGACAGCACCACTTTGTTGACGATGCAAGAGTGGGATGGAGGTAAGCCTGATTTAAAAAAGCCTGGGTACTCTTTTGACCATCTTCCAGGTAGAAGTCCAGCTGCTGGGGCAGTTCAGACGAGCAGAACAGCTTGGAGATCTTAGTTGGCTGAAGAGGCCGGTCCATCGCAGCAGGAGCAGGAGGAAGCACGAGCAGATATTAGAGTTGGTATGAACATGACGCAGTATAGGCGTCTAGCGAGGAGGATGGATGCGATGCATGACATCTATAGTTGATTTGCACGTGATCTCACCCAGACATTAGGGACTGCTTTCAGGGCTAATTTTGGTGAGGACTCAGTGTATCCACCTCTAGACATGCCTTACATGCCACCCATTGGGGGTAAGGATCCTGATTCCGAGTAGGTATGCCTGATTCCTTACTATTACCTTAACTGATGATAGTGAAAATTTTAAGTTTGGGGTAGTAGTTGAAGGAATATGTTTTGTGTGAGTCGCATATAGTTTGCATATTCATGATAGTTAGCGCATATAGTTGCATATTTGCCATGTAGTAGTTTTTTTTGTTTTTTTAGTTTTTTATGATAGTTTGTTAATATAGTTTCATGCATTTGCATAATAACATGATCCCTTAGATGATTTTTACGATTGATTTGTGATATTGATGCTAGTGTAGTGATGTCGTATTTAGTGATGTTAAGTCTTATCGAATTAATTTGCATGCTAGAGACAATTGTATTACACTAAGTCTTATAGGTTGCTTGAAGGCTAGATCATGGTCATGGTTTATTTTTTTGTCGAGGTTTAATCGTTTGTTTATATTTAGAATTTAGGATATTCTCTTAATAATAAATTAACATGGATATTTAAAAATTGGAGGAAATTGGATTTCATTGCTAGTTGTTGTGGCTAGGTGTCAAATGGCTAGTATCCAGCTCATTTTATATGAGTAGTCTAGGGTTGAGCGAGATGGAGCGAAACACACTCGTTCAGAAATTTGTGAAAAAAAGAGAAAAAAAGAGAAAAAAAGGAGAAAAAGATAAAATATATAAGTGTTATGTATAATTGATCACGAGTGGGCTTTTTAGTACTCGAGTTATTAAGTTCTTAGGGGACTTTGTGCCTAGTGACTTAAGGCTTTTATAGTCTGGGATCCGCTAACCTAACGCTCGCTACATGGGTACTATTGTATAAGTCTTTTGTGGGCCTCACTCATTGCACGGTCAAATAAGCATATTAGTGTTGTTTATGTGTTATGAATAAAAGCGTGAATCCATATAAAACTCCAATATAAGAATTGAAGTGTTATAAGTTATTTTGAGTCTAGCTTTTATTTTATCTATTACCTTGCGATTGTTTTGATGAGTAGTGAGTCATAATTATTGATCTAGTTGCGATGGTATATCTGTAAGTATTTGCACACACGCACATCTCTGGTTTGTAGGTTAATTTGTGGGGTTTGATTGATCTTTATGCGAATAATTGCATTTGTTGAGATATTGCTTGTTGATTGGTTTAGTTATTCTGTGGGGATCGTTGCATTCATATAGTTGCATTCATGCATTTTTTGTTTCTTGTTCTTTGAGTCTGTTTATGCTTGAGGACAAGCATCGATTCAAGTTTGGGGGTATGTTGAGTGGCATTTATGACACTTTATAACGCTCCATAAAGCTCTGAATTGGTGTATTTGCACTCAAGTTGTTGGTATTTTAATGTGTTTTCTAGTATTTTTGCATTTCAGGCATTAATCCGGAATTCAGTTGAATTAACATTGATTTGATGCTAATATGGTGTTAGGATGGTGTCCAAGGAATAAAGGCTCGTGAAGACCACTTCATTGCAGCAAGAAAAGAAGGCAATTTCAGTTTTTCCAGAAGACCGGCGCTCCCGCGCTGTCAGCGCGCCCGCGCTGGTGAAGCGCGCGGCCGCGCCAAGTCGGAATTCCAGATTTCTGTTTCAATTAGAAGACTGTTTTTTCGGGCTTTTGGATTATTTGGGTTGCTATTTAAAGACAACAAAAAGACATTTTTCATAACGGAGCTTAAGAAGAAGATGACAAGAAGACCACCTATAGCACAATTCAACGATGGCGAAGAAGAACTAGTTTATTCTTGTGAATCTTTGTTCTACGTTGTAATCTTGGATGCTCGTTTCTTGTTTTGTTGAACCTAATACTCTGGATTACATACTTTGTTTAGTATTTGTTTTATAAAGACTACGTTTATTATACCATGCTTTCATCGGAACCCACGTTGATGATGAGTCCGATTATGGGCTAATTGTTATCGTGGGGTTCTAGCGGATTTATTTATGGATTTCTTTAGTTAATTTGTTTCAATGCCTTAGTGTGTGGTGATTGTATGATAACCTAGTATTGGTTGTGCTTATTCATCTTGTGAGCGTCGCGAACTTATAAGATAGCGTGTTAATCTTTCATAAAGCGAAAGTGAATTTAAGAGTTTAGAACTTGACATGCTAGCATAGGTTCATGTATTTGATATGCATGATGCGTAGGCAATTTTAACCATCTTACTTGCCCTATGTAATCATGATAGATTACTTGTGCATTAAACCGTTATGTTGTCAAATTCTATAGACATATAGGGTCTCAATATAATTGGTGTATATTCAGCTTCTATCTCTTTTGTGGATGTCTGACAGTATGGTATTCGTACAACGAAAGTTGGCGTGTATTAGTTTCGTGTTATCTGATTAGTGTCGTCACCATTACATGCTAAGGTTAAGAACGAAAAGGCTATCGAATGAAGTATTTAATGAATTTAGAATCCCATGTTTGTGTTATATATTATTCAATTCTATTTAATCTCTTAGTTAATGTTCTCCAGTATAATTCTCAATAGTTAATCATAGTATAATCAAAACCCAAATTATTATTCGTCTTAGCATTAAATAATAGCCATATCATTGTTGCAGAAGTGCATAAATCACATAGTTAACCTAAACCGGTCTCTGTGGGAACGAACTAGAAATAATTCAATATTACTTGCGATCGTGTATATTTGCGTGAATTATTAGTGTGTGTTTAGCGACTAATAATATGGCAAACCGTGAGGTGGTTAGTGCCATTTTATTATCAACTTGATCTCGGAATTCTACGTTAAGCTAGCGACGTAAACCAAGCGCTTCTTGGGAGGCAACCCATGTTTGTTGTACATTAGTAGGAAAGAAAAGAAGATAGAACGAAGAAAAACGAGAAGAAAATAGAAAAAAAATTCAAAAAAAAATCAGAAAACAGGGCATCTTTTCCAGGAGCATGGCGCGCCCGCGCTGGGAAGCGGGGCCACCGTGCTGAAACAACAGAAACACGGCACGCATGCGTTCCCAGGCGGGGCGACCGCGGTGAGGCCCTGGACTCGAAAAAAATAGGAAAAACACAAAAAGAGTTCAACAGAAGTTACCCTCCTTCCTTATATCCAAATTTATAGCCCTCAAAACATCTTATTATCCCCACTAAACCCATAATCATATCCCACTTCTAATTCTAATTCTTTGTATATACATACAATTATATACATCCATCTCCACCTTACTTTTATTCTCTCAAATCCTAAATATCTCTACACACCTCTCTTATCTCAATTTATCAATTCCAATGGCACCAAAGAGAGCCCGCACTCAAGTAAGCAGCAGCACTAACCCCGCCACTACCGATTCTTTGAGTGTTGGGGGTATGATGCCACGATTTGCTACTCCGGAGGCTGAAGCGGAGTACACAAGGCTTTTGTCTAAGCAAATAGCGAAAGAGAGGGGTTTTATACCTTCAGTTAAGGATGGTAAGCTTCTTGAGATGATTTTAGAGATGGGATTGGTTTCGTTTTGTGAGGCACCTGCGGCTGTGCCTATGAGTATCGTTTGCGAGTTCTATACGAATGCAAAAGCTGATAAGAATAGGTATTTGGTGGTGCGTGGGTTGACAGTGGACTACACTCCGGAGGCTATTCGCAGGGTTATCAACTAACCCGAGAGACAACCAACTCAGGAGGAATGGGTGAATAAAACAGGGGAGGACTTTGATTTGGATCTGATTGTGGCTACGTTGTGTATCCCAAAGACACAATGGAAGTTGAAGAGGGGATCGAACGAGTATCTTAATTTCCCCGCTTCAGGCATGAACAGGTTTGCTCGTGCTTGGAATACTTTTATTTGTGCGAATATCATGCCTTCTTCTCATGTGTATGAAGTGACTGTGGATCGTGCGAAGTTGTTATGAGGGATTTTACAGGGAGATTATGTGGATCTCAGTTCTGTTATTTATCAGGGTATTTTGTGGTTTTTACGTGGAGGCATTACGGGTTTTATCCCTTATGCCTCGATTGTGACCAAGCTTTTTGTTGCGGTGGGTGTTCATTGCCCGCACACGAGCAGCTTCAGTTACCGAGCGCTCCCATCGATAGTTATACGATCTTGAGCATGCAGGAGTGGTATGGTGGAAAGACTGACGAGAAAGGACTTGAGTACACCTATGATCATTTATCGGGTGGTCAGACAGCCGATCAAGCGTATGCTGGTGATTCGAGTCAGGCATGCAGAGCAGCGTGGAGACATCCGATGGGTGAGGCTAGTTCTTCGCAGCAGCAGGAGACAGAAGATAGTGCTGGTTTGGGCTCGACGCAGTATATGCGTTTGACGAGGCAGATGGATGCGATGTATGACATCCATAGCAGGTTTGCACAAGATCTTACTCAGGCTTTGGGTACAGCTTTTCGAGCCACGGGGGTTGACATTCAGTGGCCAGTTTTTGGAGAGAATTCTGTGTACCCACCTCCTGACACTCCACCCGCGGAGGGTGATGATGATTCTTCTTCCAAGTAGGTATGCCTTGATTCCTTTCTATTACCTTCACTGAGGACAATAAAATTTTAAGTTTGGGGGTGGTAGTTAAGGAATATTTGTGTGTAAGTCCATATAGTTTGCATATTCATGATAGTTTAGTTCATATAGTTTGCATATTTGTCATGTAGTTATTTATTTTTGTTTTTGTTTACGTATTTGTTAACATGTTAGTATGTTGCATATAGTTGCATTGGCATTATATCATGATCCCTTATGTTGCTTCTTCGATTAATTTGGGATGTTAATTTGAGTGTAGTGATGTCCTATAGAGGAATGTTAAGTCCTAACGAATTGATTTGCAGGCTTGAAAGAAGAAAATTTTCACTAAGTCTTATAGGTTGCTTGAGTGCTAGATCATGATCTTGACTTGTTTGTTTTTCAAGGTTTAATCACTTGTTTATGTCTAGCATTTATGATATTCTCTTAGTGACGAAATAACATGGATTTTTAAAATTGGAGAAAAACTTGGATTTCAATGCTAGTTATGGCTAGGCGACAAATGGCTAGTAGACGACTCATATTTATATGAGTAGTCTTGGGTTGAATGAGATGGAGCGAAACGAACTCGTTCAGAAATTGTGAAAAAAATGGAAAAAAAAGAAAAAAGAAGAAGAAGAAATAAAGAAAGAAAAAGAAAAAAATATGTGTTATGCATAATTGATCACGAGTGGGCTCTTTAATACTCGAGTTATTATGTTCTAGGGGATTTTGTGCCTAGTGACCTAAGGCTTTTATAGTCTGGGATCCGCTAACCTAACGCTCGCTACATGGGTATTATTGCATAAGTCTTTTGTGGAACTCGCTCATTGCACAATCAAATAAGCATGTTTGTGTTTTTTTTGTGTTATCAGTAAAAGCATGAATCCTTGTATAACTCTGAAAAATTTGAGGTGTTGTCAGTCATTTTGTGTTTATCGTTTATTCTGTTTATAACCTTGTGATTGTCTTGATGAGAGGTGAGTTATGATTATAGATCTAGTTTCGAGAGTATATCTGTTCAGCAATTGTACACACGCACGTTTCTGGCTTGTGAGTTGATTTGTGGGATTTGATTGAACTTTGTGCGAATAATTGCATTCTTTGAGATGTTGCTTATTGATTGGTTTAGTTATTCTGAGGGGATCATTGCATTCATGTTAGTTGTATTCATGCATTCATGTATTTTTATTTTTTTTATTTTTGAGTCTGTGATGCTTGAGAACAAGCATCGATTCAAGTTTGGGGGTGTGATAAGTTGCATTTATATCCACTTAGAATACTTCGTAAGGGCTCGAATTGGTATTTTGTACTCAAGTTGTTTCTGTTTTTGATGTGTTTTTGTAGTGTTTTACATTTCAGGGAATATTTTGAAGAAATAATAGATTTTATATTATTTGTATGCTAGAAGAGTGTTATGATGGATCCTCGGCCGATTGCGCACAAGAAACCAACACGAGAAGGTCAAGAAAACATAAAATTTCAGTTTTTCCAGAAAGCCAGGATGACCGCACTACACTTGGGAGCGACCGCGCTCGTTTAGCAGAAAGTCAGGGCGGCCGCGCGGGATCTTAGGGCGGCCGCGCTAGGTCGATTTTTCAGAATCCTGAGTCTAATAGAGGATTGAATTTTTGGACTTCTGCTATAATTGGGCTGGTATTTAAAGATTCTAAAAAGACATTTTTCAGATACGAGAGCAAGGAGGTAGCAGCAAGAAGACCTCATAGCACAATACAATGAAGGAGAAGAAGATCTAGTTTATACTTGTGATTTTTTGCTTAAGTTGTAATCTTGGATGCTAGTTTTCTTTGTTGTTTGAACCTAATACTCTTGTTAACGTACTTTGATATATTTATTCAGTTATTCAGACCTAGTTTATCTTTGTTTATTTACCATGCTTTCATCGGAACCCATGGTGACGATGAGTTCGGTTATGAACTAATCATTGTCATGGGGTTCTAACGGATTTACTTATGGATTTCTATAGAGTTTTGATAGCTAAGTGTGTGGTGATTGTATGATATCCTAGTATTGGTTGTGCTTATTCGTCTTATGAGCGTCGCGAACTTATAAGATAGTGTGTTAATCTCTATTGAAGCGACAATGAATATAGAGGTTTAGAACTTGCCATGCTAGCATAGGTTCATGTATTCATTATGCATGATTCATAGGTAATTTTAACCATCTTCCTTGCCCTATGTAATCACGATTGATAACTTACACATTAAACCTTTATGTTGTCAAATTCTATAGACATATAGGGTCTCAACATAATTGGTGTCTATTCAGCTTCTATCTCTTTTGTGGATGTTTAGTAGTAGGGTATTCGTACAACGAAAGTTGGCGTTTACTAGTTTCGTGTTATCTGATTAGTTGTCATCACCATTGCATGCTAAGGTTAAGAACGATGACTTTGAATGAAGTAGTAATGAACTTAGAATCCCATGTTAGTCTCATATAGTTAATTCAATTAATTTTAATCTCTTAGTTATTTGCATGCTAGTTTAATCTTAGTTATAAACATCTCAAATTTGTTATTATCTTAGCATTGAGCGATAGCCATACCATCGTTGCATAAGTGCATAATCTTAAGTTAACCAAAAAGTGTCTATGTGGGAATGAACCAGAAAGTATTATATATTACTTGTGAACGCATATACTTGCATGTAAATTGAGCGCGTGTTTTCGCCCTAACAATTTAGTGGTTACAATTAGATCAAGATGCATAAATATGACATCCCAACATAATTATTCATCACCGAATTTTATGTTTTTTGTTATCTTGTTATGACATTTGTTCTCAAGAATGCAGGAGCCATGTACCAGAGAGTGGTAAATATGATTTTTAAGGATCTTATTAGGAAGACCATGAAGGTCTATGTAGATGACATGTTAGTCAAGAGCCTTCTAAAAGCATCTCATATAGCCCATTTAAAGGAAGCTTTGGAGGTCTTGAGATATCACAAGATGATGTTGAATCCTGCCAAGTGTGCTTTCGGTGTAGGGTTTGGAAAATTTCTAGGATCGATGGTCTTCAAGAGAAGAATTGAGGCCAATGTTGACAAGATAAATGCCATACTGGATATGGAACCTCCAATTTCCATAAAGGACATTCAAAAACTAATTGGAAGAATTGCTACTTTAGGGATGTTTATTTCCAAATCTGGAGAAAAGTGCCTACCATTTTTTAAGACTTTGAAGAAGGTAAAAGATTTTTCTTGGACTGATGAGAGAGACAGATGGCATTCGAAGAACTGAAAAAATATATGGTTCAAGCCCTGCCTTTGGCAATACCAGTTTTGAATGAAACTTTGTATTTATACTTGGCTGTTTCCGAAAATGTCCTGAGCGCTGTGTTGGTGAAGGAGGAGGCTAAAATCCAAAAACCTATCTACTATGTCAACAAGATTCTACATGGAGCGGAGTTGAATTATTCCACTATAGAAAAGTTTTCCCTAGCTCTGATTATGGCTTTGAGGAAGTTGTGTCCTTACTTTTAAGCACACACAATTGAAGTATTGACAAGTCGGCATTTGAGAAACATCATTCACAGCCCTAAGTCCAGTAGAAGGCTAATCAAATGAGTCATAGAGCTTGAGGAGTTTGATATCATGTATAGACCTAGAACCACGATTAAAGCTCAGACATTAGCTAACTTCGTAGTTGAATGTACCATCGACAACCAATAAGTCAAGGGGCAGGAAGATACACCTCAAGACATGGATAACAAGGATGAAGAGAAAAAAGTTGAGAACAAAAAATTTTTGGTGCTCTATTTTGACGGGGCATCATAAACAAATTTGAGTGGAGTTGGGTTGGTCTTACAAAACCCCAATGGGTTCCTAATTGAGTATGCCATAAAGTTAGATTTTCCTACCACAAACAATAAGGCAGAATATGAAGCCATGATAACAGGACTTGGCCTAGCTGGAACCATGAGAGTTAAAAACTTAAAGGTCTGTGGAGACTCGAGCTTGTGGTGTCCCAGGTCAACGGAGAATTTGAGGCAATGGATGAAACTATGGCTAAATATGTGAGACTTATGAGAGCTGTGATGACTCAATTCGATGAATACCATGTTGAGTATATCCCGAGAGAAGGAAACTCTAAGGCTAGTGTGTTATCTAAATTTACCTCCTTAGAAATAGATGAAAGTTCTGTAAGCATGTAATTCCATGGCCCAAAGACGCGAAGTATTGATGTTGAGCTAGTTGCGCCCATTGGACTTGGAGGATCATGGATAGAACCCGTCAAAGCCCATCTTCAGACATGTTAGTTTCTGAATGATGTGATGGAAGCACAAAGGCTAATTGTATGAGCCCTAAAGTACTCTTTAATTGATGGGATTCTATACAAAAGATCCTTTGTGATTCCCTATTTCAAGTGTCTCAGGCCCTATGAGGCACCATTAGCCATTAAAGAGGTACATGAAGGTATTTATGGTCAACACTTGGGGGCAGAGCTTTTGCTCACAAGATCACCCGTTTGGGATTTTATTGCCCAGAGATGATGGCAGATGCCAAAGACTATGTGAAGAAGTTTGATCGCTGTCAAAAATATGCACCGATTGTTAGGCAGCCACCTGAGATGCTGACTTCTATAAAATCTCTAATCACTTTTGCTATGTGGAGAATGGATATTCTTGGACATTTCCTAATGACCACTGCACAAAGAAAGTTTTTAGTTGTGGCAATTGATTACTTCACTAAGTGGATCGAAGCCAAGCCTTTGGAGAAAATCATAACCAATCAAGTTGCCCAATTCCTATGGGAGAATATATTGTGCAAATATGGGATTCCTTGTATCTTAGTGACTGATAATGGAACATAATTCAACAATGAGGAATTCAAGAAGTATTGTGAGGAAAACGATATCGAGTTGCGATTCACCTATGTTGCCCATCCTCAAGCCAACGGGCAGGCTGAGGTGGTATATTGAATTATCCTTGATGAATTAAAGATGAGGATCGAGAAATCCAGAAAAAATTGGGTAGATTAAATACTTTCGATACTTTGGACATATAGAACCACGTGTAGAGTGACTGTGGGAGCAATACCCTTTATGCTAGCCTATGGAGCCAAGGCAGTCATGCATGTGGAGATATCACATTCGTCTCCAAGAATTCAAGCTTATAATGCTGAAGAAAATTAAGAAGGGCAGGGGCTATCCCTGGATTTGATAGATGATGTACCGGATGAGGCGCCCGCCAAGGTTTTCGAATATCAGAAGAAAGCATCCTTCTACTACAACTTGCGGGTTAAGGAAATATCCTACCGCGTAGGGGACTTGGTCCTGAGAAAAGTCGAAGCTTCGAGAGTAGGGATGAAAGGAAAATTGTCAGTCAACTAGGAAGGACCATACCGAGTCAAGGAGGTGAAAGGGCGACGATCTTACAGGTTGGAGACTATGGATGGCGAAGAAATACCCTGCTCTTGGCACAACTCAAACCTCAAGATAGTTTATATCTAACTCCCCTTGGGGAAATACTATCTAATATGATATATAAGTTAAAAATAAGGTTTTTTAACCATGGGCCTATGACCCTTCAGCATCAGAATTTCAATTTATTGGGGTTTTATATTTTGTTTGTTTAAGCATTTTGTAAGGGTTGAACTCCAAAGATTTTTTAAAGTTTTTGATATGCCAAGTTAAGTTTTTTTGTTGTGAATGTGATTAGCAAAAAACTTAAGTACAAATATGAAGGAAATGAGCAAGATTGATAAATAAAACCTCGAAAGGCCTTAGTTCATACATAAATAAAATCCTGAAGGATACAAGTTCAAAGAAAAATATAAGTAGATAAACACGAAAGCGATGCAAGGCCTAGAAAGATCTCAATGAGTGGGAGAACCCTCGACCTCTATGTCATCTTTCTCCTCATCATCCTCGCTCTCACTTCCTGTCTCTTCCTTTCCACTCTCGCTACCTGAAAAGCTGAAATCCTCGACGACGGCTTTAGACGATGAAGGAGGAGGGGGATGAGCCTCCGCCTGGTTGACCTCCTCGGACATAACCACGCAGGTGCGAAATATCTGCACTAAGGTCTCTTTATTAAGACAAATATACTCTGTCGGGTTATTTTCAGAACATGCCTCATTAACAGTCTCAAGGGTTATGTCCCATCCGGTCCAAAAAAAACTTCGGAAAGACCGTGTCATCCCGAGTACGCATAGACTGAGCAAACTCCTCAGTGTCTATGTAGGCATCTACGACCTTGTTTCGCTCAACCTTCAACTTGACTAGCTCTGTGTGAGCCTTAGACAGCTGTTCATCCTTTCTTTTCACTTTCTTCACCAAAGAAGTAAAATTTGCCTTTTGTCTCTTCAAGGCCCTATCGGACTTTTCCGAAGCCTTCTTTCAGGATTCGACATGGTGAACAGCTACTTGGAAGTGTGCATTCCCCTAAAATGATGGTAAGTTATAAGAAAAAAAAGTAGCAGCATAGGTAATCGAGTGGAATTAAAAAAATATGAAGGGAGCTAAGGGCAATACCAAGGCCAAATACTGAGCTCCTATGAGCTTTACCCTCTCTAAATCCTGCCCAACGACTAAGTTTCTGAAGTTAGGAGGAGTGATGGAGTGATAAGACCAGTCCCAGGCATGCTTCATGGATCCAACCACGGAGTCTCCATGACCAAAGTCCTAGTGTGGCTGGAAGGAGCCAGTAGCAGGGGGCTCGACCGCAGAAGCAACGACCTTGGTGCCAGCTAATGAAGCCTCAACAATCGACTCTTTATGCTTGTAAGAAAATTAGGCTCCGGGCTTTGCCACGAGTATTAAGCCCAGCAAGCCTGGCCTTCTTCATCCTTGCCATCTCCTCAACAATCGGCACAGTGGCCTCATTGATCTCCTTAGCAGCTAAAGAAAAAAAAAGAAAGAAAATATAAGTTATGTCAAAATATATATGAATAGAGAGTGAAAGAAAAGTGAAGAAAGAAATACCCTTAACTGAAAATGCGGAAAGCCCAATATGGGCCAAAGAAAATTCCTCCAACAAGGTCCAACTTACAGTTTTGCCTTTGTTCTTAACAAGCTCATTATATATCGTACTCTCTTCAGCTCTTAGAGTGATGGTCTTGGGGCTACCATCACTGAATTTACCAAAAGAAGATCTAAAAAGAGTACCCCAATCACCACCTTTCTATTTTTTGCCAACAAAGGAATCTCTTCGGTGCTGTTTGTTATCCTGGATAGAGGCACTGTTGAATATTTGAGGGCATTTGGGCCTCTGCCTAATGTATACCCATCCAGGGGAGGTCAAGGCACTATTGTTGTATTGAAATATTTTTCCAAAAACAGCTACTGAAAGGGGAAACCCTGCCTAAGATATAGTACCATAAAACAAAGAACGTGTCTCCAAGCATTAGGGGAAAGTTGGAAGTTATTGATTTGTAAATCAGCTAAGTGCCTAGGGATAAACTCATGAAAAGGGAATCTAAGCCCAGCTGTTAGAGCATCTCTATAAACAAAAAGAGTGTCTCTTTTCCCGTGCCAAGTGCGATTACCACCATCAACATGGACTATTTAAAAAGGGGGACGAACATTGTACGTGGAGTTAAGACCGTTAATTTCAGAAATATTGTACAACATGTTGCAATAATTAAAGGAGTCTAACTTAGCATCTGAGGGGTATTCATCCCCCCTCGAATTGATCATATCTATCAAAGACATATAAGAAGAATGAATGTGAATTTCGTTACCTCTTTTAGAAGCTGAAGCAATTTTGGCAGCCCTCCCAACGCTCTTGTCTACCATAAAAAAGATGGATGAATGCATGAAATCTGGAAAATGAGAGGATGAAGATGCAAGCTATCTTTAACCAAAAACCCAAAAAACGATAATAACCATTTTTTCATATTACTGTGTTTGATCGAATTGATTGTTATTACTATATTCACCCCCTCTACAGTATACTTTAAGTCTTAACATAATTTGAAAAGATTATCTACTCATCGATCTAGGAAACGTGGATTAAATTATGAAGATGATGACATATCACATGCCTCGAGTTTAATTTATAATATACGGTTAAAGGGATTGACTTATATTATACAATATTCACGAAAGATTTAATCGAATTACCGATTTAATTATTATTACTTGGGAAAAAATAATTTATTAGTAGATTCTGCTCATTGTTTATGATTTTAATATAGATTTAAAATTCATTTCTAACGTAACAATAACCTAAGGGTCACATGAGAACACTTGGATGATTATTTAATTGAAATTGGAATATAAATTAGATGAAAGTAATTTAAATTATCTATTATTACATAAGTGAAACTTAAGTACATGAATAAATATGAATTTATTATTAGTATTAAATATGAAATTCAGTTCTTGGTTGATTAAGTAAGACTTAATTAGATAATGAATTGGAATTTCGGATCTATGAGAACTCCTAATTGGATTAGGGTTAGAATTCATTTTTTGCTATCTATATAAACTCTTTTTAGGATGATTTAATGGACAATGTTTTGTTGGGAGTTATCCCACATTATCTGTGGAAGCGGCAGATTGCTAGTATATAAGGAGATAGATAACTTCATTAGTATGAGGCCTTTTGAGATATGCCCAAACACAAACTCGTGCGGGCTCGACCCAAAGCGGATAATATCATACTAATGTGGAGTTAGGTTTTCTTAGCAAGTCCAACAATTGGTATCAGAGCCCATAATTCAGTTATGATCTTAGGGGAGTAACGGGCTGCGGTAGTTTGATGTGGGGATTCCCATCGGTGGCGATTGGAGATTTGTTAGAGTTCCTTGTGTCGAAAGCCTTCTTAATGGTGTTCAAGTAGCGGGTTTGGCGAGGTGAATCGTGGCGGTGCAAGATGTAGACAGATAATCACGAGTGGAAGACCATAAAATTTGTGGTTCTTCATTTGAGGGGATGATTGTTGGGTAGTATCAACCCAAATACCACATCGCCCAATTAACTCCATTAGTATGAGGTCTTTTGGGAATGACCTAATATAAATCCGTGCAGGCGCGCCCCGGAGCGGATAATATTATACTAATATGAAGTTAAAGTATGCTTAGCAAGAACAACAAGTGGTATCAGAGCTTCAGGTTATAACAGTCAATAAAATCTCAAATAAGCTCCCAAAATGGATCTAGGAAGCGGCAGGCAGACTACTCCAGAATGGGCTTAAGGGTAGGAAGGTGGGTCTTCTAGTATGGGCCTAGGAGAGCCAAAAAGGCAGAAGGATTCCAGTATTGGTTGACGGGGAGCTAGATCACACAATCAAAAGACAGACTCGGCAGGTGTCGAGCCCGATGTGTGAAGGGAGAGATTATTGAGAGTTGTCCCACTTCATTTGTGGGAGGGGAAAATTGCTAGTTTATATGAAGCCAGCTAATTCCATTAGTATCAGGCCTTTTGGAGTGATCCAAAAATAAATTCGTGCGGGCTCTATCCTAGAGCAGACACTATTATATTAATGTGAAGTTAGGCTCGCTCTATTGAGTTTCAACCCAATAGGTTGGTTGGGTTTGGTTAAGACATAATTAAATTGGGTAATAATTGTACGAGTATACAATTATTATTAATTGGATTGGATAATTATTGTATTTAGAAAATTATTATCATAATTGGATTGAATAATAATTATATGTAGACAATTATTATATATGGTATGTTTTGGTCACAAAGTTGGAAGATTGGAAATCAAGAAATGAAAGCTTGTATAACAAGTATCGGAATACTTGTAGAACAAGTATGGTAAGTCTTGGTGTCTGTAATAACCCCAATTTTTGGAAATTTTTGAAACCCTTATGAATAGTGTTTTTGCTGAATGAGAAAACTTTTCATGCCACACTATGTAGGGGTTCTGATATGGATATTCTGAGATTTTATTAGTACTTTATATGGGATATAAGTGTATGTAAAGATCGTCAGAATCCAAATCCGAACACTTTGATTTTTCCCGGAAATCTAATAGATACGGAAAGAATTGAGTATAAGGTAACAGGATAAAAAAGATTTAAATTAAAGGATTATAGGAGAGGATCATAAAAGGAATATAATATATTGAGAAAGGTTAAGGGAACCTAAGTAATAAGATCCCGGGTATGATCCTTCAAACGATAAACGAAAACGAAAGTTAAGCGAACCGTATAACAGATCAGCGGTCATTAGGCAAACAATTAGGAAGTTAATCAAAGGGATTAGAGAGGATGATGTCACCCAACCAATGAGAAGAGGACAAGGAGGGGAGGATGACATCATGAGGATGACTCAAGCATGACATGGGAAGGAAGGAGATGTGGTGGCTTTTTAACCACACAAAATCAAGGGCAACTAGGTAATTTACTAAAACAAACACAAAAATCAAACCAACCAAGCCAAGCAAATCATTTTTCATCAAAATCAAAAAGAAACCAAGGCATTGTTCTTCATGCTCTCGGCCAAAACAGAACCAGAACACTAAAACTGCTGTATCTCCTTCATTTCTCACTCAAATATTGTGTTCTATAGCTCATTGGAAAGGTATTGAGATGGCCTACAACTCTTGTTCACAAGTCTCGTCCAAATAATCATGGTAAGACCCTCATTTTTACAGTTCTTTAAATCGGACTTTTAGAAACTTCAAAGCCTAACTTTGTGTTCTTGATTTCTTTGGAAAGATCAAGCTTGTAGGAGGCTCCCTAAGGCTTCCTAGCAACTTAACACCTCCCAAGGAAGGTATAAACTTCAAACCCTAGCCTTTACTTTATTTGTTAGTAAGTTTAATGGTTGGTGTTGTGAAATGAGAAGCATGGATTGTGATTATTAGTAGTTTGGTTTGATTTGGAAGTGTTTTTGGTAATTGAAGCTTGATTATAGTTCATAGGTCTTGATTGTGGTTGTTTGAGTTGAAAACCTTGGAGATTATGGACTGATGTGGTATGGTTTAGGTGAAGTTTTGTTGTATTGATGGTTATGAGTTGGTTGGTGGTTAATTGGAGTAGTTTAAACATTGGTAATCGCGTAAACATAGCCGTCGTAACGTCCGATTTTCTTTGGACTGTTTTTGTGCATAACATTAGGACCCGAGAACCCCCTGCTAGATTATGACCACTGCCATGTTTAGATAGCTCATGTTACGAGCTTCGTTTTGATATGTAGTTCGTTCGATTCCGATGCACGGTTTAGGAGAAACGACCGTTTCAAGTAACGGCGTTTCGCGAACGAAACTTTTCCCCTCGCCTTACTTTGAAACATAGGTTAAAGACCAAAAAGGGTTAATTAATGCATGAAACATTTATGGTAAGTGTGTTAGGCAGTTGGTAAGACACTCGCGAAGGAATCGCCTTAAAACTCGTAAAGGTTAAATTATTAAAAATGGTGGAGCCGAGGGTACTCGAGTGACTTAAGAGAATCAGTAAGCGCAAAACAAGCGTTAGAGTCTAAGTTAGTTAAAGTATAGATTTACAAGTGACTTTGGTTTAATTCCAACTTACTTGTTGTTTATAGGTTACCAGACTCGTCCCGAGCCATTCGTAACCCCCAGTCGCTCAGGCAAGTTTTCTACCCGTTATACTGTTGTTGTGATGTAAATATATGTATATGCATTATCTTGTGATAAGTGCATGATTGTTATTAGCAAATTTTGCAATATATTGGAGCATGCTGATATGGTATATATGCATGTCTGTTTCGTAATCTTGATATATATCTGTTGATTCAATTGATTCAGTTGATAATACCTATGCTAGAGGATAGCGGTAATTAGCATATACCCTTAGTATAGGGACCCAAAGGTGAAAATATTTTCTAAAACCGGGAGTCGAGGATCCCGAGTAGGTTTTGTATATATGGATATATATATATATACTTATATATATATATGGTCATAGTTTTCAAAACTATTAATCGAATAAGGCTTATTCGATAACTTTAGCTTTATTTTATTATTGAATATTATTTCGAATATTATTCGAAGGCGTATGACTCCTTTATATTAAATGAATATTATTTTGAATATTCATTCGAGGACTTATGACTCCTTTTATTTTATTATCTGAATATTATTTGAATATTCATTCGAGGGCTTATGACTCAGTTTATATTATTTAATGAATATTATTTGAATATTCATTTGAGGATCTATGACTCCGATTATTTGCTGAGATATATTCTTTATTTTATTAAAGAATAAGGTGTCAATAATCAAACTTATTTTCGATTATTCAAATAAAGATAGTACTTTCATATAAGTATATCTTTGGTTATTTGATATCAATTTCAAGTATAAGTTGTAATACTTCTACTTCAATTATTTTTATAAAGATTATTCTTTATGGGAATATTATTTAAATAATAATATTCAGTCATTTTCTAAATATTCTGGGGACTGATTTACTTCATTAAATCAGCTTTACTCCAAACACTCTATAAAGTGTTTTCAAGTCTTCAAAATGATTTTTAAAAGTTAGAGCGGATCCCAAAACTCATTTTTATATTTAAGATCTTCCTTTTTAAGGGGATTTAAATACTCGCTCAAAACCTGAGGGATCCGGCTCTGTGGTATGTTTTATATTCGCAACAAGGTTGTTGTTTTGATAAATGAATTGATTACTTACCCAACACTCGGGAAGTAAAATTCTTGGAACAAGTTAATCCATTAACAGGCATCGCCTGGGAAATATCGGTGAGTTCTCCTTTCCAAATAGATACGACTTCTTGGTGGAGCCGTATCAACAAGTTTCTACTTGGGGAAAGTGGGGACAAGCTTTACGTTTCAGAGTCATGGATTTCATCTGAACTAGGAGTGGCGTAAGTGGCCGAGTAGCGCCGGCCCAGCCTTATTATATTGGCCCAAATGGCCTGGAAGTTCCGCTAAGGCGGTCCATTCCTTAGGAGTTCAGTGTTCGGTTGACAAGTAAATCCGTCAGGTTCTCCTCTACATGTAGAAAATGGTGGGGTTGTACTACTACGACTGATCATCGTAAGTGGTCTTCCTGGCGCGGCAAACTCCCGTAATGAGTTCATCATCCAATTGGATAATTTCTGCAACACTACCCAGAGCACTTCGATAGAAAGGCTACGGTTGGGCGATTGTTGAGTGTTGGCAGGGTCAAGTTTTCAAAATGATGTTTGCATCAAATGAAGTATCTCGTAACTTCATTTTATTTTGATGATATTTTAAAGATTTAATCTATTCAAATCTGGTCTTGTAGTCTCATCTACGTGATGAACTTTTGAAACTAATTATAACTTGAACGGTGGTAGTTCAAGTAGTATTTGGAAAAGATATAAGTATATTGGAGTATCTTGTAACTTCATCTTTTAAACTTATATCTAGTAAATGATTATCTTATGCATGACAAAGATTTTCAGAAAAACGTTGTGACAAGGTTAGATATATGAGATCACCTTGCAACGATATTTTTATATAGTTATACACTGGAACTCTGTGTGTATTATGCATGGAAGAGGACTTCCAATATTTTGAAAAGTATATATGTATATATATACTGAATATTTTATGACTTCATCGCATTAAGATATCAACTTGGTTCATTTCTTTTGACCAAGACTTTCATGAGTACTATGAGAAGGCTCATATACTATTAATCATTATACATATTATTTTGGTGGGCTTGCTGCTCACCCTTGCTTTCTTCTTTCATCACACAACAACAGATAGAAAAGATGAACAGAACCAAGCTCCCGATTCGCAAGCGATTAGGAGACGTTCCACAGTTTTCTAGACGCATTAATGCCGCCGTAGCTGAGGTAGGAACTACCAATAGGCTAGGCTTTCAACTTTTGATGTACCAGATTTATTTATATTTATGAATTGTAATAATGGCAAAGAAATGTAAATTTATTCAGAAAACCTTTTAAGGTGTATTGGCAGATAATTGTGGAATAAAACGACTTGTGATTATTTTTGGATATTCATCTCTGAGACTATAACTAGTGGTGTGTGTGTTTATTGTGGGGTCACAGTACAGAGTAGTTGATTATTTATTAAGATTGGGTGTTGTTAAGGGAAATGGAACTCGTGACAACCCGGATCCCCGACCCCGGATTTGGGGGTGTTACAGAAATGGTATCAGAGCTAAGCGTTATAAACCTCAGAGATGATGGGACGTTAAGATAATAAGTTCACTAAGATAATAAGAACTCTTGCCAAGTTCATATTCGGACTACCTAACGTAGTACTGACAGTTAAAACCCTTATGGGAACCCTTATAAATGTAGCGATAGAAGCGTAGTTCGTTATCGTATATGGTAGCGGGACTCCGAACCCTGAAGTTGAGGAACATCAACGCGATGATGTTTTATTACTAATTGGAGATCAGATTGTGGATCCAATAGAGCGTCCTAACGCAGGACCGGATGATGTTGATATTGAGGATGTAGCGGTTGAGGATGTTGTCCTAGAAGGGATAGTTGCTGAGGAGGATCCCATAGAGGATCCTGACGAGATTGGATAAAGGACCACTGATGAATTGATGACCCTGGTTGGGTCGACTACCAGAGGTAGGATTGGCCGGTCACTACCGGAGGTTCGTTCAAGTTTGTAAAGATAGTAACCCCTTTAACGCGGCTTACTCGTAAGACTGAGAAGTTCGAATGGACAGAGAAATGCGAGAACAGCTTTCAAGAACTGAAGCAGAGGTTGGTGATGGCCCCTATGCTGGCATTGCCGGATGGAAAAGGAGATTTTGTGAAGTGTAGTGACGCTTCGCACAAGGGCTTAGGGTGCGTGCTTATGCAGCACGGTAAGGTAATCGCGTACATGTCAAGACAATTAAGGTAATATGAAATTCGATATCCCCGCCCATGAGCTTAGGCTCGTGGCAATAGTTTTACCCTAAAGATTGGAGGCACTACTTGTATGGAGAGAAGTGCGAGAATTACCTTAGCCATAAGTGCTCTAGTACATTTTCACGTAGAAAGAGCTCAACATATGCCAGAGGAGGCAGTTAGAGCTAATCAAGAATAATGATTGGGAGATTCTTTATCATTCGGGGAAAGCCAATATGGTGGCTGATGCCCTTAGTAAAAAGGAGAGACTCAAGATGATAATGTCTTTTGGAGAGTTTATAAGAGATTTTGAGAAAATGGAAATAGTAGTGAAGGTAACCGGAGCCGGTACCGAAAAGCTGTTTGAGATAGCAATACAGCCCGAAGTATTGGAAAAGAACATATTGTGCCAGTAAAAGTGATGAATGAAGGCAGAGAGCCAACAAATAGGTATGAGATTAATACCGAGAGAGATGATAAGGGAATAATGAGGTATTCCTATAGAATTTGGGTTCCAAAGGTTTAAGAGCTTAAAGATGAAATCTTAGATGAAAGCTAGTTTGAGGAATAAGAGTTAGAGCAAACCCTGAACGTGATAGTCAGGGAGGTTGCCACCAAGACAAAAGGAACCCATAACATGATGAAGTGGAAAATGAGGATTTAAATTATGTAAGATGACCCCAATTATGGGGAGTAGGAAGAAATATTTAGACTGAGGAAACAAAAGTCGAGTAAGGACAGGAGACCCGAGATGGTACCCCTATACGGCAATTCATGGACCTGTCTAAAGAGAACTTAGACTATTATCCCCAACCACCACCCTGAGGAGACAGTGCGGTGGGAAATTCTTTCATGACCTTTAAGTCGCTAAGCTCTCAGAGTTCCAAGGAACAAGCTGACCCAGTCGAGGCAAGAGCCTGGCTAAAGGAAATAGATGAATCATTTGAGATTCTAAATGATTGACGAACCACAAAAGACTGTTTTGTCACTTACCCTCCTAAGAGAGAGACCACCCGCTGGTGAAAGGCCAAGGAAGGCACGGAGCAAGAGATTATAATAAACTGATTTAAGTTCAGTCAATTGTTTTCAGGAAAGTACTTCCCAAGGTTATGGAGATAGTGTAAAAGCTTAAGAGCCAGAACAAAGGCAGACGAGTATGATGAATTATGAATCTAAGTTGTAAAAGTTATCAAGATTCGTTCTGAAGACACGAATCTAGAATGACGGGATGTTTGAAATCAATGCTTATGTTGTGTTGGTTCATGAAATAACGATAAGAGAAAGGAATATTAAGGCAAGAGAGTTTGAGGAATGATAAGGGAGTTGGGTATGAGGAAACCCTAAAGACTCGTAGAAATAGAAATAGAAAAGTAGGTAATCGTCCGGATGAGAGTGATTCACCATGAGTTAAATTGATGGTTGAAGGTATAAGAGATACATATATTTTATCCCCTGTAAGTTGGGAAGATTCGAGGAAACCTTGAGATAATTCGAAGGATAAATAATGAGACGCGGATAGACTGAGGAGACAAGAAAGTAAGAAATTAAGAAAATTGGGTGAAGGAAGTGACCTTCAAGAAGGTAAAGTGTAAGACCGGTGGCATGATACCCAGAAAGGGAGACGCCAGATATGAAAGATATCCCAACATTGAGATGACTGTTGAGATAAACAACAAAAGTAAATAAGGAATTATTAAGAAGAAGTTCACGTTGAACATGACCAATATCTTCCAGAACATCCATGTTATCATTACCAAATCAAGAAAGAAAAGTGGATGACCATTGTTATCTTTTGGAGGCCATATGGATTGACCTCAATTTGAATATGGATGCTATTATGAAGTTAGGTATAGACTATCGAGGTGGGAATGATTGAATAAGACACCCTTATCAGGGATATATGACTTGATTTATCCATGGAAGGATGCAGGTACCTTTTAAAGGTGGAATTAAGGATAGAACATCGGTAACTTAAAATGAATCCTAGGGGAATGCATAAAGGTTGGAATTTCACCCTTAATAGGGACAGTATGAGTTTTGACAGTATGATTTGGAAAGGGTTAATGTAGCAACAACCTTTAAGAATCAGTGGAGAAATTTTTCAGAAGTATATAGACAATGGTTCTAGTAATAGTAAATGGTATTTTAATATGCCCTGTATCTAGGGAATACAGGAGGAACGATTGAAGGATAACCTTAGAGGTTTTACAAGGAGAAAGGTAATATTCAAAATTTTCAAGAATAGAAATGTTGATAAGGGAAATATGACGTAATTATAATGTTGCCAAGTAGGGCACGTGTTAAACCACGAGAAAGTATGGATCGAACCAGTAATGGTCGAAATTATTCAGGGCAATTAGGACTTAAGATAAAAGATGTTCTAATTATGATTGAGAGTCAGTCATGACAGTGATTAACCTCTAAAGACTGAGGCAATAACTTATGGAAAAATGGTGATTTTTTTTTTACTCATCAGATTTTAAGGAAAGCATTTTCATATAAGCTGTGATTGAAATAAGGTAGAAAATTTATTTGGAGATGGTTAAAGTGACATTGACTGTAAGGAAATTTTACTATCAGGAAAGGCCAAAGAGGTGGCCGACACTTTAAAGGTAAGAGGATAATTATAGGCGCTTGTGCCAAAAGAATACAGTGATGATGGTTAAAACTGTGAAGGTTGTATTATGGTTTGGAAGATTGACATTCCTTCTGATGACTGTGCAATACCCAGCCGTAATAGTAGTTGGTAAAGGTTTAATTCGTGTAATCGCCATGAGCGGGCTATCTATCTTAGAAGGTACTATCTTGAGAATGAGCCTGGACCATGTTTCAAAAGGACTAAACGAACCTTTGAGTAAGTCTTCTATTTAAGGCATATGATTTAGAATGGTATTAACCTACTATCGTTGCTTTGATTGAAACTCTTCTAAAATTTTATCTGCTTCATGTCATGTATGTATGTCAGGATCAGGAGTGTTCTTCATGAATCAAAAATGGTGATTATGTTACCTCCTTAGAAGGATTTGATACGACATGTATGGACTCCGTATGGTTAGCTATTAAGATTTCATGGAAAGTGAATGATGACAGTGGGTCAGTGGTGGACCATAGTAAGGCAGCAATGATTCTGCGAGTAACGAGCTGATTACAACCGTGAGAGTTGTATTGGAATGGATGTTGAGATTGAGTACCACTAATCGGGTCGTGGTAGTGTATAAGTTATCATTGATAGACTAATTAAGTAGAGTATCTACCTAGTGAATATTTATTCTTTCTTATCAATAGAGAGTCGTATTATTATACGAAGAAGGTTGCGGTATAGAAATGGGTTCTAGTAACGATGAGGTCTAGAATGAGATCCTAGATTCGATTTTCGATGTCGAGGGAGTTTCAAAGGTGATTGTGTATAAGCTCGAGGAAGAGCATGGGTCCATAGAATGATGAACGGAATAGAAATATTTAGGCATGGGAAATACGATGCTATAATACTTGATGCTGATATAAATACGTTTATGTTTTGTTCTCCTATGACAAACCTCTATAATTCAGAGGTAGGTTCCAAGCCAGATATTTTGTGGCAGTATATATATATTTTTTTATATATACAATTCTCTTCAGTTCGTTCTTTTCTCTTCTTTTCATTTCATGTAATCTGAGAAGAACAACCCTTCCAGAAGGGGAGGTATTGCCGAATGACTATCTATCTGTGTGATAGAAGCCTAGTAGGATACCATCTATTGTTTAATTGCTTGTCAAGTACTAAAGGCTGGCCACCTTCTGTACTAACTATGCAATATAACAAGTGTTCATGATCATAGTGATCTCTCAACAAATTCCTTTACTTCTATATGATTGATCAAACTTTGGGAAATAGAAACAGCAGAAAAAGGAGTAATAAAGTTGTGGTAGTATTCGAAATGGAAACACATTCGTGATACTAAGGTTGAAGTGGTTATTAAAAGGTTATAGAACGCTAACGAGCAAAAGTATAACTAGTATAATATTAGGAACGGAAGGTTGTAGCGATTACGAACTAGAAAAGAATGGGTATTGAGAAGCAAAAGCTCTAATGCTAAACGCTATAATGAGAGTCTGTGCAATAGACTTGAAAGAATTTGGAATGATCACTTAACGCGGATTTAGTTATATCACGACAATAGATCATATGTCATTATCGAGGTGTCACCTTATGAGATCCTTGAGGGAATATAATGTCGATCTCCCTTATGTTAGGATGAAGTTGTAGAGCGCAAGATGCTCAGACCAGTAGTGGTCCAAAGGACCAAGGATATAATAGATCTAATCAGAGGACGGCTGGTAGTAGCCCAAGATAGGAACACGAAGTATGTTGATTTGACACGAAAGGACAAGGAATAGGAAGTGGGGGACCTAGTGTTGTTATAGGTATTCCCTTGGAAAGGAAGGATGAGGTTCGGAAAGAAAGGGAAGCTAAGTCCACGAATTGTTGGACCCTTGGATATATTAAGACATATTGGGAAGATAGCATATGAGCTAGCCCTACCCCCGAATATGTAGCAAGTTCATAATGTGTTCCACGTATCAATGTTAAGAAAATGTAATTCGGAAGCCAGATAAATAGGGGCATATGAGCGCATAGGCATGCGACCAGACATAACCTATAGGGAGCAACCAGAAAGGGTTATAGATCGAAAAGGGACAAGTGTTTAGGAGAACGGTTATCAAACTAGTCAGAGTTTGATGGTAGAACCACAATGTGGGAAAATTGACTTGAGAGTTAGAAAGTGCAATACTAAGAAAGTATCCCTATTCATTTCTATCTGATTCCGGGACGGAATCCTTTTAAGGAGGGGAGACTGTAATAACCCCAATTTTTGGAAATTTTTGAAACCCTTATGAATAGTGTTTTTGCTGAATGAGAAAACTTTTCATGCCACACTATGTAGGGGTTCTGATATGGATATTCTGAGATTTTATTAGTACTTTATATGGGATATAAGTGTATGTAAAGATCGTCAGAATCCAAATCCGAACACTTTGATTTTTCCCGGAAATCTAATAGATACGGAAAGAATTGAGTATAAGGTAACAGGATAAAAAGGATTTAAATTAAAGGATTATAGGAGAGGATCATAAAAGGAATATAATATATTGAGAAAGGTTAAGGGAACCTAAGTAATAAGATCCCGGGTATGATCCTTCAAACGATAAACGAAAACGAAAGTTAAGCGAACCGTATAACAGATCAGCGGTCATTAGGCAAACAATTAGGAAGTTAATCAAAGGGATTAGAGAGGATGATGTCACCCAACCAATGAGAAGAGGACAAGGAGGGGAGGATGACATCATGAGGATGACTCAAGCATGACATGGGAAGGAAGGAGATGTGGTGGTTTTTTAACCACACAAAATCAAGGGCAACTAGGTAATTTACTAAAACAAACACAAAAATCAAACCAACCAAGCCAAGCAAATCATTTTTCATCAAAATCAAAAAGAAACCAAGGCATTGTTCTTCATGCTCTCGGCCAAAACAGAACCAGAACACTAAAACTGCTGTATCTCCTTCATTTCTCACTCAAATATTGTGTTCTATAGCTCATTGGAAAGGTATTGAGATGGCCTACAACTCTTGTTCACAAGTCTCGTCCAAATAATCAGGGTAAGACCCTCATTTTTACAGTTCTTTAAATCGGACTTTTAGAAACTTCAAAGCCTAACTTTGTGTTCTTGATTTCTTTGGAAAGATCAAGCTTTTAGGAGGCTCCCTAAGGCTTCCTAGCAACTTAACACCTCCCAAGGAAGGTATAAACTTCAAACCCTAGCCTTTACTTTATTTGTTAGTAAGTTTAATGGTTGGTGTTGTGAAATGAGAAGCATGGATTGTGATTATTAGTAGTTTGGTTTGATTTGGAAGTGTTTTTGGTAATTGAAGCTTGATTATAGTTCATAGGTCTTGATTGTGGTTGTTTGAGTTGAAAACCTTGGAGATTATGGACTGATGTGGTATGGTTTAGGTGAAGTTTTGTTGTATTGATGGTTATGAGTTGGTTGGTGGTTAATTGGAGTAGTTTAAACATTGGTAATCGCGTAAACATAGCCGTCGTAACGTCCGATTTTCTTTGGACTGTTTTTGTGCATAACATTAGGACCCGAGAACCCCCTGCTATATTATGACCACTGCCATGTTTAGATAGCTCATGTTACGAGCTTCGTTTTGATATTAGTTCGTTCGATTCCGATGCACGGTTTAGGAGAAACGACCGTTTCAAGTAACGGCGTTTCGCGAACGAAACTTTTCCCCTCGCCTTACTTTGAAACATAGGTTAAAGACAAAAAAGGGTTAATTAATGCATGAAACATTTATGGTAAGTGTGTTAGGCAGTTGGTAAGACACTCGCGAAGGAATCGCCTTAAAACTCGTAAAGGTTAAATTATTAAAAATGGTGGAGCCGAGGGTACTCGAGTGACTTAAGAGAATCAGTAAGCGCAAAACAAGCGTTAGAGTCTAAGTTAGTTAAATATAGATTTACAAGTGACTTTGGTTTAATTCCAACTTACTTGTTGTTTATAGGTTACCAGACTCGTCCCGAGCCATTCGTAACCCCCAGTCGCTCAGGCAAGTTTTCTACCCGTTATACTGTTGTTGTGATGTAAATATATGTATATGCATTATCTTGTGATAAGTGCATGATTTTTATTAGCAAATTTTGCAATATATTGGAGCATGCTGATATGGTATATATGCATGTCTGTTTCGTAATCTTGATATATATCTGTTGATTCAATTGATTCAGTTGATAATACCTATGCTAGAGGATAGCGGTAATTAGCATATACCCTTAGTATAGGGACCCAAAGGTGAAAATATTTTCTAAAACCGGGAGTCGAGGATCCCGAGTAGGTTTTGTATATATGGATATATATATATATATATATATACTTATATATATATATGGTCATAGTTTTCAAAACTATTAATCGAATAAGGCTTATTCAATAACTTTAGCTTTATTTTATTATTGAATATTATTTCGAATATTATTCGAAGGCGTATGACTCCTTTATATTAAATGAATATTATTTTGAATATTCATTCGAGGACTTATGACTCCTTTTATTTTATTATCTGAATATTATTTGAATATTCATTCGAGGGCTTATGACTCAGTTTATATTATTTAATGAATATTATTTGAATATTCATTTGAGGATCTATGACTCCGATTATTTGCTGAGATATATTCTTTATTTTATTAAAGAATAAGGTGTCAATAATCAAACTTATTTTCGATTATTCAAATAAAGATAGTACTTTCATATAAGTATATCTTTGGTTATTTGATATCCATTTCAAGTATAAGTTGTAATACTTCTACTTCAATTATTTTTATAAAGATTATTCTTTATGGGAATATTATTTAAATAATAATATTCAGTCATTTTCTAAATATTCTGGGGACTGATTTACTTCATTAAATCAGCTTTACTCCAAACACTCTATAAAGTGTTTTCAAGTCTTCAAAATGATTTTTAAAAGTTAGAGCGGATCCCAAAACTCATTTTTATATTTAAGATCTTCCTTTTTAAGGGGATTTAAATACTCGTTCAAAACATGAGGGATCCGGCTCTGTGGTATGTTTTATATTCGCAACAAGGTTGTTGTTTTGATAAATGAATTGATTACTTACCCAACACTCGGGAAGTAAAATTCTTGGAACAAGTTAATCCATTAACAGGCATCGCCTGGGAAATATCGGTGAGTTCTCCTTTCCAAATAGATACGACTTCTTGGTGGAGCCGTATCAACAAGTTTCTACTTGGGGAAAGTGGGGACAAGCTTTACGTTTCAGAGTCATGGATTTCATCTGAACTAGGAGTGGCGTAAGTGGCCGAGTAGCGCCGGCCCAGCCTTATTATATTGGCCCAAATGGCCTGGAAGTTCCGCTAAGGCGGTCCATTCCTTAGGAGTTCAGTGTTCGGTTGACAAGTAAATCCGTCAGGTTCTCCTCTACATGTAGAAAATGGTGGGGTTGTACTACTACGACTGATCATCGTAAGTGGTCTTCCTGGCGCGGCAAACTCCCGTAATGAGTTCATCATCCAATTGGATAATTTCTGCAACACTACCCAGAGCACTTCGATAGAAAGGCTACGGTTGGGCGATTGTTGAGTGTTGGCAGGGTCAAGTTTTCAAAATGATGTTTGCATCAAATGAAGTATCTCGTAACTTCATTTTATTTTGATGATATTTTAAAGATTTAATCTATTCAAATCTGGTCTTGTAGTCTCATCTACGTGATGAACTTTTGAAACTAATTATAACTTGAACGGTGGTAGTTCAAGTAGTATTTGGAAAAGATATAAGTATATTGGAGTATCTTGTAACTTCATCTTTTAAACTTATATCTAGTAAATGATTATCTTATGCATGACAAAGATTTTCAGAAAAACGTTGTGACAAGGTTAGATATATGAGATCACCTTGCAACGATATTTTTATATAGTTATACACTGGAACTCTGTGTGTATTATGCATGGAAGAGGACTTCCAATATTTTGAAAAGTATATATGTATATATATACTGAATATTTTATGACTTCATCGCATTAAGATATCAACTTGGTTCATTTCTTTTGACCAAGACTTTCATGAGTACTATGAGAAGGCTCATATACTATTAATCATTATACATATTATTTTGGTGGGCTTGCTGCTCACCCTTGCTTTCTTCTTTCATCACACAACAACAGATAGAAAAGATGAACAGAACCAAGCTCCCGATTCGCAAGCGATTAGGAGACGTTCCACAGTTTTCTAGAAGCATTAATGCCGCCGTAGCTGAGGTAGGAACTACCAATAGGCTAGGCTTTCAACTTTTGATGTACCAGATTTATTTATATTTATGAATTGTAATAATGGCAAAGAAATGTAAATTTATTCAGAAAACCTTTTAAGGTGTATTGGCAGATAATTGTGGAATAAAACGACTTGTGATTATTTTTGGATATTCATCTCTGAGACTATAACTAGTGGTGTGTATGTTTATTGTGGGGTCACAGTACAGAGTAGTTGATTATTTATTAAGATTGGGTGTTGTTAAGGAAAATGGAACTCGTGACAACCCGGATCCCCGACCCCGGATTTGGGGGTGTTACAGTGTCTAAGTTTGGGGTGCCTATCTATACATGATCATCTAATATTTGATAGGTATGCTTAAGAGATGTAGTCGTCTTAGGTATCGTTTGGGAGATACTTGAGTATCGGTTGGCTCAAGTATCGGTTTGAACACCGATGAGGTGTTTTTGTTTTGATTGTCTTCTTGAGCATTATTTGGATTTAGTATTGGATTTGGCATATCATTGAGGTTTTATGTATTAATTGTATTATTTATAATGGTTTGAATTAATAATACAAGTTGGGATGTGGGGTTTCCGCGTTATATATCGTTGTGTGTGTACTCCATATTTGTAGAATTGAATCTCGTATAATTATGTGTGTGTTTCCTCCTAAAACGCTCGCGGCCCAACAATTGGTATCAGAGCTTCAGGTTATAACGGTCCACAAAAGACTTGATGGGCTTCCAGAATTGACCTAGGAAGCGGCAGATGGGCTACACCAATATGGACTCAATGGGGAGGTAAGTGAGCCTTCCAGCATGGGCCAAAGAGAGCCATAAAGCCAGAAGGATTCCGGTATAGGTTAAGGGGGATCCAGATTACACAATCAGGAGGCAGATTCAACATGTGTCGAGCCTGATGGGTGAAGTGGGAGATTGTTCGGAGTTGTCCCACATTATTTGTGGGAGGAGAAAATTACTAGTTTATAAGCAGTCAGATAATTCTATTAGCATGAGGCCTTTTGGGAGTGACCCAAAAATAAATATATGCGGGCTCTGGCCCAGAGCGGACAATATTATACTAATATGGAGTTAGGCTCGCTTGCGGCCCAACAATTGGTATCAGAGCTTCAGGTGTAACGGTTCATAACAGTTTCGATGGGCTTCCAGAATGGAACTAAGAAGAAGAAGATGGGATACCATAGTCTGGGCTCAAGTAAAAGGTAGGTGGGCCTTCCAGTATGGGCCTGGGGGTGGCAAAGAGCCAGCTAAACTACCAGTTTAGGTTGAGGGGGAGCCTGATCATATAATTAAAAGATAGGTCTGACAGATGTCAAGCCCTATGTGTGTGTGAAATGGGAGATTTTCGGGAGTTGTTTCATATAGTTTGTTGGAGGGGCAGATTGCTAGCATATATTCATCCAGATAACTCCATATTATGAGGCCTTTTAGGATTTGCCCAAAAAACAAACTCGTACGTGCTCGACCCCAAGCAGACAATATTATATTAATGTGAAATTAGGCCTGCTTAGCAAGCCCAACATATTTTTAACAGATAAAAGGCAGCATGAGAGAGAGATAGATAGAAAGAGAGAAAGAGAGAGAGAGAAAGAGAGAGAGAGAGAGAGATTGAATTCAGGTTTAGAATGTTTGAGTGCTGGTATAAGTTCTTCCTCCGTTCAAGCGTTCGTGTGGATACCATTAGCTCATAGATCATTTTTTGCGGGATAAATGGCAATTGATTAAAGCTTTGACCTCCAATAGTCATCCATATAAAATATTAAAGCGTTTTTAAGGTAAAAATCCCATCTATGAGTTCAACATCAATTTTTTTAGCATGGCTCCTGTAGAAGGTTCCAACGTTTTATGATTTTTAAATTTATTTTACATCATTTTCGTTGCGTTTTTATGCACGAAACCCTTTAATTATGTCTCATAATGTACATTTGAGGAAAAATTGATGCAAATAAAAACACTTATAACCAATTATATAAGTATGCACCATGGAATCAGACTAGCAGTCTTGTCACAGAGTCGTAGAAAGAAAACATTGTAGCGATATAAACAGATAAGGATAAAGCGTACCTCAAACATTTAGACTTATCGAGTGACACATGAATCTTTCACCTCCGTATCATTGTAGATAGTTGCTTATCCCGAAGATGATTTACCTAAGAATAATGCAAATGGTACCAAAATCTTACCCAAAATAGATCCCAAATGTCGTCATTCATTTATTAGCTACAAATCAATTAATAATAATGGACCCCCCTTATATTCACATAAATTCCACCCATCACATTCTTTCAAAATATCAAGTCAGCAATGCCACATCACTTGGGACCAAATTTTGGTACCCAATATGGTAGCTATAGCACTACTCTTCACCTAAATGACATAAATTACATTAATATATTGTGAAATATACACGAGTGTACTTTTTTTAGTTAAATAGTATTACCTTTCTTTTTTGTAGTGCACAACCAACTTCAAGCACACATCAAGGCTTCGATTCTAGTAGGATGAAGTAAATTATGACATGGACTCACCAACCTTCCGCTAGAGTTAAGGGCCGACATCGGAGCTACTGTTGAGGCATGATTAACTAAAAGTCTCGAACCATGCAAGCTAATGTTGGATACATGTTGAAAACTTGAGTGCATTTTACTTCCACCAAGATTATGAATCAAAACTCTCAATCTTTGTCCAAACATTCTCATCCAAGTAGTGATCTAACTCAGTCTTTATGAAGTCCACCTTCTTACTATTTTAAGTACTTATGAACCAATCATATTATGATGCATGTTCGACACTTATTAAATATGATGTAGGAACATATTCACCGTACCCTTCTGAATTTGAAATTAATTTTTGACGGTACTCCTTAAGCAAAGAATAACATCAATCACAAATATTTTCAACTTTTACTACAACATGTACTCCAATAATCTTGTCGAAATAGAATTTCAATGCCTTCATCTTGTATATAGGACCCAACACTGTGGCAAAATAATATGATTTTAGAAAATAATTTATATGGACGCCAGGAATCGCGACTTAATTAACTAGTTTTTCATTAATAATCACTAAATTTCTGGAAATCAAGAAATTACATACTATAAATTACTAAATAAGGGGCGCAACCATCATAAATATATAAACATGTTAGTAAATGTTCAATAATTATACCTTTATCAATCAGGGTCGAAAATCCCAAATAATCAATTTTCAAGATACTCTGCTCAATATACTACCTGCAGTAGACACAATCAAAATGCCCATGAGTCCCGCTTGTGTGAAAGGTGTGTCCAATAATCATACATTAAGAAAACATGATTAAACAAGTAAATTATTGAAAGTCGTGCACCTCACGTGTTATATAAGTTAGTATATATAATTGATGCAAGAAAACTAATATAACGCATGATAGGGCTGCACATGGTTTGGGTTGGGTCGGTTTGACCATTTTAACGACCCAACCCATTTAGTACGGGTTACAAAATATTAAACCATCAATCTCAAAAAAATTTAAAACTCAACCCTACTAATTGTGTGATGTGTTGGGTTGGTTAGGGTTGGGTTGATCGGGTTGCGAGTGTCTTTTTCATGTTTATTTACCGACGGTTTGGGGAAGGACTTCCACAACGCTATTACACGTTAAGTGAATGTGTAAGCACAGATTGTAAACACAACTAAGAAAGGTGGCAGCATGCCCAACACTTTCTTATTGTAGGAGAAATAAATAAAAGTATGAAAATAAATTTAATGATCTACAGATGCACGTACTATTTTATACAAACTCAGGATACAAGTATAATTATATAACCAAAGATATGCATGGAGATATACGAGTAAAGTTAGAGCAAAACATTATTATGGATTTTAAACAAAATGACATAATTTATAATTACCTTAGTTGATAATTATTCGTAACGTTTTCAGGTTTCCTTCTCTAAATATTTTCGGGCACGGGGCATCTATATATATTATTGAGCTCGACTTTATTATTCAGGTTTCCTTTTAACTTCAAGCAGAGCTTTGTAAGGTTAATTGTATGAATTATATAGTTTAATTCAAGCATTTGCAAGGTGAGGAGTGCAGTTTCCACTACTATGATTATAAGTTGTATACTGAAATTATTAACATATGAATATTTTTCTAGATTTTTTTGTTAGGGATGTAATGGAATTGATATGGGTCGGGTTGTAATAAATTTGAAATGGGCTGGACTTAATAATAAAACTGGGTTAGGTTAGTTTAGGTTTTCAAATAGGTAAAATCTGACCCCTACCCATTATAAACAGCCCTAATAAAAAATAACCCAACTTACTAACCCATGAATTTAAACGGCTCGGTTTGAACAGCTCATTTCAGGGTCGGGTGGGGTTGGATTGGATTTTGCGGAGACGTGGTATGGTTACGAAGGGTAATGGTAATTAAAAAAAACAATACTATTAAGTGAAAAAGTTAAAGTCCGATTCCCCGCGAAATATCCACTTATATTTTTAAAATGAAGTTGGTCATCACAAATTCGACATGTCCAAAAAACTAAAATTAGTAAAATAGTAATTTTTATGTGCTTTATTATTATTATTACTATTATTATTATAACCTATATAATAATTATAAAAATTCTATTGACATTTTTAAAAATCAGAAATTTTAAAATAAATATATAAAATTAAATTAAATATATATAAATACATATTTTATAAAACATCCCGTACGGTTATAAATTTTAAAAATACCAAGAGTAGTGTCATGCCCATATTTGATTTTTTAATTTTATATTTTTTCCATTCCCCGAAAGCAGACAAACCGCGTCACCGCTATATAAAGAAAACATTAATTGTAAAAAAGTAAACCCCATAATTTTCAATTTCTGAAACGCTTGTAATTCGTCTGGTTTTCCAAATTTCAGTCACACGTTCAACAACATTTCTTAAGCCTTTGTTTGTAATAAAGCTCAGTCTCATAAACATACAGTTCAACTGGTGGTGTATGTAAGAAATGAACAAAGATCGCCCACCTGAGCCGCTTGATTTCTTCATCTGGACCGTTGAGGTACTAGATCTTATTTCCACTTTTACCCCTGCCTTTCTCTAATTTTACTGTTTTTTTGTATATTCTTAAGTTTATACGATTTCTAAATTGTGTGTTAGATGAACCCAAATAGGATCAGATGTTCTTCAAGTATTGAATTTTTTAGCCGATTGTTAGGCTTTTTAAAAAAATATGCCAGTATCCGTTCTAACAAAATAGCGGATGAGCGAGAATTGAACCCATGACTGAGACAACTTACCACAAGCCGATTGTTAGGTAGTGTTGTGTTTGTGATATCCTTCTGATGATTCATGTAAAGAAGTTTTGTATCTTTAAGTCATATTGAATTACCAAATTAGTATTTAAGATCTTGGGCGTGGCTATGGAATTAGGAGTTGGACTTTCTGTTTTTCGAATAATGTTTTTAAAAACTGTGTTTATGTTTCTTTAATGTTTGTTTTTACTGTGTTTCTGTTTTTCGAATAGTTCTTATTGGTTATGTTATTAACAGTCATGTATCTTCACAGATGTCGATAATGTTAGCGGTTGGTGGGAAAATAAGAGTAAACAGAAATGGTCAGGAACTAGATGTTAGCAGAAAATAGACAAAGTAGGCTTACCTACTCATATAATCAGTAGTTTCATGAGATAGAAATTCAGCTACAGTAAAGATAATGTGTCATATGATCATAAGGATTTATATCAAAGTGCCCACCGTTCTTGTCAGAAACTATCAAGTGGCTACCCGATCTTCACGGGGACTCGTTTTGGCCACTATAATCACTATATATCACTATGATAAATATTGAAAAAAAATTGACCTACATTTAATGAACCGATGATGGGTTTGTTAGACTAATTAATAAAAAAGAAACCTAACGTCCCTTTTTGTAATCCACGTGGCTCGCACATCATTTACTGATTACGATTTCGATAATTTTCATATAATTTTTTTTCAGGATTTAACCGAGTAATATACATTTTGATTTTAGTGGCCAAAACGAGTCCTCGTGGAGATCGGGTAGCCACTTGATAGTTTTTGATAAGAACAGTGGGCACCTTGATATAAAACTCTATGATCATATCAGTTTGTAGAAACTTTTGTTGGAGTTTTTTGGTACGGTGGTTTTTTTGAAGGGAAAAAGTTAATAGGATAGGGATGAAGAATAGTCAATAGTTTATCTCGATCTTTTTTACTCTGTTCCCATGCTTACTTTTGCAAGTGCATAAACCACTATCCAATGATCGTTAGAGTTGATAAACATGTAAAATGCTGACCCTAACAACTTTAAGTATAAGTAGACAAGTGGAGTTCTGTCACAATATTCTATGATCCATACCATTGATCTTAAAACAGAGAGGCAAAAAGACTTGTTTGTGTAGTTTGTTTGTTCCCTGTAATAAAGTAAATTTTTCTGTAACTCCTGTTGACGCTTTATATGGTATCTAAAGTTTCCCTAAGCAATTGGTCTCTTACAAAGAATAATTGCGAAAAAGTATTTTGTCTATAACCCTGAAGGCCTAAATGTGTGACTGAGAGCCATAATTTATAAATTTAGTGACCCATGGAGGTCAAATGACTTGTGCCAGTAACAACAGTTAACCTCAACTATGCAGTTAATGTATTATGTGTCATTATGAAACATGGCGGTACGGAGTAGTTCTTATTGAGCACATAATATTGTGATAACAGGCTGAATACGTGTCTGCTTTTGCTTTTCCAGGATGTAGGCTTGTGGTTGGAGGAGATAAATCTTGGTAGCTATCGTCGAAAATTCAAAGAAAATGGTGTTAATGGAGAATATTTGGAAGGTATGTCGATGTTTACAACAGAACAAATACTACGGTTTATAAGACAGTGCCACATGAAATGGGGGGACTTCATAACTCTCTGCAAGGAACTCAGGCGAATTAAAGGTCTTCCTCTCTCTCCCTCTTTGTCTCCCCCTCTGGTAGCAGTCCCTTGGTCATCTTTACGGCAGGCACTATTTGCCTAGTATTATGTTAGTCTGCTGTACTGAGCCTTCTGGCCACTTTAATTTCGCACAATCATACTTCATTTACAGAAAATATGGTTAGGGGAAGTCTCAGTATACAAACTCACACTAGGCATTACTGGAAAATACAGAAAAAGAATAGGGATAAGAAACAATTAAGAAATAAATGGAAGATCTTTCGATAAGTGTGTCTCTGTGGTCCATATGTACGTATGTCTATTTATACTCATAGTTGTCAAGGCGTCGCGACGTCGCCTAGACGACTGGCAAAAAATTGAAAGGCGTCCGACCCGCCTTAGCTTTTAAGGGATTTTAAGAGGTAGGCGACGCCTAGGTCCGCCTAGGTCTGCCTAGTCCGCCTAATTCCGTCTTATTTCCGCCTAGTCCGTCTTATTTCCGCCTAGTTTCAAGTCAACCATGCCCAAATAACTTTTGACCAGATACATCCATATTTGAGTTATAATGAACCTATATTGTGTTGTAAACATTATGTCCATCAAAACTCACCAGTAAAATCTCATCTACAACAATCTAAAGAGGAAAAAGGAGAACGAATCATCTCCTACCAAAGAATTGATTCAGTATTATTATCAAGTTATTATTCCTTAAATCTTTACAAACACCCACACCCACACCCACACACACATATACATAGTAAATCCAGTAAATCCATTTGTCTGTAATTTGTGTACAATACTCCAGTAGTATAACTATAGTATTCTATTTTATTATAATATATAAATATATTTGTATGTAAAAACCAATATATATAGCCAAAAGTATAATCCGTATGCAGTGTTTTTTTAATTTGTAGAATATTTAAAACTGTTGAAGTTAAAATGAAATGTAATAATTTAATGTTTAAAATTTTCCTCCATGCTAGGTTACAGGTTCATTTGGCTAATTGCTGTACTTTGTTGTTAACTGTCTACTCCCTGAATAGTTTTATCCACTAAATTGCTAATATTAGTATGATTACATTATCAATTAATCTTAAAAGATATCATATTTCGCTTAGTGATTTACGAATACAGTTGCTGCTCACTTTTCACTTTTAACTTGATTGAAATTTCAGTAACCAGAAAATTATAATGTAACAGTACTGTATTAACCAAGTCTTTGCATGATCTTTTTGTAAGTTGTTTGTCAACTCTTACCTGACCACTGTTGTCTATTGACTGCAATGTTTTATCTTTTAAATCAGTGGCTTGCTTGAAGGGGGAGCAAAGAGTGCGCCGCCCTTGGTGGGCTCCTCCTTGTTTCTCTATAGTATTCACCAAAGCTGCAAAGCGCAACAGGCAGGCAAGAGTAGTCTCCTTGAAGCTGGAAGCTTGATTTGAGATCTGCCTATATGTGCCGACTTTCAGGCCTTCACATTATTATTTTGTTTTTGTTTTTAGAGTTAATACAGACCAGTAGGATATTACCCCGTCTTGTTTTAATTTTCCTTTCCTCTATCCGCTGTGTAAAGTATGTCAGGTTGGTGCTGTTATCGTTCTTCACTGGAGAACAACTTTTTGTACAAGCCCGTATATGTTTTTGTTTGTTGAACAATTAATTCTGTTGTTCAGTCCAGTTTTTTTTTTGTGGAAAAGAACATAATAGTGTTGTGCAGAGTTTTTCTTCTTTTCCTTCTACTATGTACTCCTTAAACTTTAATGAATTGCATGGAAACTTGTTTGAAAAGAAATATTATTATTGCTGGTTTGATAATATTCAGCAACAGTTGTTAAGAGCTTGCATGAAAAAGTGTAAGAAAATAATGATGTAGTTTTATTTTCTCTGATGATGGGTGGAACGTAATATCACTCCAGATGTATTTTGCATCAGGGGTCCACTTTTAACTGAAGAGTGAAAACAACCTTCTAAATTTTCTGATTTATCATTTTGTGAATGGTCTGTAATCCAGAAGATCATCTTCTTATCTTGTTTGATTGTGAACCATAGAACTTCTCAACAAGCCAGACATCTTTTCATTCCTTCTCAGTATTGCAATGGCTGCATAAACACTAGATTATAAGCAAGTAAAGAATGGCAAGTACAGCCTGCTCATATCATGGTGTTCATCTTCGTTCAATTAATCTCCGAAACCAGCACCATGTGTACCATAGCATCACATCTACCATATTAATAAGAAAGCGAAGTTCAGTCACTCAAAATTGTCCAAAGGGAACAGTGAAATGTGGTCGGGATATAACAGATTTTATCGGAGGAGATCTGGTGAAGTTCGATCTAGGACAGTGGTTATCAGATGTGGAAGAGCATAAGGCATTGGCCATCTATACTCCTCACGAGGGAGGTTACGAGGGGAGGTATCTTAACCGGCTCAGGTACCAGGGATACCAATTCTTAGACCTGACGGCTCGCGGGCTAGGTGATCCTGAGACTACACTCACCAAAGTTCATCCTGTTTGCCCAGTAAGTTTAACAGCTATTTCTGAAGAATTAGTGCATTATGTTAATAACAACCACAGTTGAATGATTTTTTTTTCGCAATGTTGCAGGCTCACGTTGGGAAGCAACCAATAGCAAGGTGGTATTTCCCACCAGAAGTTGATTATAGACTTTCCTTGCTTCCTCCAAATGCCAAAGGTCTTGTTGTTTGGATTATAGAAGCTAAGGTAGTATAATTTACACGAGATAATATTACACAAATATACTATCGGGTTTTCTAATGTGTGCCCAAGGGCACACAATAAGCACTAGATCTTATTGTGTGCCCACATTAGAAAGACCGATATACTATATACCATTAAATTCACCTGAGGATCACTCTATTATGTGCATTCATGCTTGAAAGTGATGAGCAGGTTTTGTCCAAAGCAGAACTGCAGTTTCTTGCATTACTCCCAACACTCCGGCCAAAAGTGAGGGTGATTGCAGAATGTGGAAACTGGTACACACAATACACTATCTTTAAGCATCAGTAATCTATAACTTCTCGCGAAGACAATGTCATATTATACGGTTTTGTAACTTGTAAACGACACTTCATTTCTAATGAAGCTAGCTGAGATCTTTGATATAATTCATAATGCTTTCTGCAGGAGAAAGGTCATGTGGAGACCGCTTCAAGATATTGCAGACGGAACCATAAATGAAGGGGCTTGATCTCAATGCTAAGCATGCAACTAAGACAGAGAGTTATTATCATTTTGTATGATTCGTTTTCCGGTCAAGCTCATGTTGTATCAGAAACTCGGTAGCTGGATATAAAAGAATTCAGGGACCGGTACATGAAATTAAGTTTGATAAATTTTCAGTTCAAGGTATTTGATGATCCAAATATTAGAATAAAGATTCTATTACTCTCCACTTAAATTATTGATGGAAGTCTTGACAGACCATCTTTGTAAAATGATACTCCCTCTGTCCCTCCCATTTGTTTACATTTTCCTTTTTGGGATATGCCTTCCAATTGTTTACATTTCAAAATTTTCCAAAAATAGTAAAGTTTTTATAATTTTTATATTAACTACATCCACTACTTTCCTCCACTATACCCACTTTATACATATAATATTAATCGGTCCCACTACTTTACTCATTTTTTCAACTTTTCTCCACTAATTTATCATTTTTCTTAAACTCCGCGCCCCACCCAAATGTAAACATTTGGGAGGGACGGAGGGAGTAATTACCTAACTCATAGTGCTCTTATAGAAATCGGCCGATTTTTCAAAAATCGCCGATAAATTACTCAAAAATCGGTCGGAAATATTTGTCCGATTTAACTTATTTTCGATAAATTGCCGATAAATCATCCGATTTTTTAAAAATGCTCCGATAAATCGCAAATCGATATCTTAACCGAATAATTCGATTTCCGAAATCTGGAATACCGGTTATAAATAAAGGAGTGGACAAACAAATCAACACAGTCATTCAACCATTGAGATAAAACAGTAAACATATGATTACTAGTTCTGCCAAAAGCCAAAAGTTCACCTTTCTTTTTCACAAACACCAAGTTCAGTACTACACTAAAGTCTAAAAGATACCCTAACTGCTGCAACATAGATAGATAGATAGGGCAGTTACTTTTTTACAAACACCAAGTTCAGACAGTACTACTAAAGATAGCCTAGCTTCTGCAACATAGATAGATAAGGAACATAGACAGGGCAGCTTCTATTTCATATTGATCCTTTGGAGTCAAGAATTGATTTGGGACGCAACTGCAGTACAAGACACCACACAAGAAAATGATATTAATATTAAAAATTATAATTACTTGCAAATTATGGTCAGTCATGTTAACATTTAAACAATTTTAGGCTTGCCTGATTACTGTGGCCACACTTCTTCTTCCTGCAATTCTTAGCGCGAGTGTGTAGACGTGCATAGCAGCTAAAACGCACACACAAAATAAAAAATATCAGCAACGTTTCAGAAATTTCATATAATGTGCGTGTGTGTGAGAGAGAGAGGGAGAGAGAGAGATTCAGAGAGAGAGGGAGAGACAGGTAGAGAGGGAGAGAGAGGGAGATAAAGGGAGAGAGAGAGAGGGAGAGACAGGTAGAGAGGGAGAGAGAGAGGGAGAGAAAGGGAGAAAGAGAGGGTTCTACTTCATATATGTAGAATGTTTCACATACAGACAAATAAGCAAAAAATTTGACTCAATTAACAGGTGAAATTGATACGAGAGAGAGAGGAAGAGAGAGGGAGGGAGGGAGGGATCTCAGCCCGAGAGAGAGAGAGAGAGAGAGAGGAGCTTTAAAAATTACTTGCGGCAGATGAGCTTGTATTGGTTAAACTTCTGAGCAAGCTCCACCAACTTTGGATCAGTAGTCCTGTAGTGCTGTGTACCTCCTTTGCCTCCGATTAGCCTAGAAGTAAGATGCAATGTGGCCTCTGCACCAACATAAACACAAATCACATTTAAGTTCCAAGATAATTATACAAATTTGAATACATGTAGATGAATGTTTTTATAACATGAGCTAAAAACATGCAATATATATACCTTTGCGGATATCATAATCATCAACGACAAGAGCATCAGCCAGTTCTTTTCCGCGAAAAATCAAGCGCTGCTGATCCACCGGAGCACCAGCTTTGTGCTCAACCAGTGACTTGACATGTTGAATAGTGTCACTTGGTTCAACCTCTAGAGTGAGGGTCTTTCCAACCAAATTCTTCACAAATATCTGCATTCTCTGTAATAGCTCAAAACTACTGAAAGTTAATTTGTGTGTGAGGTAAAACTGGGTAAATAGGAAGGCATTTATAGGGGTAATTTTTTTACTTGGGGCATACATAAAGCCTAAAGGTAATGCCTTGCAACAGCAACACATAATTTGCGTGGGGGATAATTTTGGAGTAGTGCCCAAGCAAAAGTTGATATAGCTCCTGCATGCCTACACTACACTGCATTAAAACTTTCTTGTACCATATTAAGCCTTTTACATATAATACTGGTAATCACCAAGTCCTGTGTATTTTAAAATTTTAACTACTTATTTTCACAGCTATGATTTTTAACAGAGTCTTCTTAACATGAAGTTAACTTGATACCAATAACAACATTTTTGAACTGGATAGTGCTTCAACACTCCTTCATTAGAAAATATTATGGTCAAAAAAGGTTAAATTTACGCACAAATTATCCATACTCGAGTAGAAGCACTACAAGTAACACTACAAGTAATGTCAAAGTCCTAGAGAATTTTGATGTGCTTCATATATTACCACGTCAATGATAATGTGAGCCAGCCTCTGGGATTCAGGGGAGCAATGGAATTGACCTCTGGGATCAAGTCCGGGATCCCTGTATCCCCCAGGAAATCAGGCCTGTTCTCTTTGAGGATCGTACTGCACCGAGTTCTAGCCTCGATGTGGTTCTGCAGCAGGGAGAGATGCAGGATCGCCCTGATTCACCAATTACACCCCCTGATTTTATTTCTAATTGCCCTTCTCCATCCACAGGCACTCCTGCTCCCTAGGCCTCGCGCCTCTCCTGATTTTGTAACTAAACTACATTTACATGTTCTTGAAGCAATTTAGTGCAAGTTGTTTTACAAGACTAAATAGTCATGTCACAAACTCACAAGTGTGATCATCTCTTTGCTATTGTCTCCGGAAACTTCTAATAATGAAATAGCAGAAATTACTTTTAGTTTAAAAACTGTATGCAGACATATTGATCTTTGAGCTTATGCTAAGATGCTTCGTGCTTGTCGAACACACACAACTATTTATAACAAGTGAAGATTAGTGTTGTTTTGTTTAACTGGATATATTTGGAGAACATTGAAGTTGTCTATTCTCTATGATTATCACACCCTCGACATAATGTGCGACTCTTCTACCTTTTACTGTATTATTAACGCAAAATTCATCCGGTTAAAAAAGTTGCAGAGGCGATAATGCTCTGAATCAGCCTATATATGTTGGAGAGTTTCCTCAAGTTGTTTGAAATGAGCAAATATAATGAGAAAGCAAGTTTGTAAGACTGTGAAATGGGAAACTTTCCGTTTAGCTGAGTTGAGAATGAAATGTTAGAAGTATAGGTCCATTTAGTAACTTCTACTAACACCTTGAGGTTTCGGAGGGGTCTCAGGAGAAATCTCGCATTATCCTCAAATTGTGGACACTACGTGTTAGTTTCCTCCTTAGCGAGATTGTGCGTTTGTGACTAGTACAAAATGATCATCAATGGTCTTCCAGAAATCCCTAGTGTTGATTTAGAGATTGAAGAGCACTGATGAATGTTTTCTTATTTTGTTTGTTATAATGTTATCATATCCAAATAGTCTTAATTGAAAGGGAATAGATCTTCATACCCACCAATATTTCTCACTTGCTTAGTTGTACACTTAATGTGGCGCAAATTCAACTGGATATCATGACCAGAGGATTTCTTAGAAACATATGGCACCAGATAATTTTCTAACTATGAAAATTTGCTTCCAATCCATTAACCAATGAGATGCTGCTGAGCTGTACTATATCATAATCCACATATCTAGCCAGTTACCTATATAAGGCCCTTCACCCTCTATTTTATTTTTATAAGCTGCTTAAATCATATACAACATCACCCCACGGCAGCCAACACAGTGACACGCAGAGTTCAAGAAGCTTTCAGAGAATCATGGCAGCTTCCAGCATTCAGCAGTCGAGTTTTGCTGGTCAGACAGCACTGAAGCTTAAGAATGAGCTTGTCAAGAAGGTTGGCAGCCTGGGAGAGGGACGCGTCACCATGAGAAGGACTGTAAAAAGTGTTCCAGAGAGTATATGGTAATGCTGCATAAATATTATAAACTTTAAAAGATTTACCACAATTGCCAATTTATAATGTCAAAGTAAATTTTTTATTTTCATAGTTTCTTAACTTTTATATGTTTTGATTCACAGGAAGCAGCACTTGTAATGGTATTTAACAAAAACAAAAAAAATATAAAATTTAATGTTTAGGTATTACCCCTTTGCCATTAAGTCTTGATGAAGCATATATTAGAAATAGCCTCTATTGTTGTTTAATTACCATCATTTTTCCAACAAGTCCTTGATAATTCAACAGGTATGGACCTGATCGTCCAAAGTACTTGGGCCCATTCTCTGAGCAAACACCATCATACCTGACCGGTGAGTTTCCTGGTGACTACGGCTGGGACACTGCTGGCCTATCAGCTGATCCTGAGACATTTGCCAAGAACCGTGAGCTTGAGGTAATCCATTGCAGATGGGCCATGCTAGGTGCACTAGGATGTGTTTTTCCTGAGATCCTTTCTAAAAATGGTGTCACATTTGGCGAGGCCGTGTGGTTCAAGGCCGGATCTCAGATCTTCTCAGAGGGCGGTCTTGACTATCTTGGAAACCCGAACCTTGTTCATGCCCAAAGCATTCTTGCTATATGGGCTAGTCAAGTTGTGCTAATGGGTTTAATCGAAGGATACAGAGTTGGTGGAGGTCCGCTTGGTGAAGGACTTGACTCTATTTACCCAGGAGGGGCATTTGATCCACTTGGATTAGCAGATGATCCTGAAGCATTCGCAGAGTTGAAGGTAAAAGAGGTGAAGAATGGAAGATTGGCAATGTTCTCAATGTTTGGATATTTTGTTCAGGCCATTGTCACAGGAAAGGGTCCAATTGAGAACCTCTATGACCATGTTGCTGATCCTGTAGCCAACAATGCATGGGCTTTCGCCACCAACTTTGTTCCTGGAAAGTAAAAGTACATGTAGTATGTGCCTTCTTTGCACTTCTTTGGAGAGACTGAAGTTATGTACTTGTACATTAAAGCTTTCTTAGTACCAAAAAGGATCCTGTTGTTTCCAATGAATTATCTGCAGTTTGACAATATTCTTTATGTAAAGGTTTACCATTTATTCAGATTTGTGAAACCCTGAACCAAATCCTAAGTTTACTGGCATTTGACTAAATAACTCAAAACTCAAGTTAATGTTCAATGTCCCAACAATTCACATAAATATGAACCAGAGAATTGCAGGAGAAACTTTTTTAGAAGAGATTGCTGGTCGTCAAGGAACCGGTTACTCTGAAATCTCGAGATATTAGAGAGTGGCTCTTTTCAGGATCTTATATTATTCTAACAATATGCATCCATGACTACAGTGCAACCTAGCTTGTTAAGTTTATGCCAGTGGAAAAATCGAGCTACATTTTATCTTTCACCGACCATATAATTTAAGAGAAAGTATCCGGAATATCACAAATTTATTCTTTGTTACAGTTTCTATTGCATTAAGAATTAAGTAGACCAACAAAGTTTGGGTTGTATAGACTGGTGTAAGTTAAAGGGTTGAATGAACTAGTGCTCAAAACAAAAGGGTGGTTCCACAGAAGCAGCCTAAATGTTCCATCTACATAAAGCTGCCAGCAGAGAAAAATTAGAATTGTTTCAGAATAACTTGTTCTAGCTTTAAGTCAAAACTCCCAGACTTCTCGAAAATGCATTGTCCTCGTTGATCTGGACAAGGGTGGCTCATAAGATTCTATATAGTACTCGTGTTTGATGATCATAGTTATTTCAAGAACATGTAAGTTTAGGCACAACAAACAAAGTTCGTGTTAGATTAAACTATCGCATTAGACTTGCATTCTTTAATATCGATGCAACAAAGACAAAGGTTTCGTTAATAGCATATGTATCCTGAAATAAACATGTCTGTTACATTCATATGACCAAGTCAGCACACATGGTTATTTCAAGAACATGTTAAGCTGAACACTACAAACAAAGCTGGCAAAGATGGATGAAAATTGATAATAGAAACAAAACGGTTTAGTACAAGTTGTAAGAATCTGCATTGCGTTGATCATAATAAACTAACATCTCATGCTCAACATTTTCCTCAGGTCAACTAACCAGCCACCTGATAGAATATCTTTCAAGTTAGCCATCTCAAATCTCAAGGCATGAAAGGGTAAAGAAGAAAAAGAAAACAAACAAGTAAAGCCTGAGGGCCATTTTAACATTTTTGCTGTCTTTTTGAACTCTAATTTTATAATGTGAAGCTCCAGATATTCATTCCACACTTCTTGTCAATTTCTTTGCAACACCTATCAGAACATGATACTATCTGAGCTGTGACCATTCACATTGTTATCGAATTGCAACTCATTTGCAATGAAATGAACTGACATGATACTATCTGAGCTGTGGTTTTTCGAGACTCTGAATGAAATGAAGTAAACTGGCATGATACTATCTGAGCTGTGATCATTCACATTGTTACAGAATTGCAACTCATTTGCTATATAAAAAAACATGAATCTGGTGCAGATATCCGGAGAAATGAAGAGATAAAGAGTTCATGAAAATCGGGTCAACGATAGTTATTCTGCAGAAGCAATGTGAAAAAGGTTTAACTAAGCAGAAAAAAACAAACAAGTTAGACAAGGCATTACCTAACCAAATATCAACAGCTAACAAGCGTCCAAATGATATTCTCCACTTTCATTTGTTCTTATATTCTCACCATTTTCCTTGTTAAAATTAATCCATTACATTTAAAATTTTCTTCTTGAATTTAGTTTCAAAGTAGCCGATTCTCCACTTACTACATCCTCCTCCAGAATCAACTACAAGTGCAAGAAATTCAGAAGTTATTGCCAATAGAAAAACATATTCTCTTCCTATATATATGCACATTAGTAGGCTAGCTCTTCAAACTCCCAAAGAAACATACAAATAGTAGTACATAGTAATACTCTTATCAATACCACAAAACATTCAGGGACACAACTTGAGTCCATGGCAGGGCAATGGGGAGACCATAGTTCAGTAAGCGCGTCGATTGCTCTCCTCCAAGAAAGATTCACACAGTTACAGAAGATGAAGGAAAAAAGAGAGGAAAAGGAGCATCAAAGGCTGGTTTGTTCTGAGCCCTGGCATACTCTGCCAGCCCCGGCCACACCGTCTGAGCATGCAAAGATGAATTTCCAAAAAGATTGGACATTTTTATCGACAACACCTCAGCAAGAATCATCTCCGGTGTCTCTTGGAAGCTTGCAATCTATGAGGAACAACATGCACTCTCAAAACTCATGGTCTAACAGTGCAACATCTGCAGAAATAACAGCAAGAAGCCCATCATACAATTACGATAAATGGGATGTTGATACAACACTACATTTGTAAACAATCTAATCTCTTTTGATCTATATATAGTTCTACATTGAGGCTTATCTTTTCCTTTCCTATATCCTTAACAATAAGACATGTAAACGAATAAGGAAAAATAACTGCATATTGTTTATTGTCATCGAAGATTTTTAAGCTTTCGACAAATCTACAGCACATCAAATTTTTTATGATCTATTTGGAGCTCAGAAGATTCCCCGTCAATTGGTACAGAGAAAACATGAGTTTTGTTATTTATGATCATGAAGATTTGATGAAACATGAGTTTTGAGTTAAAAATTAAAAAAAAGTTCATACTTACTCATACATATTGGCTCATCTTGAAAACTTTCTTTCAATTGGGCACTCTCTCTGTTCTGGAAAATACCTTATACTTTCAAATTTTTGTGAAAACACTTTTAAATATTTTAAATAAATTTAATAATAAAAAAATGTTAAAGGACACCATGAAGTTATAAAAAATTGACTTCATTATGATTATTAGAAATCAAATTATTGAATATTTTGAATAAATCTCGAAATTCGAATATTTCGGAAATCAGAACTATTCGGTTGAGATATCTATTTGCGATATTTACAATTTATCGAGCTATTTTTAAAAAATCAGAAAATTTATTAGCGATTTATCGGAAATCAGTTAGACCAAACAAATATTTTTAACTGATTTTTAAGCGATTTATCGGCAACCGATTTCTATAATCGTGTTATTAATTAATTAGTAAATTTGTAATTTATATTTTAACTGGATCATAATTCTGGCCCATAAATAAAATCATTTAAGATCTCCTCGGGTCGAAGACAAAATGACAAAAATGCCCAAATAGTAAATCTAGAAAACTAATACATATCCAGAAGGTTCTAAACCCCTAAAACCCCCTTATCCCCTGCTTAAAACCCTAACTCCCCAACGGATCATATAAAACCCTCCCATCATCGCCCTATAAACACATTCATTTTTATCATCTCTCTCTCTCTCTCTCTCTCTCTCTCTCTCTCTCGAAATCTCTCTCCCTGAGCCAAAATGCACAAGATCTCAAAGCGCTCCGTCTCTTCTATTCTTCGAAACGGCGCCGTTCGTTGCAGAACGCCCGCTGCCCCTCTCTCCGCCCTCAATCTCTCCAATCTTTCGGTAATTGACACTTTTAACCCTATCATATGTGTTTGTATATTTTTGAATTGTGTTCTTTTTTATGTATTTGTGTCTAATTGACTGTGTTAATTGATGTGTGGTGATAAAAAGATTACTTTTTTTTATTGTTTATGTGATTTATGTTTCTTTTTGTGTATTTGTGTGTGATTAATTGTGGTATTTGTTGTTTAGTGATAAAAAAGATTACTTTTCTTTGTAAGCAAATACAAAAAAGTTTTTTTCTCCGTTTGTATAATCTGTGTTCCTTTTGTGTATTTGTGCTTGTCAATTGCGGTTTGTTGTTTATTGTTTTCGATGGTTTGTTTGTAATTAACTGTGTTTATTTTTGTTTAGTGATCAAATTGTTTACTTTTCATGGCAAGAAAATAATAAAAGTTTACCTTTTTTTCTCTGTTATTTATTTATGATATATGTTAATTTTTCTGTAATTGTGTGTTATTAGTTGGGTTGATTGTTGCCTAGTGATCGAAAATATTAGTTTTTCTATAGCTAGAAAGTAAATGGGATTGCTTTTTGTTTTCTCTGGTATGCAGAATATTATTAACTATCGATATGTATTGTTAAATTACTCTATTAGACCTTATGCGTGATTGTATACGTGATTGTAATATAATTTTTTGTACTAAAATGTTTTGTGTGTAAAAGTTTAGTTTATTATTGTAATATTAAAGTTTAGTTTGTTAGTGTAAAAGCTTGATCCATGATGATCTGATGGATGTGTTTCATGTTAGATTAACGTTTTGAGATGGATGGAGTGTCTTAAATTTTATACTGTGTTGGAATGAGTTTGTGTACTCCAGATGTTCTTATATCATTATGTTTTGGAATTGAGTTAATTTTGAATTTGCACAGGCTGGAGAGGTTGACTCCAAACCGAGATGGTTCTCAGCCCTACCTGCTGGTACATCCAGTGGTTCTGTATCTTCTAAGCTTTTAAAAACGAGAACTGAGTTTTCTTTAGGGAGACGATTTGAATCATCTGCTGCAGCTTCTGAATCATCAGACCCGCCTTCTGAGAAATATGAGTATCAAGCGGAGGTTGGTTTTTTCAACAGTGTATTATTACCCTGCCATCAAACAGCAAAAAGATATGTTCAATTTATGATGTTGTGACTGAAACAGGTGAGCCGACTCATGGATCTCATTGTCAACAGCCTGTACAGCAACAAAGAGGTGTTTCTTCGGGAACTTATAAGGTATTCAAGTCTAGATTTTTAATTCATAGTCCAGATTTTAAATTCATACTGTATAATTTGGGTGAACTGTTGCTTTATGTTAACTGGCACTTAATTAATTAAACTGAGGCACATAAGAATGATTGGTGTGAGGCTCATCATTGCAAATAATTTTTATAGAATACAATGTCCTTCGGTATTCAATTTTTTTAGAAAAAAATACGTTATCGTTGTTATGTTGTGAAATGCCTTAGGCTAGGATTTAAAAATACTGATAATAAACTGAGGAATTAGGATATGTTGTGCCATGTGAACAAGTAACAGTATATTTATCTTGTTTTGGTTCGGTTCTTGCTCTTTTATGCATGTCCATAGAAATGCTACTTCAGTGTGTTATTTTTTTTGTGCATAAAATGAAATACTAATATGCTGTTGAATTTATTACTATGCAGCAATGCAAGTGACGCCTTGGACAAGCTTCGGTTTCTCAGTGTTACAAATAGTGAGCTTATAAAAGATGAAGTTGATCTCGATATTCGTATCCAATCTGACAAGGATAATGGAATAATTACAATCACGTAAGTTTTGTAGCAAAAGATAGTTGGTGTTGGTCATCTTTTATTAGTTAGTGCACCGGGATTAATCCGATATTTATATTGCAGCGATTCTGGTATTGGTATGACACGTGAAGAACTAGTTGATTGTCTGGGTACGATTGCACAAAGTGGGACAGCCAAGTTTCTTACTGCATTGAAGGTACAAAGTTTAGATCATCTTTATGTTTCAATTCAAGTCTTTGACAAGCGATGCAGTCCTAATATTCTAATATGTGACAGGAAAGCAAGGATGCTGGGGCTGACAGCAATTTAATTGGTCAATTTGGTGTTGGATTTTATTCAGCCTTTCTAGTGTCCGACAAGGTACCTTTTAAAAAAAATATTATATTGATATTTTTGTTCTAATGGCGTAAAAGCATACATATAAATTGTTGGTCTTAAAGCCATCAAACCTTGCTTTCTTCATATGAAGGTTGTTGTCTCTACCAAAAGCCCCAAATCTGATAAGCAATATGTATGGGAAGGAGAAGCAAATTCTAGCTCTTTTACTATCCGAGAAGAGACTGACCCTGGAAAGATCATCCCCCGGGGAACCCGTTTGACACTTTATCTCAAGGTTTGCTTACAATCATGCTCGAGTTGTTTATAATTCTCTTTAATGCTCTCTAAGCTTAACATGTGTATTTTGTCTAATGACCATTAACAGCGTGATGAAAAAGCTTTTGCTCATCCAGAAAGGATACAGAAGCTAGTGAAAAACTATTCGCAGTTTGTTTCATTTCCAATTTACACTTGGCAAGAAAAGGGATATACTAAAGAGGTGGGTATTTTTTCCATGATCTGTACATGTATAAATCTACATATATTGTATTGATATCCTAACTTGGTCCTATGCAGGTTGAAGTTGATGACGAACCAGCCGATGTGAAAAAAGATGAGCAGCAGGATGTGAATTCTGAGGAGGTTTTGTGCTGAATTATTTGTGTTCCATTGACATATTGTTTCCATCTAAATGTTGTCTTAACTTGGTGGGGTATCTTTATTTATGTAACAGAAAAAGAAGAAAACCAAGACGGTTGTGGAGAAATATTGGGAGTGGGAACTTACTAATGACACTCAGCCAATATGGGTTTGCCTCCACAATCCAATTTTATGAATATATTAAAAAAATAGCGTCTGTTCCGTAAACTCATTATGTTATTTTTAATTGACAGCTCCGGAATTCAAAAGAAGTTACCACAGAAGAATATAATGAGTTTTACAAGAACACCTTCAACCAGTACTTGGAGCCTTTGGCTTCGTCGCACTTTACAACTGAGGTAAGATAACTCTTTAAGTCTGAGTAGTTATTTTTTTGTGGTATTTTAGTAAATAGCTGTTCTCCCTTATCTTTCTTTGAATCTTGGAAACAGGGAGAAGTGGAGTTCAAGTCTATTCTCTATGTGCCTTCTATGGCTCCATTTGATAAGGATGACATACACAATCCTAAAACAAAGAATATAAGGCTTTATGTCAAACGTGTATTTATTTCAGACGACTTTGATGGAGAACTGGTAATTACAGTAACAAATTGGTTTGAGCTTTGAATAAAGACTGTAAGGGTATTGTGAACTAATTTTTTACCTTTTACTTTCTTGTGAATTGAGTAGTTTCCTCGATATCTGAGCTTTGTGAAAGGTGTTGTGGATTCGAATGATCTTCCCCTGAATGTATCACGAGAAATACTCCAAGAGAGTCGTATAGTGAGTATATTCTGTACTATGTTGCTCTCATATGTGATTTTATATCCCCCTTAATCTGCATGGTAACATTTGACTTTATATTTCAACAAGGTCCGTATAATGAAAAAGCGATTGGTGCGGAAGACATTTGAAATGATAAGACGTTTATCTGACAGCGAGAAGCGTGAGGTAACTCTTGTTCCATCTTATCTTGCATTTTCAGTTACCTTACAAATTGCTTCCTCCAAGTGAAAGGCATTTTAAGTGTTGATATATTTTTTTAGTGTAATCCTTTGTGCTAAATTGTTAGAAGTACATCAACTCACCTTAAAAGGCTTGCTCTTTTTATAGGATTATGAGAAGTTCTGGGATAACTTTGGCAAACACTTAAAACTGGGTTGCATTGAGGATCGTGAGAATCACAAGTACCTTGGTCCATTGTTACGATTTTTCTCTTCACAAAGTGACGAGGAGATGATCAGTTTGGATGAATACATTCAAAACATGAAGCCTGAGCAGAAAGACATATATTATATTGCTGCTGAAAGTGTGTCGAGTGCAAAGAATACACCCTTCCTGGAGAGGCTTCTTGAGAAAGATCTTGAAGTATGTATTTTGTTTTGTTTACGAAGTCGTATCAAATAATATACTGCTTACCTGTGTAATTAATTTTTTTGAAAGGAATTGCACCATTGATTTTTTTTCTTTAAGCATTGTACTGATGAACTTCTTTGGTGCAGGTACTTTTCCTAGTTGATCCCATAGATGAAGTTGCTGTCACAAACCTAAAATCATACAATGACAAGAATTTTGTGGATATTAGCAAAGAAGACCTTGATCTAGGTTAGTTCAGTTATTGGTTTGTTTGATGACTAATATTTGGAAATTTCAAATTTTAGTTTTATTTTACTAGGTCCTTTAAATATCTTTTAGTTTTATGAGGTTATTCTGTCAACTTGATCTCAAGAGACAAAACTGTCAGTACAAGCATTGAAATTTTCTTTGGCACACTTTGTGTGGATGCTGAATGTTATTATATTCTGAAGGTGAATTGAAGGATGAGGTGGAAGAAAAAAAGATTAAAGCAGAATTTGGTCAGACATGTGATTGGATAAAGAAGCGGTTAGGTGATAAAGTAAGCAAGGTTCAGATCTCTAACCGACTGAGTACATCACCATGTGTTCTTGTTTCTGCAAAATTTGGTTGGTCAGCTAACATGGAAAGGTGAACTGATGCTTTAGATTGTGCTTTTAGTTATTAAAATTTCTTTTCACACGTTCTCATGCCATGCTTAAATTTGTTGTAGGCTGATGAAGGCTCAGGCTGTTGGAAACAGCAGCAGCATGGACTTTATGAGAGGCAGGAGGGTCTTTGAGATTAATCCTGAACATCCAATCATTAGGACTTTAGATGTACGCTAGTTTGTTAGATTTTTATAATGGTTCTTTCAGATTTTGGCGAAAGTAGCAAAATTTGACCACATAATTTAATTTTGTGATCTGGTGAATGATGCAGAATGCATACAAAAATAGTCCAGATGATGAGGAGGCCTTGAGAGCTATTGACCTCTTATATGACACAGCACTAGTTTCCTCTGGCTTCACTGTAAGTACTTACCATCAACTCTTAATTTTTATCTATAATTAGTAACTTGTGTGTCCACAATTCAAAACATCGAGTAGGGATGTTCTTTAATAGGCATTTGGATTTGAGTGCTGTTTTTTTTTCTTAGTAATTGAGATGCTCTGCAATACTTCTTATTAGGAAACCAGGATCCAGGGATGTATTAATTCATTTATCTAGCATTATTTCTTTAACAAGTCTTATACATATCGAATAGTTTCAAGGAAAAATGAAGTGAGGTGTTAGAGCCAGCATACTCCTAGGTTTTGGTAGAGTGAATTATGCGTGGAAGTATTATGTGTGTGTGTGTGTGTATAACTTTGTGCTATTCATGCAGCCTGAAAGTCCAGCTCAACTTGGTTCGAAGATCTATGAGATGATGGGCATGGCACTCTCTAGCAAGTTTGGAACAAGTAATATTAGTGGATTTCAACAGGATGTGACTGCTGCAGATACAACCAATCTTGGAACTGTGGAAGCTGAGGTTATTGAACCTGCAGAAGCTGAGGTTATTGAACCTGCAGCAGCTGAGATTATTCAACCAGCAGAAGCTGGTTCTCAGAAATAATTGTTTCTGCAGACCTGTTGGTACCTAGAAGGGAAGATAATGCTAAAAACTAATGTAAATGAGGGTGGTAGAGGTTTAGTAGCGAAGAAGTCTGTTTTGAAAGAATTATAGCCCAGATTTTAAATCTTGTCGACTGACAGGCTTATTTATGAGATTTGAACTACTACATAAATTAACTATTTTGTATTTTGTTCCTAAGCTTATTTAGCTTATTTGTTCCTGAAACAATTTGAACTTCTGAAGGATGTTTGGTCTGTCTCCTTTGAAATGTTCAGCACTTTTTGAGGTGGTTTAGTATAATGTTCTTGACATGTTGGTTTCTAGCATTGGAAACAAATTTGGAATTGTTGCCGTAAACCTTATTGTGAATAAATGAGATTTAAATTTCAATATGTTTTTGCATTTAATTTTATTGTGACCGACAGTTACTTTGTACCTTAAGACCATGCTCCCGAATTTTTATTAAGGAAAGAAGTGAGTGATAAGGAGGTAAAGTACCTTTATCTTAAAAATGGGATGAAAGTTTTGAAGGTTAAGTATTTAAAATTTATATTCATGCTCACTTTCTTTCGTTTCTTCAAAAAAATTGCGAGCACGATTAAAAATAAAAATGAAACTTTTTTTACTTGTATTTGTTTTTAAAAACTCGGGACTAAGGGGTAAATCATAGATTCAAAATGCCCTCTTTAAAAATGGGTATTAGTTTTATTTAAGTTTTGTGGAAGTGAAGGAATAAGGGTACAGGTCATAGGAGGAAGCCGACCTAGTGGGGTGTGTGACCGCAGTTTAAAGGGACAAATTAGATGATGAACAAAATGTATTCTTGTGACAAGTTAAATAATTAGCAACATATATGCAAAAGATTATTATTAAAGGGACATGAGATCAGAACCGTGCAATCAATTTAATCCAACGGTTGTAACAAAACCCTGCCCTGTAACATCCCTATAAATTAGCTTAAACGGTTTATTAGTTCTTAGTTTCTTACTCTTTCAATATCGGCAGATCCGTTGATTAACTCAATCATCATCTTTCTCAGAAGGTCAGCTCTTTTTTATGAATGTGTATCATTTGTAGGTATCTTTTTTATAATCCAATATATATTGTATGAGATGCATTTGTCACTTCACTTGTTTCTGTAAATCTGTGTTTGATTTAATTGTAAGTTATAGTTTCAGTATGCATGTCTGATTTTTATAATGTGCGTTGGGCGTGTGGTTTATATGTGTAATGCAGCTTGTTTTTTGCACGTAGATTCGTTTGTACTTTGTATAATGCAGCTTGTGTTTTGCACGTAGATTCAAATCTAGACCATGACTTGAATCTGAGACATGCTGGTTGCTAGTTACTACTTACTAATATGTAATGTCTAACATGGTTGTGGAATTGTAGTCATGGGAAAAAGCTATCCAACTGTGAGCGAGGATTATAAGGTTGCCGTTGAGAAATGCACAAGGAAGATTAGAGGCCTCATCACTTCCAAGGGCTGCAGCGGGATTATGCTTCGTGTCGCGTATGTCAACTGAATCCCCTCTTCCATTTTCATGTGTGATTATCTTTTACTGTCCCTGTATATCTTTGTGACATTTGTTAAAAATTTGAAAGCACTTGCATGATTTCTTAGCACTTGATTTGTGAATTGTTCAAATTAAAAGGAACAAAAATATGTGATAAAACTAAGATACAACTTCCCTCCTTGTTCCTTAATGTTGTTAGACATTACATGACCACTGTGCAATCCAATTTCTTTACAACATTCGGTATTTACAGACATGATCAAATATTCTTGAATCTCTATTTCCAATTTGCTGGGATTCACAAACCATTTGATTGATGTGAACATGGTTGTCTTATCATGCCGTGTAGGTGGCACTCAGCTGGGACTTATGACGTAAAAACCAAGACTGGAGGTCCTTTTGGAACAATGAGGTATGAGGCTGAGCAATCTCATTCTGCCAACAGTGGCCTTGAAATTGCTGTTAGCCTTTTAGAGCCTTTGAAAGAACAGTTTCCCATCATCTCTTATGGTGACTTGTATCAGGTATTTTCTTTAGCTTCATGTGTATAGAATTATTTGATGCGTCTGAGCTTCATATTTGTTAGTGTCGGTTAAAACCCTTTATGTTATCATCACTGAAGTTTTCTAAATGTTACTGATTGTATCTTACCTCGACATCATTATGCTTTTTTTTTTGGAGATAATGTAGTTGGCTGGAGTAGTTGCTGTCCAAGTTACCGGAGGACCTGATGTTCCATTCCACCCAGGAAGGGAGGTTTGTTGTTATCTTAATTTGGATGCTATATAACAAAATTATAATATCACTGAAAGACAGAGTAAGGATCTCATGGCATGAATCATTATTTTTGTTGGAAAAATAGACTAATGGTTATCTTCAAACTAACAACAAAAATGCGTCAATGATGATGATTTTTAGATTTAATTTTTTGTTTACTAGTTTGTTTTTTTGGGACCCTGATGCATTTCACCTTTCATGTTGATTTTGATTAGTTTTGATGTATAGAAGATGCAATCGTGAATCTTGTCTGTAAGATATTTGTTTAACACTTTGTCGTGTTATTCATGTTGTAATAAATTTATCTGTACTTGTAGGACAAAGGTGAACCACCAAAGGAAGGCCGCTTGCCTGATGCTGAACAGGGTCAGTTTGATGAAATTTTTGCAAAGTATTTTGTTAAAATGGTAGTAAGATTGTGTGCTTAAACAATATACAGCACACGTCAAGGTTTCTCTTGAATATATATTATCAAACATATCAAGCAATCATATTATACAGGATCTGACCATTTGAGAGATGTGTTTGTCAAAACAATGGGACTTTCTGACAAGGATATTGTTGTGCTCTCTGGTGGTCATACCCTGGTATATGCTGACTTCACCTTAAAGTTTATATAGATTAATTTTCACTTGTGAACTATAATGCCGGTATCATTTCTTTTGAATTTGTAGCATTCATGATTTTTTGTTGATACGTTTTTCAGGGTTCGTGTCACAAGGACCGTTCTGGGTACGAAGGACCTTGGACAAGGAATCCTTGCATCTTTGATAACTCCTACTTCAAGTGAGTCCTTAAGATGGTTTTAACATTTTATTTTTCGCTGAGGTGGTTGTATATCCTAAAATTGTTGATTTTATGACAGGGAGCTCTTGTCCGGAGAGAAGGAAGGGCTTATCCAATTGCCAACTGACAAGTCTCTTCTCAAAGATCCTGTCTTTCGTCCCCTTGTCGAGAAATATGCTGCTGTTCGTTACATGCCATCTAACTTTGTCATTGTAGTGGCACTTTAAACTGAAGTGAATTTATGTAATTGTAAATTGTTTATGCTTGATGTTTCAGGACGAGGATGCGTTCTTTGCTGATTATGCAGTATCTCACATGAAACTCTCTGAACTAGGGTTAGTAATTACAGACTCATCATTTTCTTTTATAATGGCATTGACTCGTCGGTCTGATATCGTTTATTTTATTACCATAGGTTTGCTGAGGCTTAAGCTCGTCGGAATAAGACAACTATTTCCATTTTCATGCCATGATTGAGGTCACGAAAATAATTTCGTCTGAAGGTTGTTTGGTCTAGTTGTAGTTCATCTTGCTGCGTTTTGTCAATATGAAGATTAGAGCTTATTTTAGTAGCTACCATTTTGTTTCTTTTTCGTGTAATAATCTTAGCGAATTTTTATGGTTTATATTTAGCATTGCCCCAGTTTTGATTTTGTATGACTTTTATGATTTTATGGTTTATTTAAGGTAAGCTAGTCGTTGAACAGATAATAAAATGCACAGGAACTGCTAATTTTTCATCCTGTATTCAGATGAAGTTAATTATTCTCTTGAATAGGCAAAGTTACTACAAGTTTTTACTGCTTGGATAGAGTAGAGAAGAGGAAAATGATAGAGAATAGCTAAGAGATCAAACTCAAGGGACTACAGTACTATATATGCATGCCAAGAAGCAGGGACGGATCCGAGAATCAAATTCTAGAGGACACAGTCTATATTTTATGAATAAACTCTTATATTTTTAAATTCTCGGGGGCACTTTCATATATTTTCAAAAAAAATAATGGTAAAAAAACGTAAAATTTTGATTTAGGGGATCCCCCGAATCCCTTATTAAATCCTCCCCTGCCAAAAAGTGTGATTGGATCCAAGAATCTTTTCTGGGTTTTTTGTAATTATGATTTCCTCTTCATTTTGTCTTTCCATCTGTATCTGAAAGGTCTGTTATTGAGTTATGAAGGTAACCCTGTTCAAGAATCAGGGGTTCTAGCAAATATTCATCTTTTGCTTGAATGAACAAAATTTGTGTTAAAAGGTCTAATTTTGATGAGTTCTCTTGTCTTGGTTGGAGTTCTCTCTAAGTTTTCTAGGCTCTTTTTGAAGATATGTAAGTGGATTTGTTAAAGATGTCTAGAAATTTTAAGGTTGGTGGTTCAAGTGGCAGACTGCCTACTAGTTATGTGGTGAAAAAGGCTTATGAACCCCTACATAAAAGCAGTTATGGTTATCTATGGAGGACACTACTTGTCTCTACATTTGTTGTTATTCTAGTTGGCTTAGTTTGGTTATCTATGAGTGGGAATTGAAGAATGTGGAGTTGCAAAACCAGTGCCATGTTAAAGCTGAGATCACAGACTAATAAGTGGAAGAGGGCAATTCTTTATCAGAGGTTTTGTATTCCAAATTTCAATCTGTTAAATCTAAATTTCAGAGACATGAAGAGGAATGAACAAATGTTGCTTTTCCTTGTGTCATGGAATTGAGCAAGTTGTCATATTTTACTAATGTAGAAGGTTCAGGATTCAGAAACATTCATTAACAGTTTCACGTTAAGTGAACTTCAAGAACAATGGTATTTGATGATTATTAACAACCTTGTTGGCTTTTCCAAATCATTTAAAAGAAGTCACATACAGCCAATTCTCAAAGATTTAAAAATTAAATTAGAAAATAAACAGAGCCCTTTACTGTTCCATACTTTTTCTCTTGACAAAAGAAACATTCCTGCTCCTTTCCTTTTTGCCTGTATCTTTTAGCACCTCATAGCTAAGAATTTAAATGTGTGTGAGTTAGAAGCTTTCATTTCTGAATTTGAAGCTTGTCATCCTAGTAGCCAGGAAACTTTATTTTTTTTCTTGATGCAACTAACTGATAAGACAATGTATAAGACATACTTGCGGACAACTTTTTGAGTTTCCAAAAATTCAATGGATTAGTTTTTGGTTTGATACTCAAAATAAGTTATACAACTCCTTGCATGAGGATACAGTGTATCACTGCATATAGCTGCCAAAGACAAGGCACTACAAAGATGAAATAGTGTTGTGTGGAATTGGGTATCTGGAGACTTGCTAGTACAAGGTTGTTGAGAATTGAGATGCTTTAAAGATTGTGAATCCTAAAGACCATTGTGTTCGTAGGATCATGGCACCTGCTCCTCAAATTAAAAGCTACTCAATTGTTTTCAGTCTCAGGGGAAAGTTTACTGGACTAGTACTTCTATAGTTCTATTATATTCGAAAAGGTGAGTTATTTTTACATTTAAAAGGCTTCATTGGCTGACTCGAGTTGTGCGCAAGTGGCTTGCTAATCACTTTGATCTTGCCGATATAAGTTTCAAGAATCACGAGGTATTGGTAGAGTATAGGTTTCAAGGGCTAGCTTTATATGATCTTGCAAAAAAAAGAGTAGAGGCCTAGAGGGGAATGCCAAGTACGTTTCAAGCAGTTGAACATATAAGAAGCCTGAAGTAGACTAATTTTCAATTGATATAAAGAGCTATATTGATTTCCGACTATTCAAGACTAGCCAGAGCCCTACACACAATTGCCATAACCCATTTGAGTTTATACAGGCAATAGGTTATGGTCCAGAAGTGTTACCTTGGGTCCTGTACAACTCAATTCCAATTTAATGACCGAGAATTAACTTACCAAATGTATAAAGTGGAGGCTATCTATCAGGCTCGAGATCATAAGCTGCTGTATCTTTGACAATTAAAAATTATTAGTAATAGACACATTAAAAAAACTAAAATTTATCACTAAAACTCCTTAAAAACACAGCAACATCCACAATCACTAGGATAATATAAGATAAGCCTCAGATAATGTTTAACTGTGGCATGAGAAGTACATATATATATGGACACCTCTGATCTAAACAAATTCATGTTAAGGTACCTTTAAGAAAGCTGCGATACAAGATGCTAAGGATTTTCGTATACCTATTAAACAAGTGTGCATAAATTGGTAAACTGTGCGTTCCTCGTTTAACACCATCCAAGCAGATACATTTATTGACTAAATTAAAAAGAACCCTCGTTGTTTTTAAGACGGAAATTCTTAAAAAAGCAAGCTTGCCCAGCCAGCAATAAATGCAAAGCCACCAACTGGGGCTAACTTAGAGTATGTTCTGTCTTCAAGATAAGCCACTGCATAACATCTGCAGAAAGAAGTTCCTGCTTTAGTTATTCCTTTCAAAAAGTAAATACTCAAGTGAAAACTGCTGTGGGTAGCTTTATTTGTTTGTAATTTTACTGACAGCTTGACACAAGTGCAAGAGAGCAATTATCTCAAAAAAATACATTATTCCCTCTATAATTAGTTGTAATTTGTAAAATATAAAAGATTTACACCATACTCCTTATGAAGTCCTTAAATGGAAGCATATGATCTGAAAAATCTAGACAACATAAATAACACTAACAGATATAAATTAAACCTAGCAAATTAACACTCCATCTGTTAAAGTGATCAATTCCATCGCTAAGAACAAGTCCAATGGTTGTGCTAAAATACGTATAGCTATTGCTATATTTTGAAATCAAAATGTGATTTTGATGTTAAAATAGAAAATGTTCCAATGTATAAATGGCACCTAACATTACCTAAATAAAGCTATAATTCAACTACCTAATCTTTCGGTGCACAATTGTATTGTCACTATAACTTTAATTACCCATTTCACCTATTTGCAATACTTAAGTGGCAATTATAGCTAGCAACTTCTACTCTTGGTTCTGAATTTAGCACCAAGTATATTTTGTTATTTTGCATCCACGTTTAACAATCCATTCTAGTGCGTTACTTTTCAGTTTTCATGAATGTTATATTATAGATATAGCATCTCTTTTAGCCCCACCACTGGACTTATTCACATCTCGTTTAGCTCTAAGAGACCTTATTCGCAGTACTCTAATAACCCATGTGAGTGTAGGTATTAACAGTTCAAATTATGTCGGTAATCATCCTAAAAGTGACCTTTCCTATTGCATTCTAATTACATCGTATTAGAAAGTACAAACTACAATGCCAAGTACTGGCAGAAAAGTATGTCAAGCTTACATATTTACTCATGCAAAAGAGAGATCAATGGAATGTGGAGGAACTCGGCAGAAAAGAGGGAGTTTTGATGATAGACATTATATAATTAAAGGATTCCTCACAGTAAACTAACCACTCGAGTACCAAAAAGGGCCACAAAAATTTAAAAGAACATAAACTAAAACGACAGCAGCATAAAACAAAACTAAGCACTCTCGTCCCGACCCCCTTGCAGCACAGCACACTCTAAGACAGGATCAAATAATCCATCATCTATCTCTAAATCAGAACTTTATCATACACTAACACATAAACCACATTCAAATAATCAGAATAAGTACTTACGTCCCCGAGAAAGCAATAATTCCAGTAGTGAGAAGTCCACCAAACTAAATCAAAACAAACAAAAAAATCGCAAAAAATTCAGCAACACAAGTACACAACCAACCAGGAAAGACAAATCAAAAACAAGCATACGAAAAGCGAAACATACAATGTGAGGGTGGGTGGCAAGAGGGGCAGCCATAAGTGCTGCAGTGTGAACCAAATGATAAAGAGATGCAGTATGCCAAACCTGCCCAAATTACAAATATATACATATAAGAAGCAGCAGTATACACAAATTAACAACTAAAGAAAAAGGGTAATTGAGTAAAGATTACATCTTTATAAGTGGGGTTTTTGGGCTTGAAAGCATGAGCACCATAAGTGCCCAATCCAAGAGCTGCCATACCTGTTTGTATCATATAAATCAAGAACATTCAAGATTATTAAATTCATAACTACACATAATCTGAAATCATTTCTACTAAGAAAAGAGGGTAAGATAATTATATATAAAAAAGAAGATATTAGTGATTAATGTACCGGAAAAGCCAGCAACTTTGTGCCAGATGCGAGGATCCATTTTTGTTGATGCTCTTCGTCTTCGGTCTTCACTCCGACTCACCCCTCTCTACTCACTTTCTTCTTAATCTCTTTTTTCTATTTTTTTAACAATATTTGGTCAAATAATTTCCTTTGGGATTGCAATCTCGTTAACGCACGTCGTCTAACATTTTACCGCAAACTAGTCTGGGCCCGTTCTCCAAATTTCGCTATTTAGCTCCGGAATTGGAAATTGTACAGAGTCCAACAAAAATTATGTAAGTTAATTTTTGACGAGTTTCTGATTGGTTAGAAGAGCTCAACCACTAAATCAGACTGGGTTGAATTCTTAGCAATGGAAACAATTTTTGAGGAGTTATTTATGCTGGAAAATAATTTATTATAGGTTTTTTTAAAAAAATATCCATGTTACAGAAATTATTTTCAAAAATATGTTCCGTAATATTTACAATATCGTATGTAATTTCGAGTAAACTCCTCCGCAATATTTGCAATATCGTATCAAACTTTGAGTAATCTTAATTACAACTTGATATGCAACAATAACGGATATTTTTGATAAATTCCTTTTTTAAAAATATTTTTCACATTTGATTAAAGGGGCTTGTTATGGATAAAAAACTAAGGTTATTACTTGCTGTATTTAATACTAAGATTCGGGAGCTCAAGGCCTTTAATGGCTGCTCTCGTGTTTCGTGACTCAATCTGCCTTTACGAGATGCCTACGTATCTCTGTGAATTAGAGAATCAAGCCAAAAAACGTAGTTCTGATTTGTGGGGTGAGGCCCCTCATATAGATGTTGGTGGTCCTTGAATTGGACTTGGTATAGGAGACTTGGTGGGCAAGTCTCATAATTATAATGGACTTTGGAGTCCTAGATAGTAGGAAACTGATTCATTATCCTTTTAGGTCCCCTTGAGGCTTATCTATAAGGATTTATATCCTTATCAGGACTCTTCTCAACAGCTGATTTTTCCTTTATTAATTAATTACGAAATTAATTAATAATCAGGGCTTTTGGGCCTTTTTTATTCCACCAGACCTGATCTGATCCATCAGGCTTAACCTTTCTGGTCTGAATATCATACATCTTCATATTGGGCCTAGCAGCCCATTAATTATAAAATCAGGACTTATTTATCCCTATCATTTGCCCCCCAACTTTTGGGAAACATTGATTAGGTTTCGCAGAAGTTAAATCTATTCGTTCCCTTACAGGGTTTCGTTTTTGCGTAAAGTGTGGAGCGACCTACACATTTACAACGAATCTTCCTTTTATTCAGAAATTATCTTAATTTCCAGGAATTTTTCCCTAATTTTCTGGAATTTTCCCTAATTTTCTGGGATTTTTCCCTAATTTCTGGATTTTTCCCTTAATTTCTGGGATTTATCCTAATTTTTCTGGATTTTTCCCTTAATTTCTGGGATTTATCCTAATTTTCTGGATTTTTCCCTTAATTTCTGGAATTTATCCTAATTTTCTGGATTTTTCCCTTAATTTCTGGGATTTATCCTAATTTTCTGGATTTATTCCTTATTTCTGAAAATATTAATATTTTTCAGAAATTATTTAAGGAATTTCCTTATTTTTTTGTGATTTTCCAGGATTTTTCTTCCTTTTTTTTTTCTTTCTTTTTTCTATATAATTTTCGACCAGGAATCCATTCGACCAGGATCCTGGTCGAATTAACCCCCATATTGCCCTGGTCGACAGCTTTTCGAGCAGGAGTGTTTCGAGCAGAAGTCCTGGTCGAATTTCGGCCAGGATTTTTTCCTTTTTTTTTTTTTTTTCTTTCTTTTTTCTATATAATTTTCGACCAGGAATCCATTCGACCAGGATCCTGGTCGAATTAACCCCCATATTGCCCTGGTCGACAGCTTTTCGAGCAGGAGTGTTTCGAGCAGAAGTCCTGGTCGAATTTCGGCCAGGATTTTTTCCTTTTTTTTTTTTTTTTTTTTTGAACAGAAATCTTCGACTAGGATTTTCGGTCAGAATACATTTTTTTGACCGATTTAGCCTTTCTTTTAAGCCCAGATCGACAAAAATTCGGGCAGGTTCTATTCGACCAGGTTTTTACCTTGCTTCCTGGTCGACAGGGTCAGGAAAAAAGGTCAGAAATCATTCAGGCATTCTGGTCGAATGAAACAAAATATTCTTTTCTTCCTTTTTCGATCAGGAATTTTTGGTCAGGATTCTTTTCTTGACCGAATTAACCTCCATATTGTGCCTTGATCGAAGCTTTTTTGAGCAGGATTGATTCGACCAGGGTTTTCATTTGATTTCTAGTCGAATGAGTAAGAAATGATCATTTTCATATCCTTTTATCTTGAAGTTGGGCCATATGTTTGGGCTGGACTCTCTCTTTTTTTGATTTGGGCCTAGATTCTTTTGGGCCAACCATTCAGTGGGTTTTTCCTTTTTGGGCCTTTGATTTTCAATTATTTGGGCCCTTTTCTGGGCTGGTTTTATTGGGCTAATCTTTGGGCCCACTCAAAAAGATATTAGGGCCTCAAACAGGGCTTTTATACCTGGGCCTTAGCTCTGGGCCTTTTTAGCCCTACACACTTGGATTTTCCAAGATTCTTATAAAATTGGGCCTTATCTCTAAGTCCAAATTCCAGGTTCTTTCTTCTAAGGTTTTTCTGGATTCTTCTAGAATCTTTGAAAAATTAAAATTCTTTACTTGGTCTTTCCAGGAATTTCCAGGATTTTCCAGAACCTTCTCTTTGTTGGGCCCAAATGGGCTTTTTGAGGCCCAAACCACCTCTTCTTTGGCTATATAAAGGTGGGTGGGGGGAGTGTTCCTACTCACACTCTTCACTCCTCATTCCTTCCAACTTCCTACTCTCTCAACCTTCCTTCCCTAGCTTTCAGCCTCCTTCCTTCCACAGTTTCCAGGCTTTTCCCAGCTTTACTAATGGCTGACAAGAGTTCTGAGAGGGCGGCCAAGATAGCCTCGGCTTCAAAACGAGGTAAGGATATCGAGATCCGCTCTTCATATATGTCTTTAATTGATATGATTAACACTAGGGGGGATGAATATCCCTCCACTGCACATCTCGACTCTTTTAATCATTGTAATACTTGGCACAACATAGATTTCAATAAACTAAATGCTCGTTATAACGTTCTTCCTCCTCTTAGATTAGTTCCAGTCTCTGGTGGTGATCGTACTTGCCACTGGAGACCCGATACTCTCTTCATTTACACAGATGCCCTCAATGCTGGGCTTAGGTTTCCTTTTCACCCCTTCATTCCTCATCTTTTGGCTGATTTACAAATCAACCCGTGTCAGCTTCCTCCAAACGCCTGAAGGAACATTCTATGTTTTATGGTCTGCTGTCTTAGGGAGGGCTTTCCTCTTTCTGTAGCTGTTTTTAGGAAAGTCTTTCAGTGTTACAATAGTTCTTCCAATAACTGCGGTTGGGTCTATGTCAAGCAAAGGCCCAAAAGCAAACATATCTTTAACAGTGCCTCTATTCCTGATAATAATCAAAATTGGAGGAATAGTTTCGTCGGGTTACGTTGGGAGAATGGTGACTGGGGCACACTTTTTCGATCTTCCTTTGGGAAGGTCAGTGATGGTAGCCTCAAATCCATTCACTTAACTCCTGAAGAAACTATTATTTATAATGGGCTTACTCAGGATGATGGCACGACCACCAGCTGGACTCTCTTAGAGGAGTTTTCCCTGATTCATGTGGGACTATCCTCTGTTTCTCAACAGGGTATTTTTCTTCCCTTCTCAATTTTACTTCATTTCATGCATTATTAACTTCACTTATTTTGTCCTTTGCTTTGTTTCAGCTGCTAAGGAGATTAACGAGGACAATGTTCCTTTGGTTGAGGAAACAACTAGGATGAAGAAAGCTCGGCTCGCAGGCCTAGACACCCGGGGAAAGGCCACGGAGCCTATCTTTTTGAAGAAGCAGAAAGAGCCTATAGGGGAGGCTTCAACTGAAGGAGCTGGGGGCCATAGTGCTCCTATTACTGCTGCTGCCCCTACTGCTGCTGCCACAGGAGCCTTCCAGCCTCTCTGGGGATTCCGCCGAGGGGACACCGTGGTTGGTTCCACGAAACATGCTTGGGATTGGTCCTACCATAGCGTGACTCCAAAGGACTTTACTGATGTGGTGGCCACCCCTGACCTTGAGAGGATTAAGCTCATGGGAGCCCAATCTCTGGCTTCGGTATGCCTTCTCTCTTTTAAATTTATCTTTCATTCTTGTAGCATTGTCTTGCCTTATACTTCGTTGGTTGCTTTGTTTCAGTCTAACGCCTATTTTCAAGGCGCCGTGAGGCAAGCCGAATCATGGAAGCGGGCTTCTGATAAGGCCGATAATGCCCTCAGGAGGCAACAGAAGAAGTATGCTACCCTGGAGAAGAAGCTCAAGCGCAAGGAGGAAGAACTCGGAGAGTCTAACGCCGAGCTGGTGGTACTTCGGGCGGAGAAGGATAAAGCTATAGACAACTATCTGGACTCGGAGGAGTTTGCCCAATCTATGAGGATTAGGGATGATTCAGTCTTTCCCGAGTTTTTTAGGACTGGTTGGGACACGGCCCTTGGGACCGTGAACGAGGCTTGTCCTGATATTAACCCGGCGGACTATATCTGCCCTGATGACGAGGCTTTGCTACAGAGGTTTCGTACCCGAGTAGTTGTCTCAGACCATGTTCCTCAGGATCCACTCCTTCCTCCTCCCGAGTCTTCTTCCAGACCTGCTGAGGACGACAGCTCTTCCTCCTCCTCCGAGACGACAGAGACATCCAGCGAGAGTGGAGAGGACGATGATATGGATGCCGAGGGTACTTCAGCTCCTTAGAGCTTTTTCAGCCCTGCGTGGCTTTTTTTATTTTCGAGACTTTATTTATCAAACTTTTGTAACATCTATCAGATCTATTTCATTTATCACCTTTTATGCTTGCATCCACGCATTTGATTTTTATTTGTTAGGCCACAAACATACTTTGAAGAACTTATGAATTTCATAAAATTGTCTGGGATTCGTCCCTTACACAAGTCTTAATAAATTTCGTAATAAAACTAAAACATATAAATCCTAAGCAAGCAAAGCTTCAAGGTGCTTTTCAACCTACTCGCCATCCTGACGAGTGAGAATCGTACTTCGACCATCTCACACGTAGTAAACCTTCAGGTTTTGTGCGTGCCAGGTTCTCGGGACTTCAAAACCATCCATAGTCTCCAGCTTGTAGGTTCCTCTACCCTGAACGCTCTTGACTCTATACGGCTCTTCCCAATTTGGGGCAAGCTTTCCTTTCTGTCCGACACCAGAAGCCTCTATTTTTCTCAAGACTAGGTCACCTTGTTTGAAAAACCTCTCTTTAACCCTTAGGTTGTAGTAGAATGAAGCCTTTTTCTGATATTCTACTATCTTTGCGTGTGCTTTATCTCGCACTTCATCGATTAAATCCAGGGCTAACTTCTGCCCTTCCTCATTTTCTTTTTCATCAAAAGCCTGAATCCTTGGAGAAGAATGTGATATCTCCACGGGAACTACTGCTTCCGCCCCATATGCCAACATGAAAGGAGTTGCATTTGTCGTGACTCTACAGGTAGTCCTATAGGCCCACAATATGGGAAGTATCTCATCCACCCAATTATTTCTTGACTTTTCGATCCTCTTCTTTAGTCCATCCAGGATTATCCGATTTGCTACCTCCGCTTGCCCATTGGCTTGCGGGTGAGCCACAGAGGTGAACCGTAACTCAATTTCATTTTCTTCGCAATACTTCTTGAATTCCTCGTTGTTGAATTGTGTTCCATTGTCAGTGACGAGGATACGGGGAATTCCATATCGGCACATAATGTTTTCCCACAGGAATTGTGCAACCTGCTTAGTTGTGATTTTGGCCAAAGGTTTGGCTTCGATCCACTTGGTGAAATAATCAATGGCTATAATCAGAAACTTCCTTTGTGCTGTGGCCATAGGAAAAGGCCCTAGAATATCCATCCCCCACATAGCAAAGGGAATAGGTGAGTTGATAGAGGTCAGCATCTCGGGGGGTTGTCTGGCGACTGGTGCATGCTTCTGACAACGATCACACTTCTTTACATATTCTTTGGCATCAGCCATCATTTCTGGCCAATAGAAGCCTAAACGAGTTATCTTATGAGCCAAGGCCCTGCTCCCCAAGTGTTGCCCACAAATACCTCCATGCACTTCCTCAAGAGCTAAGCGTGCCTCATCGGGCCTGAGACACCTCAAGTAAGGAACCACGAAAGATCTTTTATATAGAATCCCATCTATCAAAGAGTACCTTAGTGCTCGAACAGTTAACTTCCGTGCCTCAATTGCATCACTTGGCAACCAACCGGTCTGAATGTGAGCCTTGATGGGATCAATCCATGACGTCCCCAAGCCTACGGGAGCCACAAGCTTAACATCTATGCTTCGTGTCTTCAAAACACGGAAGTACACACTTCCTGAACTTTCTTCAATCTCAGATGAAGCAAACTTTGATAGCGCGTCTGCTTTAGCATTTTCTTCCCTTGGAATGTGTTCAACATGGCATTCATTAAATTGGGTCATCACAGCCCTTACTAGGCGAACATACTTAGCCATCGTATCATCCCTTGCTTCAAATTCTCCCTTTACCTGGGATATGATCAACTTCGAGTCTCCACGGACCTTTAAGTTTTTGACTCTAAGTGTCCCAGCTAGACCAAGGCCAGCAATCAGGGCTTCATACTCTGCCTCATTGTTTGTGGTTGGGAAGTCTAGCTTCATGGCATACTCAATTAAGAATCCATCAGGGCTTTGCAAAACCAACCCTGCTCCACTGGAATTTGTTTTTGATGCTCCATCAAAATAGAGAACCCAATATTCTTTCTCCTTGTCCCCATTGTCGACTCCCTTGTCTTGAGGTATGGTATCTTCCTGCCCCCCGACTTCTTGGTTGGGTATGGTACATTCCACCACGAAGTCAGCTAGTGCCTGGGCTTTTATGGCCATACGTGGCTTATACTTGAGATCGAACTCTCCCAACTCTATTGCCCACTTAATCAGTCTCCCACTTGCCTTGGGACTGTGAATGATATTTCTCAGTGGCTGATTCGTTAGCACTTCAATTTGGTGAGCTTGAAAATAAGGACGCAGTTTTCTTGAAGCCATTACCAAGGCTAAAGCGAATTTCTCAATGGCTGAATAATTCAACTCAGCACCATGCAAAATTTTGCTGACATAGTATACGGGTTTCTGGACTTTCAGTTCCTCCTTAACCAACACCGCGCTCAAGGCGCTTTCTGAAACAGCCAAGTACAAGAATAAAACTTCACCCAGAACTGGCTTGGCCAACAACGGGGCCTGGCCCATATACTTCTTTAACTCTTCAAATGCCTTCTGATTTTCCTCACTCCATACAAAGTCTTTAATGTTCTTTAATGACTTGAAGAATGACAAACACTTGTCTCCTAACTTGGAGATGAATCGTCCTAGCGCAGCAACCCTTCCTGTGAGTTTCTGAACATCCTTGACAGTTTTTGGGGGTTCCATGTCCAGGATTGCCTTTATTTTATCGGGGTTTGCCTCGATTCCCCTCTTCGAGACCATCAATCCCAAGAATTTTCCAGATCCTACTCCGAAAGCACACTTCGTCGGATTCAACATCATCTTGTGGTACCTCAGGACCTCAAAAGCTTCCCTTAAATGGGCTATATGATCAGTCTTTACTAGACTCTTGACTAACATGTCATCAACATAGACTTCCATAGTCTTACCAATAAGATCCTTAAAAATTCTATTCACCAACCTTTGATAGGTGGCTCCTGCATTCTTGAGACCAAACGCCATAACAAGATAACAATAAACACCAAAGTCAGTGATAAATGATACCTTTGGAATGTCATCCTTATGCATTTTGATCTGGTTGTATCCGCTAAACCCATCCATGAAACTCAGCATCTCATGTCCAGCGGTGGCATCAATCAAAGTATCAATTCTAGGCAGCGGAAAACAGTCTTTGGGGCATGCATCATTCAGATCGGTGAAGTCTATACACATCCTCCACTTTCCATTAGCCTTCTTCACCATTACAGGGTTTGCTAACCACTCCGGAAATTGAATCTCCTCAATGAAACCAGCCTCTAAGAGCTTTTCCACTTCCTGCTTTATAGCCTCTTGTCTTTCCGGGGCAAAATTTCTTTTCTTTTGTTTCACTGTCTTCCGGCTTGGATCCACGTTTAACTTGTGAGTAATTAACTCCGGGTCTATGCCTGGCATATCAGCTGCTGACCATGCAAACACATCACTATTTTCTTGCAAAAATTTCACTAACTTCCCTCTAAGGGGCTCCTCTAATGTGGCTCCAATGAAAGTCATCCTCTCAGGATTCTTGGGATCTAAAGGAACCGAAACCAATTCTTCTGCTGGCCTTCCTCTATTCTCATCATTTTCTCGAACATCCATATCTTCAATAGGAAGAACCTGCCCCCCGACTCCATCTGCCCTCAAAGAGGCCACATAACAGCTTCTAGCCATTTTTTGATCTCCTCTCTCTTCTCCAATCCCGTTTCGGGTGGGAAACTTCATGACTGAATGGTAGGAAGAGGGGACTGCCTTGAAGGCATGTATCCCTGTTCTCCCCATGATAGCATTATAAGTTGAACTAGCCTTTACCACCACAAAATCCAGCATCTGCGTTGCTTGCCTTGGCTCCGTACCTATGGTGGTTGGCAATTTAATTATCCCTTCCACAGGACATTCTACTCCAGCAAATCCATATATCGGCATCTCGGTTGGTGTCAACTGGGAGTCGTTATACCCCATCCTTAGAAAGGTGTCGTGGAGCAAGATATCCACAGAAGCACCATTATCCACAAGGACCCTCTTAACCGGGCTATTTCCTATTATCGGCGTTATGACCAGCGGGTCGTCATGGGGAAACTTCACACCCTCTAGGTCGGAATCATCAAAAGCCAATGTTACTTCTGTCCTGGCCCTCTTCGGGGCTTCTCCAACAATATGCATAACCTCTCTAGTATATGCCTTTCTGGAATTTTTGGACAATCCAGCAGCAGTTGGACCTCCAAAGATCGTGTTTATCACAGGCCCTCGAGGTCTCGACCCTCCATAAATGGTGTTTATAACTGGTCCTCTAGGTTGGGGATTCCGCCCCTGATCATCTTGGTCCCTCCTACGATCTTCAAAGTTCTTCCTTCCATTATTATTTCTGTCTCCTCCATCTCCAGTATACTTGTTCAATCTTCCTTTTCGAATCAAAAACTCAATTTCATCTTTCAACTGTCTACACTCATCGGTGTCATGGCCAACATCTTTGTGAAACCTGCAATACTTGCCCTTATCTAGCTTGGCGGGATCAGCCTTCAAGGGCTTAGGCCAGCGAATATCTCTGTCTTTCTCAATCTCCATCAAAATCTGACTTCTGGGAGCATTCAGCTTAGCGTATTCAGTGAACTTTTGCCCAGGTCCTCCCTTCTTGGGGGTTGAATCAGGGTTTTGTTCAGTTCTAGGATATTTATCCTTAGCGATATACTCCAAATCAGTTTTTCGTTTCTTGCCTCCAGTGGGCTCATTACTTACTACGGTCTTCCTCATACTTTCTTCAACCTTGATATACTTCCCTGCCCTCTCTTGGAGCTGCAACATGCTCTCAGGGGGTCGTTTGGCCAAAGACATCTTGAAAAACTCATCCCTAGTTCCTTGTTGCAGTGCTATCATGGCTACCTTATCATCAAGGTCTGGGACTTTTAAAGCCTCCTTTGTAAAACGATTCAGGTAATCTCTTAAGGATTCCTTAGCTCCCTGCACAAGACTCATAAGAGATGCTGAACTTTTCTCATGGACTCTTCCACTGATGAATTGCTTAATAAAAGCCTGACTTAATTCTCTGAATGATCCAATAGAATTTGGGGGTAGGCGACTGTACCATCTTTGAGCCATACCCGACAGGGTTTGAGGAAAGGCCCGACATTTTATAGCATCGTTCACGGGTTGCAGCAGCAGTGCATTAGAGAATGTCCTAACATGATTAGCGGGGTCTCCCGTGCCATCATAGGCTTTGATAGTGGGCATCTTGAATTTCCTTGAGATATGGGCATTCATTATCTCTTCTGTGAAGGGTGGAGTTGGATCATCAGGATCTCCAAGGGGAAGGAGATTGCTTGGATCAGTTCTTGGGACAGCAGCCCTTCTTCTTACCGGACCATCCAGGTCTATGATAGGAGGAGGATTTCTCCCCCTAGGAGGTATGTGGGTTCTGGTGGCTTGGTGAGCCTCCAAGTCACGCCTCAGCCTTTGGATTTCAGCCTCATGAGCCCTGATCTTTTCCTGCACTTCTTGGGGATTCGCCCCTGGGGTGCTTTGGGGGCGTTGCCTTCCATCGGCCATTGGCTCTTTTCCAGGACGCCTCCTTCTCGGGGCCACTTCATCATCCGAAGATTCGGAGTCTCTCTCAGTGTATGGACCAGAAAATTCCCGATCCTCAGGGATAAGATCCAAACCTCGTATATAGGGGGCGACCGCCCTCGTGCTTCACTTCGCCCAGCATATCCGCTTCCTCCAACCTCAGGGTGAAGGGGCATCCCATAAGGGGGGTTAGTAGTAACAACAGTTGAATATTCATACCCGACGGGTCGAGAATTCACAGGTATATGTACTTGTTGAACTTGAGGATTCGTACCTTGAATAGTCGGGGGAGTTGTCCCTTGTGGCTGAGGTTGAGTTGCCCCTGTCTGGGCTTCCCCCTGAGTAGATGCATAAGTTGAATGGGGAGGAACCTCCACGGTTGATGAAATCACCTGGGTTGTCTCTGATGGTGTTCCTTCCTCTAGAGCTCCAATTGTTCTCCGTGTTCTCGCCATGGTTGTTGTAAGTCCCACAGACGGCGCCAAATGTTATGGATAAAAAACTAAGGTTATTACTTGCTGTATTTAATACTAAGATTCGGGAGCTCAAGGCCTTTAATGGCTGCTCTCGTGTTTCGTGACTCAATCTGCCTTTACGAGATGCCTACGTATCTCTGTGAATTAGAGAATCAAGCCAAAAAACGTAGTTCTGATTTGTGGGGTGAGGCCCCTTATATAGATGTTGGTGGTCCTTGAATTGGACTTGGTATATGAGACTTGGTGGGCAAGTCTCATAATTATAATGGACTTTGGAGTCCTAGATAGTAGGAAACTGATTCCTTATCCTTTTAGGTCCCCTTGAGGCTTATCTATAAGGATTTATATCCTTATCAGGACTCTTCTCAACAGCTGATTTTTCCTTTATTAATTAATTACGAAATTAATTAATAATCAGGGCTTTTGGGCCTTTTTTATTCCACCAGACGTGATCTGATCCATCAGGCTTAACCTTTCTGGTCTGAATATCATACATCTTCATATTGGGCCTAGCAGCCCATTAATTATAAAATCAGGACTTATTTATCCCTATCAGGGCTGCAACAAATATTTCCGCTAGATTTTTGAGATTTTTTGAAGTTATAAGAGGCAAAAAATATTTCCGCTAGATTTTTGAGATTTTTGAGATTTTTGAAGTTATAAGAGGCAAAAAATATTTCCGCTAGATTTTTGAGATTTTTGAAGTTATAAGAGAGTGGTAGAAAATCCTTAGCCATGATATTTAAGTGGCATTGTAAAAAAAAATAGTACTTCATTGCACCGCACCCCTTACACCATTTCCAACTCAACTCCATATATATAAATCTCCTCTACAACCCGATTCTAAAAATTACATCATTTGGTGTCACATCAAAAATTACATCAAATTTGGTGTTCAACTACATTTTCAGAGTTTTTATATATTCACATGTTGTCTTTATACTTATTTATTAAAATAAATTTGCTTCATTTGTATCCAATCACTTTATTACTTTTATCTTTATTTTTGTATTTTTGTAATAAAATAATCTATATAGTACAATAATGGCGTAAAATTTAGTGTTGATGGATTGAAGTTGAATTTGAGAATGGTGTAATTTTTACACTATTTTGATGTAAAAATTACCCCAAAATAGTGTAATGGGTTGGATACGCTCTTAGCAAAAAGATTTAAACAATCATGATTCATTGGTATTTGTTGAACCAAAATTTTCCTTAGCAAAAATTATACCTACTAGCTTAAATCCCTTGCGATGCACGGGTTTTCGTTATTATTTAAATTTTTTATTTATCCTGAAATATTATAATTTTAAAATATTTATATAAATATATAATAATTATAAATTTATAATAAAAATAATAGGATAACATGTGGTCGTAGTTTAGTAGGATAGGTAAACTTTGTCCAGTAGTTTAAGAATTTAGTAATTTAGCGAGTATAAACCACTATTTTTTTAATTTTTTAATAATATAATAAGTTGTCGTCGTGTTTTAGTAGTATAAGTAGTCTAAGTCTAGTAGTTTAAAAATTTAGTAATTTAGCGGATATACAACACTATTTATTTACTTTTTTAATAAATAAAATTAGGAAACAACCGTTTAACCAAATTATACACAATTATACTCAATTCGAGTTATTATGATATAGTATAATATAGTATAGATTCGTTATTATAGCCGAGCTTAATGGAGTTCACCTCATTGCCCTTGTTTAAAATATTTGGCTATTTCTTATTCTAATTTTTTAGTCAACCATTATAATTATTAGCATTGAAGATGCGCCGGGCAAACTTTTAATCTACATATACACAAAAACCAGAGGAGATATTTTAAAAAATATCGAATTTTTTCAAATCGTTACGGTCTGGGATTTTTTAAAACCGGCACATTGCGGGCCACGTTATCCAAAATAACTAGGCCTGCGGATCAGGTCGAACCAATTTTTTTGAGAAATTTTAATATTAATAACTTTAATTATTTTGTATTAATATAAAATTATCACATATTTTGTTTGGATTGTATTTGAAAATTTAGAGACACACTTTAAATTAAAATTTAGCACAAATTATTCATGTTATATTTTATGATAGTAAAATAAATATTTTAATAATTGATTTTAATATCAATAAAAGATGTCCACGTAAAATTAAAAATGTGTACATATCGATATTCTAAATTTTTTATTAAGATTTTGGAATTTTATTCGAAAATATATTCAATTTTAAAATAAATTTTTGGTAAAATATAATTATCCAAAATTTAATTCAACTATCTATTAAAAATTACCACAAAATACGGAGGCTTTTGTCGGCATCGAACTTAAATTCATATCAGACTTTTAGAAGATCAAATCAGGCCTGATTTGTATGAAAAATATATGGTACAGTGAGCATCCTAACGCAGGGACAGCCGGCACCAAGGGACACGTGCAAGTGACTTGCACTCTAGTATTTGTATTGGAGCAAATAAAAAAGTTGTCCATGGACGATTTGATTTCCCGGGACACTTGATGAAAAACCTGCCAACTGAGTTTTTTTTATTTATTTATACTTCCATTTCATTTTTTTATAATCGTTTATATATTTGTTCAAAGAGTTTATATATATTTTAATAAAAATAATTAGAAGAAGTGGCCCTTGCACCGAAGGAGAATGAATGCTTACGCTTACCCATTTATATCGATGTGGCATGCAAGTGGGTCTAGAAATAGGGGAAAGTGATAGTTTGTGAAATACAATAAAAATATAATTGAATAATATTCAAGATCAACTTTATGTTTACGGAGAGAACTTAGAGAAGAATCTAAAAATTATATTTTACATAATGTTATTATTTTACATTCTTGAACGTCTCAGACTATATACAAGACATTAACAAATATGTTTGTTGCTAACTAGCTTTCCCGCCATGTTTCTTTGATGCCACATGTCTAGTGTCATTGTTGACTTCATTGAGTTTTTTATCATTAACATCCCCCTCAAGATTGAGGATGGAGAAAAATTGAACACCCCACTCTTAGACAATAAAGACTGTAGAGTAGTAGCAGAAACAACTTTTATAAACAAGTCAGTAGGCTGAAATGTTTTGCCAAGATGAGCAGTCTGAATGATACCCTGTTATAATTTGCCTCGAACAATATAATCATCAATGTCAATGTATTTCGTGCGCTCATGAAGCATATGATTTGATACTATATAAAGGGCATACTTGTTATCACAATATCAAGTAACATGTGTAGGAGAAGAACATTTAAGTTCAGCAAATAAGTTAAGGAGTCATTGAACCTCACAACAGACATCATTCATTATACGATATTCAGCCTCGCCTGAAGAGAGGGAATTAGTAGATTGCTTCTTATATTTCCATGAGAGTAAATAAGTACCAAGCATCACTCAATAACCAGTAAGAGAATTTCTGGTTGCAGGGCAATAATCCCAGTCTGAGTCAAAATAGACAGTGAGAGATAATATGCTGTTAGCTGAAAGCAAGATACCATATCCAATGGTGTTTTAAAGATACCTAATGACCTTATAACCAACAGTCAGATGACAAACCCTAGGAGATGCCAAGAACTGATACATAACATGGACTGAATAGGCAATATCTGGCCTAGTAATAGTGAGATAGATAAGTCTTCCCATTAAAATTCTGTAAATAGTAATATTATTCAAATAAGGAGAGGTAGTATCAGGAAATAAATTATGATGATGATCCATTGGTAATAGAGAAGACTTAGCATCATTAAAACTGAATATATGAATAATATACATGTTATACTTTCTCTGATTCAAATAAATCCTTTTCTCAAATCTAGCATCTTCTGTCCCACGAAATTACTTCAAAGAACCCAAGTCCTTGATTAGAAAATGCCCATACATTTGCTTTTTAACAGAGGTGATGAAATCAATATCATTTTCTGTAACTCGTATATCATCAACATATACTAGAATATCATGGTAATCCCTTTTATAAAAATAAACAGATCGTGATCAGAGTGAGTCTGCACAAATCATAAGCAAGTAACACATAACAAAATTTGAGAAACAGGCCTCTGAAGGCTTGCTTTAGACCATATAAGGTTTTGAGAAGTTTACAAACCATGAAAGTTGTTGAAATGATGTTGTTAGGAAGAACTTAACCAGGAGGAAGGGCCATGTATACCTCTTCAGTAAGTTTCACATACAAAAAATCATTTGTCACATCCATTTGTGTGACAGACCAGTTGTTGATTGCAACAAATTCAAGAGAGTCCTAACAATAGTCATTTTGGCCACATGGGCAAATGTCTCAAAATACTCCAAGCCCTCATTTTAGGTAAAGTCCTTGGAAACAAGCCTGATTTTGTACATATCTAAGATGTCATATGGCTTATACTTTATCTTATACAACCATTTACATCCTACCACCTTTTTATTAGGTGGAAGGAGGAAAACCACCCAAGTATGATTAGCCTCTAATGCAACTGACATGGCTTCACACCAATCCTTTAATTTAAAGGCTTGAGTAAAAGTCTGAGGTTCAATAATTTTATCAACATTGATTATATAGGCTTGGTAAGAAGGGATAACGCATCAGATATGTAATTACAAAGGAATTTAGGAAGACCAGTGTAGTCTTGAAGTTTATAGGGTAGACCTTAGTTCTTTGAGGTCTGAGATTGACAACATGAGATGGTATATAAGGGGAAAAATCTACCAAAAATTCAGTAGAGGAATCTAAGATAAAGTCAGGGATGATAAAATATTAGGTCTCGAATTATCGTAGAAGGGGGGGGGTTGAATACGATAATCACTAAATTAAAAATTCTTTCGAATCTTTAGCGGATATAGATTTAGTGCTCGGTTAGTGGTTTCGTGTTCTTGAGGTGACTACTGTTTGAGAATATAAAATGAGGAACATAAGATATTCGGGAAAGTATATATTCATATATAAATCCGCGAGGGGCGTTGCTACACTCCGATAAATAAATTAACCGGCTACAATCTAAGAACAACAAAGTTCCTAGCTTCTACAAAGATCTAGCTTTTTATTGTCTAAGGATTTAATTACCGGATAACGATTATAATGCCCCTATGAATATACAAGAGTTAAATCAGGCATTATAACGTTTCTCCGGTGAGAAGTTAAACGGATATCAATGTGCTGAGCTTCTCTATATTCTCTTTGTTTCTTGTTTTCATCACCTCCCGTGAGAGAGAAGATGAATAGAACTTTTTTTAACAATAATAATTTTGATTGTTATATATTCTGCTTCTCTGTGTAGACTTTTAATTCATTTGGACATGTGGCTGATTTGTGTCCACATACATCCTTGAATTGCTGCATTCTGATTCAATGGAAAATCACCCAAGTATTCTATAGCGACCAGTATAATTCCTTGGTTCCTCTTCTATGGGGACCAACATCTGTATTGCTCTATGGTGACCAGTAGATGCTCTATGGCGACCATCATCTATTGCTCTGGCGACCAACATCTGTATTGCTCTGTGGCGACCAGTAGATGCTCTATGGTGACCACCGGTGCCTTAGAGTGATTCTCTGTGGAGACCACTGGTGCCTTAGAGTGATCTCTATGGCGACCACTGTGGTACCTTAGAGGAATTCTCTATGGCGATCAGTGTGTAGCCTTAGAGTAATTCTCTATGAAGACCAGTGTGTTGCCTTAAAGTATTTCTCTATGGAGACCACTGTGTTGCCTTAGAGTCTCTTTGGCGACCACAAAGATTACTTGTAGTGGTCCTTACACTTCTATGGCGACCAGAGTGAAGAGTCGTCTGCCTAAGAATATTTTGCTTCTGTTTTGCCATTCTTCACTGTATCAACACTTTCTTCTGTAAGTGAATTAAAGTCTCTTCTTGTATACTGATGTTTGGTGCACTGGTCTGGTTCACAAACAACTAGCATTGAGATAACCTAATTCAATTTGACTTGTATTTCTGAGTTGATACAGATTGGTTGAATATCCATTGCTTCTAACACTGACTGTCAATAAACAAATGTACTTTCACTGGAATCCTTTCTGGTACTTTAGACAACGTCTTCATTGCTATTACAATCTTGAATACTTCATTCACTGTTCTTCACCGATGTTTGAACATATAAATGAACTCCTGTCAGTGAGTATAGCTTCAATACTGCAATTGTCTTCTTTAACCTCTGTCTATACCATGTCTTCAATTATTCAGATTCTTATGTTTCACACACTGTCTATCTACAATCAATGCTAATACACTGAAATCTCCCGGTAGCACTTGTATACTGAATTTTTAACATTTCTGAAACCCTGAAAGTCTTTAACCTTTGTTCTTCACTGAGACATGATCATATTAATGAACTTCTTTTAGTGACCTGTAGACAGACTTCAGGCCTTCATCTAATCTTATGATTCTTTGTATTTGCCTTGTCTTCATTCTTCCTGATTTCTTGTGTAAACGTAGTATTATTAACCTGTCATGTTCTAGTGTTATTATTGTGTTGAATTATCACGTAACTGTTCATACGACTATGCAATCTCACCAATAATCTCCCCCTATTTGATTGTTAAACTTAACAAACAAATTAAATAGAGAGGATAACTCAACTAACAACTAGAAAAAGTAATGTACCAGGACTTGTAAATAATGCTACTAGTTTTTAGGATCAAATATTACATTTCCAGATTTCTTGAGTAACTGAAATGAAAGATGCTTGTTCCTCTAGCACTGAACTGATCTTCAAGTAGTTTCATCTTCATTTACTTGGTTCTTCAAATTGTTGTGTATATGTTGTGTACTTGATGATTTCATGAACAAAACACCTTAGTAGATCTTACTTAGTGAAATAATATAGCACTCGACGGATAAGATTTATAGTCCCGACGGATGACTCATTATAGTCCCGACGGATGATGATTTATTATCCATCGAGTGAGTAGCTTATGTAACAATAAGTCTGTAGCACATGTCTGCATTCACCATTGTATAGATTCTGTAAGTAGTATTCAAGTCATGTTGACTTTAACTAGATATGCAGAATAGGTTGATTAATTATACATAAATGATGTCTTGTAATTCTGCATAAATGAAATGAAGTCAAGTGCCAGTTTGCTACCCGACGGATAACCTACAATGAAGTCGACGGATGATCATGAACCCGACGGATAAAGAATTCAAATATCTGTTGACAGTGACAACACAGTCACATGCGTCGAGTGGATGCAAATGGAGTGTGGTAGCCTATTCAACTGGGTTTTCGAGAACAAAGAAGCATTGCCATTTCCATACTATTATGAAGATATTTAAAGATGCTGAAATAGAGTAATGAAGTAGCATTGTAATAGACTAGATAGTTTTTGTTTTATTATCTTGTCTTATTACTTTGTAATCTTGGTGATATATATAAACCAAGTAGTAGCAACTAAGAAACTATCGATCTGAGCAAGAAAGTAGAGAAACATTTGTAAGAAGGATTCTTAGCATTTCTCTGTAGTCTTAGAAGTTCAATTGTTGTAAGCAGCTGTGAGCATTTTTGCACACAGGGTTCTCTCGATATATAATATATATCTCTGGTGGAATCATTCAAATCCACCAGAAAGTTTTTAAAGACTCTTGTTTTTAATTACTTGTGTTTTGATTCACTTAAGTTTTTATTTCGCATTGTGCTAATCAATACACTTATATTTATATTTGAGTTAGAACATTTTATTTCAAGAAAAAAAAGTTTCAAGAATTCCATTCAACCCCCCTTCTGTAATTCTTGTCATATTGTTAAGGGATTAACACAAATCTTTGCCAGATAATACTTCTCAGTGTTAAAGTAATCATCATCAACTTCTTTTGTACAACCATATTTCCTGTTGAGAAGCGCATATCTCTCTTGCTTCTCCCCCTATGAGAATCAACTGCTTAAAGGAGATAACCTTTGTTTACCACCTCTCCCGCACAATAGGATCCGCAGATAAAAACCAATGGTACTCCCCTTTTGGAAAACAGCTTCTCCCCTTATGAAGAATAGTAATGAACCAAACCACTTCTTCTGATTACTAGGAAATCACCTTGTGTTTACCACCTCTCCCGTACAATAGGATCCGTAGTTACAAACAACAATGGTGTTATGTAGTGTACATGTGCTTTACCTTTTTCCTCATGCCTGCTATTTATCCCCCTTAGTTAGACCCGACAATTCGTTCGTGTCGTATACTTTCGTGTCGTGTATTTTCGTGTATCCTGTACTTGAATGCCAAATACAAAACCGAAATGTTTAGCGTTCGTGTACATTTGTGTTCGTGTACTTTCGTTTCATGTCGTTTCGTGTCGTGTATGTCGTGTTAATTGAATATTAATATATATTAAATTTAATATTAATATAAATTAAAATATAAGATTTTTAGGTAAAAAAATTATAAAAATTATAAAAAATATATATTTAGATCTCAATTATATACAATATAATGAAATCAAATAATATATTAAAAATAAATATGCATACATTTATTATAATTCTACATATATTTATAAAAATATTAAAATTTAATTATAATATTTATTTATGTTGTATACTTCGTGTCGTGTACTCGAAGGTTAAACATAAAACTGACACTAAATCTCGACCGTGTACTTTCGTGTTCGTGTACATTCGTGTCGTGTACTAAAAATGTAAATAAAAATACTAAATTTTCGTGTCATTTCGTGTCGTGTAAGTCGTGTCGTGTCCAAAATTGCCGGGTCTACCCTTAGTTGAGGAATCCTCCAAACTATTATATAAGCTTTTATCTCCCCCTAAGAGAAGGAATGTATGCTATCGTCTGAAGGAGTTCTCATATTTCACCTGGTTGGAAAAGAAATAACAAGTCATAGTCTGATCAACCATGTACTTTTAAATTCTGCAAAATGGCTTCACTGTTGATCATCATATTCACCAATCTTCCCAACTCCTTATACCTCCCAAATGTGAGATCGCCAATTGTTACCAATTGTTAGCTCCCAACTTGTTAGATCCCGAAGTATTCTAATCCAATCTGTAAATGTTAGGTCCCTAAGAGTTAGGTTCCAATCATAAACAGATTTGAGACCCGAAGTATCAAGAGCCATGTTTAGGGATAGGGAATGGGATATGGTGTTTCTCTTTCTTCCTCACTGTGAGTGTGTGATTCTATTTTGTGTACCTCACATTTGTTTCACTCTTCTCTCTACTCGTGTTTACACTCATTCTCACAAGTGTATCACTCCTCTCATAGCTCCAAAATCTAGCTGTACCTGCAAGGAAAATCACCTTAGCCATCCTTAAGGAGGTCACAGGTGGTGCAATGGGAGTTCGTAAATCCCCACCCTTGTTAGACTCGTCAGATGAATCTGAGTTATAATCCACAAGTTGCTAGTTTCCCTTTTAGGGTTCCAGATTTGAACTCTGGGAAGGTAAACAATGATCCAAATAATTTAGCATAAAGATCAAAGTTCCCTTCTAATATCTGTGAAGACATTTCCTTGTGGCTCATCAGGTAAATCTGAATCATTATCAACTTGTTGCCGATCTGCACCTATGTCAGATACACTATCCGCAGATGCATCCAGGTTTATTAGTCCTGGGGAGGTAGACACTGACCACTGACATATGACTATTGGATCAATATCCTCTCCTAACTCCTGTAAAGGCAATTGGTCCATTAAAGAACCTTGAACAATTGAATCTAACCGTAAAATGGTCGAAACTTTTGCTTCCGTCAACTCTTCCTTTGTGTGTGTAACCTATCCTTGTGCATCAAGAATTGATTATATTTGAGGTGGTGACACGACATCGGATACCCTGGCCGACAGGCGAATTTTAATAGACGCACCCTGTTGAGAGGATGAATCTAGTAACTATTTTTGTGCCTTTTCAGCCATTATATCTTTTTGAGAAGATGTATGGGGGCTAGCAGTTGCCTCGGTTTAAGTACTACTCATCTTTGTAGGAGACAAAGCTGTTGGGTTGACTTCAGAACCTTGCTTATGTGGTGCACTAAGACACTTTCTCCCTCACGCTCATTCACACTTTATTTTAGGGGTAAGAGAGTGTTGGTTGGTTCTGTTTCCGTGTTTGTCTTTACAGTCTGGGATAGAAGTTGTGGGTTTTCAACCTCATGACTATCAAATGAAAGAATGCCATTGGAGGCTGAACCTGCATCACAGACCATATGGCAATATAGAGATAAAATACACTTAAGATCTATAATGAATGAAAATTATGCATTTAATCTTTGGAGATAAATGATATACAATAGTGATTTCAAAAGGATTTTAATGAAATAAGAAATCACCAATATAGAAAGAAGTTTGATTTTCTCCTAAAACTGTTTGAGTGCACAAGTCTATTTTTATGCCCAAAAAGATAAATGATTTGATAAGACACAGACTGATGACGTAACAGTATTAAGAAGAGAAAGAAAGATTTTGTCTTTTAATATGAATGAGTTTTTGTAAAAGTATTGATCACTTATGGTAAAGTCTACGCAATTCTCATTCATGTAATAAGCTCCATAATCTATCTTTATAAAATTATTACCAACAATATTGTTTATTGATAAATAATCTTAATAAGAAGGACTATGCTGCTGATTTTAAATTATAGTGAATCTTTCAGATATAGCAACTCATATAAATCCACTATAACTTAAAATCTCACAATTATCTGCAACAAAATATTAATAATATATCATTGACTGATACTTGTCAAGTACTTTAGATACCAATAATTATGTTGCATCATATTTTAAATATTAAAATAAGATATCAATGAATTAAATACCAATTATCTATCAAAAAGACATCAGCATTCAATTTCATATATCATACAATTGTTAACTCCTAACAACTGTAATATCTTAAACAATATTGGTTCGATAAATAAAGCAACATTAACCAACATTGACTTGTTTGCAATCTTAGAAAAATATTCTAAGTTCCATATACTTTGATCCATTGAGTATTGCATCTATTATCGAAGTGTTTAGGGATTTGCAAATAAGTATAAAAATTATTCTAACTTGACAACATATGGTTACTTATAATAAAGCAATCAAACATTTTAACCATGGTTGTACTTTAAGAAAAATTTCTACACATTCTATATTAGTATAAGTGACTGAAGATAAGCATTGATTACTTAGAGGAGTCCTAAGTAATGGCACAAATACTAATATTTCACAATTAGTTCATACTTGAACTCTTAACTAAATATCATTAGCTGATACAAGTTAAAAATTAACATACAACTAATCATGCTACAATCATGATCCTGATCTCAGTGAATTCTTGAGATGTAACAAAGCTAAATTCACTAAAACCCAAATCTCATAATTAACTTATAACACATAAGTTACAATCAATATACTAAATATCAATTGTTGACATATTTAGTTATAATCAATCGTGCTGCTTATTTATTTTAAGTTAATTTGAATTATGGAGCAAATAACATCATTGAATTGCTTCAATTTCCATAATCCAAACTACCCAAAATAAATATTAAATGAATAAATACTAAATATCTATGAGGTAGATATTAGCACTTAAATATTTTTATAATTATCCTTGAATAATCACCAATAGGATATATGACTTATATATATGGTAATCACTCTCTAGATAATTAGTAATTTTAGAAATATTTTATAAGCATATAAAATATTGAGAGTTTTATACACATAACTTAGAAAATACTTTAACTTTCAATATTAGTGATTTTAGAAATAAGAATTGATTACTTAGAACAAAAATTCTAAATAATATCACTAATACTAAAAGTATCATAATTATTCATAAAAAATACAAATAACTATGCTGCATATTATTTTAATATAATTTAAATTATGAGACTGATATAGAATGGAATTGTCTACAGTCATAATTTAAATCAATTAAAATAGTATTCAAACTTAATGCTATAATACTTAACTACCACAAATGTATATGACATTGTAATCATGATAATCAAGATAGTAGCACTAAGTATGAGGTACTAGATTACTGATAGATTCATAAGTCCTTTTAAATATTGAAGATTGAATACTTGTGAACTTATATGAAGAATTCCTTATATATGAGATTTCCAACTAATATGCAATGGATAATATCCCACACTTACAAACCAGTCTTGAAAGATTAAACAAGTGATTTAATAAGTATTTCTGCAAGTGTCTCTTTGACTGAAAGATATGCTCTCTAAATAAATGATACATGGTGTCAAAGTGCCTTGTCATAGAGTGTTCCACATAGTTGTTGGATTTGAGGTTGTTTCTTATCAAAACAAGAAATCAATCTTCTTCCACGAAGTTGACAGCTTCCTGAGATGCTTCTCCTGTCACTTAAGTTGACAGCTTCAGAGATGCTTCTCCTGTCTTTCTTTCAACCTGCGTAATCTATATCTATATAGCCAAACATGTTAAGCACAATATCTTTAGAATACTTTACTGCAAGAGTTGATAGTCCCTTAAGATATATAATAATCTTGTTAATAACTATATGATTGGATTTTCTAGGATCCACTTGGAACCTTGCACATTGACATCTTGAGAACATTACATGTTGTCTATTAGCATTTGAGTAAAAGAGTGAGCTTGTAATACCTCTATAGCTTATCATTATACCTGAGTTGCAGTGATCAAGCTTTAGTATTTTTGTTGGTAAGTAGTCTTGGCATGTTCAAAATCTTCCAAATTTTGCATCCTCAAAAGATCCTTAACTTACTTGTATTGCCATCATTATTTTGGTTTACTTGTGCTCCTAAAAGAATTGTTCTTTTGGCTTGCTTGAGATCCTAAAAGAATTATCCCAATGGCTTGCTTGAAGTTATTCCAAAAAGAATTGTAACCTTTCCAACATGCTCCACCATACCTACTCTGCAATAACTTAGCAAATAATATTGCACAAGTCTTTGTTAGTAGACCAACATATAACATTATAATTATATCACTGCACACATAAAATAATATGTTTGTGCCCAGTGATACGAGAGTTATTAATATAACGACTCTACTAGTTTATATTTAACTATAACTTCAGTTAGAGTGTCATACCATGTGCTTGACGATTTCTTGAGTAGTATACTAGTTCATACCATCTTGAAGTGAGCTTGTGAAGAAGAGATATACAGATTCCAATAGATCTGCAACTGCAAAGTCCATGAACTGTTGTGCATTGACTACTTCCTTTTGACTCACCAACCAGGAGTACACTTGTACACATCTACTAGAGTCCAATTCCAAGTGTAATGTGCATCAGGTGCCTGATATGTCGTTGTAACGACCGAGAATTTTGCGTCGTAATTAAGAAAGTAAAGTATGTGTTATGTGATGAGATTATAATTATGAGATTAAGTGGTGATTATTTGTCTTATCTGTATACTAGAGTTAAGGATCGTGGATAAAAACGTTCCAATTTAAAGAGTCAGCTTAGAAATTATGCTTGGTGTCGGGCCATCAGGTAGAACGGAACCCGTCCTAATATGGAATTAAATAATATAAAATGTGAATTATATGTGAAGTGAAGGAATAAAGTATTTTGTCTTAAGAGACGTGTTGATTGGCAAAGATAATGAGAAGCGTAATCGAAACGCTGAGCGTCGGGCCGTCAGGCTGAACGTGACCCGGTACGCGTAAAAGATGATAAAGATTAAAGAGGGATAGATCTATGATCAGACCTGAGTCGTTATGTGACTATATGTGTATGATTTCCTGACTGTATGCATGACTATGTGTTCTATGTTAATTTTGTGAATTTTAAAGGAATTAAGTGATTTAAGAAAAGGTTTAATTAACCTTCGCGCATTTTTATAAAATCATCCGAGAAGGATAAAAACATGGGATTTGTTCTGTTATCTTCGTAAAGGTCCTAGAGACTTTTTAAAAATAATAAGTGAATTTAATTATTGGACCTTGCATTTTTAATCGATTTTATGTGGAAAATGTATTTATTGAAGCAAGTTTGCGAAATTCATATAAAATCAACCGTTCGCTCAAATTCTTATTATGGGTAATAAATAAAAAGCTAATTTCGAGACCTACGTGTTAGAATTGTCATTTTCGATAATCCTCGACTTTCCGAGAGAGAAATATTTTTTATTTGAATTTCGTTGCATTTGAGTAAAAAGAGAAAGAAGGTGCAAGTCAAAAAGGAGTTATTAGATTACTATTTTGCCCTTACTTTGGTGGAGTATAAATCACTCATTCCTCCCCCATTTTCTTCTTCTTTTCCGTGCACTCACTCTTTTCTCTCATCTTTTTCTCTCCTCTCTCTCTCGAACACTCTCTCTCTCACTCTCTCTCGGCTCTCTCATCTCCCACCTCTCTCACTCGCATGCAACCATTAAAACACACTCAAACACCGAGATATTACTTCCATTAGTTGTTATTCTTGGTATATACTTCGATTCCTACTTGCATGTAAGTGATTATAAAGGTTTTGTTGAAGTAATCACTATGGTTGTGTTTAAGAAAAACAATTTCATGATGTTAACTAAGAGAGTGAATTTAAGCGTGATTGGAGGTCATAAACTCGAGAAGAGGTCCGTTATGGACTCTCTCAAGTTTGACCACCACCGGCCATGATCCAAAGGAGAGCCGGTGGATTTTCCATGATGGGATCGTTGGATTTTAGTGTTGCATGTTATGATTTCTTGAAAATTTAAAAAAGGGTTTTGTTTCTTTGATGAAATTCAAGTGTGTGCTTGATTAAATGATTCCATTGGTTGTGTTAGGAAGAAAATGAATGTGTGCATATGATTGTTGCTTAGAAAATCAAAAATTGAGGATTTGCATGTGAGTTTTTGCTTCAGCTTTTTGCTAATAAAGAAGGGAAATTTGGTTTTGTGGGTTAATCTTGTTGAACACTAGGTTTATGTGGCTTAAAAGTGATTGCATGATAATTTTAAAGAAGCTCAATTAGTGCATGTTATTGATTAGTCCTTGAATTTAAAATTATGTTCTTGCCGAATGAAAACAAGATAAAAAGGGGTTAATTATTGATTGAGCAAATGCATGTTGGTTGAATGAGTTAGGTGTTACATGATTTGGTGTTTAAGTGAATGGAATGACCTAGTTAAGAACTAAAATAAGTGGGAAATGTGATGTATTGCCTTGCATGTTAAAATCCATTCTTTTATGTTGATTTATGGAAAAACTCGAATGGATTCTTAGGAATAAAAAGGTGAATTAAGTGAATTGGATTGCTAAGTAAGAGTTGGATGCATGATAAAGATCAAGTAGTGTTGTGTTCGAATTTTTGATGATTAAAAGAAGTTGATTTTGGCCCTTAACGTGGTTATAATTTGGATTTTTGATTAAAAAGGATAAGGCTAAAAGTGAATAAATGAACCTTGTGAATTTCATTAGTTGTGCATGAATGTGTGAGATTGAAATTGAATATATGTGAATGTGTTTTGTATGTAGGTTCGACTTAAGGGATAAAAGAAAAAGGAAATTAAATCGTTTGTTATTAAGAGCTATAGAGATAGCTATGGTCGTAAAAGAGTTATGTTAGTATGATTTGAGAAAATAGCCAAGGTTAAGCGAGTATGCTTTGATTGTTAAGTATATAAGGGTATAAAAGCTACGAGAAGAAAATGCCATGTGCTATGTGCTGTGTGCTTATATGTATAAGCTATATTCGTATGCTCGAGTCAAAGATATAATCGAGTTATCGTATAGAGTGATCGTTCGGGGAACGAGAGTTGGGAATCTAATTAAGATTTTTGGATTTATTGTAGATTTGGAGCGTGAGGGCATTCAGGCTAGGAAAGGAAAGGATTTACTAGGTGGCAGTAGTTCAACCCTCAGGAAAGCAAATTCAGGCAAGTAACTCTGATTACTTGTGTAAATGCTTATAAAGGAAATGTTGTTCATACCATGTAGAGTATTGAACTGTTAAAATATGAAACCCTTGCTTTATGAAACCCTGATAATGATTTGAAGTACCCTTGTTCTTGATAACCTGTTATTGATAATCCTATTGATTTCACCCTTTGATAATCTTTCTTTCTGTTCAAGTTACCTATAATATAACGACTCGTATATTTCTGTAATATTAAATGTGTAATTATTAAATAATTGCATAAATAAAATAGGTCTGTGGGTTCTGTCAGCTGAATATTATTTTGTTAATATTTTTAGTAATTATGTGTGATTGTGGTGTTCGTGTATTAATTGTGTAATTCGTTGTGAAGTTGTGTTGTGTCACTTTTGTATTTAAAGGTGATTTTATTCAGGATTTATTTTCATAAATATTTGAGTTATCTCTAAAATCATTTTTATGGCTTCATAATTTTATTAATTATTTTTAGGATTTTTCAAAATTGAGAAATCAATATTTCATCAAATATTTAGCCATATATGATTTTCTGATTTCAATTATTTGTTAAATCCGTATTTAACTCCAAAATTCTTCAAAAAAATTATGAAATTCATATTTTATTTGGTTTAGAATATTTCGAGAATTTTAAAATTTATTCCGAAATTTTTATGGATTAGTTCGACCCGCGTGTTGTTTTATTTGATCGATAAATTCTGATATTAGTTGCATTTTTAAAAATAATTTTAAATTATGGAAGAATTATTTAATAACTTTTAATTATTTGTGATATTTTATAAAATATTTTATTAGCGTTCGGGTTTTAATTACCCGTGAATCGCTCGTTAAAAAACTAAATTTCGGGTCAGATAAAGTTTCTGTTGCGAGGTTTATATGATAAATAAAAATAAAAGAAAAGGGGGGGGGGCTGTTGTTGTTAATCGGGTATAACCCGACTCTTTCCTCTCCAATCTCTCTTTTGATTCTCTCTCTCGTGAATCTCTCTGTCTCTCTACCCTCACTTTTGTCTTTGTTCTCTCCGTTCGATTCTTTACAGCCACCCCTGTACTTCTCTTTTCGTGGTAATTATCGATGTTCTTTTTCTTTCCCCGGCCGCCCGTTGCCGCCGGTTCACCGGTGAGGCGACGGTGGTAGAAGGGGTGTGCCTGAATTTGTGTTTCTGTGCCTCTGTTGTTGGATTAATACGTATATACATATAAAGCTTATGTGGGTTCAGTGTTGCGGCTGTGGGGTTTGTGCGGTGGTGCCGTTGTGCCACCGACGCGTTGCCGCCTTGCCGTCTGCCTGTTCTGTGTTTATCCGATTGTTAATATGGTGCGCGTGGTAACACACGTTGGTCTTGAGAATTGTTTTATTGAATTAATTATTATTTCCTGCAGAAATTACTCGAGTAGCATTCGTGATATAAAATATATTTTTCGTGCGGATAATAATTTGAGTAATCGATGAAATTTATGTTGGAACCCGAAATTAATCGGGTACCTGTAAATTTTATCGCCGTCGGCGATGAGCTTCGGTGAGCCGACGGTGGACTATGATGATTCGATCTGAGTCCTAAAAATTTAAAATACAAAATATGATTTAAAATGCAATTTGCGAATAAAGTTATAAAATGCGAGTTAAGACATAAAAATGCGAATAATAATGAATAATAAGTGTATTTAATTGGTGTTTGTGAATTTGCGAATTGTCAATGTTGACTGGAACCGGTGGTTGGGAATTGTATTGAGATTGATTTGACGTCGGGATGTTCGACGGGTTAGCCGATAATCAAAGGAGGTGCTGCCCGATTTCCGGAAAATTTAATTACGGAAATACGAGGCCGTACCCAATGGCTATCGGAACATCGATCAATTATATGTAGCTATTTTGTATGAAATCCGATTATGTGTTGTGATGAAATATTTTACGAAAATCGATAACCCTAGTTTCATAAGAGGATAAATGTACCTATTTTCTGAAACTGAACACCGAACCGATTTTCAAGAACGTGAGCCTAATTAATACGTGTATTATTATATGAGGTATTGCGAGTCGGGTTTTGTTAACATTCGGGTAGATGGTTAGCGAGGATATGTCAAGCATAATCGAAGGTCTAAATTAGGGTATTTCGACTTTGTAGGTGCTAGTCGGAAAGCCCAAGAGTTGGCGTTGGATAGCCTAGTGGACAGTCGACGAGCTCAGTAAGGTACCAATCGAAGGACCTAAGTGTTGAAGTCGAATCCAGGGTAATCTTGCGGTTAGACGTTAAAAGCCTGAGCGTCCGTGTCGGCTCAAGGTCAATCGGTATTAGTTGTAAAGCTCTGCAAGGCAAGTACCCCTGAACAAATCTTCTACGGTTCAGTATATATGAATAATTGTTGATTTAAATTACATACTGGAACAGAATGATTTAAGTTACGTATCCCCTGGGTTTCAAATTATTTTATTAACTTGTGTTTTGGGGGAAAAGTAACTTCTGAAAATACCTATCTCTAAAATTTTGAATAGAATGAAAATGTTTTGGAAAATGTGTTAGTTATAATTGTTTTGACAAGAGATTGGTAAGTGATTTGGAAAACTGGATAAAAATGATCAGATAATTGGATGAGTGTGCGCAGAAGGCCCGTAACGTCCTGGAAGTTAGCGTAAGAGGCGAAGTGGTTGCGCACCCTATTATAACCACCAGCCCAGCGTGATAGAGACCTAGCTAGTCTCTGAGTTCTGGAACAAGTTTTATAGGATAGCCTGATCAGCTGTCTAACCGGGGATCATCCAATACTTTTATATCAGAGCAAGTGATTTTGAGGTTCCCGGAGAGGAACAAGTTTTATATGTCCTGTGATGGGACAAGTTTTATGGTTCCATGTAACGGAACAAATGATTTTGGGTCCCCGTAATGGGACAAATGGTTTTATGGGTCCTGCGATGGGACAGAAGATTTGAAAACGAAAGAAGCATGCTAAGATTGAAATTGATATTTATGCACAGCACACAACTAATGATTTGGTTTTGCAGAGCATGCTAGTTTTGATATCCAGTTCATACATGTTTTACTTGTTTTATAGCAAGTTATGATTTCTGTTCCTATAATTATTTATCATAAACTGTCTTTGATTACTATTCATATAGTGGTACTGCTGAGCAATTGATTGCTCACCCTTGCAACAATGTTTTGTATATGTATTGCAGATATCTAGGAGATTCTTCAGTGGTAGTCGGGGCAGAGTTCCAGTTCCTTCCGTGTCAGGCTCCTCTGAGGTAGTTGTGTTGGACCCATGCGGGTCTGTTGAGTTGCTGAATAAAGATAGTATTGTTTGAATTGTCCTTAGTAAGTTGGTTTTGTGATGGTTGTAACCTAAGTCATACTTAAACCTGGAAAAGGTCTTGGTAAAGGGGTCGAAATTATGTATAATTAATAAGCTGGGTTATGTTGTTTATTAGTATTGTTGTTAGTGACATCAACTCCTGACCCCGGGTTTGAGGCCGTTACAGGTTGGTATCAGAGCTACAGGTTTGAGTCCCTGATTTAGGTTAGGAATAGAGTCAGAAGAGTGCAAGAAGGTTTATTCTATATATATATGAGTCAACAACTCAACTAGAGGAGCAAGTTTGTGAGTTTAGTCAAGGGTTCGAAGGCGTAACCCTGATGTCTGTTGAGGATTGGCTGGAACTGCCCTAGATTTTAGTAAGTCTCCCTTATATATAGGTATCATTGGCAAGGTCTAGTTGAGGTTTTTAGTTTCTTTTCTTGAGTGAGCGAATCTGATCGTGAAAGTTCTTGTGGAAGGGTAATAGTCAACGGCTGCCATGACAGCCGAGTCTTATAGTGAATATGGATTAGTACTGAGGTTTATACCTTGAGCCCTTATATTTCTTTCCTCGGAGGTTCTATCGGTTGATTGGGGCATACAATACATATAATGTGACTATTTGTCTCTGTGACAAAGGGTCTGGTGGGACGCCACTGAATTATGTGTTGTAAACTGTATGGTACTAAGATTGGCCATGTTATGTACTTGTATGGTTGCTCCCAGTCATATCCGCATTTCCTTCAGGTTTCTTTTAGAATGAATTTTCCTGATCTCGAAATTTTATTTTGTATTTTATGGCAATGAATTTCCTTCGGTAACCACTATGCTCAGATCGTTCTAGTTATGGAAAGTAAATGAAGAATTGACCGTTAGGAGAAATAAAAGTTCTGTATCCGGTTGTTATTTTGGAATGATGGCAGCAGAAAGGATTTGTGACCCATTGGAAAAGGTTGTTATCTTAGAAAAGTTAATTCAGTGGTTGTCGAGTCAATGGCAAATGATAGGGAATTGCCTTTAGAAGAATAGTTAGCTGAAACTTGGACTAGTAGGCCTAGCAGAGATCCTTAAGTTGACCTAGGTTGCGAGGTTGTTTGTTGGTACTTGTGGCTGAAATAGCCAACTTCGTTTTATTAGTTGGTTAGTGATACATATGGTTATTAATATGTTATGTGTCATAATATTGTGAACCGTGGAATGGAGTGGTGGAAGATGGTTAGTATATTTGTTGGTGGTTTGGTTGATGTTGATGGATTGATATGGTTGTTGGTTGATTGTTGGTGTCGGCTTGAGCCCGACTGGTAGTCAGTAATATAGAGGAAATGCTGCCCAAATTTTTTTGAAAAATACCCTACTTTTAAAGATACAGCGTCTGCTATGGTGTGTTACTGATGTTTCTGTTGATACTCTAATTGATCAATTAAAAGAGAGAGTTGGTTAATTTTATCAGTTAATGGTCAGTTATATAGAAGTCGGTTCCAATTATATAAAGTTAAATGCTAACGTGGTTTTCAAATTCGAAAACAAAGAATGTTCAATGTTTCGAATGTGGTCAAGGGTCAGGCTGTGTTGGAGTGTAACCCAGAAAGATCCAGGAGTTATTTGCTACCATTATAGGAAGGTTGAGCATATTGCAAGGAGTTGTGGAATGGTTACTCAAGGTACTACATCCCAAGGTCCAATACCCAGCACGGCTAGAGGTAGAACTTCCAGAGTAACCATAAGTTCGAATGGTTAAAATTCTGACGTAGTGCAGCTGATCTGACACCCTTAAAGTTAGAGGAGTTTGATACGATTTTAGTAACGAATTGGTTGTTCTTTCAAAAGGCAAAGATTAATTCTGGAAAAGCGAATAGTAAAGTGTATGGAAGCCAGTAGTAGGATGAGTTTCTAAAGGAAGGAGCAAGATAAGAAGCTCTTCCAATCGTGTGAAGAAAGGAGTTAATAAGCTAAAGAGATAAAGTAGATCCACCTTGTGTAAAGATACAAGGAAGAAAATACTTAAGTTGAAGGAAGTTGAGTAATATATAATTGCCTTGGAATCTCTTTGAAGGCCAGTGGGGCGAAATAATAGTTCGATAAATGTAAAAGATATTAGTCAGGAAAATGAGCATACCAGATATAGTCCCTTAGTTTACGCCAGAAATGTTGCTAAAAAGGAGGAAATTATGAGAGTATGTAATGATTACCGGGAGTTTAACAAAATGACGAATAGGAATGAGTAACCCCTATTAAGAATTAATTAATTATATGACTTAATTCAAGGAGTGTGTTAGTTCTCGGGGATTGACTTAAGATCCAATCTGAGGACATATCAAAGATTGTGATTAGGATGAGTTAGCGTTGCAGGTTGTGGTGATAATATATGGGATAACAATTGTATCAGTTGTCTATAAGGAATTAAGGAACATGGTGTACAAGGAGTACTTGGATGGTGTAATTGTATTTATTGATAACATCCTCGCCCATTTAAGGACTACGGAAGGCCAAGTTGAACACCTGAAGAGGTGTCTGCGAAGGGTTGAAAAGTAGCAATTGTATACTAAGCTTCAAAAGTATGAAATTTTGGTCAAAAATTGATTATGAGCCACGGTTGTTTGAGTAACTACCAACCAAGCAAGTTCCATTTAGGGACAGATGTCTTGAGTAGAAAAGACGGATTGAATGTGATTAAGATTACTAAGGAATTATTAAAAGAATTGGAAAGATTGAAAGTTGGGATTCGAATAAGAAGTAAATATATGAGATTACTCTCTAGTCTTAACTGATGAAAATGAGTAAGAGGTGTTCGAATGTTTGAAAACTGTAGTGAACACCTACCATTGATTGAGTCCTCTATGTTAATAATTATCATGTTAGTAGGGAATGCTACCTTATGAAGCCTGTGTGAGCATAAGTGTGAGTTCCCCTCTATTGAGAGAAAGTGGGAGTAGAAATGTTGTTAGAACTTGCGTAAATTTAGCGCACCAAGAACGTAGTGGTGTTGATTCAGAAAAGAGTTGAAGCAGCTTAGGATGGACAAAAAAAGAAGACGGATTTGCATGGAAAGAGTATGGATATAAAACTAGGATCGCGGGTGTTGATAAAATTTCACCTTGAAAGAAATTGGTTAGGTTTAATTAGAAGGGGCGAGTTGAGCCCTAAATATATGTACCCGTGGGGTATCGAGGAAGATAGATGGAGTGCTCATAAATTAGCATTGTTATTACAGTTGCAGACATTTATAATATGTTTTGCATGTCATTATTAAAGCGATATGTTCTTGATTCGAACCAAATCGTTGGGTAGGAGTCAATGGGCTCTTGTCCAAATTGTTTTGCGTGGAATGATTGACCCAAAACCTAGATCGTTATGAGTGAGTCCTTAGAAATGCGTCTATATTCTTAGTGAGTGTGCTTTGAATGAATCCTCGAGTAGAAGAATCTACTGGGGAGTTAAAGTCAGATATGCTTGACAAATATTCTCACTTGTTTGGTTAAAATCAGATTCTGAGGACAGAATCTTTTTAAGGGGGGAAGATTATAACGACTCGTATATTTCTGTAATATTAAATGTGTAATTATTAAATAATTGCATAAATAAAATAGGTCTGTGGGTTCTGTCAGCTGAATATTATTTTGTTAATATTTTTAGTAATTATGTGTGATTGTGGTGTTCGTGTATTAATTGTGTAATTCGTTGTGAAGTTGTGTTGTGTCACTTTTGTATTTAAAGGTGATTTTATTCAGGATTTATTTTCATAAATATTTGAGTTATCTCTAAAATCATTTTTATGGCTTCATAATTTTATTAATTATTTTTAGGAGTTTTCAAAATTGAGAAATCAATATTTCATCAAATATTTAGCCATATATGATTTTCTGATTTCAATTATTTGTTAAATCCGTATTTAACTCCAAAATTCTTCAAAAAAATTATGAAATTCATATTTTATTTGGTTTAGAATATTTCGAGAATTTTAAAATTTATTCCGAAATTTTTATGGATTAGTTCGACCCGCGTGTTGTTTTATTTGATCGATAAATTCTGATATTAGTTGCATTTTTAAAAATAATTTTAAATTATGGAAGAATTATTTTAAATAACTTTTAATTATTTGTGATATTTTATAAAATATTTTATTAGCGTTCGGGTTTTAATTACCCGTGAATCGCTCGTTAAAAAACTAAATTTCGGGTCAGATAAAGTTTCTGTTGCGAGGTTTATATGATAAATAAAAATAAAAGAAAAGGGGGGGGGGCTGTTGTTGTTAATCGGGTATAACCCGACTCTTTCCTCTCCAATCTCTCTTTTGATTCTCTCTCTCGTGAATCTCTCTGTCTCTCTACCCTCACTTTTGTCTTTGCTCTCTCCGTTCGATTCTTTACAGCCACCCCTGTACTTCTCTTTTCGTGGTAATTATCGATGTTCTTTTTCTTTCCCCGGCCGCCCGTTGCTGCCGGTTCACCGGCGAGGCGACGGTGGTAGAAGGGGTGTGCCTGAATTTGTGTTTCTGTGCCTCTGTTGTTGGATTAATACGTATATACATATAAAGCTTATGTGGGTTCAGTGTTGCGGCTGTGGGGTTTGTGCGGTGGTGCCGTTGTGCCACCGCCGCGTTGCCGCCTTGCCGTCTGCCTGTTCTGTGTTTATCCGATTGTTAATATGGTGCGCGTGGTAACACACGTTGGTCTTGAGAATTGTTTTATTGAATTAATTATTATTTCCTGCAGAAATTACTCGAGTAGCATTCGTGATATAAAATATATTTTTCGTGCGGATAATAATTTGAGTAATCGATGAAATTTATGTTGGAACCCGAAATTAATCGGGTACCTGTAAATTTTATCGCCGTCGGCGATGAGCTTCGGTGAGCCGACGGTGGACTATGATGATTCGATCTGAGTCCTAAAAATTTAAAATACAAAATACGATTTAAAATGCAATTTGCGAATAAAGTTATAAAATGCGAGTTAAGACATAAAAATGCGAATAATAATGAATAATAAGTGTATTTAATTGGTGTTTGTGAATTTGCGAATTGTCAATGTTGACTGGAACCGGTGGTTGGGAATTGTATTGAGATTGATTTGACGTCGGGATGTTCGACGGGTTAGCCGATAATCAAAGGAGGTGCTGCCCGATTTCCGGAAAATTTAATTACGGAAATACGAGGCCGTACCCAATGGCTATCGGAACATCGATCAATTATATGTAGCTATTTTGTATGAAATCCGATTATGTGTTGTGATGAAATATTTTACGAAAATCGATAACCCTAGTTTCATAAGAGGATAAATGTACCTATTTTCTGAAAATGAACACCGAACCGATTTTCAAGAACGTGAGCCTAATTAATACGTGTATTATTATATGAGGTATTGCGAGTCGGGTTTTGTTAAAGTTCGGGTAGATGGTTAGCGAGGATATGTCAAGCATAATCGAAGGTCTAAATTAGGGTATTTCGACTTTGTAGGTGCTAGTCGGAAAGCCCAAGAGTTGGCGTTGGATAGCCTAGTGGACAGTCGACGAGCTCAGTAAGGTACCAATCGAAGGACCTAAGTGTTGAAGTCGAATCCAGGGTAATCTTGCGGTTAGACGTTAAAAGCCTGAGCGTCCGTGTCGGCTCAAGGTCAATCGGTATTAGTTGTAAAGCTCTGCAAGGCAAGTACCCCTGAACAAATCTTTTACGGTTCAGTATATATGAATAATTGTTGATTTAAATTACATACTGGAACAGAATGATTTAAGTTACGTATCCCCTGGGTTTCAAATTATTTTATTAACTTGTGTTTTGGGGGAAAAGTAACTTCTGAAAATACCTATCTCTAAAATTTTGAATAGAATGAAAATGTTTTGGAAAATGTGTTAGTTATAATTGTTTTGACAAGAGATTGGTAAGTGATTTGGAAAACTGGATAAAAATGATCAGATAATTGGATGAGTGTGCGCAGAAGGCCCGTAACGGCCTGGAAGTTAGCGTAAGAGGCGAAGTGGTTGCGCACCCTATTATAACCACCGGCCCAGCGTGATAGAGACCTAGCTAGTCTCTGAGTTCTGGAACAAGTTTTATAGGATAGCCTGATCAGCTGTCTAACCGGGGATCATCCAATACTTTTATATCAGAGCAAGTGATTTTGAGGTTCCCGGAGAGGAACAAGTTTTATATGTCCTGTGATGGGACAAGTTTTATGGTTCCCTGTAACAGAACAAATGATTTTGGGTCCCCGTAATGGGACAAATGGTTTTATGGGTCCTGCGATGGGACAGAAGATTTGAAAATGAAAGAAGCATGCTAAGATTGAAATTGATATTTATGCACAGCACACAACTAATGATTTGGTTTTGCAGAGCATGCTAGTTTTGATATCCAGTTCATACATGTTTTACTTGTTTTATAGCAAGTTATGATTTCTGTTCCTATAATTATTTATCATAAACTGTCTTTGATTACTATTCATATAGTGGTACTGCTGAGCAATTGATTGCTCACCCTTGCAACAATGTTTTGTATATGTATTGCAGATATCCAGGAGATTTTTCAGTGGTAGTCGGGGCAGAGTTCCAGTTCCTTCCGTGTCAGGCTCCTCTGAGGTAGTTATGTTGGACCCATGCGGGTCTGTTAAGTTGCTGAATAAAGATAGTATTGTTTGAATTGTCCTTAGTAAGTTGGTTTTGTGATGGTTGTAACCTAAGTCATACTTAAACCTGGAAAAGGTCTTGGTAAAGGGGTCGAAATTATGTATAATTAATAAGCTGGGTTATGTTGTTTATTAGTATTGTTGTTAGTGACATCAACTCCTGACCCCGGGGTTGAGGCCGTTACATATAATGCCATGAATCATATTGAACCTATTGATTATCTTGGTTAACTCTGTTTAATGATACCCTGTTTCTCTTGATCACCCTATTGATCTCTAATTCAATGTTGATCCTTCTAATTTAGTGCCTTGTTGTCCCTGATACAGAATTCTTGTGAATTGTTCCTTGCGTATCTTTGATTCACTCCCTGAACCTTGTTTCTTTAAAATCTGATTTAAGAATGAGTTTCGACTTGAAAGAGTCTGAATGATTTCAAATACTTGGTAATGATAAAAATGGATTTTAGAAAACCTATTTGCTTTTCCAACTCAAGGTTTTCCAAATGAATTCCTGATGGATTGGATGGAGACGTAAGAGGGTAGTGGGACTAGTCCAGTCATGGTAAGAGGCTAGTGGGACTAGTCCAATTTAAGGCTGAAATTATGCCGATTGGTACCTTAAAGACCGGAATGGAGGTCGATACGGGCTGATCACCCGTATATAATGAAATGGAAAGATAAAGTGATCCGATCAAGGGTTCTAAGTGATTATTTAAAAGGGAACTGAAACTTTTTATTCAGTAAATTGATTTTTGAAAATGAAAATGGATTATATTGTTTTGAAAAGAGTTGGTAATGTCATTGTCGATCTTAAAGCTCGAGAACCCTGATTCTTGAAATTGTTGATCATATGATTGATTCTATATCTTGAAATACTGTTGCTTTCCTCAATTGAAAGATCTATTTTGATCCTACAAAGATTTGTGATGATTGTCGGCTTTCGTCCTGTTTCGAGCCTTGTTTCTTGAAAGCCCTACTATTCTTCAAATACCTTTCCTTATCCCAAAGAAAAAAAAATGGAAATCTGCCACCTAGATTAATTAAAGTAGAATGCCCTAGTCTGTTCAAGCATATTGAGATTTGTTATGGTATAACTGCTATATAGTTACTTGCTGAGTTTTATACTCATTTGTTTTGTCTTAATCTAACCATGGCAGTTAAGCAAGAAGATGGCCAGGCTTAGGCGCACTGCTCGTAAAAGCGTACCTGGTGGTCCCTACCGTGTTGAGGGCTTCTGGTTACCAGAGCAGGTAGTGGTTTTTATGAGTGAGCTCGCGCCTAGAAAGAGGTGTATAAAGATATGATGGGTTATCTGTCGGTTCCCAGCCGGAATCGATATTGTTTATTGAATAATATTTTGGGTTTGTAAGTTATATTTTTTGATTGGTAGTTGTAATCTTGTCTCATACTTTATCCTGTTGATCCTGTTAGTAGTTAATCGGGGTTTATGCATATTTAATTATTAGAATAGAGGTGTGTGGGTCCTCATTTCCTAACCCCGAGATTGAGGGCGTCACAAGTTGGTATCAGAGCTACAGGATCTAGTCCCTGAGACAAGTTAGGTTTTAAAAAGGGGTATTTTGGGAATATATCTATATCGCGAGAGAGTTCGACTCATGTAGAGTTGAGTTAGACTATTAGGTATAGTCTAAGGAAAATGTTGATTGGTAAAGCGGAAACTAGAGTTAGGGTGTGAGTTAGCTGGAAGCTTTATTTAACCCTAACATTGTTTCTTGGTTGCTGTTTTGTGTTTTCTCTCAGGATCCTAGTAGTGGTAGTGACTCAGACTCAGAGATTAGTTTGACTAGTACCCCTGTGGACCCTATTCCACCCTCTCCAGAGGAGCCTGTATATGTTAGTTCAGACCCAGAGGAGGATCCTTCTGAGAGTAGTGAGATCCCCATGCAGATTTCACCCTTGAGGCCTGATTCAGAGACCCCTGCCCCTGAGCCAGAGTCGGAGATGCCTAAGACTGTTCCTGCCAGTGTTGGTGGTAAGTTAGCCCAGGACCGAGACTTTGTGTACTCCCGCATTCCTGAGTTGGGAGCTTTGGTAGATAGGTTGATTCGAGACTCTAGGCCGAGGACTTCAGTAGTGATGGAGGAGTGGAGAGCTAGGATTCAGTTGGTGGAGTAGGTTGCCAGGAGAAGATTGGATGAGGGACCATCCACTAGTGATGCTGATGCTGAGGCCCGGAGGCTGTATAAGATCATTCGCTGGATGTTGGTTGTGTTGAGAGAGATTCTAGATGATTAGACGGGACTGTTGGTTGAGCCCGTAGATTGTTGATGTTGTTTTCAGCGCCGGTAGGCTTTGGGATACTTGGTCAGATGCCGGGATCCCTTTTCATTTATCTTGTTATATTTCAGACCAGTGTAGTAGTAGTAGTTAGAAGTTAGGGGTAAATAGGGGGATGTTTTCCAGTTTTTCCTCTGTTTAACCCTGCTATTTATTGTACCTTGTTTCAGAACCTTAAAATCCAGAATATTCTCTATGTAACCTTTGATTAAATAAATCTATTATCTTGCTTTCCTTTGTGCACCTTGATTATCTTATAAACTGTTCTCAATGCCATGTTTTAATACAACCATGTTTTCATATAACCATGTTTAAAGATCATAAAACCCTATTCCGTACCATGATAAAACAACACTAATATGAGAATTATGTAGTAATAGGATTGCATGCGCAAATCGGGTAAAACTTAAAACCCACAAAAGAGATTTCATAAAAATTGTTGTTATATACATGCCATGCTGTCGTATTGCTAAATAATTGCTCAATCAGGTTTGTAAGAAATGGCCAACTCACCAGATCACCAAGAAGAAGAAATTCCCACCCAAGACCCAGAAATAAACCCAGAAACCACTATGATGAGCAGACTTGCTCAGCTTTTGCAACAACCTGTGGCCCCAAAAGTTGGAAATTTCAAGCACTTTCAATCTGTTCATCCTCCAGAGTTCTTAGGTTTGCCAGATCCGATTAAAGCGCAGTCGTGGTGGAGAGAGATGGAAAAAGCCTTTGAGTTAGCAGAAGTTAAGGATGATAAGAAAGCTTAGTACGCAAGTTATTATCTGAAAGATGAAGCAAGTTTCTGGGGGGAGTCTTGCAAAGAATTATCTTGGGAGAAGTTCACTGAGATGTTTCTGGAAAAGTATTTGCCAAGTTATATGCAAGATCAGTTGGAGATGAAATTTTTGGATCTTAGACAGGAGGAAATGTCGGTAGCAGAATATGAGGTGAAGTTTTTGGAATTGTCAAGGTTCGTACCAGAGTACGTGAATACTGAAGCGAAGAAGGCTAAGAGGTTCCAGCAGGGACTTAAGCCGTGGATTAGGAGTTAAATAGCAATGTTGGAAATCAAGAACTATGCCGCTTTGGTTCAGAAAGCAATGATAGTGGAAGGTGAGCGGGAAGCTGCTCGAAGAGAAAATGAAGGAAGAAAGAGGAAGTTTGAAAGCTCTGAGCAAGAGCAAGGAAGTTCAAAGTTCAGAGGAAAGTTTGGGAAGAATGGTGGAGGTCAGAACCAAAAGTTCCAGAAGTTTAGACCCGGGAATGGAGCTCAGAAGAACCGTTTCCAGAAAGATGGACAATCGAGAAAGGATAGCATACCCCAGATGCAAGAATGCAGGAACTGTGGAAAGAGACACCCGGGGAGGTGTAATAAGCTGGACATAACATGTTTTAAGTGCAACCAGAAGGGGCATTATTCTTCAGAATGTTCAAATGGAGTAGAAACCTGATTTGGCTTGTTTCAAGTGTGGCAAAGTGGGCCATATGGCTAGAAATTGCAAGGAGCCTGTGCAGAAGGCTAATGTTCTCAGAATTGCTGGACCGCCGTCACTCCCAGCACCATCAGCTCAACCCAGAGCTAGAACCTTTAACATGTCAATGAAAGATGCGGTGCAAGATGTGGACGTGGTAGCAGGTATGCTTGTTATAAACTCAGTAGAAGTAAAAGTTTTGATGGATTCTGGAGCAACCAGATCTTTTATCTCTGAAAGTATTCTTGATAAGTTAAATTGTGTTGCGTACCCTCTAGAGCCTAATTTGATTATAGAGGTAGCAAATCAAGAGAAAGTTCTTGTTAGTAAGATTTGTCCAGACTGTGATGTGACTATAGAAAGTCGGCACTTTTCTGCTGACTTAATTCCTTTTAAGTTAGGAGAATTTGAGGTTATCCAAGGAATGGATTGGTTGTCAAACCATGAGGCGCAAATAGAGTGTAAAAATAAGAAAGTAAAGTTAAGAACCAAGAATGGTGAGGAAGTGATATTTAAAGGAAAGAGGCAAGAGAAGAAATTTTAACGACTATTGAGGCGAGAAGATTAATACGTCAAGGATGCGAAGTTTATTTGGCTCATATTGTGGACGTGGAAAAAGAATCTGTAAATATCAATGATATTCCGGTAGTAAGAGATTTTCCAGACGTGTTTCCTGATGAATTGCCTGGACTACCTCCAGACAGAGAGATTGAGTTTACGATTGACTTGGCTCCTGGTACAGAACCAGTGTCGAAAGCTCCCTATCGCATGGCGCCGGTTGAAATGAAGGAATTGGCAGCTCAGTTGCGAGAGTTGTTGGACAAAGGAGTAATCCGACCGAGTGTATCCCCGTGGGGCGCACCAGTGTTGTTTGTAAAGAAAAAGGATGGAAGCATGCGATTGTGTATCGATTACCGTGAGCTGAATAAGTTGACGATCAAGAATAAGTACCCTCTACCGCGGATCGATGACTTGTTTGACCAATTGAAAGGAGCTTCGTGCTTTTCAAAGATTGATTTAAGATCTGGGTATCATCAATTAAAGATCAAAGTGGAAGATATACCCAAGACAGCGTTCCGAACAAGATACGGACACTATGAGTTTTTGGTGATGGCATTTGGCTTGACGAATGCGCCAACTGCATTTATGGATCTTATGAACAGAGTGTTCAAGCAGTATTTGGACAAGTTCGTGATTGTGTTTATTGACGATATACTGATTTACTCCAAGACGGAAGAAGATCATAAGGAGCATTTAAGGATTTCCTTGGAAATTTTGCGAAAAGAGAAGCTGTATGCAAAGTTTTCAAAGTGTGAATTTTGGCTAAAGAAAGTGCAATTTCTTGGTCATGTAGTTAATAAAAAAGGAATTAAAGTGGATCCAGCCAAGATAGAAGCTGTAATAAATTGGGAAAGACCCAAGACTCCGACGGAAGTCAGAAGTTTTCTGGGATTAGCCGGATACTATAGAAGATTTGTGCAAGATTTCTCAAAGATTGCCGTTCCATTGACAAAGTTGACGAGAAAGAACGAAAAGTTTGTTTGGACAGAAAAGTGTGAGGAAAGTTTTCAAGAGTTAAAGAAGAGATTGATAACCGCCCCAGTGTTGGTATTACCTGATGATAAAGGGGAATTTGTGATATTCAGTGATGCTTCCTATAAAGGACTTGGATGCGTGTTAATGCAACACGGGAAGGTAATAGCATATACGTCAAGGCAACTCAAGCCGCATGAGCAAAAGTATCCAACGCACGATTTGGAATTGGCAGCAATTGTATTTGCCCTTAAGATTTGGAGGCAATATTTGTACGGAGAAAAGTGCGAGATTTATACGGACCATAAGAGCTTAAAGTATATCTTTACTCAGAAAGAATTGAATATGCGACAAAGAAGGTGGTTGGAATTGATCAAAGATTATGATTGTGCGATAAACTATCATCCTGGAAAGGCAAATATGGTAGCTGATGCTTTAAGTCAAAAGGAAAGGTTGAATATGTTAACGTCATCGGAAGAATTAATCAAGGACTTTGACAAAATGGAAATAGAGGTGCAGACTCCAGAATGTGGAGCTGAAGCTATTTATGCAATGCTGTTTCAATCTGAAATTTTGGAAAAGATTCGATGCTGTCAAGAGCAAGTGATGAATCGCGAAAAGGATAAGTTGACGGGAGAAGAAATTAAAGCTCAAAAGGATGGAAAAGGGATATACCGTGTTAACTCACGTATTTGGATACCTAATGTTGTGGAATTAAAGTACAAGATTTTGCAAGAAGCACATAACTCGAGATTTTCAATTCACCCTGGGAGTACGAAGATGTACCAGGATTTGAAAGAAAATTTTTGGGGGCCAAACATGAAAAAGGAAATTGCGGAATGGATAAGTAAATGTTACACGTGCCAAAGAGTTAAAGCAGAACATCAAAGGCCAAGCGGATTGCTTCTGCCACTGGACATACCCGAATGGAAATGGGAACATATAGCGATGGATTTCGTGGTAGGATTACCTAAAACCAAGTCAAATCATGATGCGACTTGGGTGGTAATTAATCGATTGACAAAGTCAACACATTTCTTGCCGATAAACGAAAGGTTTTCATTAGAGAAGCTGGTCAAATTGTATCGGGATGAAATCGTGATGCGTCATGGAGTTCCTGTATCTATCATGTCTGATAGAGATCCAAGGTTTAATTCGAGATTTTGGCGACAATTCCATGATCATTTGGGAACGAAATTGAAAATGAGTACGGCATATCATCCGCAGACAGACGGACAAAGTGAAAGGACAATTCAGACGATTGAGGATATGTTGCGAACCTGCGCAATAGATTTCAAAGGAAATTGGGACGATTATTTGCCCTTAATTGAGTTTTCCTACAACAACAGTTATCACGCAAGTATTGGCATGCCGCCTTATGAAGCGTTGTATGGAAGAAAGTGTAGATCCCCTACCTATTGGGACGAAGTTGGTGAGCGCAAGTTAATTGGCCCAGAGCTAGTTCAACAAACGAAGGAAAAGGTGGAAATGATTCGAAAAAGATTAATTGCAGCTCAAGACCGACAGGCAAAGTACGCGAATGAAGAGCGGAAAGATGTGCAATTCGAAACTGGAGACAAAGTCTTGTTGAAGATATCTCCATGGAAAGGTTTAACTCGATTTGGAAAGAAAGGAAAGCTAAGTCCAAGGTACATTGGACCATTTGAAGTATTACGACAAGTTGGGAAAGTGGCGTATGAATTGGCGCTGCCGCCGCAAATGCAACATCTGCACAATGTGTTTCATGTATCTCTCCTGAAGAAGTATAATGCTGATGCGAGCCATGTGATTGAGTTGGAACCAGTGGAAATCCAACCAGATTTATCCTATATAGAACAGCCAATACGAATTTTGGATCGAAAAGAAAGGACACTTAGAAATAAAATTGTACCTTTAGTTAGAGTATTGTGGAGAAATCCACTAGTCGAGGAATCGACTTGGGAATTAGAAAGCGAAATGAAAGAAAAGTATCCCCATCTGTTTGCTTAGATTAGATTCTGGGGACAGAATCCTTTTAAGGAGGGTAGATTGTAACGACCGAGAATTTTGCGTCGTAATTAAGAAAGTAAAGTATGTGTTATGTGATGAGATTATAATTATGAGATTAAGTGGTGATTATTTGTCTTATCTGTATACTAGAGTTAAGGATCGTGGATAAAAACGTTCCAATTTAAAGAGTCAGCTTAGAAATTAAGCTTGGTGTCGGGCCGTCAGGTAGAACGGAACCCGTCCTAATATGGAATTAAATAATATAAAATGTGAATTATATGTGAAGTGAAGGAATAAAGTATTTTGTCTTAAGAGACGTGTTGATTGGCAAAGATAATGAGAAGCGTAATCGAAACGCTGAGCGTCGGGCCGTCAGGCTGAACGTGACCCGGTACGCGTAAAAGATGATAAAGATTAAAGAGGGATAGATCTATGATCAGACCTGAGTCGTTATGTGACTATATGTGTGTGATTGCCTGACTGTATGCATGACTATGTGTTCTATGTTAATTTTGTGAATTTTAAAGGAATTACGTGATTTAAGAAAAGGTTTAATTAACCTTCGCGCATTTTTATAAAATCATCCGAGAAGGATAAAAACATGGGATTTGTTCTGTTATCTTCGTAAAGGTCCTAGAGACTTTTTAAAAATAATAAGTGAATTTAATTGTTGGACCTTGCATTTTTAAATCGATTTTATGTGGAAAATGTATTTATTAAAGCAAGTTTGCAAAATTCATATAAAATCAACCGTTCGCTCAAATTCTTATTATGGGTAATAAATAAAAAGCTAATTTCGAGACCTATGTGTTAGAATTGTCACTTTCGATAATCCTCGACTTTCCGAGAGAGAAATATTTTTTATTTGAATTTCGTTGCATTTGAGTAAAAAGAGAAAGAAGGTGCAAGTCAAAAAGGAGTTATTAGATTACTATTTTGCCCTTACTTTGGTGGAGTATAAATCACTCATTCCTCCCCCATTTTTTTCTTCTTTTCCGTGCACTCACTCTTTTCTCTCTTCTTTTTCTCTCCTCTTTCTCTCGAACACTCTCTCTCTCTCTCTCACTCTCTCTCGGCTCTCTCATCTCCCACCTCTCTCACTCGCATGCAACCATTAAAACACACTCAAACACCGAGATATTGCTTCCATTAGTTGTTATTCTTGGTATATACTTCGATTCCTACTTGCATGTAAGTGATTATAAAGGTTTTGTTGAAGTAATCACTATGGTTGTGTTTAAGAAAAACAATTTCTTGATGCATAACTAAGAGAGTGAATTTAAGCTTGATTGGAGGTCATAAACTCGAGAAGAGGTCCGTTATGGACTCTCTCAAGTTCGACCACCACCGGCCATGATCCAAAGGAGAGCCGGTGGATTTTCCATGATGGGATCGTTGGATTTTAGTGTTGCATGTTATGATTTCTTGAAAATTTAGAAAAGGGTTTTGTTTCTTTGATGAAATTCAAGTGTGTGCTTGATTAAATGATTCCATTGGTTGTGTTAGGAAGAAAATGAATGTGTGCATATGATTGTTGCTTAGAAAATCAAAAATTGAGGATTTGCATGTGAGTTTTTGCTTCGGCTTTTTGCTAATAAAGAAGGGAAATTTGGTTTTGTGGGTTAATCTTGTTGAACACTAGGTTTATGTGGCTTAAAAGTGATTGCATGATAATTTTAAAGAAGCTCAATTAGTGCATGTTATTGATTAGTCCTTGAATTTAAAATTATGTTCTTGCCGAATGAAAACAAGATAAAAAGGGGTTAATTATTGATTGAGCAAATGCATGTTGGTTGAATGAGTTAGGTGTTACATGATTTGGTGTTTAAGTGAATGGAATGACCTAGTTAAGAACTAAAATAAGTGGGAAATGTGATGTATTGCCTTGCATGTTAAAATCCATTCTTTTATGTTGATTTATGGAAAAACTCGAATGGATTCTTAGGAATAAAAAGGTGAATTAAGTGAATTGGATTGCTAAGTAAGAGTTGGATGCATGATAAAGATCAAGTAGTGTTGTGTTCGAATTTTTGATGATTAAAAGAAGTTGATTTTGGCCCTTAACGTGGTTATAATTTGGATTTTTGATTAAAAAGGATAAGGCTAAAAGTGAATAAATGAACCCTGTGAATTTCATTAGTTGTGCATGAATGTGTGAGATTGAAATTGAACATATGTGAATGTGTTTTGTATGTAGATTCGACTTAAGGGATAAAAGAAAAAGGAAATTAAATCGTTTGTTATTAAGAGCTATAGAGATAGTTATGGTCGTAAAAGAGTTATGTTAGTATGATTTGAGAAAATAGCCAAGGTTAAGCGAGTATGCTTTGATTGTTAAGTATATAAGGGTATAAAAGCTACGAGAAGAAAATGCCATGTGCTATGTGCTGTGTGCTTATATGTATAAGCTATATTCGTATGCTCGAGTCAAAGATATAATCGAGTTATCGTATAGAGTGATCGTTCCGAGAACGAGAGTTGGGAATCTAATTAAGATTTTTGGATTTATTGTAGATTTGGAGCGTGAGGGCATTCAGGCTAGGAAAGGAAAGGATTTACTAGGTGGCAGTAGTTCAACCCTCAGGAAAGCAAATTCAGGCAAGTAACTCTGATTACTTGTGTAAATGATTATAAAGGAAATGTTGTTCATACCATGTAGAGTATTGAACTGTTAAAATATGAAACCCTTGCTTTATGAAACCCTGATAATGATTTGAAGTACCCTTGTTCTTGATAACCTGTTATTGATAATCCTATTGATTTCACCCTTTGATAATCTTTCTTTCTGTTCAAGTTACCTATAATGCCATGAATCATATTGAACCTATTGATTATCTTGGTTAACTCTGTTTAATGATACCCTGTTTCTCTTGATCACCCTATTGATCCCTAATTCTATGTTGATCCTTCTAATTTAGTGCCTTGTTGTCCCTGATACAGAATTCTTGTGAATTATTCCTTGCGTATCTTTGATTCACTCCCTGAACCTTGTTTCTTTAAAATCTGATTTAAGAATGAGTTTCGACTTGAAAGAGTCCGAATGATTTCAAATACTTGGTAATGATAAAAATGGATTTTAGAAAACCTATTTGCTTTTCCAACTCAAGGTTTTCCAAATGAATTCCTGATGGATTGGATGGAGACGTAAGAGGGTAGTGGGACTAGTTCAGTCATGGTAAGAGGCTAGTGGGACTAGTCCAATTTAAGGCTGAAATTATGCCGATTGGTACCTTAAAGATCGGAATGGAGGTCGATACGGGCTGATCACCCGTATATAATGAAATGGAAAGATAAAGTGATCCGATCAAGGGTTCTAAGTGATTATTTAAAAGGGAACTGAAACTTTTTATTCAGTAAATTGATTTTTGAAAATGAAAATGGATTATATTGTTTTGAAAAGAGTTGGTAATGTCATTGTGGATCTTAAAGCTCGAGAACCCTGATTCTTGAAATTGTTGATCATATGATTGATTCTATATCTTGAAATACTGTTGCTTTCCTCAATTGAAAGATCTATTTTGATCCTACAAAGATTTGTGATGATTGTCGGCTTTCGTCCTGTTTCGAGCCTTGTTTCTTGAAAGCCCTACTATTCTTCAAATACCTTTCCTTATCCCAAAGAAAAAAAAATGGAAATCTGCCACCTAGATTAATTAAAGTAGAATGCCCTAGTCTGTTCAAGCATATTGAGATTTGTTATGGTATAACTGCTATATAGTTACTTGCTGAGTTTTATACTCATTTGTTTTGTCTTAATCTAAACATGGCAGTTAAGCAAGAAGATGGCCAGGCTTAGGCGCACTGCTCGTAAAAGCGTACCTGGTGGTCCCTACCATGTTGAGGGCTTCTGGTTGCCAGAGCAGGTAGTGGTTTTTATGAGTGAGCTCGCGCCTAGAAAGAGTTGTATAAAGATACGATGGGTTATCTGTCGGTTCCCAGCCGGAATCGATATTGTTTATTGAATAATATTTTGGGTTTGTAAGTTATATTTTTTGATTGGTAGTTGTAATCTTGTCTCATACTTTATCCTGTTGATCCTGTTAGTAGTTAATCGGGGTTTATGCATATTTAATTATTAGAATAGAGGTGTGTGAGTCCTCATTTCCTAACCCCGAGATTGAGGGCGTCACAGTCGTAATATGCTTAAGTCTCGTCACTGACGCTTTCTGTCAGATACTGCTTCCTGATAATAACCTAGCATCCAGTTTGGCCTTGTCCCTTGTAACAATGCCATTATCATCCAGTTTGACTTATGGTTATCCTTGTACTAATTACAATATTGTCATTTGGTTTGGATACCATCTTCCCTACAATCTTCTTGCTGACTGATTGAGTTCATCTTCCTTTGTAATCACCCAATCAATCTGGATCTATCAGAGCTTCTATAACTTTCTTAGTTTCTTTTTCAGATACAAAACTAGAGAAATAATCATTCATACTCAGTAGCCCTGCTAATCATTATTCCACCATCTGGATCACTTAAGAACTAGACTCTGGGAATAGACTTGACATCAAACCCTTTGTCTCAGTAGATATGTTCTTGTTGTGTCCTCTGAATTTTCAATGTGGTGTTGTGTCTGACTAGTTGATCCTTCTTTTGCTCCCCCTAAGCTGTTGCCGGGATTTCCTGAAAATCCTTACCCTTGCTGACTAGCTTCATTGAAATAATGAGTTGTGTTATACACTGCCATTCCACTGCTTGGATATGAATCATCAATACCATCAATTTTTCCTTTAACATCTTGGAGTATGGAGTTGTTGAACTGTGCACTTAGACTTTCAATCACCTTCTGTTAATCAACCACAAATGCCCTGTAGGTTATATACTCCACTGAGTAGCCATGAAAAATATCCTAACTAGTCTTAGCTGCAAATGCCAAGATCTTCAAACAACTGAAAACATTTCATTGTTTGCTTATGTAGAATATTATCTCCAAACACTGTCAGGTTATTTAGTGTTCGCTTATGTTGTCCATTAACTCATTAGTGGTCTTCATGTATACATCCCGATCAAGGCTTGATCTTACTTGTTGCAAACTGTTTTGACTACTCCAGCCCTTTGGTATTTAGAAAGTCTTGATTAGCTTGATATTTCCCCTCTAGCTTTAATCAAGTTCTGGTTTTTCCTTTGTACCACTCCATTCTGACACGGAGCTCTCAGTGCTGAATATGCTCAAAATATTCTTGATATTACAGATATTAATCAGAACTACTTCTTGAATACAATTCCATTATCTGATCACCAGATTATTTCTTTTATAGTTGCTTCCAGCTTGATCTTCTGATATGATCAATCACCATATGTGATGTCTTGTCTTGAGAATGCACGAACAACAACTTTGTTTAATAAGAGTAGTCAACCACCATCACTAGGGTATATCTTTACTTTGATGTGATGTTGTCTTTGACTTCCCTTTTTGACATGCCTCATATTCTTCATCCTTCTGAATTCTAGATGAGGCAGTCCTCTCACTAACCCTTTTTATAAATGATTTTCTTGAGTTGATGTTCAAGGGTGAGAGCTTCTAATGCCATAGCTAAACTTCTGTCAGATGAAGTTTTATAGTAGAAACCATTGACTTCACCTTTTCAGAGTTTCCAGTCTAGCCACGAGCATTTCCTTTCCTTACTCTAAGAAGAGCAAGCTTCTCAACCTTCCTGCACTACAAGAAAAAAGTCCATAGACATCGGTTTTTGGCTGATGTCTATGCTGTTAACCAATCGATGTTGATGTCGGTGATGTCTATTCTAGACATTGGTGAATACCCGATGTCTATGCAAGCTTAGACATCGATTCTGGTTAAAAAAACTGATGTCCATGTATTTTTCTTTACAAAAAATGTTATAAATAAATTATTTAATAACTAAATTACACCTATTAAAATAGATTAAACATATAATGAGCTATGTTTTTTGTCACAAAGACATCAAAAGTTTTCATAAGGGTGATGTAAAATGGTGTATTAAACATATGTTTCTTTACTGAAAGGTGATGTCTATTTTAGCAAATAAACATCAGTATTTTCTTGAATAAAATGATGTCTATGTTTCATTTAGACTTGAATATGTTAGTCTTTGACATCAGTTGTTTGTATGAAACTGATGTACATTGTGTTGTTTGACATCAGTGTTTTTTGGTTAAAACTGATGTGTATCCTGTCACATAGACATCAGTTTTATCTTAAACAAAGTGATTTCTATGTTTCATTTAGACTTGAACCTGGATTTCTTTGACATCAATTTTTTACCTTAAAATGATGTACATTAACTTTTTTGACATCAGCTTTTCTTCTTTAAAAGTGATATGTCCAATTGCTTTTTTAACTAACATACATCAAATATACGGATCTTGCAATCAGGTAGACTAAGGAAATAATAGGATTTAAATACATGCTTAAATACATGGTCTGTCCATTATCATCATCAAAATAAAGTGCATTTTACATTGAAAATTTTATTACTCAAATGGATACCCTAAAAAAATTAGCTTTCACGCTGAAATAAATAAATAAGTAAACAAGCGCCGTAACCGTACAATGGCCGGTAGGATTTACATGCCCTATGTGTCTCTTAGAACTCACTTTAAATATTTCCAAATCTGAAAGCCAGCAATGGATCTCCAGCAATGCATCTCCAGCGAATATGCTTAAATACTTTAAAATTGCTAACCTCAGTAATGCATCTCCGGCAATAATCCTCAGCCTTTTCACAAAATCATCACGGTTTATCTTCTTATTCTGCAACAACATAAAAAAAATGAATTCAAGTACAGACTAGCAAGGGATATTTTAAAATGGAAACAAAGGGATATAGATACATTAAACTTGCATTAACTGCCATACCCTGAATAACTCGTAATTACTACCGACTAGGTTCATATTACTAGGGCTAATTCTGTTTGAGATAGCTTTAAATAAAACAGTTAGCAACAAGGGTGTACCATTTTTCTTTTTCTCAGTAACACTGTAACAGTCCAATTTCCTCATTCACTATAAATATATCCGATCAAGTTCCATTTAAATTATATTGACATACCATACCGCCATGGCATCGAGACACCAATATGGTTCTTTAACAACAATGTTCCACATAATATGCAATCACATATATACCATTTGCAGACTCACTGTCGTGTTCGATGTATCATTCTCGGTCTGGGTACAATTTTCAGTGGAGGAACACTACAGCTAATCAAAAAATATAATTTAATATATATACCAATTGCACATAAAAGGACTAAAAAGCTGTTGATGCTTATTCAAAATAGTTAAAAAAAATATTGGGTGTTTTCAGTTAAATATAATTTAAATTTACAGGCACACAGAAACGTGAATAGAACTAAGGTGTGGGGTGTATGAAATAGACATTGCACCTACTATTCCAATTCCAAAAGGTATGAAGTCAGTTTTTATAACCACAGTATATAGAAGAATATCCACATCTTTGCTGCCACCTGCATTCAAGACATGATTCCAGTTGTCTTAATTGACTAATCCCTGACATATAACACGTCTTAATTGACTATCCCTGACATATAACAATTAGTAATAACACAAACATCAAGAAAATCGTATTACCTGAGCATTGAAATGGAAGCGATCAACATGATTCCAATTGTCAAGATCATAAGCAACCTTTGTATTCCAGTTTACACTCCCTGTTGCATTTCTTTTCTTCAAACCAATTTTAACTTGTTTTTAATTTACATGCCACATTTTCATGCAAGAAACAACTGTTATTAGTTTGAGTTAGTATTAACAAAAAGTTAGTTTCATAAGACCCAAAGTGTACTAATAAGCAACTGGTCTGGCATCAATTCTTGTGCAGGGCATCTGGACAAAAAGGCATGCATTATGAAAAAATGAAAATATGCAATAGTAGGAGGTCTAGCTATCTATGTAACTAGATGGATTTCAAGGGAAGACAGAGCAGCAGCTGATGGAGGTCATTGAACAGAAGGCTATGCATGTATTTGATATTGTACGAACTAGTGGTTGTGCAATATATATCTATAATGTGATCAGAGAAATATTTTTGTCTACCTCTAGCTCTCCCTTCACACCAAAGCTAGTTAAAAACAAAGAGACTGCAAACATGGCAGAGCTAAGTTACTGCTGTAATATATGGTCAAATCATCACCCAGTAATTAGTCACCATCCCCCCTTACACATCATGTATCAAAAAATAAAAGACCCCTTCATATAGAAAGCTTGCAGTAGTTTACAAACCTCAACCTGCAAACAGTCTTTCACAATCATCATTCAGCATGTCTTATATTGTTTATGTCATCCTATTTCTTTCTCTGCATGCACGTAATGGCCGCAGTCTAGGCCTACATACTAACAAAGGAGACTTCACTCACATGGTTATTGCAATAAACCTACAGAATTACATATATAGATACATAATGCACTAATGTAGCTTATAGTTATAGGTAGTTGAAACTTTAATTGATTTCAGAATCTGGTGCAGAATATGTATAATTCAAACCTTTAGCACTTTAGAGATGAGGTTCTTCAAGCACAAGAAAATCATTTTGCTAAAACTGGCCAATAAAATATTGACCAGAGTTTAGCTTGTGCAGTTTCTGTCAAGGAGAATCCCTCCAAGGAAACCTTAACCAAAAAATTAACAAAGGTAAAAGATTTAGATACTCCCTAGAAACATTTTCCAGCTCAAAAATAATTTAGACTAAAAGAGTATATAATCTAGGAACAAATTGGATATTTAGAAGATCAATATGAACCCGTGCTTTATGAACAGATATAGCAAGCTCACCTTTGTTATAGAAGTAGTCTCACACAGCTCCTCTATTTTGCTCAATTTTGTACAATAAAAGAGTTCATGAATAAAACAACCTAAAAAATTTAAATAATTAAAAAGTGTAAATAGTATATTAAAATCTCCCAATAACATATATATATATATATAGTCGAAATGAGTCACAGTACTCTTTGAACCTTACCCTAATAAAAAAATTCAACATGGGCCTCTAGGTTTGTTTTTCTCCTTATCCGCAACCAAGCGAACCTGCAGACCAAATACATTCGCATAAATAAGCTGCTAACTTAAAGTTGATACAACTTTGCACCGAAGCCTATACGACGTACATGTTCTGTTTCTCCTGAAGCTGCATATTTATCCAAATAGGCCACATTTAAAATATAAATATATGACACGGTAGACAGGAACTACTATGCCACATAAGCTGTGCTCACCTTCAAATTTTACAGCTTCTGACGTGAGAAGAATCACCACCAGTGCTAGTTTGTAGGCAAACTTTGGCCAAAATACCAGTTCAGCATACTACCCTTCCCCTTACTAGGGAATATATATTTTACATAAAATAATAATGTAAAACAAGACATTAAATACCATAGAATCGTGTGTACTTCAGAAACGTTTTTTGTAGCCGTTAAATCCAAAAGTAGAAATTTTAGTATCAACAAATTCACATACTTCATACTTGATAAATAATTGGGAAGGAAAGTAGATGCTAACACTATCTACAGATTTTACCTAGGTGTAGGAAAAAATTATCATTCTCGGTCTATTGCTTGAGAATAATGGCCAAAAGGCACAATGAATCACTACTCTTACCACTTACAAACCCGCTTCCATTCAAGGTAAAACATCACCATAACACCACATATGTTTTGTTTCCCATTCTATCTTCTATGGACGACTGTTTCATTATTAGAACACAAACAAATAAACAATGAATAGCTATTATTGCTTATAGATCAAATCAAATATAAAATGTTGGGGAATAACTTATTGCAAAATTACTTCACTATCTTCCTTAGGAGCTTGTCTGGTGCTAGATCCATCATAATTTCATTATACACCCATTTAGGCAATCATGCAAATGAAAATCATAATCACAGAACCACAAATCCTGTTAACAAAATCCATATTAAAAGAGATTGAGATAGATCCAACAAGAAAATAAAAACCAAGTACCCTATAAATATAAGTACATATCCCCTTCCATGTAAAAACTACAACCCAGTCTAACAGCTGTGAATAGAGTTGTAAGCTCCTGCGTCTTCAGAGAAAGTCCTACGCACACAATTCACAAAAAATTCAACTCACATTACAACTAAATCACAATAATGTACAAATTATAAATTCATCAGTTAAAATCAATAAAAATATTATATGTGAATCAAGTACAATTAAAAACATATAAACACAAAAATATAAACCAATAAGTAACACAATCCTACTTTCAATCCAACCTTAAACAAGTGAATACCTAGAGATTAAATCCAGTTCGTATACAAAAAAGGTCATGTATATCTACAACGAATTGAAAAGAATTAATAACTTGAAAATATATTGAATTAAATGAAAGCACCATAGGGTTTTGGATTTGAAAAAAACCCAATTTAAAAAATTAGGGTTTCGATTTATAAAGACCCCAATTTTAAAAATTTGTCTTCATGAAGAGAAGACTAGTAAAATTTGAGACTATAGATGAGATAAGCTTACAAATCTTAACAACCGTACTTTAGTTGAGTCGAGATGATGAACACAGATGGTGAGATGGTCGAGGTGAAAGTGAGCGGGGGAGAGGAGTGTTTAGTCAGGAGAGATGAGTGAAATTTTCAAAGAGGGAAATAGGGGAACCAGAATATTGGCTCATGGGCGGGGTAAAATTTTGGGATAAATGTAAGAAATTTTGACTAAGGGGGAAATTAAAAAGCTGAGCGCGAAATGAAATTTTTTCATGTAATTTTAGATATCGGTTTTAAAATAAGCGATGTCTTCGAATGACAATAACATCATAAAAACACGGGGTGATGTTATAAATTCTTTTAACATCAGTGGAAAACCTAACCGATGTCTAATGTGTGATATCTATTGACAGTTTCTTGTAGTGCTGCTTCAGATGAGACACTAATCCTTCATTGAATTGACATTTTATGCTTTGATGCATGTTAGATATATTTGATAATATCATGGCTAATATAATTTATGTTTAGATTTCAGATCTTACTTAACAGGACAAATCAGTACTTAAGCGTTGATCAGTACTTATACTAGAAGTCAGGACTTAAGGATATCAGTACTTATATTATCAGGAGATAATCATCAGAAGTTAGATATCAGAACTTAAGTGCTGAAGGACGATCAAATAAGGACAGTAGCTGATTAAAGGAAAGAAGATCAAGATAAACATAAGAAGAGATATGCATGAAGAAGGAGTTCCGTGAAGAATGGAATACTTGGAAGAAAAGATATATGATTGATATATTTTAGGAAGCAGAATTATATTCCATATCAATTAGCGATTATCTTGTAACTGTGTAGTATATAAACACAGACATAGGGTTTACACTATAAGTGTTATCATATTCGAGAAGATTATTCATTATAACCCTAGCAGCTCTCGTGATATTTGTTCATCACTGAGAGGTAACAGTTTCATACTGTAACAGAGTTTATTGTTTCAATAAAGTTTGTTTTCTGTTACTTAAGATTTTAAAGTTCGATTTGATTGTATTATACACTGTATTCACCCCCTCTACAGTGTGTGTGACCAAACAAGTGGTATCAGAGCCTATCTATTGACACACATACAGTTAAAGATCCAAACACAATCATGTCTGACACAGAAACTCCAACTAAGCCTACCAAAACTGAGGAACCACCAAAGACACAAATTCAGAGTCGGTATGAGACCATTAGAGTTCCCATACTGAGACCATCTGAATATCCCATATGGAAGGTGAGAATAACCATGTTCCTGGAAGCAACAGATCCAGAATACCTTGATAGAATCAAGGAAGGGCCTCACAAACCAACCAAGCTCGCAGTTGCAGTTGCAGGTGAAGCAGCAAAGACCGTACCAAAGGAGAAGAGTGATTATACTGCTGAAGATATAACATCAATTGCTAAGGATGCTAAGGTACGAAACTTACTGCATAGTGCCATTGATAATGTAATGTCAAACAGGGTAATCAACTGCAAGACTGCTAAGGAGATATGGGATGCTCTGGAAACAAGGTGTCAGGGAACTGACACAATTAAGAAGAACATGAAGACAATACTCACTCAAGAGTATGAACACTTTGACTTAAAGGCTAATGAGTCATTGAATGATTTATATGATAGATTTGTCAAACTTTTGAATGATTTGTCATTGGTTGATAAAGAGTATGATCTTGAAGATTCAAACCTTAAATTCCTGTTAGCTCTTCCTGAATGCTGGGATTTGAAGGCAACGACAATAAGAGACAACTACAATCTTGATGAAACAACTCTTGATGAAATCTATGGAATGCTCAAGACTCATGAACTTGAGATGGAACAAAGAAGCAAGAGGAAAGGAGGAAAGTCAAGGACAGTTGCTCTTAAGGCTGAAGAAGAATCCCCAAAGCAGCTTCCTCAAGGAAAGACAAGGGTAAAGCTCTTTTCATAAAGTCTGATACTGAGTCATCAAGTTCTAAAAGTGATGATGACTCAGATTCTGAAAGCTTGCCTGAGACTGATGCTGATGAGGAGATGATGAAGCTAGGTGCTCTTATGGTGAAAGGAATCACAAAGATTGTATACAGGAAGTTCAGGAAGGGAAAGAAGTTTTCCAGGAAAGTCATAAGTTCTGATAAGAAGAATTTCAGAAGATCTGAAGGCAGAGGAGGAAAGTCTGACAGAGGAGATTATACCAATGTTAAATGCTATAACTGTGGTAAGAAAGGCCACATATCTCCTGATTGCAAGAAGGTAAAGGGTGACAAAGGCAAGGCTCTTGTCACAAAGCAGAAAAGCTGGACAGACACCTCAGACTCTGAAAGTGAGGAAAACTATGCATTGATGACAAATGCTGACAAAGAAAGTGCTGAGAGCAGTTCTGAAGCTGCTGAAACAAAGGTACCTCAGACTACTTATGCTTTTCATACTGATGATATTAATGAGTTGAGAAGATATCTTAAAACCATGTTTGTTAGTTATAGAGATCAAACTTTAACATGTGAAAGATTAACTTCTGAAAATCTTGCTTTTAAGAAAAGAAATGATTTCTTAGAAAAAGAGTTAGTCATGTTCCATCAAACTCAGAAGGATAGAGATGATGCTTTTTATGTTAGGGATGAAGTGCTAAAAATGAATGAATCTCTAAAAACTGAGTTAGAAAAGGAAAGAGAGATTATCAGGACTTGGACTAACTCTGGCAAAACAACTCAAAATCTGCTAAGTAGTGGAAACTGGAAAGAGGGCTTAGGATATGGAGAGGATAAGAATGATAAAGGAACTGAAGAAATTAAGCCTGTTGTTAAGCAAAAGCCAAAGTTAAAACCTATTAAGTTTGTAACTGTAAAGTCTGAAAATAAGAAATCAGAAGTTAAAGAGGAATTAACTTCTGACAAACTAAAACAGGAAAAGACAGCTGAAGTAAACATAGGCTTAATGACAAAGAAGCAGCTTAAGCATAAGCTGAAAGATGTTAAGAATGCAAACAAGGTAAAATCACCTAGGAAAAATAGGAATGGAAAGGAAGGTGTGAATAAAAGCAATGATTATAAACCTGTTCCTGATGCTCCTAGGAAAACATGTCATAACTGTGGAAGTTCTAATCATCTGGCTTCTTTTTGCAGGAAGAATAAGAATATTAACTCCTTACCTTCAAAATCAGGAGTTAAGAGTCAGTCTGTTAGATACAAACCACAAAATCCTTGTTTTCATTGTGGTAGTTTATGACATTCCATTTATACTTGTAAGGAATATCATAGTTTGTACTATGATTATTATCAAATAAAACCTTCTTTGAAGAAAGTTTCCATTGTTCCTTCTAGTATAAATTCTGATTCAAAGTCTGATAATGTAAGTTCTGACAAGAAAAATGTTAACATAAACTCTGATGCTAAATCCGCTGCAAATGTTAACAAACTTAATAAGACCAAAGGATCCAAGCAAGTCTGGGTCCTTAAAACTAATAATTAGTGGTCTTTGTGATTGCAGGGCAACAGGAAAAATATTCTAGTTCTGGACAGTGGATGTTCAGGACATATGACTGGAAATAAGGCCCTGCTATCAGACTTTGTGGAGAAACTGGCCCAAGTGTTTCCTATGGAGATGGCAACATTGGAAAAACATTGGGATATGGCAATATCAATCTTGGGAATGTCATAATTAAAGAAGTAGCTCTGGTCTCAGGACTTAAACACAATCTGCTGAGTATAAGTCAAATCTGTGACAGAGGTTATCATGTTGATTTCTTTGAAGAACACTGTAAAGTTATTAGTAAATCTACAGGCAAAGTTGTTCTGAAAGGATACAGGCGTGGTAACATTTATGAAGCTAAGCTTTCAACAAGTACTGATGGTTCTGCAATCTGTCTGATAAGTAGAACATCAATTGAAGAAAGCTGGAATTGGCACAAGAAACTCTCTCATTTAAATTTCAACAATATAAATGAACTGGTCAAGAAAGATCTTGTGAGAGGATTGCCAAAGTCAGTATTTGCTCCTGATGGTCTTTGTGATTCATGTCAGAAGGCCAAACAAAGAAAATCTTCCTTCAAGAGCAAAACTGAATCATCAATTCTTGAGCCTTATCATCTACTACATGTTGATCTATTTGGTCCAGTAAATGTCATGTCTATTGCAAAGAAGAAATATGTGTTGGTCATAGTGGATGAGTTCACCAGATACACATGGGTGTATTTCTTGCACACAAAAAGTGAAACTGCATCTATCTTGATTGATCATGTCAAACATCTGGATAAATTGGTCAAAGATTCTGTGAAAATCTTAAGGAATGATAATGGCACTGAGTTCAAGAATTTGATAATGGAAGAGTTCTGCAAAAACCATGGAATAAAGCAGGAATTTTCTACTCCTGGAACTCCACAGCAAAATGGAGTTGTTGAAAGGAAGAATAGAACTCTCATTGAAGCTGCACGAACTATGCTTGAAGAAGCAAAGCTTCCAACTTATTTCTGGGCTGAAGCTGTGTAGACTGCTTGTTTTACTCAAAATGCAACACTTATTAACAAGTATGGAAAAACACCATATGAGATGGTGAAGAAAAAGAAGCCAAATCTGAAGTACTTTCATGTATTTGGATGCAAGTGTTTTGTTCTCAAGACTCATCCTGAACAGCTATCCAAGTTTGATCTAAAAGCTGATGAAGGAATCTTTGTTGGATATCCACTTTCCATAAAAGCCTTCAGAGTCTATAATTTAAGAACAAAAGTGGTCATGGAATCTATCAATGTCTCTTTTGATGATAAGAAGATTACTGGTCTTGAAGATTTCATTGATCATGATCAGCTGAGATTTGAAAATGAAGACTCAAATTCTGATACTGAAAATCCTACCAGTCTAAGTCCTGATACTGTAAACTCTGATGGATTAAACTCTGATGTTATTGAAACTGTGGTGACTACGTCAAAGGAAGATGCACCAATGCAGGGGAGCATACTCAAGATCCTACCACATCTCAAGAAACATCAGAACATACATCTGGCTCTTCAAGTTCTAATTCATCAAGTTCTGATAAGCCAAGTTCTGATAGTGCTGAAAATCTAAATTCTGAAGAATCCAACTCAGAGAGCATAGTTTCAGGGGGAGCATCAGAAAATGAAAATGAAGACATCATGGATCATGGGGGAGCATCCAGTTCTAGAGAAAACCTTCCATCTGCAAGGAAGTGGACAAAGTCACATACACCTGATTTGATAATTGGAAATCCTGATGCAGGTGTTAGAACTAGAACAGGTACTTCAAATGAATGTCTTTACAATTCTTTTCTCTTTCAGACTGAGCCAAAGAAAGTGGAAGAAGCTCTTCAAGATGCTGATTGGGTGCAAGCAATGCAGGAAGAGTTAAATGAATTTGAAAGAAACAAAGTCTGGACCCTAGTGCCAAGACCAAAGAATAGATCTGTTGTTGGTACAAAGTGGGTATTCAGAAACAAAACTGACAGTAATGGCATAATTACAAGGAATAAGGCAAGGCTGGTTGCAAAAGGATATTCTCAACATGAGGGAATTGACTATGATGAAACATTTGCACCAGTTGCTAGGTTAGAAGCCATAAGGATATTTTTGGCTTATGCTGCTCACAAAAAGTTTACTGTCTTTCAAATGGATGTGAAAAGTGCTTTTCTCAATGGAGAATTGGAGGAGGAAGTATATGTTGAACAACCTCCAGGCTTTGTATATTCCAAACATCCAGATTATGTCTACAGGCTTGATAAAGCACTTTATGGACTTAAGCAAGCTCCTAGAGCATGGTATGAGACTTTAGCTCAGTTTCTTCTGGAAAGTGGATTCAACAGAGGAATAATAGACAAAACACTGTTCTACCTCAACCATGGAAGGGACTTACTTCTCATCCAGATTTATGTTGATGATATCATTTTTGGGTCTACAAATGACAGACTTTGCAAGAAGTTTGCCAAACTGATGCAATCAAGATATCAGATGAGTATGATGGGGGAACTTAGCTATTTTCTGGGCCTTCAAGTCAAGCAGAATGAAGAAGGCATTTTATTTGTCAAACTAAGTACACCAGAAACTTGCTAAAGAAATTCGGAATGCAAGATTGTTCAAGTGCATCCACTCCCATGGCCACTGCAACAAAAATGGATAAGGATACTGGTAAATCAGTAGATATTACTGATTACAGAGGTATGATTGGCTCTCTACTCTATCTAACTGCTAGTAGACCTGATATCATGTATGCTACCTGTCTTTGTGCAAGATTTCAAGCAGATCCAAGAGAACCTCACTTAACAGCTGTGAAAAGAATTTTTAAGTATCTTAAAGGAACAGCTGATCTGGGATTGTGGTATCCTAGAGAATCGGATTTTAAACTAATAGGTTACTCAGATGCATATTTTGCAGGTTGCAAAATTGACAGGAAAAGCACAAGTGGAAGCTGCCAATTTCTTGGAGGCAGATTGGTTTCTTGGTTCAGCAAGAAATAAAAGTCAATTTCCACATCAACTGCAGAAGCAGAGTATATTGCTGCAGGAAGCTGTTGTGCACAGATTCTTTGGATGAAGAATCAGTTACCGGATTATGGGTTAACATATTTCAAAATCCCTATTTACTGTGATAATCAAAGTGCTATTGCTATAACAGGTAATCCAGTTCAACACTCGATGACAAAGCACATCAGCATCAGGTACCACTTCATAAGGGAACATGTGGATGAAGGTACAGTGGAATTGCACTTTGTTCCAACAGATCAACAACTAGCAGATATCTTCACAAAACCACTGTGTGAAGCCACTTTTACAAGATTGGTAAATGAACTTGGAATGGTTTCAGGTTCTTTTTCTAAATCTGTCTAGTTTTGTTCTGTTTCATTAGACTTTATGATCAGTATTTACAGAATGTAATCTCTTTGTGTATTCTGTGATTAATTGAAATATGCGTTCAAGTACTGATTGTTGTCTGATATATGTTTCTAAACTCTGATAAGTGATATGTCTGTTTAAGTAACTATTCAATCCTATGAGGATAACTGTGCTAGATACTGACCTAGTAGTCTTCAATAAACAAATGATCTCATGTAAGAAGTAATTATTTCTGTGGAAATCTTATGACACAAGCAAATTCTGATAATTGAGCTTAGTTGAGTTTACTTTGTTTATCTTATTACTAAGTCACAAACTAAAATAATGCTACTCATCTGTTAAGTTCTGGTACTAGTAAATCTGCTGAATGTACTAAGTGTTGATAAACCTCAATGATCAAAAGAAAAAGCAAAAAGATCAAAGAATAAAATCAGGTACTCCTTTGAGATCTAGAGTAAACATGTGGAAGGGACGACCCGAGTGCATTGCTGGTATTAAGTAAATATGCATTAGAAAAGCAAAATATTTTCTTGGTGACTTTTCACACTCTATGATTACTGGAGAAATACTCTGATAATAGCATAAATTCTGATAAGCAGTCGTGACTCACTTACACTGAGAAGCCACTGTAAAATAGAATTTAAAAAGATGCATAAAATTAGCACAAAACAGTTGAGGTGGACTCAAGCATGAACTCATTCATCAGTAGGTTTCAGGATAATGACAGCTCTTTAGCAAAATTTTAGTTATGCCTTATTTCTAAGATGTACTGAAGTGAATCAGACTTTACTCCTTGTCTGAAATTTAGCTTAATGCACACACTAATCACTCCATCTGAATGATGAAAATTACTGTGGTGGTCTATGTTGTTTTAGATAAACAGTCATTATGTCATTTTGCACTAACTCTGAGGACAAGTTCTGGTTGCATATTCTGACGATTAAGTTCTGAAGAGTATAACTCAGAACTTGTATGTGGATTTACTCAGATAGGCATTCCTTTTTCGAGTTAAGAAATTATGTTCTGATGACTGTTAAGTTCTGATATAAGTCTAAGTTCTGATATTATAGTCTAATTCTTTACTTGACTTATCTGTGGATAAAATTTGATAACAGTCTCGGTTCAAACTAGAATATGTTGAAGTGGAAGATTAATAGTCACTATGGTTAGGGTTAATGATATTCGTACTTGAACAGTCCACTTTTACTTGTTTCTTGTGCGCATTCAACCATGTTTTCTCCTTCCAATGAATGTTATTCTTTTTCCAAGTCTGGGGAGACGAGGTAGAATTAATTCTACCTGTCAGCATTAAATACTTTTACGTCTCCTGGCATTCTCTTGCCTATATAAGCAGCCACTTCACATCAGCCTTCCCATCAAATTCTTTCTCACAAACTTACCTTCATACCTTTTCTTTCAAAAACACAATGGTCAGATACAACATGTTTTTAAACTACCAAAACTTTAATATGGAGCTAAGCTGTGCCGACTGGCAGCAGGAATGGCACGTCACGGCCATTCCTGAGGAGATATGGGACTCTGTCCCACAGGAGGTACTGACCCACCTTCTGTTCTTCTATATGGATTACCATCGCCATCTGGAGCGATTGGAGGAGGAAAGGCTGGAAGCTCTCCGCCAGCAAGAGCGAATCATCCGACTCGCCATTCTGTTTGTCGAGAGTAGGAAGAAGAAATGATTTAATCTCGCCTTCTTCCTGTTTTTCTTCATCATCAGCCTTGCCCTGCTTCTTGAGCTAGGACTAAGGCTGTTGATGTTAGGTTTAGTGGCTTAGGGAAATCTTGTATAAGTACTGATGTAATTTCAATTTCATGAATGTATTCTCTTGATATATTAATGAAATTTATTTTTGTTTCAAGATTTTGTCTCTAAGTTATTTTGTAATGCATTGATAAATCCTGATAATTATTCATATTCTGAAGACCATATAAATTCTGTTTTAATTTAAGTTCTAATTTTCCTTTATCAGTACTTACTCATATAATTTATCTTGGTCACTTTAACTTGATTTCTTTTCAGAATATTAATGTTGTAGTGAAAATTAATTAAATCAGTGGGAACGGTTTCAATTTTGAATTACAACTGTTTCACCTTGATTAATGGAATATCTGGGTAAGTGGAACGATTTTTCCTTGAAAACAGGCAAGTGGGCAAGTAATGATTACTGTTTTCTCGCGCCCAGTAACTATCCGTTATTACTGCATGTCTAACAGGTGTTCCAACGGTTACTTTTTGTGTATAAGTAACAGAGAGAAAAGATTGTCAAATCTTTTATTTACTTTTCTCTTTTATCTCTCTCTCTCTTTACTTTCATCCTTTCTCATCTACTGACAATTTTTCATACAGACATTTTATCAAACACAATACAGGTAACCGTATTTATCTCAATTTTTCACATGACACCTAAGGATTTAATCATTGATGGAGCTAAGTTTGTTCCAAACAACTATGCTACAATTCTTGATCATGCTGAAGCTCCATCTGAATTGCATTTTTTACAAGATCTTCTTGCACACAGTGAGATTGGGTATGCATTAACTCAGCCTTCAATCTTTTCGAGCCAACAAGTTTTGACATTTTGGCGGACTGGGCACTTTGATGATGGTGGTAGACATGGCACTCCTAGTGTTATTTTCGAAGTGGGTGATTCTTCTTATGGAGTTACTCCTGGTATAATACGCAAGGCTCTACATCTCCCAGAAGGTTGCACCTTTTTAATTCCAGAAGAATCAGCTCTTCGGGAGTTAATGGCAAATTTGGGGTATGAAAAGAGTTTGGCAAAACTTGGGCAGTTGAAACGGGCTCATATCAGACAAGAATGGAGCTTCTTCTTCGACTGCATCACTAAAGCTTTTGGGAACAAATGTTCAAATTTTGATGCTATCCCAATTCTGAGTCAGCACATCGGGTATGCTATTATACATCAAATTCATTTTGATTTTGCAACTGGTATAATTGGTTTTATTGGGGATAGGATGACAGAGGATAGGAATGTTGTCTATTTTGCTAGATTCTGTCAACTTATTTATACTTTTTGTACTGATGAACCTCAATTAGTCAGTTCCTCAACCCCCACCTTTTAAAGTTACAAAACGCTACTTTAATGACCTGGTAAATGCTGACACTAAGAAATCAGTGGTTAGACGATTACAGATTCCTCAGTCTGTAAAACAGATCCTAGTAAATGCTGATCCTGATACTTATAGATCTGTTTACTCTGATGTCCAACCAACAACAAACACTCAAAAACCATCATCCTCAGCACCTACCACTCATTCTACTCAACCTACCCTCAGGAAATATCTCAAATCCTATCTCTCCACTTCACAGACTGATCAACCCTCATCCTCAGCACCTACTGTGAAGCCTTCATCCTCCAAGCCAAAGAGGACAAAGACTGTTCCTCAAACACCTCAAAAGAGAAGGAGGATTGCCTTGAGAGATGAATCTGATACTGAGGACCAGGTTCCTTCTTCAGAACCTGTTGTAGGTGAAGCTGAGAAAGAGACTTCTCAGAAGGATTCTGGAATTGGGGGATCTAGGCTTCTCAAAAGGCTTAGAAGAATGACAGTTCCTGAAACTCCCAAGGAATCCAAATCAACAACGAGATACAAGAAACAGAGGGCAAAAAGGCCAGTTTCAGATGATGAAGAGGAAGCAGCTAAGGAAAGGTATCAGGAATCTCTGATCTCACAAGACAAGGAATTTGCTCCAGTCACTTCTTCTCCATCAACTTCATCTAAGGAAGCTGTTTCTGAAAAGGCTAACACACCATCTGTGTCTCCTGTTGATCCAGGCACAAGTGCTGATATTGATGTTTAAATCTTGGTTGTGCCTGAAGTAATTCTCTTAGAAGCTCCAACAACAACTAATCCTTCCACAACACCTGTTACTGATGCTGTTCAAACTCCAAAGTTATCTACAACACCTTCTCTGCATCAAGATGCTGATGATCAGACTTTAGGTGAGCATCAGGATATGGCTGTTGATCAGAACTTAGAACCAGATCAGCAATTAGAGGATGCTGAAGCCTCCATTGCTACTCACACTGTTATTTTATCAGAGGATACTGATTCTGTAAGTTCTGATGCTGCAAATGCTGGAGATACTGGTGATGCTGCTCCAACTGCGGATGCTGATGCAGCAGGTCCTTCAGGACATGTTCCTCAACAAACTATTCTTAAGTCTGAACTTATTAAGAAGTTTGTTACCAGAGAAGCACCAGTACCTTGGAGTGAAACTCCTGCAGGACAGGAGTGGACTAAGGAATGGAATTCAGTTTCATGTGTTCCAACTGAAAAGCATCTTGCTGAGCACTTGACTAAGGCTGATGAAATGTTAAATTCTGATGATTTCAAAACCCAGCTTAGAGTCACTGCATTGAGTACTAAACATCTACAAGGTCTTCACTCAACTACTCATGCAGAGCTACACAAGAATCAGGAAGAATTTATCAAACAGGAACAAGTTTGGAAAATTGATAAGAAAAAGTTCTTCCAACCTACCTTTGACAGGATTGCTTATATTGAGAAGACTCAAGATCATCAACAAGCTCAGATTGATGATATTCTGAAAAATCAAGCTTCTCAGCAATCACAACTGACTGAAATCCAATCCTCAGTGGAATTGCTTATCTCTCTTCTACTACCTGCTGATGCCAAAAAGGGGGAGAAAGTAATTAAGTCCAAATGCAAGACTGACAAGACACTGACAGGGAAGGATGATGAAAAAGATGATCAAGGAAACCCTGGAATGGGTAGAGGTCATAGTCAAGGTAGAGGATTCACATCAAGACAAGCTAGTCACATGACAAGTTCTGATACTGGGAGAAGAATAAGTTCTGCTACTGGTAAAAGGATAAGTTCTGATGAACTTTTAGATCTTGATGAGGAAATGTCAAGACAGTTATTTCTTCAGGAAAATCCAGGAATGGGCTTGGAAAGTTTAATGGAAGAAGAAGCCAGGCTTAAATCAGAGAAAGTCACATCTAAATCTGAAGCTTCTGGTAAAAAGCCACTTCCAAAACTCAAAGGCATTGTGATCAAAGAAAGGACACATACTGAAGCAACATTGGCTAGATCACAACCGCAGATAGATCCAAGATCCAAGGGTAAAGAAAAGGTTGGTGAACCTATCAAGGTTTATGTGCCTCCTGAGGATGAAGAAATTACTGATGAAAAGGATAATCTTGCTCTGACTTCAAGAAAAGTTCTTAAAACAATCTCTGACATGACTCAATTTGTTCAGAGTCAAGAAATTGTAAGTTCTGATATTCAGAAGAAGCAAGTAACCTCTGACATAACTCAAGTTAACTTGATATCAGAAGATAGACCAAAGACACTCTTACCAGGATTCACTAAAGCAAAACAGACTCAATCTTTGAAGACTACTGCAAGTGGTTTTGAAGCAAGAGTAGTTACTGGAAAGGAAGCAAGAGATAAAACTGGATTGGGAAGTGTTAATGAAAGAAGAATACATAACACTACCAATGATCCAACTTCCTTGAGTGAACCAGGTATTGGAGCAACTCCTGAGAGATTGAATCAACTGAAATCTGTACAGATGGTTTACCATACCTACTTGAAAGAATACATCTTGTTGTATTTCATGACAGATGGTAGGGTTTATCATATAAGACAAAATGCCATTCCATTGAAGTATTTTGAAGAATTGGAGCATGTACTATTCTTACTTCAAGTGGATGACAGAATAACAGGAACTGCTGCAAACTATTTGAAAGAACAGATTCAGAGACAGAAAAGGCTTTATTTTGTTAAGTCTGACAGCACATACGTTCCAAAGTACAGAGATCACAATGGTGATATAGTTGAAATGAAGCCCAACACTGCTAAGATTATAACTACCTTTCTAGGGTACAGGGCTGTTGAATTCAATCTTGAGTCTGATAAAGCTTATTTGATCAGACTGGATCAGGATATAAGAAAAGCAAAGATCAATGATCTTAGAGCTGCAATCTTTCAAATTGGTGAAGATACTGCAGAGCTTAAAGATGCCAAAAGGAGAATGATTGATGAACTCAAATATGCTGAGAGATGTTTGTTGAAGAATTATCTCAGAACAACTCCTGACATCAGAGAGATCAGATGATGAAGCCAAGTCGAAGATCTACAACTGCTTAAATTCTGATATTTGTACAGACTGAAGTTGTTATCAGAAGTTGAATATTGGTAAAGCTTTAAGGACTGTAAGTTGTAGTTATCTAGTCTAATTCTCATGCATTTGTACTTAATGTTTTTGACATCATAAAATATTTGTTAAACTTGTATATTATGCTAATTTACAAGTTGGGGAGATTGTTAGATATATTTGATAATGTCATGGCTAATATAATTTATGTTTAGATTTCAGATCTTACTTAACAGGACAAATCAGTACTTAAGCGTTGATCAGTACTTATGCTGGAAGTCAGGACTTAAGGATATCAGTACTTATATTATCAGGAGATAATCATCAGAAGTTAGATATCAGAACTTAAGTGCTGAAGGACGATCAGATAAGGACAGTAGCTGATTAAAGGAAAGAAGATCAAGATAAACATAAGAAGAGATATGCATGAAGAAGGAGTTCCGTGAAGAATGGAATACTTGGAAGAAAAGATATCTGATTGATATATTTTAGGAAGCAGAATTATATTCCATATCAATTAGCGATTATCTTGTAAATGTGTAGTATATAAACACAGACATAGGGTTTACACTATAAGTGTTATCATATTCGAGAAGATTATTCATTGTAACCCTAGCAGCTCTCGTAATATTTGTTCATCACTGAGAGGTAACAGTTCCATACTGTAACAGAGTTTATTGTTTCAATAAAGTTTGTTTTTTGTTACTTAAGATTTTAAAGTTCGATTTGATTGTATTATACACTGTATTCACCCCCTCTACAGTGTGTGTGACCTAACAATGCAGAATTGTCTGATAAGAGGATTTGTGTCTTGATTCTCCAGCAAGGAAGTTGCTTCAACTATTATCAATGACTCTAATGATTAGTTGTTATCAGTGATACCAATTGTTCAATTCATGATGACATCCCTTTATCTGTATAGCTTGTCCCGTAATGAAAACCTTTGTTGTCATCTTCAAAGATTATTGACGGAATAGCTTTTGTTGATCACATTTGATTGTGAGGCTCTTTCTTTGATCATATGCCTTGAGTATAAATTACCAAGAATACATATGATCAATTAACCTGTTATGTCCTGCACTCACAAATGGATTAACATTTCTTGGTACCCAACTTATCAGTTTGGGTCCGGTTGGATTAGAGATTTTACTATAAACAGATATAACAACAGCTGCAACCTTATCATGCTAATTCTTATCTTTGACTGACCATTTTCTCTATTTTACTACCCTTGACAGATTTGTCTCTAGGCTAGGGGAAATGGTTCCAACCTTACATAAGGAGGACTAACAGTCTTTGCCCTATTGTAATTCTAAATAAGAATACATGGCATTCATTCAGAAACATTACGCATAAGAATTAAGCAAGACAGACATGATATGAAACAAACAGAATTAACAAATAAATCACTAATTCTGTCTAGTCCAATCATGTTGATGTATCTCATCTAGCTATCTCAATCCAATTATAAACTAATACATCTTAAAAAAATAATTCAGAACAAATGAGCAAATCATATTATAATAGGATACAGAGAATAAGCAAAAACAAAGGTCTTAAGTGCTGGAAAACATATATCTCACTAAAGCAATTAATCATGTTCAACAAATATTCAATCAAATATTTAAGATCATCTAAAGTAACATGCACAAGTTAAACATCTATCCTAGTTACCAGAAAAATAATCCAGTGAACTAGTTCAGTATTATATATGTGTGATGCTATCATGCTTGTGCGAGTGTTAAACATTTAAACACTATGATCTTATCATGCATTGAATATTGAGAGCAAAGTATTGCAGTGGTTCAAGAATTTGAAACCTGAGATATGTAAGTTGGACCATCTTCAGAGATTGCTATGAAAGCAAGATATTCATTATTCTCGTCATCTGGTCCATCCCAACTCTTTCCCGTGCCTTATAAGTTTTGACTGGCTGCTTTCATAAGAAAACATTCCACCTTTGTCTCAACTCTTCAACTGAATCCCTACTCATCCTTGTTTGTCAAGCTTCTTGTTCTGTTGTAGCAAAACCCCTGATGGTTACTTGACACATATTGCTTGTCAAACCTGTAGCTATCAAATCTTGTTTATGTCCCAACCTCAGTCTGTAACCACCTCTTGAACTGAATCTGTAAGAATCTCTGCTTCAGAATAGATAGGCTTGATCCTTGGATATAGCTTATGTACTCCTTGTGAATCTGATGCGAATAACTTCCCTGACAAGTGAAACACTGCCCTGACATCCAGTCCCTCAAGTAATTTTTACCTGAGTTTTTTCTGATTCAGCAATCAGTAACTCTTACATTCTGTCCTGAGGTTCCAACTTTACTGCATATAACTGAGATATCTGTTTATCCCCACTATTCTCTCTGACCTCCACAATTCATGCTTGTATGATCTCATTGATTCCCGAATAAATATAGCATTGGTACAAACCACTGTGTGACTGTATAATCTGGAATCATAGAGTTGTCTTAAAATCTCAGAGAAAAATTGTACCCGTAGAAATTTCATTCCTTTCCTGCATCTGAAAACCCAGTGGTATCCTATGGAATAAGCCTTTGAGGAAGTTCCACAATTTTCGTCTATAGGTCTTGATATCAATTTTGTTGGAGTAAGAAAACCATTATCTATAATTTCCGTGTTAGGGAATTTTCCGTCTGAATACCACATGTCTTCGTTTTCTTCAAAAGATTAAAATCCACTTTAAAAGCCCGGAGAAATCCTAAGTCTACCAATCCTTGAGTACCCTTATTTAATATTTAAGAGAAATTTAAATTTCCAATATTTTTAATTTTCTTATAAAATAAATTAGTCAAAAATAAATATTTACATAAAATTTAATTTTCAATAATTTCAAATTTTCTTAAAAATTAAATAAAATATAAATTATTATTTAAGAAAAATTTAAATTTAAGAATTTTAAATTTTATGGAAAAATAAATAAATCAGAAATAAAAATTATGGCTAAGTCCAAATTATTTAAAATTCAAAAATCTCAAGTGTTGATAATTTTTGAAAATTAAAAAATATGAAAATATGAGAACTTGACTGTTTGGGCTGACACACCGGATCTGATCTGTATATCGATCAACAAGCTCTGATACCAATTGTTAGGTCCCGAATTATCGTAGAAGGGGGGGGGGGGTTGAATACGATAATCACTAAATTAAAAATTCTTTCGAATCTTTAGCGGATATAGATTTAGTGCTCGGTTAGTGGTTCCGTGTTCTTGAGGTGAATAGTGTTTGGGAATATAAAACGAGGAACACAAGATATATGGGGAAGTATATATTCATATATAAATCCGCGAGGGGTGTTGCTACACTCCGGTAAATAAATTAACCGGCTACAATCTAAGAACAACAAAGTTCCTAGCTTCTATAAAGATCTACAAATTAAATCCTATACAATGATCTAGCTTTTTATTGTCTAAGGATTTAATTACCGGATAACGATTATAATGCCCCTATGAATATACAAGAGTTAAATCGGTCATTATAACATTTCTCTAGGTGAGAAGTTAAACGGATATCAATGTGCTGAGCTTCTCTATATTCTCTTTATTTCTTGTTTTCATCACCTCCCGTGAGAGAGAAGATGAACGAAACTTTTTTTAACAATAATAATTTTGATTATTATATATTCTGCTTCTCTGTGTAGACTTTCAATTCATTTGGACAGGTGGCTGCTTTGTGTCCACATACATCCTTGAATTGCTGCATTCTGATTCAATGGAAAATCACCCAAGTATTCTATGATGACCAGTATAATTCCTTGGCTTCTCTTCTATGGCGACCAACATCTGTGTTGCTCTATGGCGACCAGTAGATGCTTTATGACGACCAACATCTGTTGCTCCGGTGACCAACATTTGTATTGCTCTGTGGCGACCAGTAGATGCTCTATGGCGACCACTGGTGCCTTAGAGTGATTCTCTATGGCGACCACTGGTGCCTTAGAGTGATCTCTATGGCGACCACTATGGTGCCTTAGAGGAATTCTCTATGGCGCCCAGTGTGTAGCCTTAGAGTAATTCTCTATGGCGACCAGTGTGTTGCCTTAGAGTAATTCTCTATGACGACCATTGTGTTGCCTTAGAGTCTCTATGGCGACCACATAGATTACTTGTAGTGGTCCTTACACTTCTATGGCGACCAGAGTGAAGAGTCTTCTGCCTTAAAATATTTTGCTTTAGTTTTGCCATTCTTCACTTTATCAACACTTTCTTCTGTAAGTAAATTAAAATCCCTTCTTGTATACTAATGTCTGTTGCACTGGTCTTGTTCACAAACAACTAGCATTGAGAGAACCTAATTCAATTTGTCTTATGTTTCCGTGTTGATACAGATTGGTTGAATATCCATTGCTTCTAATACTGACTGTCAATAAACAAATGTACTTTTACTGGAACCCTTTTTGGTACTTTAGACAACGTCTTCATTGATATTACAATCTTGAATACTTCATTTACTGTTCTTCACCAACGTTTGAACATATAAATGAACTCCTGTCAGTGAGTATAGCTTCAATACTGCAATTGTCTTCTTTAACCTCTGTCTATACCATGTCTTCAATTCTTCAGATTCTTATGCTTCACACACTATCTATCTTCAATCAATATCAATACACTGCAATCTTCCGGTAGCACTTGTATATTGAATCTTCAACATTTCTGAAACCCTGAAAGTCTTTAATCTTTGTTCTTCACTGAGGCATGATTATATTAATGAACTTTTTTCAGTGACCTGTAGACAGACTTCAGGCCTTCATCTAATCTTATGATTCTTTGTATTTGCCTTGTCTTCATTCTTCCTGCTTTCTTGTGTAAACGTAGTATTATTAACCTGTCCTTTTCTAATGTTTTTATTGTGTTGAGTTATCACGTTACTGTTTATACGGCTACACAGTCTCACCAACATAAACGTATCAGGAAAAGGAATATTGTCTAAGGAGGAAATAGTATCAGGAGGTATGTAAAAAGTATCCTCAACATAAGTAGTGTCACTATGAGTAAACAACAAATCAAAAAATGTAGAAGGGATATTATGAAAAGGAAAGACATTTTCCATAAATTGAACATCTCTGGTAATACAAGTTCTTTTAGTAGCTAAAGTCGTGACTTTATAAGCTTTTTTGGCAAAATGGTAGTCAAGAAACACACATTTGTGAGCTATGTCAGAAAATTTATCTTTAACAGGGGAGAGATTAGTAGCATAGCACAAGGTGCCAAACACTCTGAGTAGAGAGTAATCAAGTTTAAAGTCAAACAGAATTTCATAAAGACAAACATCATGTAAAAGAAAGTTGGTATTCTCTTAAGTAGATAAACTGTAGTGAGGAGGCAATCTCCCCAAAAAATTAAGAGGTAACTTGACTCGGATTCTTAAGGCTCTAGTAGTATTCAGGGGAGTTTTGCGCTTTTTCTCCATAACAACATTTTGTTGTGGAGTGTAAGCATAAGAAGATTAGTGAATAATACCCAATTTGGCAAACTCTATGGACAAATTCTTATTCATAAATTCAGTACAATTGTCAGATCTGATGACTTGAACAGTAGTGTGAAACTGATTGTTAACATAAGCAAGAAAATATAAAATCAAATATGTACCTAACTTAAGTTTTATCAAAACACAGGAATGTCGAAGTGGCTCTTGATTTAGATTCAACAATTGTCAAGAAATAACCACAATTGTCATGAGTATAATTGCTTATAAGGACCCCAGATATTCATGTGAAGTTATTCAAACAAAACATTACTTCTAGTTTGACTTGAAGAAAAAGAAAGTCTTAATTGTTTAGCTAATTTACAAATTTTCCATGCATCAAGTTCAGTAATAATTGAATACAAACCAGCATAAGACAAGATTTTCATATAACTAACAGATGAATGTCCTAATATGGCATGCTAGAGTTGAAAAAGATATGTTTGGTTATAGAATTACAATACAAAGGAAATATGGAAGAAGAGTCTAAGTGTAGCTTGTTCTTAAGGTACAAATCACCTTGCTCAAAATCAATCTCTCTAGTCTTCTTCAAGACAAGGTCCTGGAGAAAATAAGAGGAATTTCTGAAGGAAATTAGGCATTTAGTATAACGACTCGTATATTTTTATTATTTAAATGTGCAATTATTGAATAAGTAAATATTTAATTATGTTGGATATTATTTTTATTATTTCTGAAGGAAATGTGCTGTCAATTGGTTATTATTTTGTTGTTAATTATGTGTGATCGTTGGTGTTCGTGTATCAATTGTGTAATTCGTTGTAAAGCTGTGTTATTTCACTTTTATATTTAAAGGTGATTTTATTCAGGATTTATTTTCATAAATACTTGGGTTATCTCTAAAATTATTTCTATGGCTTCATAATTTTATTAATTATTTTTAGGAGTTTTTAAAATTGAGAAATCAATATTTCATCAATTATTTTGCCATATATGATTTTCTGATTGCAATTATTTTTTAAATCCGTATTTAATTCCAAAATTCTTCAAAAATTATGAAACTCGTATTTATTTAAGTTTGGAATATTCCGAGAATTTTAAAATTATTTTGGGAATTTTTAAGATTAATTTCACTCGCTCGTCAATTCGTTTAAATAATAAAAGCGGGTATAAACTACATTTCAGAAATTATTTTAAAATTATGAAATTTATGTTTTTGTAAACTTCGGGATAATTGTGACATTTTAAGACTATTTTCGTAAATTTCTGATTTTATTTTAAGTGCAGCTCAGATCGTTAATTGTTACACGCGGGTATGTTGTGCGATTCAAAAATGGTTTAAAAATTTTGATTTTTTTTATAAACTCCTATTTATTTCGAGAATTTTTAAGTTGTTCTGGTAAATTTTCGGGTTATTTCTACCCGTAAATTATTCGTTAAATTGATAAATTCCGGTACAAATTCAGATTTTCGGGTTTAGTAATCAGATATGCACAATTATATACATCTTCCCCAATCTAATCCCTTGTCTCTCTCTCTCATCTCACAGCAGTCTCTCTCCCCCTCCTGTTTATTCTCTCTCGATCTCACCCTCTCTCTCTAATCTCTCCTCTCTCGCGTCTCTCAATCTCTCCCTGCAGCTTCTCTCTTCTCCTTGTATCAATCGACATATCCTCTCTTCCCATACTTTCCCTCTCCTTCTTCACTCTTTTTTCCCCTCTATTTTCTGGTAGGTTTAGCCTTTTTCCGGTCGCCGCCCTTCGCTGTTTCGGCGAGGTGGTGGCGCCTGTGCTATCGTGTGTTGGTCCTTGTGTTTGTGTCTGTTGTGTGTATATGTATATATGTTATATATATATGTGTGCATGCAGTTGTTTTGTGGTTGAGTGTTGTCTCTCTTCCGTGTTTCCCTTGCTATTTTGTCACTTGGTTTCTTTCCTTGTTTGGTAGCGCGTGTGCGCGTGTTGCCCTACTCTATTTTTGCCGATTGGAATTGTGAATATTGATGGAATAATTAAATTATTGTGCTAATTCTCTGCAGAATTATTTGATTAATTTATGAAATAAATGTTTTCGTGTGGGAAAATATTAATGGAATCGGTGAAATTCGCGTAGGACGTCTGATATAAACGGAAACCCGTGAATTTTACCGCCGTCGGCGATGAGCCTCGGCGAGCCGACGGTGGACCGTGATCATACGTTCTGAGTCCTAAATTTATAAAATTATTAAAATTAATTCATACAATTATTTTTGAAAAAAAATAAAGAGTCGTATATAATTGTTAAGTTTATATTGGATATTGAAATTTGGGAATTTATGGATTTCGATTGGTATTATTGGTATGAATCGGAGATTGGGATCATGCATTTGGATTGTGATTGGATTGTCGTTGTAGTTGTTGTGAATTGATTTGACATCGGGATGTTCGACGGGTTAGCCGATAATCAAAGGGGGTGCTGCCCGATTTCCGGAAAATTAAATTTCGGAAACGCGAGGTCGTACCCAATGACTATCGGAACGTCGATTGGTTATATATGAGTACTCTGTACCGAACCTGATTATGTGTTGTGATGGAATACTTTGCTAAGAACGATAACCCTAATTTTGTAAAAGGACGGATATATATATTTTCTGGAAACGAACACCGAACCGATTTTTGAGAACGTGAACCCTAATTGATACATGTATTATTATATGAAGTATGTTACGAGTCGGGTTTTGTTAACGTTCGGGTAGATTGTTAGCGAGGATATGTCAAGCATAATCGAAGGTCTAAGTTAGGGTGTTTCGACTTTGTCGGTGCTAGTCGGAAGGCCCAATAGTTGGCGTTGGAGAGCCTAGTGGACAGTCGACAAGCTCAGGAAGGTTCCAATCGAAGGACCTGAGTGTTGAAGTCGAATCCAGGGTAATCTAGTGGTTAGACGTTAAAGCCTGAGCGTCCGTGTCAGCTCAAGGTCAATCGTTAATATTTGTAAAGCTCTGCAAGGCAAGTACCCCTGAACAAATCTTTTACGGTTCAATATATATGAATAATTATTGATTTAAATTACGTACTGGAACAGAACGATTTAAGTTACGTATCCCATGGGTTTCAAATTGTTTTGTTAACTTATATTTTAGGGGAAAAGTAACTTCTGAAAATATCTATCTCTAAATTTTGAATAAAATGAAAATGTTTTGGAAAGTGTGTTGTGATATAATTGTTTTGACAAGAGATAGGTAAGTGATTTGGAAAACTGGATAAAAATAATCTGATAATTGGATGAGTGTGCGCAGGAGCCCGTAACGGCCTGGAAGATAGCGTAAGAGACGAAGTGGTTGCACACCCTATTATAACCACCAGCCCAGCGTGACAGGGACCTAGCTAGTCTCTGAATTCCGGAACAAGTTTCATAGGATACCCAAGATAGAGTTATCCTATGGAGATAGCCTGATAAGCTGTCTCACCAGGGATCATCCAATACATTTATATCTGAGCAAGTTTTATGGGTCATGTGATGGGACAAGCTTTATAGGACCTGTGATGGGACAAGTTTTATGGGTCCTGTGATGGGACAGATTTTATAGGTCCTATGACAGGACAAGTTTTATGGTTCCCGTAATGGAACAAATGGTTTTATGGTTCCTATAATGGAATGGAAGATTTGAAAATGAAATTAGAATGCTAAAAAAATTGAACTCTGGTATTTATGCACAGCACACAACTGTTGATTTGGTTTTACAGAGCATGCTAGTTTTGATATCCAGTTCATACATGTTTTACTTGTTTTCTAGCAAGTTATGAATTCCGTTCCTATAACTATTTATCATAAATTGCTTTTGCTTATTATTCATATAGTGGTACTGCTGAGCAATTGATTGTCCACCCTTGCAAAAATGTTATATATATGTATTGCAGATATCTAGGAGATTCTTCCGTGGTAGTCGGGGCAGAGTTCCAGTTCCTTCCGTGTCAGGCTCCTCTGAGGTATTTTTGTTAGACCAGAAGTGCTCTACTGAGTTGCTGTACTAAGATAATATTGTTAAGGTGGTTGTAATGAATTAGTTTTGTGATAAATTATGACCTAAGTCATACTTAAACCTGGAAAAGATCTTGGTAAGAGGGGTCGTGATTATGTTCTATAAGTGAAATGAATTTTTTTATGTTACTTGTTGTGTTGTGGATGACGTCAACCCCTGACCCCGGGGTTGAGGCCGTCACATTTAGTGTCCTAACATTTAGTGACAAGACAAGTTTTCCTCTGTGAGTGACTGAAGAAGATTGACCATTTGGCAAATGCAAAATAGATTGAGTAGGAATATGATCTGTAGGTAAATGCAGAAAAAGAGTGGTATGATCTGTAACGCCAGAATCCATGCAAATAAGTATAGGAAAAATGTTTAAAAGCACCTGCAACATGAACAATATTAGCTGCACTTTAGGACTTTCTAGAACTAGCATTGAAATTGACATGTAGTTCTTTGAAACCAGCTTCGATGAGACTCATAATTTTTTTACATTGAGATTCAGAAAAATCGGCATTCTGAATATTGGAAGCTTTGAATATTCTAAAACCAACACCAATTTTTTCATTGTCTGCAACACAATTTACATGAGAAGACTGTTTAGGCTGATTAATCTTTGGAGTTGGTTTAGGTTTGCTAAATATTTTATGTCATTATGGATATCCTTGAATGCGGAAACACGTGTCCTTAGGGTGAACAGTAAAATGACAATAATCACAAGAGAGAATACTCTTATCAATAGAAGATTTCTTAGCAATCCTGACATTCTTATTGCCATACTAATTGTATTACTTAACAACCATAGCAGAACTGCAACATCACAGTCCCACATCGAGGAGATTTGAAAATTCTATTTAGTTTATAAGACAAAGTACTACTACTACCTGCACCAACAAATCATGATCTTTTGGGGGCCTGTGGCGAGCTTGTCGTAACCTAAGTTGGCTGCACTCGGGACAGTATGCTCCGGCTTATTTCGGACTCGTAATCGGGATTTGACCCGATTTTCGAAAAAAGGCTCGGGATTTGACTTGGGTTGTCACATATGGTATCAAAGCCGACTCTCGAAAGCTTGATTCGTCAAGTTGCCGGAGGTGGGGACACAAAGGGTGGTGGTCTTATCCCGCAATAGACAGAGATCCGGAGGCGAGGACACAAAACCAGACGGTATTATCCCATAATGGCTAGAGAGGCAAAGATCCAAACCTATGTGCTGTCTATTCTGGCCTGACGAGGATGTCAGGAGTTTAAGTGGGGGAGTTTGTAACACCATAGTCCCACATCGAGGAGATTTGGGGATTCTATTTATTATATAAGAAAAAGTACTACTACTACTTGCACCAACAAAAAATGATCTTTTGGGGGCCTGTGGTGGTCTTGTCGTAACCCAAGTTGGCTGCACTCGGGACAATATGCTTCAACTTATTTCGGACTCGTAATCGAGATTTGACCCGGTTTTCAAAAAAAGACTCGGGATTTGACCCGGGTTGTCACATCTTTCGGACTGAATTTCAATGAAAGTAGATTTCTCTCTTTGATGTTCTTTTTGGAGCAAGATTCCATAGACTTCACTCAAAGGTGGAGGAGAAGTCATCATTAATATGTTACCTCATATAACAATAAATTTGAGACCCATCAGAAATTGAGACATCATATTAGTCTTCATAAAATCCAGCAATTTCTAATTGATTTCACATGTGCACTTAAAGTAGTCACACTTGGGCAATTCCGAGATCACTACAAGTTCATCATTAATGTTGTGTTCCCGAATCTAGGGTATAAAAGAAAAAAAAATAGAATATAACCAATTTTCCTTTCTCTCCTAATCTTTCCAAAAGTGGGTAGAAGATTTTGGAGACAAAAATAAAGAAAACTTCTTCCCAAATCTGCAGCTTTCTTTTCCTTTCTTTCATAAAAGTTGTTCGGAAACAAGCTAAAGAAATGTATTTTTTACATTTCTTTTCTTTTCTCTTCAAAAAACGTTTCTGGAACACAGCGTAAATGATCGAAACTTATTAAAGTATGCAGACATGGACAAATCTCCTTGACTGAGATATGCCAACTCTTTCTTGAGATTAAAAACTTTAGGCATATTTGTATGCGCAAATCTTGTGGCAAGATCGGACTAAATTGCATGAGCAGAGTCAATATACATTATACTTTGACGAATCTCAAGAGAAATAATATTTAATATCCATGAATCGATAATATCATTGTATCTTAACCAATCGATGAGTAGATTGGAAGTTGAAGGCGGTTTAACAACAGTGCCATCAATAAACCCTAACTTAAGTTTAGAAGATAATGCAATTGCATAGGTCTACTCCACTGACTATAGTTATGATCACACAATGTAATTGTCATAAGAATCATACCAGGATGATCAAATGGTGAGAGATAGTAAGGATGATTACAGCCGATAACAAAGCTTATTGAACCTGTTGATGTTGAACCAGTCGCCGCCATTGAATATGATCTCCCGGGTGTTGTCATCGTTAATCAAGATTAAAGTTTGCAATGAAGAAACGATGCAAATAAAGTGTTTGTTTTGATGTCCAAACTGGATAAAGTGTCTTGATGCGGAGGTAGTAGAGTTAATATGTTATGTGAGAATCGAAAAACAACGCTCTGATATCATGATAGTTTGTGAAATACAGTAAAAATGTAATTGAACAAGATTTAAGACCAGTTTTGTGTTTGCAGAGAGAATGTAAGAGCAAGTCCAACAGACTCTTTATAGGTTCCTTATAAATATTATAAAATATTAACTCTTAGTGATTTAAGACTTTTGAATTTGAACTCCAACAATAATCCTTATTTTCATTCCTTATTATTATAACAACAATAAATTTGAATGAGATATGAAAGAAAGAGAAAGAAAATAACTAAAAAGAAGAGAGAGAAATCAATTTTTTATTGATAAAAATGAAATAAGGGATTGTTAGTCCCTTAACAATATAGCAAGAATTACAGAAGGGGGGTTGAATGAAATTCTTGAACCTTTTTCTTAAAATAAAAATGTTCAAACTCGAATACTAATATAAGTGTTTTGATTAGCACAATGCGGAATAAAAACTTAATTGAATCAAAACATAAGTAATTAAAAACAAGAGTCTTTAAAAACTTTCTGGTGGATTTAAACAATTCCACCAGAGATATATATTATATCGAGAGAACTCTGTGTGCAAGAGTGCTCACAGCTGCTTACAAATTTGAACTACTGAGAATACAGAGAAATGTTAATAATTATGCTTACAAAGATTTCTCACTTTTTGTATCTCAGATCTGTTTCTATTTGCTACTTCTTGGTTTATATATTACCAAGATTACAAAGTTAAAAGATAGAATCATCATAAAAACTATCAGTCTTGATGCTTTGCTACTTTGTTCTCTATTACCCAGTTAATAGGCTTCCTCATTCCTTTTTGCATACATCCCGACGAATGTGACCAGTTGTCACTGTCAACTGATGTTTGAATTCTTTATCCGTTGGGTACATGATCATCCGTCGACTTTATGATCATCCTTTGATGGCTTCATTAATCATCCGTCGACTACTATATTAAACATCCGTTGATAGACATTTGATCATCCATCGATGGCTTTGTTAATCATCCGTCGGTAGCTATTTTGGCACTTGACTTCATTTCACTTATGCAGAATTACAAGACATCATTTATGTACAATTAATCAACCTATTTTGCATATCTAGTTAAAGTCAACATGACTTATATGCTACTACAGAATCTATACAAAGGTGTATGCAGAAATGTGCTACAGACTCATTATTACATAAGCTACTCACTCGATGGATAATAAGACATCATCCGTCGGGACTATAATGAGTTATCCGTCGGGACTATAATTCTTATCCATCGAGTGCTACATTATTTCACTAAGTAAAATCTACTTAGGTGTTTTTTTAACAAAATCATCAAGTACACAACATATGCACAACAGTCTCCCCCAATTTATGTCTACTAGAATTGTAGCCATAAATTAAGAGATACTTGATGATAACAAAACATCCTAAACATACAGCTTTAAAGAAAAGTAGATAATACTGAAAGTGCTTCAAATAATCAAAATGTACAAAGTTTAGCTCATAGTCATTTCAAGATGCTCCTCTAGCCTGAGCAGATTTTTCTAGTTTCTTGAAGGTCTGGATGTTCTTCCAAGCTTTCTGTTGTTTTCATCAATCTGATTTTGGAGCTTCCTGTGGAATTCCAGTTCATCAGATTCTGAGAGATTTAGCTTTTCTTGCATTTCCAAGAGAGTCTCATTGCTGGAGATGCTCAATTTGTCTTCTAATCTGAAGAATCTTCTCACCCCTTTGTCATCTATGAACTCCATTAGCCAGTAGGGCCTTAGATGCACTCTTCTCCCTGTATATGAAATAATTAGAGTCTTTGGGAGTGCATATTTAACTCTAACACTCCTTAGTTCTTCAATCTTCTTCAATACTAGTCTTCTTGTGCATATTTAGCTCTAACACTCCTTAGTTCTTCAATCTTCTTCAATACTAGTCTTCTTGCAGTGACATTGAACCCAAAGTTCTTCTTGAAGGATGAATAAACTTTAATCAGTACAGCTTGGCTCTCTTGAAGAATCCTGTGAAGTGGCCACACAATCTCCTTTCCTCCTTTGTACTTAAACACTAACCTTTCAGGTAGGTTTCTGTATGCATCAATTCCCCTCACTTCATCTAGTTCATCCAGATAGAGGTTTAGATCAGAAAATTCTTTGATGTCACACAAGTACAAGTAGTCTCCCTTGTTGACTTTGGGCTGAGCATTGACTACAGATTTGGATTTGAGAGGAGACAGCTTCACTTTCTTGACTGTCCTTGACTTTGTCCTTTTTGGCTTGCTAAGGATTGGTAGACTGAAGTGAGGAATTGGTATGTTATCCCATTCTATTGGCTCATCCTTGGGCACAATAGGTTCACCATGAATATTCCTATAGGGATCCACCACCCTTATATCTTCAAATACCACAGAGGGCTTTGATGCTTGAGTTGTAGCTGGTGTGGGTTCCTTAGAAAAAATTGATCTCCCAATTCCTTGTCAACAATATCCAGTTTCCTTTTTGTTCTTTTAGCCAATTCTTTCTTCCTTGGAGATTTCTTCTGTTCTTCAATTTGCTTCCTTGATTCAGTGGCTTCATAAGGTTGAGAGGGAATTTGTTGAGATGAGCTCACAGCCTGTAGCTTGGCTAAGATAGCAATCTGCTCTTTCTTTTGTCTAGCCTTCTTTGCATCTAGAGCAGCTTGCTTCTTTTCTTGCTTTAATCTGGCTTTTTCTTCTCTCTTTGCTTGAGCAAATTGAGGATGTCCAGCTATCACACAAATTTCCTTCCCTTTTCTGAATATCTTAGCAATCCTCTTTTTAGAAGCTGAATCAGTCGGATCTTTGTAGAAAACAATTGATCTTGAAAGAAGTTTCTTTTCATCAGGCTTGGGTGTTTCATACACAGTATCCAAGAGGTTCTTCAAGGATGATTTTGAATAGTTTACCCTTGGTTTAAGGATCATTTCAGCCTTTGGAGACTTGATGTACGAAGATTGTCCTATTTTCATATAATTCATGCTCATCTCATTCACACTGATTTGCCTGACTTGAGAGTGATGGATGGCTGACTTAACTGGCTCCCTGACAAGTTGAAACTTCTTCTGTATCTCCTCAGCAATCTTCTCCCAGTTGATCAAACTCAACTATCCTTTCTCAGCAACTTTCAAGTTTGCTACTGCTGCTTGAATCAGATCTATACCATCTGCAACTGGTGGCTTTGAGACAGTAATTGAAGATACAATTACTTTGCTGATTTGTAGTTGAAGTTTCTCCCCTTCACTTGGTCCTTTCTCCCCCTTACTTGGTTCTTTCTCCCCCTTTTTGTTATCATCAAGTTGAGGAATCAGGCCTTGTGCTTGAGCCAGTTGTATTAGAAGATTTGTCTGAGACTGTTGATTTTGAAGAATGATGGCCACAGAATTTTCAATAACTTGAACTCTATCTTCCAACTTGGCGAGCTTCTTTTCAGAATCTGATTCTCTTCTCAGTCTCAGTAATAGATCCTGCATGGTACCATATGGCATGACTGAATCCAGCTTCTCAGAATTGTAGGTCTTCAAGTCAGCTATATCCTTTTTGAGTTCATCTACACTCAGATTCTGTCTTAATTGCTGTATCTTCATGAGATGTAGAGAATCTAGGTGAGCTTGAAGAATAGTCTTGGTACCAGCATTTGAGCTCTTCTGAATGGCCTTTTGGATAGACATGATTTGTTTGACCAAGGATACACCAAATTTTCCTAGTGTGGACTCCTTTGTCAAGGCCCATTCAGGTAAATTTGGAATAGAACTTGGGCCTTCATCTCCCCCTAAGTTCATGCTTCCATCAAATGAAATAGAGTCATCATCATTAGAATTTACTTCAAATTTCTCAGATGGCTCACCAGTTGTAGGAGGCATTAAATTGACAGCAGCTTTATCCCTTTGTAGAGATTCTGAAGTATGCACCAGATTCAAAGTCTTTTATGCCTCCTCATTGCCCTGAGCAGCCAATAATTGATAGGCTGACATAGGATGAGTAAAAGTGTCAGCATCCAAGGAAATGTTATCAATTACAGCCTTGTAATGTTGCTGAAATTGTCTTTCCTTTTCAGCATCATCCACAATCATTGACTCATGAGCAGTGGCTGGATCCACCCTTATACCCCCTGTACCTGCTTTTCTCTCATGTTCTCTCTTTTGTTGCATCAGGGTCTCACCCTGGCTCCCCACCCTCACACCCTCACCTTCACCTATTAAGGTGGGACTCCTCTCACTCCCTTTTGTCAATCCTGAATAAATGGATTACTGAGTTTCACTCATTTCCTCTTCTTTTGCCTGGGAGCAACCCAGCCTCTCACTCAAGACACTCTCCTCTCTCAGTCCTAAGAGTGACTGTACAACCACTAAATCTTCTGCACTTGAAATAATTGAAGTTTGGAGTTGTGCAGAGATACTCGACGGATGAGTGATATCCATCGAGTGAGTGGTAGTGCTATCCGACGGATAACTGCTGTTAGGCTTATCCATCGGGATACAATCACTACTCGACGGATGAGCAATATCCGTCAAGAGAGTAGAAATGAATGAGGCGGGAAGAGAAACTATTGTTGACTCTGTGTTGATTGAAGATATTTGGGGCACATATGTCACAATAGTTTCTGAAAGAATTGGCAAGTGAGCCAACAAATCATCTAAAAGATGATGCTCACTCGCACTGAATTTTGCCTTCCCCAACAGAGTTAAAGAAGGGGAATCAGGAATTGAAGTGTTTATCATATCCACTTTCAGAGAGTTTGTTGGTGAGTATGGTGTATGAGATGCTTCTATAACTAGAGATTTTGGCTGTGACTCCACATTTATTGGAGCCACATCAAACTGAATTTGAGAGAGTACAGGGACTGTGACTTTAGCACCAGTTTACACTGTGTGTGTTCCCTGTGCATCCCCAGAGGTTTTAGATTTCTTCTTTCTTGTATAAGTTTGGGGTGAGCTTGTGTCCCTAACCCTTTTGGCATGTGCTCTTGGCTGAGAGTTTTGTTCAATAACTGCATCCTTTTGGGAGGATGCAGCTAGAAGTGAGCTTTTATCCTTTTTAAGTACTGCAGTTTGTTGGGAAACTGCAGTGTGGCTAGGTTGGGATTCACTCAACTCTCCAACCTTATTCTTGGGGTTTCTTTGATGTTCACCCCTTCCCTCACCTAACTTACCCTCCTTCACACTCCCCTATTTGGCTTTGGTGGATTTTTCAACTGGTATCTTTTGAGAGATACCAGAGGGGGTTTTCTTTGATTTGGATTTAGAAATAGTAGTAGTTTTTGCAGCTTTGGTAGGCAACTGTTTGGTCATTGGTACAGTTGCCATAGCTACTCCTGAACTCAAAGAAATTGTGGAGGTTGGAATAGTTGTAGGGATGGATGAACTTACCTCACTTACCTGAGGTGCCTGCATTACAGGAAAGTAGAACATTGGCACATCCTTGTGATGGTTGGCCCTGTTCAAATCTGCAACGAGTCTTCTCTCTTGAACCCAACAAATCAGTTTGTTGTTTGGGTTCTCAAGCACAATCTCTTCACACAGATGGTTAGCCAATAACATGAAAAATCTAGCATAATACACATTCTTACCTCTTTTAGCTAACTCACCTAATTTAAAACCTAACTCAAACAAAAAAAGGTCACTGAAATTATAAAATTTATCTGTAATTAGCATGTATAGCATGTTAAGCATGGAAATATTCACTGAATCAAAATTACTGACTTTTCCAGAGAAAACCTTAGTAACTACATCACACATGAAACTCCACTCCTTCCTAAGACCCATTCTCCTAATATCACTCAGTTTAGAAGTAGGAAGTGCATAATGCATGGAATTAAGCATATTGATAATATCAGTGTCATTGTGTGGTGAAGTCACATTATTATCAGGAATTTTGAAACATGCTTTTATCACATCACTGTTGATACAGAATTCATTACCTTTGATGGTTAGAGTGATGGTCTTGTCAGTAGAGTTGTAGATTGCAGTGGTCCGCATCTCTTTAACAACTTCACAGAAGATTGTGGGTGATTCCAGCATGGCGTAATTTAGCTTGCAGTTCTTCACAAAGTCCATCATCTTGTGATAGTCCTCTGATTGCTGAATACCCTTATTGACCAATGCAGTGAAATTGTTCTTCTCATAAATGAACCCAGTTTGAGACATAATCTTTACTACAGGTGCCATTGTTAGAGAATGAAAGCTTGAAGAGAAGGAGAATAATTGCTTGAGAGAGAATGAAATAAGAATAGTTGAATTTGAGAATGATAAAAGAAAACAATTGCAATGAAATAAGCTTTTATACTATCTCAAAAATAACTGATAAAAATAATAAAGTAAAGTAAATTAACCAATAGAAATTGCCTAAAATAGCCGTTTAAAAATAAACTGTAAAAATTCCACCCATTATCCGTCGTGTAATGCTTACAAACTGTAAGTATACTCGATGGATAATGTACAGGGAATTAACGACTGAGATTAAGACAATTCGACGGATGAGGATAAACTGTTATCCGTCGAGTTTTAAAAGATTCCAGAAAAGTAATTGATTTTCATTAGCAAATAGTATATCGACGGATGACTAAACTCGATGGATAAGGGTCATCCGTCGAGATGTAAATTTTGACTTAGCCAAAATTTCATCCAAGACTTAAAAATCAACTAAATTTCTGGATGCATTACAATTTGCAAAATAACTCGGATAGATTTAAGAGTAATTAAGCATACCTAACTCACTTACCAACCTTGAAAAGGTGGATTCATCCAGTGGCTTGGTAAAGATATCTGCAAGTTGCTTCTCACTTGGAACAAAATGTAACTCTACAGTACCATTCATCACATGTTCCCTTATGAAATGATATTTGATATCTATGTGCTTTGTCCTTGAATGTTGTACTGGATTTTCAGTGATGGCAATTGCACTTGTGTTATCACAGAAAATAGGAGTTCTCTCAACTTGCAGACCATAGTCTAGCAATTGATTTTTCATCCATAAAATTTGTGCACAGCAACTGCCAGCGGCAATATATTCAGCTTCAGCTGTAGAATTAGAAACTAAATTTTACTTTTTACTGAACCAGGACACAAGTTTATTTCCTAGAAATTGATAGGTTCCTGTTGTGCTTTTTCTATAAATTCTACAACCTGCATAATTTGCATCTGAATAACCAGTTAGATCAAAACCAGAATCTCTAGGGTACCAAATGCCAAGGTTTGGTGTTCCCTTGAGATATCTGAAAATTCTCTTAATAGCTATCAAGTGAGATTCTCTAGGATCAGCCTGAAATCTAGCACATAAACATGTAGCAAACATTATATCTGGCCTACTAGCTGTTAAGTACAGAAGTGAGCCAACCATGCCCCTATAGCTTGAAATATCCACAGACTTTTCAGTAGTGTTTAATGCAAGCTTAGTTGCAGTGGTCATGGGAGTTTTTGCAGATGTGCAATCCATTAGATCAAACTTCTTTAAAAGATCAAAAATATATTTAGTTTGACTAATGAATATTCCATCACTAACTTGCTTAACTTGTAAACCAATAAAGTAAGTTAGTTCTCCCATCACACTCATTTCATACTTACTTTGCATCAATTTGGCAAACTTTTTGCAAAGTTTCTCATCTGTAGAGCCAAAAATAATATCATCTACATAAATTTGAACAAGTATACTAGAGCCATTAACATTTCTGAAAAATAAAGTTTTATCTGCAGTACCTCTTGTGAAGTGATTTTCCGAAAGGAACTTTGATAAAGTGTCATACCAGGCTCTAGGTGCTTGCTTCAGTCCATAAAGTGCTTTTAGAAGATAATAGACATACTCTGGAAAATATGGATCTTCAAAACCAGGAGGTTGACTGACATATACTTCTTCCTCCAAATCTCCATTCAGAAAGGAACTTTTGACATCCATTTGATAGACCTTGAAATTGGCATGAGCTACATAGGCTAAGAAGATTCTGATGGCTTCAAGTCTTGCAACAGGAGCAAATGTTTCATCAAAATCTATTCCTTCTTGCTGACAGTAGCCTTTAGCAACCAATCTAGCTTTGTTCCTGACTACTATGCCATTTTCATCCATCTTGTTTCTGAATACCCACTTGGTGTCTATTGGATTCTTTTCTTTAGGCTTGGGTACCAGCTTCCATACATTATTCCTTTCAAATTGGTTTAGCTCCTCCTGCATAGCTAAAATCCAATCAAAATCCAACAAAGCTTCTTTTACCTTCTTTGGTTCTTCCTTTGACAGAAAGCTGCTGTATATACATTCTTCCTGAGTTGCTCTTCTTGTTTGAACTCTAGAAGAAACATCACCAATGATAAGCTCAAAGGGGTGATCTTTTGTCCATTTCCTTTGTTGAGGTAGATTAGCTCTAGATGAAGAGACCTCAGGGTAGTCTTGATGTGTGATTGAGTTTTGATTGCTAGAAACTCCCCCTGAGTTTGTGGATCTTTAATTTGAGAAAGGGGAACTTTCTATAGGTGATCTGTCTTGACCTCCTGCTCCTTTTGATAACCCGACGGATGGTGAATTTTGAGTACCGACGGATGAGGCAGGTTGACTTCCGACGGATAACGCAGATTGCCTTCCGACGGATGATGTATTGTGCAATTCGATAGATGTTGAGTTTTGTGCTTCATTGGTAGTATATTTGTCTGCATTATCCTTAGACACTGTTTCTTGATCACTTTCATCATCACTGTCATCACTAACCATCTCCACATTGTCGAATTTGAGGCTCTCATGGTAATCTCCATCTTTAAGTCCTTCAATCCTTTTATCATCAAACACAACATGTATAGATTCCACAACAATGTTGGTTCTTAGATTGTAGACTCTGTATGCTTTACTAACAGCATATCCAACAAAAATTCCTTCATCTGCTTTAGCATCAAACTTCCCATTTTGATCAGTTTGATTTCTCAGGATATAGCATTTACAGCCAAAGACATGAAGAAAGTTTAGAGTTGGCTTCTTGTTCTTGAATAATTGATAGAGAGTCATGCATCTTTCTTGATTAACCAGTGAAATATTCTGAGTGTAGCATGCAATATTTACAGCTTCAGCCCAGAAATATGTTGGCAGTTTAGATTCTTCAAGCATTGTCCTTGCAGTTTCAATAAGTGATATGTTCTTCCTTTCCACTACTCCATTCTGTTGTGGAGTCCTTGCTACTGAAAACTCATGCAGAATCCCATTTTCTTCACAAAATGCTCTCATGACAGAATTCTTGAACTCAGTTCCATTGTCACTTCTGATTTTTCTAACTTTGAAATCAGGATGATTGTTGACTTGCCTTATGTGATTGATGATGATTTCACTAGCCTCGTCTTTAGATATTAGAAAATATGTCCAAGAGAACTTTGAGAAATCATCTACAATTACTAGGCAAAATCTTTTCCTTGAAATGGACAATACATTGACTGGTCAAAATAAATCCATGTGAAGCAATTGCAAAGGTTCTTCAATTGTTGAATCAAGTTTCTTCCTGAATGATGTTTTGATCTGCTTCCCTTTTTGGCAGGCATCACACAGTCCATCCGTTGAAAACTCCACTAGAGGAATACCTCTTACCAGTTCTTTCTTTACAAGTTCATTCATGTTCTTGAATTTTAAATGGAATAGCTTCTTGTGCCATAGCCAACTTTCATCCTGACTTGCTTTACTGGGAAGACAAGTTACAGATTCTGCTTCAGTTGAGTTGAAATCAACTAGGTACACATTTCCTCTTCTCACACCAGTGAGAACCACTTTGTTGCTTCTTTTATTAGTCACAACACAGGCTTCTAAGTTGAAGGTTACTGAATTTCCTTTGTCACAAAGCTGGCTGATACTCAACAGATTGTGTTTGAGACCATCCACTAAGGCAACCTCCTCAATGATGACATTGTCCTTTGAAATCAAGCCATATCCCACAGTATAACCCTTACTGTCATCTCCAAAAGTAATACATGGGACAGCTCTCTCCTTAAACTCTGTGAGCAGGGTAGAATCACCAGTCATGTGTCTTGAACAACCACTATCCAAGTACCAAAGATTCTTTCTGTTTCCCTGCACATATCAAAATCAAATCAAGTTAATTTTGGTACCCAAGTTTCCTTGGATCCTACCTTGTTAGCTTTCTTTTTCTATTTCTTAGGTCTTATCTCATTTGACTTAGGAATTTCAGATTTATCCTTAGTCATTTGGATTGGACCTTTGAAACCATTTATTGCAACAGAATTATCATGCATATTATGACTAACAGGAAATGGCATGTTTGGTGTAAACATGTTATTCCAGTAGGGCATGCTAAATGGCATTTGTGGCATACTATATGCAGCATAATAAGGATTAGGCGCAAATGGCATATTAGCAAACTGTGCATTCATGTTCTGTGCAGGCATAGCATTAACAGGCATGGGAGGCATGACATTCATGTTAGGAAATTGAGACTGAACAGACATGGGAGTAGGCATGGCAGATTTGCAATTAACAGATAAATGATTTACACTACCACACTTGACACAGATTTTTCTAGGAGCATATTTATCAGGTGTGTAGTTATTGTGTTTTTTAATCCCCACTTTACCATTCCTATTGTTTTTCCTTTTAGTCTCTGTTTTTACCTCAATTTTCTCAAGTTTGTCACTTAACTGTTTGACAGTCATGTGACCAAAATTAGCCTTTTTCCCTTTCTTAACTTGACTTGACTCTCCGGAAACAAAATTCTTGGAAACAGACCCATACTTCTCATTCAGCTTGATTAGTTTGGCTTTGCTAATGGGCTTGCTCACAGCCGACGGATGAGGATTTTCATCATTCGACGGATAACACTTTTTGTTATCCGACGGATAGTCCTCATCATCCGTCGAGTCTACATCTGTTAGCAGTCCATCTACCAAATTAGGTTCTAGTTTCTCTTTGTTCTTTTTCCAGGCTTCATCACAGAAAGACTCAATTCCTTGAACTTTGGTGATTTGAGCATGGACATCCCTGGATGTTTTCCAAGCTTTAATCACCTCTTGTTCACGCTCGAGCTGCTTCTTTAAAATTTCTTCCTTTTTCAAGGACTCAGTTAATTCCTCCTTGGCAATTTTACACTCAATTCTTAATTTCTCAAAATCAATAAACTGAGACTCAAGCACATTATTCCTCTCACTTAAAAAACAAATTGTTTTCTTTGATTTTAGCATTTTCTTTAGTAAGAGACTTAAGTGTAACACGCAAATGATATAATTCTGTAGACATGTCATTTATGGCATCATTATACTCAGCTTTAGATAAATATGCAAGGTTTGTGGTAATTACCTGATTGCTTGAGGAACTTGTCTCTGTCTCATCAGACTTGGCCATTAGGGCTAGATTGACATAGCTGACATCTACATCTTCATCCAAACCATCTGCTGCCTAGTCATTTCTTGTGTAATAAAAGCCATTTCCTTTTGTTTGAGTACATCAAAGTATTTTTGCTTATAATCCACAGACTCAAACTTTTTCTTACTGGAATCTGACTTTCTACACTCATTGGCAAAATGCCCTGCCAAGCCACATTTGAAACATTTGAATTTTGACTTATCCACCATGTTTCTATTTGGCTTGGCTGCTCCAAAGTTCTTCTTGAACTTGAGCTTGGAAAATCTCCTGGAAAGAAATGCTAGGTGCTCATCAATGTCCTCCATGTCATCTTGGCTCAATGAATCTTCATTTTCTAATGCAAGCCCCTTGCCCTTGTTCTCACAGACCTTTGAAGTTGATTCAACAGCTTCCATCTTCACTTCCTTCTCCTTTTCCAACTCAGCAACTAGTGCAATGGATCCTCCTCTCTGCTTCCCTCTCTCCATCCTTTCATCCTGCTCTATCTCAAGCTCATAGGTTTTCAGGATGCCATACAGTCTCTCCAAAGTAAACTCCTTATAATCTTGTGAGTTTCTTAATGAGACTGTCATTGGTTTTCATTCCTTTGGAAGAGATCTAAGGAATTTCAGATTAGAGTCTTTAGTCTGATAGACTCTTCCATGCAACTTAAGAGCATTTAGTAGTTTTTGAAATCTACTAAAAATGTCAGTGAGAGACTCACTTTCCTCATTGTGAAAATGCTCATATTGCTGAATCAAGAGCTGCATCTTATTTTCTCTAACTTGCTCAGTGCCATCACAGATTATCTGTATAGAATCCCAGACTTCCTTGGCAGTTTTACAGTTGATAATGTTGTCAAACATGTCTGCATCAACTCCATTAAACAGAATATTCATGGCCTTTTTATCCTTCCTGTCTTGTTCAATGTCAGGATCAGACCATTCATGCCTTGGCTTGGGAACTGATGGCTCGTTTCCTGTTGCAGCTCTCATTGGAACATGAGGGCCTCTTTCTATGCAGTCCACATAGGCCTCATCTTGAGAAAGCATATGAAGATGCATCTTTACCTTCCAATGATGGTAATTATCTTTATCTAGAAAAGGAATCTTGACTCCAACATCTTTCTTGTTCATCTTGCTGAATTATTTTGATCTTTAAACTCTTTGTAGATTAAGAGCTTGCTCTGATACCAATTGTTAGTCCCTTAACAATATAGCAAGAATCACAGAAGGGGGGTTGAATGGAATTCTTGAACTTTTTTCTTAAAATAAAAATGTTCAAACTCGAATACTAATATAAGTGTTTTGATTAGCACAATGCGGAATAAAAACTTAATTGAATCAAAACATAAGTAATTAAAGACAAGAGTTTTTAAAAATTTCTAGTGGATTTAAACAATTCCACCAGAGATATATATTATATCGAGAGAACTCTGTGTGCAAGAGTGCTCACAGCCGCTTACAAATTTGAACTATTGAGAATCAGAGAAATGCTAATAATTCTGCTTACAAAGATTTCTCACTTTTTGTATCTCAGATTTGTTTCTATTTGCTACTTCTTGGTTTATATATTACCAAGATTACAAAGTCAAAAGATAGAATCATCATAAAAACTATCAGTCTTGATGCTTTGCTACTTTATTCTCTATTACCCAGTTAATAGGCTTCCTCATTCCTTTTTGCATACATCCCGACGCATGTGACTAGTTGTCACTGTCAACTGATGTTTGAATTCTTTATCCGTTGGGTACATGATCATCCGTCGACTTTATGATCATCCTTTGATGGCTTCATTGATCATCCGTCGACTACTATATTAAACATCCGTTGATAGCCATTTGATCATCCGTCGATGGTTTTGTTAATCATCCGTCGGTAGCTATTTTGTCACTTGACTTCATTTCACTTATGCAGAATTACAAGACATCATTTATGTACAATTAATCAACCTATTCTGCATATCTAGTTAAAGTCAACATGACTTATATGCTACTACAGAATCTATACAAAGGTGTATGCAGAAATATGCTACAGACTCATTATTACATAAGCTACTCACTCGATGGATAATAAGACATCATCCGTCGGGACTATAATGAGTTATCCGCCAGGACTATAATTCTTATCCGTCAACTACTACATTATTTCACTAAGTAAAATCTACTTAGGTGTTTTATTAATGAAATCATCAAGTACATAACATATGCACAACATGGATGATTTGTGATTACTTAAAGATAAGGCATGAGAGAGGTGTCTTAGTGATATAAATAACCACTAAGACACTGTTGGAGTGCAATTTTATGTCATATTTCTTATATTTGGACTTAAGAGCATGTTTAAGGGGGCTGTTGAACTTGCTCTAACACCTCAATCTCATATTAAGAAGATTTGGGAATTTTATTTAGGGGGTGTTTGGTTGATGGTTAATGTGCCGGTTAACATGAATCGGAAACTTAAACCCAAGTGATAGTGTTTGGATTACCAATTTAGTGGTTAGGAATGGGAACTCCATTCTCTCTTGGTGGGTAAATCAAACCCACCATACCCCTTGGGTTTCCATTTTATTCTCATTCCCATTAACCCCCATTCTCATACCCTCCATTCCCATTCCCGATTCTCATCCTCATGTTGCATCCAAACGCCTCCTTAGTTTATACGATAAAATACTACTACCTCTGTCCCGTTCGATTCTATACGTTTACTAGTTGCACGTATTTCGAGGCTTATATAAAGTATAGTTTATTTTTTTTGAATAAAAGTTTAAACATGAAACTTTTATTCAGAAAAAAAAAATTTAAAAATATTGTGGAGTTATATTTTAAATGAGCATTGAAAAGCGTGCCGAAAAGTAACGTATACAGAAGGAGTACTAATATGTACAACAACAAATCATGATATTTTGGAGATCTGTGATCGGCTTATTGTTTATCCAAATTGATTTCATTGGGTCAGGGCTGTAACAAAGAAGCTCCAAATTGTATTCTACATAATGTTGCCGTATTGGATTTTGTTCGTACAAGTTTCTCGGATTTTAATTTTTTGTGCATCTTTATTCTAAGTTAGGCTAATTAGAAAAAAAGTTAAATTTTAAAACTACTATTATTCTATATTCTTTTCTGGTAATCTCAGAAGTCATAAATTTTCACGAGAACTGTATCCTGTGCAATTGTCAAGTCTTAAATAAATCTGACGTACATTTCAGATTACTAAAGCAAAGTACCTTGTTAAACCCGACAATTTGATACACCATACGGACCTTGTCATGATCTTTAATCCGGTTTCCCTTTGAGAAGCTGACAAGCTGAATAGAACTAATGCGACACATAATATCATCATCAGCATCCACAGACCTGGATGTCCAGGAAAAACAGCATTGAATTCTACTCGACCATGACAACTCAGATACGACCTGACTTAAACAGGTGTTTCGTTTTCTTTAATCAACATGTCAATGAGACTGTAAAGTGTTACATGTTTTTCAATAAAGTTGAGCCCACAACAGAATCTGGAATCGATGCCGTGGATCAGCTTATGATCCCTTGACTTAACTAATCTATAGAACTTCTCTCTTTCTCTTCCTTACATGTTTTGGATCTATACATCATACATGGCAAATCTAAAGACTGTTGAACAATTATCCACCTTATTTCTCTGCTTGACGGGGTGCTTTTTCTTCCTGAACTTCGGGATAATCTTGGAATAGCCTCAGGTTGCTTGCATGAAACATCTGCTTTGACGACTTGAACTGTAGTTCAGCTACAGGTTGTTCCTCTAGAGAAGTAGAGACACAACTTTCCCTATGATAAGTTTTTCCCTCTTCTCTCTTGTTTACTCCTGGATGAAGCTCACTTGGAGTTGCAGCACAGCTCTCTCCCCAAAAATGATGCTTTTGCTGGGGTTGTACTTCCGTATAAGTATTAAAAAGGTCCATTGTAGTTGCTGCACCATTATCCGTATAATGAAGATTTTCTGCAAACATGTCGTTGAAATCTTGAAGAACCTCAAAAGGAGTCTTGTCCACCCACACATCATTAAAATCTTGAAGTACCTCAGTAGGTGTCTTTTCTACCTGGAATGCATTGAAATCTTGAAGCACCTCAACAGAAGATTTATTTTCTGTACGTGCCTCATTAAATTGGTGAAGAGTCTCACCAGGTGTCTCTTCCACAAACAGTTCATCAAAATCTTGAAGAACCTCAGCAGGAGTTCTTTCCACCCTTACTTCATTTAAATCTTGAAGGACCTCGGTAGGTGTCTTTTCAACTTGCACTTCAGTTAAATCTTGAAGAACCTCGATTGGAGTCTTTTCCACCTGATCTTTATTGAAATATTGGAGTTCACTAAAATCTTGAAGAACCTCCATAGGTGTCTTCTCAACCTGCATTTCATCAAAATCTTGGAGCGCAGAAGTTGGAGATTCAAGGGGCTTTTTTTCTTCTGCTGTAATTTCTAATACAGGCTGTAAAGGCTCCCCTGGAGTTTCCATAACATCTTCCATTTTATGGGGCTTTGTTGCCTGTACTTCCATTGCTGCTTGCAGAAGCTCGTCTGGAGTTGCAGCAGGATCTAAATCATAGCATCCATCTGGCAAATTTGTTCCTATTTCTTTAAGAACACAAAATGGTACCTGGTGTGAAAAACGTAGCATCTCTCTCCTCGGAATCCATTTGATAGCATCTTTACTTGAGTTTCTCTGATATACTGTTTTGAAGCCATGTAATTTGATCAGAGGGGCGACTTTGATTCCAAGCTCCTCAGAGTAATCATCAAGAACTTCCACCATCTCATACTTATGTCTTACTTCATCTGGAGTTGTGCTGTCCCATTCTGTTGACCAGTTCCGATATACTGCCCATATGTCTCCCCTTCTTGGATAAATCCTAACACATCCCCCCCTGCCAGCCTTCTCACGACTCAAAAGATGAGAAAAGATATTAACTTGATCAAGAATGTCTGTGTTCATTGCTCTGAAATGTCCACAAGATTTAGTAAACCCTGAATCCAGCCAATTCACTAATCCAAATTCAGTATCAGTTTTGGAGCTCAAGTAGCTGATATGTACCTTGAATGGTTGCAGCGATATGACTTGGCGGATCAAACAGTACAAACGAGGCATGCCATCTTCTTCATCATACAATGCCCATATCTGCTTTGGTTGGATGCACTCTTCTGATCTATCCTTATCAAAATCATGGAAGTCTGAGTCTGGGACTGATATTGGCACTGACACAGCTTTCTTGAGCTTTTGCTGATGAAGCGGCCCGTCTTTGATTATACCAACCTCCATAAGTGCCCTTTCATTCTTCTCCACCAGTGCAGCAGCAGCTGAAGCTAGTTTCACTTCTTCTAATTTGTTACGAATTACTGTTCTTGCCTTGTCAATCAACATCTTTCTTGCATCAAATACAGGAGCGGGTGAGTAACGTTTAGTCACAGTTTCAGCTATAGTGGAAATCCTTGTATTACATTTGATATTTCCATTCATATTGCTAAGTTTTACATCCAATTCTGATTTTGACATCATTTCTTCGTTTCCGTTCCGAGTTGCAGTCCGCACCTCAACCTTCATCTTCTTAGCAGGTCTACCTAGCTTTGTGACTGTGGGCTCACTGTATCCATTCTGCCCACTAAAATTCATATCAATAATAGCATCCTTTTGATGATGCTTCCCATTAACTTTTGCTCTACTGACATTTCCATTAGTTTGATGAACAGCATTGGCAGAGTTAGTAGCTAAACCATTGTGATCAACAACTCCGGCAGGGTACGCACTCCACTGTAGCGATGTATTGGGAACACAGTCAGACTTATGCCCAGAGTGATGTCCTGTGACCCCAATCCCCGTAAAACATACAGAACTAGCAGGAATACAGGTCCCCGCACTACATCCATGACTTCCATAACCATTATCAGGTGCATGTGGCCAGGGACTATACGGAAATGAACCAGCGACAGGGGCTGTTCCTGTCTCAACAGCTATGAATACACCACGGCAATTTTTACAGGATAGTCTCTTATTCACGTACTTCCTTAGATATTCATACTGAACATGACAAGAAGTGCATACCGTCCAAAAGGTATCGTGTCTGTTATGAGATGGTACAGACTTGGAACAGGTACCTGTATTCCTTGCAGCATGAACGGAAGAGTTTGTATGGAGGACCCCACATGACATCTGCTTTTTTCTCCTTTGATCATACGACCTTCTTTTAGCATTATCAGATAGCAGTGTAAATGCTTCAGAAACAAGTTTGAATGCGCCGTCAGCACCCACAGTTTTGTTCTTGTCAGGATGGAGCAAGACAGCCATCTTCTTGTATTGTTTTTTCAGAGTCCACTTGTCGCAAAATGGTTCCAATCCGAGAATTAAGTAGAAATCAATCTCTCCACCAAATTCCATCTGAGCTGCATAATAAATTTCGAAGGTAGCAACCATCTGAGATATACCCTCCAGTCCAGGACACAACATCTGAGCTTCTAGGGCATAATTCTTTGCCCCAGAATAGTCTTTCACCGCAAATAACTTTTCAGCATTATCTCTAGCCCTAAGCGCTTCCTGAATGCTGGACTCCATCTCAAAGTTCCAAATGCACCCAAACTTCTGCCAGAAAGCTATAGCGAGCAAAAAATGTCCGCATGAACTACAATCATGAAGATAATCATCTTTACATGCCTGAAAATATACAGAAGTATTACAAAAACTAGCTTTAGGACTAAAGCTATAAATTTGCATACTCAATATTTACTACAAGAAACCATTCTCAATTTCGAGAACTAAATAGTAAAGAATAACTACAAGTAAAAATTACACAGACTATGCCGAGAATTTATCCCCAAAACCCAACTACCAGTGTAACTCCTAAAATGAAACTCGATTCATATAATGTCAAATGCTCAAAGACCGCCACAAAAGATGAGTTCAACATATCAACATGACAACGCAGACACACCTAACTGCCCTTAACTTCTGAGTAAGAGATATACCTTCCACATTCTACAATATAAAATTCATATAATCTTTAAAATCGAATTATCAAAAACCCCCTTTTCCTCACCTCATGTCCCTGCTAAAATTTTACAAAATCCCAAATTTAATTCAAAGATGACAACTTTCTACCCAAGATCTCAACTTTAAGTACCAAGGATCTAAGCAGCCGAACAAACCCTAAAACCCATCTATATACACAACAATCTTTACAAAAACAACATAAAAGTGAGCTTAAACTCACCAATTATCAAACTGAAGTGTAAATCAACCGACCCAGATCACAAAAAGCTTCAACGATCATCAAACAAGCTTCAGATCTTAAAAAAACACAAAAAACACCAACCCATGAGTCCAAAAATCAAGGAAACACCAAGAAACAAGCTTAATACAGCTAAAGATTGAAACTTTATTAAGGTTTCACTAAAGATCAAACAATTTAAGGTTGCTGAGGTCAGATTCCGGCGCCGACAAACCAAGATTCCGGCAAATCGGCGACGAAAAATAACAAAGCACAGTTAAAGTAAAGCACAGTTAATAATAGTTACATATATAGATACATGTTTGTATGTATATGTGTATACAAAAATGAAGCAAACGGCTGTGAGCTGAAGTCATACCTTGTTCTTCTTCACTAACTCAATTGGATATGAAGAAAAGTGGACCTTCTTAATTCATTAAAACTTTGATTCTATATTTATTTGAGTAATTTTCTTTTTTAATTTTAATTCTACTAAATAAATATATTATTTTATTTGTTAGGGTTTGGTGGCAAGTGAGAAAATTATTTATTTAGTAGGGGCACCTTTGTAAAAGTCGATTAGGAATATTTTTACATTTGTAATAATTATGTTTAAATATTGCAATATCCTTGTCTTAAGCATAATTTTACTTGTTTTACAAGGCATATTACATCAGACTTCAATTTATTATTAAAAATATATTTGGTTATAATTTAATCTTAATTATGTAAAAATAAAATTATAAAAAGTTACTCATAGTATTAAATTATAAACATAAGATAAATGAACCACAAAATTATTAAGACATGGCATATTCCTGTAGTAGTTTAGCGAATACAAATTTATTTATTTTCTTTTAAGTAGTAAGAGATAGATGATTCATAAATTAGTGATAATAAAATGTTGTGAAAAATTTTTTTTATAATCGATAAATCTAACAAGAGGGCCGATAATTGAAATTTTAGATATTTGTGTCATATGATCTGTTTTCACAAAATATCCGGCTCCCATTGTAAAGCATAGTAATATTTTAGTTGTGATTATTTTCTACAAGAATATCTAATTCTCATCTTTTTTTTAAAAGAAGAGCAAATGTACATAAATCTGAAAAAAATGTGATCTGAATAATTATAAAAAAGATAAAGAATGAAAGATAAGTATAAGAAAGCAAGAAAAATATGATGCAAACAGGAGGAGACACAAAACATAACATGCAAATTGTGAAAGATGATGGGCAGGGGGATGAATTGACATCACTAGTTGCTAAGGGGGAGATAAATACTCAAAATAAGTAAGAGTAGATTTAAACTGTGCAAATATGCATAATGCATCTTTCATTCAAAATTTGAAATAAGAAATATATTTATGTATTCATATTACATAATTAAGATTATAAATGACATGAATTATGGTAAACTTTATATAAATTTAAGAAAAAAATAAAATTAGTTAAATGTAAAATACAACTAACATTTGTAGTTCTATTTTAACCCAAAAAAATATTTTTACCCTGTCAAATTATAGCAACAAGTACACTGAACAAGGTCCAACTAAACCGGTGTTACATGAAAGTAAAAAACGTCATCACGTGTTTGTGTGTGAAAAAGAGAGATGTTAGCAAAGAAAACATGTGTCTAGAATAAATCGCACAGCCCAAAAGCTACTATTATTATTAACTTCAACAATACGGTAAGCCCCAGATTTCCAATTATAAAGTTAGATACAGCTGCAGAGTCACAGTTAGTAAAAGGACCAAAGGCTTGCACAAGTCTGTTATCAAGGTCCAATTGTCCTCAAACATTTCCTCAACGATTCTTCTTCTTTTTTTAATCATAGAACCACTATGAACCAACCGATAACTTAACCTTTACTCTCCCTTTCTTTTTTACAAAAACAAATTTCCCAAGACGATTTGTATCTTTAATAATGTGCTACCATTCAACGATTTATTAGTATTAATAATTAATTTAACAAATACTACCAAACATTCACAAAGTATCATCATAGAAGACCGATTTCAGGTGACTTAACACCTTTGTATATTTTCATATTAAATTAGTGAAATTGATATTTTTGAGTATCATTATTGAAGTGTGTTTAAGAAAAAGCTGCTAAAATGATGTAAAATTAAAAATGTATACATATTTTTTTTGATAATTGACCACTAAAATTGCTCTAAAAAATATAAAACAAACAAAAAGGACATCCTTTCAGGAAAAAAAAGAGCAAAAAGAACACCGCAGCTCTCGGGCAAGTTTGAAAAATTCGATATGTCACAATATTTGTTGGAGAGAAGATTTGGTATCAACAAAAAGACGTGGTTTTTACATTTAAACAGAATAAGTTCTCTTGAATCTTGACGCATGTGTCGTGATGGGAACCGAAGAAAAAAGTTACCTCATTTTCAAGTTGTTAAGTCGCAAACTCAAACTCCTTACTTTATTGCACAAAATGAGTAAAACATTGCTTATTCGGAAGATTTCACCTGTGACGGGCACTTTTTCATAGTTTTTTTTGTTAATTCGGTGTCCGGATCAACTTTCGCACATCTCAACTAATTTAGAGGATTGTTAGCACACCCATCAAGCATAACAATTCATTTACTTTCGTGTCTGATGAGAGTTTGAAATTATGATATTGGGATGATAAACCCCTAAAATCACAATCTAAACCTATAAGGACATGTCACTTTTCCATAGTTCCATTCAAGTGAAATAGAGGAAAAAATATCTAATAAATCCATCCTCAAAATTATATACTATAATAATATATTAATAGCAGATAACTGAAAAGATTAATTCAGAAAAAAAAATGAATCAAAAAATTTATGCCACTGCACCCAGGCTTGACCTCTAACTTAAAAAATTGTACACGAGGGTGCCTGTAAATCAGACTGCATTGCAAAGAAACATCAACGAAGATGTTTCCTTGTCACCGCCAACTTTTCCTCCACCCAACATTAACCTCTCATAATACTCAACACAAAACAATGACAACCAGAGCTCAACCTCCTGCTTACTCCAAACACGTCTCCCAATGTCCGAACCACCAGGCTTCCCTCGTTTAAGTCTACTCAACACCGGCCTGACGCACACCATGTACAGCTTCCTGTATCCGCCCAGCGCCACGACTACGGGCCGCACTCCCAATGGCGCTGGTGACACGTTGCGGAAGCAGAGGTGCTCCCACAACGAGTCGTTTCTCGTGACGGAGCACCATAGGCGACATACTGAAGCGGCTACACCGAGTGAACGGTCGTCGAGCCGCTTCAGTATTTCAATGAGGATATCTATGTGGTCGTTAATGCAAAAGTTGGATCTCTTGCGTTTACCTATCTCAGACATTGTGAATATAGTAGTAGATGTAACATGAAATGAGCGCAATGTATGTATAAGAAAGAAGAGGAGTATCTAATGGGGAGAAAGGAGCCAAGGAAGAAGGTCCAAGAGCTAGGAAATGGAACCAAATGTTTTGCATAGTGAGGGAGCATATTTCTTTATTATTGGAGGGGGTAAAGCCAAAAATTGTTTTTTGTTGTTTTCATTTTGTAATGTTGAATGCTCTGGGAATTTAATCATAAGTCCGTTGAAAAGAGTTGATAATTTTGTCAAATTCCAACATCTATAGGAGCATAGATCATGGTTCATGAATAATGGAGCATTGTCTGAATAATGGTTCTGAATTATAGCTAGCTACCTCTGCATGGAATTTGTTCCGCAGCACTACGTTTAAGTGTTTGCATTAGTTTCTTGAACGCACTCAATGTTAAAATCGAAAATTGAAATTACCCAAAACCGAAAAATAGTAACGTAGAAGAGCAGAGCAGAGCTAGTATGACTGTAATATGATTAGATGGAGGACAACACTAAACAGCTACATATGCATACAAACTTACAAAGTATACAATAGATACAAGGCCGGGTAAGAGCTAGCTGGCCAGTAACCATATAATGTGGCATATGCATAGAGTAGTTTTCGTGTCACGAGATGGCTAACTAGTACTAGTAACTATTGTCGGTCTTCAATTTATTTGCAAAATCATTTATTATCAACACATCATATAGTATTTGTAAAGTTCCGGGTTCAATTTCTCACAGTACAAGAATAGTGATTATAACGGTAAGATGTCAGTGTGAGGCGTCCTCTATAATTAAAAATTAATAAAGATATTGACTGCATGTAAATTGGTCCAAACACTCTTATCACGAAAATGCATGAGCATCTATCCATCTGCAGGAGGAGTATTAAAAAATATACTGAACTTAACATATAACAGTCATCGTAGGATGAGATATATCAGTCACAATATTTTATCACGGTAACACTCAATTACCATAATAAAATATTGCGACCAGTGTATCCGATCAAATTTGTTGTGAATTACATGTATATGATATACACGAGGCAGTTAGTTTTTTTTCCAGTGCAATAATGGAGTGGTATGTACTTGATAAAAAAATGTGATATCAATGGGTCCATTTACAATCCATGCAAATGCAATTGTTGTTGAGAGTTTGGTCTATAATAGAAATATTTTAAACTTCTTTAAAACACCTAGAATGGACGCAACATATACATTGCATTATTTACTGTTTACTATGGTTATTTGTAGTATGCATAATGGAAGGCAGTGAGATTAAAATCAAATATGTTGTGTATATATATTCCTAGCCAAAAAGGCCTTACCCCACCCCCTGGTTGTGTGTCTACATCAAAATTGTTGGGTATTGGATTGGACTCGTGTGCTGGAGAAGCATAGGAAAGCGATTTAACAATTCTACATTTTTTTACCTTCTTTAGCCAGTTATTTAGTGCCTCCTGCTGTGGAATTTCATGCCCCTCATTGCAAACATTACAACAGCATAATATTCGTCAAGTCCGCTTAATTTTGACATTTCGCACAACGCTTTTATCATGCATTCCATGTATATATGATGGATGTAATGCAGACAAGGTAACAAACTGAAGAAACAAGAGATAAAAGGTAAGCAGAAGGATGCTTAGAGATAAAACCCACAGGCCACAAGACGAGGCCCAGAGTTTTATTCAATATTGAAATGATCTTATTTCCAGAGACGACAAGTAGCCCAAGTTCAACTGCTCTTCTAGATTATACTTAGAAACTATTATCTTTGCTAATTTGATTATGTTTGTCTTTTAGAGTCTGTCCTTAATAAATTATAGATATAAGTATTTGTTTTGGCTTCAATTTATATTTTATGTTGGTGTTTTCTCAACTCCTAAACTTACTATCTAATCCACAATCAAATAAATTCATACAGCCAATAAAGATTTATTCCGAGCTCATTGACGAGAAGGAACCAGGATTTCAAAATAGCGGGGTATAATGAAATATTGTTAATATTATGACGACTTGGTAAAAATATAACACATTTTTAATTAAAAGTCGAGATTTGAAAATAAATTATCTATTAAAATTTTATATCAGTCTAGATTCGCCTCTTTATATCGAGAATTAAATTGAGTTTTTTCGTATTTCGACCAGAGAATCTAACAGAGACATTACCGTGGAGATTCTGAACAAAAAATGAGTCATTCCATGCCCTCGGAGAGCGCTTTGTCGTGCTAGGTCAATGAAAGACCCCTTATTTTTGAAACAAAAAACAAACAATGCTCATTTGTTTTCGCAATGATCATGTGGAGGTTTGGTCCCGATTATTGAGGTGAAGTTTAAGGTAATTTTGGTATTTTAGTAGATGCTGTATCAGATACTGTAATTTATCAACAGAACAGATACTGTAATCTGCCTTCTCCAAGCAATGTGAAATAGTCAATTTTGTGCTCTCAGAACATTACTTTGTTAATCTGCACCTTTCAAGATCACCTGCTGGTCTTGTAATTTATCAACAGAACTTCAGGTCAGAACCTGATTGCTTAAAATTCGGTGAGTTTGAGGATAAGCCTCTGATGACTTTTGAACCTAAATTTGGCCTCCACGATACTGCTGAATTGTGGTTTTCTGGCTCTGTTGATGGCCTAGTTTGTTTATGGCATTATATTCCCGGTGATGCAACTTACAAATGCAATCCAGTTGCACGAGAGTACATACTCCTTCCGGATCACAACTACATAAGAAAATCATATGCAATCGTGATTTATGGTTTTGGGTTCGTTGGATCCACAAAGCATTACAAGGTGGTGCGCTTTTATCAAGATAATTTTTCTTCCGAGGAAGGCTTATATAAGTCGGAATGTGAGGTCTATACACTTGGACCAGGCGCGTGGAGAAGTTTAGGCCATGGCTATTATATGAAATGGTCCATATATATACTCACCATTTTTAAAGACAGGTCAATCTTGATGTTATTCCGTGATGATTTTATGTTCACCTATCACCCAGGAACCAAAACTTTGCAAGAACTTGAGATATTTCGTCGGAGTAGTGGCTTTGGAATATTTGATGCAACAGTTTATGTCCCAAGTGTGATTAGACTCGAGAGTTTCAGGTTGGAGAAGGTTTCAGTGTTTTAGTTCTCAAATGTAATAGTATCTTTTATTAGCAATGAATGAGCAAGGTTTAAGAATAAAGCCTAGAAGCCGCAGCAGCTGCAGCTCCTTGTTAGGTTTTTCCCATTTTTAATCTATAATTGGAATAATATAATGTACAAATGCAATGAAAAAACCCTCTGGTTTGCACTGTATTCCAATTGAAGAAAACAAATCTGGCTTGCACTTGTTTGATTCCTAATACATCTCAACAGTGGCGGATAGTCCACCTTCTCCGGGGCACCATGTACTTAAGTGAGTATGTTACAAGTCGGTGGTCCAAATTCAAATTTTTGTTTCTACGGAGTCACATGTCTCCATTGGCCCCTACATGAATCCGCCCTTGCATCTCAACGAGAATACATTTATTCAACCAAAGGTTATACACTGAAGAAACTCAAGAGCCTGAAATTACGGTTCATATTACATAAAAGATCACTGTGAATGAAATTACAGAACAAGAAAATCACGAATTTCCTACATAAAACTTGTTAAACTAAGAAGGCAGAAGATACCATGCTCATAAAATATTGATAACCACATTTATTTTACAGTGACAATGACATACACATATACTACACACCATCATTATACGAGACCAGAAGAACACATCCTTGGGTACCAACTACCAACCGCAGCAAACCTGCATTCCTAATTCCGAATGATCTGCCTCTTCCGTCTCTTCGGGTTCTTTAGCATACGTCCAATGATGTAAAATAGCCAACTAATTCGCCACGAGTATCGATCTGTTATAATGTTTCCCACAACAAACCCAACTATTAGTCCAGCTCCGGTTCCTGCTAAGATGAAGATCCAATCATAGCCACTGGGGAACTCAAAATCTTCATTATCTTCCTCATCTTTCTGGTCTGTGTCAGCTGGAAATAAGTGCACTGTTCCACAATTCTTCTTTAAAGGGACTCCGCAAAGTCTTGAGTTTCCCACATAAGAAATGTTCTCAAATGTCTCAAATTGTGAGCCTCGTGGTATGCGACCACTCAGGAGGTTGTAAGACACATTGAAAAATGCAAGGAAATGGAGTTGTGATGCTAGTTGCTGAGGGATGACTCCTGAGAGCTTGTTTTGTGAAAGGTCCAATGACTCAAGCTGCGTAAGGCTCGTTAAGGATTGAGGAATGGGACCGGTGAGCTCATTGTTTGAAAGGTCGAGCATTTGAAGCGCCTCCAGACGCCCTAAAATTTTTGGAATCTGCCCCGTAAATTTATTACTTGAGAGATCAATAGCAGTGAAAACATTTGAAATCTTTTGGTACTTTCTCTTTACACCTTTGTTGGTAAGAGTTATAGAGCCCTGTATATATGGGATACTCCAACGCCAAGTCCTGGTTTTAAAGTTTACATCTACGTTTATATATGGTTCCACTTCTGGAGTAGATATCTTCATTGTATTCCAGATCAGGATATACTCCACAGGCAAATTACCAGTTAGAAAGTTTCCAGAGAGATCAAGTATTCGCAACATTGGGAACCCCAAACGACTTTCAGGACTTCCCATTGCACCATGAAATTTGTTGGAGTGCAGAAGTAGAACTTGCAGCTGCGGAATTCTTTCCAACCAGATGGGAAAAGGCTGCTCAATCTGATTATCAGATAGATCCAAAATCCTAAGCATTTTACAGTTTGACAATGATTTTGGTATTTCTGTGAACTGGTTTTGACTCAAGTCCATCACCTTCAATTTGCATTCCTTTGAGTATGTTTGAGGAATTGGACCTGAAAAGTTGTTGCCTTGGAGAACAAGATCTTCCAAAGAATTATCGAGACAAGGAAGAATCCGTCCACTCATGTTATTATACGACAAGTCAAGAAATTTAAGAGACATTTGACTACAGATCTTGGGTGGGATATGTCCACTCAGTCTGTTGAATGATGCAAATAACAAAATTGTTTTTGGTGGTAGAATTGGGAGATTACCTTGCAGCATATTATTGCTTATGTCTATGACTCTTAAGCTCTTACTTGGAAGAACAGTCGAATTTAGTTCCATGGATGTAAGGAAGTTCCTATTTACTGCAATCGCCTCAAGATGATCACTTACATTCCATATCCAGAGCGGTATTTTATGGTGAATATTATTTTCTTCCAGGAACAGAACTTCCAAATTACTCTGGAATTTGAGAAAATAGGGGAACGTTTTTAGATTACAGCTAACTAATTGTAAAGTTTTAAATTTTGCATGAGTGAAGTTAATGTGATGGTGGGTGAGTAACGTTATCTTGTTTGAAGATAAACTGAGAAAGGTGAGCTTTGTGAGGCCCAGAAAAATATCAGCCTCTACCGTTCCGACAAGCTTATTTACACTTAGATCAAGATTTTGAAGGTTCTTGAGTTGTGAGAATGAGCTTGGGATATTGCCTGTCAGTTCATTATTGCGAAAACTTAATGTATTCAACTGGGTCATGTTCATCAGCCACAACGGAATTTCACCAGCAAAGTGATTAGATCCAAGGTAAAGATGAGTAAGTTGGGTATGGTTTGAAAAGGATGATGGGATTTCACCATATAGATTGGTATGATCTAGGTCCAGAAAAGAAAGTTTAGTTAGCTTGTCAAGCCAAGAAAGTTTGTTTGACCTGTCAAGCATGTTATTGGAAAGTGATAAATAAGTGAGCTCGGTTAAGTTACCAATTGAGGCTGGAATCGATCCTGAGAAATAGCATTCCCCGAGTTTCAATATTGTTAGTGACTGCAGGCTTCCGATTGAGATAGGTAAGTTACCTGAGAAATTTGTGAAATATAGTGCTAGTTCTTTCAAAGAGCTTGTTTGGTTAAACTCAGGTAAATAACCGGTGAGATATTGGTTGCCAACCACATTAAGAGAAAGCATGTGGGGTAAAAGGAAAATGTCAATCGGAAAGATACCATGGAAATTGTTGTTGCTCAGATCAAGAGAAGTCAATTTAAACATTTTTGACAGCTCGGCTGGGATTGGGCCAGAAAAAACAGAGAGTGAGAGATTAAGACGTGATAAACTTGAAAGATGAGAAATTTCACGCGGGATTGTTGAGTTTTGGAAGTCATTATCAGCCAGGTTTAGGGTCTGAAGGTGAACAAGGCTAAAGACAGTGCTATTGGAATGAAGAATGCCATAGAGGAAACTGCTGCTGAGGTGAAGACCGATGATGTAACCAGTTTTATCATCGCATTCAACCCCATGCCACGAGCAGCAATCAGTAGTATTTTCTCCAGTAACCTTCCAAGATTCAGTCTTTGAGTAAGCAGAGGAATCAATGGAGACAGACACATTAAGAGAAAGGCTTTGCTTAAAATGTAACAAAGCGGATCTCTCATGATCATGGCACAGAGTAGCAGTGGAGTGCGTTAAGGTATGCACCACAGTAACAACATCAAGAGTGTATAGAAGAAACAAGAATAGGGAGTTTTTAAAGCTATAGGACGCCATAGCTTATAAAATCTTAAAAACACTTCAATTTTTGGAATGCTGTTTTAGAATCAGTAAATTGGCTATATATACCATTAAGTACAACCATTTTTTTTCCTTGGCGCCAGATTCCAGGAAGTCCCTGAATTGTTAGAGCCCGCCTCGCGTAAATCAAAGTCAGAATGTCAACTTTGTAAAATGTAGTCAGCAAAAAGAAAGTTCAAACAAGAGAGAGACTTGCTCATATAAACCCAGGTCTTGCGTAGTTAACTTCTTCCCAAACTCGAGGATTAGCTATGGTGACATCTTTGCTCTTCACCATCAAGTGATGAAGATTCAACCTCATCTCGTAGAATTCATTTGCTTCCACATAAGTCACTCTCACTGGTTTACCAGGAATCTTTCAAGTGTTTATTTTTCCACATGACCTTTATTTTGTTTATTGATATTAGTAAGCCACAATAACTCAGAGAGGACTTGTATGATCTCAAGAACATAACATATATATGTACCTTTTATCTTTTATAAATAATCAACCAAATTTCTTAGTATCATGAATTCATGATCTATCAACTTTTAATTATCACCTTAATCCTTTTAAAAAAAGATTATGAATCTTCTTGATGCAAGGCTTCTAGGTGCAGTATACATTCAGACGGGCGGCCAAATCACAATATTTACTACTATTCAGACCTTGCTTAGCATGCTAATTAATCACACACGCACCAGAGTCAAACTCATGACCTCTCGCAAGAAGTATAAGAGCTCAACCACTCCCCCAACACTTTGTTGACAGCAACAAACAAACAAACTTGGCTGCTACAAAACCCCTTCTCTTAATTTCTGGATCGATTAGCAACTGATTACATTTACATAAATGATTTATAGTAGAAGTGCCTTATTATATTGGAAAGAGGTGACTGCCCGACTGGTCTGTGTATTTACCGAAGCTAAATCAACTAGTTTCATTTAAACAACTGTCTTTAAAATAAAGTGTAATTAGAATGACCAGTACGAACTTCCTCAAGTAGTCAAGAATGTAAACATTACTCATGTTCTTTACGATATTAACAAAAGCTATATTGATTATTCTCTTCATGCATGTTCAGATATCAAACATGTAAGACTATAAGCATGTGACCATCAATTATAAATTTGTTCATATCAACCAAGTTCTGTCTGAATCGAGCGAGTTTATTTTTTTTAAAACGAGATGAGTCTAGTCGAATTTAATAATCGAGCAGAAAGTGATACTTAAAATTGGCTCGTTAATAAACGAGTCAAACCCGAACCGAACACGAATTTGTTCACGAACAATCGAGCTCAACATAGTTTGTCCACAAATAGTTCACATATATTTTTTCATAACCAACCTGCAACTATAATTTATAGTTTAGAAGTTATACTGAGATCAAATACTAGCCATTTTCTTATAATAATATACGCACTCTACACTTTTTACTTAATTTATATTATTTTTCTTTTTCAAGTCGAGTTTTAAGAAAATATTCAGTTTTGTAGAAATATGATTGTTAGTATTTCCAGATCCTTAGCCTTGTCTTACCATGATGCTAATTACAGCTACATTCTTAACTGTTACCTGTTATGAGTTGAAGACCTAGAGAAGATCACTTAGGATTGTAGAAAATTGAATCCTGATTTCCAGGAGGATTTCCGGGTCATTAGTATCAATGTAATTATGAATAAACAGATGTGAGGTCTGTCTCATCAGCCTCCATAACTAGAGCTGTTCGCGAACCGAGCCGTTCGCGAACAAGCTCGAGCTCGGCTCGTTAAGGGCTCGGTTCGGCTCGGTTCGTTAAAGGCTCGAGCTCGAGCTCGAACACAAAAATGTGTTCGTTAAGAAAACGAGCTCGAGCCGAGCTTTTGGCATGTTCGGCTCGAGCTCGGCTCGGCTCGATTCGGCTCGAAAAAAAAATTAAAAAAAAAAATTATTTTTTATATATTTAATTATTATGAATTTTATTCAGATTTTTTATAAATATTTTTAAATTATTGAACTATACGAATGTCAAAATATATATTTTAGTAATTTGAAAAAATTCAGATATTAAAAATTAATTTTTTAATTTGATATTTTAATAATTAACAAGTGATTTAACTATTACTTGTAACTAGTATTTATTTCCTGATTGGTGTTTCGATTTTTTGAAATTATTTATAAATGATCCAACCGTACCGATGTCAAGATCTATATATTTAAGTGATATAATAAAAAATTTAGAAAAAATAAATATATTTGGTTTGCTATTTTAACGGTAAACTAGTAGTTTGACTAGTACTTCTCCCATATTAATATTTCGATTTTTTAAAAAATATTTATGAATGATCCAGCCGTACGGATGTTAATATCTATATTATTTAGTAATATGACAAAAAATTTAAAAAAAATAAATATATTTGATTTGTTATTTTCACAGTCAACAGTTGTTTTGACCTTTACTTGTAACTAGTGTTTAGTCTCATATTAATGTTTCAATTTTTAAAAAATATTTATGAATGATCCAACCGTACGGATGTTAATATCTATATATTTTAGTGACATGATAAAAAAATTAGAAAAAAATAAATTTATTTTGTTTATTATTTTGACAATCGACCAATTGTTTGAATAGTTGTTAGAACTAGTGTTTAGTCTCATATTAATGTTTCAATTTTTTAAAAAATATTTATGAATGATCCAACCGTACGGATGTTAAGATCTATATATTTTAGTGACATGACAAAAGTTTTAGAAAAAAATAAATGCATTTGGTTTGTTATTTTAACAGTCAACCAGTGTTTTGACCTTTACTTGTAACTAATGTTTAGTCTCGTATTAATGTTTTGATTTTTTTAAAAATATATATAGATGATCCAACCGTACAGATGTTAATATCTATATATTTTAGTGACATGATAAAAAATTTAGAAAAAAATAAATTTATTTTGTTTGTTATTTTGACAATCAACCACTTGTTTGAACAATACTTGTAACTAGTGTTTAGTCTCGTATTCATATTTTGATTTTTTAAAAATATTTATAGATGATCCAACCGTACGGATGTTAAGATCTATATATTTTAGTGACATGACAAAAGTTTTAGAAAAAAATAAATATATTTGGTTTGTTATTTTAACAGTCAACCGGTGTTTTGACCTTTACTTGTAACTATTGTTTAGTCTCGTATTAATGTTTTGATTTTTTAAATAATATTTATAGATGATCCAACCGTACGGATGTTAATATCTATATATTTTAGTGACATGATAAAAATTTTAGAAAAAAATAAATTTATTTTGTTTGTTATTTTGACAATCAACCACTTGTTTGAACAATACTTGTAACTAGTGTTTAGTCTCGTATTCATGTTTTGATTTTTTTAAAAATATTTATAGATGATCCAATCGTACGGATGTTAAGATCTATATATTTTAGTGACATGACAAAAGTTTTAGAAAAAAATAAATGTATTTGATTTGTTATTTTAACAGTCAACCGGTGTTTTGACTTGTACTTGTAATTAGTGTTTAGTATCGTATTAATGTTTCGATTTTTTAAAAAATATTTATGAATGATCCAACCGTACGGATGTTAAGATCAATATTTTTTAGTGATATGACAAAATTTTTAGAAAAAAATAAAAGTATTTGGTTTGTTATTTTAACAGTCAACCGGTGTTTTGACCAGAATTTTTTAATTAAGCTCGGCTCGGCTCGGCTCGGCTCGACTCGGCTCGTTTTGATGGAGAAAGCTCGTGTTCGGCTCGTGTTCGGCTCGGTTCGACTCGACTCGATTTTGTTCGATAAAAGCTCGTGTTCGGCTCGTTCGTTAACGAGCTCGAGCTCGAACACAGGTTTTTGTTCGTTAAGAAAGCTCGGCTCGGCTCGGCTCGTCAGAAAAAAAATTAAAGCTCGGCTCGGTTCGATCAAAACTCGACTCGGCTCGGTTCGTGAACAGCTCTATCCATAAGTAACCTTTCATAGTTTTGTAGTAAGTAGTGAAGTAATAAAAATTAATCTCCAACTTCACCATCTTCCCTAAAACATCTTTATGGTTTCAGAGCAGGTCAGATCTGTCACCTCTTTCCTTCTCATTTTTTTCCCATGACAAAATACATACAAACTGCCATGGCCAGTGAGACAGAAAGCGGAACTTCTAGCCCAAACATAAACCAAACTCCAGTTAATTCTCACCATGTTGTTTTTCCTGAAAACACTACAATACCTATTATCGGTCATAAGCTTACAAGCCACAATTACAACCAATGGTCCCATTTTGTCATGATTTTTATTTGTGGAAAAGGAAAAGAAGAGTATCTTACTGGGACAACTCTCAAGCCAGATGAAAAAGGGGTTAAATATCAAAGTGGTCACTCAATTAAAGGCCATATAGCAGTTTAATCATCAAACTTATCGGGGTATCGTTTGAATCACTGAAGTCATAATAAATATCGAAAATATAACTCAAAATATGTGTTTGAGAATTAAAAATTATTTTATGGAGTTGTATATATTTTTCTTGAATCCTATTACAACCAAATGAAAATGTATGAATTTTAGTATTTTATATAATATAGTAAGATTTTTAAAAATTTATCTACTATTTATTTTTAATTTTTTAGTCACTTTCTTTATTTAAATAAAAATAATTAGTAGATAAAATTTTAAAAATCTTACAAAATCATCTAAAATACTATGAATTTATAACTTTTCATTCCGTTCTAATAAGATTAAAGAAAAATGTTTAGAACTCCATAAAATAAATTTTAATTCTCGAGCACATATTTTGAGGTATCTATTTGATATTTATTATGACTTTAGTGATCCAAATGATACCCCGATAAGTTTAATGATTAAACTGATATATGACATTCAGTTGAGTGATCACTTTGATATTTAACCCATGAAAAAAGTCCAGATTATCGTACTTGGAAGGTGGAGAACAACATGGTGATGTCTTGGCTTCTGAACTCCATGACAAACGAAATAGGAGAAAATTTTATGTATTACAAAACTGCAAAGAAGATATGGGATGCAGTGCGTAAAACCTATTCAAACAAAGACAACACTTCTACAGTCTTTGAGATTAAGGGAATTCTCCAAGATCTTAAACAAGGAGAATCATCTACCACTGATTATTTCAACATGCTCATTCGTTATTGGCAACAGCGTGACATGGAAATGTCCAGATTATGGGAAACAATACAAACAACTACAGGAGAAGGAACGAATCTATAAATTTCTCTTAGGTTTAAACCGTGACTTGGATGAAGTTCGTAGAAGAATTCTGAGCACAAAGCCTTTGCCAAGTGTTCGTGAAGTTTTTTACGAGATTCGTAGAGAAGAAACACGAAAGAAAGTCATGCTCGGCGTCACCACCAATCAGCCTAGTACTGTTGGGTCTACCTTAGTTGTTCGAGGACCACACTTCAACACTTCTAAAGCATCTGAGCCAAGCAGTCATGCATTCCATAAGAAAAGCAATCGTCTGTGGTGTGAACACTGCAAAACAACCGGACACACGAAAGAGACTTGTTAAAAACTCAATGGGAAACCAGTTGACTGAAAACAAACACTACGTATTACTCAAGAAAGCAAAGGGAACGCAGCTACAAGTGAAAATCAGAACCCTTTTAACAAGGAGCAGATGGGTGCGTTGCAGAAAATGCTAAATGCAACAATTCATAATGCTTTGAAATCTATTGGAACCAGCACCGTGACTATGACACAAGGTAATTCTCTAACAACACTTAGTTCTGAAGTACAAAATCTCAAATACTGGATTGTTGATTCAGGGGTTTCAGACCATATAACTGGAGACATTACTCAATTGGAAAATCACAAGCCATGTAGTGCAAATACTATGGTTCGAATTGCAGATGAATCCTCCTCTGTTGTTGCTTGGATATGATCTGTTTTCATATCCAAAGATGTAAGACTCGATTCGGTCTTATTTGTTCCTAAACTTGATTTTAATCTCTTATCCATCAACAAGTTTACTAAAGATACAAATTGCATTACTAAATTAACTGAAAAAACATGTGAATTTCAGGATTTGATCTCGGGGAGGATGATTGGCAATGTTGAGTTGAGTGGAGGTTGTTATTCCCAATGGACTAACAATGAGATTTACAGAAGGGGGGTTGAATGTAAATCTCAAAACTTTTCCAAGTTTTGAGCAGTTTCTAAGGCTAAGTATTTTAGTGAGCAAATGTGTGTGAATTGCTTGAAGCTGATACAGACAGATATATATTCAAACACAAATTTAAAGAGCACAAAGAACTTAAAAACTTTTCTGGTGGATTTGTTGTTCCACCAGAGATGTGTTATTTCAAAAAATCTGTGATTCAAAGAACTTAAATCACAGCTGCTTCCTAGTACAAACTAGATGATTTTCTCTCTGGATATTTCTAAACAGCTCAAGGAAAATTCATTTCTAATTACTAGCTACTACTTGGTTTATATACACCAAGTTTACAAGTGAAGACAAAGATAAAGTACAATAAGAAAATAGTTCTCCACTTGTTTCTATTCCATTTTTATCCAGTGTAATATGGAATTATCTGTTGACTTTCCATTTTGAACCAGACTAAAAACGGCTGCTTTTTCTGCTGTTCCTGAAATAGGCTACCACATCTCTGTCAATCCCTGTGCCTCTGTCAGCTTGTGAATTGTCACTGTCAACTGCTAATGAACTAAGCATCCGTTGAAGCTTTCATCCGTTGATGCCTTATCCGTTGAGGCTTTATCCGTTGAAGCCTTATCCGTTGATGCATTATCAGTTGAAGTCTTTATCCGTTGAAGCGCTTATCCGTTGATGGATATTATCCATTGAAGAATTTATCCGTTGATGGATATTATCCGTTGAAGCATTAGAGACATCCGTTGAAGCTTTGTTTCTTATCCGTTGAAGGTATTCAATATCCGTTGACACTTCTTCACTTATACAAAATTACAAGGCATGGAATATTTACAATTAGCCTTCCTATTTGCATATCTATTAGTAGTCAACATGACTGATAATTTCCTACAACATCTAAGAATTACAACTTAAATCCAGAGAATGAAATGTGCTACAGTACTAAACTTATTGCTAAGTAAAGCTACTCCTTCAACGGATAGCCAAGATGGTCTTATCCGTTGAGGTTACAATCACTAGATTTCTACTTAAGTGTTTTGTTTAACTTATCATCAAACTAATACACATATTCCTAACAATCTCCCCCTATTTATGTCTACTAGAACTGTAGGCATAAATTTGGGTTTAACTTGATGATAACAAAACACTTGACAAATATATGAACTATAATAAAGCAGAAATTCAAAAGTGCTACAAAAATGTGTATGGAATTGAAGAATTACATTGTTTCCAAGGGTGCTCCTTTAGCCTGAGCAGATTACTTTCTTTTCCTTTGATCCCTGGTTTTCTTTCCTAGCCTCCTGTCATTCTCCTCTATTTGAAGTTGAAGTTGTCTGTAGAATTCAGCTTCATCTTCTTCATTGATATCTAACTTAGATTGCATATCCTTGAGAGTTTCATTACTGGCAATCTTTAGCTGATCTTCAATTCTGAAAAATCTTCTGACTCCTTTGTTGTCTCTGAACTCCATCAACCAATAAGGTGATTTGTGAATTGTAATTCCTCTTTCTTGAATGAGTAAAGTTCTAGGCAAGGCATTGGGCTCCCTCCAAGTTTTCCTTATATTGGCAATCTTGTTGAGAATCTCAGTCTTGGCAGTCCTGGTAAAGCCAGAATCCTTTTGTATGGCTGAGTAGACTCTAAGCAAGGTAGAGTAGCCTTCATTCAGAATTCTATGAAGAGGCCATGTTCTTTCCCCGGCTCCTTTGTATTTGAACACTAGTCTTTCTGGTAGCTGTCTGTAGGCAGCTATTCCCCTTACATCCTCCAGCTCATCCAGATAGAGTTCAATGTCTGAAAATTCTTTTATATCACAGATGTGAACATAATCATCTTTAGAGGTTTGAGGTTTAGGCTTAGGCTTCTGTGTGAATTTGATTGAGGCTTTAGAGGGTGTTGATTTGATTATTCTTTTCTGCTTCTTTGATGGTGGGGAAGAGGTTAGGAAGGTAGGCAATTTGATGGTGTCCCAATCAATTGGTTCCTCCTTGGGAATGATTGTTTCACCATGAATGTTCATGAAGGGGTCAGGTACAATTGGTTCAGGAATAGAGGGTAGTGGTTTGGATATTGATTGGGTTTCTTCAGTCTTATCTACCTCCTTTCTCTTTGCATTGACCTTCTTTCTTTTTCCTTTCTGCCATTCTTTCTTACTTCTTTCCTCCATCTCAGTACCAACCATGTCCCCCATAGCTTCTTCATCTTCACCTTTGTCTTCAATTGGTTTCTGTGCTTCAGCCTGACTTGACTTTAGCTGTTTTTCAAGTTTTGCTTGTGCTCTCTTGTCAGCCTTTAGCTGTTTGACTTCTTCCTTCAACCTTTTGGCTTCTTCCTTCTTGGCTATTGAGAATTTGGGATGTCCTTGCATCACACATATGCTCTTTCCCTCTCTAAAGATAATAGCCATGTTTCTCCTTACAGCCTCATCCATGGACTCTTTGAGATATGCAATACTTCTACCTAAAAGCTTGTCTTCATCAGCTTTTGGAAGAGGAAAATCCACCTCTTTTAGAGGATTCTTTGTAGAGTCTTTATTGGATCTGTTGTTGGGCTTGAGAACCAGAGGTTGCAGATCTTTGGAAGAAGTTTCTCCATCCTTATGCCTCCCTACTGGCTTGAGTTCCACAATAATTGATTCCACTTTTGTGTTATGCTTCACAGATTGTGATTGAGAAGTTGTAGAACCAAATATTAGTTGCAACTTTTCATCAATCTTCTTCCTTTGCTCTTTGACTTGTAATTCAGCTGCTGCTATCTGGATTAGATCAATTCCATCTAGCTTTCCTTTGACTTGAATAGTTGGAGAAGTTGTGATGACAGGAACTAGCACTTGAGAAATCTGAATTATTGTAGATGGCTCTCCTTCCCCTTCCCTTTTATTCTCCCCCTTTTTGTTATCATCAAGGGTAGGGGTCAAGCCTTGTGCTTGTGCCAGCTGCATGAGTAGATTTGTTTGAGTTTGTTGATTCTGAAGAATGGTGACCATAGAGTCTTCAATGATTTGAACCCTATCTTCCAATCTGGCCAGCCTCTTGTCAGCATCAGAAGCTTTCCTCAGTCTCCCCAACAAATCTTGTATAGTACCAGAGGGCATGAGAGAATCCAATTTCTCAGCATTGTAGGATTTCAGATCAGCAATGTCCAGCTTGAGCTCATCCACACTTAGATTTTGCTGGTAATGCTGCAACTGCAAGAGATGCAGAGATTCCAGATGAGCTTGAAGAATTGCCTTGGTACCAGCATCCTGAGTCTCCTGAAGAGCCTGCTGAATTTGCATGACTTGTCTGACCAAGGTGACACCAAACTCTCCTAGTGTTGATGGTTTTGCCCATGCCCATGCAGGAAGATCAGGAACAGAACTTGGGCCTGCTACTCCCCCTAAGTTCATGCTCTCATCCAAAGAATTAGAGTCATCATCATGAGAATTTACTCCAAATTCTTCAGATGGCTCACCATCTTGAGAAGGCAGCCTGTTGACAGCAGCTTTGTCTCTGAGAAGAGATGCTGAAGTGTGTACAAGATTAAGTGTTTGTTCTGCCTCCACATTGCCCTGAGCAGCCAACAATTGATAGGCTGAAACAGGATGAGTAAAAGTGTCAGCATTCAAGGAAATGTTATCAATGACAGCCTTGTAATGTTGCTGAAATTGTCTTTCCTTTTCTGCTTCATCCACTTTCATTAACTCTGAAAGGCATATGTCATAGCCTACAATCAGCTTGCAATCATAAGGAATGACATCTCAGATCTAAAGACCACTGTAATACCAAAGCTCAATTCTATTCAGGACACTCCAAATTTATCAGCTAATGACATATCCAACTTCTGCTCTCTACATACAAGAATGACTTCTCTTGAAGACCTCGTTGAGATGAATCATTCACTGGACTCCTCAAGATTTCTAAAGATAGAGACGGGCATGGAACATCTCAATGAAGGGATGAAGCACCTATATTACATGATCAAGAATTCTCATTGCCCTAATGAAGAACAAAGAGCTTATTTTGAAGGACCGTCTGGTGGAGGATCAGGCTCTGGAGGTGATGGAGGTTCCAAAGGAAAGTCAGTAGAGGATCCCTCAACTAAGGGGGAGAAGAAAGGGAGTAGTGCCAAAGGGAAAGAAAAAGATACCTCTGCTGGAAACAAAGGAAAGGCTGATGATGTCTACTACAGTGGAGAACAGGATGACTTTGACATTTTTGACATTCCCACTGAACCAGTTCAGGAAGATAAAGATGGGTTATTTGAAGCTGAAGAGGAAAGTGATTTTGAAGATTGGGAAGAGGAAGATACAGTGGATCCTAGGTTTGAGAAAGAATTTCAGAAAGAGCAGTCAGAGATGCTAAGAAAAGAAGCTGAACTCAAGAAGGTCTCTCAGATCATTGACAGGAGGAAAGACATACAAAGAACAGAAACTCTTCAAAAGCAACGTCTTCATGACATTAAGGCTCAAGAAAGGAGAAGAGATGTCAGACTAAAGATTGGTGAAAAATGGGATGAAGCTAGGAGAGTACTTGATATGCCTCAGCTGAGCACTAACAATGATAGGCAGTTCTTACATCTTCTTGACAAGCTGGAAATCTCAAATCCTAACAATGACATGTACATGAATGCTATCAAGACTGAAGTCTCAAGGATCACAGCTGCTTTTGATAGATCCCTAAATGAGATGAGCATTTTTGTATATTGTCAGAGTGAAGGATCATTCAAGGTGTCACTTCATCTATTTGAGAATCGTTCTTTGTCAGAGATTTGGGTTCTTTTAAACAAAGTCAAAAGAAGCTCAGAATTGAATGAAGTTCTTCGAGAAAGGCTTAAAGAGTTTGCCAGCAGGGCTAGTCCTCAAGTGGTCAACAATCCTCATCAGGTGAGATTCTTTAAGTCTGATTGTCTTCAAATCTGTCAGCTAGATGTACAATCTCTTAAAGACTACTCAGCTAAGCATCTGGTCTGGATGGAACATCATTTGAGAACTGCTGGATATTCATCCATGTTGAAGACTCAAGCTGCTGACTTGATTCAAGCTTATTGTGAAAAGAATGTTAAAAGGTACACTCAACTCAAGAATAAGCTGAAGTCAGTTGGAGTTCAACCAGTCAGACCAGCAAGCTTTACTTCAGAAAAGGATCGTGTCTTTGACAAGGAATTGCTTCAAGATTTAGAAGAAGGTGAAGTCAGAAGAGAAGACAACTGAAGTCAATTAGCTCAAAACTCAATGTAATATGATTAGAGCTTTATGAATCAAGATAGTCTAATATAGTTATATGTTCAGGCTAGAGGAACATCTATCTTGTATTCACTTGTAAATTTCATTTGGAATCTGGAAAATGTTAAATATAATCCAGAACTTTTCTGCTATTTACTTTACATTACTGTTTATATCTTTTTCTTATTTGTTAGTTGAGTTATCCTCTAGGTATTTGTTATTATTGTCTAACAAGCAAATAGGGGGAGATTGAAAGGCATATGTCATAGCCTACTCGTTTATTTGAGTATTTAACTCAACTCAAATAAGAATGTAATAAGTAAATAGTGGATCAATCATCAGAGAGATCTCACAAAGTAACATCTGTCAAAGAATAAAGAAACATTGTTCATCTGCAGACTTGGTGATTCACTGGAAGAAGTTCAAGAATTTGATCATGCCTCAGTGATATAAATCAAGATCGTGGATTTAATCAAGTGACAGAGATCTCGTCAGGGTATCATTTATTACAAGGATTCAATCAGAACAACAAAGTCAAGACATGAAGAAACGTCACGAAAGTTAGTCACTCATGAACCAGACAGTACATCGAGTGTCAGCATTGAAGTGGCGGAATTGATTCATAAGTCTCAGTGACTTTCAGAAGATTGTCAGAAGAATGGATGCTGCTCAGGGTTAGTATTAATTCTCTATTAATTAATTAAGTCATATAATTTTAATTATGAAAATAATTTATATCTGCAAAGATTAATTTATTTGATTAATTAAATTAATTGATTAATTAATTCTGAATTAATATTAAGGTTTTTCAGAATTTTAATTGGTTAAAATCTGTTTTAATTCTAAAAAGACAACTGATTGTACTAGTATGACAATCGGTATGACAATTGATAGTCATACCGAAAGTCATGCTAATTCAGTTGATTGTCTTGATAGAATTATTATTTAGATTAAAATCACTTATTAATTCAGTAAGACAATTTCATTTGAACTAATATGACAATCGGTATGACCATCAATAGTCATACCGAAAGTCTTGCTAGTTCATTTTAATTGTCTTGCTAGCTCTAAAAGATTGTCACACCGAAAGTCTTATTGGACAAAGGATTGTCATACCAGTTCATTGATCTCGGCTGTGTTGATTAAAAAGAAGCAGAAGCATCCAATTTACTTACTCTAATACAGAAAAGCAATCAAACAGAAGCCAAGAACAAAAAGAGAACAAGCAGCCAAATATTTCATCTTATCTGCTAATTCAAGATTACAATTTCTAGCTTGTAAAGTTAAATCCAATCAACTAGAAATCACTCTCTTGTTCTTGTGTATCAATCTAGCGGATCAAAATCCCTAGAACTTAATCTCAAATCGCATTTAGCATTTGATCTTTTAATTACAAAAATAGAAAAAGTTCATGTCGAATTTATTCTAAATTTGTAATAATTGATTTGAGATTAATCCCTTGTAACCGATACCGTAGTTGTAACACCTTTCAAGTTTAATAAAAGTTTTATTTAACTTGAATTTTGTTTCACAATTTTATTCCGCATTTTATTCGACTAAACGGTATTGTTTGCATTCAACCCCCCCTTCTACAAACAAATTGGGACCTAACAATTGGTATCAGAGCCTTCTGATTAACGTACAAATCTAGATCCTAGACTTTTGTGTTTCTTTCACTTCTTGAATTTTTTATTCACTCAAAAAAATTCATAATGACTACACAAAAAGTTGGAACCGTTAAAATTCCACTTTTTGATAAAGAAAATTATGTTATGTGGAAGAAGAAGATGATACTGTTTTTACAGGTTGCTATGACTATCAATTTATATATATGTTTGCATATGTTTGCATATGTTTGTACATGTCGGTATAGTTTATACTGGCAAGACAATCGGTATGACTATCAATTGTCTTGCCAGTTTTGAACCATATATATAATTAGTTTCATTTTATTATTATACTGGTATGACAATCGGTATGACTATCAGATTGTCATACCAGTTATAATTTTAATATTTATTCTATTGTTTTTGTTTATTATATTCTTCAGTATAGTTTTATACTGGCAAGACAATCGGTATGACTATTGGATTGTCTTGCCAGTTATAAACATTATATATATATTTCATTTTCTTTTTGCCTGGTATGACAATCGGTATGACAATCCCGGATTGTCATACCAGCTGTAATATAAAAGCGTGTGTGTGTATTGTTTTAAACCATTTTCAACAGTTAATCACTTCTAAAAAAAATTTCGAACAGTTTCTTCCTCGTTTTCTCTCTTCTCTCTCCTCGAACCAAATCAATAGAACTGCTCTTTCCTTGCTCGAGTTTTTACTCAGCAAACTGATTCATCACTTTGTGATATATACATACAAGTATATATATACAGAGGTGCTGTTGAATTTTTATTAAAAAAAAAAAATTTATTATAAAAAAACGCAAAATCAAATAAAAATCAGTTTGCCCCTTCAAATTCTATTTGTGTTTGTTGATTTTGAACTTTTTATTTTTATTTTCAATTTCTGATTTGTGTCTTTTGGTTTGTCAAAACTGTGTTTGTGAGTTAGGAATTTTAACGAGATACATTTCTGTCTAAATTTTTCGATTATAATTAATTTAATTCGAATTATTAAATTAATTTAATTAATTCGAATTTTCTTAATATTATTCTTAAAATTCTGAAAAGCGTGTGTCTTATTATTATTTTAAATGGCTCTCAATTTCCAAATTGTCGCGCATAATCAGGTTGGTTATTTTAATCCGGAAAAATGTGATGTTGAAAAATTTAAGCCATGGATTAGATTTTTAAATGACCATTCGATTGTTAGCTCTGCTATTAAATCAAATGTGATTTTAAACGTCGATCTACTTAGACTGATTTGCACAACTTCTACTGTGGCCGATGATTCAAAATCTTTTTCATTCACCGTCGCAAACACACAGTATGTAGTTGATGAAACAGTCGTCAATCGTGCGTTAAATTTTCCACTAGACAATTTCTATAATTTACCCTCTGAAAATGATATCACAAATTTTTTCAATGCTATTCACTATCAGGGGGTGATCAATTTAACCAAACTTTCTAAATCAAATTTGGTGTCTGAATGGGATATTTTCTTCGATACACTTTCCAAAGTGTTTGCCAACTACACAAAATCCAATTTCATAACATCACTTCCACTCTGCAGTATATTGGTCTTGCGGTTGTTTTCAATCAAAGGATCAATTTTGGCAAACTACTTTTTCCCATTCTCTTGAGACGTCTAACTTCTGCTTTACGTGATCATTCTACAAATCATAGGGTATCATGTTACTATGCTTGTTTTCTCATGCTTATAGCAGATCATCTACTCACCCCTGAACACAAAGCACTTTTTGCTAACTCTGCGGTAACCGAACCCCCTTCAGTTAGCAAAAAGATTTACACTCGCCAAGACACAACCTTCAAATTTATGCAAGTTCCAGTACTTGTATCTGCTTTCATGGCCAATTATATTCCCTTACCTATTTTCAATCTTCCCGGCCATGAACAGCAACCTCAACCTCCAGTGGTACAAGCCACCCAGGCTCTTCCATTACAGGTAGTAATTCCTCACTCTCACTCTCTTCCTACTTCTGTTGAAAGACCCCCAATGGTTGATAGGGCTGACCATGAAGTTGTAGAACCACAGCTTCAATCCCAGGTCATAGAGCCAAACACAGAGTCTCATTCTATCTCAACCTCTCCCCCACTGTCTAAAATGTTACCCAGAAGATTACTAGGAAGTAGTACATTGTTAAATATGAGTGAACCCTCAGCTCTGCCTCCTCCTAAGAAAAGAAGAACATATTCTGAGGCATCTGAAAGCCCATCCTTGTCCTCCCAACAGGACATGGACTTTGAAATGGCCAATGAACAGTTACTAGAGGCATTCTCTCAACAGGATGCATCTATTGAAATTCGCCATAGGGCCATGGCATCTTGTACTGAGTCAAGCACAATTCCATTACTCACAATGGAACCATACACTTCCCCAGATCATACTCAGGACACACAGCGAGGAGTGCACGTAGAGTCGGTTACAGTGCCTGCCATAGTTACGGCAGAAGAGCAGTCACATGCTTCAGAGGGAAAATCTGACTCTCCGCCATCTTTAATAGAGTCATTTTCTCCCCTCCCAGATCCAACACCTCTGGCTCCCTTATGGGATTCTCCACTCGCAGATTTATCTGGAGAAAGTGGAGGGCAACTCGGTCAATCTATCCCTGAAGCAATTCAGACATCTATTCCAAAAGATTTGATAGGTTTGACTGAGGATCGGGACTCGCGAATTCCCATTGCACCACCACTGACCTCTCTTGAAGAGGCTAGGGTGATTTTTAATGCAGGTACAGAAGAACAGCAACTGGAAGACTCCTCACGAGCAATTATATTGAGAGAAACACATGCACGTGAGATGAGTGAACCAAACACGAGTGAAATTCAGGTGAGAGCACACACAGACACTGATACTGTAAACCTGTTAGCTCAGATTGCTGCCCTAAAAGAAGAACTTGCTAAAAGCCAAGCTGAAGCTCAAGCATTCAAAGCACAAGTGGTTGAACGGTCTTCTTCTTCCACCTCTGTCAACAATCAGCTTGCAATCATAAGGAATGACATCTCAGATCTAAAGACCACTGTAATACCAAAGCTCAATTCTATTCAGGACACTCCAAATTTATCAGCTGATGACATATCCAACTTCTGCTCTCTACATACAAGAATGACTTCTCTTGAAGACCTCGTTGAGATGAATCATTCACTGGACTCCTCAAGATTTCTAAAGATAGAGACAGGCATGGAACATCTCAATGAAGGGATGAAGCACCTATATTACATGATCAAGAATTCTCATTGCCCTAATGAAGAACAAAGAGCTTATTTTGAAGGACCGTCTGGTGGAGGATCAGGCTCTGGAGGTGATGGAGGTTCCAAAGGAAAGTCAGTAGAGGATCCCTCAACTAAGGGGGAGAAGAAAGGGAGTAGTGCCAAAGGGAAAGAAAAAGATACCTCTGCTGGAAACAAAGGAAAGGCTGATGATGTCTACTACAGTGGAGAACATGATGACTTTGACATTTTTGACATTCCCACTGAACCAGTTCAGGAAGATAAAGATGGGTTATTTGAAGCTGAAGAGGAAAGTGATTTTGAAGATTGGGAAGAGGAAGATACAGTGGATCCTAGGTTTGAGAAAGAATTTCAGAAAGAGCAGTCAGAGATGCTAAGAAAAGAAGCTGAACTCAAGAAGGTCTCTCAGATCATTGACAGGAGGAAAGACATACAAAGAACAGAAACTCTTCAAAAGCAACGTCTTCATGACATTAAGGCTCAAGAAAGGAGAAGAGATGTCAGACTAAAGATTGGTGAAAAATGGGATGAAGCTAGGAGAGTACTTGATATGCCTCAGCTGAGCACTAACAATGATAGGCAGTTCTTACATCTTCTTGACAAGCTGGAAATCTCAAATCCTAACAATGACATGTACATGAATGCTATCAAGACTGAAGTCTCAAGGATCACAGCTGCTTTTGATAGATCCCTAAATGAGATGAGCATTTTTGTATATTGTCAGAGTGAAGGATCATTCAAGGTGTCACTTCATCTATTTGAGAATCGTTCTTTGTCAGAGATTTGGGTTCTTTTAAACAAAGTCAAAAGAAGCTCAGAATTGAATGAAGTTCTTCGAGAAAGGCTTAAAGAGTTTGCCAGCAGGGCTAGTCCTCAAGTGGTCAACAATCCTCATCAGGTGAGATTCTTTAAGTCTGATTGTCTTCAAATCTGTCAGCTAGATGTACAATCTCTTAAAGACTACTCAGCTAAGCATCTGGTCTGGATGGAACATCATTTGAGAACTGCTGGATATTCATCCATGTTGAAGACTCAAGCTGCTGACTTGATTCAAGCTTATTGTGAAAAGAATGTTAAAAGGTACACTCAACTCAAGAATAAGCTGAAGTCAGTTGGAGTTCAACCAGTCAGACCAGCAAGCTTTACTTCAGAAAAGGATCGTGTCTTTGACAAGGAATTGCTTCAAGATTTAGAAGAAGGTGAAGTCAGAAGAGAAGACAACTGAAGTCAATTAGCTCAAAACTCAATGTAATATGATTAGAGCTTTATGAATCAAGATAGTCTAATATAGTTATATGTTCAGGCTAGAGGAACATCTATCTTGTATTCACTTGTAAATTTCATTTGGAATCTGGAAAATGTTAAATATAATCCAGAACTTTTCTGCTATTTACTTTACATTACTGTTTATATCTTTTTCTTATTTGTTAGTTGAGTTATCCTCTAGGTATTTGTTGTTATTGTCTAACAAGCAAATAGGGGGAGATTGAAAGGCATATGTCATAGCCTACTCGTTTATTTGAGTATTTAACTCAACTCAAATAAGAATGTAATAAGTAAATAGTGGATCAATCATCAGAGAGATCTCACAAAGTAACATCTGTCAAAGGATAAAGAAACATTGTTCATCTGCAGACTTGGTGATTCACTGGAAGAAGTTCAAGAATTTGATCATGCCTCAGTGATATAAATCAAGATCGTGGATTTAATCAAGTGACAGAGATCTCGTCAGGGTATCATTTATTACAAGGATTCAATCAGAACAACAAAGTCAAGACATGAAGAAACGTCACGAAAGTTAGTCACTCATGAACCAGACAGTACATCGAGTGTCAGCATTGAAGTGGCGGAATTGATTCATAAGTCTCAGTGACTTTCAGAAGATTGTCAGAAGAATGGATGCTGCTCAGGGTTAGTATTAATTCTCTATTAATTAATTAAGTCATATAATTTTAATTATGAAAATAATTTATATCTGCAAAGATTAATTTATTTGATTAATTAAATTAATTGATTAATTAATTCTGAATTAATATTAAGGTTTTTCAGAATTTTAATTGGTTAAAATCTGTTTTAATTCTAAAAAGACAACTGATTGTACTAGTATGACAATCGGTATGACAATTGATAGTCATACCGAAAGTCATGCTAATTCAGTTGATTATCTTGATAGAATTATTATTTAGATTAAAATCACTTATTAATTCAGTAAGACAATTTCATTTGAACTAATATGACAATCGGTATGACCATCAATAGTCATACCGAAAGTCTTGCTAGTTCATTTTAATTGTCTTGCTAGCTCTAAAAGATTGTCACACCGAAAGTCTTATTGGACAAAGGATTGTCATACCAGTTCATTGATCTCGGCTGTGTTGATTAAAAAGAAGCAGAAGCATCCAATTTACTTACTCTAATACAGAAAAGCAATCAAACAGAAGCCAAGAACAAAAAGAGAACAAGCAGCCAAATATTTCATCTTATCTGCTAATTCAAGATTACAATTTCTAGCTTGTAAAGTTAAATCCAATCAACTAGAAATCACTCTCTTGTTCTTGTGTATCAATCTAGCGGATCAAAATCCCTAAAACTTAATCTCAAATCGCATTTAGCATTTGATCTTTTAATTACAAAAATAGAAAAAGTTCATGTCGAATTTATTCTAAATTTGTAATAATTGATTTGAGATTAATCCCTTGTAACCGATACCGTAGTTGTAACACCTTTCAAGTTTAATAAAAGTTTTATTTAACTTGAATTTTGTTTCACAATTTTATTCTGCATTTTATTCGACTAAACGGTATTGTTTGCATTCAACCCCCCCCCCTTCTACAAACAAATTGGGACCTAACAAACTCACTAGGCTGGATCCACCCTTATACCTCCTGTACCTGCATTTCTCTCAATTTCTCTATATTTTTGCATCAGGGGCTCCCCCTGGCTCACACACCTCACACCCTCACCTTCACCTACTAAGGTGGCACTCCCCTCACTCACTTTTGCCATGCTGGAAGAAATAGCATGCATATGTTGACTCTCAACCTCTCCTTTTGCCTGGGAGCAACCCAGCCTCTCACTCAAAAGATCACTCCATTCCCTCAAACCTAAAAGAGATTGTACAGTTGTCATGTCCTCTACAGTTGGAATTGTGTCAGTTAAGTGTGTAGAGGCCATCAACGGATAGGGAGTATCCGTTGAAGTAAAAACTGATGGCATCAACGGATAACTGCTGTTAAGCTTATCCGTTGAAGAACAACCACTTGTCAACGGATGAGAGATATCCGTTGAGGAAGGAAAAGATGTAGATATAGAAAGTGACACAATTGTTGAATCTGTGTGAATTGATTTTAAGTGAGGTAACACAGATTCATCAACTATATCTGAAAGAATTGGCTAATGATCCAACAAATCATCTAAAAGATGATGATCATCAGGTTTTGAGTGGGGCTCCTCCCTGAGTTTTAATGAGGGAGAATCAGGAATTGATGTGAATATCATATCCACATCCAGAGAGGGTGTTGGAGAATTTGAGGATTGGTGTGTTTCTATATTGAGAGAATGGGGCTGTGATTCCACATTTACTGGAATCACATCAAGCTGACTTTGAGAAGGCACAGATACTGGTGGATGTATCTGTGCTGTGTGTGTCCCTTGTGTGGAAACTAGGGTTTTGGCCTTCTTCTTCCTTGAAAAGGCTTTAAATGGTGAATGTGTGGCTTCAGTGTCCCTCCCTCTTTTGTTCTGTGTCCCTGGTTGGGGACTATTTTCAATAGTTACATCCTTTTGGGAGGATGCAACTAGGGATGTGCTGGACTCCTTTTGAACCACCACAGTCTTTTGAGAGACTGTGGCTTGGCTGGTTTGGGTACCACTCACCTCTCCCACCTTATCCTGGGGGGATTTTTGATGTTCACCCCTCCCCTCACCACTCACACCCTGTTTACTCCCTTCAGGGTTTATGGTAGTTGTTACAACTGTTGTCTTTTGAGAAACAACAGAGGTAGGTTTCTTTGACTTGACTTTGGAAACTTTAGATTTGGTGGCTTTGGTAGGAGCCTGTTTGGACAGAGACACAGGTTCCATAGCCACACTAGAAGGCAAAGAAACATTGAGGTTGGAAATAGTAGGAGTTATAGAAGTATTTACCTCACTTACCCGTGGTGCATTCATGATTGGAAAGTATACCAATGGCACCTGGCTGTTGAGTATCATTCTCAAAAGGTCTGCAAGGACCCTTTTCTCTTGTGCCCAGCATTTGAGTTTATTATTCTCATTGGATATAACCAAACCTTCAGCAACATGGTTAGCCAATAACATAAAGAATCTAGCATAGTAGATGTTGTGTGGTCTATTAGCTTTGTTACCTAATCTGGAACCTAATTCTAGCATAACACAGTTGCTAAAATTAAAGTACCTATCAGAAACTAGCATATAGAGCATATTAACAAGAGATGAAGTGATAGCATCAAAATTGCTAATCTTCCCAGAGAAAACCTTAATAAAGGCATCTCCAAGAAAACTCCATTCTTTCCTAAGGCCTTTCCTTCTAATACTACCTAAACTAGCAGAATCAAAAGCATAGCCTATGGAATCTAGCATAGCAGAGACATCTTTATCAGTGTGTGGTGTCATGGCATTATTCTCAGGTAATTTAAAGCAAGATTGTATATCATCACAATTAATACAATAGTCCTTACCTTTGAGAGAGAAGGCAATGGCCATATCTGTGGAGTTGAACTCTGCAGTTGTCCAAATCTCCTCAATCACCTCACAGTAGATGGTTGGGGCTTCCAGCATTGCATAGCTTAGTTTGCAGTTTTTGATGAAGTCCATCATCTTGTGATAATCAGAATGAGCTTCATTCTTTTCAACCAAGGCTATGAAATTATTCTTTTCATAAACAAATCTTGTTTGAGACATAATTTTGACTACTGGTGCCATTGTTGTGAGTAGAGGTTGCATAGAAAAACTTGAGAATTTTGGGAGAGAAAGAGAATAAGAATTGCAAGAAAGCGTAAAATGTAAATAGTAGTTCGATTGGGCTTTTATACTTTCTTGAATTAAAACTGAAATAAAATGATTAAATGATACTTTAAGTAAATTACAGCCGTTCAAGAATAAATAAAACTGTAGAAATTCTGAAAACTACCTTAAATACAATTACATACAATACTGCATATCTGTATCAACGGTTGAGTAAAAGAATCAACGGCTGTGACTCACTTATAGCAACTGACGTGACACTTCAACGGATAAGGGAAATAGTTATCCGTTGATGAATAACACCATTTTATCTGTTGAAGGATAAAATTACCAGAAATGTATTTGTCTTTCAACGGATAATTAATATCCGTTGATAGAACAATTTTGTCTTTCAACGGATAGAGAATATCCGTTGATAGGATAAGTCTGAATTAAAGCCAACTTTGTTCTTGCAGCAAATTTCATTTCAGGCTTCAAGACAGATTACATAAAAGACATGAATTATGAATAATTAAGCATACCTAGCTCACTTATTAATCTTGTGAATGTTGATTCATCAAGTGGCTTGGTAAATATGTCTGCAATCTGCTTTTCACTTGGAACAAAATGAAGTTCCACTGTACCTTTCATCACATGTTCCCTAATGAAGTGGTACTTGATATCAATGTGCTTGGTTCTTGAGTGCTGCACTGGATTTTCAGTAATGGCAATGGCACTTGTGTTGTCACAGAATATTGGAATTTTGTCAACAGTCAGACCATAGTCAAATAGTTGATTCCTTATCCATAGTATCTGTGCACAGCAACTACCAGCAGCAATGTACTCAGCTTCAGCTATTGATGTGGAAACAAAATTCTGCTTCTTGCTGAACCATGATACAATCTTGTTCCCTAGAAATTGACAGGTGCCTGTTGTGCTTTTCCTGTCTATTTTGCAACCTGCATAATCTGCATCTGAGTAGCCAATTAGGTCAAAACCAGACTCTCTAGGGTACCAAATTCCTAGATTTGGAGTCCCCTTGAGATATCTGAAAATTCTTTTAATAGCCACTAAGTGAGATTCTTTAGGGTCAGCTTGAAATCTAGCACAGAGACATGTAGAAAACATTGTATCAGGTCCACTAGCAGTTAAATATAAAAGTGAGCCAACCATTCCTCTATAACTTGTAATATCCACAGACTTTTCAGCCTTGTTTAATTCAAGCTTAGTGGCAGTGGCCATGGGAGTTTTTGCAGGTGAACAATCCATTAAGTCAAACTTCTTTAAAAGATCATAAATATATTTAGTTTGACTAATGAAAATTCCACCACTAACTTGTTTAACTTGTAAACCAAGAAAGTAAGTTAGCTATCCCATCATGCTCATTTCATATTTACTTTGCATTAATTTAGCAAACTTTTTACAAAGCTTATCATCTGTAGATCCAAATATAATATCATCTACATAAATTTGTACAAGTATCTTAGAGCCATTAACATTTCTAAAGAAGAGAGTTTTGTCAACAGTACCTCTTGTGAAGTGATTATCTAGAAGGAATTTTGACAAAGTCTCATACCAGGCTCTAGGTGCTTGCTTTAGTCCATAAAGTGCTTTCAACAGATAATACACATAGTCTGGAAAAATTGGATCTTCAAATCCTGGAGGTTGGCTTACATAAACTTCTTCCTCCAATTCCCCATTTAGAAATGCACTCTTGACATCCATCTGATAGACTTTGAAATTGGCATTAGCTGCATAGGCTAGAAAGATTCTGATGGCTTCAAGTCTGGCAACTGGAGCAAATGTTTCATCAAAATCTATTCCCTCTTGTTGAGAATAGCCTTTAGCAACCAATCTGGCTTTATTCCTTATGACAATGCCATTTTCATCTATCTTGTTTCTGAATACCCATTTTGTGTCAATAGAACTCTTGTTCTTTGGCTTGGGCACCAGCTTCCATACTTTGTTTCTTTCAAATTGGTTTAGCTCCTCTTGCATTGCTAAAATCCAATCTGGATCCAATAGAGCTTCTTCCACTCTCTTAGGTTCCTCCTGTGATAGAAAGCTACTGTACAGACATTCATCTTGAGTAGCCCTTCTAGTTTGTACTTTAGATGTAGCATCACCAATGATCAATTCAAAAGGGTGATTCTTGGTCCATTTCCTTTGAGGTGGTAGATTAGCTCTAGATGAGGTTACCTCAGTATTGTCATGATGTGAGATAGAATGTTGATTGATTGAAACTCCCCCTGAGTTGCTGATCCTTTAAAGGAATTGAGAGTTCTATCAACTGATGAAGTGAATTGATTATCCGTTGACAGACTGTGATCAACGGATGCTTCATTATGAACTTCAACGGATGATGCACTTTGTCTTTCAACGGATGCTGCATTGCTTCTATCAACGGAAGCTGAATTATGACTTTCAACGGATGCAGCATTATGTGCATTATCCAAAGGCAGATCCTGAATTCTTCTTGAGATGCCTTCTTCATCATTCTCTTCTTCACTGTCATCACAATATATCTCAATGTTGTCAAATTTGAGTCCTTCATGATGTCCCTCATCTGCTAGTCCATCAATCCTTTTATCATCAAACACAACATGCACAGATTCCATGACAATGTTGGTTCTTAGATTGTAGACCCTATATGATTTCCCAGCAGAATAACCAACAAATATTCCTTCATCAGCCTTTGCATCAAACTTTCCTTTGTGATCAGATTGATTCCTTAAGATGTAACATTTGCAACCAAAGACATGCAGAAAGTTTAAGGTTGGTTTCCTTCTCTTGAATAATTGATAGGGAGTCATGCATTTTGCTTGATTAATTAGAGAAATATTCTGAGTGTAACATGCACAGTTAACAGCCTCAGCCCAAAAGTAGGTTGGGAGTTTTGACTCTTCAAGCATTATCCTTGCAGCTTCAATTAGTGATCTGTTCTTCCTTTCCACCACACCATTTTGTTGTGGGGTTCTTGGAGCTGAGAACTCATGCATGATCCCATTTTCTTCACAGAACAACTTCATGGTTGAATTCTTGAACTCAGTTCCATTGTCACTCCTAATATTCCTTACTTTGAAATCAGGATGATTATTGACTTGCTTGATATGATTGATAATGATTTCACTAGCTTCATCCTTTGATCCAAGAAAGTAGACCCATGAAAACTTAGAAAAATAATCAACAATCACTAGGCAGTATCTTTTCCTGTAAATTGACAATACATTGACTGGTCCAAAGAGATCCATATACAACAGTTGTAATGGTTCATCAATTGCTGATTCAAGCTTCTTACTGAATGATACTTTCTTTTGCTTTCCTTTCTGACAAGCATCACACAGTCCATCCCTTGTGAATTCCACCAGAGGCATTCCTCTAACTAAGTCCTTTCTGACTAGATCATTCATTGTCTTGAAATTCAAGTGGGACAGCTTCTTGTGCCATAGCCAACTTTCAACTGCACTTGCTTTGCTGAAGAGACAAGTAATGGATTCTGCATCTGTAGAGTTGAAGTCAGCTAAGTACACATTTCCTTTTCTAACTCCAGTTAAAACCACTTTATTGTCCTTTTTACTTGTGGCAATACAGGCTTCATAATTGAAGGAAACAGTATTCTCTCTGTCACATAGTTGACTGATGCTCAATAAATTGTGTTTGAGACCATCAACCAATGCAACTTCATCAATGATGACATTTCCTTTTGAAATTAAGCCATATCCCATGGTGAATCCTTTGCTGTCATCTCCAAAGGTTATGCTAGGGCCAGCTCTCTCCTTGAACTCTGTGAGCAGGGTGAAATCTCCTGTCATGTGTCTTGAACAGCCACTGTCCAAGTACCATAGATTCCTTCTTTGTCCCTGCACACAACAAAATCAATCAAGTTGATTTTGGTACCCAAGTTTCCTTGGGTCCAGCCTTGTTAATCTTTTTCCTATACTTCATTCCTCCTGCATCTTTTGATTTAGGTAACTTTGAGTCAACCTTGATCTCAGATGTGGTTGGTTGAAGTGTAGGGTTAGTCATAGAATCATTTAGCACATTTGAAGGATAAGGCATAGATTGTGCAAACATGTTATTCCACATAGGCATATTGTATGGCATATGAGGCATACTAAATGCAGTGAAATAGAGATTATTAAAATATGGCATGTTTGCAAAATGTGCATGGGGATTGTGATGAGACATAACAGGCATGGTATGCAGATGTGACATAGACATGTTAGGCATTGGGGGATTTGAAGGTATGGGAATATTTTTATCAGATTTGCAATTATCAGATAGGTGATTAACACTTTTACAATGTACACAGCTTTTTCTAGGAGCATACCTATCAGGTGTGTAATTGCTATGTTTATTAATCCCTACCTTCCCATTTCTTTTAGATTTTCTTTTGGTTTCCTTCTTGTCCTCAACCAAATTAAGCCTGTTTTTTAACTGATCTAAAGTCATGTGTCCTATATTCACCTGTTTGGCATCTTTGGATGTGCTGGCTCCTTCTTTGACAAAGTTCTTGAGAGTTGAATCAACCTTCTTATTGAGATTTTTATTCTTGAAATTACTTGCCTGCTTTAATTGATGAGCTTTCAACGGATGCTCCTTTTCTTCCTTCAACGGATAACTTTCATCATCCGTTGATTCCACATCCGTTGACAATCCATCAATTAAATCTAACTTCTTTTTATTTTTCTTCCAGGCATCCTCACAGAATGATTCAATTCCCTGGACCTTGGCAATTTGAATACCAACATCCCTAGATGTTTTCCAGGCTTTGATCACCTCTTGCTCACTTTCTAACTGTTTAGAAAGAATTTCTACTTTCTTAACAGCTTCTTCTAGTTCGCTCTCAACAGTTAAGCATTTAAGTTTAATCTTTTCAAGCTCAATTACCTGACTCTCTAACACAACATTCCTATCACTTAAAAACACATTATTTTCTTTGATCCTAGTGTTTTCTTTAGCTAGTGATTTAAGGGAAACACGTAAATGATATAATTCATTGGACATATCATTTATGGCTTCATTGCATTCATGTTTAGAAAGCTGAGAAAGGTCAGTAGTAATTACCTGGTTGCTTGATGAACTAGTTTCATTTTCATCAGAATTAGCCATCAGGGCTAGGTTGACATATTCCACATCATCATCTTCATTTATTCCATCTGCTGCCCAATCACCTTGAGTGAAAAAAGCTCTTTCCTTTTGTTTGAGCAAATCAAAATACTTCTTTTTGTAATCAACTTGCTCAAATTTCTTTTTCTCAGAATTTGGCTTCCTACACTCACTTGCAAAGTGTCCACTAATGCCACAGTTATAACATTTGAACTTTGATTTGTCCACCATGTTTTTGTTTAGCTTAGTGAACTTTGTATTTTTTCTGAACTTCATCTTTGCAAACCTTCTGGACAGAAAGGCTAAATGTTCATCAATATCATCAGATTCATCCTGACTGGAATTGTCTTCATCCTCAGCAACTTGCTCTTTACCCTTGCTTGATTCTGATTTGCTTAGGCCAATTTTGAGACTTGGCATTGTCTTTTCTTCATTCCTGGCTTCAACTTTCTCACTATCAGCTACAAGAGCAACTGATCCTCCCTTTTTCTTTCCCTTTTCCAACAGCTCATCTTGCTCCATCTCAAGTTCATAAGTCTTCAAAATTCCATATAATCTTTCAAGTGTGAAGTCCTTATAATCTTGAGAATTTCTTAGAGAAACAGTCATAGGTTTCCATTCCTTTGGTAGAGACCTTAGAAATTTTAAGTTGGAGTCCTTGACTTGATATACTCTCCCATACAGCTTTAGTCCATTCAACAGTTTCTGAAATCTGTTGAAGGTATCATTCAATGATTCTCCTTCTTCAAAGTGAAAATACTCATACTGTTGAATGAGAAGCTGTATTTTGTTCTCTCTAACTTGCTCAGTGCCTTCACAGATAAGCTGCACAGTATCCCAGATTTCCTTAGCAGTTTGGCAGTTGATGACATTGTCAAACATATCTTGATCAAGGCCATTAAACAGAATGTTCATGGCTTTCTTGTCCTTGTGGACCTCTTCAATATCTTCAACAGTCCATTCTGCCCTTGGCTTGGGAATAGACTGTCCAACAGTAACTGTAGCAGTTGCAGCTTTGGCCACTTTGTGTGGGATGTGAGGACCATTCTCGATGCAGTTGATTTAGCTTTCATCTTGAGAGAGAAGATGTAAATGCATCTTCACCTTCCAGTGATGATAGTTATCTCTTTCCAGGATTGGAATCTTTACACCAATATCCTTCTTACTCATGATGTTAGCAGAATAGATCTTTAAACTCTTTGTGTGTTAAGAGCTTGCTCTGATACCAATTGTTATTCCCAGTGGACTAACAATGAGATTTACAGAAGGGGGGTTGAATGTAAATCTCAAAACTTTTTCAAGTTTTGAGCAGTTTCTAAGGCTAAGTGTTTTAGTGAGCAAATGTGTGTGAATTGCTTGAAGCTGATATAGACAGATATATATTCAAACACAAATGTAAAGAGCACAAAGAACTTAAAAACTTTTCTGGTGGATTTGTTGTTCCACCAGAGATGTGTTATTTCAGAAAATCTGTGATTCAAAGAACTTAAATCACAGCTGCTTCCTAGTACAAACTAGATGATTTTCTCTCTGGATATTTCTAAACAGCTCAAGGAAAATTCATTTCTAATTACTAGCTACTACTTGGTTTATATACACCAAGTTTACAAGTGAAGACAAAGATAAAGTACAATAAGAAAATAGTTCTCCACTTGTTTCTATTCCATTTTTATCCAGTATAATATGGAATTATCTGTTGACTTTCCATTTTGAACCAGACTAAAAACGGCTGCTTTTTCTGCTGTTCCTGAAATAGGCTACCACATCTCTGTCAATCCCTGTGTCTCTGTCAGCTGCTAATGAACTAAGCATCCGTTGAAGCTTTCATCCGTTGATGCCTTATCCGTTGAGGCTTTATCCGTTGAAGCCTTATCCGTTGATGCATTATCAGTTGAAGTCTTTATCCGTTGAAGCGCTTATCCGTTGATGGATATTATCCATTGAAGAATTTATCCGTTGATGGATATTATCCGTTGAAGCATTAGAGACATCCGTTGAAGCTTTGTTTCTTATCCGTTGAAGGTCTTCAATATCCGTTGACACTTCTTCACTTATACAAAATTACAAGGCATGTAATATTTACAATTAGCCTTCCTATTTGCATATCTATTAGTAGTCAACATGACTGATAATTTCCTACAACATCTAAGAATTACAACTTAAATCCAGAGAATGAAATGTGCTACAGTACTAAACTTATTGCTAAGTAAAGCTACTCCTTCAACGGATAGCCAAGATGGTCTTATCCGTTGAGGTTACAATCACTAGATTTCTACTTAAGTGTTTTGTTTAACTTATCATCAAACTAATACACATATTCCTAACAGAGGTCTCTCTCTTCTGAGAGCTAGTGGTGTAGGGCGTAAAGGATGCTACATTTCTTGTGTTGTCTCGAGTCATAATAAAGATAATGCTATTATGTTATGACACTACAGATTAGGTCATCCCAACTATTTTATTTAAAAAAATTATTTCCATCCTTGTTCAATAAAGATTCTTTGAGTTTATAATGTGAAGTTTGTCAATTTTATAAACATGTTCGAAATTCCTACCCTCATCACAGTTATAAGCCTTCTCATCCATTCTACTTGATACATAGTGACGTATGAGGACCATCAAGAGTTAATAACATCTCTGTATCTAAACGATTTGTGACATTTATCGATGATCATAGTAGGATGATCTGGGTATTTTTGATGAAGCACAAATCTGATGTCGCACATATTTTCCAAATGTTTCATAAAATGATTGAGAATTAATTTAAAACAAAAGTTCAAGTTCTCAAAACTGATAATGGGAGGGAGTTTTTTCAGTCTTACCTTGGAAACTATCTTTGTGATCAAGGCATTATCCATTTTAGTTCATGCATTGACACACCTCAACAAAATGGGGTAGCTGAAAGAAAAAACAGACATATTCTCGAAGTTGCACGTTCCCTTTTGTTTGCTACTCATGTTCCTAAACATTTTTGGGGGGAATCTGATCTAACGACAACTTATCTTATCAATCGGATGCCATCACATGTTATAAAATTTCGGAATCCATTCTGTATCCTTCTAAATTCTCATCCACACATCAGATTTTTGTCTCAAGTTTCTCCAAAAATATTTGGATGTACATCATTTGTCCATGTTGTTCAATAAAATAGAAGTAAACTTGATCCTAGGTCCCTCAAATGTATTTTTCTGGGATATTCTTTAAATCAAAATGGGTATAAATGTTATTCTCCCCAAACCAGAAAATTTTACAACTCAATGGACGTGACCTTCTTTGAAAACTAACCTTTCTATCCCAAAATTAATATTCTGGGAGGGGATAGTAATGACGAATATCAGTTTTGGTCTAGTTTTGTCCAAGAAATGCCTAGTGCACAAGATACACGTAAGGATCCTAGCCCCATATCAAATGAAATCAATCATGAGTTACCTATTCGAAGTTTACCTTCTGACTATATTCAGGAAATAATAGATGATCTCACTAATATTCCTTTACCTGGAAAATCAAAAAAAACTTCAAGTGATCATCCTTTACCTGAAAAATCAAAAGATCTTATAGTTTACTCTAGAAGACCAAAATCTCAAAATGAAATTAAAGACCAAGATTCATCAAAGCAAAGTCAAGAATTCAATCCGACCAGTCAATCATCCTCGAAAAGCACAGGTAATGCACTTCAAAATTCTGATTCCTTTATGTTCAATGATTTGGATCAGCCTATTGCATTGAGAAAAGAAAAGAGATCTTGCACTCAACACCCAATCAATAATTTTGTATCCTATGAAAACTTATTTCCAAGTTATAAGGCATTTGATACTAACCTAACAGATATAAATGTGCCAAAAAATATACATGAAGCTTTCATTGAACTTAAATGGAGAGAAGCCGTAAAGGAGGAAGTGAATCCACTTGAGAAAAATAATACATGGGAGTATGTCAAGCTTCCTCCTGGGAAAAAAATAGTGGGATGCAAATGGGTGTTTGCAGTTAAAAAAAAATCGGATGGGAGTGTTAATTGGTTTAAAGCAACACTAGTTGCTAAAGGGTTTACACAATCTTATGGCATCGATTATAAGGAGACATTTGCTCCGGTTGCAAAACTTAATTCTTTACGTGTCTTATTATCTCTTGCAATAAATTTAGACTGGCCTTTGCAATAGCTGGACATAAATAACGAATTTTTAAATGGAGATTTGGAGGAAGATGTTTATATGGAAGTTCCACCTGGACTAGCCTCTCCAAAAAACTTCGAAAAAATGTGTAAGCTAAAAAAATCATAGAATGGTCTCAAACAGTCTCCACGAGCCTGGTTTGATAGGGTGACCCAAGTGATTAAAAAAAAAGAATACAGTCAATGTCAAACTGATCATACCATGTTCATAAAGTATTCTTTTTAGAGCTATACTAATAGTGTACGTGGATGATGTGACAGCCTCAACCCCGGGGTCAGGAGTTGGCGTCACCAACAACCAAAATAACAAACATAACATACTTAATATAATCCAATTAATGTTAAAAGATACACACAACCCCGTGTTACTGAGATCTTTTACAGGTTTAAGTATGACTTAGGTTACAACTATTACAAACCAACTTATTACAAACAATCCTGACAATATTATCTTAATACAGCAACTCAACAGACCATCTTTGGTCTGACACAACTACCTCAGAGGAGCCTGACACGAAAGGAACTGGAGCTCTTCCCTGACTATAATGAAAGAGTCTCCTAGGCATCTGCAATATATATATATGCAAAACATTCTGCAAGGTTGAGCAATCAATTGCTCAACAATACCACTATATGAATAACAAGTAAAGCAATTTATGATAGAACAATGATAGGAACAGAAATCATAGCTTATTTACAAAAGCGAGATAACATTCATAAACTCGATATTCAAAACTACCATGCTCTGTAAAATAATATCAGTCGTGTGCTGTGTATAAAGACCAGAGTTCAATTTTAGCATGCTATCTTACTTTCAAATCATCAGCTACATACAAGTTGATTTGTTAAACAGTTTCAAACTTTAATCAATCAAATCTATTGGACGTTCAACTGGTGAAGAAAGCTGATCAGTCTATCATCACCGGACAGCGACTAACGGCCGTCCAGAATAAAGATTGTGTTTCGGAACTTGGGAGACTAGCTAGGTCTCCCCCACGCTGGACTAATCGGTTAAACAGTGTGCAAAACCAAATTAGCCTCTTACGCCACCACCTGCTGGGCCATTATCGAATAACGGGCCTCATACGCAACTCCAATAGATTAACTGAATTTCCTTTTTACCTATTTCCAAATTCCACGAAATAGGTGGATAAAACATTCCACGACAGAGGTGGATCAAAACATTCCACGACATAGGTGGATCAAACATTCCTCTTATCCAGTTTTCTGAAATCAGTTGTACCCATCTCATTTTAAAACCATTCATTTAACATCACACGTAAAATTGATTCACAAATCATTTCACTCAAGATAGGTACATTTCGAAGTTACTTTTCCTCAACACAAGTTTTAAAACAGTTATTTATGACTAAAGGGGATACGTCACTTAAAACGTTTATGTTCATATACGAGAATAAAACAACAGTTATCCATATGTACTGAACCATAAAAGAATGGTCAGGGGGACTTACCTTGCAGAGCTTTACAACTGATACAGTTTGACCTTGGACTTACTTGAACGCTCGGCTTTATCGCCTTACATTTAATCTATCCTGGATCCGACTTCAACACTCAGGTCCTTCGCTTGGAACCTCGCTGAGTTCGTTGACTGATCACTAGGCTAACTTTAGTCCGACATCAACTTTCGAGTCTTCCGACCAGAACCTACAGAGCGGGTATGCTTGACATATCCTCACTATCAATTCTACCCAACGATATCATAATTCGACTCGTAATTGAACCTATTATTGCAATACACATAGCAATCAGGGTTCATGTATTCAAACTCGGTTCAATAATCATTTTCGGAAAATACATATACTTGTCGCTTTAGAAAACAGGGTTGTCAGTTATATTTTACAAAATATTTTATTACAACACACCAGTAGGTTCTGCAAAATACTTACTTATAATTATATACGTATATATGTTTGACTAGTAATCCCGATAATCACAGGATATGTCCCCGTATTTTTGAATTTAATTTCCAAAAAAATTGGGCAACACCTCCTCTGTTTATCGGCATACCCGTCAAAACATAATCGACATCACCACAATCAACAACCACAATCCAACTATCACAATCACAATCCTAAAAAAATCTCGAGTATAAATATTTAACTACTACTCCGCTTCGAACTTATAAAATAAAATTTATACATTTATTATTTATTTATATTAGGACTCAAAATCGCATCATCACAGTCCACCGTCCGCTCGTCGAAATTCATCGCGGACGGCGGTAAAATTTTTTGGGGCACCCGCTTATTCGAGTTCCAACACGAAAATTCCACCGATTAGTGTAATGATTCCCGCACGCAAAATAATTTAATTTCACGAATAGTAATCATTTAATTTTTTACAGAAAAAGGAAAAAGAAATTAAAATTATAGCAATCAAGCCCAATTGCACAAATTCGGCCCAACATGAACACAACACAGGAAACAGAACAAGCCCAACAGAAGCATCACTGCCAACATCACACACATGCACACACCGCACATACACAACTCACACACATAAATACACGATACACACACATATACACATGATCACACACAGTGCACATAATCGAGCACACACACTCACCACTGCCACCACACCGGAGAACCGAGAGTGACAGACGGCCAGAAATGGAAGAAAACGGGGACCCAACTTACCGAAATTCGAGAACAGCCGGGAAAAAGGAGAAAAGAACGAGGAAGAGGAACATAAGAGGGAGGAGGAGAATTTAAGGGAGAGATAATAGAGATTTTTTAAGAGAAAAAGAGACAGCCGAGAGAGAGACAAATGGGTAAGGAGAAGGAAAATGAAAGAAATAAAAATGCTGTAAGAAAATTGATGTACCACGTATCTGTGACTCAGGACCCATGTTAATAAAATAGAAACGTAACTTTTGGGATAATTACGAAGATTCTGAGGCTCGGTTTACCCCGAAACTTACAATTAACGACCCTTGTTGCGTTAAAAATAAATTCAGAAAATCATCAAAATAGTTTTAAAATGTTATAAATATCCTGAAGTTAATTAAAACGTAAATTTCGTAGTTTTTAAACCATTTTTGAAACACAACTAATACCCGCTTTTAACGATTAAACGAAACATCACGCGGGTGAATTTAATCCCAAAATTTCCAAAAAAAAAATTAAAAGTCTCATAATATTATAAACTTAATAAAACGAGTTTCGTAATTTTTGAAAAATCCTGGAATTAAATACGGATTTTTACAAATAAATGTAATCAGAAAATCATTTAAAGATAAATAATTGATGAAATATTGATTTCTCAATTTTATAAAATCCTAAAAATAATTATTGAAATTATAAAATTATAAAAATAATTTTAGAGATAACCTAAATATTTATGTGAATAAAATTGCAACAAAATCACTTTTAAAAGTGAAACAAAACAATATAATTCAATAATTAACTACACATATCAATCCTATCCACCAATAAATCACAAATAATTAATAAAAACCAACACACAGTTGTCAAAACTAGTACCCATATTTTATATAATTAATTATTCAATAATAGACTTTTTAAAATAATACAGTTATACGAGTCGTTATATCCTCCCCCCTAAAAAGATTATGTCCCTAGAATCTGACTTAACTAAACAAATGAGGATATTTATCAAGAATATCTGACTCTAATACCTAAGTAGACCCTTCTATTTGAGGATTCCTCCAAAGCATACTCACTATAGGAATAGACTTATTCCTAAGGTTTCACTTTACGATCTAGAATATAGATTGATTCATATACATTGTCTTGGTTCAAGTCAAAGATATATTCTTTTGACATAAAGACGTAAAACACGCTATGAGTATGTTGCAGCTGTGGCGGCAGCGCCAACTCATAGGCAACTTTACATGCTTTTCTCAATACCTCAATCGGTCCAATATTTCTAGGGCTTAACTTACCTTTATCTTTTCAATTAGCTTAGACTGAAAAGTAACCTTGTACAGTGGCTTCTTATCACCCTCGGTTACTCAAACTTTAACTTCCACTCTTTCCAATTCTTTTACTAATTCCTCTGTGACCTTAATCACATTCAATCCTATCATTCTGCACAAGGCATATGTTACTACACCGGCTTTATTTAAGTGATCATTAATGGAATAATCAGAATCTTTTGTTAATATCAACCAAAATTCATATTTGAAAACTTATCGTATAGTTGCTTCCCTTCTAATATTCGTAGGAAAATTCTTGGGCGTTCTACATAGACCTTCTTAGTCTTTGAATAACTGAGGATGTTATCAATAAATACAATTATGCTTATCCAAGCACTCCTTATACACCATGTTCATTAAATCCTTAGAGACGACTGGTACACTTGCTAATCCACATAACATTACCAGAAACTTGTAATGCCCATATCTCGCTTTAAACGCAGCCTTTGGTATGACCTCAGACTTGATCTTAAGTCAATCCTCGAGAAATAACTCACTCCTTAAATTAGGTTATATAAGTAATCAGTTCTAACTAGGGGTTACTTATTCCTATACGTCCACTTGTCCAACTTTCGATAATTGGTACACAATCTCATAATTTCATTCCTCTTTTCCAATAACATCACCGGTGCACCCCACAGGGATATATCTGGTATGATCATCTTCATATCTGATATCTCCTGCAACTGCCTAACTAATTCTTTCATTTCCGCTGGCCATATAATATGGAGCATTTGACACTGGTTCGGCTCGGGGTACTATATCGATGAGAAATTCTATCTCATGATCTAAGGTAATCTTAGTGATTCATCTGGAAAGACTTCTGGAGAATTCATTCACTGTCTGAATTTCTTCCAACTTAGGTTCTTCCTTCTTAATATCCACTACATGTGCTAAATACAACTTACCTTCTTCCTTAATAATTCCTTTGCTCGCATGATAAAAAGAAACTTCTTATTTTGCTTGTGTTCTTGAATACTCATCCTGATATTAACTTCCATAAACATTACAATTTTTTTCTTCTGGAAATCAATCATTGCCTTATGATAAACACCCAATCCACTCCTAAGATTATATGAATCTCATTTAATTAAAAGTAATAAGTTAGTCGTAAAAAAATTTCTAAGATTTCTATAGGGTATTTAGGATAAGACTGATTTATGGGTACTTTATCTCGATCAACCATTTCTATAATTAAGGGTTCATTTAAATATTCCAACATTAACTGCATTCCATCCATATATAATTAACTTAGACACTCCATTGCAACTCAGTACTTAAACATGTATGAAGTTAAGAAAAGATGTACCGGGTCATGAGATATGGTATCTATTCTAAAATTAACAATCAGAGCCTTTAATACTACTCATGCCTGCTACAAAGACTAAGGGGGAGATAGAAGCTAAAATTCAATAATCTAAAGAAGCTGGTAAATTAAAGGAAGCTGGGAAATCTACTACTCACTCGGGTCAAATATCTACACAAATAAAAATCTCACAAGATGTTGGAAAAGACAGACTCCAGAAAGCTATAGAAGGACCCTGTCAAGACAAGGAGTTCAATGAGCTATTAACAGTTCTAAGAGTGTCTCTTCGCAACAACTACATCACTTATAAGAGAGCTTTGGCCAAAGATATCAATTTTCTAAGAGTGGTCATAGTAAAGGTTGGAAATATTTTGGAGAAGAGGATAGTGGCCAATGTCAATGACTGTGGTTCGGACTGGTGCCCACAGGTGTGTCTCTCAAATCTTCAAACCATGAGAGCATCTGAGCTGGATGTAATAATTGATAGAGTTAATCCAGTAATTCTAGAGGACACCCGATTGCTCAATAAACTCAAGAAAGCTCAGATAGCTGCTTTTCCAGAAGCCTATCTACTCCAAGTAAGGGGTGGCCTACATCAGTCCACAAACCAAATAGTGCAAATACTTCACAGTTCTCAAAAACTGTGTAAGGGGAAATACAAGATTAATTATGACATTGGAGACTAATCTCAAAACCAAGAAGAACAAAATAGCTGAAGATGAGGAGATGATCAGGATGTTGGAGATATATCTTCAAAATGCTGAAACCATGTTGCCAACCATTATATTCAACACAAGAGATGACCAGGATGATGATGAGCAGAAGAATGATGAGAAAAACCTTTTGGCTCAAATCCAAGTTAATCTTCTAAAGCAACTGGCAACAAAGTAGAAGAGAAGAAGCAGGATGAGAAGAAGAGGGATGGCAGAAAATGGGAGATCAAGAAAGATGTCCTACAAATCCAAATCTCATAAACTCAAACCACCAAGCCTAACCAAACACCATCTCAGCCAAACCTACCTTAAAAGCCAAAATACTTGTATAAAAAAAACTGCGAACACCCTACTCAAGATACCAATCATATCCAGCCATATCACAATGAAGAAAATCTCAAACCTACCTTCATTCAAACCTCCAACTATAACTCACTTTAAGTCTATTGGAAGAAAACCAAAGGAAATGCAAGTTGGTGCTGAGGTCATCTGGAATTGCTTCAATTAAACTGACTTTTTGCCTCCAAACATGTGTAACATAGATGAAGACTTTTTCCAACAATTAGCTAAATAAATTGTCAAAGTTTGGGTTGTATCATTAGCAGAAGTCAGAATCTACTACCATGATGGCTCCTTTATTTTGCTTAGCAGAACAGTAATGAAAACTTTCTCAACCACAGAACTAAATAGAGTGATCAGCTTGATGAAGGATAAGGGCACTAGTACAAGAATGTGGAAGGCTATAACACCCAAGCCCACAACCGAATGTGTATCAGACCCCACAACCCACCACATGTCAGTCCAAAAAAGCTAGCAATTTGGTACACATTAGTTGTTGACTTGTATCTATAAAGGACATAAAGACTCTTATTTTTATCGATGTGGGATGTTAAAAACACCCCCTCTTATAGGATCGACGTCCTCGTCGATCTCACAAACACACATACGGAACCCGAGTAGTGCCTCTGCACTTCCGGCCGGGCAGAGCTCTGATACCATTTATAACACCCAAGCCCACAACCGAATGTGTATCGGACCCCACCACCCACCACATGTCAGTCCGAAAAAGCTAGCAATTTGGTACACATTAGTTGTTGACTTGTATCTATAAAGGACATAAAGACTCTTATTTTTATCGATGCGGGATGTTACAAAGGTTGTTATTGTTAAACGCTCCATTGTTAACTGTAAATGTGGAAGGCTGTGTAGTATTAAAGGCTCCGATTGTTAACTTAGACACTCCATTGCAACTCAATATATTACTGATGACACTCCATTGTTCCATATATTTTGTTCATCATCAGAAGTGCACATAATTTTCTAACAGAACCTTTAACTCAAAGGGTTAAATATGACATTGATGTTTGTTTTGGTACTAGTGAAGGTTTGTTTATAAACACTGATGATCCAGTAAAGTCTAGTGTTGTACCTCAAGCTACAACTGTTGCATATGATGACTTTGTTACAATTTCTGATTCTTATTCAGAAGAGAGCCTACAAGAACCTGTTCCAAAATCTTCCAAATATAAGGTAACAACATCTCTAGTTCCATTCTACACCTACAAGAAGAAGCTGCACAAATTCAAGCCTCTAAGGAGTCTAGCTCATAATGCTTCTACTGGTGGAGAAGAAATGCCGGTTGATGAAGATGGGAAGGTGTATAGTACATCAAATACTGGAGCTATTCTATAGGCCCATCCTCTCTCTTCCATGCCCATGGATGCTACTACTTCATCTGCACAAGGTACAAATTCCGATTCCTCAGTATCAGCATTTATTTTAAATACTAATAATGTTTCCAAATTTCTATTTGCCTTAAATACTGATAGGAAGACCATGGACAATCCTTCTCATAAGGGTACCTCTATACATGTTATTATACCAATCTCTTCTCATCCACCTCTTATTTATGTAGGACATGCATATTTGAGCCTTTCTTGTGAGTTTGTGAGAAAAGATTTAGCGAAAAATAGAAATACTAAGAGATATGCTCCTGACCTGGGAAAAGGAGAGGTAGTTGAGAGACATGATTTACTTAATCCTAGTGAGCAAACTCTGAATCTCAAAAGTCATGAGATGAGTGGTGTGAGAAATATGAGACTACTTTAAAAGAACATAAAGATCTAAGTGGTTACCTATTTTTTCTGCAGGTGCTCAGAGTTTAATATAAAGAAATGCTTATCTTCAGCCTATAGTCCCTTAGACACACTCTGATGCACCTAGTGCATATGTTGATATTTTCCCTGCAGGTATTTACACTAATACTTTCCTTTAGTCCACTCCTATTATCACATCACCCATTGTTGCAATCCATGTTTCGCTGAAGATGAAGTTGCAGAACAGTCCATTCCAAATACTGATATTCCAGTGTCTACTCCAATTCCTGAGTCTCTAGCTCATTCAATGCAATAGAGGTTTTGGAGGTAGGTACTGATGTCCATATTCCTATGTTTATAATTCCTGAAGGAGTTGAGATTCACACCACTGATGATGCTGAATATGTTGAAGATGCTGATCTGGAAGTGTCTGAAGCTGTTGGCTCTCAGACTGAACCTCTTGAAGATCCAATGCTAAACTCCGATGCCGAAGATAAAGTAACACATAAGTTAAAAAAGCTAGTCGTTGATGATGTTGCTTCAGTTTATTTTGATGATGATGTTATGGATGATATTGATCCATATAAGATCAATGTCAATCTAAACTCTAATGAAGAACTTGATGACATCATATTTCCTGATGATATGCAAGATAATGAAAGAAAAATAAGATGAATGAGAGAGTTGCAACAGTGTCTAGAGAGTATTTGGAAGAATAATGGAACTCAAAGTTGAAGGATGAATATTGTCCTATTTCTCTTCACAATACTTCTCAGCAATTGCAGACATCTAAGAGACAAATCACAGATCCAAATGTACTTGCTCATCTAAAAGCCTCTTCTCTAATGGTTAACCATTCATTCTACTCAGGCCCGGACACAATCTCAACTAGATGCTCTCAAATATTCCTTTCATGAGGTCAAGACCAAAAGTGAGTATGAACTTCAGAAACAACTAAATCCTCTTGTTGCCAGACAAGATAGATTGGAAGTAAATCAAAATAAGATGTCTGGTCAACTTGATGAGGTTAAGGAGTCCCTGGAGCTAATTGTTTCTCCGTTGCTTGGTGATGCTACCAAAAAGGGGAAGATAATTTCTAAAATTTAAATACAAATAGATCAAGTTAAATACTAATGACATGGATGATGCTCTTGATGAGGGTAATAAAGGAGGTAAATCACCTAGGGGTAATAAGGGTGGATGAGATAACATTGGCTCTAGTGGTGTTTCAAAGACCATTAACCAAATAAGAGGAAAATGAGGTGGAATAACTGGAGGTAGAGGTAAACAACAAGTCTACAAGACTGTGCTTACAAATAAATGACAAAAATTGTGACTACTACAACTGAAAAGGAAACTCTGACAGATACAAATGCTGATGAAGATTAGGCTGATAGGATGATAGAAGCAAGTACTGAAACTAATCAATTCATGCAGACTCTGAAGTACAAAGGAAGAAAGACAACTATCTCTTCTATATATAATAGGAGAACAAGGGGATAATATTTATGAGATTAAAAAGTCTCATTGTAAAGACTAAACTACCCTTATTTTTAATATTTATATAAAAGGTGTGGTTTGTGGGAATCGAACTCGAGATATTTCATTCACCTATACAACCTCATATCACTACACCATATTATCACATGTGCTTTTTTATCATACACATAATATGTAAGTGTGCTAAATGAATATTTTAATTAACTTTAAAGATAGTTAATTGAATTCCACAAAAAAAGGATAGTTACTTGAATATTTGTATAGTTAATTTTATAGATTTGAATTCCAGATATAAAGTTAGGCATAATACATAAATGGATTATTATCTTATTTAATAATCATTTTTTAGTTTAAAAATATATCTCATATATTTTTAACATATTTTTAATATAAAAAGTAATTAAAATGTACATATATAATTTTTTAAAAATATATTGAAAATAGAATCGCTTATATATAAATAATCTATATTGGTATTACATATTTAGATAATTTCGAATTATAATGAGTCAATGTATTTTAGTTTATTTCAAATTTGAAATCAAAACTTGGCTCATTGTTCAAAAAATACTCGAAATTTGACTAAATGACCCGACCGAAAAATCATCATCACATTCTACGTTTAATAAATTTAAATTACAAGCTCGGCGAAATATCTTACCAATAGTGTGAATTTTTTTAATATCTTATGTTAATAAAAATTAAAGTGTTTGAGGTTTTTCTTGGATCAAATCAATTGATTATTGTATTAAAATTACTAACTTCACTGGTAGCGCATTGTTATTTTTGGGATTTGTCTCGATTTTAAAAATATTCAAATTTTGATATGAGATCTCATGAGATTTGTTAAAACTATGATGATATATTAAATTGATTTATTTTTCATTTTTCACTTTAAAAGAACTAGCTTTTTAAACAGAATTCTTTTAGATAAGCAATATTCATTGATCAGATAACATTGTACAAATATTTTGAATTATTCAAATAAAATTTATATCTATACAATATTGTAGCATTTGATTCAATGCATTTTATATTATTAAAAGAAAAAATATATATTATTCAATAATTTGAAGGAATTAACCAGTTCAACTGATATTTATAAAATTTTATCGAATTGAAAAATATTTAATTTTAGGAGAATAGTATACAATGTTATCAAATTATTATATGAAGAAATATTAGAGTCGTAATTAAAGAAACTTAAAAACGGTTTAAATAACGATATAATTACATTTTTTCCTTCGAATTCTTGAAAAAAATTATGAATATCAATAATAAGTATTTAAAAATATAATTTATTTTTTGTTACAACCATGATTGATACTCGGTTGCGTAAAAAATAGATGGATTGTTTGTGAGTGATAATATGAATACCAAATATAAATTATAGCAATTAATTTATTACATAATTTTAATTTTTGAATAATTATAAATGCATGTTATTTAAGTAATCAATTGTCTCACTAGATGTTAATAATGATTATACATGTACATAAATCAGTTATTTAGCATATAAATAATTGAAACCGTCATAATTTACTAAGAAATATAACATACGATAATTTACATGCTAACACACACACATATAACTTAATCTTACTTTGTTAACAGTAATGTAAATAAAAAACTAACATTTTCCCATACATACATACGTTGAATTTCAAAAACTAACATTTTTCATTAAAATCAACTTTTATATTAACAGTAATGTAAATTTTACATTATTGTATATTATGATTGCAAGTCATTCTGACTTCAGTTATGCATTTTTTATCTTTTTAAATTGAGTAAGTTAATTTTAAGTTAGTAGTGAACTCAATAATAATATAGACCAGTACATATAGTTTATTTAAATATAATTCAAAATTTTTGGTCAACTGTGTATTCAACATATATGTTATTTTTTAGTTTTTACTTTGTAAACATACTAACGGCATTCTATATTAAGTTTAATCGTTTCGTTTTAAACTTATACTGACTACCCTGTTTATATTCATTCATTAAATACAAATTATACAACACAAACAAGAATATATATATTGTTTAATTAGCTATATTAGAAACGTTGTTTAATTTGGTAATGTCTTGTATGAAAATAATGCATATTGATAAACAATCAATTTGTATTTGATATAAGTTAGACATTTTTACAACATTTACAAATAAGAAAACAACTAAGAGCAACTCCAACAACCTCCTTGCATTTTCACTGTAAATAATATAAAAAAATGAACTCCTAATTATTTAGAAGCCAAAATCAAATAATATTTCCAACAATTCTCCTTAAACTCACTCTATATGTATCTTTTTACTTATTAAAGTCATTTATATTAAATAGACGGGTAAGAAAAATATAATATAATAATAGTTGAGGAGGGGGTATTTACTTCTAAAAGTGAGAAAACATTCGGACCTCCTAATGTCATAGAGAGGGACAAGGAGCTTGTTGGAGAGAAATTTTATCTCAATTTCCTCGAAATTTGACTTAAGAGCCTATATAAGGATAATGTTGGAGTTGCTCTAATAACATTATAATTGCATGATGCATATAATAATTCTAGAAAATGACACGTATCTTGCACGGGTCATTTATGCTAGTATATTATAAAGATCCAAAACTTCAAGCATTTGATGCTGAAGTAGCTTAAAGAGTGTTTGAAAGATATTTTCTAGATGTTGATATTAAACAGGTCAGGCAGTTGGAAGAAAATTTCAAATTGCTAAAAGCTGGAACTGCAAATACTGATGCTGATTTAATATCTACTGATATTCCAAAGGTGGCGAGATTTAAGGAGAAAGGAATAATGATCAAAGATATCATTCAATATTCAGTTGCTGAAAGACCTGATTTTAGGTCTCAAGCCATTTTAAGTGTTGATAAAAGATATAAAAGAAATGAGAATATTGGTGAAATGCCAAAGCTTAATCTAGAATCTTTAAATGTTGATTCAAAGGTCTCAACCACTGTCAGAGCTCAAGTTGAAGATATTCCGGTAAAAGTTGATAAAATCTTGAAATCAACCTCTGATACTATTCATGTTAAGACCATTAAGGTAAGTTGATGCCTCTATCAGACCAACCTCTGATACTACTGATGTTGGAAGACAAATTAGAGCTAAAAGTCAATAAAGACACTAGTTATATTATGTACAAAAAGGTTAAAATGGGAAAAAATTGGTATGATTATGTTAATAGCTATATTGTTCCTCCATTAAGGCATCGAAGTTTGAAGAAAATAAGAAGCTTGTGTGAAAAGATAAGACATCTGCTCCAAATAGAGACACTGGTTTAGTCAAGAATATTTACAGTGGAGGAACTCAAGCTAGAGAAACTGGTTAGAGAGGTGGTCTTGGTCATAAGAAGGTTGGAGTATACAAATGAGATGCTTTGAAATTCTAGGACACAAATTCACTGACTGAAATTGGTGAAGATGTGAAGTTTCAGGATCTACAGAAGATAATCTTTGTTTAGGTTGTTCATTATAAATTTTATGGTGACAAGCCCAAAGAAAAATTGTTATATTTTCTTGATTCTAGCAAAAGGCTAAGGGTATCACAGGAAGAAATGCTGGACAAATCCTAGCAAGAACTTGAATACCTTGTCTGCATGCTTACGGTCAAAAGTTTGACTACTAAAAGGTGGTCTAAATTTTTGAAAGAGTTGGTACACAAGAAGCAGATAAGTATGTCAAAATCTAAGTTCATTCTAAAGTATATACCGAAGGACAACTCATTTGTTGTTATGCCTAAGAGAGGAGCACAACTAATTGAACAGTTTGATTTTAAACTGATTTCTTTCAGTCCTGATGCAAAAGATTATGGGTTGATTCGATGGGATGATCTGAATCTGAGCAGAAGTAAAATTATGATTTAAAGGTTGCTATCTATCAGATTAATGAATTGACTCAAGAGTTCAAGGATGTCAAGCAAAAACTGGAGATGTACTTGAACATAACTGAGGAGAATCTATGCAGACAATTCTTCAATGAAGCTATATGATATGCCAAAATTTAAGATTGAAGTTAAAGTTTGAGACATTGACTGCATGTTTGCATACTTGTTGATAATCCTGCATTTGGGTAGTTTTTGACATCATCAATAAGGAACTTGTACATATTTTTATAATGGACAAGTTATGGAAGATTGTTGGATATAATTGATGATATCAACATTTAACTATTAGAATTTATCATCAAAGGTCTATGATTGGAAGATATAAAAGTTTATCAAGCATATCAGTATTTGACATATCTGAGTTTGTTATCAGTATTTACCTGTCAACATCTGTCAAGGCTGGATTCCAGGAAAAGACTGATTCTATTTAGAATACTTGATTTGTAAAAGATTTTTCAGTGTAGGACTTTATTTATTTGTAGTGATCAATAGTTGGATATATATTAGAACTCCTTATTTCATTTATATCATATCTTAGATTGATTGTGTAGTTGTGCAGAATATAAGCACATATTAGGTTTACAGTATAGGTGTCAATTGATATATCAATTGTGTAACCTAGTAGCTCTCAAGGATATCTATTTATCATTTGAGAGAGTTTTGTAATAGTTTTTATTATACATATATATATATAAACTGTTTTCTGTATTTTAGTTTTTAAAATCGATTTGATTGTTAAATACTATATTCACCCCCTCTACAGTATATCATAGGCATAACATTATTTTTACTAAACGGTTAAAACACTTTTAAATGTGTGCAGAAAAATCAAACGATAAATATATAAAAAAAGAAAATGAGTATTATAAGTAGAATAGATAGAGGTGATAATAAATATATAAAAAAATAACATTTCTTGAAATTTCTTAAAAAATATTCGTTTTGAAATGAATAAATTAAATACTTTATAATAAAATGGTTAAAAAAAAGTATTACATGAAGTAATGCTTCTCGTTGGAAGTTGACTATTCTGTCAAAATCAGCTCAACATATCTCTGGGGAAGCTTGTCTTATAGCAGCTAATTACAGTTTTCATTTCTCTGCGGTGTATGCTTACAACACCCACATTGCGAGGAGGACTCTTTGGTCTCAACTTATTGATCATAATACTTTGGTTTGAGATAGAGCTTGGGTCGTTATTGGTGATTTTAATTCCTATCTGTATCCTTCAGAATCTGTAGGGAGCCATACCCATTGGACTAATAGTATGACGGATTTTCAGGAATGTCTTCAACAACTCGGCCTTTCAGATCTTCAGTCTATTGGATCAAAGCTCACGTGTAAGAATAGTTCTATAAACCCTAATTTGAGGAGGAAACTGGACCGTGTTTTAGTGAATGGCACTTGGTTAGCGGATTTCCCGCTATTACTTGCGGATTTCCTCCCTCGTGGTATTTCTGACCACTCTCCTAGTGTCGTAACACTTGGAACCCGTTTGCCTAGATTGCAACGGCCTTTTCAGCTTTTTCATCATCTTCTAGAGCATATAAACTTCTTGTCTAAGGTTCAAAATGCTTGGTCAGTTTAGATCATAGGAGATTCTTGGTTTGTTTTAACCTCGAAGCTTAAAAGAGTAAAACTTGCCTTGAAAAGAATGAATACCCAGCAGGGGAACCTTCATGAGGCTGTTGCTAACTGCATAACTGCTCTCTACATTTTCCAACTTGCACTTCCGGTAGTTCCATCCTCTCAGCCGTGCCTTGAAGAGGAAACTCTTATCACTGATCTTAACAAGGCTCTCTCAGATAAGAAACTCTTCTTAGAAAAAAAAGCTAGGATAAAGTGGCTTAAATTGGGTGATGAGAACAATAAGTTCTTTTTTAATTCTTGCAAAGGTCGGTGGAATAAAAACAAATTGCTTTTATAAACCGATGGAGAGGGTATTATTCAGACCATGCATGAAATTATCTCTAAAACTGCTGTCAATTTTTTCCAAGATCTTTTAGGTAGTTCAAAAGTTGTGGACCAGTTCCCGGAAGATCTTGACCTGCCTTCCCTCACAGAGGAACAACATATGCATCTCGATAGGCCTTTCTCCCATGAAGATATTTTCCAAACTTTTAAGAACATGGCTACTAATAAAAGTCCTGGGCCAGATGGGTTTCCCCCAGAGTTTTTCATTAAAGCATGGTGCGTCATTGGAGAAGATGTAATCAGAGGCATCCAATCATTTTTCTCAGATCTTTCACTCCCTCGTATAATTAACTCCAATGCTATTTCTCTAATTCCAAAGAGTGAGAGCGCATCACATATGCATCAGTTTCATCCTATTTCCTGTTGTAATGTGATTTATAAGTGTATATCCAAACTTCCGGCTTCTCGCATCAAGAACATCCTGCCCAATATTATTTTTGAATCTCAATCAGCTTTCATCCCCAACCGCATTATTGGTGATAATATAATGTTGGCCCAAGGTCTCTGCAGAAATTACCACTCAAACTCTGGCTCTCCTAGATGTTCTTTCAAGCTTGACATCTCCAAAGCCTTTGACACTCTAAACTAGTCTATCATGTTCAAAACTCTTGAAGCTTTAGGGTTTCCGGTGCGCTTTATCTCTTGGATTAAAACCTGCATCACCACTGCAATGCTATCAGTAAAGGTAAACATATCTCTTGAAGGGTATTTTAATGCAAAATCAGGGCTTCGCCAAGGAGACCCGCTCTCTCCTTATCTTTTTGTCATAGCTATGGAGATTTTTCGGCTTGTATCAAGAAATGCACCTGTGTTAATGATTTTAAGTTCCACTAGGGTACAAAGCAGGTGAACCTCACTCATCTAACTTTTGCTGATGATGTTTTAATATTTTGCTACGGCAATGATGGATCCATTTTTCATTTAATGAAGAGCATAAACTTATTCCCGGGTATGTCTGATCTCAAGCTCAACCATTCAAAATGCTCATTTTTTTCTGCAATGTTGCTCCCGAGATTGTGGTTAACACTCTCACGCTAACAGGCTTTCAGAGAGGTTTCCTACCCATTACCTACTTCAGACTCCCACTCTTATCCACTAAGCTAAAGGCTAGAGACTGCCAACCTCTTGTTTATAAGCTATGCAGAAAGATAGAAGTATGGACTTGTCATTTTCTGAGCTTTGCTAGCCGTCTTCAGCTGCTAATATCTGTTATTTTCAGTATTATTGGGTATTGGGCATCTTATCTTTTCTTTCCCAAAGGTATTTTAGAAAGGATCCAGAGTGTTATGGGAAATTTTCTTTGGGGAGGTACTTTGAGCAAGAAGAACCATAAGGTTTCATGGACGGAATGCTGCACCCCAATTGCTGAAGGAGGCTTGGGCATTAAAAACTTAACCTCGTGGAATCAGGCAGCTATTCTGTTTCATCTTTGGAGGATTATTAACCCATCGGTCTCTTCACTTTGGATTCATTGGATTCGCCTATTCTAGCTGAGAAATAAAGGGTTCTGGACTATGAAATCTAGTTCGTATTGCTTCTGGGCAGTAAAAAAAATCTTGGATTCCCGCCACTTAGCTTTGCAGTTTATTAAATATAGAGTTTGCATAAACTCTAACTTCTTACTTTGACATGATCCTTGGCTCCGTAATACCCCCCTCATTTCCCAATTTGACCGGGGATTCTCGTCGGTTATTCAATCCCACTCTATGGAAAAACTCAACACAATCATGGAGGAAAATGTTTGGATCACCCCTGCTACAAATCACTTGTGAGCTTTAGAATTTAGACAGCGAATTCGTGAAATAAATTTTCAATCTGTAGATGAAATCACTTGGGCTGGCTTAACGAACATAAAAGTTTAAGACATATGGGAGGCTACTCGAGAATATGGAATACCTTCGCCTTGGCTAAAAGCAGTTTGGCATCCTTTAGCAGTTAAAAATTATCGTTTGTGCTTTGGTTAGCTTTTAAAAATAGATTGATGACTAAAAACAGACTTTTTAACTTTGGAATTGCTACGGACCCCATTTCTGTACTTAATGGGTTGGAAAATGAATCAGGAGCACATTTGTTTTGTTCTTGTAGTTATACAACTGCCATTCTAAGATCCTGCCGAACTCCCCTCAATAATCAATGATCTGATTTCTTGAATGGCAATTTCTTCATTGAGAGAATCGCCAATATAAATAAAATCGGCGCTTTCTTATCTTTATTTGGCTACTGCGGTTCACCCTATTTGGGCCGAAAGGAATCAACGGATGTATGGTACTACTGCGAAGCCTTTTCTTACCTTGGTGTTTGACATTAAGTACAAGTTAAGAAACAAGTTATCTAGCTGTAATATTTTTAAAAGAGCATTAAAAAAAATAGGGACCTTATTACTCTTTTATTCTAGACCAATGTTGGTTAAATATAGCAATTACGGTTGACATCTTGTTTTTTAGTTGGTATGATTAACTAGTCTGTAACTACTGTGTTTTATCTTGCATGCGGGGTATGCCCCTAATGATGTACTCCCTCCGTCCGGTTCGATTCTATACGTTTACTATTTCCACGTATTTCGAGACTTTTATAAAGTATAGTTTGATAATATTTTTCTCAAATTTTTTTTTGAATAAAAGTTTAAACATGAAACTTTTATTCTGAAATTTTTATTTTTTTAAAAATATTGTGGAGTTATGTTTTAAATGAGTATTGAAAAGCGTGCCGAAAAATAACGTATAGAATTCAATGGGATAGAGGGAGTAACTCTTTTCTTCTTACTACAACTTTAATTAGCAAAAAAAAAAAAAATTTTTTGGGATATAAAATTTTTCGAGTTGAATTTCTATTTTCGAAGCAAAATGAATTGAAAAGACGATAATGCGCTCACAAATAATGTTGATTTATATGCTTTTAGGGATTTTGTCTCTTCACCATCAAATTTGCCCTCAAAATTAAAAACATGTTCTAAAATAACATTTTCCATTTTTTGTTGCTAAATTTATAAAACGATTTAAAAGTAAAATACTAAAGCTGGTAATAAAATAAGATTCGATACAGCCAACTGTCTGTAGACTGTATATAATTGTATGTAAAAGCAGAGTGTTGATTGCGAACCCGACCCATTTAATTCAGTTTCTAGGGTTTCAAATCCTAACCCAACTTAACCAATTAGCTTCTGTGCTTCCAATCGGGTGCTTTTTGCCCCGAATTGAACCCTAATCCAGCTTCAATTCGGGTCCAAATGGGTCGCTCTCGTGCAATTCCCAACCCGGCCGATGATGATCCCAGCCAAAGGTCACTTCACCTCTATTTAATTGCATAAAGTTTCGATTTTTACATCGATATTTACGAATACACGCACTACTTGCATATGTGCGTGACTGTGTTGTTTTTTTATGTTTATATATTGAGCTCTTTTGAATTTACTAATACTTGTAGACTTGAATTTCCAGATTTTTTTTAATTTGCCTGATTGTTTTGAGTTAATTTTGTATCGAGAAATGTTTTTTTATATTCTTAGTGGCATGTAGTTAATAGTAGATCATTTTTTGCTAAGTTAATATGTTATAATAATGCACAATTTGTATTTTGGGAAACAGATTGTCGGATTCAATGACTAACATAGTTGTTCTGCATCAAGTTTTACATGTTAAATTTTGTATTTCACCATGTATGTTTACGATATTGTGCATTGTCGCCATCTTATGGCTTCTTCACTTTTTACTCTTTGATGATCCTTTTTAGTTGCTTGTAGACTGAATTTATAAATTTGATATCATAGTAATTGTCGGTTTGCATTGGCTACAGCTATCGATATTGGTTTGTTCTTTTTTCAGCTTGCTTCTTGAGCCTAATTTTCGGGAAACACGCAAATTTAGTACATTCCTTCAAATTTTAAATCTGAATACTTAATCAGCCTCCTTTGAATTGTTCACTTTTGAGTTTTATAAATTATCAGGCCCTCTGGACCAATATTAGATCTCTTATTTTTTTCTGTTGCTATTTCCTTCCACATGTCAAAGTTTTCTGCTAATAGGAAAATTTTCAATTGGTTGGTCCTTTATTGAATGTGTTTGTCTATCCTGTGCCACAGTGGCACAGGTTAAGGTACCTTATCCGTTAAGTTCACGGTTTATTTGTTGAACTGTTTGTACATGTAACTTTTAACATATTGTTCCCTCATATTTCAAAAATTTCTTTATACTCAAATAATACATTATTATTTAATTTAGGATATTGTTAATAAAAAAATATTTTTAAAAAATTGTATCTCTACTTATATATCTATACTATTATATTAAAGACGAAACATTGAAAGTTTGGTTGTTGGTTCTTGATCATTATTTTATATTTAAAGTAGGACACTTATATTATATTCCTATATTATATTTAAAAAAGGACACCTAAAAATAAAAAATAACTCTATATCTAGAACAGAAAACAAATTGTTCCCGAACACAAAACACACGCAGCCGCACAACTCTCGCATATCAATTGTCTCTGACGTCTGCTCCTGCTGTATTAGTACAACTTAATCCCCATCAATTATATAATCTCCATCAATTGTATCAATCGCTTGCATTAGCTGCCTTCATCAACTCTTCGCAATCAACGAATTACCCAAGTTCACAAACACTAGCATCGATTCTCTAAGTTCATCAAATTTTCCAAGTTCTCAATTCAGTGCCCATCAAATATTTAAGATTCAGTTCATGAGAACCGTCGAATATAATCCAAAAAAAAATTGTATAAGAGGGGTGCAAGGTTCAAATCTTACCAACAACATATTAAATTTATAATATAATCTCAAAATATTTTATAGTTCGAATTCATCAACATGTTAAAATTATAATTTACAATATATAATGATAAATACAACCGTGCATCGCACGGGTTATATACTAGTATACTATAATAACCGGAATGATGTACAATTTGTAGTTTGGTTAACCCCTCATTTTGGTTATCCCTTTCCATCACGACCATCGGATCTTCTTCATCAAATAATCAGAGCCATTGGATCCAAATATTAAAAAATTACACTCCACAAGTTCTCAGGTTCGAATCCCGTCAACAACAAACATATATATTATTATTTATTATTTATAAAGATACATATAAGTTCCCAGGTTCGAATCCCATTAACAACAAACATTTATATTATTATTTATAAAGATACATATAAGTTTTCAGGTTCGAATCTCATCTACAACAAACATTTATATTATTATTTATGAATAAGATCTCATCAATTATATACTATTATATTATTTGAACTTAACTTGAAATTATACATAAAGAAATTATAATTATACAATCATTATTTAGTATTTAATTATTTATATTAAATTTTAATAAAATTATATAAAATTGAAATGAAAATATATAAATATTAACCAAGACCCGTGCATCGCACGGGTCGTAAGCTAGTATTTATAAGATTAGGCCATATAGACAATTTAGTAATAATATCTAATAATAAATAATTAAGAATAAATTATGTATTAACAGATAGTTACCTAAATTTTACTGCTTAATAACATTCATGAAGTAGAAATTAAAGTTCTTTTTTTTAATATAAGAAATTTAAAGTTCTTTAATAATAATATTCATGAAGTAGAAATTTAAAGTTCTTAGAAAAATAATGTTTACATAGTCATTTAATTTATATATAACTCACGTTACTGAACGTATAAAATAGAAACACGTTACAAAAGTTTACGTCTAGAAAGTTACTACCATGGTGGATTAATCGTAAATCTCCAAGGAGCACTAACTGCATCTTAACCCGTGCCTTTGTGGCACAAGATAAACAAACCGATTTGAAGGTGGTAGCTGACCGAAAGAAAAGCCGGAAATTTCATATTATTGTGATATATATATTAAGTGTTTAAAACTACTAAAACATTAAAGGGTACAAGCTAAATTTGGATCCATAATTTTCACTAACATTTCTAATGTATTTTTTTTTTCGAAAATATAACCACTTGCTGAGAATCCCTATATTACAATTGTCTTTGGAGCTGTTTATATATTTTATAATCTGATTTACATTGTTTTCTGATATATTGAATTCCATATCCAGTCGATCAAAGAGAAAGAGGACCGCTTCAAATGTGGAGAATTTAGAGTCTGCCAGAACAGGTATTCTGTGAATGAAATATGTTTAAATTGATTCAATATAGAGTTTAATGATAAAGGGAAAAAAGTTATTGTCTGTTCATTCTTGAAAAATAATTCAGATTAGGGGTGTAAGGTGCGGTGTTGTGATTTCTTTACTTCGTAATTAAGTTTTTATTTTGAATACTAAGAGTTGGAAGAAAATAAACTATTGTTAAAAAAATTGGATGGCTGGTCAAGGGGTTTGAATTTTTTCTTGTTACTCATTACTTTGTTTATTGAGACTTCTGAATACAGTTTTTGATCCAACCAATGAAGGTCACCTTCTAACACCTAATGGGTGTAGGAGAGTTGGTTCCGGCTTTGAACCCTCCCGTCTGCAGTTTTCATATAATTTTTTGTTGGTTGTTTTTCCACTCGTTATATTGAGAGGGAGTTTCAAATATAGTTTTTGATCCAATTAGGGCCTCCTAACACCTGGTTTTAGAAGAGTTGGTTACATAACAAAAACTGTTTGTTGTTCTATATACCATCTATAATTTATCACTGGTAATTTTATATACTTTTTTCTTTTGGATTGTAATAGGTCAAGGGACAATTGAAGGGAAAAAAGCATTATACCATTGCAACTATTGCAACAAAGATATCTCAGGAAAGATTCGCATTAAGTGTGCAATGTGTTCCGATTTTGACCTTTGTGTGGAATGCTTTTCAGTGGGAGCTGAAGTGTATCCTCATAAAAGCAACCATCCATATAGGGTTATGGTTAGTGGTGTTACTATATTCTTTTATTGACTTATCACCTGATCTATTAAGCGGTACACCATAATCGTTAGTGCTTCTATAGTGAAATTATGTAACTCGAGTTTTACAACCCTGGAGGCGCTTAAAGGAAACTCTTTGTTTACGCATTTTAAAATTTATCGGTTATTCTTTAAAATTAGGTATCATTGTGAGAAGAAACTGTATATGTGTCTTATAATGCAGGTATTGTTGCACATATTGCACTTCCATGGACTCATAGACTCATTGTGCATAATATATTTCTGATTTTATGTGTGCATTTATTCGACGTGTTTCAATTTTCAATTTTTTCTTTCTATTCTTTTTTTTAAAAAAATTAAATTGGCAATTTTTTCCCTCTTAGTTTTGTTTTTTTGTAAAGTAATTGTTCTTATTACATATTCCCTCCATCCTGGTCTATGTGCAAAGTTTAACCTCTACAATTGTTAAAAACGATTGGATTGGAGTAAGGCAGAATAACCAATTGAAGTTAAGGAAGATTGAGTGGACAACAGATTTATTTTTACGTTTATAATAGAACAATAAATTGTATTGGGTGACTTTGGAAACGAGTAGGCTAAAAGCTGAAAAGAATCCTAAACAGTGTCTAGGACTTGCCTTCTGATACAGCGCCGTGTGATTCAAAATTCCTTGGTATATAACCCATGTTGGCGCGTCTCTACTTTCCCCGCTTCATTGCTTTGGATGACATTTTTACTTTTGCGATTAAGTCCTGTGTATAGAATATAGATAGCTATTAAGATAATAAGAATCATTCTTGTTACCACTCTTGGTTACTGGTTAGAGACTTAGGGTTAAACTTTATTCTTTGAGCCTTGGGTTTAGTCAAACTTATTGTAAATATTTGGCTGTTACTTTTCATATTTTGAGGATGTCAATTAGACAAATGTGTGCTTTGTCTTGTGAGTTGTGACTAAAATTTTCTTCTTAATTTTTCAGCCCTTTGTTTTACCATAAATTATGTTCGTTTTCTTCATTCAACAGGATAATTTATCGTTCCCTCTCATATGTCCCGACTGGAATGCTGATGAGGAAATATTACTTCTAGAGGTACATCTATATACATACTTTTAGTTAAAGTCCTGCAATTTATAATGGTAGAGTTAAACTATTGGTTTATTATTGTAGTTGGTGCATGTAACTTGCTCTTTTTGTGCTCAAGTGGCTTTGGAGCCCTTTCTGATTATGTCTAAAGAATTCTTCGGAGAAAAGGATTTTAAATATGTGTCCTGCAAAGATTGCCTAATATATTCTTGTCTCTTGTAGGGTATTGAAATGTATGGACTGGGGAACTGGAATGAAGTTGCTGAGCATGTTGGAACGAAAAGTAGATCTCAGTGTGTTGACCACTACAATACTATATATATGAATTCGTTGTGCTTCCCTCTTCCGGTACAGAGATGTATTATTTTTAGTTATTTTGTTAGATTGAATTTGTAATAACATTAATTTGCAAATATGCTATATATTCATAGGACATGTCTCATGTTATGGGCAAGAACAGAGAAGAACTCCTTGCTATGGCTAGAGAGCAGGGGGAAGTGAAGAAAGGTTAGTCACCCAGTTACGTATTGGAATAACTTTACATGGTAAATAGGTTGTGATTCAGTAATAATAGCATCTTTTGCAGTAGCATCATCTTCAAGCCAGAAAGCTGCAGTTCTACCCTTTGCTAGTTTTTAACCTTATTAATTGTTATGATGGCAATAGTAATTCGACAAAAGGTCTACAAATTGTGCTGGAAAGTTCTTGCACATGGGAAAATTCTGAAGTTAATTGCAGCAAAAGCGCAAGCCACAGCCATATATATTAACTGACATTTTGACTGTAGATGCTTACATTGTAAACTGAAAATGTTTTTTTTTAATTCTGGAATAATAGCAGGGCGGGCTAGGGCCAATTATAGGGTAATAATATAATCTATTTAAGAAATTTCTGCTGATCAAACAAAAAATTTGTATTTGACAAAGTAATTGTTATCATATTCAATTATCTGTAAGAAATTCATAGTTTCACTATCTGCTGTTGTGAGTGAAGGATCTTTGTTCGCTTTTTGTGTACTCCTGTATAATCATGTTTGTTACATTCTTCCTACTTCATTATGCTACAGGACTTCCAGTGCCAGGGGAACTTACAGTTAAAGAGGAGTCTTCATTTCCTGCAAGAGTCAAGTATAACCCAAATTTCCTCATATTAGCAGTTCTATTTTAACCTGTCACTCAATTCAGTCACTCATTTTAATCTTTCATGGTCAGGGTTGAAGATCAAAGCAGAGACATTTTAGGGAGGTCATTATCTAGCTTAGTTCCTGGTGTGTTTTAAATACTCATCATCATTTGCTCATAATTAGTTTAGTCATTTTCTATCGAAATACATTCATTACCTAAAATTGCATGAACTAATATATATTTGTTTGAAAATAAGAGGTCGGAACCGGTGCTGCGTCCAGCAATGGTAAATCATCCACAGGGGGCGTTAAAAGGGCATCTAGCATTGTACAGAGTAAAGTTGATTCCGATGGCCCCAAAATAGAAGGTAGTGATTTATTATTTATTCCATGTACAATCTTAATGTAAGTAAGAAATTCACACTAAGTTTGTATATGAGTGATTGGAATGGATGAGGCCGAGTCGAATGACTGGGTCACTTTGTTGACATCTAGATATGAATAAACCCCACTTCCTTTTTTGTATGAGATGTGTTTGCTAGAACTCTAATTATATCCTATATACATTTAGCGTTAAGGCAGTTAATGAGTTATGGTATGTCATTGTCGTTAACGGATCCCCACAGCTAAAATAAGTACTGCTGAATGTTAACGATTAAAAAGAACATCAGGTGTACAAGTTACTGTCGCCTGATAAAAATGAATAACTCTTCGGCCCCAAGTGGGTCAAGGGTTGACCTTTGTTGAAATAGGTTGAGCTGTAACTCACTAACTAAAGGAAGATAATTTTCTGCTGAAACTAATTTTGTTTGATGACCAACTCTGCCAGAACCTTAAGAGTCAAGGTGTTGGGGAAAACCACTAAATGGATCATGTATCAGTATCACTTTCTTACACTCAAATTCAATTAAGGATAGGAGTGTATCACCTTAACAAACTCAGCACAGTACAGAGCAAACTTACTAAGAGGCGATTAGGTGTCCATATTAATCTGAGTATTTGTGGATTATCAAGGCTCAAGCAGAAGGCCTTTTGTAAACCAAGCTCTAAACCTGTTAATTGACCAACTCTCAAAAACCTTAGGGTGTAGGGGAATGCGACTAGATGGACCTTAAATTATTTACATTCGTTGAAAATGCAGATATCTCGGAACTTATTCAAGCTGCACTGGACATAATGTTTTTGACATGATTGCCAACAGAAAACTAAAGTAAAATATCAACTAATATTTAGTGGTCAGTGTAGGAGAATTCCATTGCCCACCATGTGATATATGTTCCTGATAGATGGATCAAGTATCATTTATTCTTAATTTGAACCTTGTGACAGTAGGTAGTATAGGCTGAGCACCAGACAACGTATCTTCAACTGGGGGTTTAATTATGCGTGTCGAAAACCTAACTTGAGGTCATAAAGAGCTTAATTTTAGGTTCTATGTAACCGTTAAGTTATTTTCCCCACATGCTAAATTTCAGTACCATTTCTGGTTCTGCGATTCTGTCAAAAATCAAATATTCTATTATATCTCTGTAGTATTTGACTGTATTAACAGGGCAACTGCATGACTAGATTCTGATGTTGGATTCTTGTGCAGATAGAAGCGTTGGAGAGAAAAAACCTAGGATTTCAGGAGATGAAGGACCTACTTTGACAGAGTTAAGTGGCTATAATTCGAAGAGGCAGGAGTTTGAGATTGAATATGATAATGATGCTGAACAACTGCTTGCGGACATGGAATTTAAGGATACTGACACTGATGCTGAACGTGAAATCAAACTGCGGATATTGCGCATATACTCAAAGAGGTGAACAGCATTTATATATTTTTTTTACTTATATATATGTATATATAAGTAATATATAAGTAATATAATTTATATATTATTTTATTACTTTTTACCTCCAGATTTCTGCAATGTACCTCTAATATTTTCTGCAATGATCTGAAAACATACAATTTTGCAAACCCTTTTAATTTGGACTTATGCCTTCCAGTTTTCATATACATTTGTGTATCTTTTCTTTTTATAGTTAGTTGCAGTTTATTTTTATATACCTATTAGTTGCTGTGTATTCTATAGAAAATTATCTTAGGATCTACATTGTTTTTGGTTTGGGTTTTAGGGTACCAACCTGCAAGCTAGCCTACACTTTAAGTAATTTGTATAAGTTTTTGTACATTTTGTTTATAGTATATGCTGAGGGTATATTCTGAAATATCAGGTGTGCCAATGCACACCCTTGGCTGTGTGTGCTTTACCACTGACTAGAGGGCAGCATGGCCAACGTACAAAATATTTTATTTCACAGCTTTTTGTATCCCAGCATGTTCCACGATTCCTAACATAGTACATCTTGAAGCAGCTTCTTCGCATTCATGAGGGTTAATCATATTACATATAAGAACACTGTGTATTTTTTCTCAGATGAAACTAATTATCTGTCTTGTGTCTCAAGATTATTAATTATCTGCTTTAATTTAGATCATCTATTGATGGGTGTATGTACTTCCAGTATTACACAAGGTTTACTCAGTTTTCCAAAATGTGGACTTGTTTACTATTTGTTTGAATTTGTATATTTGAAAATACCACCCAATTTATTGGCACAAACTGTTTCAGTGTCTAGATAACTTTTTTTTTGAGGGAAACAGTGTCTAGATAACTTAGATATCATATGCTAGTGACTATTTTGTGCCGAAATAACAATCACCACTTAACATTCCTTTACTAAATATATGTTCAGTATTTTTTTAAATTTATTGACACCAAATAAGTGTGATACTTTATATTGTCTTTTAGTACAAAAGGTTTTTTAAATTTACCTCTGTTGATTTTGTTTTTTTCCTGACATAATTCATTTGTCTCCTTTTGTTTTGGCATTGGGAACCTGTGGCAGGCTCGATGAGAGGAAACGTCGAAAAGATTTTATACTTGACAGGAATTTACTTTACCCTGATCCTTTTGAAAAGGACCTCTCACCCGAAGAGAAGGAAATATGTCAACAATTTAGGGTGTTCATGCGATTTCATATGAAAGAGGAACATGTGGATTTTTTAAGAGTTATGATCGAAGAGCACAGGATTCGAAAAAGAATACAATATCTTAAGGTTTTCTTCATACCCGGGACTTTGGTTCAATAAGCTTCCTGTCTTAACATATCTCTATATTTATATTTATGTTTGTATGTATATTTTATCCTAATCAGTCATGCCTTAACATGTCCTCAGTCTTAGTGCTGTAAGTTTTTATCTATTGCTATGTTATCAATAACATACAAGAAACTTCTTCGGTATGGGTACATGCAAGTAAAGAAACCCTAAGTATGTACAAATTTAGTAAGACCGTTTTAATGGAATAGATATGTAAGAGAAATATTTAGTTGATAGGACTCGTATATATTTGGTCTCTTGTTCAATAAATTATAAAGTTTGCTAATTATTATATTTTGTTCTTGTGGTCACTTGATATATGTCCATCACAATTAATTGATTGGATACGATCAACGAAATGTGGGTTAAGGCATATCCTAAGCTAATTGCTGAAATTTTAAGCCTTTCCGTTCAGATTTTATAAATAGAGAAAACAAGCTTCTGTCACTCAAACTTGTATTTTATGCCTACTGTTCCTTCGATGCAGATAATTTTATAGAATTTTTGCAGGAAGCTCGGGCTGCTGGCTGCCGCACATATGTCGAGGCAGAGAGGTTTATTGAGCAGAAGCGCAAGAGAGAAGCTGAAGAACATGCACGCAAGGCCAAGGAGACTCCTCAAACTGGGCCAAGTGGTAAATTCTTGCAGAGGGCTAACCATCTCAAAGGAGAACTTGACAACAGTCCCAGGGGAGGTCCTCCTGGGTCAGGTTTTGATGAGTGGAATGTCAATGGGTTTCCAGGAGCTGAGTTACTGTCTGAATCTGTAAGTAAATGCATACAATTTTAAATCCCAGGCATGGTATCCCCTTGTTGGGTGAATTCTTCTGAATGCCTATTCATGCTCGAAGAACTTTCTTGACATACTTTTGTCATTTTTCTGTCTCTTTGTTAGATGGCTGAATAAAATTTGTTCCTTCCATTTATGTTGCAACATTAAATTGACCCTAATTATTACTTCATAGCTGCAAAATCTCAATTCAGACTGGCATGTCAGCATTGCAGATACCATTGGTTGTTTCTTTTACAACTGCAGTCTAACTGTGATATACTGCTATCTATTGTAGGAGAGACGGTTGTGCACTGAGATCAGGATCCTCCCTGCACATTATCTTAAGATGCTGGAGACCTTGTCAATAGAGGTAATGAAAGGCAGGCTTTCTCAGAAATCAGATGCACATGTACTATTCGATGTTGATCCAAGCAAGGTGGATAAAGTGTATGATATGCTTATGAGAAAGGGGATTGTACAACCGTGACAACTCCCATCCCCGCTTCAACGTTATTATTGTGGAATGCCATGAAGCTCGCATGTACTTAGCTCGTATCGAGCTTGGTTTAAGAAGGTTATTGCCGTGTCAAAGTTACAAAATACAACATTTGTAGTATAATTTTCAAAATCTAGAATAAGGTGCACCTAGTCTATGAGAGTGAAATTCTAGATGATAGGATTTGTTGTATGTTATAAGCAGTGTCAGTTAGTAGTGTAGCATGTAATGCAAAGATGTTAACATTTTTTACTACAATCGTCGATCAATCACATTCCACATATACTCATGACATTTCTTCAACAGTTTTAACAAATAAACTATCGTACCAGCAATGACCAAAAATATAGCATTTCTAAGAGCAGCAAAATAATTAGCGGTAAATTATAGGAGTACATGTTTACCTAAGTTGTATAATTCAATGCTAGTTTTTCTAATTAGTATTGTAAGGCTCCTCAGCTTCAATTAGAAACAAATTAAAACGTTTAACTGTAAATATTCAAAAACTCATAAAACAAACTGAATGAATTACAAAAACTTCAGAAAAGTATCCATAATTTATAATAATTTAGTTGTGCCTTAATTTAAAATAATTTAATTTATATGTACCATTACAATATTCTCCTTACATTTTAGGTTTTTTTGAATATCTTTTTTTAATAATTCACATTTAGTCAGATATTGGTAAATGAGAATGTGGTAATAATACAATTATATAAAATTATATATCAAAATCTCATTCTCATTCCCGTTACATATTTCGTTAAACAGAATGAAAATTCGAGTTAAATAGATTGAAAATTCAATATCAATGATCATATTATTGGGTCCATGTGTGCTTTCTTAAATACGCTTATAACCGACCCAATTTATAAGTATAATTTATAATTTATAAGCTGATAAATTAAATTATTTATTTTAAATAACTTAAATAAAAAAATTTATCCTATAAGTAATATTATTAAAATACTTATATAATTTACATGTATTTATATACTTAATACTTATAATTTACACATTCTTATTTTAAGATTTTCCAAACACACACTTACTTTTGAAGAGTTTAAGTTGGTTAAACATATCCAACATGGCTGGAACAAAAAATATTGTAACACAAGAATTTGAGTTGGAAATATATAGTATCTATTATTGAATAATACACAATACAATAACTAAATCCATAAATAAGTAGGGATAATGAGTTTAAGATATAAATGGGGGTTAGAAATTAAAAAAAAAATATAAAGGTCCAAAAATATTATATAAATACAAACCCAAGGGAGAAGGAAAAATAATAAAAGAAAATGCCTATTACAACATCTTTCAGCAGTTACAGTACAGGTATTAAACAATAGTGGAGTGGGGTCGCCAATGCCACTTGACTTGGTTGCTGTAGTAAGATATTTTAGAGGTGGACCCTACCGTTGTCTCCCACCACCACTGCCGCCAATATTACCACCCCCGCCGCCCCCACCTCCACCGCCGCCCACTCCCATCCCCATTTGATGAAACCCTCCTGAACCATACACCTGTCCTTGATTATTACTCCCATTCCCTCCACCAGCACCATTATAATGCTGATACTGCTGATGCTGGACCCCACCACCACCTCCACCTCCCTGGTGGGGCCAGCTCTGAACCCCACCACCACCACCGCCATCATCTCTCCCTCCACCAGCAGCAGCACCGCCAGTTCTCTCACCTTCCATCTCTCTATACTTAGCGAGATAAACCTTAAGAGGCTCAACATACTCTTCAAACCCTAAAGTAGTCATAGCCCACAGCAAATCATCACCGTTGATCGTCTTCCTCTTCTCTCTCTGACACTTATCCGATGCTTCTCCGGTCACAAAGCTTATAAACTCCGACACACACTCCTGCACTGTCTCCTTCGCATCTTTCGATATCTTGGCGTTTGCAGGCAAAGCCTTCTTCATTATTCTGCTCACGTTTGCTATTGGTAAGAACCTGTCTTGCTCACGCGCCGACAACTCGCCGCCGTTGTGGCCTCCTGACTCATTATCCGAGTCAGCCATTATTTATAGGTTTAAGGGGGTGGTGTTTGAGCGGAAAAGATGGGGATTGGAGCGTGTGAGTTTGGGAGGGGGGTGAGGATTTTTATTGTAGAGAGGTGGTGACACGTGGAGGGTTGTGAAGCCGTTTGTTTTGGTGATAAGAGGGTACTTACGTGGGAGTTTGGCGGTGGTGGGATGAGGTGAGTGGGGATAGAATAAAAGGAATGGTTGGGATGTAAGAAGGGCAGCCTTGGATTTACTAAACTAGGTAAAGTCAAGTGTAGACTAGGCTGGTAAAGCTTACAAAGTCGAGTCATATTGACCCGGATGGATTTGAGTCAAATCGAGACGACTCGAATTGATTGTTTAATAAAATTTGAGTTTGATCATAGAGCTAAAAAATAATCCAGTTTAAAAATTATGTCACACTCAATTCATAAAATAAACTAGTCGAGTTGTTCACGAGTTTTGAGCTGTTCATGATTTTTAAGCTCATTGATTTTTTAACGAGTTTTGAAATTTATCGAGTTTTTGAGTTTTAACGACCTCGAACTTGACTCAACTTGTAAAATAAACGAGACGAGTTGTTCACGAGTTTTCAAGCTCATCGACTTTTTTTTATATCAAATTTTCGAGGTTATCTAAGTTCTTGAGTTTTAATGACCTCGAGCTTATTATGTCTATTTAACAAGTTGTTGAATATACCGATTTTTTTAGTTTATTTGGTTTCTTATCAAATTTTTGAGTTTTGATAAAAATGGTCCGATTACATTATATTCATTTCAAATTCAATCTTAAAATATATCTTTTCATAATTTAATAATAACATTGTAATTTGGACAAGACTATGTTACCATTTTATAGTACAAAATTACATAAATGTAGACCTGAAAATTCGTTTGTATTGTGTATTTTCGTTTTTTTGAACATGAATCAAATATAAAATCAGCATATTTAAGGTTCATGAACTCCTGTATTATGTCGTTAGGTGTCGTGGTTTCATGTAAATGAATATTACTGGTAATTAAAATGAATAAATAAATAATATATAAGATTTTTAGGTATGATTTTACAAAATATATTAAAACTATATATTTGGATCATATTTATATACAATATTATAAAATTAAGTATTATTAAAAAAATAAATATGCATATATCTATTGTAAATACATATATTCATTATAAATATTAATATTTCATTATAATTTTTATTTATGACTTATACTTTGTGTCGTGTCTGGTACTTGACGGGCAAATACAAAATCGATACTGAATCTCGATCGTGTACTTTAATATTTGTATATTTTCGTGTCGTGTACTAAAAAGGCAAATATAAACACTAAATTTTCGTGTCGTGTAAATCGTGTCGACCTCGTATACAAAATTGCCCAGTGCATACAAATGTATATAATTAAAAAAAAAACAAAAATAATCGATTGATTGATGAATTGACTAGTCAAAAAATTAAACAAGAACAATAGTAGAGATATCAGTCTAACAATTTGAATTATTATAAAAAAATATCTTTTCAATTTAAATCATAATGTTAGCTGAAAATTTGAATTTAAGCATGTAAACATCTCTCATTCAAAGTCAATATATATAAATATAATTATGTAACACAACTAGAATTTTGTCAATAGACATCGGTTGCTCAGACGACCGATGTTAAAGTTTTTAGACATCAAGTTTTTTAAGCGATGTTATTTCTTATATTAGATATCGGTCAAAAAAAGTTATTTTTCAAAAATGAGAAACGTTAGTTAGACATCGGTTTTTTCGTATAACTGTTAAGACGAAAACACGCGCTAAATTACACGCAAGTATACACGTTCGCAAGTAATATAGAATTATTTCTAGTTCGTTCCCACAGAGACTCTTTTAGGCTAAGTTCAATTTATGCACTTATGCAACAATGGTATGACTATTATTCAATTCTAAGATGATCACAAGTTGAGATTGTTTATAACTATGAGATTATACTAATAAATATTAGCTAAGAGAAGTATAGTAGAACCTATACTAGCATGTCAAGTTCTAAACCCCTATATTCACTTTCGCTTCAATAGAGATTAACACGCTATCATATAAGTTTGCGACGCTCATAAGACGAATAAGCACAACCAATACTAGGATATCATACAATTACCACACACTAAGGTATCGAAACAAATTAACTATTGAAATCCACAAGTAAATCCACTAGAACCCCACGATAACGATTAGCCCATAACCGAACTCATCATCACCTTGCGTTCCGATGAAAGCATGGTATAATAAACTAAGTCTTTATAAACTGAATAAATAATCAAAGTACGTTAAACAAGAGTAATAGGTTCAACAAACAAGAAAACTAGCATCCAAGATTACAACTCAATTAAAGAATCACAAGTATAAACAAGCTTTTCTTCTCCTTTGATGTATTTGTGCTCATAGGTCTTCTCGCCGTCTTCTCCTTAGTCTCCGTTATATAAAAAACATCTTATTTAGGCTTTATATATGCTGCAGAACCATCCTGGGCCTTCAACAATCAGAATCATACAAGAACCAGGATTCTCAGAATTCGGCCTGGCGCGGCCGCACGCTCTCCCAGCGCGGGCGTGCTGTCCTCCTGCTATTCTGGCGCGGGCACTCGCTATCACAGCGCGGGTGCGCTGACCTACTAGAAAAAATTCTTGCTTCTGTTTTATTTGCTGATTTTTGATGGCGATCAACGAGCGAACATCCGAGGCACCTTCCTAACACCACTTTAGTACCAAAACAATGCTAAATCTCCTTTTTCCTTTATCTATGCTTGAAATGCAAAATATTACAAAAACACATCAAATACACAAATAACTTGAGTACAAAACACCAATTCAAGCCTTTATAGGACGTTCTAAGTGGACATAAATGCCACTTAACACACCCCCAAACTTGAACCGATGTTTGTCCTCAAGCATAAACAGACTCAAAGAACGAAAAAATAAAAATGCATGAATGCAAAGTACATGAATGCAACGATCCCCTCAGAATAACTACACCAATCAATGAGCAACATCTCAACAAATGCAGTTATCCGCACAAAGATCAATCAAATCCAACAATTCAACTCACAATCCAGAAATGTGCGTGTGTGCAAATGCTTAACAGATATACTATCGCCACTAGATCAATAATCGCGACTCACTACTCATCAAGGCAATCACAAGGTTATAAATAGAATAAACGCTAAACTCAAAATGACTGACAACACTTCAATTTTTATATCGGAGTTATACACGGATTCATGCTTTTATTGATAACACATAAACAAACACAAACATACTTATTTGATCGTGCAATGAGTGAGGTCCACAAAAGACTTATACGATAATACCCATATAGCGAGCGTTAGGTTAGTGGATCCTAGACTATAAAAGCCTTAGGTCACTAGGCACAAAGTTCCCTATGAACTTAATAACTCGAGTATTAAAGAGCCCACTCGTGAATGCATAACATATATTTCTTTTTTTTTCCATTTTTTTTCTCTATTTTCAACAATTTCTGAACGAGTGCGTTTCGCTCCATCTCGTTCAACCCTAGACTACTCATATAAATATAAGCCGACTACTAGCCATTTGACACCTAGCAACAACAACTAGCAATGAAATCCAATGTTTTTCTCCCATTTGTGAATATCCATGTTATTACGCCACTAAGAGAATATCATACATTCTAGATATAAACAAGTGATTAAACCTTGACAAACAAACACAATATGATCATGATCTAGCACTCAAGCAACCTATAAGACTTAGTGAAATTTTTATTGCTTCTAGCATGCAAATTAACTCAATAGGACTTAACATCCCTCTATACGACATCACTACACTAGCATTAATATCACAAATCAATCGGTAAAGTAAATTAAGGGATCATGATATAATGCATATGCAATCTATATGCAACATACTAACATGCAAAATAAAAAAAAACTACTACATGACAAATATGCAACTATATGAACTAAACTATCATGAATATGTAACTAAATGGACACACACATAACATATATTCCTTAACTACCACCCCCAAACTTAAAATATTCACTATCCTCAGTGAAGGTAATAGTAAGGAATCAGGCATACCTACTCAGAATCAGGATCATCACCCTCAACGAGTGGAGTGTCAGGAGGCGGGTACACAGAGTCCTCACCAAAAACTGGCCACTGGATGTCAACTCCCGTGGCTCTAAATGCTGTACCTAACGCCTGAGTAAGGTCCTGTGCAAACCTTCTATGGATGTCATGCATCGCATCCATCTGCCTCATCAAGCGCCTATACTGCGCTGAACTCAAACCAGCACTGCCCTCAACATCCTACTGCTACTGCTGTGAAGAACTAGGCTCACCCCTCTGAGCTCTCCATGCTGCTCTACTAGCCTGAGCAGAATCACCATCATATGTCTGATCAGCTGGCCGTCCACCCGACAAGTGATGATAAGAGTAATCGAGGCCCTTTTCATCAGGCTTCCCACCGTACCACTCCTGCATACTCAAAAGCGTAGAACTGTCAATAGGGGCACTAGGAAGCTGAAGCTGCTCATGTGCGGGCCAATGAACTCCAACCGCCACACACAGCTTCGTCATAATGGACGCATAGGGAATAAAGCCCGTAGTGCTGCCGCGCAGAAACCTCAGAATACCCTGATAAATCACCGACCCGAGATCCACATAATCTCCCTGAAGAATACCCCAAAATAACCGTGCACGCTCCACAGTAACATCATGCATGTGAGAAGATGGTATGATGTTTGCACAAATAAAAGAATTCCATGCACGTGCAAACCTGTTCATGCACGAGGCAGGGAAAGTGGCATACTCGTTCGTGCCTCTCTTGAACTTCTAGTGAGTCTCTGGCACACACAACATAGCAACAATCAAATCCAAGTTAAAATCATCCCCCGTCCTAGCATTCCAGTCCTCCTGCTCTGGCCTCCTCTCGGGCTGGTTGATCACCCTCCGAATAGCCTCAGTACTGTAATCCACCGTTAACCCCCTCACCATAGTAAAACCATTCTTATCCGCCTTAACATTTTCATAAAATTCACGAACAACACTCATGGGCACAGCAGCGGGTGCCTCGCAAAAAACAACCCAACCCATCTCCAGAATCATCTCAAGCAACATACCATCCTTTCCCGATGGCAGAAAACCCCTCTCCTTCGCAATCGGCTTCGTCAACAGCCTCGCATACTCCGCTTCAACCTCCGGAGTATAAAACCTAGGCCTCACACCACCAACACTCGAAGAATCGGTGGTGCTGCTGCTAACTTGGGTTCTTTGTCTCTTGGGTGCCATTGAATTCGAATAAGTGAGAATAATAGAGTGTATAGAGAGATTTATGTGTTTGAGAATTATGAATGTGGTGGAGATGGTTGTATGTAATTGTGTGTATATATAGGGAATTAGGAATTAGTTTTGGAAAAGAAGTGGGATTTGATTAAGGGAATAATGGGAGTAATGGGGGTAATGAAATTGATTTGGAGAGGGAAATATGGGAAATGGGAAAGAAAAATTCGGCTGGGGTTTATTTTATGTTTGGATTTTTCATTTTTCTATATTTTTCAGGTTCAGGGAGCCAGCGCAGCCGCCCCGCCTGGCAGCGCGGGCGCGCCGTGCTACTGGAATTCCAGCGCGGCCGCCCCACATACCAGCGTGGGCGCGCCGTGCTACTGTAGTTGAAACTGAATTTTTCCATTTTTTGACTTTTTTGGAGTTTTCTTCTTGATTTCTTCTTCCTCTATCTACTAATGTATAATAAACTTGAGTTACCTCCCAAGAAGCGCTTGGTTTACGTCACTAGCTTGACGTAGAATCCCGATATCAATTGGACAAAAAAACCGCACTAATCATCTCACGGTTTGCCATATTCCCATAGTAATGCTTCAACCTCTGTCCATTCACCTTGAACGCTTGGCCTGGATCATTCAAAAATCTCCACCGCTCCATGTGCAAACACAGTTTTGATAACAAACGGCCCTGACCACCTCGAATTCAACTTTTCAGGAAAAAGACGGAGATGAGAGTTGAACAAAAAAATGTGTTGCCCTGACACAAATGATTTGAGCACTAGACCCCTATCGTGCCACCTCTTGACTTTTTCCTTATACAATATATTGTTCTCATACGCTTGAAGCCAAAACTCATCGAGTTCATTCAATTGAAACATCCTTTTCTTACCAGCTGCATCCAAATCAAGGTTCAGTTTCTTCAAAGCCCAATACGATTTGTGCTCTAACTCCACAGGAAAATGACATCCCTTACCATAAACCAACTGAAATGGAGACATGCCTATCAGGGTCTTGTATGCTGTTCGATATGCCCAAACAGCTTCATCCAGCTTTAAAGACCAATCCTTCCTCGATGGACACACAACTTTCTCTAAAATACGCTTGATCCCTCTGTTAGACACCTCAGCTTGACCATTAGTCTGAGGATGGTAGGCTGTAGCAATGCGATAATTCACATTATATCACTGCATCATAGCAGTGAACTTGCGATTGCAAAAATACGATCCCTCATCACTGATATTGACTCTTGGAGTCCCAAATCTTGTGAATATCTGCTTGTGATGAAAACTAAGCACTACCTTTGCATCATTCATCGGCAAAGCTTTAACTTTCACCCATTTCGAGACATAATCAACCGCCAACAAGATATACTGATTATTGCAGGATGAGACAAATGGCCCCATGAAGTCAATTCCCCAAACATCGAAGACCTCAACCTCGAGAAGCACATTAAGAGGCATCTCATCCCTCTTATTAGACATATTACCCACATGCTGGCAGTGATCACACTTCAAAATGAACCGATGCGCATCCTTAAACAATGTAGGCCAGAAGAATCCTGCTTGAAGGATACGAGCTGTTGTCTTCTCTCCACCATAGTGGCCTCCATAAACAGTCGAATGACAGTCTCGCAAGATACCCTCCGTCTCGCTGTACGGAATACATCTCCTGATGATTTGGTCAGCTCCTTGCCCAAACAGAAATGGCTCATCCCACATGTACCACGTCACCTTATGAAGAAACTTATTCCTTTGAGAAGAAGACAAGTCTGGAGGCATAATTTTTCTCACAAGGTAGTTCACAATGTCTTCGAACCACGGTTCTTCCTCTTGCACCCTAAACAATTGCTCATCGGGAAAAGACTTATTAATCAATGTCTTATTCTGTGAAGCTGTACTAGGAACTTCTAACCGAGAGAGATGATTAGCGAGTTGATTCTCAGTACCTTTCCTATCCTTGATCTCCAACTCAAATTCCTAAAGTAAAAGAACCCATCGAATAAATCTAGGCTTCGAGTCCTTCTTCGAGACGAGATAGCGAATACAGCATGATCAGTGAAAAATGTCACCTTTGTCCCAAGCAAATAAGACCGAAACTTCTCAAAACCATAGACAATGACTAAGAGTTCTTTCTCAGTAGTAGTATAGTTCAGTTGAGCACCATTGAGGGTCTTACTAGCATAGTAGACCACATGAAATATATTGTTCTTCCTTTGCCCAAGAATTGCTCCAACTGCATAGTCACTTGCATCGCACATCATTTCAAAAGGCTCATTCCAATCAGGTGCAGTTATGACCGGTGCCGTAATCAAACTCTTTTTTAAGCTCTCAAAAACAGCTCGACACTCATCATCAAATTTGAAAGGAACATCTTTCTCTAAAAGATTGCACAACGGTTTAGAGATTTTAGAGAAGTCTTTAATGAACCGCCTATAGAAACCCGCATGACCAAGAAAGTTGCGGACTCCCTTAATAAAAATTGGTGGAAGAAGATTTTTAATGACCCCCACCTTGGCTTTGTCCACCTCAAGACCTTTACTAGAGACCTTGTGCCCAAGAATTATGCCCTGTTGCACCATAAAGTGACATTTCTCCCAGTTGAGAACCAGATTGGTCTCAACACACCTTTTAAGAACTGCGCCAAGATTTTGCAAGCACTCATCAAAAGAATCTCCGAACACAGAAATCATCCATACACACCTCTACATTCTGACCAATCATATCAGAGAAGATAGCCATCATGCATCTCTGAAATGTGGCAGTGCACCACACAACCCAAATGAAACTCTTCTGAAGGCAAAAGTACCGAACGAACAAGTGAAGGTAGTCTTTTCCAGATCTTCTGGAGCGATACAAGTCTGATTATAAACCGAATAGCCATCCAGAAGATAATAGTACTCATGCCCAGCCAACCTGTCAAACATCTGATCAATAAAAGGAAGAGGAAAGTGATCCTTCCTTGTGGCCTTGTTCAGCTTCCTGTAATCCATGCAAACTCTCTGCCCCGTGACTGTTCGAGTAGGAATGAGCTCATTCTTATCATTAGCAACAACTATGATGCCTCCTTTCTTCGGCACACATTGAACTGGGCTCACCCAAGAATTGTCAGAAATAAGATAGACGATCCCTGCATCTAGCCACTTGAGAATTTCCTTCTTCAAGACCTCTTTCATTATCAGATTTAACCTCCTCTGTTGCTCAACAGTCGGCTTGCTTCCTTCCTCTAGCAAAATTTTATGCATGCAATAAGAAGGGCTGATTCCCTTGGTATCTGCTATAGTCCATCCAATTACCGATTTGAATTCTCTCAGAATTTTCAAGAGATTTTCCTCATCACTACCTGAAAGGTCAGATGCAATAATAACAGGAAAAGTAGATGCATCACCTAAAAAAGCATACCTCAAGTGCTCAGGAAATGGTTTAAGCTCGAGTATAGGAGTTTTCTCAATAGATGGCTTGAGACGTCCCTCAACATTTTTCTATTCTGACATTCCAAGAGATTCAAAAGGCATATCCAACCTTCGCTTCCAAGGAGAAGCATTCAAATACTGCAACTGTTCATCACCTTCATCATCTTCACTATTTGAATTCCCCAACAAGGCCTTCTCTAAGGCATCAGAACTTAGCATTTGATCAAGTTCTGAAGTAACCACAAAATCGACCAACTCCACTTTTGAGCACTCCTCATTATCAGTAGGGAATTTCATGGTATTAAAAACATTGAACGTCACATCCTGATCCAGCACTCGCATAGTGAGCTCACCCTTCTGTACATCAATCAAGGTTCGTCTAGTAGCCAAAAATGGTCTTCCCAAGATTATGGGAATCTTTTTATCCTCCTCGAAATCAAGAATTACAAAATCAGTAGGTAAGAAGAGTTTGTCCACCTTGACCAAGACATCCTACACAATGCCTCGTGGATATGTAATAGAATGATTAACCAACTGCAAGGACATATAAGTAGGCTTTAGATCAGGTAAATCCAACTTCTTGAAGACAGATAAAGGCATCAGATTGATGCTATCTCCCAAATCACATAAACACTTATCGAAAGATAAGTTTCCAATGGTGCAAGGAATAGTGAAGCTTCCAGTATTTTTAAGCTTCATAGGCAACTTTTGTTGTAGCACAACACTGCATTCCTCCGTGAGAGCAATGATCTCTAAGTCATCAAGCTTCACTTTCCTAGAGAGAATACCTTTCATAAACTTCGCATAGCTAGGCATCTGTTTAAGAGCTTCAGCAAAAGGTATGTTGATATGAAGTTTCTTGAAAACCTCCAGAAACATCACAAACTGCTTATCCAACTTTTGCTTCTGCAACCGCTTAGGAAAATGAGGTGGAGAATAGACCTGTTTTTCCCCTGTATTACCCTCAGGAGGAGTGTGTTCCACAGTTTTCTTCCTTGGTTCCACTTCTGCTTCCTTCTGCGCATCTTCTTCAGCCACAGCTTCATCTTCCGAAACTTGAGATTTTTCGGGAGTTGCAACCTTCCCAGACCTCAATGTAATTGCCTTAACCTACTCTTTTGCTTCCTTCTTGCCTGGAACTTCTGTGTCACTAGGTAGTGTATCCGGTTGACGATTCAACAAGGCATTGACAATCTGCCCAATTTGATTCTCCAAGGTCTTAATAGAAACCGCTTGGCTCTTGTATATGAGCCTGAACTCTTCCAATTCAGATTTTTCATTAGCTTGACCTGTACCACCATGGTGTAACCACTGAAGTTGGAGTTGTTATCTTGGAGCACATTGCGGTTATTGAAAAATCAGGAGGGTTGTACTGCTTTGCTGCATACTGCTAATAAGGCTATTGAACCGTATTCTGAGTGTTGCTCCAGCTAAAGTTAGGATGATTGCGGTTGTTGGGATGATAGGTGGCTGGAACTGGGTGCTGCGACCCCTGAAAGTTGCTCACGAACTGAGTTGATTCACTAGATATAACACACTGCTCTGTCTCTTGCGCACCAGCACAAAGCTCACATACACTAGTGATCTGATTAACTCCATAATTAGCCAAAGAATCCACCTTCATCATCAAAGCCTTAAGCTGAGCAGCTATAGCAGTAGCTGCATCTACCTCCAGAATTCCTGCTACCTTGCCTTGAGGTAATCGCTGAGAAGGGTTCCGGTATTTATTAGCTGCCATCAGTTTAATCAACTCATAAGCTTCATTGTAGCTCTTGGTCCATAAGGCTCCACCTGATGTTGCATCGAGCATGGGTCTAGACTGTGCTCCCAATCCATTATAAAAGCAGTTGATAATCATCCAGTCCGGCATCCCATGATGAGGACACTTTCTAAGCATCTCCTTATAGCGATCCAAAGCTTCACACAAAGACTCTCCTGATTGCTGCATAAATTGAGTGAGAGCATTCCTGATTGCAGCTGTCTTCGCCATAGGAAAGAATTTAGTAAGAAACTTTTGAGCAAGATCTTCCCATTTAGTGATAGAGCTTGGAGGTAGAGACTGCAACCAACACTTAGCTTTATCCCTCAGAGAGAATGGGAAAAGCCTTAGCTTTATAGCATCTTTAGACACATTGTTGAATTTGAAAGTGTCGCAGATCTCGATGAAATCTCTAATATGCATGTTGGGATCTTCCGTCGGAGAACCCCCAAACTGAACCGAGTTCTGCACCATCTGAATTGTGCTAGCCTTGATTTCAAAAGTGATAGCCGCGATGGCTGGTCTGACAATGCTAGACTGAATATCATTGATCTTTGGTTGAGAGTAATCCATCAAAGCTTTCGTATTCGTTTCCGGTTCTCCCATTGTAATAAGAGCTTCTTCTTCAACTTTCTCCTCAACAAGAACTTCTTCCACTACTTCCTCCACTTTATCCAGTGTTCTCTTTCGAGATCGAGAACGCGTTAGCATACACGCTCTCTAGAGTACCTGAAAAAGTAACAAATAAACAAGTAAGTAATATATTCGAGTCAGTGAACATTAATGACCACTGATGTCAAGCACATAAACTAAAAGTAAACCATGAGTCCCCGACAGCGGCGCCGAAAACTTGCTAGGACGAAAACACGTGCTAAATTACACGTAAGTATACGCGTTCGCAAGTAATATAGAATTATTTCTAATTCGTTCCCACAGAGACTCTTTTAGGCTAAGTTCAATTTATGCACTTATGCAACAATGGTATGGCTATTATTCAATGCTAAGATGATAATAAGTTGAGATTGTTTATAACTACGAGATTATACTAACTAATATTAGCTAAGAGAATTAAGGTTGAATTATTTATATAACACAAATATGGGATTCTAACTTCATTAAATACTTCATTCAATAGCCTTTTCGTTCTTAATCTTCTCATACAATGGTGATGACAACTAATCAGATAACACGAAACTAGTAAACGCCAACTTTCGTTGTACGAATACCCTACTACCAGACATCCACAAAAGAGATAGAAGCTGAATAGACACCAATTATATTGAGACCCTATATGTTTATAGAATTTGATAACATAACAGTTTAATGCACAAGTTATCTATCATGATTATATAGGGCAAGTAAGATGGTTAAATTTACCTACGAATCATGTATATCAAATACATGAACCTATACTAGCATGGCAAGTTCTAAACCCCTATATTCACTTTCGCTTCAATAGAGATTAACACGCTATCTTATAAGTTTGCGACGCTCATAAGACGAATAAGCACAACCAATACTAGGATATCATACAATCACCACACACTAAGGTATCGAAATAAATTAACTATTGAAATCCATAAGTAAATCCGCTAGAACCCCCACGATAACGATTAGTCCATAACCGAACTCATCATCATCGCGGGTTCCGATGAAAACATGGTATAATAAACTAAGTCTTTATAAACTGAATAAAAAATCAAAGTATGTTAAACAAGAGTAACAGGTTCAACAAACAAAAAAACTAGCATCCAAGATTATAACTCAATTAAAGAATCACAAGTATAAACAAGCTTTTCTTCTCCTTTATTGTATTTGTGCTCCTAGGTCTTCTTGCCGTCTTCTCCTTAGTCTTCGTTATATAAAAAACGTCTTATTTAGGATTTATATATACTGTAGAAGCATCCTGGGCCTTCAAAAATCAGAATCATACAAGAATCAGGATTCTAAGAATTCGGCCTAGCGCGGGCACGCGCTACGCAAGGGCGCGCAGGCGCTCCGTCCTCCTGCTATTCTGGCGCGGGCGCGCGCTATCCCAGCGCGGGCGCGCTAACCTACTGAAAAAAATTCTTGCTTCTGTTTTATTTACTAATTTTTGATGGAGATCAACGAGCGAACATCCAAGGCACCTTCCTAACACCACTTTAGCACCAAAACAGGGCTAAATCTCCTTATTCCTTTATCTATGCCTGAAATGCAAAACACTACAAAAACATATCAAATACACAAATAAGTTGAGTACAAAACACCAATTCAAGCCTTTATAGGACGTTCTAAGTGGACATAAATGCCACTTAACAATAACCGATGTCGTATTTTTTTCAACATTTGTTTGAATTTACATCCGTTGTCGATGGTTAATTTAAAAAAAAATTAAAAAAATAAGTGAAAATTTCCTCCTCTTTATTTCCTAAATATTTCCCCCTTAACAAAAAAATTCCCTCATTTTGCCCTTGAGGACCAAATTCTCTTCCCCCTTTTCACAACACACTCTCTCTCTTTCTCACATCTCTCTCTCAACTCACACTTATTCTCACTCTCATTCTCGTCTTTCTCTTCCATCTCTCTGGTTCTCTCTCTTTCTCGCACACACACACCATATCCCTAATTAAATGCCTATATGTTTCTCCCCATCAGTTAATTGCAAGTAAATTAGGGTTTAAATTGGAGAACGCATTTAATTAATCAAACTCCAGCTACGAGAAACCCTAATTTCTAGACTGACTTGATTAAATTAGTTTAATTGGATTTGTTTTTTCAAAATTTTTAATGAGTTTTTTCTTCTTTTTAACAGGTTCTGTGATTCAGTGGGCTTCATAAGGTTTGTATCCTAATTATCTAATTTTTCTTGAGTTGTCTTAAATATGCATGTATATAGATCTACGTAAATCTACATTTTTTTGAATAGATCACTTTGAATGGTAAATAATTAGGTCTGTGTTCTTGTTTACACATTAGTGGTATTTGCATGTGTTTTTTTTCTTTACCGGTTTGTAATATTTGTTTACATGCAAGTTTAAATATCTTTCGATTTTTTGTCCGTTTAAAGTTTAAGTATTAGTATTAATATTAGTATATTTTTAAATTTGATAATTTCTTGTTTGTAGATTATCTCATAAAGTCTCGGAATTTGACAGTGCCTGCACATTTTACTTCAAGAAAGAGGTTAGAAATTCTTATTCGTTTGTTTAAAAAAAATTATGATTACATCTGTCATATTTGCTTTGGATTGTTGTTTATGTATCAGATTAAGTGTATTTTTCTGTTTTAAGACATGAGATGCCATGAATATATTAGTTGTCATACGTGTAAAATGTGTTAATTTTTTAAGTGCATGTTTGGTATTAATTTGCGCTTGAATATGTGCACCTGTCTTGATTACGCTAGTTGTTATACATTGACTTCCTTGATTTTGTTTGATATAAACTAATTAAGTGATTTGGTTAGTTCTTAAAGTAGAAACAATAATATGCATAACTTGTGATAAATATATACCGCTAATTCTTAGTATGAAGTATGTATTTTAGCTTCATAATATTGGGATAAAATATAGTATATCTACTGAAAATTAATAAATATTTATAACTAATAATCAAAAAATATAGTTGATATGTATAGAAAATATATCCTAAAGACAAATTAAATGTCACATTAATTACACTTGGAAATCTTGTACAAAGCCCAATATAAACCCGACCGGTCAAGGCTTGTTACAGAATAAAGACAGCCCGAGTCGTCAAGGCCCACAAGCAGATGTCGTTAAGGTCCATGAACATGAGCATGGACTAGGCCCGATACGGCTAAAAGAACAGAGACATGACGTCCAACATGGATACTAACTCCTACAAGAAAGAATCTAGAATCCCTTGCCTTACAGGAGTCCTAATTATCATCTAAATTGGAGACTTGTCCACCAAGTCTCCCACAAGTCTAACCCTAGACACAAATTTTATTCTCTAGATACTCATTCTTCTGCTTAAGGTCTTCTAAGGCAACTACAAACATTCTAGTTCTTCATTCCTTAAGGTTAGATTCTCAAATTTTAGAACTAGCTTATCATTTTTAAGTTTATATGCAAGTATGCTTGTATGAACATGTTATTCCCTAACAATACAACAAGAATTACATAAGGGGGGGGGGGTTGAATGTAATTCCGGCTACTTTTTCAAATTTAAAGAAAGTTCTAACTTGATAAACATAACAGTGTTTGATTAGCAATGGTGCAGAATAAAAGAATGATAGAAATCAAAACACTAAGTAATAAAAACTCAAGCTTTTAAAACTTTCTGGTGGATTTGAAAGTATCCACCAGATATATATATATATATATATATATATATATCAAATGATAACCCTGTGAAGCTTTTGAATAGCTCACAGCTGCTTACAAGTTTGAACAACTAAAATATAGAGAAATGCTTACAGAATACAACTTGATTTATTTTTCAAAGATAGGCTTGCTTAGTTAATTGTTCTACTTGCTAAACTTGGTTTATATATCACCAAGTTTACATGATAATAAGACAAGATAATAAAACAAAACATATCTAGTCTAACTCCATGCTACTTCACTACTCTATTCCAGCATCTTTGAATATCTTCACAATTACATGGAAATGGCAATGCTTCTTTGTTCTCAAATTCCTGCTTAACAGGCTGCCACATTCCTTTTGCAAATACCCAACGCATGTGACTGTGTTGTCACTGTCAACAGCTATTTGAATTTGATCATCCGTCGGGACTATGCCTGTCATCCATCGGGAGCTTTGTTGATCATCCGTCGGGAGTGTTATAGATCATCCGTCAGGAGTCTTTTTTATCACTTGACTCCATTTCATTTATACAGAATTATAAGACATCTTATATTTACAATTAGTCACCCTATTCTGTATATCCACTAGTAGTCAACATGACTCATATATTCCTACAGAATCTACACAATGTTGCTTGCAGAAATGTGCTACAATTCTTATTTGTTACATAAGCTGCTCACTCGATGGATGTCAGTTTGTCATCCGTCGGGATTATAAAGTTCATCCGTCGGGACTATATTTGATCATCCATCGAGTGCTACAAAATTCACTAAGTTAAATCTACTAAGGTGTTTTGTTAACTTATCATCAAGTTCACAACATATTCCTAACAATCTCCCCCAATTAATGTCTATTGGAATTGTAGCCATAAATTAAGAGAAACTTGATCATAACAAAACACCCAAAAAAATACAGATTAAAAAGTAGTAGATAAAACTAATAAGTGCTACATAATTTAGTAAAAATTGAACAAAGCAAAGTGTACAAAGAGTTCTCACAATAATTATCAAGGTGCTCCTCTAATCTGAGTAGATATGTTTATTTCCTTGATTGTCTGAATTTTTTCCCAAGCTTCCTGTTGTTTTCCTCTATTTGATTCTAGAGTTGTCTGTGGAATTCAAGTTCATCAGCATCAGACAGATCCAGCATTTCTTGCATTTCCAATAGAGTCTAATTGCTAGAGATACTTAATTGGTCATCCAGTCTGAAAAATCTTCTAACTCCCTTATCATCCATGAATTCCATCAGCCAATAAGGCCTCAAATGCACTCTCTTTCCTGTGAAGGGAATATATAGAGTTTTTGAAAGTGCATCTTTGGCTTTATTACTCCTTAGCTCTTCAATCTTCTTTAGGACTATTCTCCTTGCAGTCATATTAAATCCAAAGTTCTTCTTGAAGGATGAATAGACCTTTATCAGTACATATTGACTTTCCTGAAGAATCTGGTAAAGTGGCCAAGTGATTTCTTTCCCTCCCTTGTATTTGAACACTTGTCTTTTAGGAAGATGTCTGTAAGCATCAATCCATCTTACTTCTTCCAATTCATCTAAGTAGAGGTTTATATCAGAAAACTCCTTGATGTCACAGATGTATAAGAGATCCTTCTTTTTGACTGTGGGTTGAGATTTGATTAAGGTCTTGGATCTAAGAGTTACAGGCTTGCTTTTATTGGTTGCTCTTATCTTTGTCTTCTTTGACTTGTTGAAGATAGGTAAGTTGAGTTCAGGAATTGGTAGACTTTCCCAGTCCAATGGCTCATCCTTGGGAATAATAGGCTCACCATGAAAATTCTTAGTTGGATCCACCTTGAGTTCTTCATGTACCACTGAGGGCTTGGATGTCTGAGTTAAAGTTGTAGACTATTTGGGAATGTAGTCTTCCATTTCCTCATCACTAAAGTCCAATTTTCTCTTAGAATGAAGCTTGTATCTGAATCTTCTTTTCTGAAGGGGTTCATTTTGCATTTGTTGATTCCGAGCTTCAGTTATCACATGTGGTTTTTCGGACATTTCAGTTCTAGATTTGACAACTTGAAGTTCAACTTGCTCTTTCTTTTGTTTGAGCTTCTTAGCATCTAGAACAGCCTGCTTCTTTTCTTGCTTTATCCTTTGTTGTTCTTCCTTCTTAACTTCTATAAATAGAGGGTGTCCAACCACCACACTGATCTCTTTGCCATTCCTATAGATCTTGGCAATTCTCTTCTTTTAAACTGAATCAGATGGATCTTTATAAAATGCAATTGACCTTCCCAGCAGCTTCTTTTCATCTGGCCTAGGTGTCTCAAACAAAAGATCCACAAGTTTTTGTCTGAGAATTTAGAGTAGTTTCTTTTAGGCTTCAGATTCAGATCAGCTTTTGGAGATTTGATGCATGAAGTTTGGCTCTTTTCCAAGTTGCCTAGACTCATTTCATGCACTGAGATATGTTTGACTTGAGAATGGTGATGAAAAGTCTTGTCTGGCTTCTGTAGCTGACCAAATTTCTTCTGAATATCAGCATCAATTTTCTTCCATTTTTCATCTAGTTCCTTCTCAGATGCTACTACTGATAAGTGGATTTTATATCCACTTGGAACGCTTTATTACAAGCTTAAATTGGTGTTTTGGACTCAAGTTGTTGGTATTTTGATGTATTTTTGTGTTATTGCATTTCAGGTATCAGTTAAATGAAGAAAAGAGCTTTTAAAGGAAATATGATAAAGAGTAATCATAATTGGAAGCCTAGGCCATTGTCATGTTGTAGAGAATCTCGTTAGCTTCGTGTGGGCAGTTGAATCGCCTAATTCTGACGAGTAGAACTCAAGTTATGGCCAAAACAAGATTCATCAGATTTTTTTCCAGACAGGCTCCAGGCGCCTGCCTGGGAGCCGGGGAAGCCGCCCGGGAGCTGAGGCGCCCACCCGGAGAGCTAAGGCGGCCGCCTGAGGCGCGGCTGGTCGCTAATTTCGCTGAAAAAACTTTTTTTTTGAGTGGAATTTGACGATTTTAAGGGTCCAGGTCCACTAGGGGCGTATATATACTTAAAAAAGGGTTTTCATCATCCGGGAAGATTGTGATACCAAGGAGAAGACCTAGAAGCACAGAACAACTCCGAAAAAGAAGATCTTGTTTTCAACTTGTGATTCTTTGAATTAGTTATAACTTTGGATGCTCGTTTTCGTTCTTGTTGAACCTAGATCTCGTTTATTCGTACTTTAATTATTATTCAGTTTATTAAGACCTTGTTTATACCATACTTTCATTGGAACCCATGGTGACGATGAGTTCAATTATGAACTAATCGTTGTCATGGGATTCTAGCGGATTTACTTATGGATTTCAATAAATAAGTTGTTCCGATATCTTAGTGTGTGGTGATTGATTGATATCCTAGTATTGGTTGTGCTTATTCATCTTATGTGCGTAGCTAACATATAAGATAGCGTGTTAATCTCTATTGAAGCGACAGTGAATATAGAGGTTTAGAACTTGCCATGCTATCATAGGTTCATGTATGTGTATGCATGATTCGTAGGTAACTCTAACCGTTTTACTTGCCCTATGTAATTATTATGGATAACTTGTACTTAAACCGTTATATTGTCAAATTCTATAGACATATAGGGTCTCAATATAATTGGTGCCTATTCAGCTTCTATCTCTTTTGTGGATGTCTGGTAGAATGGTACTCGTGCAACGAAAGTTGGTGTTTATTAGTTTCGTGTTATCTGATTGGTGTCATCACCATCACATGCTAAGGTTAAGAACAATAAGGCTATTGAATAAAGTAGTAATGAAGTTAGAATCCCATGTTTGTCATATATAGTAATTCAACCTCAATTCTCTTAGTTAATGTTATTTAGTATAATCTCTTAGTTTAATAAAAACCCAATTTGTTATTTGTCTTAGCATTGAGCGATAATCATACATTGTTGCATATGTGGATAAATTGAACTTAACCTAAACCAGTCTCTGTGGGAACGAATCTGATTTATATCTTATACTACTTGCGAACGCGTATATTTGCGTGAATATTAGCGCGTGTTTTCTCCCTAACAAGTTTTTGGCGCCAAATAGGGCAAATTGCTAATGCCTTATTGAATCGACCACCAGGCTATTTCTATCAAGACTCTGGAGAACCAAATAGGGCGAATTGCTAATGCCTTATTGAATTGACCACCAGGAACGCTTCCTAGTGATACAGAAGCCAATCCAGGAAAGAGGGAAGTTGAAGAACATGTGAACGCCATCACCTTAAGGTCTGGAAAGGTCACAAGCCCCCAAAGTTAGCAAGACGAAGAGCCTGAAAAATCTCAAGATTCAGAAAATGTAGTTGTGGCTAAAGAAGAAGTACAGAAGGAAGCAGAAGTGGAACCAAGGAAGACTACTGTGGAACATACTCCTCCTGAGGGTAATACAGGGGAGAAACAGATCTATCCTCCACCTCCTTTTCCTAAGAGGTTACAGAAGAAAAAGCTGGATAAGCAGTTTGAGAAGTTTTTGGAGGTGTTCAAGAAACTTCATATCAACATACCTTTTGTTGAAGCTCTTGAACAGATGCCTAGCTATGCGAGGTTTATGAAAGGTATTCTCTCTCGAAAAGTGAAGCTCGATGACTTAGAGACCATTGCTCTAACAGAGGAATGCAGTGCTGTGCTGCAACAGAATTTGCCTCCGAAGCTTAAAGATCCTGGAAGCTTCACTATTCCTTGCACCATCGGAAACTTGTCGTTCGACAAGTGTTTATGTGATTTAAGAGCTAGCATCAATCTGATGACCTTATCTATCTTCAAGAAGCTTGGTCTGCCTGATCCGAAAACAATATACATGTCATTGCAACTAGCTGATCGTTCCATCGCTTATCCATGAGGTATAGTGGAGGATGTCTTGGTCAAGGTGGATAAACTCATCTTTCCTGCTGACTTTGTAATTCTTGATTTCGAGAAAGATAAGAAGATTCCCATTATCTTGGAAAGACCATTCTTGGCTACAGGCCAAACTATGATCGATGTGCAAAAAGAAGAGCTTTCGATGAAGGTTTACGTTCAAAATGTCACTTTTAATGTGTTCAAGGAAATAAAGTTACCCACAGCTAAAGAGGAGTGCTTTAAAGTAGAGCAGATGCAGGTTTTGAATGCACCTTCGTGGAAGAAGAAGTTGGATTTTCCATTCGATTCTCTTGGGTTAACAGAGCTGAAAATTTCTCAGGAGCGTTTTGAACCATTTATTCAAAAAGCTCCCACACTTGAGCTCAACCGAAAGCTAGATCACTTGAGTTATTCATTCTTAGGTGCACCCCATGATAAGGGGTTGGGATATATTTTTGATGATGTAGAGAGTGGTTGGACTGATCTTTCAGTGCCTACAGAGGGTTCTTTTCATGCACCATAGACAGTTGATAGGTTTGGTCTTGGTGATAAACAGTATAGAAGATTGACTAGGCATATGGAGGCCATGCATGTCATCCACCGATATTTTGCTGAAGATTTGACACACACTTTCGGTACTGTTGTCCGAGACACTGGTTGCGAGGTTAATTGGCCACCTGATCCTCCACCCGACGAGGGTGACTCTCCCGCTAATTAGGTATGCCTGAAATCCTTATTATTACCTTCAATGAGGACATTGAAAATTTTAAGTTTGGGGGTGATAATGTAAGGATTAGTAGTGTGTGTGTGTCTATATAGATTCATATAGATTCATATTGCATGTTTAGTTGTAGTTCATTCATATTTTTGCATGATTATTCATTTAGGACATATTTGTTTATTTTTATGTAATTTCATATAGTTGCATTTGCATGCATATTTAGCATGATCCCTTAAGATGAACTATGATATTAGATAAGTTGATGTTGATTAGAGTGTGGTGATGATGAATAGAGGGATGTTTAAGTCCTAATGAATTGATTTGTATGCCATAAATAAATATTTTCACAAAGTCTTATAGGGTTGCTTTTGATCTAGATCATGATCATACTTGTTTGTTGTTGAGATTTAATCACTTGGTTATATTTAGAATTTGTGATATTCTCGTAATGACATAAAACACTGATTTTTTTATCTGGAGAAAAACTTGGATTTCATTGCTAGTTTTTGTAAGGCTAGGCGTCAAATGGCTAGTAGCCGGCTCATATTTTTATGAGTAGTCTAGGGTTGAATGAGATGGAGCGAAACACACTCATTCAGAAATTATTGTAAAAAAAAAAGAAAAAAGAAAAAAAAAGAAAAAAAAAGTATGTGTTTATGCATAATTGATCAAGAGTGAGCTCTTTAATACTCGAGTTATTAAGTTCTAGGGGACTTTGTTCCTAGTTACCTAAGGCTTTTATAGTCTGGGATCCGCTAACCTAACGCTCGCTACATGGGTATTATTGCATAAGTCTTTTGGGACCTCATTCATTGCACGATCAAATAAGCATCTTTGTTATGTGTTCAATAATAGTGTAAATCCTTGTATAACTCTAGTAGAAAGAAGGTGTTGTGAGTCATAATTCGTTTATTGTCTATTCTGTTTATAAACTTTTGATTATTTCGATGATAGATAAGTTATAGTTATTGATCTAGTATCGAGATATATCTGTTAAGCATTCCACACACGCACGTTTCTGGTTTGTGAGTTAGTTTGTGGGATTTATTCGAACTCTGTTTTAAGTCATTGCATTCTTAGAGGCATTGGCTTATTCATTTGGTTATGGTTATTCTGAGGGGATCGATTGCATTATCATTTAGTTGCATTCACGTAGTTGCATTCATGCATTAGGTTTGTTTTGTAGTTTTGAGTCTGTTTATGCTTGAGGAAAAACATCGATTCAAGTTTGGGGGTATGATAAGTGGATTTTATATCCACTTGGAACGCTTTATACAAGCTTAAATTGGTGTTTTGGACTCAAGTTGTTGGTATTTTGATGTATTTTTGTGTTATTGCATTTCAGGTATCAATTAAATGAAGAAAAGAGCTTTTAAAGGAAAATGATAAAAAGAAATCAGAATTGGAAGCCTAGGCCATTGTCATGTTGTAGAGAATCTCGTTAGCTTCGTGTGGGCAGTTGAATCGCCTAATTCTGACGAGTAGAACTCAAGTTATGGCCAAAACAAGATTCATCAGAATTTTTTCCAGACAGGCTCCAGGCGCCCGCCTGGGAGCTGGGGCGGCCGCCCGAGAGCGGAAGCCCCCGCCCGGAAAGCTAAGGCGGCCGCTTGAGGCGCGACTGGTCGTTGATTTCGCTGAAAAAGCCTTTTTTTGAGTGGAATTTGAAGATTTTAAGGGTCCAGGTCCACTAGGGGCGTATATATACTTAAAAGAAAGGGTTTTCATCATCCGGGAAGATTGGGATACCAAGGAGAAGACCTAGAAGCACAGAACAACTCCGAAAAAGAAGATCTTGTTTTCAACTTGTGATTCTTTGAATTAGTTGTAACTTTGGATGCTCGTTTTCATTCTTGTTGAACCTAGATCTCGTTTATTCGTACTTTAATTATTATTCAGTTTATTAAGACCTTGTTTATACCATGCTTTCATTGGAACCCATGGTGACGATGAGTTCAATTATGAACTAATCGTTGTCATGGGATTCTAGCGGATTTACTTATGGATTTCAATAAATAAATTGTTCCGATATCTTGGTGTATGGTGATTGATTGATATCCTAGTATTGGTTGTGCTTATTCGTCTTATGTGCGTAGCTAACATATAAGATAGCGTGTTAATCTCTATTGAAGCGATAATGAATATAGAGGTTTAGAACTTGCCATGCTAGCATAGGTTCATGTATTTGTATGCATGATTCGTAGGTAACTCTGACCGTTTTACTTGCCCTATGTAATCATTATGGATAACTTGTGCTTAAACCATTATGTTGTCAAATTCTATAGACATATAGGGTCTCAATATAATTGGCGCCTATTCAGCTTCTATATCTTTTGTGGATGTCTGGTAGAATGGTACTCGTGCAACGAACTTTGGCGTTTATCAATTTCGTGTTATCTGATTAGTGTCATCATCATCACATGCTAAGGTTAAGAACAATAAGGCTATTGAATGAAGTAGTAATGAAGTTAGAATCCCATGTTTGTCATATATAGTAATTCAACCTCAATTCTCTTAGTTAATGTTATTTAGTATAATCTCTTGGTTTAATAAAAACCCAATTTGTTATTTGTCTTAGCATTGAGCGATAATCATACATTGTTGTATAGGTGCATAAATTGAACTTAACCTAAACCAGTCTCTGTGGGAACGAATCTAATTTATATCTTATACTACTTGCGTGAATATTAACGCGTGTTTTCGCCCTAACATCAACATCAATCTTTGACAGTTTGTCATTTGATTCCCGTTTTGCTGCTGATAGATTGATGAGATCATTGCTATCCATAGCTGGTGGCTTAGTGAAAGCAATTGCTGGCACAATTACTTTGCTGACTTGAATGTTGAGCTGTTTCTCCCCCTCACTTGATGAACCTTTCTCCCCCTTTTTGTTAGCATCAAGTTGTTGAGTGTAAGGGAGTTGAGCAACCACCAACTATTGGAGCAGAGCAGTCTGAGCTTCCTGATTGGCAAGTATTTTGGCCATTGACTTCTCCACATCAGATAATCTAGAGTCATGGCCTCAACAGCTATCTCAGTTATGGTGGTTGCAGGAAGTCTAGCATCCAACCTTGCTATGACATCCTATTTGGCCTCAGAGATTTTTTGCTTCATTTCATCCACACTTTTACTGTGTTAGAGAGCTTGAATTTTGTGCAGCTGTAGAGCTTCAAGATGTGCAGTAAGTAAACTTTTTATGCTGGCACTTGTAGATGCTTGAATGGCTGATTGGGAGTCATGAATGAGCTTGAATAATGTGGATTGGAGATGTGAGAATGAACACTCTTTGGTTAGCATCCGGGAAGGAATGTCTGCATCTCCCCCTATGCTCATGTTGTCTTCCTCATCATCCCCACCATCATCCCCAATAGAGTCTTCAGCCGGTTCAAAATCACTGCTAGTAGTAGATGGCATAGCAGTGATTGCATCTTTTGCCCTTTGTAGAGAAGCAATTGTATGCACTAGGTTAAACATCTTTTCATCTTCCTCATTGCCCTGTCCAGCTAGAGTTTGATAAGTTGAAACAGGGTGAGTAAATATCTCAGCATCTATAACAACTTGATATTCTTGTTGAAATAGTCTCCTCCTTTCTACATCACTGACATTCATTGACTCACTTGCAATGGTGTCCATCCTTATCACTCATGTACCTGCATTTTTCTTATTATCTCTCTTTTCTTACATCAAGGGCTCCCCTTGGCTTCCCACCCTCACACCCTCACCTTCACCATCTAAGGTGGGACTCCCCTCACTCACTTTTGCCAGACCTGAAGAAATGGTCTGCATTTGTTCACTCCTTTCCTTTCCTTTTGCCTGAGAGCAACCCAGTCTCTCACTCAATTCACTTCCTGCCCTCAGTCCTAGGAGTGATTGTACTAATACTAGATCATCTGCACTTGTGACAATTGTTGGGATTTGAAGTTATGCAGAGAGAACCAATAGATGAGGAACATCCATCGGGATAGTAGTTTGGCTAGCCGACGGATGACTACTTTTAGGCAAATCCGTCGGGATACAATCACTACTCGATGGATGAATAATATCCACCGGGATAGAAGAAATGAATGCGTTTGGAGTGGAAAATATTGTGGACTCTGTGCAGATTGATGAATATTTGGGCACAAATGTCTCAATAGACTCAGAAAGAATTGGCAAGTGAGCCAACAAATCATCTAAAAGATAATGCTCACTTGCTTGGATTTTTCGCTTCTCCAAGAGAGTTAAAGATGGAGAATTTGGATGTGATGTATGAATCATGTCTACATCCAGTGAGTGTGTGGGTGAATTTGGTATTTCAGGTGCTTCAATGATTAATGATTTTGGCCATGACTCCATATTTATTGGAGTCACATTAAGCTGACTTTGAGATGGTGCAGTGACTGAGTCTTTAACTCCAGTTTGCACTATGTGTGTACCCTGTGCATCCCCAAGGGTTTTAAATCTTTTCTTTCTGGCATAAGTCTGTGGTGAACTTGTGTCCCTAGCCCTCTTGGTCTGTGCTCCTGGTTGGGAGCTTGTTTCAATAGTAACATCCATTTGGGAGGATCAAACTAGAATTGAGCTTATTTCCTTATTAACAACCACAGCCTGTTGGGAAACTGTGGTGTGGCTAGGCTTGGGTACACTAATCTCACCAGCCTTATCCTTAGGGTTTCTTGATTTTCAGCCTGTCCTTCACCTAACTCACTCTCCTTTACACTTCCCTATTTGTGTTTGGTAGTTTTTACAACTGATTTCTTTTGAGAGAAACCAGAGGGGGCTTTCTTTGGTTTGGGTTTTGAAGTTGTTGTTTTGGTAGCTTGGATAGGCATCTGTTGGGTCATTGACACAGATGCCATAGCTACATTTGAAGGAAAAGAAATTTGTGAGGTTGGAAGAGTGGAGACAGTGGTGTTTACCTCACTTACCTGAGGGCCCTCCATGATTGGAAAGTAGAAGAGGGGCACCTCTTTGTGGTGACTTGCTCTGTTTAGATATGCAATAATCCTCCTTTCTTGAACCCAATAATTCAGTTTGTTGGTTGGGTTATTAACAACAATGTTTTCAATGAGATGGTTAACAAGCATCATATAAAATCTAGCATAATAGACACTTTTACCTCTCTTATTAAGTTCCCCTAACTTATAGCCTAACTCAAACATAATCAAGTCACTGAAGTTAAAGTAATTATCAGTAACTAGCATATAAAGCATGTTAAGCATGGAAATGTTAACAGAATCAAAATTACTCACTTTACCAGAAAATATCTTAGTTACCACATCACACAGATAGCTCCATTCCTTTCTAAGACCTAGCCTTCTAATCTCACTTAGCTTAGAGGTAGAAATTGCATAGCCCATAGAATTTAATATGGTAACTAAATTATCATCAGTGTGTGGAATAATAGTAGTGTTATCTGGAATTTTAAAGCATGCTTTGATAATGTCACTATTAATCCAGAATTGCTTACCTTTAAGAGAGAAAGTTATGGTCTTGTCAGAAGATTGGTACACAACAGTAGTCCATATCTCCTCCACAACTTCATAGTAGATTGTGGGTGATTCCAGCATAATATAACTGAGTTTACAGCTCTTCACAAAGTCCATCATCTTGTGAAAGTCTCCAGATTGTGGAATTTCCTTGTTCACAAGAGCTACGAAGTTGTTCTTTTCATAGATAAATCCAGATTGGGACATGATTTTGACTACTGGTGCCATTGTTAGAGTATGGAAATTTCAAGAGAGAGTATTTGCTTTTGAGAAGAAAGAAGTTAGAGCAATTGATTTGAGAATGAAAAAATAATAGAATAAAAATGAATTCTGCTTTTATACTATATGAGAAATAAACTGTCAAAAATAATAAAGTGAAATAAAGTAACCAATCAAAATAGCCCAAAATAGCCGTTTAAAAAATAAATAAACTGTCAAAATTCTGTCGATTAGCTGTCGTGTATACCCGATGGATAATGTGCAGAGTTTTAACGGCTAAGATTGAGACAATTCGACGGATGAAAGTAAAACAATTATCCGTCGGGTTATAAAATAATCCAGAAAAATAATTGATTTTATTAACAAATAATATTCTAACGGATGATCAAACTCGATGGATAATGAGCATCCGTCGGGATGTAAATTTTGACTTAGCTAAAATTTCATCCATAGTAGAAAATCAATTAAGTTTTTGGCTACATTATAACTTGCAAACATATCCAAAATGAATCAAGAATAATTAAGCATACCTAACTCACTTACCAACCTTGAAAAGGTGGATTCATCAAGTGGCTTGATAAAGATATCTGCAAGCTGCTTTTCACTTGGAACAAAATGAAGTTCCACAATACCATTCATCACATGTTCCCTAATGAAGTGGTACTTGATGTTTATGTGCTTTGTTCTTGAATGATGTAATGGATTTTCAGTGATGGCAATTACACTTGTGTTATCACAGAAAATGGGAATTCTGTCCACTTCTAGACCATAGTCCAACAATTGTTTTTTCATCCACAAAATCTGTGCACAGCAACATTCAGCAGCAATATATTCAGTTTCAGCTGTAGAAGTTGAAACTGAATTTTGCTTTTTGTTGAACCAGGACACAAGCTTGTTCCCTAAAAATTGACATGTTCCTGTTGTACTTTTTCTGTCTATTTTACAACCTGCATAATCTGCATCTGAATAACCAGTTAGATCAAAACAAGAATCTATAGGGTACCAAATGCCAAGTTTTGGAGTTCCTTTGACATATCTGAAAATTCTCTTTATAGCTACTAAGTGAGATTCTCTAGGATCAGCCTGAAATTTAGCACAAAGACAAGTAGCAAACATTATATCTGGCCTACTAGCTGTTAAGTACAGAAGTGAGCCAACCATGCCCCTATAGCTTGAAATATCCACAGACTTTTCAGTAGTGTTTAATTCAAGCTTAGTTGTAGTGGCCATGGGAGTTTTTGCAGACGTGTAATCCATTAGATCAAACTTCTGTAAAAGATCATGAATATATTTAGTTTGACTAATGAATATTCCATCACTAACTTGCTTAACTTGTAAACCAAGAAAGTAAGTTAGTTCTCCCATCATGCTCATTTCATACTTACTTTGCATCAGTTTGGCAAACTTTTTGCAAAGTTTTTCATCTGTAGAGCCAAATATAATATCATCTACATAAATTTGAACAAGTATACAGGAGCCATTAATATTTCTAAAGAATAAAGTTTTATCAACTGTACCTCTTGTGAAGTGATTTTCCAAAAGAAACTTTGATAAAGTGTCATACCAGGCTCTAGGTGCTTGCTTCAGTCCATAAAGTGCTTTCAAGAGATAGTAGACATATTCTGGAAAATTTGGATCTTCAAAACCAGGGGGTTGACTAACATAGACGTCCTCCTCCAAATCTTTATTCAGAAAGACACTTTTGACATCCATTTGATAGACCTTGAAATTGGCATGAGCTGCATAGGCTAAGAAAATTCTGATGGCTTCAAGTTTTGCAATAGGAGCAAAAGTTTCATCAAAATCTATTCCTTCTTATTGACAGTAGCCCTTAGCAACCAATCTAGCTTTGTTCCTGACCACTATGCCATTTTCATCCATCTTGTTTCTGAATACCCACTTGGTGTCAATTGGATTCTTTCCTTTAGGTTTGGGTACCAGCTTCCATACCTTGTTCCTTTCAAATTGGTTTAGCTCTTCATGCATAGCTAAAATCCAATCAGGATCCAACAGAGCTTCTTCTACCTTCTTTGGTTCTTTATTAGATAGGAAGCTGCTATATAGACATTCTTCTTGAGTTGCTCTCCTTGTTTGAACTCTAGAAGATGCATCACAAATGATGAGCTCAAAAGGGTGATCTTTAGTCCATTTTCTTTGTTGAGGTAGATTAGCTCTAGATGAAGAGGCCTCATTGTTGTCTTGATGTGTGACTGAGTTTTAATTATTAGAAACTCCCCCCGAGTTTGTGAATCTTTGATTTGAGAAAGGGGTACTTTCTGTAGGTGATCTGTTTTGACTCTCAGCCTCTCTCATTGTTCTGACAGATGATGCACTTTGTATCTCGACAGATGAAGCTGATTGTCTCCCGACGGATAAGGAAGATTGTCTCCCGACGAATGAAGCATTTTGTAACTCGACAGATGTTGAATTATGTGCTTCATTAGTTATAGATTTTTCTGTATTATCCTTAGTCACTGTTTCTTGATCACTTTCATCATCACTGTCATCACTAACCATCTCCACATTATCAAATTTGAGGCTTTCATGGAAATCTCTATCTTGCGGTCCTTCAATCTTTTTATCATCAAATTCAACATGTACCGGTTCCATAACAATGTTGGTTCTTAGATTGTAGACTTTATATGCCTTTCCCATAGCATATCCAACAAAAATTCCTTCATCTGCTTTAACATCAAACTTTCCATGTTGATCAGTTTGATTCCTTAAGATGTAACATTTGCAGCCAAAGACATGAAGAAAATTTAGAGTTGGCTTCCTATTCTTGAACAATTGGTAGGGTGTCATGCACTTTTCTTGATTTACCAAAGAGATATTTTGAGTGTAGCAGGCAGTATTCACAGCTTCAGACCAAAAGTATGTTGGTAACTTTGATTCTTCAAGCATTGTCCTTGTAGCTTCAATAAAAGATCTATTCTTTCTTTCCAATACTCCATTTTGTTGTGGAGTTCTTGCTGCAGAAAACTCATGCATAATCCCATCCTCTTCACAAAATGATCTCATCACAGAATTCTTGAACTCAGTTCCATTATCACTCCCGATTCTTCTTACTTTAAAATCCAGATGATTGTTGACTTGCCTTATGTGATTGATGATGATTTCACTAGCTTCATCTTTGGACTTTAAGAAATATGTCCAAGAGAACTTTGAGAAATCATCCACAATTACTAGGAAAAATCGTTTTCTTGAGATGGATAACACATTGACTGGTCCAAACAAATCCGTGTGTAATAATTGCAAAGGTTCTTCAGTTGTTAAATCAAGCTTCTTTATGAATGATGCTTTGATCTGCTTTCCTTTCTGGAAGGCATCACACAGTCCATCCTTAGTAAACTCCACTTGAGGAATACCTCTAACCAGTTCTTTCTTGACAAGTTCATTCATGGTCTTGAACTTTAGATGGGACAACTTCTTGTGCCAAAGCCAACTTTCATCTTGACTTGGTTTACTGAGAAGACAAGTGACTGATTCCGCATTTGATGAGTTGAAGTCAGCTAAGTACACATTTCCTTTTCTCACTCCAGTGAGAACCACTTTGTTGCTCTTTTTGTTTATCACAACACAGGCTTCTGAATTGAAAGTGACTGAGTTGCCCTTATCACAAAGCTGGTTGATACTCAACAGATTATGCTTGAGACCATCCACTAGGGCAACTTCTTCAATGATGACATTGTCTTTTGAAATCAAGCCATATCCCACAGTATAACCTTTGCTGTCATCTCCAAAAGTAATACTTGGGCCAGCTCTTTCCTTGAACTCAGTCAGCAGGGTAGAATCTTCAGTCATGTGCCTTGAGCAACCACTATCTAGATACCAAAGATTCTTTCTGTTTCCCTGCACACATCAAAATCAAATCAAGTTGATTTTGGTACCCAAGTTTCCTTAGGTCCTACCTTGTTAGCTTTCTTCTTTGGTTTCTTAGGTTTGATCTCATTTGACTTGGGTATTTCTGATTCATCCTTAGTCATCTGAGTTGGACCCTTGAAACCAGTCATTAAAACAGAATTATCATGCACATTTTGATTAACAGAAAAAGGCATGCTATTTGCAAACATGTTATTCCAGTAAGGCATGCTAAATGGCATTTGAGGTATACTAAATGCAGCATAATAAGGATTAGGTGCAAATGGCATATTAGCAAATTGTGTATTCATATTCTGAGTAGACATAGTATTCATAGGCATGGTAGGCATGGCAGTCATGTTGGGAAAGGAAGAGGGTACAGACATAGGAGTAGGCATGGCAAGTTTGCAATTTACAGACAAATGATTAACACTACCACACTTAACACAGATTTTTCTTGGTGCATATTTATTAGGTGTGTAGTTGTTATGTTTGTTAATTCCAACTTTCCCATTTCTATTATTTTTCTTTTTAGCTTCTGTTTTAACCTCAATCTTTTCTAGTCTGTCATTCAATTGCTTGATAGACAGATGACCAACATTAAATTTCTTTTCCTTCCTGACTTGACTTGATTCTCCTGGAATAAAGTTCATAGAAACTGATCCATATTTCTCATTCAACATAGCTAGCTTAGCTTTGCTAACTAGTTTACTCACAACCGACGGATGTGGCTCCTTGTCACTCGACAGATAATCTTTTTGATTATCCGACAGATGATTTTCATCATCCGTCGAGTCCACATCTATAAGAAATCCTTCAACCAAATTGGACTCAAGCATCTCTTTACTCTTCTTCCAGGCTGCATCACAAAAGGACTCAATACCTTGAACTTTAGTGATTTGAGCATGGACATCTCTGGATGATTTCCATGCCTTAATCACTTCCTGTTCTCGTTTAAGCTGCTTATTTAAAATCTCTTCTTTCTTCAAGGACTCAGTTAATTCGTCCTTAACAATCTTACACTCAATTCTCAATTTCTCAAATTCAAAAAACTGAGACTCTAACACATTATTCCTCTCACTTAAAAACAAATTATTTTCTTTACTTTTAGCATTTTCCTTAGTGAGGGACTTAAGTGTAACATGCATGTGATATAATTCTGTGGACATGGCATTTATTGCATCATTACACTCAACTTTAGATAAATGTGCTAGGTTAGTGGTGATTACCTGATTGCTTGAAGAACTTGTTTCTGTTTCATCAGATATGGCCATTAGGGCTAGATTGACATAGCTTGTTTCTTCATCTTCATCCAATCCATCTGCAGCCCAATCATTCTCCTGTGTGATGAAAGCCCTTTCCTTTTGTTTGAGCAACTCAAAGTATTTCTGTTTATAATCAACAGGCTCAAATTTCTTTTTGCTGGAATCAGACTTTCTACATTCACTGGAAAAATGACCAGCCAACCCATATTTGAAATACTTGAATTTTGACTTATCAACCATGTTTCTGTTTAGCTTAGCTGCTCCAAAATTCTTCTTGAATATGAGCTTGGAAAATCTTCTGGATAAGAATGCTAGATGTTCATCAATATCATCCATGTCATCTTGGCTCAAATGATCTTCATTTCCAGCTACCAGCCCTTTACCCTTGCTTTCATAGACCTTTGATGTAGACTCAACAGCTTCTACCTTCATCTCTTTCTCCTCCTATAACTCAGCAACCAGTGCTATGGACCCTCCTTTATTCCTTCCTTTCTCCATCCTCTCATCTTGCTCTATTTCAAGCTCATAGATTTTCAGGATGCCATACAGTCTCTCCAAGGTGAACTCCTTGTAATCCTGTGAATTTTTCAATGAGACTGTCATTGGCTTCCACTCTTTTGGAAGAGATCTAAGGAACTTGAGGTTAGAGTCTTTTATTTGATAGACTCTTCCATGCAGATTTAGAGCATTTAACAGCTTTTGAAATCTACTAAAAATCTCAGTGAGAGACTCACTTTCTTCACAGTGGAAATGCTCATATTGCTGAATCAGTAGCTGTATCTTGTTCTCCCTTACTTGCTCAGTACCATCACAGATAATCAGGATTATGTCCCAAACCTCTTTGGCTATTTTACAATTAATGATGTTATCAAACATATCACCATCAACTCCATTGAACAATATATTCATGGTCTTCTTATCTTTCTTGACTTGCTCAATATCAGGGTCTGACCATTCATGCCTAGGTTTTGGAACAGATGGCTCGTTGCCAGTTGCAGCTTTCATTGGTACATGAGGACCTCTCTCTATGTATTCCACATAGGCCTCATCTTGGGAAAGAAGATGTAGGTGCATCTTCACCTTAAAGTAGTGATAGTTGTCTTTGTCTAGAAATGGAATCTTTACTCCAACATCCTTTTTGTTCATCTTGTTGTTTGTTGTGATCTTTATACTCTTTGTTCTTCAAGAGCTTGCTCTGATACCAATTGTTATTCCCTAAAAATATAACAAGAATTACAGAAGGGGGGTTGAATGTAATTCTGGCTACTTTTTCAAATTTAAAGAAAGTTCTAGCTTGATAAACATAACAGTGTTTGATTAGCAATGGTGTGGAATAAAAGAATGATAGAAATAAAAACACTAAGTAATAAAAACTCAAGCTTTTAAAACTTTCTGGTGGATTTAAAAGTATCCACCATATATATATACATATATATCAAATGAGAACCCTGTGAAGCTTTTGAATAGCTCACAGCTGCTTACAAGTTTGAACAACTAAACTACAGAGAAATGCTTACAGAATACATCTTGATTTGTTTCTCTGAAAATAGGCTTGCTTAGTTAATTGTTCTACTTGCTACACTTGGTTTATATATCACCAAGTTTACATGATAATAAGATATGATAATAAAAAAAATATATCTAGTCTAACTCCATGCTACTTCATTACTCTATTCCAGCATCTTTGAATATCTTCACAATTGCATGGAAATGATAATGCTTCTTTGTTCTCAAATTCCTGCTTAACAGGCTACCACATTCCTTTTGCAAACACCCAATGCATGTGACTATGTTGTCACTGTCAACAACTATTTGAATTTGATCATCCGTCAGGACTATGCCTATCATCCGTCGAGAGCTTTGTTGATCATCCGTCGGGAGTCTTGTTGATCATCCGTCGGGAGTCTTTTATGTCACTTGACTCCATTTCATTTATACAGAATTAAAAGGCATCTTATATTTACAATTAGTCACCCTATTATGTATATCCACTAGTAGTCAACATGACTCATATATTCCTACAAAATCTATATAATGTTGCTTGCAGAAATGTGCTACAATTCTTATTTGTTACATAAGCTGCTCACTCGATGGATGTTAGTTTGATATCCGTCGGGACTATAAAGTTCATCCGTTGGGATTATATTTGATCATCCGTCGAGTGCTAAAAAATTTACTAAGTTAAATCTACTAAGGTGTTTTGTTAACTTATCATCAAGTTCATAACATATTCCTAACAGAACATTATACAATTCTAAAGTAAGTTTATGCACAGTATATTTGTATTCAGAAGACATATAAATAATGGTAAGTTCAGGAACCTGAGATGATTGCAGTGATTCCTCTACAGAGTCTTCCATAAGAGTTAGATTTACATACTCTTCCTCATCATCCGAATCAGTATCATCCCAACTTTTACCTTCAACAATGTATGCTCTTTCTTTCTCCTTAACCACATATGCATTCATCGTTTGTTTCAGCTTCTCATTCCGTCCCTTCAGGTCTTCTTAAGTTTCTTTTTTTTATAGGAATCCTTTCCTTTTGCTTCCTTGGGCTTTCTGCATTTAGATGCGAAGTGCCCCAATTCATTGCAGTTGTAACATATTGTTTTTCTCTTGTCCACCCATCTTGACTTGTACCCTCCTCTAGAGATTGACCCTAACGAATAGCTTCATTTCTGAAATATGCCAGATGAGCCCCTAGACTTGTAGTTGGGATTTCTTCTAAATCTAACATGACTGAATTTCGAAGTCATGTAAACCATCGATTTATCTTCCAAATCTTTATGTTCTTCTTGAGTGTAAAACTCACTTTCATCTTCTAGCTCACCTTGAACAATTTCAGCTATAAAAATTTCTTTAATTGTTGAGGAGGGTACAACCTTAAATTCTAAATTTTCAGGTTCATGAGCAACAAGTGCAGTGGTTTTTGCAAGTGTCGTACTCTTGCGGTTAACAGAAATAGGGCCATAAATTATAGCTATCTGCTCTGATTCTGTTTCATGGTCTCAATTTTCCAGATATCACATCCAGGGGCATAGTGATATAGTCAACCCTCTTTTTGATGGATGTGTTCTTCTGTTCCAAGTGAGCTGATAGAGTCAGCATGAACTTCCTGTTAGACTCACACATCAGATAAATTTTGCCCTGCAATTTTAATTCGCTTGGTAGTCTTGCATATTTTTCAAAGAGAGAAGATAGTGTTTCTTCGGGTTGTAATTTAAACGCTTCATATTGAGTCGTCAAGATATCCATTCTTTTTTCTTTGACTTCAGCAGAACCTTCCATTAACAGCTCAATGGTTTCCTACATTTCCTTTGCACTATTACCTTCTAAAAGTTTATGACTCATATCTTTATCAGTTGATTCCACTATTTTGAGTAAAGGCTTGTGTCTAGATTTATCAGCTCCTTATCAGATCCGTATATTTGGACGGATCCTTGGGAGTAGATGTCAAAGGAATTCTCCCACCAGTGGCGGTTGTCGCTTCGGGAATTATTTCCATCGGAACACAAGAACCATTCAGTAATATCCCAATATATAATGATTCGAAGCTTTCATGAACATCATCATCTTTTTCTTCCATTGGTTGTAATTTTCTTGATCAAAAGGGGAACCTTGATACTTCCAATTTTTTGGTTGTTCATCATCTTGGCGAAATAAAAATATTTAAGATTCAAAAATTTCAAGATTAAATATTTTTTAAAATTAAAAAAATTTAAGAATTTTTTCAAGAACTTGTCTGATTTGGTTTTTTTTCTCCGGATCTTGATTTGTATGTCAATCAACAAGCTCTGATACCAATTGTTAGTCCCAAAGTATCGTAGAATGGGGGTTGAATACGATACCTACAAATTCTTTCGATTTGTTTTATGTTCTTCCTTAAAGTACAGAATAAAAAACAAGCACAAAATAATTCGAGGTATATATTATTTTTTAATATAAACCTTGAGGTTGCTAAACTCTAATCGATTACGATTAGCTACAATAAATTCAACAACATAACAGTATGTTTACACGCTTTTCAAATTTAATGGTTGATAGGGATAAAATAAACCTTAATTACATCATTAATATTGCATTAATACATCTAGGGCTGTAAGGCCCATTAAAGAAGGCTATATGTATGACATTCAGACCAAGAAGGTTAACACATTGATCAGGCCCAAGAAGGTTAATACATTGATCAGGCCTGATGGAACAAAGAAGGCCCAATAGCCATGAATATTTATTAATTTCATAATTAATAAATAAGGAGGATTAACAACTCATTAAATAAGTCCAATCAGTAATATAACTCTATGGAAGATAGCCTAGAGGGCACCTAAACCAACAGGGAGTCTGATTCCTTTATTATAGAACTCCAAAGTCTATCCAAATTCTGAGACTTGTCCCCCAAGTCTCATAACCCTAGTCCAATTCAAGGACTCCCAACATCTATATAAGGGGCCTCACCCCACAAATCAGAACGACATTTTTGACTTGATCCTTGGCAATCAGCAAGGTACATAGGCATCTTGTTAAGGTAGATTGAGTCACGAGACACAAGATCAGTCAAATAGAGCCTCGAAGCTCACGAACCCTAGTAGTAAATACAACAATTAATTCACCCTAGTTTTTTATCCATAACATTTATCGCCGTCTATGAGAAAGCATAACAATCACCATGGTGAGAACACGGAGCGGGAGCAATGCCCCAGAAGCAACACCAGCTGGGATGACTAAAACAATTTCGTCAATGGTGGAGATATCCCCACACTCATATTACGCCTCCATCCAAGGAGGAACCTTGATAGGGGCAACTGAGCCTCAACCATAATGGACGAATCCCCCGGCTCCTCAAGGGACGAATTCCCAACTTCAGCAGCTACATGCACCTGTGAATCCTTGACCCGTTAGGTATGAGTATTCAACTATTGTGACCACTAACCCCCCTTATGGGATGCCCCTATACCCCGAGGTTGGAGGAAGTGGACATGCAAATCGGAGTGAAGCGCAAGGGCAATTGCCCCTATATACGCGGTTTGGCTCCTATTCCGGAGGACCAAGAGTTCTCTGGACCTTATACTGAGAGAGAATCCGAATCTTTAGATTATGATGTGGCTCCAAGAAGGAGGCGTGCTAGTAAAGAGCCAATGCCTGATGGTAATCAGCGTCCTAAGAGCACCCGAAGGACGAATCCCCAAGAAGTGCAGGAGAGAATCAGGGCTCACGAGGCTGAGATCCAAAGGCTGAAGCGCGACTTGGAGGAGCACTTGACCCCAAGACCCCCACTACCTTCGAGGAGGAGAAATCCTCCTCCAATCATAGACCTGGATGGTCCGCTACAAAGAAGAACTGTTGTCCCAAGGGCTGATCCAAGTGATCTTCTGCCCCTAGGAGATCCTGATGATCCCACTCCATCATTCACTGAAGAGATAATGAATACCCATATCTCAACGAAGTTTAAGATGCCCACCATAAAAGCTTATGATGGTACTGGAGATCCCGCTAATCATGTCAGGACATTCTCTAATGCACTGTTGCTGCAGCCCGTGAACGATGTTATTAAGTGTCAGTCCTTTCCTCAAACCCTATCTGGAATGGATCAAAGATGGTATAGCCATTTGCCTCCAAATTCTATTGGGTCCTTCAGAGAGCTAAGTCAAGCTTTTATTAAGCAATTCATCAGTGGGAGAGTGCATGAGAAAAGTTCAGCATCCCTCATGAGCATTATGCAGGGGTAAAAGAGTCTTTGAGAGACTATCTGAACCGTTTCACCAAGGAATCTTTGAAGGTCCCGGACCTTGATGACAAAGTAGCTATGATAGCGCTGCAGCAGGGAACTAGGGATGAGTTTTTCAAGATGTCATTAGCCAAGTGCCCCCTAAAAGCATGTTGCAGCTCCTAGACAGGGTCGGGAAGTACATCAAAATGGAGAAAAGCATGAGGAAGACAATAGTTAATAATGAGCCTGCTGGTGGCAAGAAGCAAAAAACTGATCTGGAATATATTGCTAAGGACAAGTATCCTAGAACTTAGCAAAATACTGATTTAACCCCGAAGAAGGGAGGACCTGGACAAAAGTTCATTGAATATGCTAAGTTGAACGCTCCTAGAAGTCAGATCTTGATGGAAATCGAGAAAGATAGGGATGTTCGTTGGCCTAAGCCCCTGAAGGCTGATCCTACCAAGCTAGATAAAAGCAAATATTGCAGATTTCACAAGGATGCTGGTCATGACACTGTTGAGTGTAGGCAATTGAAGGATGAAATTGAATTCCTTATTCGGAAAGGAAGACTGAGCAAGTATACCGGAGATGGAGGAGATATGAATAATAATGGAAGAAGGAACTTCGATGATTATAAAAGGGATCAGGATGATCTAGGGCGAAATCCCCAACCCAGGGGGCCGGTGATAAACGCAATCTTTGGGGGACCTCAGTCCCGAGGACCAGTAATAAATACAATATTTGGAGGACCAACTGCTGCAGGTTCATCCAGAAACTCGAGGAAAGCCTATACTAGAGAAGTTATGCCTATTATCGGTGAAGCCCCGAAGAGGGCTAGGACATGAGTAACAATGACATTCGATGATTTTGATTTAGAGGGTGTCAAATTTCCTCATGACGATCCTCTGGTCATAACACGGATAATAGGGAACAACCCAGTAAAAAGAGTCCTTGCAGACAATGGTGCCTCAGTGGACATTTTGCTTCATGATACCTTTATAAGGATGGGTTACAATGATTCTCAATTAACCCCAACTGACATGCCAATATATGGTTTCGCTGGAGTTGAGTGCTCCGTGGAAGGGATAATTAAGTTACCGATGACCATAGGTCAGGAACCAAGACAAGCAACACAGATGTTAGACTTCGTAGTGGTAAAGGCTGGATCAACTTATAATGCGATTATGGGAATAACGGTAATACATACTTTCAAGGCAGTCCCCTCTTCTTACCATTCAGTGATGAAGTTTCCCACCCAGAACGGGATTGGAGAAGAGAGAGGAGATCAAAAGATGGCAAAGAGTTTTTATGTAGCCTCTCTTAGGGCAGATAGAGTAGGGGGCAGGTTTTGCCTATTGAAGATCTGGATATCCGTTAAAATGATGAGAAAAGAGGGAAGCTAGCAGAAGACTTGGTTCTGATTCCTTTGGATCCCGAGGATCCTGAGAAAGTAACTTTCATTGGAGCGTCACTGGAGAAGCCCCTTAGAGGGAAGTTGATGAGGTTTTAACAAGAGAATATTGATGTATTTACATGGTCAGCAGCTGATATGCCTGGCATAGACCCGGAATGATCACCCACAAGTTGAATGTAGATCCAAATCAAAAGACTGTGAAGCAAAAGAGAAGGAGCTTTGCCCTTGAGAGGCAGGAGGTAATCAAGAAAGAAGTGGAAATGCTCTTGGAGGCTGGTTTTATTGAAGAGATACAATTTCTGGAATGGTTAACAAACCCTGTGATGGTAAAGAAGGCTAATGGAAAATGGAGAATGTGCGTGGATTTCACTGATTTGAATGACGCATGCCTGAAGGATTATTTTCCACTACCAAGAATAAATACATTGATAGATGCGACTGCTGGTCACGAGATGCTGAGTTTTATGGATGGATTCAGTGGATATAATCAGATTAAGATGCATAAGGATGACATCCTGAAGGTATCATTCATTATTGACTTTGGTGTTTTTTGTTATCTTGTTATGGTGTTTTGCCTTAAGAATGCAGGAGCAACCTATCAAAGGTTGGTAAATAAGATTTTCAAGGATCTTATTTGCAAAACTATGGAAGTTTATGTCGATGACATGTTAGTCAAAAGTCTGGTAAAAGCTAATCACATAACTCATTTCAGGGAAGCTTTTGAGGTGCTGAGATATCACAAAATGATGTTAAATCCTACAAAGTGTGCTTTCGGAGTCGGGTCTGGAAGTTTTTGGGACTGATGGTCTCTAAGAGAGGAATCGAGGATAATCCTAATAAAATAAAGGCTATCTTAGATATGGAACCGCCACATTCCATAAAGGACGTTCTAGAAACTCACTGGAAGAGTTGCAGATCTAGGATGATTCATCTCCGAATCTGGAGATAAGTGCTTGCCATTCTTTAAATCCCTGAAGAAGGTTAAAGATTTCGTATGGACTGAGAAAAGTCAGGAGGTGTTTGAAGGATTAAAGAAGTATATGGTTCAAGCCCCGATGTTGGCCAAACCAGCTCTGAATGAGATTTTATACTTATACTTGGCCGTTTCAGAAAATGCCTTGAGCGCTGTATTGGTTAAGGAGGAACTTAAAGTCCAGAAACCCATATACTATGTCTGTAAAATTTTGTATGAAGGTGAGTTGAATTATTCGACTATTGAAAAATTCGCTCTAGCCCTGGTGATGGCCTCAAGGAAATAGCGTACTTACTTCCAAGCTCATAAAATTGAAGTGCTAACGAATTAACCTTTGAGAAAGATTATTCACAATCCTAAAGCTAGTGGAAGGCTGATTAAATGGGCTATTGAGTTGGGAGAATTTGACATAAAGTATAAGCCACAAACGGTGATAAAAGCCCAAGTCTTGGCTGACTTCGTGGTTGAGTATACCATCCCCAACCAAGAAGTCGGGGGTAGGAAAGTACTGAACCTCAGGGTATGGAGAGGAAAGAGGATAATGAAGGAGAACATAACAAGGACAAGGAATTTTGGGTTCTCTATTTTGATGGAGCATCAAAAACAAACTCAAGTGGAGCAGGGCTAGTCTTACAAATCCCAGATGGGCTCCTGATTGAATATGCTATAAAGTTGGACTTCCCAACCACAAATAATGAAGCAGAATATGAAGCTTTGATAGCTGGCCTTGGCCTAGCAGGGACATTGAGGGTCAAGAACTTGAAATTCTGTGGGGATTCAAAGCTTGTCATATCCCAGGTCAAGGGAGAGTTCGAGGCAAGAGATGAAACAATGGCTAAGTATGTACGCCTGGTAAGGGCTGTAATGACTCAGTTCGATGAATGCCACGTTGAGCACATTCCAAGAGAGGAAAATGCTAAGGCAGATGTGTTGTCTGAGTTCGGTTTGTCAGAGATAGAGAAGAGTTCAGGATGTGTGTACTTCCGCATTTTAAAAACACGGAGCATTGATGTTAAGCTTGTATCCCCTATAGGGCTGGGGACGTCATGGATAGATCCCATTAAAGCCCATATTCATACTGGTTGGCTCCCACATGATGTGACTGAAGCACAAAAGTTAGCCGTGCGAGCACTGAGGTATTCCTTGATCGACGGAATTTTGTACAAAAGGTCATATGTGGTTCCTTATTTAAGATGTCTCAGGCCTGATGAGGCACGCTTGGCTCTTGAAGAAGTACATAAAGGTATTTGTGGGCAACACTTGAGGGCAGAGCACCGACACATAAGATAACCCGTTTAGGCTTTTATTGGCCAGAAATGATGGCTGATGCCAAAGAATATATTAAGAGGTGTGATCGATGTTAGAAACATGCCCTTATAGTAAGGCAACCTCCTGAAATACTGACTTCCATAAACTCCCCAATCCCATTTGCTATGTGGGGAATGGATATTCTTGGACATTTTCCCATGGCCACAGCTCAAAGGAAGTTCATGATTATAGCTATAGATTATTTCACTAAGTGGATTGAAGCTAAACCTTTAGCCAAGATCACAACTAAGCAGGTTACACAATTCCTGTAGGAAAATATCATGTGTAGATATGGAATTTCCCGTATCCTGGTCACCGATAATGGAACACAGTTCAACAACGAAGAGTTCATAAAGTATTGCGAGGAGAATGAGATCGAGTTGCGATTTACCTCCGTAGCTCATCGTATAATTTTAGATGGGCTGAAGAAAAGGATCAAGAAATCCAGGAATAATTAGGTGGATGAAATACTCTCAATACTTTGGGCTTATCGGACTACTTGTAGAGTCACAACCGGAGCAACGCCCTTTATGTTGGCATATGGAGCAGAGGTGGTTATTCCTGTGGAAATATCACACTCACCTCCCAGAATCCAAGCATATAATGAAGAAGAAAATGAGGAAGGGAAAAGACTAGCCCTGGACCTAATTGATGAAGTACGAGATGCGGCGCACACAAAGATTATGGAATATCAGAAAAAAGCCTCTTTTTACTATAACCTAGGGGTGAAAGAGAGATTCTTCAAGCAAGGAGATTTGGTCCTTAGGAAGGTGGAAGCATCTGGAATAGGGCAGAAAGGAAAACTCACCCCAAACTGGGAAGGGACGTACAGGGTTAAGAGCGTTCAAGGAAGAGGATCTTATAAGTTGGACACCATGGATGGGGAGGAAGTACCTCGGACTTGGCATGATCGAAACCTGAAAGTTTACTACCTATAGCTTGTACTTACTATAGTAGTACCAAGGTTCAAAAGCACCTTGAAGCTTTGCTTGCTTAGGATTTTATATATCATTATTAGTAGGATTTACGTTTTAGTTCATGACTATTAAGGTTTGAACTCATTTTATAAAAGGTTTTGAAAAACCAAGATATATATTCTTAAAGTTGAAATTATTTCAAACTTTGGAAAGACAAGTTATAATAACGATTGGTTTACTTAGCAAGATTCATGCTTTGATAGGGATGCCATTAGTAACATTAATAAGTCTGTTATATCCATCTGTTTTCAGTCTTGTTTCTATTATTCAATGCATGATTCTTAGAGCTGTGTGGTTCAAATAGCTAATCTATTAAAAAGCATATAAAGCAAAAGAAAATAACATAAGTAAGACCCCAAATTATAACAAAGTCAATTTCAAGAAGTATTTTACAAAATAAAGAAAATAAAAAAGCTAAACACTCGATTTAGGAGGTCTGGACTCCTCGAAGCCACTCTCTGAAGCCTCCTCTGAAGTCTCCTCAGATGTTTCCTGAGTTGGCCCTTCGGAAGTCTCCTCGGAAGTTTCCGCGGAAGTCTCCTCAGAACTATCCTCAGATGCCTTTGGAGGTGCTGGTCTTGGAGGCTCTTCCACTCTGGCCTTCTTCATATTAGGCTCGGCCTCTTCCTCAGAGGAGGATTCCTCTTCTCCGGAGCTGGACTCAGGCACTTTTCTTTTCTGACCTTGGCTCATGACTGGAGCCTTGGATGAAGAAGCTCCATAATCAGGAGAAGGGACTGATCGTTCCTCTTCACGAATAAGGTCCACGACCCTATCTGTTACTCCCCCCAGCCTTGGGATCTTAAGGGGGCAAGGGAAGGATTCTGTCTCAAGCATTTCCGGGTATTATGCTTGAATGGCCTCAACCGCAGCATCCCAGCCTTCCTTATAGCTCATGGGGTGAGTAAGGGCATCATGCTCCTCTATAAGGTCTTTGAACTCCTGAGTATCCATCCAAGCGTCGAAACTTTTTTCTTTTTCATCATTTAAAATGACAATTTTGGCCCGAGCAGTCTCCAAGTCAGAAGTGGAAGAGGCAAGCTGGGACTTGAGGCTCTCGACTTGTTCATTGGCCTCCTCGAGCTTCTTGGTGGTGTCATCATAAGCCACCTTCTAAGCCTTAGCTTGATGAAGCGCCCCTTGGAAGTGGACATTTTCCTAAAAGAAAAGGAAGTAAAAGAAACGAAAGTTTCAGCTAAGAGAAGAAAGTAAATAAAGAAAAGGGGAAAAACAACAACGAGTTACCGTCGCCATAGCCTGAGCGCCAAACAGCTCATTGGATTCCAAGTCCCGTTGAAAGACAAAATCCTGGTAGTCTACTGGAGATATTGACTGAAGCGACCATTCTTTAGCATGCTTTATATTTCCGACAATCGTGTCTTTTCCCCGAATTCCCCATGTCGGCTGGAAGAAGGCCCCTGGCTTTTGTTTAGTACGCAGGGGTTGGCTGGGGCCTTCCTCATCCCCTTCTCGCTCCTGAAGTAGAAACTCAGGGAAGCGATCACTTAGGCGCGGGTCCTTGAAAACTCTCCCAGCCCTTTTCATTCTCGTGGTTTCCAAGTCCTTGGGCTTGGTCGCCTCTACAATCTTTTCAGCCACTGCATGAAGGATTAAAAGTCAGTTGAAACTAGAAAAGGATCAAGCCAAATATGCAAAAGAAGAAAGATAAAGTTATAATTACTTTTCATAGGGACGAGAGAAAGGCCGTGCTCTACCAGAACCGTCTTCTTGATAAGGTCCCTGGAGGGAGATGTCCCGTTATCCTGGGTAAGGAGATTGAATGTTGTCGTCTCTTCCTCAGACAACACAATGTCGTTGGGGCTCCCATCGACCACTTGCCCGAATGACGAACGAAAGAGTGTGCCCCAATCGTCGCCTTCCCAAACCAAGTACAAAAACTCTTTTTTCCACCCCATATTGTTATCCGGGATGGACCTCCCATTTACTATATGTAGGATTGTTGGGCGTTGATTCAGACTAACCCATCCTGGATTCTTATCAGGGCTATTCTTAAACTGAAAAATCTTTCTGAACACAGCAACTGTTGGGGGCACATTGTGACAAGAAGCAAAGAATCAACCTCCATGCATTCGGGAGTTGGCAAGGGTTGATCCCGACATCTGCTAATAGAACAGGAATAAAAGGGTGAAAGGGGAACCTAATACCTGCCCTTATGGTGTCCCTGAAAACGCATAAAACATCTTTCTTCCAGTGGCAAGTCCTATCTGCCGGACCTGCAAGAACAAGCTTGTAGGGCTCTTTGACCCTGAATGCGAGCCTCAGTTTCTCTAGCTCCTTCGTATCATAGAACGTGTTGACGTGGTCAAAAACGTCCAAATGAGCATCAGATGGATACTCATCCCCCCGGGTATTGATCATATCGATCAAAGAGGAATACCTTGATTGTAACTACCGGGAAATTTACGTTGTATTATATCATATTTATAATAAAATATGTGTATTAATATGTCAGTTATGTGTGATTATCTGTTAAACCCTAATTGTTATATGCTACGTGTATTCTGTATCATTTCTGTATTTTTAAGGTATTTTTCAGATGTTTTATATCGTATTCAAAGGTTTCATTTGAAACGCTTTGCAACCCAAATAATGATTTTAAAGCCAGTATTTCAAATAAAATAATGGGCCTTATTTTTCATCAAACGGCTTTTACAATCGCAATATTCTGAACATCTAGATATTTTATAAATTTTCTCATTTTACGAAAAATGACTTTTCCGGGCCCCATTGGGTGTTAAAAACCCCACAAAAATCACATTTTTATTTTTATAAAATTATAGGACTTTTATTTATACCATTTCTTTGTATTTTTGAATTATTCACAATTTTTGGGAATTTTTGGTATATATATTGTATATATAAAATATTTATAAATTAAATTTTAATACCCAAAAATTATAAAAATTAGGGCCAAATATTTTTATTAAATGTATAATTAGCCCTTAATTTTATTTAGGAGTATTATTTTTCATACTATAAATATCCTGATTATTATTAATTAATTCATAATTCTGCAAATTAATTCCCAAATTCAGAAATTAGGGTTCTTGAGTTCTTGATTTCAAGCAAAGATTTGACAGTGATTCTGATCTCCAAATCAAACATGTGAGTACTCAATCGAAAGCTCTTGATCCCTACTTTCCAATTCTATCATCAATTTTATGTTTTATTACGTTGATTTTCAATTCATATTTTTAGGGTTTATGTTTGATTTAGGCGTTTTTGATTCTGGGGTTCTGGGTTGATTTTGATGCTTGGTATAATTTCCTGTACTTATTTACAATTGATTTGTGCTATTTAATTGATCGGAGTTATGTTCTAGATAGTAGTTCTTAGTTTCAAGTTTTTATCATTTTATTTTGATTCGTTTTTGAAGTTACATGATTCTGAGGTTATTTTGGTTATAGGGGTTTGATTGTGTATACTCTAAGCTTTATTTTAAGCTATAGATTGTAATTTTCTGTGTACGAACGAAGCAAAACGGAGTTTGGCCGGAAAAATTTTTGGTTTGATCGGAAAATTGGTTCTAGTGATTTTCAGGTTGTGTTGTTGGTTTGGTTGTGTTGCTGGTGAGATTCTGAGTGAAATTCATATAAAAATCGATTCGAATGGTGGTGTTTTGACCCCGACTGGAGTTCGCCGGACTTGGACATCGAGCTCGCCGGCGTTGTTACGTTTTTGGCCGGAGAGGGCGACTGAGGTGACGGAGCTGAAGGAGAATGGCAGGGTTGTGTTGCTGCAGCCACATGGAATTGAACGGAACAAAAATCTTGCAGAACCAATGACCTGTACGTTCGAATTGGGCTCGCCGGAAACAGCTCGCCGGCGCCGGTTTCTGGGCAGAACGGCGGCTGTTCTTCAGCGACCCGAAAACCCGGGTTCCAACCCGTTTTCCTGAGATTATTGACCCGAGTTTGATCCTAGAATTCCCAACCTGACTTCCAGAATTCTGTTTCTGCAAATTTTATTAATTAATTATATTTTAGTATATTAAAATCAGTTTTTAATAATTATAAAAATCAAATAAAAATTAGATTTAAAAATTTAAAATAGTTTTGTAAATAATGTTTGAATTATTTTATTAATTTAGAAATTTGAATTTAATTATTTATTTAATTACTTAATTATTTATCTAATTATTTATTAGTTATCTAATTGATTAATAATTAGGTAATTAATTAATAATTAGGTAATTAATTAATAAATAAGGATTAAATAATACGATTAATAATCCGATAATTAGTGAATATTACGTGTAACTCGTATCTATACGAATAGTGATTCAATAATTAAAAATTATTATTCGAACGATAATTATTCGAAGAATACCGTAATAATTATTCGTATCGTATGATTAAATATCGATAATCGATTGAATCGTATAAATTGTAATAATAAATTATGATTAATCCTAATAATTAGGGATTAATTATTTTAAATTATTAAATAATTATTTATTAATTATTTATTTGTTATGTATTTATTAAATATTTAAGAAGTGATTAATTATTTCGATAATTAATCACATAATTTTCAATAAATCATAACTTCTTCGTTTTAACTCCTAAAATTATAAAAAAATTATTTTTGACTTTGATTTTCTTAAATAATTATTTAAAAAAAATTACTTTAGGATTTAAAAGGTTATAATAATTATTTATATTGAATAATAAATTGAATTATAAGTGTTTAATTGATAATAATTCAACCGTTAACCCGATTCGAGTGAAACGAAAGCCATTTAACTCAGAAAAATGAATTCTTTTTATTAAAAATAATATAAAGACCTAATTTCTTCTCAAAATTAGTTGACTTTATTAATTGCTTGATTATCAGTCGAAATACGCGCCGAGACGAGTTCGAAAAATTCTGGAAAAATGGGAAATGAAGCAGAAGGTGATCAACGGAACAATCAGCGAGTCGATTGATTCTAAAAATTATTTTAACTATAAAAATGATTATGTGCTTATGTGATTATATGTATTATATGGTTAATCGAGTCTTACTTGCTTATATGTAATATAAGAGTCAGTTATAAGCGCATGGGTAGATAATAGGAACGAAATGAAGTCAATTCAAGATGTAAATTAAAGTACAAGATGACTTAATCAGTCTATTTTGCTAACAGAAGCTAAGCCAGCAAGGCAGGTCAAGTAAGGGATAGACAGAAGTGATTTAATTGCAGTAAGTCGCGCAGAAGGCAAGTTTCTTCCCTATTCTAATTTCAGAATAGTAATATTCATTTCAAATTCTTATTACGCTTGTATTCCTTTAATTTCTTTATTCATATCTCAGTTCGATTCTTGAATTATTCTTTTCAATTGAATTTATTATTCATATTCCAATTGTTACTCACAATTATTGATATATTCTGGTGATTAGAATATACCAAAGCATATCGATTGTTCCGGTTGCTATTCCAGGGACTGGATAACACTAATTTTTGGGATTAAGTCTACTTAATCCTAAGGATCGGGACATAACCGGATCCTTGAAACGGGCCGTAGTGCCTGGGTGCCCGACGGGATCTATATAGTGAGATATAGATCTGCACTGTATCCTGACTGATCAGCAGGGTATAGTTGTGAACTTGAGTCCAGTTTAGTTCGTTTACATTCACCAGTAATGGCCTTCTTTCGATTCTTATGAGGTTATATCTTTGCAGATATACCTGGGTTACGGATTCAATTATAATGCTTTAGCACTGTTTATATTTTGTGGACTTGTTGAGCAATTTTGGCTCACCCCTTTTTGTTGTTATTCACCTTATTGTTTTCAGTTAAGAAGGAATATGAAACCTATCAGGACACGAGTGGTAAAGAAGCGGGTCAAGCCTCGGGATCCTCTCATACCCAAGGTGTTGATCCCAATTCAGAAAGAAAGCTTTGAGTTGCCCGAGCAGGTGGAGTGTTGATAGATAGTACGTGTGTTTGAATAAAAACTGAACTTAGTTTAAAAATAAATTAGACGATGGTTTGTAATAAAGAGAGTTTGTGAGATTTTAAATGTTGGTTTGTAATAAAATAGTTAGTGGTTCTTGTTTTCATACTTCAACCTAAAAAGGTCATGGTTAGTGAGAAAGGGGTTTAATTTCATTTCTTTATTATTCATTAATAAGCTTGTACAGGTTTGGTGATTAGCTCGTAATCCCCAGACTTATACCCTGGGTCTGGAGGGCGTGACAGTTTGGCATCAGAGCTGTAGGTTTGGTCCCTGAAAACAAGAACATTAGGATTAAGATAGGATAGAGAGATCACATATGATAGGGATAGTCAGATTAGGAAAAATAGTGTTAGGATTTAGGTCAGATTAGAATAGGAAAGTATAAATCTTAGAATTATTTAGTGACCTTTTCTTTTCTTTGGTATATTATCAGATGGCATCTTCTGGTTATTCTGGATCTTCCGAGAGGACAGTCATTGGGCCAGCAGCACCAGTTATACCTCCAGTATCTGAGTATATGTTTCCTCCTCTACCACCTCCACCACCATTGCCACAGGAGCCGGTACCACCAGTTTAGGGGATAGTTCATGACCCCATAGAGATGTTTGATCCTTTTGAGTTCTTCGAGCCGATAGTTCCTTTACCTATTGAGTATCAGTTTATACCAGGTATTGAGCAGGAATTACCACCACTACCATTGTTACCTCCTATACCAGTGCATGCCCCAGAGCCGGACATAGTTCAGATGATTCCAGTCGAGGGGATGGGAGAGCATGATGTGGATCTACAGTTAGGTTTACCATAGCCGGGTGCAGGTATTCCGAGGGTTCCTTCCCAGGAGTCAGTAGGTCAGATTGTTCAGCCGTATATGGTACCATACCATGAGTATAGAGTTATGAGGGATGATATGGAGTATTGGCGGACACAGTGTCGAGAGATTATGCATCTGTTTGATCAGAGGGACAAAGGACCGTTAGCAGCCCTACAGCCAGATTACTACATGAGGCAGCGACTACAGTCAGTATTGATGAGCGCTACTTGGGAGCTTGATGAGTTGACCCATGATGGACCTCCTTCTTTTGCAGAGTTCTATCGGATATTCCGCTTGGCACAGACTTTAGTCCAGACACTTAGAGAGGAGCTTAGGCGTATTCCGCCTGGGTTCTGAGATGGTTTGAAACGATGACTCCAGAGTACATGTGTATATAGAGGCAGCATAGTATAACCTAGTGAGTAGTGTGTATGTGTGTATCAGTAGTTTAACTTGTAGTAGTAGTTTAACTTATAGCGATAGTGTGACTTGTAGCCGTAGTGATGACCAGTAGCCCGAGACTTTTTGTATCAAGCATTTACACCTGAAGCTGGTGTCACATATATATATATATAAACTAAACTTTTCAAATATCTTTTATTTAAATTTCAGTCTTTCTAGTTTTACAGCATTTACTTTCACTTTATTGCTTTACAGTCTTTTATACTATAATTCTTGTTGAAAAAAAAAGAGAGAGAAAGAAACAGAAAAGAAAAAGAATAAACATTTTATTTAACTGTTTACATTTCTAGTTTTTACATTTAGTAACTGTTTTCTTTAAATAAACCATGTTATTAATACAGGATAAATTGTTTCCATCACATACTGTCAATTGTTTATTAAACTGTTAAATAAATATCACCTGTTTTATTATCAGAAAAAGATGGCACCAAAAAGAAAGACTAGGGCTGAGACCTCTAACAATAATTCTGAAGGCCAGACTAATGAAACCATGAACCAAATGTTCCATCTGATGCAACAACAGATGGTAATGATGCAGCAGCAGATGCAGCATCAGCAACAGCAGATACAACAACAAATGTTACCACAACCACCTCGTCCTGAGCCTCAACCTGTTGTTACTTTTAAGCAGTTTCAGTCAGTTAAACCTCCAGAATTTGGTGGGTCTACTGATCCTATTAAAGCTACCACCTGGTTAAAGGAAATAGAGAAAGCTTTTGTACTAGTGAAGGTAGGTGAGGACCAGAAGACTGATTTTGCTAGTTACTTGTTGAAGGGAGAGGCAAATTATTGGTGGGAATCTAAAAAGGCTTTAGAAGGTGAAGATGTTATTGCTTGGGATAGGTTCAAAGAATTATTTTTAGAGAAGCATTTTCCTCGCTACGTAAGAAATCAGATGCAGATAAAGTTTTTAGAGCTGAAGCAGGGAAGTATGTCTGTGACAAAGTATGAAGCCAAATTTAATGAGTTGGCTAGGTTTGTTCCGGAACAGGTTGACACTGAAGAGAAACGAGTGCAGAGATTTCAAGAGGGATTACGACCATGGATACGCGGACAAGTTGCAGTTTTTGAATTAGCAACATATACCACTGTAGTCCAGAAAGCTTTGATCATTGAAGGGGAAAGTGAAAGATCTCAACGAGACAGAGGACAGGGAAGTTTCCAAGACCGTTTCAGCAGGAAGCCGGGATTTCAAGCCCGGGCAAATTTGAATTTCAAAAGGATAGGACAGGGTACACAAAAAGCAGGTAATCGTTTCCAAACCTCCAAATAACAGGGAATTGTTAAGATTCCAGTGCCATATTGCAAAACTTGTGGACGCAAGCATACCGACGTATGTATTAAAGCAGATGTGACATGTTTTAAATGCAAGCAGAAAGGGCACTACTCTAACGAATGTCCAACAGGAAAAACAGCAGAAATCACTTGCTATCAATGCGGGAAGAAAGGGCATATCGCTAGGAATTGTAAAGGACCAGCAATGGCAGCCAGTATTCCGAAAGTATTGGCATTACCTCCGCCACCGCCGCCAAATCAACCCAGAGCAAGGACTTTTAACATGACCATGAAAGAAGCTGTACAGAATCCAAGTGTGATTGCAGGTACGCTTTTGGTGAACTCCGTAGATTCAAAAGTATTAATTGATTCTGGAGCTACCCGTTCATTTATTTCTGAAGAATTTCTTGATAAGTTACATTGTGAAATGGAATGGTTGGGCGAGACGTTAATTATAAAATTAGCGAATGACGACCAAGTTCCAGTAGATCGAGTATGTCCTGCGTGTGATGTAGAAATAGCTGGACATCATTTCTCTGTAAACTTAATTCCTTTTAAGCTAGGAGAATTTGATGTGATTTTGGGAATGGATTGGTTAGCGTATCATAAGGCTCAAATAGATTATGCGAATAAGAAAGTGAAATTGCGAACTGCGGAAAATGCAACGGTAATATTTAAAGGCGAAAAATAGCGGAAGAAATTTCTCACCGTGATGCAGACCAAACGATTGCTTCGACAAGGATGTGAGGCGTACATAGCTTACGTGTTAGATACTGAAAAAGGAAGTCCTAGAATAGAAGACATTCCAGTTGTATGTGAGTATCCGGACGTCTTTCCAGACGAGCTTCCAGGGTTACCTCCAGATCGAGAAATCGAGTTCACGATTGATCTAGCACCAGGTACAGAACCAGTTTCGAAAGCTCCGTATCGAATGGCTCCAGTCGAGATGAAGGAATTGTCAACGCAACTGCAAGATCTTCTAGACCGAGGCATTATACGACCTAGTGTATCCCCATGAGGTGCACCAGTGTTATTTGTGAAGAAGAAGGATGGCAGTATGCGATTATGCATCGACTATCGAGAGTTGAATAAACTCACTATCAAGAACAAGTATCCTTTACCGAGAATCGACGATTTGTTCGATCAGCTAAAAGGAGCGGCATGGTTTTCAAAGATAGATTTGCGATCAGGCTACCATCAATTGAAGATTAAAGCTGAAGATATTCCTAAGACTGCGTTTCGCACGAGATATGGACATTATGAGTTTCTTGTAATGGCATTCGGTTTGACAAACGCGCCAGCTGCATTCATGGATTTGATGAACAGGATATTCAAGAAATATTTGGACACGTTTGTAATTGTATTCATTGATGACATTTTGATTTACTCCGAGACAGAAGAAGAGCATGCAGAACACTTGAGGATAGTTTTGGAAATCCTGAGGAAAGAGCAATTATACGCAAAATTCTCAAAATGTGAATTCTGGTTAAGAGAAGTACAATTTCTAGGGCATATCATCAGTAGAGAAGGCATCCAAGTCGATCCAGCAAAGATTGAAGTTGTGTTGAACTGGGAACGACCAAAGACACCAACAGAAGTTCGAAGTTTCTTGGGATTGGCAGGATATTATCGAAGGTTTGTTAAAGATTTTGCGAAAATAGCAACACCGTTGACCAAGTTAACTCGAAAAAGTGAAAAGTTTGAATGGAATGATAAGTGTGAAGAAAGTTTTAAAGAGTTAAAGAACCGGTGGGTGACCGCACCAATACTGGTATTGCCAGACGAGCAAGGGAATTTCGTTATTTTCAGCGACGCTTTGTATCGCGGGCTAGGATGTGTATTGATGCAACACGATAACGTCATCGCATATGCTTCGAGACAACTTAAACCTCATGAACAGAAATATCCTACGCATGATCTGGAATTGGCAGCGATTGTATTTGCATTGAAGCTTTGGAGACATTATCTCTACGGTGAAAGATGCGAAATCTACACGGATCATAAAAGTCTGAAGTATATCTTTACACAAAAGGAACTGAACATGCGACAACGTCGATGGCTAGAATTGATAAAGGATTATGATGTTACAATCAGTTATCATCCAGGAAAAGCAAATGTTGTAGCGGATGCGTTGAGCAGGAAAGAAAGATTGATTTGGTTAACTTCATGCGAAGAATTGGCCAAGGAATTCGACAAATTGGAAATCGAGATTCGTGTTCCCAATGAATCTGCAGAAGCTATCTACACTATGACTTTCCAACCGGAATTGTTAGAGAAGATTCGCCGCTGTCAAGATGAAGTGATGAGTCAAGATGATGACCTGACGGGAGAAGAGATCACAACTCAGAAAGATAGTGAAGGAATTTTACGCTTTGCGTCGAGAATCTGGATCCCTAATGTGGTAGAATTAAAAGAAGAAATAATGCGAGATGCGCATAATTTGAAGTATTCCATTCATCCAGGAAGTACAAAAATGTATCGCGATCTGAAAGAAAACTTCTGGTGGCCGAACATGAAAAAGGAAATAGCAGAATGGGTGAGTAAGTGCTACACATGCCAGCGAGTTAAAGCGGAACATCAACGTCCGAGCGGGTTATTGCAACCGTTAGACATTCCAGAATGGAAATGGGAACATCTAGCGATGGATTTTGTGGTAGGACTACCAAGGACTAAGGCAAATCATGATGCGATATGGGTAATCATTGACAGACTTACAAAGTCGACACATTTTCTACCAATTAACGAAAGATTTTTGCTCGACAAATTAGTGCACATGTATCTTAAAGAAATTATGATGCGACATGGAGTTCCAATATCTATCGTGTCTGATCGAGATCCTCGTTTCAATTCAAGATTTTGGAGACAATTTCAAGAATGCCTTGGAACGAAATTAAACATGAGTACCGCTTATCATCCGCAAACCGACGGGCAAAGTGAAAGAACTATCCAAACGATTGAAGACATGTTACGAGTTTGTGCGATCGATTTTGAAGGCAGCTGGGATGAACATTTACCTCTGGTGGAATTTTCTTATAATAACAGCTATCACGCCAGCATTGGAATGCCACCGTATGAAGCACTATATGGGAGAAAATGCAGATCACCAGTACACTGGGATGAAGTTGGAGAACGCAAAATTTTGGGTCCAGAATTAATTCAGCAAACAAAGGAAAAGATTGAACTTATTCGGAAATGACTCGATGCAGCGCAAAACAGGCAACGCAAATACGCAGACCAAGCACGGAAGGATATGGACTATCAGGAAGGAGAACACGTATTACTTAAAATATCGCCATGGAAAGGATTGACTAGATTTAGCAATAAGGGTAAATTGAAGCCACGATATGTCGGACCATTTGAAATTTCGAAGAAAGTAGGAAAGCTTGCATACGAATTAGCTTTACCGCCTCATATGCAACATATTCACAATGTGTTTCACGTGTCAATGCTTAAGCGATATAATCCTGATTCTAGGCATGTAATAGAGTATGTACCGATAGATATCCAACCTGATTTGTCTTTTGTAGAGCAGCCGGTAAGAATTTTAGATTGGCGAGAGAAAGTGTTGAGAAATAAGTCTGTATATTTAGTGCGAGTGTTGTGGAGAAATCCTATGGTTGAAGAATCAACCTGGGAACTTGAAAGTAAAATGTTAGAGAAATACCCTCATTTGTTTTCATAGAAGATTCTGAGGACAGAATCCTATTAAGGGGGGGAGAATGTAACGATCGGGAAATTTACGTTGTATTATATCATATTTATAATAAAATATGTGTATTAATATGTCAGTTATGTGTGATTATCTGTTAAACCCTAATTATTACATGCTACGTGTATTCTGTATCATTTCTGTATTTTTAAGGTATTTTTCAGATGTTTTATATCGTATTCAAAGGTTTCATTTGAAACGCTTTGCAATCCAAATAATGATTTTAAAGCCAGTATTTCAAATAAAATAATGGGCCTTATTTTTCATCAAACGGCTTTTATAATCGCAATATTCTGAACATCTAGATATTTTATAAATTTTCTCGTTTTACGAAAAATGACTTTTCCGGGCCCCATTGGGTGTTAAAAACCCCACAAAAATCACATTTTTATTTTTATAAAATTATAGGACTTTTATTTATACCATTTTTTTGTATTTTTGAATTATTCACAATTTTTGGGAATTTTTGGTATATATATTGTATATATAAAATATTTATAAATTAAATTTTAATACCCAAAAATTATAAAAATTAGGGCCAAATATTTTTATTAAATGTATAATTAGCCCTTAATTTTATTTAGGAGTATTATTTTTCATACTATAAATACCCTGATTATTATTAATTAATTCATAATTCTGCAAATTAATTCCCAAATTCAGAAATTAGGGTTCTTGAGTTCTTGATTTCAAGCAAAGATTTGACAGTGATTCTGATCTCCAAATCAAACATGTGAGTACTCAATCGAAAGCTCTTGATCCCTACTTTCCAATTCAATCATCAATTTTGTGTTTTATTACGTTGATTTTCAATTCATATTTTTAGGGTTTATGTTTGATTTAGGCGTTTTTGATTCTGGGGTTCTGGGTTGATTTTGATGCTTGGTATAGTTTCCTGTACTTATTTACAATTGATTTGTGCTATTTAATTGATCGGAGTTATGTTCTAGATAGTAGTTCTTAGTTTCAAGTTTTTATCATTTTATTTTGATTCGTTTTTGAAGTTACATGATTCTGAGGTTATTTTGGTTATAGGGGTTTGATTGTGTATACTCTAAGCTTTATTTTAAGCTATAGATTGTAATTTTCTGTGTACGAACGAAGCAAAACGGAGTTTGGTCGGAAAAATTTCTTGGTTTGATCGGAAAATTGGTTCTAGTGATTATCAGGTTGTGTTGTTGGTTTGGTTGTGTTGCTGGTGAGATTCTGAGTGAAATTCATATAAAAATCGATTCGAATGGTGGTGTTTTGACCCCGACTGGAGTTCGCCGGACTTGGACATCGAGCTCGCCGGCGTTGTTACGTTTTTGGCCGGAGAAGGTGACTGAGGTGACGGAGCTGAAGGAGAATGGCAGGGTTGTGTTGCTGCAGCCACATGGAATTGAACGGAACAAAAATCTTGCAGAACCAATGACCTGTACGTTCGAATTGGGCTCGCCGGAAACAGCTCGCCGGCGCCGGTTTCTGGGCAGCACGGCGGCTGTTCTTCAGCGACCCGAAAACCCGGGTTCCAACCCGTTTTCCTGAGATTATTGACCCGAGTTTGATCCTAGAATTCCCAACCTGACTTCCAGAATTCTGTTTCTGCAAATTTTATTAATTAATTATATTTTAGTATATTAAAATCAGTTTTTAATAATTATAAAAATCAAATAAAAATTAGATTTAAAAATTTAAAATAGTTTTGTAAATAATGTCTAAATTATTTTATTAATTTAGAAATTTGAATTTAATTATTTATTTAATTACTTAATTATTTATCTAATTATTTATTAGTTATCTAATTGATTAATAATTAGGTAATTAATTAATAATTAGGTAATTAATTAATAAATAAGGATTAAATAATACGATTAATAATCCGATAATTAGTGAATATTATGTGTAACTCGTATCTATACGAGTAGTGATTCGATAATTAAAAATTATTATTCGAGCGATAATTATTCGAAGAATACCGTAATAATTATTCGTATCGTATGATTAAATACCGATAATCGATTGAATCGTATAAATTGTAATAATAAATTGTGATTAATCCTAATAATTAGGAATTAATTATTTTAAATTATTAAATAATTATTTATTAATTATTTATTTGTTATGTATTTTTAAATATTTAAGAAGTGATTAATTATTTCGATAATTAATCACATAATTTTCAATAAATCATAACTTCTTCGTTTTAACTCCTAAAATTATAAAAAAATTATTTTTGACTTTGATTTTCTTAAATAATTATTTTAAAAAAATTATTTTAGGATTTAAAAGGTTATAATAATTATTTATATTGAATAATAAATTGAATTATAAGTGTTTAATTGATAATAATTCAACCGTTAACCCGATTCGAGTGAAACGAAAGCCATTTAACTCAGAAAAATGAATTCTTTTTATTAAAAATAATATGAAGACCTAATTTCTTCTCGAAATTAGTTGACTTTATTGATTGCTTGATTATCAGTCGAAATACGCGCCGAGACGAGTCCGAAAAATTCTGGAAAAATGGGAAATGAAGCAAGAGGTGATCAACGGAACAATCAGCGAGTCGATTTTGATTCTAAAAATTATTTTAACTATAAAAATGATTATGTGCTTATGTGTATTATGTGGTTAATCGAGTCTTACTTGCTTATATGTAATATAAGAGTCAGTTATAAGCGCATGGGTAGATAATAGGAACGAAATGAAGTCAATTCAAGATGCAAATTAAAGTACAAGATGACTTAATCAGTCTATTTTGCTAACAGAAGCTAAGCCAGCAAGGCAGGTCAAGTAAGGGATAGACAGAAGTGATTTAATTGTAGTAAGTCACGCAGAAGGCAAGTTTCTTCCCTATTCTAATTTCAGAATAGTAATATTCATTTCAAATTCTTATTACGCTTGTATTCCTTTAATTTCTTTATTCATATCTCAGTTCGATTCTTGAATTATTCTTTTCATTTGAATTTATTATTCATATTCCAATTGTTACTCACAATTATTGATATATTCTGGTGATTAGAATATACCAAAGCATACCGATTGTTCCGGTTGCTATTCCAGGGACTGGATAACACTACTTTTTGGGATTAAGTCTACTTAATTCTAAGGATCGGGACATAACCGGATCCTTGAAACGGGCCGTAGTGCCTGGGTGCCCGACGGGATCTATATAGTGAGATATAGATCTGCACTGTATCCTGACTGATCAGCAGGGTATAGTTGTGAACTTGAGTCCAGTTTAGTTCGTTTACATTCGCCAGTAATGGCCTTCTTTCGATTCTTATGAGGTTATATCTTTGCAGATATACCTGGGTTACGGATTCAATTATAATGCTTTAGCACTGTTTATATTTTGTGGACTTGTTGAGCAATTTTGGCTCACCCCTTTTTGTTGTTATTCACCTTATTGTTTTTAGTTAAGAAGGAATATGAAACCTATCAGGACACGAGTGGTAAAGAAGCGGGTCAAGCCTCGGGATCCTCTCATACCCAAGGTGTTGATCCCAATTCAGGAAGAAAGCTTTGAGTTGCCCAAGCAGGTGGAGTGTTGATAGATAGTACGTGTGTTTGAATAAAAACTGAACTTAGTTTAAAAATAAATTAGACGATGGTTTGTAATAAAGAGAGTTTGTGAGATTTTAAATATTGGTTTGTAATAAAATAGTTAGTGGTTCTTGTTTTCATACTTCAACCTAAAAAGGTCCTGGTTAGTGAGAAAGGGGTTTAATTTCATTTCTTTATTATTCATTAATAAGCTTGTACAGGTTTGGTGATTAGCTCGTAACCCCCAGACTTATACCCCGGGTCTGGAGGGCGTGACATTGATTGAATAGGAAACTCGTTTGATTTCTTGGCCACGTTAATTTTTGCCAAACGAGCTATTCTCTCATCTGCCATCTAAAAAGTGCAAAAATAAGCAAATTCAGGCATAAATCTATGCATATAAAATGCAGAAAAATAGATATTATGTGCAAAAAATTTAAATGAGACACAAAATTAAAGCACATATTTGAGAAAAACAAAAAAAGAACACAATAGATATACCTGGAAATTCGAAGGTCGGTGAGCCGGAAAGTAAGATAGATCGCCGGGGAAAGCTTTGGATACTTTGAAAAAGACCTAGAGTTTTTTAGGAACAGAAGAAGGGAGATCAAGAAACAAGAAATAAGAAGTGAGAAGAAATGAATCAATTCACTTACTTATATAGGCGGCGAGGAGAAGATGAAGGGATAAAAAAAGCCCATTAACGAAAAAGCCCAATTCTAGAAGATTCTTGAGAAATTTAAAAAAAATATTAAATCCAAATAGGATTTGGATTATTGAAGGCCCAAATTAACGCCCAAATCCAAATAGGATTTGGAAAATTGGAGGCTCAAATTGAGGCACAAATCCAAATAGGATTTGGAAAATAGAGGCCCAACCCAGATTGAAGACCAATGGGCAAGACCAGGATCGCGATCGATTTTAAAGTTGTGACTCCTACTCAAAAAACTTCGAACTTGAGCCCGTAATAGACCATGGAAATGACTAGGATCCATGTCTAAATCCTGGTCGTGAGTCCTGGTCATTTTTGTTCGAATAGAAGCCATAAACTGGCCAAAAATTCGACTACAATCCTAATCATCTAAACGACTAGGATCCAGGTCTAAATCTTGGTCGTGAGTCCTGCTCGATTCTGTTCGAATAGAAGCCAGAAAGTGGCCAAAAATTCAACTACAATCCTGGTCGTCTAAACGATTAGGATCCAGGTCTAAATCCCGGTCGTGAGTCCTGCTCGATTCTGTTCGAATAGAAGCCATAAAGTGGTCAAAAATTCGACTACAATCTTGGTCGTCTAAATGACTAGGATCCAGGTTGAAGTTCTGGTCGTGAATCCTGCTCGATTCTATTCGAATAGAAGCCAGGAAATGGCCAAAAATTCGGCCATAATCCTGGTTGTCCAAACGACTAGGATCCAGGTCGAAATTCTGGTCATGGATCCTGATCATTTGTATTCGACCAGACCCCAGAAGCTGGCCAGAAATTCGATCAGAATCCATGTCATTTCTACGACTAGAATCCTGGTCGAAAAAGGCTGAAAAATTGGAAAAATGCAAATATTTCCCGAAAATTAGAGAAAATTCCATGAAAATTCCTGGAAATTATGAATATTTCCTGAAAATTAGGAAAGAATCCCAGAAATTAAGGGATTATTCCTTTAAATTAGGAAAAATACCAGAAAATTCCTAAAAATTATGAATGAGGTAAGGAAAATGATAGAGAGGTTTAAAAAAAATAACAACCCTGAAGCCACGTATAAGGCAAATCATTGTAAATGTGTAGGTTGCGCCACACTTTACGCAGAACGATACCCTGTAAGGGAACAAATAAGCTTAACTTCTACGAAATCTTTTACGATTTCCCAAAAGTTGGGAGAAATTGATAGGGATAAAATAAACCTTAATTACGTCATTAATATTGCAATAATACATCTAGGGCTGCAAGGCCCATTAAAGAAATCCAAATGTATGACATTCAGACCAAGAAGGTTAACACATTGATCAGGCCTAAGAAGGTTAACACATTGATCAAGCCTGATGGATTAAAGAAGGCCCAATAGTCATGAATATTTATTAATTTCCTAATTAATAAATAAGGAGGATTAACAACTCATTAAGTAAGTCCAATCAGTAATATAACTCTATGGAAGATAACCTAGAGGGCACCTGAACCAACATGGAGTCTGATTCCTTTATTATAGGACTCCAAAGTCTATCCAAATTCTGAGACTTGTACCCCAAGTTTCCTAACCCTAGTACAATTCAAGGACTCCCAACATCTATATACGGGACCTCACCCAACAAATCAGAACGACGTTTTTGACTTGATCCTTGACAATCATCAAGGTACGTAGGCATCTTGTTAAGGCAGATCGAGTCACGAGACACAAGAGCAGTCTAATCGAGTCTCGAAGCTCACGAACCCTAGTAGTAAATACAGCAATTAATACACCCTAGTTTTTTATCCATAACAATGGCCTTGAACGAGCTCTCGTAAAAAAAACTAGTTGCTGGAGAAGATAACTGAATAGCATCAGATGCATTCTGCTGCTTTTGTGTGTAGACTTTTCATAATAAATTATGTGGCTTAAATATAACCAAGTTAATTGATTGTGTTTCTGTAATATAATGAATTGATCAAGGCAATTTATTGCGCCTAGAGTGAGATTCATAAGACTTTTACTTACGCCAAGAGAAGAAAATTCCTTGCCTTAAAAAGTTCTCCCAGTTGCACCAAGGGAGAAATAGTTCTTCCCTTAGAATATATTTCCAGTTGCTCCAAGGGAGGAACAGACTTCATTTGTGCCTAGTTACTAGTTGCGCCAAGAGGGAAATCTTTTGTCCCTTAGGAACTTTTAAATCATTTGCGCCAACAAGGAGATAATTGAGTTCTTGCCTTAGAACTTTCTATTAGTTGCGCTAAGAGGAAGAATTATTCTATACTTAGAATACTTTCTTCTACTTGCGCCAAGAGAGTGTTTTTCAACACTTAAAACTTTTTCTGATCTTTTCTTAATTAAGCTCAATTTCTTCCATTCTTTGATTCACTCTATGTTGTATCAGTTTGATTTCTTCTGAATGATTAAGTTAATCTTTTTTCGATATGCTAACGTTTAGTGCACTGGTCTGGTTCACAAAGGACTAACACTGAATTGGATTCGGTCAATCCTCTTTATAATTCCGAGCTGATAAAGCCTTAGGTCATTCATAACTTCAATCACTGAAATCCTTGATCTTCAATACTCAAACTAATACATTTCCTTATCACTGGAATTCCTTTAACATTTTATTCTTCATGGAGGTTTGACCCGCGACCCAAAAGCATCAAAGCTTCAGGCGTGCCCCGCATAGCGTGGAGGCCGTGACCCGCGAGTTTGACATATTCAGGCGTGCCTCATGAAGGAAACAAAGGGGTCGTGTCCCGAGAGCTCCCATGACATGCCTCGGGCTCGCCCCCATGTGTAAATTGGGTGTAATTTTCCAACCCTAGAATTTAAAATTCAAGATTACAAACATTCGGAGTTTAATTAATGCATTCACAAAGATCAAGAAGCTATGTATACAATCTATACATATATATACATACAAAATATGGCATAAACATACAAGTATCATGGACAATAAGACTATAATTACTCACGGAAGATTGAAGGAAGTAGAGAAGATTTTTCGCTTTATTTTTAACAAACTAAAAAATCGGGGGTAGTTGTTATGCCATAAAATTGTCATGGGTATTTTATCGGCTCTTCTGGTAAATGGGTCGGATCATCATCAAGGAAGAAGAAGGACGAACGCCAGAGAACGCGTCTCCGGAACTTCGGGCGTGCCCTATATGGGGCTAGCCCTGAATGAGATTCGTTTGCGATGACTATCGACGATAATTAGTTACGACGATGATTAGTGAAGTTCTATATGAAGGCTTATGACGATCATTATATTGAAAGCATATAATGATTATAGTGAAGGAAGCGTGTGACGACCGCAACGACAAGAGTGTTACGACGACCTCTATAAAAGACTACGATGACGAACAAGTATTGGTGAAGAATTTTTTAAAAATTGTTGTGAAACTAGACAAAGGAGTAGAGCTATCAAGAAGTAAGGAATAGTCCGGGCTCCGGGGAAATATCCATTTTCTTAGGACTCCAACTTTCTTAAGGCGCGCCCGAAAAAGGAAAAGGGGCCTCCGGGAGCCTGTCATCCCGGAAAACATATTGAATGTGTCCTTATGTAGTCTTGCGAGTTTTTCTCGTAGGGGAACGGTCATAAACACTTAGTATGTGATTTGGGAGTCATGTCTGTACATTTGTCGGGTTGTCCTCGTCGGGAGACTTTGGTGTTATCTTGCACTTTGCACTTATATATTTGAGATCACTTGTCTTGTAATCTGGTGGGTTATCCTCATCGGGGGGCAAGAATTCGCTTGAGCATTTGCGATAAGTCATGGCTATATCTGCGGTTACGATCGACGAAGATAGCGGTAGCAGATGGGATATCCACCGGCTAGGAAGTTTCCTTATCCGTGAAGTTCCGGAGTCATAACCGAGCCTTGGGCCTTTGTGACTAGGCCGCATCGCTAGGCACTCCTAAAGAAAATCAATGTTCGAGTTATAATAGGAAGTTGGATCGACAACTCCTATTGGGACGCTGAATGAGAAGCCAAGTCCATCTAGATTTCTTGTTACCCAAGAATTACGTCCAGCTTGATCCTCTATAAAAGGAGGTACATAGGTACATTGTGGGGGTACGTGTTTGAGAGTTTTGAGAAGAAAAACATAAATTCTAGTAATCTCAGCCGTTTTTTAAGCACAAATCAACACACTCCGGTGATTTCTCCGATCTCCGACCATCGCTGCAGATCTTGATTTCGACCGCAAATCTAAAATATTTGTTAACCAAATTCCTCCGTTAACACGTGGCTACCCTTTCACTCAGGAATGCTATACAGAGCATTTGGTAAGTGTTGACTATGAGAAATCATGATGTTAATTATTTTACCGCAATTACTCCTAATTCAACCATGTTCAAGAATCTTCTTGTCATGGTCTTCAAACAACCACTCTCCGGTCATGATCCACGGTAAATCCACCATTAATAATTCCGGAAAACCTGGGGTTCCACGTCGTTACAAATTTCCTCCAACAACACTTTCAACACCTTGAAAAGTTCATGAAAAGAAGTAGATTAGACGCTTGCAAAGAGATTGCTTCAGATGGGACTAGAAGACAATGATCTTGAGTTTCTGTTCCAGCGATACAAAAAAAGCATTGTGATCAGGAGGTACCAGTACTGTACAACCAATTAGGTGACATAATGGTTCAGCAAAGTTGATAGCCTTTGATGGTATACCAGGAATAGGTTCCATTCCATTCACTACAAGAAACAGTTCAAAACAGTCGAGTTTTAGTATAATTTAAAATTTCTCCCCTTGAATTAAAAACCAGATTAAAAGAGTAACACAATCTAGAGCAGTAACTGTTATATATGTGCAATCATATCCTCAACAAACAACATAAAAGAAAATTGTACTCCATGTCTGTATATATCGATAAGAATTTAAATATCAACTGACCAGTCGAAAACCAAAAGTTGGAAGAACAAACACATTCACCTAGCTGGAGGGTACAGCCAAATCCCGTACGTACTCTCAGAGCTAGCTCTGAACAATACATAAGGATAAAAAAAACAATGATACACAACAAGACCATATTGATTTATGCTTTGATCTCAAATCTCGAACATTTGATGATTCCCATAGAGAGATCAATTTCAATCAAATTTTCTTCATTAATTTCTGCTAAGAGCTCCATAAGACCATGCTGCTTGAATAATATTGCTTCTGCTGAGAAATTTGGTAACTTGAATTTGGGACTAACATATAGACCACTCGGTAAAGCTATTTCAATCAAACTCTCCTCATCAGATATTGAACCATCCGAGAAATCTTGGCTACTCCAGGAGGCACCTTCTGAATTATTAGTACTGGTAGATAACTGATCAATTGTTTCGCTGTCCGAATATAAATCTGATGACCTAAGAACTTCATGCACTCCATTTTCTTCCTCTTGAGTTATTTCTTGCTTCTTTTGCAGTAACATTGTAGATGCTACTTTAACCTCAACTTGGACCTTTTTTGGTTGATTGTTGTTGTCCACCTCAGAGTTAACTACAACCTCGTGATTTTCCACTGTTTTCTTCACGACTCGATTTTTGTTTGAGGCAGTACTAGAGAAGATATTAGTTGAAAAAAGAAGCAGACAAGTGAAAAAGAAAAATAATACTATGTAAAAGAACAAGCTGACAAAAGTGAGAAGAACCGCAACAGCAGCAATGCACGGTGCCGAGTGTTTCATAAAAGAACACATGTTTGGGAATATTGTTAGTATGGAGTTCTATTTAGAAACCAAGATCTTTTTCTGAGCCTCTGAGGTGTATGGAACTTGGCAGGTAGTAAAATGTCGGTGAAAGAAATTAACAATGTTTAGGTAGTAAAAGTGATGGGGAGACTGAGAACTAAACACAAGTACACAGAATGTTTAGGGTTTGTATGTTTGCAGAAGAAGTAAAATTCTAATGGAGTTGAAGTAGCAAAGTTGATACTGTTTGCCTTTTTAACACGAACCAACATACACTCCCCCAGCTTTATCCTGAAAAATTGGGTCAAAAATATTAAGCAGACAATTAGGTGTTTTATCCTAGAGCTGATTCTCTCGAAAGCCCTAAAAACCCACTGGTTTACCCCTATATCAGATTATATCAAAACATAGAAACTAGAGAAGCCATGTGCAAATCTCTAAGCTCAACACATGGCACTTTCCACCCAATTTCCACACACAAAATAATACTCTACAAATAATTTACTACAACCTAGCTACATATACTACTAGCATCACAATTTTATATACAGCTATAAAATTGAAAGGTAATCTCGCTAAAAACCGATAAAAACTCAAATTAAACCAAAATCGCAAAACCAAGAAGCCAAACAAAAGAACACTGTTTATTGTACCATTGGTATAAATTTAGAAATTAAAAACGTAATTAAACTTTGTAATTAAACTTTGTAAATATATTTATGAACTACTGGACATTCATCTTTAAATAAAGGTGATCTTCTTGTGCTGCCGTATTTTTATTTTCTGAAAAATAGTTGATCTTGGCATATGATAATGCCTAAATACTTCTCCAGAAAGGTAAAGATCGGTTACTAATTTGTATTTTGTAATGTAATATGTTAGCATGTGAAATTGGCTGCCTCTTGTTTTAATTAAACTTCGTGTTGTTTTAAATTAAACTTCATGCTACAGTAGTATAAAACATAGGAGTATCTACTTTTAGGCACCTGGCTAGCTAGCTACTGCACTTTGATTTATTGTACAGAGAATGATTTTCAGAAATTACTTGTTGAATTGACCTGTTAAACACATTCATTTGAAGTTTGTGCCATAATCAATTTTGTGAAATCTGTTTGGATTTACAACATATTCAAATGGCTTTCTTTTTCTTTCATATACCAGCAATGTCTGGCCTATCTATACATACCTACAAAATTTGTATACAGTGTTTATAAATTCCATATTGCAAAGTGGCGGGAACTGGAAGCATTGTAAGGCTCCATATTTATTCTGAGAATAAGTACATTTTCAACAACCTAAGAACATGAGTTATTCAGCTAAAACAGCTATAGTAAAACAAAAGAAGCTTCTGTGGATTTAAACATACCTTTCTTTAGTTCTTTAAAGCAAAAGCTCGAACGTGGGAAATCAACAAAAGGGTTATGTTGCCACCTGTTGGCCAGTTGCTGGTGCTACCTTTTACGAATTCAGAGGGAAGAAGCTTGCATAAAATCCTCAACTGGATAACATTTCTGCTCAGCATTTTGACTACAAAGCCTTGGATACAACCTTAATTTTGATGGTTTGACATTACTTAATGCACATTGTGTCTAGGTAATAGAGGATTTTGTATTGGACAAAGGAATGAGATCAAGAAAACAGAGAGGCTTTTGCAATGCAGCATATTTAAGGAATGTTTTAACCGCGATTATGGATTTATAAGAGGGGACCATCTTTGGTTTTTGATAAATAACTATAATCTTGTGTGAACGTTGATTTTAGTTGAGTATTTTCCTTAGATCAAGAACAAAGATATAAGCATTAGGACAAACTAACATATACTTGGGTGGTCACTACTCTACTGGTGGCCATTACTCTATAGCCTACAGTTTTGAATCTCTCTCTTTTCTAAATTCTATGTGTGTTTTTAAACTGAAAACAAAAGTCATTCTACATAATAAAATTTTGAAGTTCTAGCACTTCCACATGCAATCGTGTAAGTCTTGGCGATCCACCTCCAAAAATTCTTTTAATTTGTCTGTCTTATCTATGTTAAAACTTGGGAACACTGTCACACCCTCTTATGTTCAAGTTTCTGGCTCAGGATTGTCTATATTTCATAAACAAGAAAAGAATATTTGCATTCTAGCAGCTGAATGTAGGTTCACTAAGTTCATTTGCATGTTTGCTTGACGCACAGTTATTAGTTATGGCCGTTAGATGCTAAAATTGGCACCTTAGTATTCCAAACCAGTAATTTATTAATGTTCTTGCTCAGTTAAACATTTAAGAGTGAGCGACATCTGCTGCTCAATTTTGCCTGTGTCTTAACTAAAATTCAGTCAATAGTCAGCCTTACCCTTATATTTCTTAACAGGGTTGTTTTCAGAGTTAAACTCAATGACCTAGCAGATGAAAACATATGATCAATGCTTAGCCATTTATTTCTAATCTCCCGTAATTTTAGATTAATAATAATAATAGATAAAATGAAAAGATTAAAATTTGATATCAATTAGGATATTAAAAATTGATTAAACTAATGGCTTAAAATTTAGATTGGACTTGAATACAGATAACTTGTAATTTAAGAAATAGGGTTTCGTAATATTATAAATTCAGCATATTCTTCTTCCTCACTCGTAGGCTTTTACGGCTTTGCACACATAAATCAGCAATATTGTAAAATCATCTTAGACATTAAAATTCGGAGGGCTTTAACACATAAATCAACAATTTTTGTAAAATTCATAGAAAATTCATTGTAAGTCGGAATTCGTTGATTTTGAACTTTTCGGGAAGATCTTTTCGTTCTCTACAACTTTCATGTTTCGCGTTTTTCCAAGAAAATATCGTTTAGATGGTCAATAAGGCTAAATTCAGATCTGGTCAGAATTTGAGTTAAATTTTCGATCGATTTTTACTAGTGTTTTCAGTTGGTACCAAGAGTAGGTTGTCTTCCAGAGTGTATTAGGTACTGCACTAGTACATTCTCTAGGATGCGATCTTGTAGACTATCGATTAGGATTGGACTTGTTTAGGATTGTTGTGAATTTGGGGACCCAGTTCTTTTTAAGGAGGGTAGTATGTAATATTCCGTAATTTTAGATTAATATAATAAAAGAATTATAAAATAAAAAGATTAAACTTTGATATCGATTAGGATATTAAAATTTGATTAAACTAATGGGTCAAAAATTTGGATCAGACTTGAATACGGATAACTTGTACGCTAAGAAATAGTGTTTCGTAATATTATAAATACAGCATATTCGTCTCCCTCATCTTTAATTTTAAAATTCGAAGGGCTTTTTACACAAGTATAAATCAGCAACCTTGTAAAATTTATATAAAATTGATCGTAAGTCGAAATTAGCTGATTATGGACTTTTCAGTAAGATTTTTTGTTCTCTAAAGCTTTCGTGTTTCATGTTTTCCAATAAAACATTCGAAAACGTTACTCAGATGGTCAAAATTGCTAAATTCATATATGGTCAGCATTTGAAGTAAGTTTTTGATCGATCTTGCTTGTATTTTCAGCATTGTATGTTATGCGTTTATATTTGATTATCAAAATATCAGCTAAGTGATAATATATTTGAAACTACTATATGTTATAATATATGTATCGATGTATATATGTGATGTCTAGACGATAATTTTGGATATCTAATTTATACCATGGTTTGTAAAACTATCGAATAAGAACTTTAGACCGTAGTCACTGGAGTGCAGCGATAGTTTTCTGAATATTTAGTACTGTTACCACCGGGTTGTAGTGGTCGTGTTGTGCATTATGTCTTTTGTTAGTTATGAAGTGCAACACGGAGGGGGGTGAATGTGTTTTCCTGATTTTCTTTGATTTTACTGTCTTAAAATTCAGATTTTATTTTGGCTTTGGAACTTCAACAGCTAGATGTAAATTTATAGTGATAAATAACTTAATGTAAAAGACACAAACAATTGATCAAAATTCACTTGATTTATATTTAAATCATATTTTTTGTGCTACAAATCTGTATTCTTGAATAATAAGAACTCAGCTACTTCTCTTGAGAGAATACAAGTTTTCAAGATCTGTTGTGTTACATCTAAAACAAAGGACTCCTGACATGTTTTATAGATCAACATGCACAGTTTACAGAAGTTGCACTAAAATGGACTAACATATTTTCTAAAGCCCTTTTGTCTATTTCCACTTCAAGTGCATCAAATCTGCATACAATCTAACAGGTCTTTGACCCTCCTTTGTCAAATTCATGTTGGCCCTTGATCTTGCATTCTTCAAGCTACATTTGTAGACTTTCCAATTCAATGATTGAATGGTTTGTTGACTTATAATCTTGAATATTCAAGTTATCTGTATTCTGAATTTTGAGCTACTATCAAGATCTATTTTACTGTATAGAGAAGTCACATATCGATATGTAGAATGGCTTATCGCTATCTCTACTTCCTTATAAGTATTATGACTTGTCGATATGTCCACATCTCTACATGCAGTTTTGACTTGTCGATATATCCACTTCTCTACATGCAGTTTGACTTATTAATATCTTCACTTCTCTATTTGCAGTTTTGACTTCTCTACAAGTAGAATGACTTCTCTACAAGTATATTGACATCTCCACAAGTAGAGTGACTTCTCTACAAGTTATTCAGACTTCTCAATAGACATCCCTGTACATCTTGATCTGCTACTCGTCGATATATGACTTAGAACATTTTTCCAAGAACAACATTATTAAATTCCAGGATTCTACATTTCTCTCTGAGGCATGATCAAGATTGATCTTCTTCCAGAGTTTATTTCTTTGCTTGATGGTTGTTCATAGAAAAATCTTCCAGTGAAATCTCCTTAGAATTTTTACAGACACAAGAGGTACAATTATAAAATGAAAAATATTATCATACAACTAAATCTTAGTATTGTCAAGGTGACTTAGTCTTGTTATGTACATGCATGTCTTGCATAACAGGTTTTAAATTATTATTATTATGTGATTATCCGTATTGAATGCATCGAATAAGAATATGAAAGTGTATCGAAAGTGTTCATTTCAAATATCATATCGTATAGATTATCGTATTTTGATATATGTGAATACGTTACTTGGTCTACTAGTTGGATAAATTGGTTTCTTACTAGGCTGTATAGCTCATTACTTATAATTTTCAGGTTTCGTCTAAGAAATATAAGTTGGAAAATATTGGAGTTCGAGGACTTAGGATTCGAGCAGATTGGATTTTGTACTATAATTTTGGATTGATAAAGTTTATTTTATACTAGTTTTGATTTAGAATTAATAGTCCAAAAAGTCGGGCTATAACATTAACAGGCTTACTTTCCACCACTGAACTTGTTCAGAATGGTAAGATCTTCATAATTTTGTAGAAAGCTCCAAATTCCAAATTAATATATATTTTTTTGCTTAACCAAAAGTTTCATTAATAAATTGTATCAAGAATACAATAATCAAGCTATAGCATATCTTACATTCACAAAGCCTATCATATAACCGAAGGTCATGCAGTGATGTCCTCGAAAGTTTAGACGATAAAACCTTAACGTCTGAAAAGATAACCCACAAAATAAGGCCTCGTTAAAACCCCGCAAGAGTAAACCCCTATGAAAAAAAATTCAAGAAAGAAAAAGAGTGCTTTCAAAAAAGTACATCATATAAAAAACTAGTAAAAATTTAGTGTCTTCCGATAATTGTAATAAATTCCTCGTGTCATTAAAATTTGTAACTTAATTGTCTTTTACTCCGAATTTGACTATAATTTTGCTAAGTCTGAGAAGAGGAAACCCATTAAGTCTCTTCCATCCAACCTGAAAATAAGAACAAATGAAACAACAGAAATATATTAAGAATAATAAGATAAAATTATGTTTGTTATTAATTTATTAAAATAAATTGACATATAATAAATCGTTAAAATTAAAAAATAAAACATGGTCTAACGAAAGAAAAAATATTTAGTCAGACCTAATTTTTTTATAAAAAAATATAATTGAAATATACAAAACAAGCCAAGCAATTAGCACATAATTGTAGCAAAAAAAGGCACAAAATTGCCTATAAAATGCCAAAACATATTTCATCAAATGCCCCCTCATAAATGGTACATAGCAGTCAATCAAGGTACTAATTAAAAAACTCCACTCAAATATTCCATCATCTTCTTCACCCTCACCCCACCACTGCCATCAATGGCAGCCACCAGCGGCAGCCATCGTCCATCCACCGGACGGTCAAATTCCGACGAGCTCCAAAACTCATTCTCTATCCGAATTTTTATTCATAATGTCCCGATCTATCAATCTACCCTAACCATTTCCCTAAATTCGAAGTTAAAACCAAATTTCGGGAAAACTTCGACCCTCTCTTTCTTTCTTTCCCCTTATCTCTCTCTCCCCTTCTCGATCTGCTACAACAACACCACCCAATCGGTGGTCCGACCAATATACAAAATACACGCCCTCAACTCGCACACACGTACACAAACGAACACAAGAACATACCCACACACTCACACTCTCTCTCTCTCTTTATCTCTCTTACCTCTCTCTTCCTCCAATTATCACCTCCATCGCCAATGGCCACCACCACGCCGGTGGCTTCTGGACGAACAATCAAGGAAAATGGATAGCCCAGAGCTTCAACATTACATCACATGATTCAGTAATATTTAAAGAAAATAGGGTTTGTGTTAAATTTCACAAAATATTCTTTGTGAAAAATGTTTGCCTAATTCTTTGGACAATATTTTAATTTATAATTTAATTGCACCGTTTATTCAAACTTGTTCTGGTAAATTTTTGGAACTTACAAAGCATAACACTAATTTATACTAATTTGACCTAATTCTACATCTCTTTGATTGTAAGTTCTATTCAAATTTAAATAAATTTCATAGCTTCAGGAAGTCAATGGTTTTCATCCCATACAGTTACTAGATAATTGTGTTACGATTGGACCTATGTGACAATGTTGGGCCTAATATTTAGAATGGGGTTGTTAGTTTAGTTCGACCCAATGATATATTCACCAGAGGAGTGTTAATGCATATATAATATACTTTCTTCTTCATTTTAGGGTATCGAATGAAATGAAATGAACCTTTATTTTATCTTTTATTTTCTCTGCATTTCTATTCCTTTGTTCTTAGCTTAACTTCAATCAAAAACCCAAAAATATTGTCAAGATCGTGACAAATGGTATCAGAGCTAGTGGCTTCTCGGACATGTCTACCGCCGCTAGTGTCACTGCACATTTCTTGTACCCAATTCAAAACCCTAACCCTAATTTCTATCATCCCTACCAGTACCCATCCCTTGTAACTCCTCTGTACACGCCACCTCCAACCCCTACATATCAGTATACACCTGCCCCAACACCTTCTCATGTTTACCATCATATTCAACCACCACCAGAACCACCGTATTATTTCTACACTACTCCCGAAATAACTTATGTTACCACATCTTCGATGCTGATTTCTAATACTACCAAGTGTTTTCTACACCAAATGGATAGCAAAATCACTCAACTGGATGACAAAATCAATCAAATGCGAGTGTTAATTGAGGAGAGGCAGATAAGCCTGCTTAAAGATGAAGAAACTGTTACAACTTGCGAAGTGTCAAATTCCTATCCTGTTGGTGATGTTGGGATCAATATGGAGGATAAAATGACTCGAATAATTCAAATTCTTGAGAAGATGGGGAAAAGCTGTGAAAAATCATCAAAGCTAGTCAATGAGGCTATATTAGGAAAAGAAGTTGAAGCAGATGTATCGAAACTAGTTAAGGATGATGTGTTGGAAATTATTGAAGATTGTGAAAAGAGAACCCTGCAGAAACAGTCGAAGCAAACGGGCTCAAATATGGTGAAATTACTACCTGCAATACCAGCACACAAGGTGTTCGATGATTACTCTGAGAGAGTATTTTCCTGAAAAGCGCCAGTGTTGATTCCCCGAGGTACAAATCCAATTATTTACTCTTCCACACTCTATTGGAATGTTTTGAAAATAGATTATTACAGGGTTGTGGTTTATAAGCTCCATGAGAACGAATATGGTAAAGTTTTTGAAAATTTTGGTGTTAAATTTAAAAATGATGTAAATGCAACACAAGTGTTTGATGAATTTTTTGGTAATGAAAAGATCACTTGGAAGATGAATTTATTTGGGTTGGTTAATAGTTCTTGTAACACGAGAGGATGTGAATTGTTTGGAAATATGCTTCAGAGGAAATCAGTGGCTCATGATATTAGACATGGAATTAGTACTCACCGCAAGCAAATTGTCAAAGGGGGGATTTATGATAATTTCCCCGAGAAATATATATGTGATTTGCATCAGAATTCAGTTATAACTAGGAGGACGGTTCATGTTAAGAAGTGCTTTCAGTGTTGGGACAAAGTTGGTGAACTAAAATGTTATAAGATTCACGAGAACGAGTATGGTAAGGTTCCAGGTAAAAGTAGTATAAAATCAGGTGGTTTGGAGTTGCTCGACAAAAGTATTAAATTAAATGTTCAATTAAACTGTTCAGAGGTGAAGGAATTTATGAAAGTATTGCAGGATGGCGCTGATATAAGGTTGATTGGGCAATTTGATGTAGGGTTCTCCTCTGCTTACCTTGTCGCGGATAAAGTCATTGTGACTACTAGGCACAACAATGATGGACAATATGTTTGGAAGTCCCAAGCTGGTGCTTCATTTACAGTCACACGAGGTGTAGATGGGAAACAACTTGGTTGCTTTAAGGAAGATCAGATAGAGTATCTTGAGGTGAGATGTATCAAGGACTTAATCAAGAAATATTTGGAGTTTACTAATTTTCACATTTATCTATGGGTTGAGAAGATAAATGAGAAGGAGATTGGTGACGATGAAGAAGATGAAGACCAAGAGAAGGAAGGTGATGTGGAAAAAGTTGAGGAGGAGAAAGAAAAGAACGAGCCTAGGAAGAAGAAAATCAAGGAGGTCACTCATGAATGGGAGTTAACTAACAAGCAGAAGCCTACCTGGTTGCGGACGCCTGAGGAGATCACTAATAAGGAATATGCAGCTTTCTACAAAAGCTTTCCAAATGATTTAGAGGAACATTTTGATGCTGAAGAGATCTCTTCTAGGGTTCTTATCGAGTTGAAAGAGATTGCAGGGGCGTTAGACTCAACCGTAAAGAATATTGTTACTGTTCCAGATTATGTCAAGGATTCGCAAAGGCTCGCAAGAAAGGATGCTGGTGTTATTTATGGCCTTAATTTACTGCGAATTATTAACAAGCCTACTATAGCTACTATTTCCTATGGTCTTGACAAGAAGGCTTCAAGTGTTGGCGAGAAGAACGTACTAATATTTGATTTAGGCGAGGGTACTTTTGATGTGTCACTTTTTACAATTCAAGAGGGTATTTTTGAGGTGAAAATTATTGTCGGTTACACTCATTTGGGAGGTGAAGATTTTGATAACAATATGGTGAATTATTTTGTACAAGTGTTTATGAGGACGAACACGAAAGATATTAGTGGAAGTGCGAGGACGTTGAGAATTCCCAAAGTCCAGCTACTGTTGCATGACTTTTCCAACGAGAATGAGTTATGCAAGATTATTAATCCTGAAGAAGCCTTTACTAATGGTCCAACTGTTCAGGCGGTAATTCTTAGTGGTTTGCAGGCAGAAATTGAAGTACAAGGAAACCAAAGAAAATTGAAGGTTATATATGTCAAAGTTATGAAGAAATTACAAGATACTATAAACATCGATATTTTGAAGGAGTGGAGTATGTTACGATTGGACCTATGTGACAATGCTGGGCCTAATATTTAGAATGGGGTTGTTAGTTTAGTTTGGCCCAATGATATATTCACCAGAGGAGTGTTAATGCATATATAATATACTTTCTTCTTCATTTTAGGGTATCGAATGAAATGAAATGAACCTTTATTTTATCTTTTATTTTCTCTGCATTTCTATTCCTTTGTTCTTAGCTTAACTTCATTAAAAAAAACCCAAAAATATTGTCAAGGTCATGACAAATTGAAAATTCTAAAGGTTCTGAATGTCATTCCCAGAATCATGAGCGTTGGAAATATAGCAGCTAAAAGGAAATTGTCAAGCAAATTGCTTTTTCAAGTTGAGGACATAGCATCAAATTCTTGCCCCTTTTCCCCTTCCTTTATTAGCATCTGGTTGAGGAGAGTTGGGGAAAAATTGAAATCAACTTATAAGTTCAATCATCTACATGATTTAAAGTTCTCTGAATTTGTGCAACTACTGCATTTTTAGAAGTTATTCATGGGGAATCTTTATTAGAAAAACAAAAGATTTTTTTTTATATTTTGGTAAACAACATTTCTTCAACAAAAACAATAGAGTGCGTTACTTGATGGAACTTATAGTTTATAAGTTTAGATGTAGGCAACATGTCTAGACAGCTTAATCCGGAAAGTTCAAAGAGATGTCTCTGGTTGAATTTCTAGTCCTGGAGTGACGCGGGATACCATGGGTTGAGGCAGAGAATATAGATGTTAAAAATTTAAAAATAGATCGTCAAGAGACTAAATTTTCCTGAACTGTAAGGTATAAGGATTAAGGAGAGGGATCTGATTGATGACATTTCCTTAGCAATCCCCCTAAACGGAAGGCCTATTATAAAGCTGAAGCATGGATCACCGAGTGACCTTCTACTGGGGTAATGCTATTAGAGATGCAGCCCAACAAACTCAAAAGGCCCAACATGATTCAACGATTCAACCCACACTAAAATATAGTCAAAAATAGTTTGACCAAGGAAGAAAAGGGCGCCAAAAGTTGCTACAAGTTGGTTGAAGAAATGTAACATCTGCAGAATATCTAGTCAATAAGATAAAGAGAAAATATGAAGTTTTAGAGTTATGAGGGTCATTGTATAGATCAACTTTTCCTTAATAAATATAACATAGTTGTTTTTCTTGAGTGCTCATCTATCTTCTATCTATTCTTTAATGTTTGTTAGTTCAGATACATAGATTTGACATGGTATCAGAACAAAATTACAAGAAAATCTTCTTCAATTCTTGTTGATTTAAACTACAATTCCTGTTTTTCAGCTAAGTTGTAATCATTTTTGAGTGTTTTTCTTTATTTTGAAGTTGTTATCATACTATCTATAAACCGTTTGATAAAATGACAACACCAGAACGGACATATGTTGCAGCTGCTAGAAGTTAGATTTTGACTATAATTGATTGCAATTATCCCTACTATTTTCATCCCTAGGATACTACTTCAGGGATGCTTCTCATAAATGTGCTTCTGAATGAATATAACTACTAAAGGCGGACCCGATCAATGGTGATTGAGTTATTATCAAAGTTGAAACTTGGTTTCGTTGATAGATCTTATGCAAAGCTAGCTCTCAACACTAATCTCTCTATATATTGGATGCGCTGCAATAATATGGTAATATCATGAATCTTGAACTCTATAACAATGGATATTCGTAATGGTATTGTGTTTATGAATTATGCTCATCTTATTTGTAAAGATCCTGAAATTCGCTATTCTCAAAGCAAGTTACCTAAAATTTTCAACTTGCGCAAAGAGATTGCTCAAATTAATCAAGGATCTCTTACAATAGCTTTATACTACACAAATTTAAGACTCTTAATGATGAATTAGAGAGTCTTTCTGCTAGACCTAGATGCACTTGTGCATTTTACACATATGGTGTTACTGGAAAATCTGATCAATATGAGAGTATAGTGTAACTGACATAATTTCTTATGGGGTTAAGTGAACAATTCACATCTGTGCGAGGTCATATTTTACTCATGAAACCAGTTCCTCCATTGAGTCAATGTTATTCTATCTCGCTTTAAGAGAAAAATTGGAGTGACACTCATTAGGCTTCCTGTATGACTTATATGACTGGTAACAGCTTGGTTATGAATGTGAAGAACATTTATTTAGGTTCTCAAAAGAAATATGGTTCTACTCATAGTACTATAAACTAGAAAACATGATTCTTCTATAAAATTTGAGTTTTTTCATATGCAAAGGAATAGAAAGAATACATGTTTCTGTCTTCATGGTTACCCACTGTTATGGAATAAAAACTAAAGTGCGTTAGTAATTAATGCTAGGGTTTGTGAGCTTCAAGCTTTAATGGCTGCTCTCACGTTCGGGACTATCAGTCCTTGCAAGACGCCTATTTATCTCTGTGTGGTACAGAATCAAACCAAAAATGTAATTCTAGGTTGAGGGGTAGAGCCTCTTTACATAGATGTTGAGTCTAGCGTTAGACTAGGGTAGGGAGACTTGGTGGACAAGTCTCTTACTTATATGGTAAGTAGGATTCTCTTAGACTTGGATCCTGGATCCTTCCTAGGAGAGTTCATTTCCATGTTGGATTTGATGTAGGTGTCCTTGTGGACCTCATTCTCAGGCCTGCTCGGCGGGCTTATCGCGTAGCCAATTTTGGGCCATGGGCTACACGACCCACTTTCGGTCGTGGCCGTCATAATCTGCTTGGATTATTAAAACTCATATTGGGTCGTGACCATGACGACCTACTTTGGGCCGTGGCGTCCCAGGCTTTACCAGTTATCTTTAGGACAAAATTACTTCAGCATTAATTATGTCTTTACGGATTACTTTTCATCCATATCATTTGCCCCCAACTTTCGGGAAAACTTCACGAGTTTTTATGGAAGTTATAATGGTATATTCGTGACTCGGGGTACTTTCGGCCCTTCTCGGGTATCGGCCCTTCATGGGTATCTCCGTTTTATCGTAAAGTGTGGAACGATCTACAGGTTTACAACGACTTATGCAGTGTAGGTATACATACTTAAGACCTTTACACATGCTAATTGGATATTGTTTAACACTAAACAGTCTTAATCGTGACTAAAAATTGAGCGTTTATTACCCTTTAACCTTCGTCAAGGTTAATTTCAGGGTGAAAGCTGCTAACAGGCCCTAATCGGGGATAATCGACCCTAATTGGGGATAATTTCCATGTATAAGCTATTAACTAGGCTTAAAAGAGCCTAATTTTAAGCTAGGATGCACTAATTGGCCTTAATCGTGGTTATTCTGCCCTAATTGGGGCTAATTTTTCTTAATCCGGACTAATTAGTATGCATAAAACACTATCATCCCTAACTCATGCTAATCATATATGCGAATAGGTTAAACTGCCCTAATCGGGCCTAATTCCATTACACAAGTCGTTAATTCCCCTAATTCGGGTTAATTACGTGTAATATACACTAATCAGCCCTAACAGAGGCTAAATTCCACTAATCGGCCCTAATCGGGGCTTAATTAGTGAATATGTAAAAGTCCAAAATTTTTTGAATTTTTGGATTTTTTTTAATAAATTTTTGGTCGCCGTCTAGGCGACGGTGGTCAAGGGCCTCCCCTGGAGGCCACTCGGCCATCTTCACTCGGCCAAAGGGTGGCCATCATGCCCCAATTGGTTGAAAATTTTGAACTCTTTTTTTTATCGCCGTCTAGGTGACAGTGGTCGAGGGCCTCCCCTGGAGGACACTAGGCCACTTCCACTCGACTCTTTTATTTTTGCCGCCGTCTAGGCGACGGTGGTCGAGGGCCTCCCCTGGAGGCCACTCGTCCACTTCCACTCGGCCATAGGGGATGCTTCATGCCCCCCAACTCGGTTGGGGGGTGTGATCGTGGCCTTCTCGGCTAATTGTTTTTCAAAAACTCCCTATGTTTTTGTTGGGTGGTTGTCCCTTACTCGGCTTGAAAGCCTACAAATATAATTTCACTCTTCCGAGTCCACTCTTCCACGAGTGGTCACCATCTAGGAGATCATAGCTGAAAAGTCTTCAAATATAATATTACTCTTCCGAGTTCACTTTTTCACGAGTGGTCACCGTCGAGGCGATCACGGCTGAAAAGCCTTCAAATATAAGCTTACTCTGCGGAGTCCACTCTTCAACGAGCGGTCACCGTCTAGGTAATCACGGCTGAAAAGCCTTCAATTATAATCTTACTCTTCTGAGTTCACTCTTCCACGAGTGGTTGCCGTCTAGGCGATCACGGCTAAAAATCCTTCAAATATAAGCTTACTCTGCCGAGTCCACTCCTCGACGAGCAATCGCCGTCTAGGCGATCACGGCTGATAAAACTTCAAATATAATCTTACTCTTTCGAGTTCACTCTTCCACGAGTGGTCTCCGTTTAGGCGATCATGGCTAAAAAGCCTTCAAATATAAGCTTACTCTGCCGAGTCCACTTTTCGACGAGCGGTCGCCGTCTATGCCATCACGGCTGAAAAGCCTTCAATTATTATAAATCATTTTTCTTGGAAGTTCACTTTCAACTTTCCTAATTCATTTTCTTAATTAGGGAGATTAGTGCTGTTAATTCTAATAAGAGATTAACCCTTGATTTTGGCTTTAACTAAGGGTACTTGGGACTGTCTCCGTGAATTCAGTTATTTCTCCCCGCCTTTCTGCTATGACAGAGCTTTTACTCGTTATTTATACGCTTTTTCAACTTTTCTTGAGTAGTTTTAGTCGTCTATAGGCATTTAACCTGTAAACAACCCACAAACGCGAACCAGCCTGAGTTGTGACCTGCTTTAGGAGGTCACCCTTTTCCTATAAAAGGAAGAGGAAACATTCATTTTCATTCACCCCTTACTTCCTACTTCTCAAGTTCTCTCTAATTTTATCTTCTTCAAGTTTTTCAAGCTTTCACCAAGCTCTTCTCGAAGATGTTTGAAGGACACAGCGGCCCTTCGTATGATGGAAATGACGGGAATGATGGTGGGGACAATGGTCTTTCTCCCTCCGTGTCCGAGATGCTTGCTCGTCAATCCTAGGCAAATTCGTAACGAGCTATACTTCTCAACTGCTCTATGTCTTTGAAACCTTGTTCGCCATATTTTAGTTTGTCAAATATGTTCCAAGAATTGGTTGAGAAATTCCCGTCTAGTATTCACCTTGATGCTTTTAGAAACTCTAGTAAACTCAAGAAAAAGGAATTCAGGAATATCAAGCAAACATACAGCTTCCCTCCCGGGATGAGAGTTTGTTTGGCACATGACAATGAATGGACTTATCACTGGCGTCCAACTCATCTATGTGTGCTCAGGAACTCTATCATTGTTGGACTAAGATTTCTCGTCCGTCCTTTAATCATGAAGCTACTTTCAGAGATAAGAGCTCATCCTTGTCAACTTTATCCAAATGCATGGACTTTGATCATCGTGTTCATATTGAGATGCCACGAATTGGGGGTTCCTTTATGCACCACCATCTTCAGGAGCATTTTCTAATTCAAGAACTCCCCCTTGGTGAGGGTTGGATGGGTTCAAATTAGTCACCGACCTGGCGTAGACAATATTGCCAACTCACTTTCACTTCCAGATTCTTATCATGGCTGAAATACGAAGTTCTTCATCCTTGAACTAGAAGACGGTGACTGGGGCGATATTTTCGTGCCTAGCTTTGGCAAGGTAGTTGATCATCCAAATCACATTTTGAAACTTACTATCCCCAAATGTTATGCCCGAGATGCTCTTATTAGCGACAAGGGGCAGACTCACCTTTAACATGTTTTAACCGAGAGAACGCTAGTCGAAGCCGGACTTAGTGGTCTTTCACTTGAGGGTATTTTACTTATTTATTCTTCAAATTCGAATAGGTTTGTTCTTATACCAATATTTTCCTTATTTTGTATCAGCTGTTGATGCCATAGACGTTGAGTTCGCCAAAAAAGGGATCAAGCCCACTCGGAGAATGCTCAATCACACTACCAAGGAAACAAGCCGTCTTCCCCCCAAGGTCCCTGTCTTATTGGAGGAGTCCTCCAGAAGGAAGTAAAGGGTCAATAGTTCCTACGGGAATAACAAGACTCCCATTGAACCTGGTTGGGGAATAAGTGTCCAAGACTCTGTGATTGGGAGTCCCGAACTTGCTCTAGACTGGTCTAGGATTCTCCATTACCACTCCTGACTTGATCGAGGTCACCATACCTGACAAGCTTCTGGAGGCGGAAATGCTGGGGGCTTATGCCTTATAACAGGTACACTAAAATCCTTTTAGCGCATTTAAACTTTCCTGGTCTGTTTTGCGGGCTCTTCTTGAGCTTAATATGATTGGTACAATCAACTTTACTAACTCTTTGAAACTCGCCTATTCTTTTTCTGGTCAATGTTCATTTCAATGCCTTAGCTCTTCAAGGATGCAATATGATGACACAGAACATTTCCTTAGAGAAATCAAAGAACAAGTAGGAGAAGGAATTTCAAGAGTGGGAGTCATGGGCGGTGGAGTGGAACACAATTGTTAATCTCTACCATCAAACATATAACTTTCTCCAACTGATGGATCAGCATGACAATGAGATATGTTCAGTGAACATGTCATTTGGTTGGAATTCGGTCCTCATTTGGTTGGAATTCGGTCCTCGCTAAAGTCCATGGTGTCTATCCCGGTGTTTTTAAGCCAGAAGATTTTCCCAGTTCTTGGGCTTCACCCAACACTACCATGGTCACCCAAGCGCCTGACTCAGGGCCAATCGTGGCTTCTCATCACTCCGGCTCCAAATCAAGCCATTCTGGCTCCAGGGGGAAGCGCCCGTTCGTGACAAGGCTAAAGGGAAATATCCTGCTCGAGGAAGCCCAAGTGGAAAAGCGTCGTCCAAAGGTCCCCTGTATGGAAAAATTCGCAAGCCTATTCAGGGGAAGATGATTCGAAATGAAGGTTCCTCCTCATCCTCTTCAGATAGCTCTGATAGTGAGACCAGCGGCGATGAAGATGGCGAAGAGGTCACCAAAGCGGCACGAAACGAGAGCGAAGAAGAAGGCTCCTCCGAGGAGTAACCTCCCGGCCTTGCATGGCCTAGATCGCCTCTTGTGGCTTTAATTTAAGACTTTTTCATTCGTGGCCCTGTGTGGCCTTATAATATTTCAGATTTGTTTCCTAATCGTCCTTCAGGATTGACTTGTGATTCTTCGGGATCTTTTATCCTTTATGCAATATTAGCTTGTTTATTCACTTGTCTTTTATTTTCGGTATTTGGCCTCTCATGGCTTGCACTTATCCAATGCTCATACATAAATAATCGATAGACAAGATGATAAAATAAGCTTGCATAAATAGATAATATCCTGAAAAATGGGTTCAACCCTTACATAGAGCATAAATGGTTTCATCGAACTTGCTACTACAAATGCTACCAAGTACTAGAACATGTTATGAATGCCCTAAACATAACAAACCTTCAGGTTTGAAGCGTGCCAAATGCGGGGCCCTTAGGTCTTCCTTGTCCTAAAGTCTCTAACTTCTAGCATCCTCGTCCTAAAGTCTTCCTGGCCTTATAAGGCCCTTCCCAGTTAGGGGCTAGTTTTCCTCTCTCGCTGACTCTCGATGCCTTGATCTTCCTTATAACCAGGTCCCCTTGCTGAAAGAACCTTTCTTTAACCCTTCTATTGTAATAGAGGGAGGCTCTTCGTTGATACTCTGCATTGCGGGCATTGGCCTTATCTCTAACCTCGTCAATGAGATCAAGAGCGAGCCTCATGCCTTCTTCATTTATCTCTGGTTCATAAGCTTCAACCCTAGGAGACCCGTGGGTAATTTTTAGGGGCACGACAGCTCTGGCTCCGTAAGCCAGCATGAATGGGGTAGCTTCAGTTGTCACTTTGTTGGTAGTACGATATGCCCATAATATAGGCAGTAACTCGTCTACCCATGTGTTCCTCGAGCGTTCAACCCTCTTTTAAAGTCCATCAAGGATGATTATGTTGGAGACTTTCGCTTTCCCATTTTCTTGTGGGTGCACAACCGAGGTGAAACGGAGTTCTATGCTGTTATCATCACAATACTCTCTAAACTCCGCATTGTCAAATTGTCGCCCATTGTCCGTGACAAGGATGCGAGGGATTCCAAACCGGTATATCATATTTTCCCAGAAAAATTGAGTAATGTGCTTGGTGGTTATCTTGGCTAGTGTCTTAGCCTCAATCCACTTCTTGAAGTAGTCTATGGCTACCACGATGAACTTTCTCCGTCCCGATGCTATAGGGAACAGTCCAAGTATATCCATTCCCCCATTGCAAATATGATGAATGTGAGCCTTTCTGGGGCTGTTGTACAATTGGAGCGTGCCTCTGGCATCTGTCGCATTTTTTCACATAAGCCTTTGCATCAGCTAGCATAGTTGGCCAGTAAAACCCCAATCGATTTATCTTGTGGGTGAGGGATCTACCCCCCAAGTGTTGTCTATAAATCCCTTCATGGGCTTCTTTAAGGGCCTTATCTGCTTCAAGAGATCTTAAGCACTTTAGGTATGGAATGACAAAGGATCTTTTATAGAGAAGGCCTTCAATTAATGAATAGCTCAATGCTTTTACCGACAGCTTACGTGCCTCCTGGGCATCGTCGGGGAACCATCCAGTCTCAAGATGGGTTTTGATTGTGTCTATTCAACAACTTGCTACACCAACCAGTGCTATCAGATTTATGACATGTATAATAGGGGTCTTCAGGTCCTGGAAGTAGATACTTCTTGGATAGTTCTCGATTTTGGACAAGGCAAATTGGGATAGGTCATCATCCATAGTGTTATCCTCTCTCGGAACATGTTCTGCGTACCATTCATCAAACTAAGGTAGTATTCCTTTCACGACTCTCAGGTACTTGGCCATAGTATCATCTTTGGCCTCAAACTATCCATTGACTTGAGCTATTACAAGTCTTGAGTCTCCACAGACCTTCAGGTTTTTGGCCCGGCTCTAGCAAAGCCTAATCCGGCTATCAATGCCTCATATTCTGCTTCATTGTTCGTAGTTGGGAATTCCAACTTCAAAGCATACTCAATCATGAACCCATCGGGGCTTTGCAAGACTAGGCCTGCACCACTAGATTTTATTTTGGACGCTCCGTCAAAATGGAGAACCCAATGCTCTCTCAAGGTCCTTTCTTTATCTTTCAATTTATCTCCTTCTTCTAGGATTACTATCTCCTGTCCCCGACTTCTTGGTCGTTAATGGTGCATTCGACCACGAAGTCTGATAAGGCATATTTATATATAACAAATACCAAACTTTTATGTATATAAAGAAAATAATTGAAAAATCTCGAGAATCATTAATATTACTATATATACTTGGAGTTCAGGGGATCATTAGTAAAACAACACATACTTCTGGTAATTATCTACTCGTTTATCGCACTTTTAGCATTCAAATATATTATTTATTTAAGAAAATATTTATTCACATTTTGAACATGTTCGCACCTTGCACGAGCTAAGAATACCACTACATGCCTCTATTATTTCAGCTTAATGTTAAATGTAGAAAAATATGTTATGCGCAACATCCCAAAAAGACAAAAATATTTATATATACAAACATATGCATTAACGTCATCGATTCACAGAGAAATAACACGAATATACCGTCAATAATTGTAAAATGCGCAATATAGAGCATGCACATGTATTGCACGTAGAGCCGTCCAAATGAGCGTTTTGGCTCGGCTCGAACGTAACTCGGCTCGCCAAATATTCTCCTGACTCGCCTCGTCACGTGTCATTTCAATATTCGGCATTAATCGGGTATCCACACGAGCCGAACACGAACTGCAACATGTGAAACCCGAACCGGCCCGGAACCGGACCGGAACCGCTCGCCAAAATCGCACCCGAATTATAATTTATATAATGGTTGAACCGGCCTACCTATTCGCGGTTATTCAGCTTGTCTATTCACATTCGCGGTTCGAACCGCCCGCCTGCTTCTGCGCCCCACGCACCTGCTGCTCAACGGCCACCTGCAACGTTAACATGCGATGGTCACCTGCAAAATCTGGAAAATCTGTTCACTTACAACGTTCATTTCAAACGTTCTAATCTCCAACGTTCCTTTTTTCCCTATAAATACATAATAGTTTCGACCATTCTCTGCACTTCCAGTCTTCCACTCTCGATCTCTCTTCTTTTTTTCTCAATTTCTCCGCTCTTAATAGCTCTTATTATTAATAGTTACTCTCAAGTCTCAGTTAGTCACATATCACAGTCACATAATCACAGTCACATACTCACCAGTCACCACAGTCACAGACAATTATCCGGAGAGCTTTACAATTTTTCGGCGAGCCTTACAATTTTCCGGCGAGCTTTACAATTTTCCGGCAACAAGCATTTTAAAAAAAATGGAGGAAGGAAGGGGCACTCAATCCTCCCAAGACTCGAGTTAAGCAAACTTAATGCGACCCTCTCGACCTGTACGCATGGAACCCGGTAAAATTTTATGTTCAAATTGTTTGTTCAAATTTTAAGTTCAAAAATTGTTTTTAAGTTCGATTTTTTATATTTTAAAGTTCGAATTATTGCTTTTTATTTTCATAAATATTTTTTTTATAAAATATTCTGTGATTTCATAAAATTTCTATTCAAAAGTAATTTTTTAAAAATTGTTTATATACTATAATTTTTAAACAGAAATTCGATTATTAATTTGAATAGATAATTCGATTGTTAACCTTTTTATATACAAAATTTTCAGGGAGCTCCTGTACTTCGAGACATTCCTCGCATGTTTGAAATTATTTTTCGAGACAAGCAATACCGGACGATCCCAACAAATTTAAATATTTTTGTTTACTCTATATTCAAATTGGCCGAAATCAATCCCCTTTTCTTCACTCTAAAGGGGACGGTACGGGTACACTTGATCGGCACTTAAAAACTCAACACGGAATTTCAAAACAAAGCCACGAAAGTGGAGAGGCACATGGAGAATCACCGTAACAAATACAAATTGGTGGTTTCGTACAATTGTCTCCCGGTGGAGGTATGCCTTTCCTTTATAGTAGAGATAGAATGATCGAATCTTTTGCTACTTATGTTACACTAGACAAGTTACCTTTTTCTCACAGTGAGAGTCCAAATTTAGAGCACATGATGAAGGAATCAATAAACTCGACATTTAAAAGAATTCCTAGAAACACGCTTAAATGTCACACACAAAAATAATATTATAGTCAACGAGAGCAATTAATTGAATTTTTTCGTGATTATGATGGCATGGTTTCTTTAACTAGTGATTGTTGGAGTTTGAGTTACGGTGAGCCATTTATTTGTGTTACCGTTCATTGGATTGATTCAGATTATTTTTTACAAAAACGAATATTTGCTTTTGATGTTATGGACGAGTCACACACGGGTTATAATAAAAGACGAGAATAGTCGAAACTATTAACAAATTTAATTTGCAACACAAGGTGTTTACTATTTCTTTACATAATGCTTCGGAAAATGATAAATCTATTTACTATATTGTACAAGATATTCCGACTACTTTAGAAGGTATTTTCTTGCATGTTAGATATTGTGCACACATAATCAACTTATCGGCTCAAAAGGGTATTCAACAAATAACCGAATTTTTAGCACCTATTAAAAAAATAATTAAGTATTTACGTATCACACACACATTAGAGAGACAATCTAAAAAACTGTGTAGAGAAAACATATTAATACCCAAAAAGCGGGGAATTGATTGTCCCACGAGATGGAGTTCGACTTATAAATTACTACGCAAGGCAATTAAATATTAGGTTGTTATCACCGAGTTATATAATTCCGATCCAAGAAATCAAGTGGAGGATAGACTTATTACCGAAAATGAACGGGACTTGGCAATTAGGGTGCATGATTTGCTTGATTGTTATGCATGTGGTACTAAGATATTTTCTTACGTTTACGAGCCAAATGTACATCTTGTTATTATTGAGTGTGTTAATATTATTACTACTTTAAAAGCATATAAAACTGATAATTATTTTAGTGCAATTATTGTTGATATGAAAAAAGTGGATAGAATATTTTACCGAATTTCCCTTTATTTATGGTGTTACATGTCTTATTGATCCCGGTATTGGAAAAGAATGTTTAGAAAATATGTTAGAACATTATTACTCGGTGTTAGGAGTTTCATATAATCATGTGCTTTATGTGCAAAATTGTTTAGACTTATTACACCGTCTTATAGATCTATATGCTCCTAGAACTCAAAATGTTATACCACCTATGACTAGTCATTCTAGTAGATTTAATCCCACATTGCTTGGTATCCTAACTAAAAAACAAAAATGTAAAATTCTCAAAAATGCATGTACACCTACAACTTCATTTAGCATAATTAGAGAGTTTTTTTCCATATAAATATGAGTTGGATGAGGATTTTTCAATACTAACGTGGTGGAAGAATCATGAGAACCAATTTCCAGTATTAGCTAAAATTGCAAGGGAGATTTTAGTAGTTCCATCCTCTACAATTGCTTTCGAGTGTTAGACGAGAATATCAAGTCTTGCACCGGATGTGGTCAAGATATGTGTTTGCAAAAGGGATTGGGATCAAGCGGCAAAGAGACAACAATGGAGAAAAAAAGATGACTCGGACGGCGAAAAGGATACTAGGATGACGATGGACACTTCATCAGAATCGGACACGTCAGCGAACGATCCACAAGATGAAGAAGAATTTGAATAATTGATAAAATATTTTTGCCATTTATTTTTAGAATTTGTTATGTTTTGTATTTTATTTAAATATAAACACGGTTTATTCCGTTTTTTAAAGAGGAGTCCTCTCAAATCAGTTGTAATATTTTTTTAATTAATAAAATTTATAGAGGTACCGTCCTCTTTTCATTATTTTAATATATATTATATTTTAATACATATTAGTTTTTCAAGAAAATATATTTTAACAGAAAAAATTAAGATCGAAAAAAAGAAAAAGTTAAAAAAAAACTAACATGTGTACAATTTGCATACATATGTGTACAAAACAGAAAAACAAACAAAAACAAACAAAAACAAAAAATAAAAATAAATAGTAAAAACGTGTATGTATAAAAACATAAACAAAAAAATAAAAGTAAAAAGTAAAAGGAAAAAAGATTAAGTAATACAAATATACAACAACTCGGTTGTGCATCCAAAACAAATAACAGAAGTAAAACGATATTCTCCTTTATTCGGCTGTGAACCGCGGTTCAAAAGAACCGTTTTATTCGCCTGAATCGTGGACCGTTCACGGTCAGTAGTTTCAATGACCGGCTCGGCATGGCACGAACCGTTTATTTATACGGGTCATTCGCGAGTTTTGTTGTAAGTAAATCGGCTCGTTAAAAATTCGGCCCGGCATGCATGGCCCGTAGGGATGGCAATCGGATCGGGTCGCGTATTGCAGAGTCCATATCCAAACCTGAAAATTTTATCTATACCCGAACCCGACCCGAACCCGAAAAATACCCGAAAATGAATACCCTAACCCGATCCATCGGATTTCGAATCGGATTCGGGTATACCCGAAACCCGAAATTTTTTTGAATTGGATATTCGTACCCGAACCTGAACCCGAAATCTGAAAATTTGTATAATTATTGATATTGTAAGTGCTTGAGATCGAACACGCAACTTGTTGAAAAAAAGTTTTAACGTGTAATCTTCAACCACTCCGCCACATTATTAATTGTGTTATTATAGGTATATCTAATATTTAAAAAATCAACTTAATTGATACCCAATTTTTTTAGATTTATAATAGATGTTTTGTTAACTTTATAAAGCTTATCACCCAGTTAATTTTATTCCACATTTTGGCTCTAATCAACCATGTAAGTCACTTTTCAGCATATTAGAGTCACTTTGCACCCTATAAGAGTCACTTGCCACCATATATTGATACAATTAACATGTTAACATCATGTACATGCAATTAGACATGTTTAAATGATTGAATAATTATATTTCATTAAACTTTATAATTAGTTAATTTTTAACATAAATATAAAAATATATGTTCAAAAAATTATATAATAATATGTATAATGTATATTATAATATAGATATATTATATAATATTATAATGTGTAATATATAAATTATAATATTATATGTATATTTAATATATATATATAATAATTCGGTTTTTTTTCGAATTTCGGGTTCAGATCGAGTTTCGGATTTCGGATTGGGTTTCAGATCGGTATATCTAATATCCAAATCCAAAAATTTCCGGGTTTAAAAATTAAATCCATATCCAAATCCAAATCCAAAAAATCGGATTCGGTAAATTCAAAATTTCGGGTTTCAGATCGGATTATTTTGTCATCCCTAACGACCCGTTCGTTTGGCCAGTTCTAATTGCACGTGCTATAAAAATAATTTAAATTAGAAATTAAGATGTATTTATTCTATAAACGCGCAACGATTATATATAAGTACTTGCGGAGGAGATAATGCCTGTTGACGGAGGAATTTGGTAACAACAAAGATTGAGGTTTCACGCTGGAATTAAGATCTGTGACGATGGTTCTCTGCCGGAAACTTAAGCGGTATGTGGTTGATTGTGGTTGTTTTAGGCTGAGATTGATCAGAGTAAGTGGTGGCTCTCTTATCAGCTCTCAACTTCTTACCCCTTCAATTTGCCTACGTACCCTTTATATAGGGATCAAGCCTGACGTAGTTCTCGTAGAACAAGAAGTCTAATGAGTTGAGACTTCTTACTCCTAAGCCCAGTAGAAGCCCATCCAACATCCGTCTTCCGCTAGCTTTAGGAATGTCCAACTATGAGGCCCAACCGCAAAGGCCCAAGGCTCATCCGCAATCGCGGGACTTCACGGATAGTGCATCTCCCTGCGCAAGGATAACACTCCGCTACAGCTATTTCCCTTGATTTACGAACGCAGGTATAGCCACGGTTCACCCCAAGTGCCAGACGCGTCCCTGTCCCCCGAATAAGGATAACCCACCAGATAGCAGGACAGGTGATCCCAAGCTCTTGGGTGCAAAGTGCAGGATGACTCCAAAGTTCTCCAACGAGGACACCCGTTGAATACAAGAACAGAGCTCCCAAAGCACACACCAAAGTAAACCCCACATCCCCAACGAGGACACCCGTTGAATACAGGAGGAGGCCTTCAATCATCAGGCATACCCCTGGAGGCCTTCAAGCTTTTCACGGACATCCCCCTCCTTGACCATCTCAAAGAGGGAATTCTTCATAGAGTACCTGCAACAAATACATTAGTAAAAACAATCTTCCATCGCTCCTTTCCATGCAAGCTTTGTCTTGAACTCAACATCAAATGTACATAGATCAAACTCAGGACGCGTCCTAACTAATTGGGCGCGTCCTAACTTCCACAAATCAAAACCTGTTTCCTCATCAATCGTTCTTTATAGCAATCAAAATCACAGGACACGTCCTAGATCTTAGGGCGCGTCGTTAACCTCATCAAACTTGCAACGTCTCCTCTAAACCATCATACACAGCATTTCGCCTCCTATGACGCGTCCTTGCTAACTTAAACGCGCCCTAGAGCGCCCATCACCATAAGATTCCATCTGCCAAGCATTTTCATAAACATTGGCGCGTCCATAAATTCTGGGCGCGTCCTCCCTTGACCATGCACTCTTCTCGCTTCGTAACTTATTTCTTCCAAAGTAGGCGCGTCCTAAGGTACTGGACGCGTCCTCTCTTCCACAATGCAATATCGGGTTTGACTGTCTGTAAGCCGCATTTGACCCGAATCAATCTCAATGCCAAATTTTGGGTATAACAACTACCCCCCAACTTCCATTTGCAGTTAAAAACAAAATTGGAAGTTTTATCCTTAAATCCCAGTACCAAAAGTTGGCTCAAAACAATCGGACGCGTCGTAGCCTAAAGACGCGTCCTGCCCTTACTTTCTGCATGCGGGGTACAGCTGTCGTCCATAGGATCATCCTTCTATAAATACTCTAATCTCCATCATACCACCACCATCATCTCTTTCTCTTTCACACAACCGCCATTGCCGCATCGTTAAACAGGAGCTTCGAGGTCCAAATTCCGGTGATCTGTCCAACCATTCCCCTACCTTTTTTGGCTCAACTCATTCCTCAACTCAAAAGGTACACAAATTTCCTCTCATTTCTTTATTTGACTGAATACATTAATCTTAATGAGCAAGAAACTATTCGTATACTTCATGCTCATATAAACTGTTCTTCATGTCTGCTTGTATGTATATATGTATGTATAGGTAAATATAACATGTTTAGCTTCCCTGATCTCCCAACAACATGTTTCTAGAATTTCGTCATATTTTCCCCAAACTGCCAACAGTCGATTAATATTCCACCATCGTAATCAGGTAAGACGCGTCCTCCCATTAGGGCGCGTCTTATACCTTCTAATTTAAGACATGTTTGGGTTGTCCCAAACAAAGGTACTATAAAGCCAAAGGTTTATTAGAACGCGTCATTATAACATACCCATCCTGCAGAAGATTTTTAGGTCGCGTCTTCCATATTTCCAGTATGCTTCCCTATTATAACCACGTAGGGCGCGTCCTAACTTAAAGGCGCGCCTTCAAATATGTTTACCGTCTTCAAATCTTCTCTTCCCGTTTTTTTTATATATGTGGACGCGTCCTCAGATACTTATTTATCCTTTTGCAGCTGGAGGACGCGTCCTCTTTCTCACCATTTCATCCGTTCAAAACCCTCAACAAGCGCCTCGGAATCTATTCCCCACATCTGATAGCTTTTAAACCCGACTTTCCCAACATTCATAGGACAAATTCCTTCCTCAAAGCAGAAAGACGCGTCTTCCATTCCCTTAAATCAAAAACCTCAATAATGTCCAATTCCAGTTCTGACTCCATGGATAATGTTCCCATACTTTCAAGAATGAAGAAGAAGGGAGTCAGAAGGCAAAGAACTCCGGTTCTCGATACTAGGACTGCCATTGAAGATTGGACAGACGACGAAATTGTCCTAACCACAGGCCAAAACCCCCAAAAAATAGCTGTTTCAGGCCAGGACGCGTCCTATTCCCAGGACGCGTCAAATTCTCAAGGCTCGGCTTTTTCTAAGGACGCGTCACCTCTCAGCGTGAATGAATTTGAAAGGAGGGTTCCTGATCCCGAAACATATCCAGTATCCCCTCAGAAATCAGATTCTCCTCTAGAACATTGGCATCCTTCTGATATTGAAGTGGACTGTGACTGGGCCAGGCTTGGCACTCTAACTGAGGCAGAGAAGAATGCTAGAAGAAAAAGAGAGAGTAAGCTGGCATGTGTAGCTCTTGATTCTACTGCATCTGACCTTGAAATCCAGTGGCACATGAAATACTACGACATGGAAGGCATCTGGGCGCGTCCTCTTCGAACCATGAGGCCACACATTTTTAACATTGGGAATCAAAGGAATCCCCCAATGGTACTTACACCAAAATTGATTTCCTTGGGTGTGGGCGCGCCCTTGCACCCATACATTAAGAAGATCCTGAAATGGTATGATGTCGCTCCGATCCAGTTATCACCAAATTCATACAAACTAGCTTGGGCTTTGTATATGATGTATTACAACCTCAGGCTGGGCGCGCCCTCTATGAAGGAATCCAGCTTCTTTTTTAGCATAAGAAAATCAATTCCTGGCTATCACTTCTTCGTTGTCAACAAGTGGCTGAACAACAAGGGATTCAATGAAGGCAAGATCAGCCATGAAAGGGATTGGAAAGAACCCTTCTTTTATATCTATGATGTCAAGAGGTCCCGTGTTCGCTTCAACCTAGAACCAAGTAAGTGACTCAAAATCATGTTCGTTTCATATACCGGACGCGTCCTCACGGCATGGCGCGTCCTCCTCTTTTTTCTCTTTTTTTTTATAAAAATAAAAAATTCTCATCATCCTTTATCTCTAGACAAAAGAGTCCAGAAAGAACTATCAGGGAAAAAGAAAAAGAGGGCAGACAAGGTCCTCCAGTATGCAGAGAAGCATTTTAACCTCAAAGACATGATTACAGAAGACAACCTCAAATTAGTGGGCGCGTTATCACCCCGAGTTGGCTCTATCTGCAAGTTTCGTGAATTTCATAACGGCAAACCCGTTCTCACAATGTCAGAAAAAACCAGGGGCCTTACTGCCGCGGAGGTGATCGAAATCGACATCAGTAAGCAATTCGACTTAGAACAAAGTAAGTTTTAAGTGAGGGAGGACGCGTCTTTATCTTTGGACGCGTCCATAGCTACATCAAAGGTGTTTTATGCACATACATCTTCTAAGGGCGCGTCTTCTCATAGGACGCGTCATTTGTGTAGGGCGCATTATTCATACCTTTCATTTTCCTTGTTAGATCCTTACATATTTACACATTCTGATTGCCATCCTTCCATGTACCTTCTTACTTTAATCTGCCATGCATGTAGAATTTATATCACAACACGGACGCGTCTTATTCCCTGGATATGTCATTATTACAGAAAACGTCTTAATTAAGACGCGTCATTTCTTTAGGACGCGTCATCTATTTAAACATCTTTTTCATTCTTCTGTCATGCATGCAGACCCTTATATTATGATATGGGCGCGTCCTAATTTCAGGACGCGTCTTCTTGTACATAATTAATCCTTTTTTATGTTTATATCGCAGATATGGCATCACTTCCAAAAGGATTCGCAATTGGGGCTTCTAAAAAACTGAGAGCAAGGAAACAGGCTCCTACGAAGATCGACTCAAAGGCGAAAACCCCACCTCCTGCAGCAACTCCTTCTCCTCCTCCAAAGATAACTGAGACTCCCGTGTTTGACATTCCTGAGAAGGAAGAGGACGCGCCTTCTAAACGCCAAAAGATCATTCCTGACGATCAATCCTTTGTTCTCAGATACCTGGGCGCGTCCTCTGTTGGGGATTTTTCAGAGGAGGAAGTCAGAGGCTGGACTTTCAGAACGGAGCAACAAACAGAACAAGCCATGGTGAAGGCTGCTGCTGAGCTTCACCTTCATGCCAGACAAAGTGCCAACATGGCGGCAAGGCTCAGGGCGCGTCTTGCAGTTACTGATACTGCAAAGAGCCAGGCCGAAGACAAGATCAAATCTCTGGAAAAACACATTGCCTTGCTCACTCAAGAAAAAGATGCTGAGATTAGACGCCTGGAAGGGGAGAGGACGCGTCTTCAAGCAGATAAGGCTGTTTTGGAAGGCAATGTCACTGTAATGGAAAAACAAATGGACAGCGTCATCACTCTGAACTCCACCATGCAGCTGGAGCTCGACATCCTGAATGATGATAGGCTGCATGGGTGGACAGAGGAGAAAAAGCTAGTTTACCAGCATGGTTTCCAGGCTGGGTTTGAAGAATGGTGCTCTGGGTTTATTGCCAACGACCCAGAGTATACATTCTCAAAGTTTGATGCAGATACCCAGATATGGGTAAACGACTTCAGGGTAAGGGCCGCAGACTCCATCAAAAACAAGAGGATTTTCCTGGGCTTAGAGGAGGAGGACGCGTCCCCTGCTCCTCTCCAAACTCAACCTCCCCCTCAAGAAGGCCAAAACAAACCAGATGACGCGCCTCCTCTCTAGGACGCGTCCTTATTTACTTGAACTATTTAAGGGTGCAGGCCCCTTGAAGCCTTGCAAATTGTAAAGACTATTTCTAAGCATTCACTCATTCTGCACCTTTTTTTTTTATAAATCCTTTTTGCTTTATTCATGCATATTTTTACTCAAGTCTTTTACTTTACCATGCATATGGGCGCGTCCTACTCTTAGGACGCGTCTATTTCATTCACATGCTCATCGCCCACATACATCAATTTGGGCGCGTCCTTCCCATTTGGGCGCATTTTTATATTTTCTTGTCTGCAAAAATATATGAGCACAGTACCATATTATACACAAGTTTGATCAAGGCACAAAGCTCTAACGGGCGCGTCCTAAGCAGCAGGACGCGTCCTGAGACCAAACACAGGATATCCTGGGGACATTTAATATAAAGGAGCATCAACCAAGATAACTTGGGCGCATCCTTAAAATAGTACATTTCACTTGAGTTTCATTGTTCTCTTTGTCATCCATTACTTGTTATTCACACAAAACCTTTAACTGAGGGCGCGCCCTACATCTAGGACGCGTCATGGGACCAAGCAAACTGAGCAAAAATCCTCTTAGAAAGTTTCAAAATTTTATTTATAATACGTTCTGGTGTCAAAAGTGCACCAGTCCCACGGCTACTATGCTTTGTGGGGAAATTATTTCTAAAAATTGACCCTTCAACTAGTCCCAAGGTAAGTAGTACATGCACTACCCCCCTAGGCTAGGAGGAATTTATTTAATTCTAGCCTATAAACTGGGCATAAACCAAAATAATAAAAGAAATATGCAAGGGGCCAAAGCCACGCCTTACTGGTAATACTTTCGGAGATGTTCCGCATTCCAAGCTCGCGGAATCAGCTTCCCGTCCATGTCTTCAAGGTGATAAGTCCCCTTCCACAGGATAGACTTTATTATGTACGGTCCTTCCCAATTAGCTCCAAACACTCCATGTTGGGGGTTCTTCGTATTGGGCATCACTTTCCTAAGTACCAAATCCCCCACCTTCAGCAACTGTCCTTTTACCTTCTTGTTATAATACCTTGCGACGCGCTGCTGATATGCTGCTAGCCTTAGCTGAGAATTTTCCCTCGTCTCCTCTAAGAGATCTAAATGAAGCCTTTGATTAACCTCAGCGTCCTCTTTCCCGTAACAGTCTCTGCGAAGTGATCCCGATCCAACTTCCACGGGGACCATAGCTTCGTAACCGTAAGTCAGCATAAACGGCGTTTCTCCCGTAGTAGATCGCGGTGTAGTGTTGTATGACCACATCACCTTCGGGAGTTCTTCAGGCCAATTCCCTTTACGTTCCTCCAGCTTGGTTTTGAGGGTATGTTTTATTATTTTGTTAACAGCCTCTGTTTGTCCATTGCTTTGAGGATGATAGACCGCCGCAAACTCCTTCTTGATTTTCAACTCCTCACATAGCTGTCGCAACTCCTTGCTATCAAACTGTTTTCCATTGTCGGAGACCAGCTTGTAAGGGATTCCAAACCTGCATACAATTGAGTTGAAAACAAAATCTCTGATTTTCTTTGCGGTGATAGTAGCCAGTGGCATAGCTTCCGCCCATTTAGTAAAGTAATCGACCGCAACCACTGCATATTTGACGTCTCCTTTAGCTTTCGGCAATTCTCCGATAAGATCGATTCCCCACATGGTGAACGGCCATGGGCTTGCCATAGGCGTCAAGAGTGTAGCCGGCATAGACGAGTAGTTTGCAAAGCGCTGGCAGCGATCACATGCCTTGACGAAATTTGTAGCATCTTCTCTCATTGTGGGCCAATAATACCCTTGGCGCAACACTTTCATTGCCAACGAGCTACCCCCCGAGTGATTGCCACAGATTCCTTCATGCACCTCTCTTAGGATGTAATTTCCTTCTTCTTCTTCAACACACCTGAGTAGAGGTTGGTTGAACCCTCTCTTGTATAGGACTTCATCGTATATCACATATCTTGCGGCTTGATAACGGAGTCGACGAGCCATAAACTTATCTTCGGGGAGTGTTCCCTTGCGAATGTAAGCTAGAATGGGCGTCATCCATGTTTCTTTGGGAGCTTCATCCACTTGCATAGTTTCTATCTCTGGGATACTAGGAACCTCCTGGATTTCAAGAGGGATGGATCCTAATAATACAGCCTCTTGTTGCGACCCCATTTTTGCCAAAGCATCCGCATTACTGTTTTTCTCCCGCGGAACGCATTCCAATCTAACTTCTTTGAACATTCCAATCAGGCGCTGTACACATCTCAAGTATAATTCTGTTCGCGGGCCTCGCGCTTGAAACCCCCCATTCTCCTGATTCACTACCAACTCTGAGTCACTTCTTGCAATTAAGTTTCGCACCCCCATTTCCAGAGCGATTTTCAGGCCATTAATCAGCGCCTCATACTCCGCATCATTATTAGTTGCATAAAACTTGAAATGAATTGCGCTCATCAGGTGGTGGCCTTCCGGAGATACAAGTACTATGCCCGCACCTGCTCCTCCATTGTTAACCGCCCCATCCACATGCAAGATCCACCAAGGATGCGGAAACTCCTCCAAAGATTCCTCGGCATGAGGTGGATATAGCAATACCAAAGCTTTATCATCAATTTCAGAATCAAATTCCAGCAAGAAATCGGCTAAGGCTTGCCCTTTTATCGCTGTTCGAGGCACATATTCCAAATCAAACTGTCCCAACTCCACAGCCCATTTCAGCATTCTACCTGATGACTCGGGTCTGTGCAGGACCTGTCGCAGCGGGTATGCTGTACGAACTTCAACTCTATGGGCTTGAAAATACGGCCGCAATTTTCTTGACGCAAGAATCAGGGCGTAAACCAGTTTCTCCATATTTGTGTAGCGAGTTTCCGCGTCGTGTAACCGCTTGCTCACATAGTACACTGGTGATTGCTGCCCGTCTTCCTCTCTTACCAGAACCGCACTGATCGAATATTCAGACACTGCGAGGTACAACATTAGATTTTCCCCATCCAATGGCTTTGACAACATGGGAGGATGTCCCAGTTTCTCCTTGATTCTTTTGAAAGCCTCTTCACATTCTGACGTCCATACAAAGTCTTTCCCAGCCAATTTAATCGCCTTGAAAAACTCCTTGCATCTATCAGACGACTTGGAAACAAATCGATTTAACGCGGCGATTCTCCCAGTCAAACTCTGCACCTGTTTCACATTGGTAGGTGACTTCATATCCAACAATGCCTTGATCTTCGCGGGGTTGGCCTCAATTCCCCTGTGGTTGACAATGAACCCTAGAAACTTTCCCGACTCCACGCCGAACACACATTTTTGCGGATTTAGTTTCATACGAAACCTCCTCAAAATATTAAACATCTCCATCAGGTGCTTGATATGGTCAGTTGTCACCTCAGATTTCACCAGCATATCGTCCACATACACTTCCATGGTTCTCCCGATTTGATCTTTGAACATCATGTTTACCAACCGCTGGTAGGTCGCGCCAGCATTAATCAAGCCAAATGGCATTCCTATGTAACAGTATAACCCCCTGTCAGTAATAAAGGATGTATGTTCTTGATCGGGGCCATACATCGGAATTTGATTGTATCCGGAGTATGCATCCATAAAACTCAACAACGCATGCCCTGCCGTCGCATCAACCAACTGATCGATTCTTGGCAGCGGGAAGCTATCCTTTGGACAGGCCTTATTGAGATCCGTGAAATCCACACATGTCCTCCACTTCCCATTCGGTTTCTTCACCAGTACTGGATTTGCAAGCCATTCGGGGTAGAACGATTCTTTGATCAACCCCACCTCCAACAACCGGTCTACTTCTTCTTTTAATGCTATCGCCCTTTCTCCACTTACTGGGCGGCGTTTCTGACGTATGCCCTTGCAATTCGGGAGGATATTCAAACGGTGACACATTACTCCCGGGTCGATCCCTATCATATCTGAATGACTCCATGCGAAAACATCAAGGTTTGCAATTAGAAAGCGGGTAAGACCTCCTCTCATCTCATCATCCAACTGAGATCCCACTTTCAAAACCTTGCTTGGGTCATTTTTATCAACTGGAATAGATACCGTATCTTCGGCCGACCCCGTTTTTTCGATAGGCATAGGGATCCTGGGATCCAAATCGAAATCAAAGTCTCGGGGGTCTTCAATTTCCACTTTTTCATCTGAGGGCGCGTCCACGTTTGGAGGAGCATCAACCTCAACTTCATTCAAGGGCGCATCCTTCTTTTGAGGAGCATCAACCTTGCAGTTATCGCCGAGACCTTGCAAAATCTCACTTCTCCCTTCCAACTTTTCCCAGTTAACCTCTTTCTGCGTGATTACCCCTGTATGACTCACCACCACTTCTTCTACACTACGGATTTTCGAAACACGTCCCTGCGTCACAAAAGAGTTCCCAGGGGTATTGGTTTCTTCCTTTCCGGGGTTCTCAACAAAATAGTGGGCATGGACCTCTCCACTGGGTTTTGTATGAATATCTTCTATATCTTCAAATGGGAGACCTTTCCCTTCATACCTTCTTCTGCGAAATTCCTTGACAGCCTTGTGATAGCAGTCACGTGACTCATACTGTGACCCTCTCAGGCTGCCAACTCCGTTTGGCATCGGGAACTTTATCATCAAGTGGTGTATCGAGGTTATCACCCTGAACGCACGCAACCAAGGTCTGCCGACCAGTACGTTGTGCGCGGAATCCTGATCTAGCACCTTAAAATCTATCATTTGAGTAACCGACAAAGCCCCTTCCCCAAGCGTGACGGGAAGCCTGACTGAGCCCATAACTCTCACTGCTTCCCCCGTAAAGCCATAGACGTGCGCATCTTCAAAATACATGTCACTATCTGGGAAACCAAGCTTTTTGTAGGTGCTATAGTACAAGATGTTTGTAGAACTCCCATTATCCAGGAACACTCGATGTACGTTCATTGCCCCAATAAGCATGGTAATCACCAGCGCATCATTGTGAGGATGATGCACCCACCTAGATTCTTTTTCCCTGAATGTAATATCAGCGGACTCCCCCTTAAAGACCTTCGGGGGTCTATCTTCCAAGCTGTGGATGTTAGTGAGCGGTGGATGTCGCGCTTCTCTCGCGTTTCTCTCAAGTGCTCGATTACTGTCACCAACAAAAGGGTGTCCTCCAAAAATTGCCCTGATGCTGCCGGCCCTCTGAAACTTGACCTCCGCTGTTTTCTCAACATCCTCCGCCCGCGGGGGTTGTCTTTCATCTTTACCCTTGTCATCAAGTCCCCTGCGTCGCTTCACCTTGTCGATCCATTCTCCTAGGTGTCCAGCCTTGATCAATTCCTCAATCTCATCCCGCAAGTGACGACACTCGTGAGTGTCATGGCCAGTAGACTCATGGTAGTCACAGTACTTCTTTTTATCTCTGCTTTGCCATGAAGTTAGACGGTCGGGCTTCTTGAAGATTCCTCTGTCCTTATTTACCTCGAAGATATGATCAATGGACGCCGCCAGTGGTGTATAATTGCTGACTCTTCTCTCGTAGTTCGATGGTGGGCTCTATTCTCTTCGCGAGCTCACAGCATTTACCCTGTTAGGGCTTCTGGCGTTTCGCCGATAACCCGGGCTTATAGATCTGTCCCTTCTCTTGGATCGCCCCTTGGAGTTATAGGTATTATCATTCTTTTTTGTTTCTGCAAGCGACTGCTCGATTGCTTTGAACGACTCCGCCTGTGCGAGCACATCAGCCAATGACACTGGGTCTTTCCCTTGTAGGTGTTTCCAGAAATCCGTCCCCACACGCAACCCAGCTATAAGCAATATTTTCAACGTTTCGTCAGTTGCACCCCTCACCAAAGTAGATTCTGCATTAAACCTCTTGAAATATGAAGTCAAACTTTCTCCTTCCTTTTGTTTCACATTAGCCAGCGTGGTAACAGGTGGTGTGTACTTCACCGCGGCTTGGAATTGTGTCAAAAACAAAGTTTTCATCTGTTCCCAGGATGTGATTACACCTGGACCAAGCTTTTGGAACCACTGCTGAGCACCTTCTCTGAACGTGGCTGCCAAGAGACGGCATCGAGCCAAATCGGGTACTTGATATACATCCATTTCAATGTTAAAACGCCCCAAGAACTCCACAGGATCAGAGTTCCCATGGAAACGCAAGTCGTTGGTTGTGTTCCGGTATCTCGCGGGCAATTGCGCCTCCCTCACAACAGCAGCAAAAGGAGAAGGAGCTTGCGCTGTCGCCGTTACTCTTCCTCCCTCAAGATGGTTGAGTAACCGCTTGAGGTCGTTCACATTAAACGTCCCCACCCCAGGAATGGTTTGAACATTAGGCTGCTGGGGTTGCTCTGCGACTTGCTGAAATTCCCCTTGATTACCCCCCGGGTGTGGCGGAGGATCTCGCCGCCCCTCACCTTGAGGCTGCGGCGGTGGCATATTACCATTTTGGTTCTGAATGTTTTCCCGTACACGAGGTTCATCCTGACCGTGCCGCGGAATTTCATCATTATTCTGCATTCTTACTTGAGTCCGCCCGCCGTCCTGGTCATGAGGACGCGCCCCAGACCTATTACCAGTGACGCTGTGGGAAGCTACGGGGATAACGACGGGGACTTCTCCGGCGGAATGTGTTCCACCTCTCCTACCATTGTAAGGGGCTCTTCCGTATTGATATCCCATTCTTCCCCGTCTATTCCTCAGATATCCCCGGTAGTAATTCCCGGGCCTTCCTCGCGGGGAGGCACGCTCGTGCTCGCGGTGCCGCGCCCCGTCATCCCTTTGGAATGCAGGGGGCACACGCGTTGTGTCACGGGGCCTCGCCTCTCCGGCGTTTCCTTCCCTTTGCCATTCTAGCAGCAACATTCTCAAATCGTCATCCTCCAACCTTATGCCAAGCCTCCTTTTCAAGGCTGAAAGATCCCTTCCTTCCTTGTCTTGGTTTTGAGCGTTCTCCGCACGACGATGCTCGTCCATCGTACGCCCAGACCTATGCGGGTGTGGCACTACCTGGTTGCCTAGGCTAGGCATTTTTCTGCCTTCAGTGTCCTCATCTGCAAGCTCCACAATAGGTTCTACATCATCCGAATACTGCAAACGCCGTGGAGTGATTCGCGGGTTATCCCCGCTCCCCTGTGTATCTCCCTCAACTACAGGGGCTTTCCCCAAGGCATGACCACGACGGGGGAAACGGCGACCTCTCCTCGTCTTTCGGCGCTCCACCGTATTCAGTCTTGAGTTAAAACTGTTAAGAGTATCCCCCATGCGATACAGTTGCTCCAATATATCAGCGTTGCTGATGAGAATTGGAGGTGTTCCCCCCACATCCGGAGCCCTCGGTGGATCCGCCATGTTTCTGGGAACGTAAGGTTCGTGGCGAGCATAGCGCCCCCCGCCTTCTTCTTCAGACCTGCTGTCACTCCCATCACAAGAACTTCCATCACGGTTGTAAGACATCTTTTCCTCCTAAGATTGCGATCTTAATTAGCACCCCTCCTTCTAGCGCCAATTTGTTGACGGAGGAATTTGGTAACAACAAAGATTGAGGTTTCACGCTGGAATTAAGATCTGTGACGATGGTTCTCTGCCGGAAACTTAAGCGGTATGTGGTTGATTGTGGTTGTTTTAGGCTGAGATTGATCAGAGTAAGTGGTGGCTCTCTTATCAGCTCTCAACTTCTTACCCCTTCAATTTGCCTACGTACCCTTTATATAGGGATCAAGCCTGACGTAGTTCTCGTAGAACAAGAAGTCTAATGAGTTGAGACTTCTTACTCCTAAGCCCAGTAGAAGCCCATCCAACATCCGTCTTCCGCTAGCTTTAGGAATGTCCAACTATGAGGCCCAACCGCAAAGGCCCAAGGCTCATCCGCAATCGCGGGACTTCACGGATAGTGCATCTCCCTGCGCAAGGATAACACTCCGCTACAGCTATTTCCCTTGATTTACGAACGCAGGTATAGCCACGGTTCACCCCAAGTGCCAGACGCGTCCCTGTCCCCCGAATGAGGATAACCCACCAGATAGCAGGACAGGTGATCCCAAGCTCTTGGGTGCAAAGTGCAGGATGACTCCAAAGTTCTCCAACGAGGACACCCGTTGAATACAAGAACAGAGCTCCCAAAGCACACACCAAAGTAAACCCCACATCCCCAACGAGGACACCCGTTGAATACAGGAGGAGGCCTTCAATCATCAGGCATACCCCTGGAGGCCTTCAAGCTTTTCACGGACATCCCCCTCCTTGACCATCTCAAAGAGGGAATTCTTCATAGAGTACCTGCAACAAATACATTAGTAAAAACAATCTTCCATCGCTCCTTTCCATGCAAGCTTTGTCTTGAACTCAACATCAAATGTACATAGATCAAACTCAGGACGCGTCCTAACTAATTGGGCGCGTCCTAACTTCCACAAATCAAAATCTGTTTCCTCATCAATCGTTCTTTATAGCAATCAAAATCACAGGACACGTCCTAGATCTTAGGGCGCGTCCTTAACCTCATCAAACTTGCAACGTCTCCTCTAAACCATCATACACAGCATTTCGCCTCCTATGACGCGTCCTTGCTAACTTAAACGCGCCCTAGAGTGCCCATCACCATAAGATTCCATCTGCCAAGCATTTTCATAAACATTGGCGCGTCCATAAATTCTGGGCGCGTCCTCCCTTGACCATGCACTCTTCTCGCTTCGTAACTTATTTCTTCCAAAGTAGGCGCGTCCTAAGGTACTGGACGCGTCCTCTCTTCCACAATGCAATATCGGGTTTGACTGTCTGTAAGCCGCATTTGACCCGAATCAATCTCAATGCCAAATTTTGGGTATAACAATGCCGATTATATTAAATTACATGTTTGCTTAGTAAATAAATAGTGTCTGTCAACTAAATATGTCTTACCATCCAACTTCATTTTACTTGCTATCCGAGTATATATAGATACCTCATACCTGGCATTTTAGTTGTGAACATATACAAACGGAGCTAGATATATATATATATATATATATATAAAGTGAAATATTAGACAGCTGAATCCTGAAAGAATGGTTAGTCCTGTGAATATAATGGTGGCCATGTTGGCGGTGACTGCAGCAACAGCAGCACCAGCACAAGATTATAAAGATGCGTTGATGAAAAGCATTTTGTTTTTTGAAGGACAAAGGTCCGGTAAATTACCTCCTAGCCAAAGAATCACATGGAGGGATGATTCTGCTCTTACCGATGGTTCTGACAACCATGTAAGTATTATTCATCGTATTCTTAATAATTAACCCCTTATTACATGACCATTCTTATTTTTAACAAGATTTTAATCTAGTTTTTGTAAGGTAAATACGGGAGATAAAAAATTAATTCACAAAATAGTTACAAATGATTCGTCAAATAATTACAAAATAATGTGTTAGTCTTTAATTTGTTAAATAAAATTAAATCTTTTACTGACATCAATAATATCAATTAAATTATTTGATACTTATTATTTAATACTTTACTTATGACACATTTTTGTTTGCTCATTACTCCATATACAATGTGGTTATGGATTGAAGGTTCTGTATTAGAATTTCATTTTTACCATGACATGCAAACTGACGTCAACTTCAACATTATATACATGTGGTGCATCTACTCGCGTAATAGCCAAAAGATCATGTTTGTTGCCCTCTCCCCTTCATGCCAAAGTATATGTCCTATTTTATTTTATTTTTGCCAGAATATGTCCTGTTTTTAAATGCATAAAAGAAATTCGCATATTATTTATTTTAATTTTTCTGAATAAACTATTATATATTACATTCTTATTCAGAAATTAGAAAAAAAAATTGTACAAAATAATTTGCTAGAAGTAACTTTTGTTTAACCGTCAAATGATTAATAAATGGGCTTTTTAAAAAAGTAACCAAGTCCAAAAAGATTTTTACAAAAATATTGTCAGTTTAAAAAAAATTGCAAAATTACTTTCTTATTTGCAAAAATAACTAGTAGCATATATATATATATATGGTTAATTTTAATTGCACCATATTTTTGGAATATTTTCATAATATACTGAAATTGCAAAAAAAAATGTATTTTAGTAATTTCTCTTAAAAAATTATGCTATGCCTTTGTTTCAGGTGGATTTGACAGGAGGCTACTATGATGCAGGTGACAACATAAAATTTAACTTTCCAATGGCTTTCACAACAACACTGCTAGCTTGGAGTGTGATAGAATTTGGGGACAGAATGTACCCTGAATTACCACATGCAATTGAAGCCATCAAATGGTCAACTGATTATCTGCTAAAAGCCACCAACATTCAGGATGTCGTTTATGTACAAGTAGGAGACCCTTGGGCTGATCATAATTGCTGGGAAAGGCCTGAAGACATGGACACTCCTAGAACTTCTGTTTCTATCACTAAATATTTTCCCGGTTCTGAAGTTTCTGGTGAGATTGCCGCAGCTTTAGCGTCGTCTTCAATTGTCTTTAAGAAATTTTTGCCCAAGTACTCTGATTTGCTACTCATCAGAGCTCAACAGGTACTTACTATCAAAGCATTCCATTGGAGATAATGTGATGAAATGTTTCAATGATAACTAATTTTGAATCAGATAAGTTGTGATTTTTATAGCGAACAGGCTTTGACTTGGCAACTTTCTGTTACTTATCATGTCGTGTTTGATGTTAGCAAAAAAATACATATGCTGATTAGTGAACCTGAGTCCTCTACCAGCCTGAACTCTGATTGATACCATGTTAAGGAACCAGTTACTTTAAAACCTCAAGGTGTTAGTGAATGGTCTTTTCCACGATCTTTTATTCTAACAATTACTATGTTGTGTTTGGACTAGGTTTTCAAATTCGTGGATACTTACCAGGGATCTTACAATAATAGTAGAGCTAGACATTTTGTGTGTCCATTCTATTGTGATTACAGTGGCTACCAGGTTTGTTTATGATGTTTGTGACTAATTAAAACTGCAGAACAGGTCATATTTTTGTGTGTTGTATTGAAGTTTAACAAACTTACTGAAAATTTCAGTACAGTCTTATGTTTGTATGTGAACTTAAAGTTTTACAACATAAATAACAATGTATCAGTGTGGCTCATAGATTGTCCATGATTAAAAAGTTGCAATGTTGAACAGGATGAACTGCTATGGGGAGCAGCATGGTTACACAAAGCCACTCAGAACACATTTTACTTGAACTACGTTTTAAGTAACGTAAATAAAATGAGCAGGCCTTGGAACATTGGTGAATTCGGATGGGATACAAAAGACGCTGGAATTAGTGTACTTCTTTCAGAGGTTGATCACAGAACTCTGATCTAATTTCGCCTAGCTTTGCTTAATCAAATCTCACGTGCAATTATCCTCATATTCGGAACGTTTCATAAATTTACAGTACCTGTTTTTCAACAAGGTGGATTGGAAACCATTTGTTCCCTATGCGGATGAGTTTGTGTGCAGCATTATCCCCGGATCATCATCAAGTCCAAGTATTATATATACTCCTGGGGGACTTATGTACAAGCCAAATTTAAGGATTTGTAACATGCAAGTACCATCATCGCTATCTTTCCTTTTAGTCGTATATGCAAAGTATCTAAAAAGGGCAAACAGAGTGGTGCAATGTGATCATGGTGTTGTGACTCCATTAAAGCTTGTTGATCTTGCAAAAAGCCAGGTATGTACATAATCTGAGCACAAAATTACTTTGTGAACTTGAAATTTCTCTCCTGAAATCGAATTATTCAGTCAAACATGTATCTTTTTCTGTTGACACTACTAGTGACAAAACTATATCTAGAACAAATTAACAATGCCAGAGAATTGTTTTTCAGAACAGAACTATTTCTCTCTGCTTACGTCTCATACTCTCAAAGCCCTGCTTTCCAACGAGATCTACTGATTGCGTTTGGTTTAATTTTTTTATATTTGATAATTAATGTGAAGAAAGATGTAGGTGGATTACATACTTGGAAATAATCCAATGAAAACATCATACATGGTGGGTTATGGACAAAAATTCCCGCAAAGAGTTCATCATAGAGGTTCATCAATGCCGTCCATAAAAGTTCACAAGGATCACATTAAGTGCAAAGACGGAACAACTTATTATGAAAGTAAAGCGCCTAATCCAAACTTGCTAACAGGAGCTGTTGTCGGAGGACCAGGTCTGGACGACTTATTTGCTGATGATCGAAATAATCCTGGCCAGTCAGAGCCAGCTACTTATATAAATGCACCTCTTGTAGGCCTTTTAGCTTACTTCAGTGGAAACTAATTGATACATACATAGATGGCTAGCTTGGATTTGATTCATAATTTTTAGAACATTTGAGCAGATGCTTAGTCATTTATATTTGTAGTTTAGATATTGTTATAATGAAAATTACTTCAAAAACCAAACATTAGGTTGATGATCCTTGTAAGCCTGGTAAATCCGGTTCCTAACAACTTAAGGTTATAGAAGAACCGGTAACTTAGCACATACCTTCTTTTTGTTCAATCATTCCTTATAATTTGTTTTAATATCTCACTGTATAACATTAAGTGATCAGTGATAATACGAACATCAAAGCATATAATACATGTAAGGTACCCCAAATATAAAGTATTCAAAACAATTTGGAAATTCAGAATTCTAAAATATGGAGCTCACTGATTGAACAAAAAATTTAAAGATTTAGAACATCATATGAAGCATCTCTTCTTGTGGTTGCCAATTATGAAACATCATCGAATAGGGGCCTTAATCCAACCATTCAAAAACGCGATGGCTAAGATTATAAAAGGTGTTGACATGCCAAGTAAGATAATGTAAGGTAAAGGTGTGGACATGGGATTCTCCCCTTCCCTTTCCCCAGCTGTTTGCCAATACCTACACAAGTATGCAACTACTACTTAATTTTCTTGGTAACTTATCTGCCATAAGGAGCAGATATGTCACCACTGAGACACCAACTATGATTTTAGATCTTACAGAAACATTTAGAAAAAAATTCTTAACATATGACTTGAAAAAATTCCTGAACTCAGGGAAAATAAGGCTTACTGTTCTGGTTCTTGTTCCTTGGTAATGAACTTCTTATCTTTTTTGAGGTCTCCTTGTTCAGCACCCCCTGATATCACAATAATAGAGAAATCATTACTAATCCATTACAAATATCATGTTCATGTGTTGTACAAAACAAGAAATGTGAGTGCCTGAAGCAAGAACTGGTAGCCAAACCTGGCTCAGCAAAAATTCTGAATTGTTTTGGCTTTGTTCTTGATGAGACTGCATTATGAGAAAGAGCTAGTGGTGGTGGGAGTTTAGCTGGGAAGGGCAGGATGGGTGTGACTGAGAAAGAGATGGCTAGCTTGGTTGCCATTTTTTAGAAATAATGTGGGTGATAGATTGTTTGACATGGAGTAGCGTATGTATGTGATATATTTTTATGTTTTGGATATTGTTCATATGGATATAACAAGGATGGTATTGGTGGCTCTAAATCTCAACACAAGTCATGTACACTACAGCTTCACCTCTGTAAATAAGTTCAATTCTATTCTTATTTACCGAATATAAATAATTAAAATATTTATATTTAAAATCATAAATATTGCGAAACATATTTTATGGGTAATATATTTATTTACCGAATATAAATAATTGTTTAATTAGAAATAATTTTTATTAAAAAAAACACATGTAACTGAGTTAAATCGAGTTTTGACCAAACCGATTCGAGTTTTATATTTTATTTTTTTCTGACAAATTGATCCGAGCCGAGTTTTCTTATCAAAAAAAAATTATGTTTGAGTTCAAACTCATTAACTAACTAGCCGAACCGGAATGTATTGAAGTATATCTGCAAATGTTGGTTCAATAAATTACTCTTTTAATTTTTAAAAGTTTAATTTAAAGAGTATAACACTACCCCATAGGCAAAGTTGCTGAACTTCCAACTAGTGAATACTAATATTTACTAATTTCTAACATTTTTACCCCTGACAAAATAAGCATCCATCTCTTCAAACTGAGCAAGTCCTGATCAGATAGACAATCAATAACCTCCAAGAAACTTTAGCATTGTTCTCTGTCTTCGTAAAGACCTGACCTTTTTCAATGCATTTCCAATGTTGTGTGAATTAGTGGACCTCTGTGTAATGTTGGTCGCCACTGGTACTTTGAAGAATTGAGCATAATTTATGAGGGTGTTAATAAGTTTAGTCAAGGGCAGAAAATAAAAAATTTGCTCCTTACATGTCACATGTGTATATGATGCAGCTAAAAAACACACTAAAGGGGATCCTGATCGACATGATAACCGTCCGTTTCCAAAGAGATTTTATTTTCGAAACATCAGTGGTGGTGGATCATGAACAAGTATGGGATGATTCGATGGAAACTCATCAGAACTCATGTGATATTATTTGTAGAGACGAATTATTGGCAACTGTTGCACGTGTAATCGTTTTGGAGCAAGCTTTCGATTTAAAAAAAAGCCCTCATGCTTGCATATCTATCAACAGATAGTTAAATGGAGCATCTGCGATATGATGTTGGAAACAAGGCAAAATGATATAATAGTGTGTGAGGATAGACCCCTCTGTGTGTCGTAATTTTATATTGATGCCAGATAAAGCAGTTTGCAAAGATACAATAACTTTTCGTTTCTTACTGATACTATATACTTTGTACCTGATATGGAGAAACAATCCAGATTATCTTGGTTTACCAACCAGCATTAGTTGTTGATATCAAGACAGCAACAGAACAGCTGGATATAGATCAAGAAATGCTGCAATGTCTTTTTTTGCAAGAACAGTTTGCCTTAATTTTGCATTAAAATTAAGATATTTTTTATTTAAATATGAGAATGATGGATGTTATTTTGTCGATGAGTAAGTTAAAGTAATCCCCTGTTGTGGCAAGTGGTAACGAGATGAAGTACAACGATTAACTATGTAATTAACTATCTGATCTTCAAGGTTTACATTAATCAGCATATGTTGTCCCTTCTGTTCAGAGGATCGCTTCACAGCGTGATGCTTATATTCTATTCTTTAATTACTTTATAATGATGGAGATTTGAATTAGCACTATATGTTTGAGTTGGTTCACTTTATCTATCTTTTCAGCTAGACACGTAGATAACGTGTAAATTGGGGGCTCTGTTCAAAAATCTCCGATAAATCGTTCAAAAATCTCCAATAAATCTCCGATATTTTGTTATTTTACTTAAATTTGATTTATGTAAATTACAAGTTGTTTAATGATGTTTATGAAATATGAATAAATGGAGATTAATGTATCATGATAACAATTTGATAGTTTACTTAAAAAAAACTAAGTGTTAAATTTAGAAAAATAAACAAAATATCTTAAATAATTAATTTATTAATAAATGATGCAAAATGTACCAGTAAAAATATTTAAGTGATTATTAATACTTTATTATTTATATTATATATATATAAACTTTATCCAAGCCGAATCGAGTTACCGAGTTCGAGACGAGTTCGAGTCGAGCTCGAATTAAACGAGCCGAGTCCGAGCCAAACAGACAAAAAGGTAGGTTCGGCTCGTTTATTTATTCGAGCACATTTTTATGTTCAAGATCGGTTCATTTAAAAAAACGAAACGAGCCGAGTTCACTTAAACGAGCTGATCCCGAGTTTTGTTTACAAACAGCTCTCTTCATTTGCAACCCTATCTGTTACTAATTTAAAATGTTTAATAATCCGTCCATTTAGAAGCGGGTGTTAGAATAACTTTTTACCTGATTTTATAAGGGTTAATTATCGATCAACTAGGCCACTTTCAGGATGCACATGTCACTTAATTCAAATGACTTGCTCGTTTGAAAAATTGTATAAAAAATATTATTTTATTGTGAGTCAAAATTCTTAAAAGTATTATATATTGAGTTTCCCATATTTTTTATCAATGATATTATATCCAAATGAAAGATTCTGAGTTCCAGTATTTTAGATACTATTTTTAGATTTTTAAAAATTTATTTACTATTTATTTATATTTAAATCAAATAAAACATTCAAAAAATTAAAAATAAATAGTACTCCCTCAGTCCCCCTGAATTGTTTACATTATTTTTCATCACACTTTTCAATGCTCTTTTAAAGTATAATTTCATAAATTTTTTTCTGAATAAAAGTTTTATGTTTAAACTTTTATTCAAAAAAAAATTAAAAAAACATTATGAAACTATAATTTATAGAAGTCTCGAAATGCGTGCAAATAGTGTACGGAAACTTCCCAGCGGGACGGAGGGAATATATAAATTGTTAAAATCTAACAATATTATCTAAAATATTAAAACTCAGAACCTTTCATTTGTATGTAATATCATTCATAAAAATGTGTGAAACTCAAATAATATTATTTTAAGACTTTCGACTAACAATAGAGTGATATTTTGATAAAAAAAATTAAATGAGTGACTCATTTGAGTTAGTTTTGTAATCAGTGACTAATTTGATATATTTAGATCCGTTAAATGACATATTTAATAATTAACTCTGTCTTACAAATCAACCTAATTACTTAACATTTTAACGTAATCCCTTCATTTAGAATTGGATATCTTTCGGTGTTTTCAGAAACAAATCAACCACAAATTTATAAATGGGACGTGTCACATCTTTGACCCCTCCTAGAACGAGCTACCATGCCACAAAAAAATGAAGAGAAAAGAGAAAAGATTTAGATAGCACTTCAATAATAAACTTGTTTTTGCAATGTACAATTCTCACTAATAAATAATTTTGTTTTTTGACATGGAAATTAGTCGACTTAACGTTGGCATCTTATGGAAGACTTAGCTAGGTCAAGCAGGAGGCTTCCTGGCAATGCCTGCTGTTTTTTTAATGAGAAGAATGAGTCAAGTAACCAATAAATTTATCTTTGTTACATAATCATAAAGCTAATGATGATCCCATCATTAATTAATACAGTTTAGAATTATTTGTTAGATCTTAGTCCTTGTCCTTGTTCTGTTAGTAGACCGTTGATAATTCAAATTTTCAGGTGTGTGTTCATTGACACATGCTAATAATCGATGATAATTGTCAAAATTTTAGTAATGAAAAATTTATTAAAAATTATGGATCTCTCCATGCACAAAATTCTCCAGCAAACAAATAAATTTTGACAACTTATCGAACACTTGCAACTCTACCCATAATTAGGCAATCAATATTAATACAAATCAACAGAAACTTTGACAGACAGCTTGAATACATGATATACTCTGAATTCTGGGCCTGAAATTTTCTGCAGCAAAAAATGTGACTGAACTCTGAAGCTAAAATTCCCAGAAAGCATGCGAAAAAAGCCTTCTACTCCAAGATAAAGTAATGGGATGGAAGAAAAAACGTAGCAGGGGTTAAAAATTACAAATACTAACAAGAAATTACATGTCTTTTACTGGTACTAAACCATGACAAGTGGAGCCTCAAATCTGATGCCATACTTCATCTTCCTTATGAAATCATCACATTTCTTGTTCAGTTCCTCTGTACTCCATAACATACTTCCTTGTTCTTCCTCTTCCTCTATATTAACAAATTCTATTTCTTCGTGTTCTTCGTATTCTTCTCCGTTCCCTTGTTCTTGTTCATCGACAAGATTAAGATCATTGACCTGTTCTTGTTCTTCATAGTATGTTGTTGATGTCATGTGTTCACCACCCTGATCCGTTAATGTCATTCTTGTTTTTGCTTCCTCGACTTCAGTAACAAATTTGGTATTAGTCTTTTCCTCGATTTGTGGCTCAACATTATTTTTCGTATCAACCTCAACAGGTTGGTGAGAAATGACATGTTTTTTTACATGGATATTTTCATTCAAGTCAGCAAATTGATCATGTGAAGGCTGAGCATGAATTCTAATGACATGACTATCGCGATAAAATTCAGAGCCAGGAGGTGTTGGACTCGAAAACAAGCCAGAGTTTTTGATGACTAGAAGCATAAGTCCATTGCAGAGAAGGAAAATGTAGTGCCTGTCAGTAGTGGTAGAGCTGAAGAGATTTAAAGAAGATAAATAAGCAGAAATGAGTGAAGAGTATTGGGAAGATATGAAAGCTAAAACAGAGAGTGATAGCAGGATTTGCATCCCTTTGTTTGAAGAAATTAATTGGCTGGAAATTGGGCTGTTTTGCTTCTTGTTTTGAATCATTTTCTGATTCTGTATTTTAGACTCAAAGAGAACTATTCTCAACCTGTGGTAGTAAGGAGGAGAATGTTCTTTTGATATGAATTTAGGTGAGACTCAATCACTATATATAGGCTCTTGAATATTACTAGGACAAATAGTACTTGGAAGTTTATTCGACACTCTAACAGAAGTTTATTAGACACTCTACTCGGCATCTTTTCCAATAATACACGAGTATGTATTGACTATTGAATATAGTACAGGTAAATATACATCACATACTCAAATTTATATTGAGCTGAACCTGAATCAAACCGAACTCTCAAATGTCCGTTTTTTAATTCATTATTACGAATTTATCGACATGGGTTCGAACTTGAATCAACCAAATTTTTTGTTCATATATATGCTCATTAAAAAAGATATTATTAATGAACATTTTATAAATATATTTCAAGAATTATGTTTCACAAATTACTCATAAATATAGTTCACGAACTCTTCGTTAATTTTGAATAAATTGGGTTATTTATATTTAAATAATGATATTTAGATACTAACTAAGTATATGAAATAAATTAAATAAATAGTATAGTTAAGAGTATATAAATTTAATAGTTCGTTTACTTATTCACCAATTATATCAACGAGCGAGTTATTATATATACTCACGAACATGTTTGGAGAAATACATTAACAAACATGTTTCCAAACTTTATAGTCAACTTTATCACGAATTTTGAGCCGAATCAAGTTCAGCTCATATATAAATTGAACTCTAAAATTGTATTTGTATTTGATTTATTTGTAAATCAAGTCGAAATTGAACCAAACTTTTTTCGAACTGAACATCAAACTAATTGTAATCGTATCGGCTCATTTAGAGCCATATTCACATGTATCAGATTTTAACAACAAAAGAGATTGCCAATTTAAAATTTGCTCGACAAATATGGATAACTTACCAAAAAAGTTAACATTCTTTGATCTTCGAATTTTTGGCGCTTATATTTTGACAAATCTTTTAAGAATTTTAATTGCATAAAAAATATTATTTCTAAAAAGTTCCAAATTAAAATTTTAATTTAATATTTTTAATTATAACAAAATGATTAAATTAATAATTCGAGTAATGTCTTAAAAATATCCAAATACATGTTCAAAACAAATTAAGTGTTAAATATTTTTAAAAAGTGAAACATAAAAAAGTGACACTATGTTAATTACACTTGTTTTTATTTATGAACCACCCTTACTGTAAAAATCAAAAGTAGAGCATGATAGATAACATCGTTGCGGATATAATATTTGCAGAAATCTTAAAATAAATAATTTAGTATTTAGAATGAATAAGTTATTTACAATTTATAAGTAGATTAATACTTATGAATTATGAGTTAGATAAGTGTTTGAATAATTTGGCTTATAAGTCTTTATTATTTTTACTTACATAAATTAAAATAAATATTTTTTAAATATAATTATCTTAATTCATAAATCTTAAAATAGATTAACATTCAAATACATATAGTTAAAACTAAAATTAATAATAAGCGATGATTTAAAATAAATTGGGAAAAAATTATGTAATTACTAACATTAAAATTATCACAAAATTATAAATTCAACTTATAAATTGGATGAATAAACAATTATTAATAAGATACTGCAAATTTATAGTCATAAGCTAACTTGTAAACTGGAGCCAAATAGAAATAATCCTTTATAATTCTTTAAAAACATTTGCTCTTTTGTAAATTTACATAAATGATTGAAGATTGAAATTGTAATATTCAAATAACAATTTAGATGCTATATTTACAAACATAGTCTATATCTGAATGATAATCTGGAGTCAGCTGTTCTTAGTAAAAAAGAAAACTTGAAATAACATTCAAACATTCTGATCGTCAACCGTGACAATGAAACATGACGACGCGAACACACAAATTCCTTCCAAATGCATCAGTCCCATCTTTTATATATAGTGGTTGTTAGGATAATTTACTTGCATAAATAATTTGAGAAAAAGCATCTGATCAATGTAAAAGGAAATACTAATAATTTAATTTAAGTTTCAAGAAGCTAACAAAATGTTTGATACGAGGCATAAGAAATTCTTAAAGTTTGAGGAGTTGACTTGACCTGAGTAAAGTCTACAAGCAGATGCTCTGAATCTTCCAACACGGTTCAGTTACGACATTTTTTATAAAACTAATTTTACGCGGCACCATTTTTGACTACTTGTTACTAGAATTTCTCTGCCAAATATATAACCATGGTTGTTACACATTTTTATCTGGGGTAACAACTAACAACTACTCTTTTTCTAACAGCAGGGTAAGAACTAGTCTACTCTATGTGTATGTCCCTTTCCCCATTATGCAATTATATGGACGGGGACAAGGTAATTCAGAAAGTAACAATCCGATTTAGACCGGGTTACGCCCGGATCCCTTCGGCTTGAAGAACATTATTCGGCCGGTCAAGAACATTTTTCAGTTATGACCTGAAAAAGAAGAAAAAATGAGAAATTGTTCCCCCCGATTCACCTCCGGTGTGAGAATCAGTAATTTGGAAGTAAAGTGGGTTTTTGGAAATATAAGAATGTAGATAGAGTTGTGAGAGTATGTGTTAAATAGTGTGTTTCTTACATTTCATAGGGTATTTATACCCAAACCCGTAATAATTGTTCGTCCGTTACACAAGGAATACAGACGAATGTTGGAGGAGTGAAATGGGGGCATTTTGATCCAGGAGGATTCCCAACGGTAGAGTGAACTATTGGGCTTCGGCCTTAGGAATTGTGTGGGCCTTCAGCCCAATGACTCTAAAATATAATGAATTTTCGTTCGCTGGGTCTTATTGGGCATGTGGCTAACATGGCTCTGTCTTTCGTCCGATCCATCGGTCGGTCGATAGACATAAAACTCGAACCATTTTGGGGTGAAAAACCCTAGGGTACTTTTCTTCTGTCTTTCTTTGGGTTTGTCCGTCCACGTGGCAACATCGTGGGAAACTGTGAAGTTATTAAGGAGGACAGATGTCTTACACGTTTATCCATGGACTCATCGTGGCGTTAGAATTTCAACCGTTTGAATCTGGGTCGTCAATTTCAAAGATGCCTAGAAACGATTTTTTGGCACCCAATCATCATTCATGGGGTGCCTATATAAACACTCTACCCCTTTGTTTTCATTTTCCCACTCAAATACTAGAAGTTAAAGTACCAAAGCAAAAAAGAAACACTGTCCACATTTTCCAGCAAATTCAAGACGGGTAGCGTCAACTCCAAGTTTCCAGATTACCCTATTTCCGTCGAAGAGCATCTTGAGATCAGTAAGTGGCAAAATCCCTTTAATGTACACTTTTCTTTATGCCGTGTTTTTGAATGCCTTTTCCTTTTATAATTTTTCTGGATGTTTTTTCTCTTGGGGATAGTATAAGTTTTTGCTCTTCGGGGTCTATTGTTCTTTGCGGATTTTTTTTCTTTTTTCGAAGGCACCAGCTGGGTTTAAAGGGGGCATGCAAGGTGTTCTTGGGCAAGAATTCTCTTCTGGGAGGGGGGATCTTCCCTTAGAACATTCTTCGAGACCCGACCCCTTGGTGTCCCAGTTTTTCGTGCGGTGGGTTTAAAGATGGCATGCAAGGCGCTCTTGGAAAGAACTTTCTTCGGGGGGATCATTCCTTAGAACATCCTTCGGGAGCCGATCCTGGGCACTTTTGAGAGTCATTCGTTTAGTTCTAGACATGTACTCGGTCCGTTTCTTTGCTATATTTTCTTTTGTTTTATTCGCTCGAGTACACGGACTAACTTGTCTCCTTATTTTCGAATACGGAGATATGGACCGAACGAATACTTTGGAGGGGACCTCTACTTCTCAGCCCGAACGGACAGGGCGGAGACTATTTGGGTCTGTCACTTCGTTCCTGGTGGCTAATAAAATTCATCGTAAGTCGAAATTCGTATAAAATTCATCATAAGTCGAAATTCGTATATCTTGGTCGACTTTTCGGAAAGGTCTTTTCGTTCTCTACAACTTTTGTGTTTTTCAAGAAAACGTCGTTTAGATGGTCAAAAAGGCTAAAAACAGATCTAGGCAGAATTGGAATCGTGGAAATTTTCAAGATTTTAGATGTTTCGTGTTTGATGGGTTGCTCAGTATCGATATGTGTCATAATGTGGATTATTTGTTTGCGTAACTCAGGTAAGTAACTTTTCGTTACTTTGTATTATTTGTTTGCCTACATATTTTGTAAGTAATTATTCGTTGTGTATTACTTGTTTGCTTATGTGTTTTATAATTAACTTTTCATTACTCTATATTGTTTAGTTGTCTACGTGTTTTTTAAGTGAATATTCGTTGCTCTGTATATTGTCCATATTATGTGCGATTACATATTCTCCAATATTTGTTTAGTTATTATAAGTATGATATGGATATGTGATTGATAAGATAACAAATTTTCAGAAATCCCCAGTCTTAGTCATGTATAAAAATTAGAACACGATCACCAGGCAGTGTGATACATAGAACATAAAACTAGTTTGCGCACGTTCTAGAACACATCGATACATTTTCAAGTTTCGGTTTCACTTGACGAGGGACGTAAACTAGCCCCCATCGAATAAGAATTAGAACCGGTCACTTGGAAAGTATGACATAAAGTATAAGATACCGGTCACTGACAAAGTGTGGTATAAGGTGTGATTTATGATTGTGGGGCTAAAGAAAGGAATTTGTTATTAAGATTTTTTAATTGATTAAGAATTGTCACTACGCCATAGATTGCTTTAGGCAACCCCTCAGCTGTGTTGCTATAGAACCAAAAAAAATGTTGCTAAAGGACCAAATAAGACTAAGGCAAGATCAAAGCTATGTTGGCTCGTAGCTAATTAGTATATATATCTAAAACAACATACCAACTACTCTATTGCAATATAGCATATTTTGTTACTATAGATCACAATAGCAACATTTTTCGGATTCTATAGTAACATATATTTTGTGTTACTAAACATCTTAGAATTTCTTTTAAAATGGGGGACCCACATGTGGGGTCACATAATAATTTTATAAAATTTATATTTAATATTTTTTTTTATTTTTTTCTTTAATTTTCACAAATGTAATAATATATAGACAAATATTTAAATCTAAAATATAAATGGAAATATTGCAAGAATAACTAGAGTAACAACCCAATTTAAATTAATAAATATGAACTAGTTCATTACAAAAAGATGATCCAATTTTTGAAAAAACTACATTCTAGTTCTAGTATAAGGAAGTCCTGTTAGCATAATATTTAAGATGGTATCTTAAGCTGCGACATGACAGACTCAATACCAGTTTCGAAAAGAGATTTGGAGTGGAGGTAAGGGGCAGTAAAGAGCATGTACTTGAGGAGAGATCGGGAGGTTTTACTGGACTTGCAATGAGAGCTGGATGTGGCAGCAGGTGTGCAGATACTGAATGAAGATTGGGGGGAATGGATAGAATCGTGTTGATTTTAGCTTGGTCCTCTCTTCACTCATATCTTGAACTTGAGTTGGTCTATGTGAGGTCTCAGACTGCATCTTATCTTCGGGTGGTCTAGGCCTCTGTTGTTTATCTTGATGCTTTTCAGGAATCAGCTGATGTAAAAATGTGCCCGGTTTTATAGTTCTTAGAGTGTCAACATCTAGCTTCTCTTGCGAGTTTTTTGTTGACCCAGTTATCTGCTGGATCACATCCAATGCAGCATCTTTATTTGGTGCTAATCAATCTATGCTATTGAAAATCTCTTAGACTTTTGCAAATGCCTCCATTGGGAGACCATCATTTTCCTCAAGAAAAGACAGATCTACCGGAACTCTAGACGCAGCAGCATCCATCTCTAAGAAGAGAACCATCATCCAAATAATCAATTTTTAAATGCATAAGGTATATACATAAAGAATGCTTGTTTGGAAACAAAAGTACAAAAGAGAAATCCAGGCTTTTCAAGAATTTACTTCTGCTCTGAAGTCCTTTGAAAAGCTGTATTAAACATGAGACGTCACATCAGTTGTTCTTGTTCCATGTCATCGTGTAAGTTGATGCACTCAAGCACAACATCACCTTGAATGTAGAAATTGATATCAATTTTAACTAATTCACATTCCTCCTGCAGCGATAGATTTGGCAAATATTACCATAATTTTGAAGAATTCCCAATAGTTGCAGTACATTCTATATTACACAGAGATATTGAGGCAATGAACAAGGGAAGTACAACCTAGAAAGTTAATGTTTAGAAACATCAACAAAAAGATAAGGATCGGATGGAAGGAGAGGAGAGGGTACATGATCCAGTTGTGCACCGTGGTGTTGATGATCTGATCATATTAATTACATACTAAGTCCTTAAGACAGGCATGTTGGCCTTTTTCAGTTGAAAGCATGGCTAGATATTATACAACATACAGCAACCTTAAATTGAACTGTGTACTTTGTACTCCTACAATAGATCTCAGTTCACCACTATCTAAGTAGGCCACAAACTAAATGGATTATATTTTATATAATTTGACGAATCCAAATAGATAGCTATTTCTCACACTTGTTTGCAAATTTAGGAATGGCTCTTTAATAAAAGTTGCTTCATTATTGAAGTGTATGTTTAAAGTTGGTCTATTCTGTTGGCTATTTATATTCTATAAATAACGATCAACTAAATGTTCTTTAGATAACAAGAGAAAAACATAATAAAATTCATATTTAACACTCAAATACATAAAACAGTTATCTTTTGACTATTATTTAAACATCCATCTCCTTACATGAATAAAAAATAAATAAAACAGTGACAACCTTTTCTTGCCTTCTTATAACCAAATTTAAGAAAAGGAGCCTGTAAATAAAACAAATCATTACGCTAGTACGTGGAAACTTGTTTGATGTAATTACTTAAACTGTTGAATGTTAAATTGCTGTGATGAGATGTTATTTGGAACCACCACTCCTCCATTGTTGTTAAAATACAGGCAACTCTTCTTCCTCCGAGAAGAGACTGCTGTTGCAGGAAGAGCACAAAATCCTATATAGTCATTATCAATCTTTGCAGCACATATCTTGGCTATATAATTGAAATGCTCGTTTTTCTGCATATAAGATTGCGCTGCATATTCTTCAAACGGCATCCACTGAAACAAAGAATTGTGTTACAATCTGCGTAGTCTTTGTTTCTTCATATTACTATAGTAAGAAGTTTAAGATCTTGGCGCCATCTTTTACTTAAGAACTACCTTAGCTGCTGCTATCTCTGAATCCTGCTTCTGGATATCGAAAGAATGTGGCCTCAGCATGCACACGAAAAACATATCCGATTTGCCAAATGATACATTGTGGCTTTGTCTGTAATCAAATTATCAAATCATTATATAGGTGAAAGACTTATTTGCAAAATGTTGAACATGAATAATGAAATAGGTTTACTGCATAGAAAAAATGAAGAAAGAAACTTCAGTGCTTTAGTTATGTATTTAAAAATTAGTACAACTTTTGTTACCTGACTGCAAGAAGTTCCATAAACTCTACCTTAACCTGAAGATAGTCGATCAGAACTAGTTAACAGTTGAACACAGTTTATATAGCTTAATCACTCAATTAGAATTATTTCACTTAGTAAAGTGCACTTACCCCTGTTTCTTCTTTCACTTCTCTAATTGCAGCTTCAACTATATCCTCTCCCTGTTAAATTGAAAGAAAGTTGATTAAGACATAAACAAAGGTCTTCTGTGAATTAATGACACTAGTGGTGAAAGCTGACTACTTACCACATCAACAGTACCGGTAGGTAACTTCCACAAGCCTGAGCCCTTAAATCTGCCATTATTTTCTTGGACAACTAGAATCTAGTGAAGTAAATTGGCAACAAAAGTTTTATACTCAGAAAACGCGACAAAGGGTTGAAGAAAATGCCCTATTTTTAATAGGCACAGGAGAGATCATACTATGTACATGAATAGGAACAGAATGTACCTCTCTTTTGTCGTTCATAATGAAAGCACCAATGCCAACTGTATGGGAAGCATTTGCGGGGAGAGTATGAGCAGTTGCAGGAATCCAATACGCAAGCATTAAATATGTTGGTTCTGCATGATGATACCAAAACCCTTGCTGCATGTTGCATGTTTGAAATTGATCAGTACACGTGATGAATAAAGGTGAAGGTGGACAAAACAAAGAGACTTGAACAGAATTAGTTACTGGTTATGGGTATGTTCAATCTTGAACAGAATTAAAGGGTTTTCCTATGTACCTTGACTGCAGTTTCAACAAGATTTGCAAGTTCAATAGGCAATTTAAGCCAGATTCCTTTCTTGCCCTGCAAATATAGTTCATAACATCCTTGGGTTAGAACCTTTTCTAGTTGCTACAATAGGAAGTTAAAGCTTTGGCATGTAATATACATTAATAGTAGAGTAATCATTAATTAGCTATGTAAGCACCTGTTCCCTCCAGCCCGAGATTGATTCTCGAAGTAAAGTCTCAAACACATCGACATTCATAGGCTCTTTCATCTCAATGACGACTCCTCCAAAGGCATCATCGACTGCATTAAGCATATTGATTTGTTGATTGCTAATTTCTTCCACTGATGAAGAACTCGACTTCATAGGAGCAGTAACAGCCATGATTCTAATCTCTCAAATAAAAGATACCTCTAAAATCTTAATCTTACGTCAACACCTGAGAATGCAATAGATTAACAATAGTAGCATAAATTACCCGCAGTACCTTATCACATTAAACATCCACAATTTACTAGTATATAACTTATCTAACTTTCATGTTTGCATGTAAAGCAAAAATCAAACACATTATTACGCAGTATTATTCAAGTTTCGACACTTAGTAGGCATTATAATCTGATGCCAATGAAGACTAAGATGAAGTAGTGCATGAGATGGAGCATGAAAACATAAGGATGATAATATAGTATGAGATTATTAATCCATGAAGCAAACATACTGTAAAAAGAAGCTGGTAGTAGTGCTGCAGAGTTGTTTAATACAGTGCAGAAACCAATTAGCCAACAATGCTGTTATTTATAACCAGGAACTCCGAGAATAATTATTGGAAAAAATAATCCGATCGATGAATATGTAAAATGTATGGAAAATTAGAGAGTAAATTCCTCGAGGAAGCCTAAACTCAGAAGTAATGTCGTTCCAGGTAAGATTCAAGCAACCGCGTCATTTTGGCTGATGGTTAATTTTTTTAATATTAATTATACTTATACTATTCTAAATCTTGATACACGGTTCTTTTAAATATTTGTTATTATATTATACTAGTTATTAACCCGTACGAATCACGGGTCCGAAATTAAAAATAATAGTATCATATTATTATTTGCATAAAATTAAAACTCATGATCTGTGCAAAATATAAATCTAAATATAATACATAAAATGCTGTTAAAATATGTAGTTAAAAAAATCGAAGTTAAGTGTAACTCTAAAACTTCACAGTATAGTTCTACTTATGTGTGCATCTAATTATTCACTTATCTAAATCTGACAAATTTACAGAGAGTAAAAGTTAATTTTTTTCAGTTGAGATTTTATTACATGAAATTTTAAAAAGTTGTATAATTTTCTAGTGAGTATCAAGATTTGGGATATAAACATGGTTTTCTTATTAGTATAGATAGTTGATAACCCGTGCGATGCACGAGCTTGAGACTAAAAATATCGAATTAATATTTGTAGAGAATTATATATAATCCGTGCGAAACACTCATTAAAATTAATATATTAATATCAATATTAAATTGGTACTTGCAAAAAATAGTTATGTGGTAAAAAATAATCGAATCAGTTATGAAATTTTCTTTATAATTCTAGTTTTGCATTGTTTTACTTGATATATAAATCTAACAGATTAGTTTTATTTTTATGAAATGAATTTTATCTCTATCTTATGAACCAAATATTTGTTCTTTAGATAATTTAATAATAATTAATATAATTTGTTAATTATCTTATAATTAGCCTTTTCAATATAATTTATTTAATATTACTTAATTATCGATAAAAATTAATTTACAAATTAAAACTAAATAGATGTTATTAAACTTAATTTAATATAACTTAATATAATCTAAATACAGCCCATAAATTTGTTACTGTTAAAATATGTTTTTTAATTTAAAGTAAATTGTGATGGATAATAACAAATACGATCATTAAATCAATAATTTTCAGTTTAAAAGTTAATAAATGTTAATAAAGTCATTTACTATTACTTAATTATTTTTAAAATAATACTATAGAAAATAAAGTTTACAGAGAAGAAGTCAATTCGTGTTAATAGTTTACTTTGTAGTTAATAGTTTTTCAAAATAAAAGTAAATATATGTTATTTTACTTAATTTGACCTCACTTAATAAATTTTTAATATAATTTATGAATAAATAAAGTTTACAGAAAATATAAGTCAATTCGTGTTAGTAGTTTACTTAGTAGTTTGTAGTTTTTCTAAAATTAAAAATAAATATAAGTTATTTCACTTAATTTAACGTAATTTAATATATTTTTAATATAATCTACAAATCGTTTAATTTTTTTTATTTTATAAAGTAAATAGACAATTGGATGAACACTAACTAAAAAGAAAATAAAATTTACAAAGGATATAAGTTGTGTTAAGAATAAATTTTATAGAGAATAAAAGTCAACTTATGTCAGATAAGTACCAAAATTTGGTACTTTGGTACTTTTAGCACCAAATTATACATGGTTTCGCTTATTAATAAAGAGTATAGATGTAACTTTCATTAATTCAAATCTTATTATAACAACAAACTCAACGTTAATATGTACCTATTGTTCAAAAAGACATAACTAATATTTTACATCAAAACTTTAGTCGCGATACGATTGATGGATAATTTAACAAAAAATTAAATCAACAACAGTAAGTAATTGCATATTAAATTTCTTATTGTTAACTGAATTTGTGTTTTCATATAGTTTGTGATTGCATAATTTTTTTCTAATAAAATATTCATTATGTATGTATAAATTTGCATTTGGTGCTAAAATAGCTTTCTGTAGAAATGAATCTAGAAATTACAATGTATATACGATTTTGTTTATATAAAAATAATATAAATATGTGGTATATAAGAATCAAAAAACGGGTAAAGTATTACATATAGAATTATAAGTCATATATGAATAAAAAAGAATAAAAATGGTATATTTAGAGTTATAGCAAGATTTAAAAAAGGGTGAAACCAAAAGTTCGTAAAATCGAAAAGAGGTGAAACCAAAGTATCCCTTAAAAGACGATTTCCTTATTAATTAATAATAACACTGTTTAAAGGATTTCATTTTATCATTTTAATAAAAAATAAAAAAAATTCTAAGAAAATTAGAAATATCGTAATTATAATATGATTCCAATCTATATTTTGTTGAAAAACAACATAGAACTCTACATGAAAGAGAACTATGGGGGTGAAACCAAAATATGGCGTAACCGTACTAAGATGAAACCAAGTACCCTATCAACAAATAATTTGGAGTTTGTTAGGTCCCAATTTGTTTGTAGAAGGGGGGTTGAATACAAACGTTACCAAATAATCGAATAAAATACGGAATAAAAAATGTGAAACAAAATTCAAGTTAAATAAAAATATTATTAAACTTGAAATGTGTTACAACAACTGTATCGATTACAAGGTATTAATCTCAAATCAATTATCACAAATCTAGAATAAATTCGACATGAACTTTTTCTATTTTTGCAATAATTAGAATCAAATGCTAAACGCGATTTGAGATTAAGTTCTAGGGATTTTGATCCGCTAGATTGTTACACAAGAACAAGATAAATAATTCTAGTGGTTTGGATTTAACATTAACAAACTAGAAATTGATCTTGAATTTCTGCAGATGAAGGATGATATTTTTCAGAGGCGGCTGCTTTCTTTTGTTCTTGTCTTGATAATGGATGATAAATGAGATGCTGCTTCTCTGCTTCTATTTAATCAATCAGCCGAATAGAATTTAATTGGCATGACAATCCTATAGCTGGCAAGACTTTCGGTAGGACAATGGATTGAACTAGCAAGACAATCTGAATGAACTAGCAAGACAATCAGAATGAACTAGCAAGACAATCATCCTCCTAGAGTAACTTTCGGTGAGACTATTGAAAATGGCCTAGCATGACAATCGGTATGACAATCCTGATTGTCATGCTAGTTCATTTTCAATTGTCTTGCTGATTTAATGCTTGAATTTAATCCAATTAAACTTCTGAAAATTCCTAGAATTAATTCAGAATTAATTAATCAATTAATTCAATTAATAAATAAATTATTCTTCGCAGATATAATTTATTTTCTTAATTAAATTAGATGACTTAATTAATTAATAGAGAATTAATTCTAGTCTTGAGCAGCAACCATTCTTCTGCAAATCTTCTGAAAATCACTGAAAATTATGAATCAATTCCACCACTTCAACGTTGACACTCGATGTACTGTCTGGTTCATGAGTGACTAACTTCCGTGACGTTTCTTCATGTCTTGACTTTGACACTTTGATTTTCTTCAGATTAAATCCTTGTAATTTATTGATACCCTGACGAGATCTCTGTCACTTGATTAAATCCACGATCTTGATTTATATCACTGAGGCATGATCAACTTCTTGAACTTCTTCCAGTGAATTAACTCCTCAAGTCTGTAGATGAACATTGTCTCTGAATCCTTTGACAGATATTACTTTGCGAGATCTCTCTGACGGTAGATCCACTATTTACTTATTACATTCTTATTTGAGTTGAGTTGAATCCTCGAATATACAAATAGGTCTATGACATATGACTTACAATCTCCCCCTATTTGTTTGTTAGACAATAACACACAAATACCTAGAGGATAACTCAACTAACAAATAAGAAAAAGATATAAACATACATGCAAAGTAAATAGTAGAAAAGTTCTGGACTAGATTTAACATTTTCCAGATTCCAAGTAGATGTTCCTCTAGACTGAACATATCTTCAAGTAGTTTCATCTTCTTTTGTACAACCACATTTCCTGTTGAGAAGCACATATCTCTCTTGCTTCTCCCCCTACGAGAATCAACTGATTAAAGAAGATCACCTTCGTTTTACCACCTCTCCCGTACAATAGGATCCGCAGATAAAAACCAATGGTACTCCCCTAACAGCTTCTTCCCTTACTAGGAAATCACCTTGTGTTTACCACTTCTCCCGTACAATAGGATCCGTAGTTAGAAACAACAATGGTGTGGTGTAGTGTACATTTTTAGGATCTTTTTCTTCCTCCCTGCTATTTCTCCCCCTTAGTTGAGGAATCCTCCAAACTATTACTTAAGCTTTTATCTCCCCCTTAAAGAAGGAATGTATGCCGTCGTCTGAAGGAGTTCTCATATTTCACTTGGTTGGAAAAGAAATAACAAGTAGTTTCTTTTTCTACCTCACTGTGAGTGTGTGATTCTGTTTTAGTGTACCTCACATGTGTTTCACTCTTCTCTCCACTCGTGTTTACACTCATTCTCACAAGTGTATCACTCTTCTCTCATAGCTCCATAATCCAGCTGTACCTGCAAGGAAAATCACCTTAGCCATCCTTTAAGGAGGTCATAGGTGGTGCAATGGGAGTTCACAAATCCCCATCCTTGTTAAACTCGTCAGATAAATCTGAGTCATAATCTACAAGTTGCTAGTTTCCCTTTTAGGGTTCCAGATTTGAATTCTGGGAAGGTAAACAATGATCCAACGATTTTAGCATAAAGATCAAAGTTCCCTTCTAATGTCTGTGAAGACACTTCCTTGTGACTTATCAGGTAATATCTGAATCATTGTCAACAAGTTGCCGATCTGCACCTATGTCAGATCCACTATCCGCAGATGCATCCAGGGGATTTAAGCCTGGGGAGGTAGACACTGACCACTGACATATGGCTTTTGGATCAGTATCCTCTCCTAACACCTGTAAAGGCAATTGGTCCACTAACGAACCTTGAACAATTGAATCTGACCTTAAAATGGTCGAAACTCTTGTTTCCGTCAACTCATCCTTTGTGTGTGTAACCTCTCCTTGTGCATCAAGAATTGATTATGTTTGAAGTGGTGACACTACATCGGATACCTTGGCCGACAGGCAAAATTCAATAGACTCACCCTGTTGAGAGAATGAATCTAGTAACTGTTTTTGTACCTTTTCAGCCATTACATCTTTTTGAGAAGATGTATGGGGGCTAGCAGTTGTCTCGGTTTAAATACTACTCATCTATGTATGAGACAGAGCTACTGGGTTGACTACAGAACCTTCCTTATGTGGTGCACTAGGCACTATCTCCCTCACGCTCATTCATACTACATTTAGTGGTAAGAGAGTGTTGGTTGGTTCTGTTTTTGTGTTTGTCTTTACAGTCTGGGATAGACGTTGTGGGTTTTCAACCTCATGACTGTCAATGAAAGAAAGTCATTGGAGACTGAACCCGTATCACAGAATATATGGTAATAGAGAGAAAATGATTTACAATAGTGATTTCAAAAGATTTTACATGAAATAAGAAATCACTAATGTAGAAAGAAGTTTGATTTTGTTTTTTTTTAATATGAATGAGTTTTTGATAAAACATTGATCACTTAGGGTAAAGTCTAAGTAATTCTCATTCATGTCAAAAGCTTACAAATATCTGCAACATAATGTTAACAAGATATCATTGACTGATACTTGTCAAGTACTTTAGATACTAATTGTTATGTTGCATAATCAATATACCACTGCACATATAAAACAATATGATTGTGCTTAGTGATAAGATAGTTATAAATATGACGACTCTACTTATTCATATAAAATTATAACTTCTGTTAGAGTGTCATACCATGTCCTTGACGATTGCTTGAGCAGTACACTAGTTCATACCAACCTGAAGTGAGATTGTGAAGAAGAGATTGCATAGTCCAATAGATCTGCAACTGCAAAGTCCATGAACTGTGGTGCACTGACTTCCTCTTTTGACTCACCAATCAGGAGTACACTTGTACACATCTTACTAGAGTACAATTCCAAGTGTAATGTGCAGCAGGTGTCTGCTATGTCGTAATATTCCCAAGTCTCATCACTGGTGCTATATGTTAGATACTGCTTCCTGATAATAACCTAGCACAATATACAAAATTTCACTGATAACATTCCCAGCTTGCAAACAGCCATATCCCTCAGATAAACCTTTGCTGTTATCTCCAAAGGTAACCAGGGGGCCAGCTTTCTCAATCCTCATTTGATAGCAGGGCTCTATCTCCGGTCATATGTCTTGATGATCCACTGTCAAGAATCCACACTACCGGTTACACCTGTATAATGCCCTGCACTACAAATGGATCAGACCTTCTTCGAAACCCAAACTTGGTTGGGCCCGGCATACTTGTAGAACTGACCTTTGTCAGACAAAACAACATTTTTAATTTTAACGATCTCAACATTTTCAATGAATGAACATTTGACCTTGTAAATAGCCTTAACAAATTTCTGGTTAGGCTTAGGCACAAATGTCTCCTTTCTAGCCTTAGAAGGACTAACAGTCTTAGACCTATCATGCTTCTTGTTATTCACATGCTGACGAGGAGTAGTCTTATCATTAGACACATGCTTCCCATTAAAATAAGCATACATCATATTAAATGCACAAGACATACAATTAGCAACACCACATGCTTTATGAGAGTGATTAACAGCAGGCAATTTATGCATGGTAGACATGGCATTATTGTTATCCAACTCATGTGTGTCTGAGTTAGTCTCAGTTGCTTTCACAACTTTGACCGGAACTTTCGACTCACTTGACTTGGAAACAATCTTCTCATAAGCATGATCCTCAGCACGTATTTCTTCTTGAATAACAGAAGAGGTCGCATCAAATGGTTCAGCAATTGATGCTTTATAGAGGGGTTCATCAACACCCTTAAGCACATGTGGTACTTCCCTCCCTTTAGCACAGACATGAGGAGGGGAGTTTATGCCTAATTCTCCAATAGCAGCATTGTAATCATAACCTATTCCAGATGTTTGATTAACAGCTTGCTTACTGTAGAACTCTTTAGCCTTCGAACAAGAATTGAAGTAGGCTCTAACCTTAGTCTCAAGACCGGTGATCTTGTCTTTGAGAATAGTTTCGAGTTTTCTATAACAGTCAACTCTATTCTCTAGAAAAGATACCTGTTCTTTTAATTTGTCTTGATTAATATGCACAAGTCTTAATTCATTGACCTCTTTCTCAAGGTCTGTGATCTGTAAACTTAACAGTTCATTATCACGACGTGCACAATCTAAGTTACCTCTTAGATGATAAACCATTTCAGCATCAGAAAGTTTTACCTCTATTCTTGACGATGAAGCTTTTCCATCAATAGCCATAAGAGCAAGATTTCCTTCATCTTCATCTTCACTGTCAGTATCATCCCAGCTTCTTCCCTTTGCCAGATAAGCCCTTTCAGAGTTCTTTCTTACTTGCTTTGGCTTCCTACACTCTGTGGCAAAGTGTCCCAACTCATTGCAGTTATAGCATCTAATGGTGCCCCGATCAACCATCTCTGTTTGGTATCCACCACTGCTGGTGTTAGAGGATGAAGATCCACCTTTCTGGAATTTGTTGTAGTTGGACTTGTACTTAAGCTTGGGATTCCTCTTGAATCTGACATTGGAGAATCTCTTGACAATTTGGGCCATTGACTCGTCTTCCAATTGCTCCAGCTCTTCCAAGGAATAAAAATCATCACTTGATTGATTTGTAGTAGGAGGATCATATTCTGCTACTAACTCATTTTCCTCACCCTTGGAAAACTGTACCATTCTTTCTAACTGTTGAGATTGTTGTTGTTGTTGACCTTCAGCTACAAGTGCAGTAGATGTGCTGACCATTCTATCCTTCCCGTAGACTTCCTTCTGTTGAATCTGCTCCAACTCATAAGTTTTTAACACTCCATAGAGTCTGTCCAAAGAAATCTCACTCAGATCTCTAGCTTCTCTAATGGCAGTGATTCTATGTTCAAGATGAGCTGGCAGTGTTAAAAGAAACTTTTTGTTGACCTCCCTGATTGAATAATACTTTCCATTGATGTTCAGGTTGTTGATCAACGCATTGTACCTCTCAAACACTTCAGTAATTCCTTCTCCTGGATTTGATTTGAAATGTTCATATTCAGAGGTTAGGATTTCCAACTTGTTCTCCCTAACTTCCTCTGTGCCTTCATTAATCACCTCAATAGTTTCCCACATGTGTTTGGAATTTTTACAGTTCATCACATGTCTGTTCATCAAGGGATCAAGTGAATCAATTAATATTAATTGAAGGCTGGCATCCAAGGAGGTTTCTTCCTTCTCAGCAGGAGTAAAATCTTCGGGCTCTTTTGGATAGGTTCTAGCTTTAGTAGTCACCACACCATCTATTATAACCTCCGGTTCAATAACCATCGGAGTTTTTATACCCTTCTTTAACAAGTTTGAATATTTGGGATTTGCAACTTGTAAAAATAAGAGCATCTTCTTCTTCCACATAATATAATTCTCATTATCAAATTTTGGAATTTTAACGGTTCCAACTTTATGTGAAGTCATTATGAATTTTTGAATGAATAAAAATTCAAAGAGTTGAAAAATCACAAAAGTCTAGGATCTTGATTTGTCCGTTAATCAGAAGGCTCTGATACCAATTGTTAGGTCCCAATTTATTTGTAGAAGGGGGGTTGAATACAAACGTTACCAAATAATCGAATAAAATGCGGAATAAAAAATGTGAAACAAAATTCAAGTTAAATAAAAATATTATTAAACTTGAAATGTGTTACAACAACTGTATCGATTACAAGGTATTAATCTCAAATCAATTATCACAAATCTAGAATAAATTCGACATGAACTTTTTCTATTTTTGCAATAATTAGAATCAAATGCTAAACGCGATTTGAGATTAAGTTCTAGGGATTTTGATCCGCTAGATTGTTACACAAGAACAAGATAAATAATTCTAGTGGTTTGGATTTAACATTAACAAACTAGAAATTGATCTTGAATTTCTGCAGATGAAGGATGATATTTTTCAGAGGCGGCTGCTTTCTTTTGTTCTTGTCTTGATAATGGATGATAAATGAGATGCTGCTTCTCTGCTTCTATTTAATCAATCAGCCGAATAGAATTTAATTGGCATGACAATCCTATAGCTGGCAAGACTTTCGGTAGGACAATGGATTGAACTAGCAAGACAATCTGAATGAACTAGCAAGACAATCAGAATGAACTAGCAAGACAATCATCCTCCTAGAGTAACTTTCGGTGAGACTATTGAAAATGGCCTAGCATGACAATCGGTATGACAATCCTGATTGTCATGCTAGTTCATTTTCAATTGTCTTGCTGATTTAATGCTTGAATTTAATCCAATTAAACTTCTGAAAATTCCTAGAATTAATTCAGAATTAATTAATCAATTAATTCAATTAATAAATAAATTATTCTTCGCAGATATAATTTATTTTCTTAATTAAATTAGATGACTTAATTAATTAATAGAGAATTAATTCTAGTCTTGAGCAGCAACCATTCTTCTGCAAATCTTCTGAAAATCACTGAAAATTATGAATCAATTCCACCACTTCAACGTTGACACTCGATGTACTGTCTGGTTCATGAGTGACTAACTTCCGTGACGTTTCTTCATGTCTTGACTTTGACACTTTGATTTTCTTCAGATTAAATCCTTGTAATTTATTGATACCCTGACGAGATCTCTGTCACTTGATTAAATCCACGATCTTGATTTATATCACTGAGGCATGATCAACTTCTTGAACTTCTTCCGGTGAATTAACTCCTCAAGTCTGTAGATGAACATTGTCTCTGAATCCTTTGACAGATATTACTTTGCGAGATCTCTCTGACGGTAGATCCACTATTTACTTATTACATTCTTATTTGAGTTGAGTTGAATCCTCGAATATACAAATAGGTCTATGACATATGACTTACAGAGTTCTACGAAAATAGAATTGTAATCATATTACGGTTTGAACAATTTTTTATTCAAGTGGTGAAACCAAAATACAATTTTTTATAATATTCATACCATTTTATTAAAATGGAATTCTACCAACAAATTAAAAAATTCTAAATTTAAAAATTTCAATTTAAACACATGGCCTATTTACTTGGTCGTGGTTTATATTTCTCGGAACCTATTTAGTTGAGCCAATTTATGAACTTATTTATTTTAAAATATAATTAAAAATAGGATTCAAACCTATAAAAATGATAAAAAATTATTGCTTATAAAAAATTTAAAAATGAGTAAAAATAATACATATACAGTTATAAGTCATATAGGAATAAAAAGGGATAAAAATAATACACTTAAAGTTATAAAATGTGAAACCAAAAGGTGGTGGAAATAAAAAATAAGTGAATATGTTTCGTTTATTAATAAAGAAAAACGGGTAAAAATAATACGTATAGAATTATAAGTCATATAAGAATCGAAAAGGATAAAAATATTACACTTAGAGTTACACCATGAATCATAAAAACAAAAAAAACAAAAGGTGATAGAACTAAAAAATAAGTGAAAATAAAGTATCACTTAAAAAATTTATTAATAAAGAAAAACGGGTAAAAAAATATATACATACATATATATATAATTATAAGTCATATAGGAATCAAAAAGGATAATAATAATACAACTAGAGTTAGAGTTATAACATGAATCATTAAAAGTGAAACCAAAAGGTGGTGGTACCAAAACATAAGTGAAACCAAGTACCACTTGAAAGGAGGTTTCGCTTATTAATAAAGGTTATTAATTTATTTTAATATTGTATCAATTAAAGTTTTTTAAAGAGTAAGTAATATGATATTTTTTTAACCCGATATCATTATATCGACCAACGGATTATTTTTTAGTTTAATTTTTTTATCTCGATTAAATAGTATAATTATTTTAGCCTGAATACCATATATATATCTACCCAAATACCGTCTCACACTCGTCTATTGTGTCCGGTTATATATGACTTTATTTTAGGAGTTTCATAATTTTAACGATAATATTATATAAGATAATTATGTTAAAATAATAAATTACTTAAGTGAGGGCAATTAAGTAATTTTAGCAAGTACCGACCGACTATCAAACTTTTAATGTTTAGTCTAAACCCATGCGATGCACGGCTGTTTTAAATAATTTCTATTTTAATTTCATTTAATATATTTGTTAAAATTGTAAGCAGAATATATCTGTTATTATATTATAATACCTATTATATAATAATTAGGTTTCAGAAAAAGATAATTTAATAAATTCTCTCAAAAATATAGGTTCAATTCTGTTAGGGGTAGAAAAACTAAGGTGTATTTAATGTTGTAGTTAACGTTAGGGTTCGTGAGCTCAAGGCTCTATCTCACTCTCGTGCTTCGTGACTCAATCTGCCTTCACAAGATGCCTACGTATCTTGATCTATGCCAAAAATCAAGTCAAAAAATGTAATTTTGAATTGTGGGGTGAAGCCCCTTATATAGGCATGGGATGCCTTGAATTGGATTAGGGTTATAAAACTTTGTGTGCAAGTCTCAGATTTGGTATAGATTTTGAAGTCCTGGGATGTAGGGATTTGCTTCCTTATAGGACTGCGTGGCTTGAGGACTACCCTTTTGAGAGTTTGATTCTGATTTTAACTTATTTTCTTGATCATAACTCGGGCTGATATATGACCTACGAATTTAATGATAAATCTTTGGTCAGCGGGCCCTTTGAGCCCAATTATTTACATAGTAATTTTTGGGCCTTAATATCCGGACTTAATTAATGCGCTTATTTATTACGCAATCAAGATTATTTTTATCCTCTATCATTTGTCCCCCAAATTCTAGGAAAACATGTGAGATTTCATATAAGTTGAAGTTCCATTTGCCCTTACAGAGCTTTCAAAGTAAAGTGTGGAGCGACCTACAAATTTATAACAATTTTACATTTTCTCGAGGATTGAATCACGCTTTCTTCTAAGAATGTTAATTTTCTTGCGAAAGGGTTCCTAATCCCTTTAGCGGAACAAATTTGACCTTTGTGGTCCCATATATAATCATCCTCATTATTCAAGTTATCATTGCAGATAACTAGAAAACATTTTCTGGAATATTTTTTATCATTTTCTTATTTTTCTTGATTTTTTTATACTTTCTGCTATTTTCGACCAGGATCCTAGTCGAAATTTTTGTCAGCTACTATGTTGTAGTCGAAAATTTTTGACCAAGAATTCGACCTCTATCCTGATCGAGATCTTTGTCTAGTTTTGTGCTTCCAATCGAAGTCATTCGACTAGAATCCACGACCTGGATTTTGACCTCGATCATGGTCGAGATCTTGGTCTATTTTATGGCCTCTAATCGATGTTTTTCGACTAGATTCCAGGACCTAGATTTCGACCTCGATCCTAGTCGAGATATTGGTCTATTTTATGGCCTCAAGTCGAAGTTATTCGACTAGAATCCACGACCTGGATTTTGACCTCGATCCTGGTCAAGATCTTGGTCTATTTCGGGGCCTCTAATCGAAGTTATTTGACTAGGATCCACAACCTAGAATACGACCTCAATCCTGGTTGAATGTGTGGTCTATTTTAGGGCCTCTAGTCGAAGTTATGTTTTGGTAGGCCCCTTAATTTTTGTAACATTAGAAAAATTATGTATTTTTATTTATTTGTGGCCCCTAACTCCGGGGTGTTTTTAGTTACAAGGCCCTGGGGTTATGTTTGGGTAGGCCCCTTAATTTTTATAACTTCGGAAATTTCTGCATTATTCTTTGATTTGTGGCCCCTAACTCTATGGTGTTGTTTGTTATAAGGCCTTGGGGTTATGTTTGGTAGGGCCCTTGATTTGACAGGATAAGCTTGCAATAATGTACAGCTTTTGTCGTCTTTACCGGGGTGTCAGATGGCAGTTGGATCTCTGTGTAGTATATTTGTGTGTGTGTATGTATATACATATATATATATATAAACGTTACTGTTTCCCCCCCACTCTCTCCTAAAAAGTTATGTCGGTTAATGATTATAGTTGTGTAATTATTACAACCGACACATTTACTGCCATGGCTATTTCTTGGAGGGCCGGGATCAAGCCACGTGTCCCACTTTGGTGGTCATGATTCCACGTTGATTGGGTGGTTTCTACCCCCCCCTTTTCTTCCTATAAATACCCCTTTTACTTCATTCTTTTCTTTCGTTACGCAAACACAAACACTCAAACATGCATTTCTGAGTTTTTTACAAGGCGATTCAAAGCTATTCCGCGGTGTTTTTTGTGAAGCCATTACTTTTTTCCTGCTTTCTTGTAAGTCCTCGAACCATTTTCGCACTCTTTCATTCTTGTAGTTGCTCTTGATTTCATGATTTTTATTTGCTCGGTTTTTTGAATGCATGCAACTGTGTTGTGAATCGAATATGTGGGTTTAGTTTTGTTGTTTCTTGTTTTGGGTATACAAAATTGGGTTTGTATATATAGTTTTGGTGTTTGTATTTTTTGATTTTTGGGGTTTTGGTTTGGGAAAATAATTGATGTTTGGTCCTTGTGATATCTGGGTTTGTATTTACTATTCTTTTCGTTTTTTGTGTGGATATATGTGGATGTATAGGTTGTAACACATATTTTGGTTGTTTTGATTTCGTAGCTACTGCTTCTGAGTGTTGCTTTTTATTTTTTTGTTTTTTTATATACGAAATGGCATAAACTTCGGGTAGTTGTATGACTGGTAAGAGATTTAAGCAATTTGCTAACCTTAGCCATAGATCTGAGCGTCTTGCTTATATAGGCTTTCATAAAAGTTCTTCTAGCAATTCTTCACCAGAACCTGATAATATGCCTCCCCGTTTTTCAAGACCCGTAGTTAGTGAGATTCCCACTTTCTTGTTGCACCCCGTGTTGTGAAACAAAAACTAGTGTGTGTTAGTAATTGATACTAGGGTTTGTGAATTTTGAGCTTTAATGGTTGTTCTTGCGGTAAGGACTATTAGTCCTCGCAAAATGCCTATGTATCTCTGTGTAGTAGAGAATCAAGCTAAAAACGTAGTTCTAGGTTGAGAGGCAGAACCCTTTATATAGAGGTGAGTATAGGGTTAGACTTGTATTGGGAAACTTGGTGGACAAGTCTCCTACTTAGATGTTAATTAGGAGTCCTGTAAGGGAAGGAATTCCAGATCCTTCCTTTTAGGACTTTGAGTCTGTTTTGGACACATGTCTCTGCTCCTCCAGCCGTATTGGGCCTAGTCCGTGAACAGCTTATGTTTGTGTACCTTGAAGACATCTGTTGGTGGGCCTTGACTACTTGGGCCGTCTTGAGTCTGCTATGAGCTTAGACCAGACAGTTATGTGTTGGGCTTAGGACAAGAAGTCCAAGTGTAATTAATGCAACATTTAATGTATCTTTAAGATGTATTTTCTATCCATATCATTTGCCCTCAACTTCCGAGAATATTACTCGATTTTTCATGAAAGTTATAATGGTCTTTTCGCGACTCGGGGTACTTTTGGCCCTTATCGGATATCGGTTCTTCATGGGATGTCGGCCCTTCATGGGTATCGTCATTTTATCGTAAAGTGTGGGGTGACCTACACGTTTACAATGATTTATATAATGTGAGTATACACCTTTAAGGCCTTTGCACATGCTAATTTGATAGTATTTAACATTAAATGATTCTAATCAGGACTAAAAAGCGAGCGTTTATCACCCCTTATCCTTCGTCAAGGTTAATTATAGGGTGAAAGATGTTAACAGGCCCCAATCGAGGATATTCGGCCCTAACCGGGGCTAATTTCCATGTATAAGCTGCTAATTAGGCTTAAAAGAGCCTAATTTTAAGTTACAATACACTAATTGGCCTTAATCGAGGCTAATCTGCCCTAATCGGGGCTAATTTGTCTTAATCAGGACTAATTAATATATATAAGACACTAATTATCCCTAATCCACACTAATCACGTGAGGGAATAGGTTAAACGACCCTAATCGTGGCTAATAATGTCACACGAGTCACTAATTCCCCTTAATACAGGTTAATTACGTGTAATCGACACACTAATTATCCCTAATCCACACTAATCACGTGAGGGAATAGGTTAAACGACCCTAATCGTGGCTAATAATGTCACACGAGTCACTAATTCCCCTTAATACAGGTTAATTACGTGTAATCGACCCTAATTGGGGCTAAATTTCACTAATCAGCCATAATACGGGCTAAATTTAAAATCCTGAAAATTTGAAAAAAAACGATTTTTTTTTCGTTTTTCCCAATTTTTGCAAGAAGTTTCTAAAATTTTCGCAGGAGGGTCTCCGAAATTTTGCAGGACCCCATGGACCAGCCTGCAGGAGGTTCTGCTCTCCCAAAAGAGAGCCAATTCATCCTGGTCGGCCTCCCCTGGTCGGCCTAGGGGCAGAACCCCATGCTGGCCAGGGTGGTTGTCCCGGAATTATTATTTTTGCAGAATCTCCCATCCAGCTTCAAGCTTTTCATGCAGCTTGTTAGGCCTTGTCTACTCTTGATTATCCATGGAGCTCACCCCATGGTGGCCCTAGAGCCCCTTGTAGCTCTTCTGTCCTCGTTTCAGTGAACATTTTGTGCTCCATCGTACTTGTTCAACAAAATGTTTTGTACCGCATCGTACTTGTTCTACAGGATGTTCTGTACCCCATCATACTTGTTCTCGTAGACGTTCTAGTCATTATGAAACTTGTTTTCACTGAAAGTCACATTTTTGCAAAAACTTCCAAGAAATTTCACAAGAGCGCCTCCGGAAAACCTTCAGGAGACCCCGATTCTATCCTACAGGGGGTCCTAGTCGGCCAAAAAGCCCCCCAATATATCTTAGTTGGCCCGACCTGCTCTTGGTCATCCATAGGGCCACCTGTAGGGAAGGCTGATCGGATGGGAAGAGAAAGTTCTCTAACTTGCTACGGTGAATGTCCTACTCTTCAGAAACTCGTTTCCGTGAGTGTTCTAGTCTTCACGGAACTTGTTCTTACTGACGTTCTGATCTTAATGGACTTTGTCCCGTGGATATCCTATTCTTCACAAAACTTACTTCTGTTGAAGGCCAACCCTTTCAAGAATTTTCAAGAAATTTCACAGGAGAGCCTCCGGAAAACCCTTCAGGAAGGTCTGGACCAAACCTACAGAGGTTCCTGGTCGGCCAAAAAGGCACCCATTTTGTCTGGTCGGCCCAGTCCATTCTTGGTCGGCCATAGGGCCACCAGCATAGTGGTTTGGTCGCCCGGGAGAAGAATGTTTTGTTCTTGTACTCGTGAACACTCTGTTCTGCACAAAACTTGTTCAGCTAAGAACCTGATCTTGATCTAATCTTCATAGGCCTCACTAATCATGGTGATTAGCATAATTCATTTTCAGTTAAGACTAACGACTTGTGTCTGGCCTCGGCCAGGCTTTTCTTGGAGGACTGATATAATATGCGACGCTCTGCATCGCTTTCTTCAATTATTATGTCTTTTCTCCTACTTTTCCGATCATTTTCTCCACCGCTTTCGGATGTTTTTTCGAGAGGTACATGTTAACGCGAACCATGCAGAGTTATGACCTGCTTTAGTAGGTAGCTCTTTTCCTATAAAAGAAGATGAGAAGTGTTCATTTTCATTCACACTTTCATTTCTCAACTTCTTAAATTCTTTCAAGTTTTTCAGAAGCTCTCAACTTCTCTCAAGTTCTTCCAAGATATCTCAAGGTCAAGGTCCTTTCAAATCTTCCCTTTCAACCAAGGAGGCTATGCACAAAAGGGTTACGATTTGCTCTCTGAAAGGTATGGCATTTGTCTCTCCTTATTCCATTAATCGTTGTTCAAACAGCTTGAAGAGCATGCTGGACAAGCGGGCTAATGAGTACCCGAACACTGTCACTTCGATGCGTTCCACCACAAGAGTGTGCTTAGCGAAGAGGATGTTAAGGAGATTTGGTCGAGTTACCATTGGCCGGAATGTAAAGAGGTTCGCAAGGATAAGCCTAGAGAGAAGACTTGCAACCTCAACCCTCAAAGATTATTTGTATACAAGGCAACCCTAAAATTCGAGTTAAGGGTTGCAATGCATCCCTTTATCCCAAGGCTCATTGCCGAACTGAAGATCCATCTGTGTCAGCTTTACCCCAACAGGTGGGATTACATCATCCTCTTCATAGTGTGGTGCAATAACTTGGGCATCCCTTTATGCAAGTTTATTCTTATATCTATTTTTTTCTTCGTTTTCAGCTGCTAAGGCTCTTGATGCCATGACTGACAAGAGTGACATGGTTACGTGGCAGAATGGCAAGGGACGCAACCAAGCAAGTGAACCACATTCCCAAGGTCCTCTGGCTCTAGCAAGAAGAGGGCCAAAGACTTCGATGGAAGCGCGAAAGTTCCTTAGGAACCTTCATGGGGCATATCTATCAATGATTCAGTGCTTGCGAGACCGGGTGTAGCTCTTGAGTGGTCGAAGAACTGTGTTACTCCTTCTGACCTTATGTTCGTCTCTTCGGGTGAGAAGTTGCTTGAAGCTGAGATGCTGGGGACTTAAACCTTATACCAAGTACATTTTAACTTGTATAAATTTTCGTTCAAGTGCACTTCTTTTAGAATTTCAAAACATTTTCATAAAAAGGCCTCGAAGAATACTTCATGGGGGGTCTAGACCATCTTTGCAGGAGGTCTTGCTCGGCCAAAAAGGCCCCCATGTGGCCTGGTCGGCCCTTTCTTGTCTTGGTCGGCCAGGACTTCGTGTATTGGAGACTCGGTCCTTCTGAGTATTTTTCATTTTTAGTACTTTGACTCTTATCAGAGTTAGCCTTTTTTATTACTCCTCCTTGTGTTTTCCTTGTCAGGCCAATGCTTACTTTTCCGCATCCTCTACTCAGAGCATAAAGATGAGAAGTGACTATGCAATGTTATAGACTTCTATCAAAAAATGAAGATCTCTTCATATGAGTGGGATTATAAGGCTCACCAGGCGGAAGATAGGGTTGCTGTCTTGGAGAAGAAGTATACCAAGGAGACGCAGAAGACGAAGAAGGAATGGAGGGAACTTGTGGGCTCATATCATAGATTCGATGCATTTACTCAGATGATGGACGACCACGACGACCAAATGCGCCCCGTGAACTTGGCCTTAGGATGAAAAAGGGGTGTTAAGAACGTTCATAACTTGTATTCGGACGTGGTCGATCCGAGTCACTTCTTTTGCCCCTCGAAGATCCCTGTTATGGATCCATCCAGGCAGGCCACCGTGTGTGTGCCCAAGATTCCCCGCATGCAGTCTCAATCTAGTGCAAGGCGCATAGGTTCCGGTTCCAAGGGTAAGGCCCCTTCCGGAAGTCCTAGCTCCAAAGCAGCCCTCTACGGGAAAATCAGGGAGCCAGCTCCAGAGTGCAGCAGCTCCTCTTCTAAGCTTGGTTCGGATGAGGAAGAGAAGGAGGAGGAAGAAGGCCAGGGAGCCGGGAATAAGGAGGACTCTTCTGAGGAGTGATTGTTATGGCCTTGCATGGCTTTGGTTGCCGCATGTTGCTATATTTTCAAGCTCTGTTTATTTGAATCATATTGGCTTATAAACTATTCGTCATTCGGGACTTGACTTATGATCCTTCGAGATCTTTATCTATGCATTTTGTTTAATTTCGTTTCATACTTGTCTTTTATTTTCGGTATTTGGTCCTCCAGGACTTGCATTCTTTAGATGCTCGTACTTAAATAAATTGGTAGACAATGTTAGGAATATGTGTATTAGTTTGATGATAAGTTAAACAAAACACTTAAGTAGAAATCTAGTGTTTGTAGCCTCAACGGATAAGACCATCTTGGCTATCCGTTGAAGGAGTAGCTTTACTTAGCAATAAGTTTAGTATTGTAGCACATTTCATTCTCTGGTTTCAAGTTGTAATTCTTAGATGTTGTAGGAAATTATCAGTCATGTTGACTACTAATGGATATACAAATAGGAGGTCTAATTGTAAATATTTCATGCCTTGTAATTTTGTATAAGTGAAGAAGTATCAACGGATATTGAAGACCTTCAACGGATAAGAAACAAAGCTTCAACGGATGTCTCTAATGCTTCAACGGATAATATCCATCAACGGATAAGTGCTTCAATGGATAAAGACTTCAACTGATAATGCATCAACGGATAAAGCTTCAACGGATAAAGCCTCAATGGATAAGGCATCAACGGATGAAAGCTTCAACGAATGCTTGGTTCATTAGCAGTTGATAGTGACAATTCACAAGCTGATAGAGGCACATGGGTTGACAGAGACAAACTGGAATATGGAAGCCTCTAGGAGGAATCAAGAAAATGCAGCATTCCCATTCTGATGCAAACAAGGAAGTATTCAAAGATTCACAGATTATCCTAGATTGCATTGGATAGAGAAATGAAGAAGAAACATGTGAAGAATCCTTTCAATTGTATTTTACAATTTTGTCTTCACTTGTAAACTTGGTGGTATATAAACCAAGTAGCAGCTAGTAATTAGAAGAGAATTTTCCTGAGCTGTTTAGCAATATCAAGAGAGAAAATCATCTAGTTTTTACTAGGAAGCAGCTGTGATTTAATTTTTTGAATCACAGATTTTCTGAAATAACACATCTCTGGTGGAACAACAAATCCACCAGAAAAGTTTTTAAGTTCTTTGTGTTCTTTACATTTGTGTTTGAATATATATCTGTTTGTATCAGCTTCAAGCAATTCACACACATTTGTTCACTTAAACACTTAGCCTTAGAAACTGCTCAAAACTTGAAAAAGTTTTGAGATTTACATTCAACCCCCCTTCTGTAAATCTCATTGTTAGTCCACTGGGAATAACAATTGGTATCAGAGCGAGCTCTTAACATACAAAGAGTTTAAAGATCTATTATGCTAACATCATGAGTAAGAAGGATATTGGTGTAAAGATTCCAATCCTGGAAAGAGATAACTATCATCACTGGAAGGTGAAGATGCATTTACATCTTCTCTCTCAAGATGAAAGCTACATCAACTGCATTGAGAATGGTCCTCACATCCCACACAAGGTGGCCACAGCTGCTACTGCTACAGTTGCTGTTGGACAGTCTATTCCCAAGCCAAAGGCAGAATGGACTGTTGAAGATATTGAAGAGGTCCACAAGGACAAGAAAGCCATGAACATTTTGTTTAATGGCCTGGATCAAGATATGTTTGACAATGTCATCAACAGCCAAACTGGTAAGGAAATTTGGGATACTGTGCAGCTTATCTGTGAAGGCACTGAGCAAGTTAGAGAAAACAAAATGCAGCTTCTCATTCAACAATATGAATATTTTCATTTTGAAGAAGGAGAATCATTGAATGATACATTCAACAGATTTCAGAAACTATTGAATGGATTAAAGCTGTATGGGAGAGTGTACCAAGTCAAGGACTCCAATTTAAAATTTCTAAGGTCTCTACCAAAGGAATGGAAGCCTATGACTGTTTCTCTAAGAAATTCTCAAGATTATAAGGACTTCACACTTGAAAGATTATATGGAATTTTGAAGACTTATGAACTTGAGATGGAGCAAGATGAGCTGTTGGAAAAGGGAAAGAGAAAAGGAGGATCAGTTGCACTTGTAGCTGACAGTGAAAAAGTTGAAGCCAAAAATGAGGAAAAGACAATGCCAAGTCTCAAAATTGGCACAAGCAAATCAGAATCAAGCAAGGGTAAAGAGCAAGTTGCTGAGGATGAAGACAATTCCAGTCAGGATGAATCTGATGATATTGATGAACATCTGGCCTTTCTGTCCAGGAGGTTTGCAAAGATGAAGTTCAGGAAAAACACAAAGTTCACTAAGCCAAACAAAAACATGGTGGACAAATCAAAGTTCAAATGTTACAACTGTGGCATTAGTGGACACTTTGCAAGTGAGTGTAGGAAGCCAAATTCTGAGAAAAAGAAATTTGAGCAAGTTGATTACAAAAAGAAGTATTTTGATTTGCTCAAACAAAAGGAAAGAGCTTTTCTCACTCAAGATGATTGGGCAGCAGATGGGGTAAATGAAGATGATGATGTGGAATATGTCAACCTAGCCCTGATGGCTAATTCTGATGAAAAGGAAACTAGTTCATCAAGCAACCAGGTAATTACTACTGATCTCTCTCAGCTTTCTAAACATGAATGCAATGAAGCCATAAATGATATGTCCAATGAATTATATCATTTGCGTGTTTCTCTTAAATCACTAGCTAAAGAAAACACTAGGATCAAAGAAAATAATGTGTTTTTAAGTGATAGGAATGTTGTGTTAGAGAGTCAGGTAATTGAGCTTGAAAAGATTAAACTTAAATGCTTGACTGTTGAGAGTGAACTAGAAGAAGCTGTTAAGAAAGAAGAAATTTTTTCTAAACAGTTAGAAAGTGAGCAAGAGGTAATCAAGGCCTGGAAAACATCTAGGGATGTTGGTGTTCAAATTGCCAAGGTTCAGGGAATTGAATCATTCTGTGAGGATGCCTGGAAGAAAAACAAAAAGAAGTTAGAATTAATTGATGGATTGTCAACGGATGTGGAATCAACGAATGATGAAAGTTATCCGTTGAAGGAAGAAAAAGAGCATCCGTTGAAGGCTCATCAATTAAAACAGGCAAGTAATAAAAATCTTAATAAGAAGAATGATTTAACTCTCAAGAACTTTGTCAAAGAAGGAGCCAGCAATCCAAAGATGTCAGTAAGGTGAATATAGGACACATGACTTTAGATCAGCTGAAAAATAGGCTTAAGTTGGTTGAGGATAAGAAGGAAACTAAAAGAAAATCTAAAAGAAATGGGAAGGTAGGGATTAATAAACATAACAATTACACACCTGATAGGTATGCTCCTAGAAAAAGCTGTGTGCATTGTAAAAGTGTTAATCACCTATCTGATAATTGCAAATCTGTTAAAAATGCTCCCATGCCTTCAAATCCCTCCATCCCTAACATGTCTATGTCACCTCTGCATGCTATGCCTGTTATGTCTCATCAGAATCCTCATGCACATCTTGCAAACATGCCATATATTAATAATCCCTATTTTACTGCATTTAGTATGCCTCACATGCCATACAATATGCCTATGTGGAATAACATGTTTGCACAATCTATGCTTTATCGATCAAATGTGCTAAATGATTCTGTGACTAACCCTATACTTCAACCAACCACATCTGAGATCAAGGTTGACCCAAAGTTACCTAAATCAAAAGATGCAGGAGGAATGAAGTCTAGGAAAAAGACTAACAAGGCTGGACCCAAGGAAACTTGGGTACCAAAATCAACTTGATTGATTTTGTTGTGTGCAGGGACAAAGAAGGAATCTATGGTACTTGGACAGTGGCTGTTCAAGACACATGACAGGAGATTTCACCCTGCTCATAGAGTTTAAGGAGAGAGCTGGCCCTAGCATAACCTTTGGAGATGATAGCAAAGGATTCACTATGGGATATGGCTTGATTTCAAAAGGAAATGTCATCATTGATGAAGTTGCATTGGTTGATGGTCTCAAACACAACTTATTGAGCATCAGTCAACTTTGTGACAGAGGGAATACTGTCTCCTTCAATTCTGAAGCCTGTATTGTCACAAGTAAGAAGGACAATAAAGTGGTTCTAACTGGAGTTAGAAAAGGAAATGTGTACCTAGATGACTTCAACTCTACAGATGCAGAATCCATTACTTGTATTTTCAGCAAAGCAAGTGCAGTTGAAAGTTGGCTATGGCACAAGAAGCTATCCCATTTGAATTTCAAGACAATGAATGATCTAGTCAAAAAGGACTTAGTTAGAGGAATGCCTCTAGTGGAATTCACAAGGGATGGACTGTGTGATGCTTGTCAGAAAGGAAAGCAAAAGAAAGTATCATTCAGTAAGAAGCTTGAATCTGCAATTGATGAACCGTTACAACTGCTACACATGGATCTTTTTGGACCAGTCAATGTATTGTCAATTTCAAGGAAAAGATATTGCCTAGTGATTGTTGATGATTTCTCTAAGTTTTCATGGGTCTATTTTCTTGGATCAAAGGATGAAGCTAGTGAAATCATTATCAATCATATCAAGCAAGTCAACAATCATCCTGATTTCAAAGTAAGGGATATTAGGAGTGACAATGGAACTGAGTTCAAGAATTCAACCATGAAGTTGTTCTGTGAAGAAAATGGGATCATGCATGAGTACTCAGCTCCAAGGACTCCACAACAAAATGGTGTGGTGGAAAGGAAGAACAGATCACTAATTGAAGCTGCAAGGACAATGCTTGAAGAGTCAAAACTCCCAACTTACTTTTGGGCTGAGGCTGTTAACTGTGCATGTTACACTCAGAATATTTCTCTAATCAATCAGGCAAAAGGCATGACTCCCTATCAACTATTCAAGAGAAGAAGACCAACTTTAAACTTTTTGCATGTCTTTGGTTGCAAATGTTACATCTTAAGGAATCAATCTGATCACAAAGGGAAGTTTGATGCAAAGGCTGATGAAGGAATATTTGTTGGTTATTCTGCTGGAAAATCTTATAGGGTCTACAATCTAAGAACAAACATTGTCATGGAATCTGTGCATATTGTGTTTGATGATAAAAAGATTGATGGACTAACAGATGAGGGACATCATGAAGGGCTCAAATTTGACAACATTGAGATATATTGTGATGATAGTGAAGATGAGAATGATGAAGAAGGCATCTCAAGAAAAATTCAAAATCTGCCTTTGGATAATGCACAGAATGCTGCATCCGTTGAAAGTCATAATTTAGCTTCCGTTGAAAGAAGCAATGCAGCATCCGTTGAAAGACAAAGTGCATCATCCGTTGAAGTTCATAATGAAGCATCCGTCGATCATAGTCTGTCAACGGATAATCAATTCACTTCATCAGTTGATAGAGCTCCCAATTCCTTTCAAAGGATCAGCAACTCAGGGGGAGTTTCAACCAATCAACATTCTATCTCACATCATGACAATACTGAGGCAACCTCATCTAGAGCTAATCTACCACCTCAAAGGAAATGGACCAAGAATCACCCTTTTGAACTGATCATTGGTGATGCTACATCTAAAGTGCAAACTAGAAGGGCTACTCAAGATGAATGTCTGTATAGTAGCTTTCTATCACAGGAGGAACCTAAGAGAGTGGAAGAAGCTCTATTGGATCCAGATTGGATTTTAGCAATGCAAGAAGAGCTAAACCAATTTGAGAGAAACAAAGTATGGAAGCTGGTACCCAAGCCAAAGAACAAGAGTTCTATTGACACAAAATGGGTATTCAGAAACAAGATGGATGAAAATGGCATTGTCATAAGGAATAAAGCCAGATTGGTTGCTAAAGGATACTCTCAACAAGAGGGATTAGATTTTGATGAAACATTTGCTCCAGTTGCCAGACTTGAAGCCATCAGAATCTTTCTAGCCTATGCAGCTAATGCCAATTTCAAAGTCTATCAAATGGATGTCAAGAGTGCATTTCTAAATGGGGAATTAGAGGAAGAAGTTTATGTAAGACAACCTCCAGGATTTGAAGATCCAAATTTTCCAGACTATGTGTATTATCTGTTGAAAGCACTCTATGGACTAAAGCAAGCACCTAGAGCCTGGTATGAGACTTTGTCAAAATTCCTTCTAGATAATCACTTCACAAGAGGTACTGTTGACAAAACTCTCTTCTTTAGAAATGTTAATGGCTCTAAAATACTTGTTCAAATTTATATAGATGATATTATATTTGGATCTACAGATGATAAGCTTTACAAAAAGTTTGCTAAGTTAATGCAAAGTAAATATGAAATGAGCATGATGGGAGAGCTAACTTATTTTCTTGGTTTACAAGTTAAACAAGTTAGTGATGGAATTTTCATTAGTCAAACTAAATACATTTATGATCTTTTAAAGAAGTTTGACTTAATGGATTGTTCATCTGCAAAAACTCCCATGGCCACTGCCACCAAGCTTGAATTAAACAAGGCTGAAAAGTCTGTGGATATTTCAAGTTATAGAGGCATGGTTGGCTCACTTTTATATTTAACTGCTAGTAGACCTGATATAATGTTTTCTACATGTCTCTGTGCTAGATTTCAAGCTGACCCTAAAGAATCTCACTTAGTGGCTATTAAAAGAATTTTCAGATATCTCAAAGGGACTCCAAATCTAGGAATTTGGTACCCTAGAGAGTCTGGTTTTGATCTAATTGGCTACTCAGATGCAGATTATGCAGGCTACAAAATAGATAGGAAAAGCACAACTGGTACCTGTCAATTTCTAGGGAACAAGCTTGTGTCATGGTTCAGCAAGAAGCAGAATTCTGTTTCCACATCAACAACTGAAGCTAAGTATATTGCTGCTGGTAGTTGCTGTGCACAGATACTATGGATGAGGAATCAACTATTTGACTATGGTCTGACTGTTGACAAAATTCCAATATTCTGTGACAACACAAGTGCCATTGCCATTACTGAAAATCCAGTGCAGCACTCAAGAACCAAGCACATTGATATCAAGTACCACTTCATTAGGGAACATGTGATGAAAGGTACAGTGGAACTTCATTTTGTTCCAAGTGAAAAGCAGATTGCAGACATATTTACCAAGCCACTTGATGAATCAACATTCACAAGATTAGTAAGTGAATTAGGTATGCTTAATTATTCATAATTTATGTCATCTATATAATCTGCCTTGAAGCCTGAAATGAATTTGCTGCAAGAACAAAGTTGGCTTTAAGTAAGACTTATCCTATCAACGGATATTCCCTATCCGTTAAAAGCCAAAATTGTTCTATCAACGGATGTTCATTATCCGTTGAAAGACAAATACATTTCTGGTAATTTTATCCTTCAACGGATAAAATGGTGTTGATCATCAACGGATAACTATTTACCTTATCCGTTGAAGTGTCACATCAGTTACTATAAGTGAGTCACAACCGTTGATTCTTTTACTCAACCGTTGATACAGATATACAGTGTTGTATATCTTTGTATTTAAGGTAGTTTTCAGAATTTCTACAGTTTTATTTATTCTTGAACGGCTGTAACTTACTTAAAAGTATCATTTAATCATTTTATTTACGTTTTAATTCAAGAAAGTATAAAAGCCCAATTGAACTCTTATTTTCACTTTACGCTTTCTTGCAATTCTTATTCTCCTTCTCTCCCAAAAATTCTCAAGTTTTTCTCTGCAACCTCTACTCACAACAATGGCACCAGTAGTCAAAATTATGTCTCAAACAGGATTTGTTTATGAAAAGAATAATTTCGTAGCCTTGGTTGAAAAGAATGAAGCCCATTCTGATTATCACAAGATGATGGACTTCATCAAAAACTGCAAACTAAGCTATGCAATGCTGGAAGCCCCAACCATCTACTGTGAGGTGATTGAGGAGATTTGGACAACTGCAGAGTTCAACTCCACAGATATGACTATTGCCTTCTCTCTCAAAGGTAAGGACTATTGCATTAACTGTGATGATATACAATCTTGCTTTAAGTTGCCTGAGAATAATGCCATGACACCACACACTGATAAAGATGTATCTGCTATGTTAGATTCCATAGGTTATGCTTTTGATTCTGCTAGTTTAGGTAGTATTAGAAGGAAAGGCATTAGGAAAGAATGGAGTTTTCTTGGAGATGCCTTCATTAAAGTTTTCTCTGGGAAGATTAGCAATTTTGATGCCATAACTTCATCTCTTGTTAATATGCTCTATATGCTAGTTTCTGATAGGTACTTTAATTTTAGCAACTGTGTTATGCTAGAATTAGGATCCAGATTAGGTAACAAAGCTAATAGACCACATAACATCTACTATGCTAGATTCTTTATGTTATTGGCTAACCATGTTGCTGAAGGTTTGGTTATATCAAATGAGAATAATAAACTCAAATGCTGGGCACAAGAGAAAAGGGTCCTTGCAGACCTTTTGAGAATGAACCTCAACAGACAGGTGCCATTGGTATATTTGCCAATCATGAATGCACCACAGGTAAGTGAGGTAAACACTTCTATAACTCCTACTACTTCATACCCCATTGTTTCTTTTCCCTCTAGTGTGGCCATGGAATCTGTGTCTTTGTCCAAACAGGTTCCTGCCAAAGCCACCAAAACCAAAGTTTCAAAACTCAAGTCAAAGAAACCTATCTCTGTTGTTTTTCAAAAGACAACAGTTGTAACAACTACCATAAACCCTGAAGGGAGTGAACAGGGTGTGAGTGGTGAGGGGAGGGGTGAACATCAAGAAACCCCCCAGGATAAGGTGGTAGAGGTGAGTGGTACCCAAGCCAGCCAAGCCACAGTCTCTCAAAAGACTATGGTGGTTCAAAAGGAGTCCAACACATCCCTAGTTGCATCCTCCCAAAAGGATGTAACTACTGAAAATAGTCCCCAACCAGGGACACAGAACAAAAGAGGGAGGGACACTGAAGCCACACATTCACCAATTAAAGCCTTTTCAAGGAAGAAGAAGGCCAAGACCCTAGTCTCCACACAAGGGACACACACAACACAGATACATCCACCTGTATCTGAGCCTTCACAAATTCAGCTTGATGTGATTCCAGCAAATATGGAATCACAGCCCCATTCTCTCATAATAGAAACACACCAATCATCAAACTCTCCATCACCCTCTCTGGATGTGGATATGATATTCACATCAATTCCTGATTCTCCCTCATTAAAACTCAGGGAGGAGCCCCACTCAAAACCTGATGATCATCATCTTTTAGATGATTTGTTGGATCATCAGCCAATTCTTTCATATGTAATTGAAGAATCTGTGTTGCCTCACTTAAAATCAATTCCCACAAATTCAACAATTATGTCACTTTCTATATCTACATCTTTTCCTTCTTCAACGGATATCTCTCATCCGTTGACAAGTGGTTGTTCTTCAACGGATAAGCTTAACAGCAGTTATCCGTTGATACCATCAGTTTCCACTTCAACGGATACTCCCTATCCGTTGATGGTTTCTACACACATAACAGAAACAATACCAACTATAGAGGACATGGCTACTGTACAATCACTTTTAGGTTTGAGGGAAGGGAGTGATCTTTTGAGTGAGAGGCTGGGTTGCTCCCAGGCAAAAGGAGAGGTTGAGGGTCACCATATGCATGCTATTTCTTCCAGCATGGCAAAAGTGAGTGAGGGGAGTGCCACCTTAGAAGGTGAGGGTGAGGGTGTGAGGGTGTGTGTGAGCCAGGGGGAGCCCCTGATGCAAGAAAATAGAGAAAAAGAGAGAAAGACAGGTACAGAAGCTATAAGGGTGGATCCAGCCATTGCTAGTGAGTCAATGAAAGTGGATGATGCAGAAAAGGAAAGATAATTTCAGCAACATTTCAAAGCTGCAATTGATAACATTTCCTTGGATGCTGACACTTTTACTCATCCTGTTTCAGCCTATCAATTATTGGCTGCTCAGGGCAATGTGGAGGCAGAACAGACATTACACATTGTACACACTTCAGAATCTCTTCTCAGAGACAAAGCTGCTGTTAACAGGCTGCCTTCTCAAGCTGGTGAGCCATCTGAAGAATTTGGAGTGAATTCTAATGATGATGACTCTAATTCTTTGGATGAGAGCATGAACTTAGGGGGAGTAGCAGGCCCAAGTTCTGTTCCTGATCTTCCTGAATGGGCATGGGCAAAAGCCTCAACACCAAGAGAGTTTAGTGTCACTTTGATTAGACAAGTCATGACAATTCAGCAGGCCCTTCAGGAGACTACAGATGCTGGTACCAAGGCAATTCTTCAAGCTCATCTGGAATCTCTGCATCTCTTGCAGTTGCAGCATTTCTAACAAAATCTAAGTGTGGATGAACTCAAACAGGACATTGCTGATCTGAAATCCTACAATGCTGAGAAGTTGGATTCAGTCATACCTTATGGTACTATGCAAGATTTGTTGGGGAGACTGAGGAAAGAATTTGATGCTGACAAGAGACTGGCCAGATTGGAAAACAGGGTTCAAATCATTGAAGATTCTATGGTCACAATTCTTCAGAATCAACAAACTCAAACAAATCTACTCATGCAGCTGGCCAATACACAAGGCTTGACTCCTACCCTTGATGATAACAAAAAGGGGGAGAATAAAGGGAAAGGGGAAGGAGAGCCATCAACAATAGTTCAAATTTCTCAAGTGCTAGTTCTTGTCATCACCACTTCTCCAATTATTCAAATCAAAGAAAAGCTTGATGTAATTGATCTAATCCAGATAGCAGCAACTGAATTGCAAGTCAAAGAGCAAAGGAAGAAGATTGATGAAAAGATGCAATAAATATTTGGTTCTACAACTTCTCAATCACAATCTGTGAAGCACAGCACAAAAGTGGAATCAATTATTATGGAACTCAAGCCAGTAGGGAGAAATAAGGTTGGAGAGACTTCTTCCAAGGATTTGAAACCTATGGTCCTCAAGCCCAACAACAGATCCAATAAGGACTCTACAAAGAATCCTTTGAAAGAAGTGGATTTTCCTCTTCCAAAGGCTGATGAGGACAAGCTTTTGGGTAGAAGTATCTCATATCTCAAAGAGACCATGGATGTGGCTGTAAGGAGAAACATGGCTATTATCTTCAGAGAGGGAAAGAGCATATGTGTGATGCAAGGACATCCCAAATTCTCAATAGCCAAGAGGGAAGAAACCAGAAGGTTGAAGGAAGAAGCCAAACAGATAAAGGCTGACAGAAGAGCACAAGCAAAGCTTGAAAAACAGCTAAAGTCAAGTCAGGCTGAAGAACAGAAAGAAATTGAAGACAAAAGTGAAGATGAAGCTATGGGGGACATGGTTGGTACTGAGATAGAGGAAAGAAGTAAGGGAAGAGAAGAATGGCAGAAAGGGAATAGAAAGAAGGTCAATGCAAAGAGAAAAATGGTAGATAAGACTGAAGAAACCCAATCAATATCCAAACCACTACCCTCTATTCCTGAACCCATTGTGCCTGACCCCTTCATGAACATTCATGGTGAAACAATCATTCCCAAGGAGGAACCAATTGATTGGGACACCATCAAATTACCCACCTTCCTAACCTCTTCTCCACCATCAAAGAAGCAGAAAAGAAGAATCAAATCAACACCCTCTAGAGCCTCAATCAAATTCACACAGAAGCCTAAGCCTAAACCTCAAGCCTCTAAAGATGATTATGTTCACATCTGTGACATAAAAGAATTTTCAAACATTGAACTCTATCTGGATGAGCTGGAGGAAGTAAGGGCAATAGCTGCCTACAGACAGCTACCAGAAAGACTAGTGTTCAAATACAAAGGAGATGGGGAAAGAACCTAGCCTCTTTACAGAATTCTGAATGAAGGCTACCCTACCTTGATTAGAGTCTACTCAGCCATACAAAGGGATTCTGGCTTTACCAGGACTGCCAAGACTGAGATTCTCAACAAGATTGCCAACATAAGGAAAACTTGGAGGGAGCCCAATGCTTTGCCTAGAACTTTACTCATTCAAGAAAGAGGAATTACAATTCACAAATCACCTCATTGGTTGATGGAGTTCAGAGACAACAAAGGAGTCAGAAGATTTTTCAGAATTGAAGATCAGCTCAAGATTGCCAGTAATAAAACTCTCAAGGATATGCAATCTAAGTTAGACATCAATGAAGAAGATGAAGCTGAATTCTACAGACAACTTCAACTTCAAATAGAGGAGAATGACAGGAGGCTAGGAAAGAAAACAAGGAATCAAAGGAAAAGAAACTAATCTGCTCAGGCTAAAGGAGCACCCTTGGAAACAATGTAATTCTTCAATACCATCTCAGCATATACATTTTTGTAGCACTTTTTGAATTTCTGCTTTATTACAGTTTATATATTTGTCAAGTGTTTTGTTATCATCAAGCTAAACCCAAATTTATGCCTACAGTTCTAGTAGACATAAATAGGGGGAGATTGTTAGGAATATGTGTATTAGTTTTATGATAAGTTAAACAAAACACTTAAGTAGAAATCTAGTGTTTGTAGCCTCAACGGATAAGACCATCTTGGTTATCCGTTGAAGGAGTAGCTTTACTTAGCAATAAGTTTAGTATTGTAGCAAATTTCATTCTCTGGTTTCAAGTTGTAATTCTTAGATGTTGTAGGAAATTATCAGTCATGTTGACTACTAATGGATATACAAATAGGAGGGCTAATTGTAAATATTTCATGCCTTGTAATTTTGTATAAGTGAAGAAGTATCAATGGATATTGAAGACCTTCAACGAATAAGAAACAAAGCTTCAACGGATGTCTCTAATGCTTCAACGGATAATATCCATCAACGGATAAGTGCTTCAACGGATAAAGACTTCAACTGATAATGCATCAACGGATAAAGCTTCAACGGATAAAGCCTCAATGGATAAGGCATCAACGGATGAAAGCTTCAACGGATGCTTGGTTCATTAACAGTTGATAGTGACAATTCACAAGCTGACAGAGGCACATGGGTTGACAGAGACAAACTGGAATGTGGAAGCCTCTAGGAGGAATCAAGAAAATGCAGCATTCCCATTCTGATGCAAACAAGGAAGTATTCAAAGATTCACAGATTATCCTAGATTGCATTGGATAGAGAAATGAAGAAGAAACATGTGAAGAATCCTTTCAATTGTATTTTACAATTTTGTCTTCACTTGTAAACTTGGTGGTATATAAACCAAGTAGCAGCTAGTAATTAGAAGAGAATTTTCCTGAGTTGTTTAGAAATATCAAGAGAGAAAATCATCTAGTTTGTACTAGGAAGCAGCTGTGATTTAATTCTTTGAATCACAGATTTTCTGAAATAACACATCTCTGGTGGAACAACAAATCCACCAGAAAAGTTTTTAAGTTCTTTGTGTTCTTTACATTTGTATTTGAATATATATCTGTCTGTATCAGCTTCAAGCAATTCACACACATTTGTTCACTTAAACACTTAGCCTTAGAAACTGCTCAAAACTTGAAAAAGTTTTGAGATTTACATTCAACCCCCCTTTTGTAAATCTCATTGTTAGTCCACTGGGAATAACAGACAAGATGATAGAAATAAACTTGCATAAATAGATCATATCTCTGAAAATGGGTTCAACCCTTAAATAAGATGGTTTCGTCGACCTTATTCATAAACTTAATATTAAGTATTAGGAACATATCACAAACATCCTAAACATAATAAACCTTCAGGTTTGAAGTATGCCAAGTGCGGGGCACTTCATTACCGTTCAGGGTCTCCAACTTGTAGGATCATTGTCCTAATGTCTTCATGACCTTATAAGGCCCTTCCCAGTTAGGGGCTAGCTTTCCTCTCTCCCCGACTCTCGATGCCTCAATTATCCTTAAAACCAAGTCTCTTTGCTGAAAGAACCTTTCCTTTATACTTCTATTATAATAGAGGGAGGCTCTTCATTGATGCGCTCCATTGTGGGCGTTGGCCTCATCTCCAACCTCATCAATAAGATCGAGAGTGGGCCTCATGCCTTCTTCATTGGTCTATGGTTCATAAGCTTCAACCTTAGGTTATCAATGGGTAATTTCAAGGGGCACCACAGCCTCGGCTCTATAAGCCAATATGAATGGGGTAGCTTCAGTCGTCACTTTGCAGGTGGTGCGATATGCCCATAGTATAGGCATCAATTCTTCTGCCCAAGTGTTCCTTGAGCGTTCAACCCTTTTCTTAAGTCCATCAAGGATGATTCTGTTCGAAACTTCTGCTTGCACGTTTGCCTGTCAGTGTGCAACTGAGGTGAAGCGAAGCTCTATATGTTGTTATCGTTACAATACTCTCTGAACTTTGCATTATCAAATTGTCGCCCATTATCCGTGACAAGGATGCGTGGGATCCTAAATCAGCATATCACATTCTCCCAGAAGAATTGGAAAATTTGCTTGGTAGTTATCTTGGCTAATGCCTCAGCCTCAATCCACTTTGTGAATTAGTCTATGGCTATCACAATGAACTTCCTCTTTCCTGATGCTATAGGAAATGGTCCAAGCATGTCCATTCCCCACATTACAAGGGAATGGGTGTGCTGATAGATGTAAGCCTCTTTGGGGGGTTGTCGTACTATTAATACATGCCTTTGGAATCTGTCACATTTCTTTACATAAGCCTTTGCATCGGCTAGCATCGTTGGCCAGTAGAATCCCAATTGAGTTATCTTGTGAGCGAGATCCCTGCCCCCCACCAAGTGTTGTCCACAAATCCCCTAATGGGCTTCTTTAAATGCCTGCTCTATTTCAAGAGGTCTCAAGCACTTCAAGTATGAAATAACAAATGACCTTTTGTACAGAAGGCCTTTAATCAATGAATATCTCAATGCTCTCACCGACAGCTTGCGTGCCTCTTGGGCATCGTCGGGTAGCCATCCAGTCTCAAGGTGAGTTTTGATTGGATCTATCCAATAACTTGCTACACCAACTGATGCTATCAAATTTATGACATGTATAGTAGGGGTCCTCAGGACCTCTAAGTAGATATTTTATGGATAGTTCTCGATTTCAGACGAGGCGAACTTGGATAGGGCATCAACCGTAGTATTCTTCTCTCTCGGAACGTGCTCTGCATACCATTTGTTAAATTAAGTTAGTATTCCCTTCACGACTCTCAGGTACTTGGCCATAATATCAATCTTGGCTTCAAACTCTCCATTGACTTAGGCAACTACAAGTCTTGAGTCTCCACGGACCTTAAGGTTTTTGGTCCTCACGGCTCTAGCCAAGCCTAAGTTGGCTATTAATGCTTCATACTCTGCTTCGTTATTCGTAGTTGGGAAGTCCAACTTCAAAGCATACTCAATTATAAACCCATCGGGGCTTTGCAAGACTAGGCCTGCACTGCTGGATTTTGTTTTGGACGCTCCGTCAAAATGGAGAACCCAATACTCTTTCAGAGTCTTATCTTTATCTTTCTCTCCTCCTTCTGGGGTTACTTGCTCTTGCCCCCCCCCCCCGACTTCTTGGTCGTTAATGGTGCATTCGACCGCGAAGTCTGCTAAGGCCTGAGCCTTGATGGTTGTTCGAGGCTTGTACTTGATGTCAAATTCTCCTAACTCAATTGCCCACTTAATGAGCCTTCCAATGGCCTTCGGGCTATGAAGAATGTTCCTCAAGCGTTTGTAATAACCCCAATTTTTGGAAATTTTTGAAACCCTTATGAATAGTGATTTTGCAGATTATGCTGAATAAGAAAACTTTTCATGCCATACTATGTAGGGGTTCTGGTATTGATATTCTGAGATTTTATTAGTACTCTATATGGTATATAAGTGTATGTAAAGATCGTCAGAATCCAATTCCGAACACTTTGATTTTTCCCGAAAATCCACCAGATACCGAAAGAATTGAGTATAAGGTAACATGATTAAAAGGATTTAAATTCAAGGATTATGAGAGAGGATCATAAAAGGAATATAATGTATTGAGAAAGGTTAAGGGAACCCAAGTAATAAGATCCCGGGTATGATCCCTCAAACGATAAACGAAAACGAAAGTTAAGCGAACCGTATAACAGATCAGCGGTCATTAGCCAAATAATTAAAAGCTAATCAAAGAGATTAGTGGGGATGATGTCATCAAACCAATGAGAAGAGGACAAAGGAGGGAGGGTGACATCACATGGTGACATAAGTATGACCAAGCAAGTGTGTTGTTGGATGATTGTGAGCCACACAATATTTACCATGGTAACAACCTAATTAACAAGCAAAACAAACACAAAAATCAAAAGCAACCAAAACAAAAACATTTTCTTCTTCCCCCACTCTTTGCTCTCGGCTTTTCCATGAAAAGCAAAGGAGAAAATTTCAAAAATCAAGCTACACACCTTCATAATTCAAGAGGTTTGTTTCTTTAGCTTCCATAATTCATAACTAAGATGAGCCATAAGTTTAAGCTCAAGATTCCATGTTTAACATAGCTAATCAATTCATCAAAGTTCTTGGTGAATAGTGTTTTCAAGAAACTAACTTTGTGTTTTCTTATGTTTTCTTCAAGATCCAAGCTTAGTAAAGATAGTTAGTGGTTATTTAAGGCTTCCTAAGTGATTCTCCACTCTCCAAGGAAGGTATAACCCTCCAAACCCTAACTTTACTTTGAGTATTAGGTTTGGTTTTGTTTGTTATAGTTCATGAGAGCATGATTCTTGTATGTTTAGAGTTTGGATGGAATTATAATGATTTTGGGTTATAAATCTTGGTTGTTGGTTGATGAACCTTAAGTATAATTAGTAGCTCTTGTTTGAGATTGAATAAGTTGGAAAAATCATGATGTTATGGACTGAGTTAGTAAGGTTTGGATGAAGTTTGGTGGTATTGGTGGTTATGGGTTGATTTGTGGTTGATTGGAGTAGTTTAAAATTTGGTAATCGCGTAAACATAGCCGTAGTAATATCCGATTTACTTTAGACTGTTTTTGCTCTTAACATTAGGACCCGTGAACTCACTTCTAGGTTTTGACCATTGCCATGATTAGATAGTTCATGTTACGAGCTTCGTTTTGATATGTGGTTCGTTTGATTCCGATGTACGGTTTAGGAGAAACGACCGTTTTAAGTAACGGCGTTTCGCGAACGAACCATTACCCCTCGCCTTACTTTGAAACATAGGTTAAAGACTTTAAAGGACTAATTGGAGTATGAAACATTTATGTAAAGTGTATTAGACAGTTGGTAAGGCACTCGCGAAAGAATCGCCTTAAAACCCTTAATGGTTAATTTAATAAAAATGGTGGAGTCGAGGGTACTCGAGCGACTTAAGTGAATCGTTAAGCGCAAAAGCGAACGTTAGGGTCTAATTGGTTAAAGTATAGATTCATAAGAGACTTTGGTTTAATTCCAACTTATATGTTGTTTATAGGTTACCAGACTCGTCCCAAGCCATTTGTAACCCCCAGTCGCTCAGGCAAGTTTTCTACCCGTATAACTGTTGTTGTGATGTATATGTGTATATGCATGATCTTGTGATAAATGCATATTTGTTATTAGCAAATTCTTGTGATATATTGGAGCATGTGATATGGTATATATGCATGCCTGTTTCGTATTCTTGATTTATATATCTGTTGGTTCAAATGCTTATTAGTTGCATAATACCTATGCTAGAGATAAACAGTAGTTGCGTATACCCTGAGTATAGGGGACCCAAAGGTGAACCCTTTTCTAAAACCGGGAGTAGATGTTCCCGAGTATATGATATATATATATATATATATTTATATATATATATATTGATATGTTTTTTTTTAAAAAAACTATTAATCGAATAAGGTTTATTCAATAACTTTATATTATTTAATGAATATTACTTGAATATTCATTCGAGGACTTATGACTCACTTTATATTATTTAATGAATATTACTTTGAATATTCATTCGAGGACTTATGACTCTGTTTATTCTATTTAATGAATATTATTTTGAATATTCATTCGAAGGCTTATGACTCCGTTTATTTTATTAATGAATATTATTTTGAATATTCATTCGAGGACTTATGACTCCGATTATTTACTAATTAATATTCTTTATTTTATTAAAGAATAATGTGTCGATAATCAAACTCACTTTTGATTACTCATATAAAGATATTACTTTCGTATAAGTATATCTTTGGTTATTTAATATTCATTTCAAGTATAAGTTTTACAACTTCTACTTCAATTATTTTTATAAAGATTATTCTTTATGGGAATATTATTTAAATAATAATATTCAGATATTTTCTAATATATCGGGACTGATTTATTTCATTAAATCAGCATTACTCCAAACATTCTTAAAAATGTTTTCGAGTCTTCAAAATGATTTTAAAAGTTAGAGCGGATCCCAAAACTCATTTGTATAGTTAAGATCTTCCTTTCGAAGGGGATTTAAATACTCGCTCAAAACTTGAGGGATCCGGCTCGGTGGTGTATTTTACATTCGCAACGAGGTTGCTGTTTTGATAAATGAATTGATTACTTACCCAACGTTCGGGAAGTAAGTCCATCTATTGAGTCGGCATAAGCAACATGGGCTCAGTGGGCGTCCATGAAAGTGTAAGTGGCTCAGTGGGAGTCCATCAAATGCGTAAGTGGCTGAGTGGCAGTCCAGCATAAGGTCCCATTGCGGTCAGGGTGATGACCAGTTGGGAATTCGTCCATCTACTAGTACAAAAGGTTACTTATTGGTATCTTTGCCTGATCAGCAAGATATCAGGTTTATGCCAAGGTTTTCTCCTTTCCAAATTTATTGGATATTGCAACTCTGTTTATTATTTTTATAACAGAGGTTTTAAAGGAGTGTATGAATGTATATATATAGGTGTATATATATATCGGGACTTAATAAAGTATCTCGTAACTTCATTATTTATAATGATATTTCAAGGGTTGAAACTATTCAAGTCTTATCTTGTAGTCTCATCTATGTGAAGAACTTTTAAAACTGATTATACCTTGAACGGTGGTATTTCAAGTAGTATTCGGATATAAGTATATTGGAGTATCTTGTAACTTCATCTTTTAAACTTATATCTAGTAAATGATTATCTTGTGCATGTCAAAGATTTTCGGAAAAACGTTGAGACAAGGTTAGATATATGAGATCACCTTGCAACGATATTTTATACAGTTATAAACGGGAACTCTGTGTATATTATACATGTCAGAGGATTTCAAAGATTGTGAAAAGTATATATGTATATATATACTGAATATTTTGCGACTTGGTCGCGTTAAGATATCAGCTTGGTTCATTTCTTCTTGACCAAGACTTTCATGTGTACTATGAGAAAGCTCATATATTGTTAGTTATTATACATATTATTTTGGTGGGCTTGTTGCTCACCCTTGCTTTCTTCTTTCATCACACAACATCAGATAGACAAGATTAACAGGACCAAGCTCCCAATTCGCGAGCGGATAGGAAACGTTCCGCAGTTTCCTATAGGCGTTGATGTCGCTGTAGCTGAGGTAGGAACTACCAATAGGCTAGGCTTTCAACTTTTGATGTACCAGACTTATGTATCTTTATCAATTGTAATAATGGCAAGGAATATGTAAATTTATTCAGAAACCCTTTTGAGGTGTAATGACTTATAATTGTGGAATAAAATGACTTGTGTTATTTTTGGTATTCATCTTTGAGACTATAACTTGTGGTGTGTGTGTGTATATTGTGGGGTCACAGTACGCAGTAGTTGGTTGACTGTTAAGATTAAGTATTGATAAGGGAAATGGAACTCGTGACAACCCGAATCCCCGACCCCGGATTTGGGGGTGTTACAGAAATGGTATCAGAGCTAAGCGTTATAAACCTCAGAGATGAAGTGACGTTAAAATAATAAGTTCACTAAGATAAATAAGAACTCTTGCCAAGTTCATAGTCGGACTACCTAATGTAGTACTGACAGGTAAAACCCTTAGGGGAACCCTTATAAATATCGTGATAGAGGCGTAGTTCGTTATCATATATGGTAGCGGGACTCCGAACCCTGAGGTTGAGGAGCAACAACGCGATGATATTTTATTAGGTATTGGAGATCAGATTGTGGATCCGATAGAGCGTCCTAACACGGGACCAGATGATGTTCATATTGAGGATGTAGCGGTTGAGGATGTTGTCCTAGAAGGGATTATTGCTGAGAAGGATGTCGTGAAGGATCCTGACAAGAATGAATAAAGGACCACTGAGGAATTGATGACCATGGTTAGGGCGACTACCAGAGGTAGGATTGGTCGGTCACTACCGGAGGTTCGTTTAAGTTTGTAAAGATAGTAGCCCCTTTAACGCGGCTTACTCGTAAGACTGAGAAGTTCGAATGGATAGAGAAATGCGAGAACAGCTCTTAAGAACTGAAGCAAAGGTTGGTGACGGCCCCTATGTTGGCGTTGCCGGATGGAAAAGGAGATTTTTTTTATTTGTAGTGACGCTTCGCATAAGGAATTAGGGTGCTTCTAATACAGCACAACAAGGTAATCACGTACGCGTCAAGACAGCTAAGGGAATATAAATTCGATATCCCCACCCATGAGCTTGGGCTCGTGGCAATAGTTTTGCCCTAAAGGTTGGAGGCATTACTTGTATGGAGAAAATTGCGAGATTTACATAAAACATAAGTTCTCTAGTACATTTTCACACAGAAAGAGCTCAACATGCGCCAGAGGAGGTGGTTAGAGCTAATCAAGGATTTTGATTATGAGATTCTTTATCATCCAGGGAAAGCAAAAATAGTGGCTAATGCCCTTAGTATAAAAGAGAGACTCAAGATGAAAATGTCTTTGGGAGAGTTGACAAGAGATTTTGAGAAAATGGAAATAGAAGTGAAGGTAACCGGAGCCGGTACCGAAAAGCTGTTTGAGATTTTAATACAACCCGAATTATTGGAGAAGATCATATTGTGCCAAGAAAAAAGTGATGAATAGAGGCAGAGAACCAATGACCGGAGAAAAGATTAATACCTAGAAAGATGATGAGGGAATAATGAGGTATCCCTACAGAATTTGGGTTCCAAATGTTCAAGAGCTTAAGGACTGGATCTTAGATGAAAGTCATAGTTCGAGGAATAAGATTTAGGGCAAACCCTGAATGTGATAGTCAGGGAGGATGCCATCAAGATAGAAGGAACCCATAATATAATGAAGTGGAAAATGAGGATTTAAAACATGTAGGATGACCCCGATTATGGGGAGGATGAGAAAATATTTCATACTGAGAAAACAGAAGTCGAGTAAGATAGGGAGAACCAGGACGGTACTCCTATACAGAAATTCATGGACCTGTCTAAACAGAACTTATACTCTTATTCCCAACCACCACCTTGAGGAAACAATGCGGTAGGAAATCTTTCAGGACCTTTAAGTCACTAAGCTCTCGGAGTTCCAAGGAACAAGCGAACCCAGTCGAGGCAAGAGCCTGGCTAAAGGAAATATAGGAATCATTTGAGATTCTAAATGATTAACGAATCACAAAAGACTGTTTTGTCACTTACCCTCCTAAGAGAGAGGCCATCCGCTGGTGAAAGACCAAGAAAGGCACGGAGCCAGAGGTTAGAATAAACTGATTAACGTTCAGTCAATTGTTTTCGGGAAAGTAACTCCCGAGGTTATGAAGGTAGTATAAAAAAAACTTTAGAGCCAGAACAAAAGCGGACAAGTATGATGAATTATGAATTTAAGTTGTAAAAGTTGTCAAGATTCGTTCTGAGGACACGAATCTAGAATGACAGGATGTTTGAAATCAATGCTTATGTTGTGTTGGTTCATGTAATGGTTGTAATGGAAACGAAAATAAAAGACTGAAAAGGGTAGAAATATAAAGGGATATAAAGGAAATAGAGTTGAGAAGTGATAAGGGAGTTAGGTATGGGAAACCCTAAGAAACCCTTGCAATAAATATAGAGAAGTGTGTCATCATCAGCGCGATGGTGACTGATCATGAGATAAATTCAAGGTTTGAAGGCGTAAGCGATACGTATAGTTAAATCCCTTGAAGTTGACAGTATTCGATGAAACTTTGAGATAGATCAATTGATTAATAAGGAAACGCGGATGGACTGAGGAGTCAAGAAAGTAAAAAATTAGGAAAATTGGATGAAGGAAGTGACCTTCAAGAATATGAAGTGTAAGACCGGTGGCTTGATACCCGAAAAGGGAGACGCCAGGTAAGAAAGATATCCCAACATTGAGATGACTGTTGAGATAAACAACAAAAGTAAATAAGGAATTATTAAGAAGAAGTTCACGTTGAACACGACCAATATCTTCCAAAACATCCTTGTTATCGTTACCCAATTTAGGCAATAAAAGCGGATAACCGTTGTTATCTTTTGGAGGCCATATTGATTGACCTCATTTTGAATACAGATGTTATTGTGAAATTCAGCATATACTATCGAGGTGGGAATGATTGAATAAGACACCCTTATCAGGGATATATGACTTGATTATCCATGGAAGGATGCATGTACCTTTTTAAAGGTGGATTAAGGATAGAACATCGGTAACTTAAAATGAATCCTAGGGGAATGCATAAAGGTTGGCATTTCACCCTTAATAGGGATAGTATGAGTTTTGACAGTATGAATTGGAAAGGATTAAGGTAATAACAACCTTTAAGAATCAGTGGAGAAATTTTTCAGAAGTATATGGACAATGATTCTGGTATTAATAAATGGTATCTTGATATGCCCTGTATCTAGGGAATACATGAGGAACGATTCAAGGATAACCTTAGAGGTTTTACAAGGAGAAAGGTAATATTCAAAATTCTCAAGAATAGAAATGTTGATAAAGGAAATATGACGTAATTATAATGATGCCAAGTGGGGCACGTGTTAAACCACGAGAAAGTATGGATCGAACCAGTAATGGTCGAAATTGTTCAGGGCAATTAGGACTTAAGATAAAAGATGTTCTAAGTCTGATTGAGAGTCAGTCGTGACAGTGATTAACCTCTAAAGACTGAGGCAATAACTTATGGAAAAATAGTGATATTTTTTTTACTCATCGGATTTTAAGGAAAACATCTTCACATAAGCTGTGATTTAAATGAGGTAGAAAATTTATTTGGAGGTGGTTAAAATGACATTGACTGTAAGGAAATTTTACTATCAGGAAAGGCCAAAGAGGTGGCCGATACTTTAAAGGTAAGAGGATAATTATCGGCGCTCGTGCCAGAAGAATACAATGATAATGGTTAAAGCCGTGAAGATTGTATTATGATTTGAAAGATTGACATTCCTTCTGATGACTGTGTAATACCCAACTGTAATAGTAGTTTGGTAAAGGTTTAATTCATATAATCGCCATGAGCGGGCTATCTATCTCAGAAGATACTATCTTGAGATAAGCCAGGACCATGTTTCAAAAAGGACTAGACGAACCCTTGAGTTAAGTCTTCTATTTAAGGCATACGATTAATAATGGTATTAACCTGCTATCGTTGCTTTGACTGAAACTCTTCTGCAATTTTATCTACTTCATGTCATGAAAGTACGTCAGAGTTTTGAGTGTTCTTCATGAATTATGATTGGTGATTATGTTAACTCCTTAGAAGTATTCTATACGACATGTATGGACTCCGTATGGTTAGATATTAAGATTTCATGGAAAGTGAATGACGACAGTAGGTCAGTGGGGGACCATAGTAATACAACAATGATTCTGCGAGTAATGAGCTGATTACAACCGTGAGAGTTGTATTGGAATGGATGTTGAGATTGAGTACCACTAATCGGGTCGTGGTAGTGTATAAGTTATCATTAATAGACTAATTAACTCGATTATTTACCTATTGAATACTTATTCTTTCTTATCAATAGAGAGTCGTATTACTATACGAGGAAGGTTGCGGTGCAAGCATATAATTCTACTAACGATGATGTCTATAATGAGATCCCAGATTCGATTTTCGATGTCGAGGGAGTTTCAAAGGTGATTGTGTATAAGCTCGAGGAAGAGCATGGGTCCATAGAATGATGGACGGAATAGCAAAAATATTTAGGCATGTGAAATACGATGCTATAATACTTGATGTTCATATAAATACATATATGTTTTGTTCTCCTATGACAAACCTCTATAGTTCAGAGGTAGATTCCAAGCCAGATATTTTATGGCAATAAATTTTTTTTTTACGAATATACAATTCTCTTCAGTTCGTTCTTTTCTCTTCTTTTCATTTCATGTAAGCTGAGAAGAACAACCCTTCCAGAAGGGGAGGTATTGCCGAATGACTATCTATCTATGTGATAGAAGCCTAGTAGGATACCATCTATTGTTTAATTGCTTGTCAAGTACTAAAGGCTGGCCACCTTCTGTACTAACTATGTGATATAACACGTGTTCATGATCATAGTGATCTCTCAACAAATTCCTTTGCTTCTATATGATTGATCAAACTTTGGGAAATAGAAACAGCTGAAAAAGGAGTAGTAAAGTTGTGGTGGTATTCGGAATGGAAACACATTCGTGATACTAAGGTTGACGTGGTTATTAAAAGGTTATAGAACGCTAACGAGCAAAAGTATAACAAGTATAATATTAGGAACGGAAGGTAGTAGCGATTACGAACTGGAAAAGAATGGGTATTGAGAAGCAAAAGCTCTAATGCTAAAAGCTATAATGAGAGTCTGTGCAATAGACTTGAAAGAAATTGGAATGATCACTTAACACGGATTGAGTTTTCTTACGACAATAGATCATATGTCATTATCGAGATGTCGCCTTATGAGATCCTTGAGGGAAGACAATGTCGATCTCCCTTATGTTAGGATGAAGTTGTAGAGCGCAAGATGCTCGGACTCGCAGTAGTCCAAAGGACCAAGGATATAATAGATCTAATCAGAGGACGGCTGGGAGTAGCTCAAGATGGACATAAGAAGTATGCTGATTTGACAAATGAAAGGACAAAGAGTATGAAGGAGGGAACCTTGTATTGTTAAAAGTATTCCCTTAAAAAGGAATTGATGAGGGTTGGAAAGAAAGGAAAGTTTAAGTCCATGAATTGTTGGACCATTGGATATATTAAGACGTATTGGGAAGATAGCATATGAGCTAGCCCTACCCCCGAACATGTAGCAAGTCATAACGTGTTTCATGTATCAATATTAAGGAAGTGTAATTCGGATGCCAGATAAATAGGGGCATATGAGCGCCTAGACATGCAACCAGACGTAACCTATATGGAGCAACCAGGAAGGGTTATAGAGTGAAAAGGAACAAGTGCTTAGGAGAAGGGTTATCAAACTAGGCAGAGTTTAGTGGTAGGACCACAATGTGGGAAAATTTACTCGAGAGTTAGAAAGTGCAATGCTAAGAGAGTATCCCTATTCATTTTTCTATCTGATTCCGGGACGAAATCCTTTTAAGGAGGGGAGACAGTAATAACCCCAATTTTGGAAATACAGTAATAACCCCAATTTTGGAAATTTTTGAAACCCTTGTGAATAGTGATTTTGCAGATTATGCTGAATAAGAAAACTTTTCATGCCACACTATGTAGGGGTTCTGTTATTGATATTCTGAGATTTTATTAGTACTCTATATGGTATATAAGTGTATGTAAAGATCGTCAGAATCCAATTCCGAACACTTTGATTTTTCCCGAAAATCCACCAGATACCGAAAGAATTGAGTATAAGGTAACATGATTAAAAGGATTTAAATTCAAGGATTATGAGAGAGGATCATAAAAGAAATATAATGCATTGAGAAAGGTTAAGGGAACCGAAGTAATAAGATCCCGGGTATGATCCCTCAAACGATAAACGAAAACGAAAGTTAAGCGAACCGTATAACAGATCAGCGGTCATTAGCCAAATAATTAAAAGCTAATCAAAGAGATTAGTGGGGATGATGTCATCAAACCAATGAGAAGAGGACAAAGGAGGGAGGGTGACATCACATGGTGATATAAGTATGACCAAGCAAGTGTGTTGTTGGATGATTGTGAGCCACACAATATTTACCATGGTAACAACCTAATTAACAAGCAAAACAAACATAAAAATCAAAAGCAACCAAAACAAAAACATTTTCTTCTTCCCCCACTCTTTGCTCTCGGATTTTCCATGAAAAGCAAAGGAGAAAATTTCAAAAATCAAGCTACACACCTTCATAATTCAAGAGGTTTGTTTCTTTAGCTTCCATAATTCATAACTAAGATGAGCCATAAGTTTAAGCTCAAGATTCCATGTTTAACATAGCTAATCAATTCATCAAAGTTCTTGGTGAATAGTGTTTTCAAGAAACTAACTTTGTGGTTTCTTATGTTTTCTTCAAGATCCAAGCTTAGTAAAGATAGTTAGTGGTTATTTAAGGCTTCCTAAGTGATTCTCCACTCTCCAAGGAAGGTATAACCCCTCCAAACCCTAACTTTACTTTGAGTATTAGGTTTGGTTTTGTTTGTTATAGTTCATGAGAGCATGATTCTTGTATGTTTAGAGTTTGGATGGAATTATAATGATTTTGGGTTATAAATCTTGGTTGTTGGTTGATGAACCTTAAGTATAATTAGTAGCTCTTGTTTGAGATTGAATAAGTTGGAAAAATCATGAGGTTATGGACTGAGTTAGTAAGGTTTGGATGAAGTTTGGTGGTATTGGTGGTTATGGGTTGATTTGTGGTTGATTGTGGTTGATTGGAGTAGTTTAAAATTTGGTAATCGCGTAAACATAGCCGTCGTAATGTCCGATTTACTTTAGACTGTTTTTGCTCTTAACATTAGGACCCGTGAACTCACTTCTAGGTTTTGACCATTTTCATGATTAGATATTTCATGTTACAAGCTTCGTTTTGATATGTGGTTCGTTTGATTCCGATGTACGGTTTAGGAGAAACGACCGTTTTAAGTAACGGCGTTTCGCGAACGAACCATTACCCCTCGCCTTACTTTGAAACATAGGTTAAAGATATTAAAGGACTAATTGGAGTATGAAACATTTATGTAAAGTGTATTAGGCAGTTGGTAAGGCACTCGCGAAAGAATCTCCTTAAAACCCTTAATGGTTAATTTATTAAAAATGGTGGAGCCGAGGGTACTCGAGCGACTTAAGTGAATCGTTAAGCGCAAAAGCGAACGTTAGGGTCTAATTGGTTAAAGTATAGATTCATAAGCGACTTTGGTTTAATTCCAACTTATATGTTGTTTATAGGTTACCAGACTCATCCCAAGCCATTTGTAACCCCCAGTCGCTCAGGTAAGTTTTCTACCCGTATAACTGTTATTGTGATGTATATGTGTATATGCATGATCTTGTGATAAATGCATATTTGTTATTAGCAAATTCTTGCGATATATTGGAGCATGTGATATGGTATATATGCATGCCTGTTTCGTATTCTTGATTTATATATCTGTTGGTTCAAATGCTTATTAGTTGCATAATACCTATGCTAGAGATAAGCAGTAGTTGCGTATACCCTGAGTATAGGGGACCCAAAGGTGAACCCTTTTCTAAAACCGGTTGTAGATGTTCCCGAGTATATGATATATATATATTTTTATATATATATTGATATGTTTTTTTTAAAACTATTAATCGAATAAGGTTTATTCGATAACTTTATATTATTTAATGAATATTACTTGAATATTCATTCGAGGACTTATGACTCACTTTATATTATTTAATGAATATTACTTTGAATATTCATTCAAGGACTTATGACTCTGTTTATTCTATTTAATGAATATTATTTTGAATATTCATTCGAAGGCTTATGACTCTGTTTATTTTATTAATGAATATTATTTTGAATATTCATTCGAGGACTTATGACTCCGATTATTTATTAATTAATATTCTTTATTTTATTAAAGAATAATGTGTCGATAATCAAACTCACTTTTGATTACTCATATAAAGATATTACTTTCATATAAGTATATCTTTGGTTATTTAATATTCATTTCAAGTATAAGTTTAACAACTTCTACTTCAATTATTTTTATAAAGATTATTCTTTATGGGAATATTATTTAAATAATAATATTCAGATATTTTCTAATATATCGGGACTGATTTATTTTATTAAATCAGCATTACTCCAAACATTCTTAAAAAGGTTTTCGAGTCTTCAAAATGATTTTAAAAGTTAAAGCGGATCCCAAAACTCATTTGTATAGTTAAGATCTTCCTTTCGAAGGGGATTTAAATACTCGCTCAAAACTTGAGGGATCCGGCTCGGTGGTGTATTTTACATTCGCAACGAGGTTGCTGTTTTGATAAATAAATTAATTACTTACCCAACGTTCGGGAAGTAAGTCCATCTATTGAGTCGGCATAAGCAACATGGGCTCAGTGGGCGTCCATGAAAGTGTAAGTGGCTCAGTGGGAGTCCATCAAATGCGTAAGTGGCTGAGTGGCAGTCCAGCATAAGGTCCCATTGCGGCCAGGGTGATGACCAGTGGGGAATTCGTCCATCTACTAGTAGAAAAGGTTACTTATTGGTATCTTTGCCTGATCAGCAAGATATCAGGTTTATGCCAAGGTTTTCTCCTTTCCAAATTCATTGGATATTGCAACTCTGTTTATTATTTTTATAACAGAGGTTTTAAAGGAGTGTATGTATATATATATATATAGGTGTGTATATATATATCGGGACTTAATACAGTATCTCGTAACTTCATTATTTATAATGATATTTCAAGGATTGAATCTATTCAAGTCTTATCTTGTAGTCTCATCTATGTGATGAACTTTTGAAACTGATTATACCTTGAACGGTGGTAGTTCAAGTAGTATTCGGATATAAGTATATTGGAGTATCTTGTAACTTCATCTTTTAAACTTATATCTAGTAAATGATTATCTTGTGCATGTCCAAGATTTTCGGAAAAACGTTGAGACAAGGTTAGATATATGAGATCACCTTGCAACGATATTTTATACAGTTATAAACGGGAACTCTGTATATATTATACATGTCAGAGGATTTCAAAGATTGTGAAAAGTATATATGTATATATATACTGAATATTTTGCGACTTGGTCGCGTTAAGATATCAGCTTGGTTCATTTCTTCTTGACCAAGACTTTCATGTGTACTATGAGAAAGCTCATATATTGTTAGTTATTATACATATTATTTTGGTGGGCTTGTTGCTCACCCTTGCTTTCTTCTTTCATCACACAACATCAGATAGACAAGATTAACTGGACCAAGCTCCCAATTCGCGAGCGGATAGGAAACGTTCCGCAGTTTCCTATAGGCGTTGATGTCGCTGTAGCTGAGGTAGGAACTACCAATAGGCTAGGCTTTCAACTTTTGATGTACCAGACTTATGTATCTTTATCAATTGTAATAATGGCAAGGAATATGTAAATTTATTCAGAAACCTTTTTGAGGTGTAATGACTTATAATTGTGGAATAAAATGACTTGTGTTATTTTTGGTATTCATCTCTGAGACTATAACTTGTGGTGTGTGTGTGTATATTGTGGGGTCACAGTACGCAGTAGTTGGTTGACTGTTAAGATTAAGTATTGATAAGGGAAATGGAACTCGTGACAACCCGAATCCCCGACCCCGGATTTGGGGGTGTTACAGAAATGGTATCAGAGCTAAGCGTTATAAACCTCAGAGATGAAGTGATGTTAAAATAATAAGTTCACTAAGATAAATAAGAACTCTTGCCAAGTTCATAGTCGGACTACCTAATGTAGTACTGACAGGTAAAACCCTTAGGGGAACCCTTATAAATATCGTGATAGAGGCGTAGTTCGTTATCATATATGGTAGCGGGACTCCGAACCCTGAGGTTGAGGAGCAACAACGCGATGATATTTTATTAGGTATTGGAGATCAGATTGTGGATCCGATAGAGCGTCCTAACACGAGACCGGATGATGTTCATATTGAGGATGTAGCGGTTGAGGATGTTATCCTAGAAGGGATTATTGCTGAGAAGGATGTCGTGAAGGATCCTGACAAGAATGAATAAAGGACCACTGAGGAATTGATGACCATGATTAGGGCGACTACCAGAGGTAGGATTGGTCGGTCACTACCGGAGGTTCGTTTAAGTTTGTAAAGATAGTAGCCCCTTTAACGCGGCTTACTCGTAAGACTGAGAAGTTCGAATGGACAGAGAAATGCGAGAACAGCTCTTAAGAACTGAAGCAAAGGTTGGTGACGACCCCTATGTTGGCGTTGCCGGATGGAAAAGGAGATTTATTACTGGCCCTCGGGGTTGTGGGTTGCGAGCTCTGTCATTACCCCTTCGATCGTCATCTCTTCGATCATTGTCTCTTTTTTTGCCTCAAGCCTCTTCACCCTTGGTGAGATGTCCAAATTTTCCTCTTTAAATCTAATACTCAATTTCATCCTTGAGTTGCCTACAATCATCAGTATCATGACCAACATCTTTCAGGTATATCCAGTATCGACTCTTGTTTCTTTTCACAGGGTCTCCTTTTAGTGGCTGGCTTCGGCCATTTGAACTCGTTGTCCTTCTCAATTTCCATAAGGATTTGGCTCCTCGGAGTTTGTAACCTTGCATATTCGGTGAACCTTGGTTGCTGAATCTTCTTAGAAGAGGAGTCAGAGCCTTTTCCAGTTTGAGGATACTTGTCCTTGGCATCGTACTCCCGATCCGTCTTTCGCTTCATATTTCCTACAGACTCATTATTCACCAATGTCTTCTTCATACTTTCCTTCACCTTGATATACTTTTCGGCCCTATCATGGAGTTCCAACATACTTTCAGGAGGGAATTTGGCCAGGGACATCTTAAAGAACTCATCTCTAGTCCCTTATTACAGGGATATCATAGCTACCTTTTCGTCAAGATCAGAGACCTTCAAAGCCTCCTTTGTGAATTGGTTTAGGTAATCTCTAAGGAACTCCTTCGTTCCTTGGACTATGCCAATGATAGAAGCCGAGCTCTTTTCGTGTACTCTGCCACTTATAAAGTGCTTGATAAAATCTTGGCTCAAGTCTTTGAAAGATCCGATCGAGTTTGGGGGAAGAAGGCTGTACCATCTTTGAGCCATACCCGATAGGGTTTGAGGAAAGGCCCAACACTTGATAGCATCATTCAAGGGCTCTAGCAACAGGGCATTGGAGAACGTCTTAACATGATTATCAGGGTTGCCAGTACCATTGCATGCTTTGATGGTGGGCATCTTGAACTTCCTTGAGATGCAGGCATTCATTATCTCGTCAGTGAATGGTGGGTTCAGATCATCAAGATCTCCTAGGGGCATCAAATAACATGGATCTGCCCTTGGGGAAGCATCCCTTCTTGGTATTGGACCATCCAGGTATATGATTGGAGGAAAATCTCTCTACCTCACAGCAAATGGAGGTCTTGGGGTCAGGTGCGCCTCCAGGTCGCGCTTTAGCCTTTGGATCTAAGCTTCATGAGCGTTGATCCTTACATCTTGGGGAATCATCCATTGAGTGCTTCTAGGCCGCGTGTTGGTACTCGGCATCGGCTCCTTACCAGCACGCCTTCTTCTTGGAATGACCTCGCCGTCCAATGATTTAGAGTCTCTATCAGAGTAGGGTCCAAAAAATTCTCGGTCTTCAGGGATGGGAGCCAAGCCACGAATGTACTGGGGCGTCCGCACTTGTCCTTCGTTCCAATTAAAGTGTCCACTTCCTCTAACCTTGGGGTATAGAGGCATCCTATAAGGGGGGTTAGTGGTCACGATATTGGAGTACTCATACCTAATGGTTTGAGGGTTCATAGGTGCATGTGGCTGCTGAAACTGGGGATTCGTCCCTTGAGGAGCCTGGGGATTCATCGGGGTTCCTCCTTAGATGGAGGCATAGGTTGAGTGCGGTGGTATGTTTACCACAGATACGATTGTTCGTGATGGGAAAGGATTGTCTGTTCCACTATTATTTCTGCTTCGTCTGTTCACCATGGTTGTTGTTGTTTTCCCACAGACGCCACCAAATATTGTGAAACAAAAACTAGGGTGCATTAGTAATTGATGCTAGGGTTTGTGAGTTTCGAGCTTTAATGGCGGTTCTCATGGTAGGGACTATCGGTCCTTGCAAGATTCCTACGTATCTCTGTATAGTAGAGAATCAAGCCAAAAATATAGTTTTAGGTTGAGGGGTAGAGCCCTTTATATAGAGGTGAGTCTAGGGTTAGACTTGTGTTGGGAAACTTGGTAGACAAGTCTCCTAATTAGATGTTAATTAGGAGTCCTGTAAGGGAAGGAATTCCAGATCCTTCCTTGTAGGACTTTGAGTCCGTTTTGGACACATGTATCTGCTCTTCCAGCCGTATTGGGCCTAGTCCATGAATAAGTTATGGTCGTGGACCTTGACGACCTCTGCTGGTGGGCCTTGACTACTTGGGCCGTCTTGAGTCTACTATGAGCTTAAACCAGACAGGTTTGTATTGGGCTTAGGACAAGAAGTCCAATTGTAATTAATGCGATATTTAATGTGTCTTTAGGATCACTACACCATAAATGAACTATTATAATGCCTATATGGTACACCAAAAGCGTTACGATAGGTCTATTGTAACACCAGGGGGAATTACGTATACGAGTATTATAATAGACATACTAATGTAACACTTCACTGATCTATTGTAATAGAGAGGAAAACGTTACAATAGGCACCTACTATAACACTAACAGTCCCAAATGTAATACAAAATGACTGATACAATAGCTTGATCAAGATTACATAAGTGGGACCCACAAGGGGGTCCACGTGAACCCCCTACGGGTCCCACATTACCTATTGTAATAATAAATTTTATCTATTATAACATCAATTTTTTTAGTTAGGCAACACTGGAATATGTGTATTGTAACGGTCTATTTATCTATTGTAACACTAGTAACATATGTAATGTAACATTATATGTTAACAAATGTTACACTAGAACAAGCAAATGTAATAGTTATTCTAAACATTTTTGAAATATAAGGGTTTTTTTAGAACAATCCATAATCAATAAAAACATCAAATCTGCATACATAAGAGTCTCAGCTCTGCAAACCAAACAACTACATAACAGTACATTCTCCAAACCATCTCCAACTCCAACGATGACCAAAGTACTACAAATAGTCTCATCCCAACGCCAAACCACAACGACAAAACTACTACATAATTATTACTATACACCAAGGTAGGAGTCTCATCTCTCCAACACCAAGAAGTACGACATAAATACTACACAGTCAAGTTTATAAATACCAAGGCAGGAGAGAACAAAAGTAACCAAGTACATGATAAACATGAAACTTGATAACATATTTAACAAGTGGGCTTATTTAAGAACTAGCGCCTGCTTGAGTGGTGGGAGTGATTGGAGTGGCATTGTCATCTTGATCGCTTGAGATGGTAGCGCAAAAGTCTCAATATCACACTTCATACCAGGATTCGCCTCTGCTAGTTTTTTTAGCATCCAAACCATGTTCTCCTGGACTGTTTTGTTTATCTTGGCTTCTATTTCACTCTCCATATTTTGAGATATCTTTGCGGTCAACTCATCAATGGTAGGTTCGGGAATAGATGTATTGTTTTCTGAGGCAAGTACTATACCTTGCCTTCCCACCAACCAATCGCGTCCATGTTTTCCACTAGGAAGCATCGCGTCGGCATCATTTCCTTCTTTCAACATCTCTTCAATGGAATCCTATAAGAAAATTTTGCATAAATTTTTTAAAGGACAAACTAAGTTTTTTTATTTACAACTAAATATAACTATAATTCTTCAGTGGACTATAAGAGAAATTTACTTAAATTTGTTACAGGTAAAACAAACTCGGGTTCATTATCTACAACTAAATATACTTACAATTCTTTTCTAAATTGCATCCATGTTTATCTTATACTTGCGCCCTTTTTTGTGCTTGCGACTTTTGAAATAGATTTTAGCTTGTGATGGGGAGGCCTGATTTGGGTCTTTGTTTTTCTGGCATGTACCAAAAATTAAATGACAAATAAGGAATACATTATCATAAATGTGAAAGAAAAAATAAAATAATAATGATATATGGGCCAAGAAAATATCAATCTGATTAATAATAATTAGAGCTACTAATTTAAATAATAATGTGATTAATTATTAGTCTGATTAAAAATCTAACGAATAATGAGACTATATTGGTTTTGTAATTATACCTAAATCGAATGATATCACTTTTACAATTAAAATAATGTCATACCACGTTCTCTTTAACTTCAGCAAGAATTTTACGACCAAGTGTGTGGGGGTCAGTATAGAAATTACGATGGGCTGCATTTTCCCTTACAAGTACCTGTTACAAATAAAAAAATAAATCTCAAATCTCAACTCATATTGGTATTGGATGCCAAACAGATAAAGCTAAACATATTGACCTGAACTTCTTCGTCTACCCAATACTTCAACAAAACCTTAAAATCTTCAAGTGGAATTTCATGCGGCCTGTTTTGAATCCTTTTCTCGTCACTATCATATTTTATATAATGTGCCTTTTTGACACGTGACTTGTGCATTCTCCAAAGAGTATTAAGTGTCTTGTTTAAATACTTTTCCCCGTGTGCAGGAATATCATACATATCCTATAATATGCCAAACATAAACTTTGCATTATCTCAATGCACATGTAGTAATAAGACTGAAATTTCAGGCTAATTGGTAAAACTGAGAATACCATAGTATATATTGCACCATATTCTTCTTCGATTCTTGTGGAACAACATACCAGTTTACATGAGTAAGCGACACATGATCCTTGACTAGCATCCCCAAAAAAATTACTCAACTCAGATATAATCTTCCTTTCTCCAATTGGCTGACCCCGTTTACTGAATTTAATGACTGGCTTCTCATTAGCACTCCTACCATGAACCTTCAACATTTTTGTCCGTCTTCGATGTTTTTTAGGACCTAGCCACATATGAACAATATAATAGAACATTGCGGGTCCTAGTAGCTATATTATTGTTAATAATCTTTAAAGAACATACTCAGGTGTCATGTTTATTACCTTTTTCAACAAATTCCTGGGCATTCTGTAAACTCGACTAACCAACATCCATTATCATTGGATCAGCTTCAAGATTCTGCATCCGACGTTCCCGCAGCGCTATATAAGCGACAGTTGATCCACTTTTAAAATTGCCACACTGTTTCAACAATTTAGTACAGTTGGATTGATAAGTTTTCGAGCAGATGAACTTTTTGCCTTTGTGTTCGTAGTCGTTGCTGTAGTGGCTCGGGAACGAGTTTTGGGACCAGGTGGCAGTGTCTTTTTTTCCTTCATGGAATTAATTCTCTCTATATATATATATATGCAACAAATTGAATGAAGTAAAAATTTAAGCATAATTAGTATAAATCAAAACAATGAGTAAACGGATATTAAATAGAATGAAGTAAAAATTTAAGCGCACTGAAGTGAAAAATTAGACATTAAGTGGATTATAATCAAAATACTCCCCTTCTTTATTATTAAGAACAATTATGAAAAAACAAATTATATATAAGTACTTACGTTAACACTCGCCACCTAGATGTGTTATTTCAAATAAATTGGTAAAATTTAATTAAGTGAATTAAGTATATATTAAGTAGATTATGACCAAGACCGAAACTAGAAAACTAAATGAAGTACTAAATTCTTAATATTCAAAGAATTGACTTAATTAAGTCAATTAAGTGCATTTTACCGGAAATTTCAGTCTCACACTTAAATTAGTTAGGGCATATGCGTATACCTTTGGCGAATCATCACTATCACTTTTCCTCTCATTTTCCAAGACATATTCATCAGAAACCTCATTGTCTTTCTCCTTCCCCTTGAATTTATGCACTGTAGGTGGTGTTGGATTAGTCCCATATTTACCTAACCCAAGTTCATCAAACTTTGCCCTGTTTTCTTGCACACGTTTCATTTTAAGTAGATAATACTTATTCATGCCTTGCAACGGCTGTTCCGGTAATTGCAACACATTGTAACAGTTCCAATACACAATTAACTATCCATATTTTTTATTTATACATTACACCAAACTTACATTCATGCTAGTTTAACTACATAGGGGCATACAAAAATTAATTATAAAATTAGTAAATATGACTACCTGAACAACAATGTCATTCTTCCCTTTACTTTTGCCATTTATCTTGTCTCCCTGTAAATTCAACTTCCTTCTCGCTGTTACTTTTGGATTAACAGTTCCTTCTTCAAGTTCTGGAGTCTACGCAACTGGCATATTACACTTTCGTGGTGATAAAATCCTCCTCGGCAGCTCAGGTGACTTCTGCTTGTTCTTCTTTCTTTGTTGTTCCTGTTGGAGCTGGTGTGAAGTCACAAATTACGCTTCACTTGTTCCTTGGTTGACCCTGTGAAAGAATATTGAACAGTCATAGTAAACATATGACGCTAGTGAAGATTTATTTAAGTGTGTGTCGATATACATGCGGGATTGGTATAATTACCTTGAATTAGGTTCTTCCTCGGTCGTATAATTATCCATGGCTGCATCTGAACTGAAGGCTCCACTTCTTTGTCAATAATAGTATCAACATACTAATGAAGTTCATGATCCTTCTTAATTTCATTTACAAGATCCATAAATTCTTTATCGTGTGTCAGAAATTTCCAACCATCAGCAGCTTTGGTGTACACCCCTCAATTTTTTGTCAACTTCATGTAATCCTTGACATATTCAATAAGCACGCTATATGAGAATTCTGAAGTATCCAGTCTATTAGAAATAAAGCTTTGTCCACCGTGATAAGTAGTCTTCTTAAAAATTCTGTCATAGGGCAGATTTAAAGTCACACGTTTTTCTTCCATCCTACAGAAAATGGAAATAAGATTAATAAACAATTGCAATATTGATAAACAGCTACCAGCACATTTTAACAGATGCAATATTAACAAAAAAATAGAAATACATGAAAATGATATAATAATTAGCACTCATATGCAATATTCATGTAAACAGTTGCGAGCATGTTTAGAAAAATGCAGTATTTATACATGAACACTTTAAATATTGATGCAACATTAAAAAACAGAAATAAAAGAAAATGATATAAAAAATAGAGATACAAGAAAATAAAAACAGATGGATTATGTCTTGAACTGAAATAGATATTAAACATCTTGATTTTCCACTTCAGTTTGCGGAATAGGAATTTATTTTTAGAGACATCATCCCTAAGCCAATTAAATTCACCATCTTGATTAATAATATCATGATTATTAAGATGGTTGTGGTCATTCTGATCTTTAGTTTGAATTTGGTCATCGGCGACGTCACACCAGTCCCTTGGTAACTTTTTAATAACATAGTGCACCATATTTTCAGTGGGATCTTCGACATAAAAAATTTGTTGCACTTGTGAAGCCATCACGTAGGGATCTGATTTGCAGCACAACTTTTTAAAATTCACATTGGTGAAACCAAATGAATTCTTCTCTTCTTGGTACCAACAACACTTGAAAAGAACTACTGGAAATGCTCCCCAATAGTCAACTTTAATAATTTCTATAACTGATCCATAGTAATTGACGTCCCCGACGATTGGGTTTTCATCTTTCGCACTCGCAAAGCTAGTGGTTTAAGCGATCAAAAATACGTCGTTGTTTTGTGTAGTGCATTTCGAATCTTTGTTTTCTGTATGAAATCAAAATCCATTAACCACATAGTCACTAAACCTCCTAGCTGTTCGGTTAGGACCCAGTGCAAGAACACACAGATCAGTTAAAATGTTCACCATTTTTCCACCTCTTTCTTCAACCATTTCCAAACAACTTCGAAGTGTGTTTGTTCTCTTCGGTATTTTTTTGAGTTGGCATCACCATCCACTAAAGTCTGATGGTTCCTATGAAAAATTATGTTGAAACAGTTGAAGAAGAAAGACAAAGTTCAAAATATATAGTTTTCACTAAATGAAGTAGGGTCTTAAAACTTACTCGATCAATGTCTCAATTTCTTGATTGCCATAATTGAAAAGAATGTAGGTATGACACGCTTTCCACTCCAAATCATTTAACTGAATAACTTTTCCGTCTTTATTTCTTCTTGTTCCAATATGATACTCCATATTTGCTATTTTTTCTCAAAAAATTAGTTGATTCACCACCCAAAAACCTTGAGCAGAATGTGACACACTCCTCATCCAAGTAGCCTTCTGCAATTGAACCTTGGTTTGCTCCTATTACGAATGTAATTTTTTAGCTTGCTAAGATAACGCTAAATAGGATACATACATCGCAGGTGCTCCGGTCCGCCGTTCTCAATTCTTTTACAAAGATGAACGGTAAGGTGCACCATGATATCAAAGAAGGCAGGGGAAATAATCTCAAATTCACAAAGGTTGTCAACAATTTCTTCTTGCAGCCTCTTGATATCATCCAAGTGAATGACCTTTGTCCATAGACCCCTAAGAAATACGCTAAATTTGATTAACGGTTTTGCAACATCAGCTTTTAATGATTTCTTCACTGCAAATTGTAACAAGTAGTGGAGTATAAAATACGCGTCGTGGCTCATATACCCCGATACCTGCCTCTCCTCTGTGTGCACACACATACTGATATTGGAATCACAACCGTAAGGAAGTTTCACATTCTTCAATACCTTCCAAAATGGTTCGTTCTTCTTATTTGTCATGTCAAAGATTGCGGTAGAAATTTTAAGCTTTTTCCCATCGGCAGATTTAACCGGATGAAGGGACTTTCGAATCCCCATTTCTTGTAAATCCAAATGGGCAGCTAAGTGATCTTTTGACTTCCCCCCAATATTAAGTTAAGTACCTAATATTTTACTAAAAATGTTTTTTTCGATATGCATAACATCGAGGTTATGTCGGAGTAGATTATGCTTCCAACACGGCAAATCGAAAAAAACTGACTTCTTCTTAAATGGGGTGTTATTTTATCGCTTTCTCTTCTTCTTCTTAATCTTTTCCCCAAAATAGTTTTCAAACCCAACCAACAATTGATCAATATTTGTTCCCGTTAATGGTTGTGAACTTTGCCTCGTTTCAATCTGGCCATTAAATTGTTTTTTGTCAAACTGCCATTTGTGCGAGGGATCAAGAAACCTTCTGTGATGCATATAACATATTTTGTTGCAATATTTCAGATATTCGGAACATGTCTCATAATGACATATCGGACATGCTAGCTTACCCTTTGTGCTCCAACCGGACATTATGGCGTATCCTAGAAAGTCGCTTATGGTCCACAACAACGTTGCCCGTAAATTAAAATTCTGATCAGTCATGACATCATATGTTTGGACACCAAATTCCCATAATTCTTTTAACTCAGAAATTAATGGTTGCATATATACATCGATATTATTTGAAGGAGAATTTGGACCTGATATCAACGTCGAAAGAATTAAATTTTCTTGTTTCATGCTAAGCCAAGGCGGGAGGTTGTAGTTTACTAGTATAATTGGCCATGTACTATGACTAGCTTTTGTACGAAAAGGACATAATCCATCAGCAGCTACGCCTAGTCTTATATTTTGTATTTCTGAAGAAAAATCGGGATAATTTGCATCCATTGTCTTCCAAGCTTCGGCGTCAGCCGAATGCCTCAATTTCCAATCTCTTATTCGTTCCATTCCATGCCATGTCATGAGCTTCGATTATTCTTTGCACATGAACAACCTCTGCAACCTCGGTTTTAAAGGGAAGTATCTCATCACATTTGTTGGAACCTTGCTCATTAAGTTGGTCGGATCATTAATAGCAGCTAAGCCTTTTTTTCTTGTAAAATCCACCTCGAAACCCCACAAGTATCACAAACTTGTTTATCTTCATTTCCAGCCCAGTATAACATGCAACTATTTGGACATGCATGTATTTTATTATAATCAAGACCTAAGTCTTTGATTATATTTTTCGCAGCGTTGAAGGATAATGGCACATTGGCTTCTCGAAAGGCATCTTTTATTAATACTAATAAATCCCCGAAGGCGGACTCGGTAATCCCATGAACACACTTTAGGTGATAAAGTCTAATCATAAAACTAAGTCGAGAAAATTTTGTTCATCCCGGATATAGCGGTTGCTTTCCAATCAAACATTGCTCCTAAATTATCTTCGAAACTGGTCCCCGTTTCATAACCCTTAAAATCCGTAGATTTTTTTACTTTGGCTTGTGAAATCTTACAAATCCACTGGACATGTAACAAAGAAGGCCCTCTATAAATTAGATGATCGTAAATTACATCTTGACGATGCCACATACGATCGTTATAATCTTTGCAGGGGCACTTCATTTCATCACTATTGGAAAAAAGGGGAAATGTCTTTTCCATAAACAATTTCATCCCCTTTTTATACTCTCTGCTAGATCTTGGAAGTCCTATCCAGTTATTCAAATTATTATTAGGTTCCATTTCTAAAACCTAGGCCCTTTCCAAGATTGCACCTATAATGCCGAATTAATTAAATTTATACATCGAACCGATATTCATAGTAAAATATGAATACAAACATAACAAAAAAATTTTATATACAATATTTAACATTGTATTCCTCTTCTTCATGATACATGACCAGGGCATGATATAAGTACTTTAGGAGCAAGACATATTAACATAAATTTAACTGTTGTTCTACATATAACATAAATTTAACTAGGTTCCATTACATGGTAGTGGTTGTCAAACTTGGACTCCAAACAGAAATATATAAACATTATTAAAATACACTTATACTACTATATATCCCTAATCATTTACACTACATTTTCAATTTAATTCAATAAATACTATCATTGGTTAAAATATAAGTTTTAAGGTTAGAATTGTTATTTAATTTTTTGATTTAGTTAGCAATATAATTATTTACACAAAATATATATAATTAAGTATGGCTATTTCCCGTAATAAAAACAGAAAAAAATTATTAGCTAGAGAGAACTGGAAAGAGAAGAGTAGACCGGGACCATCGAATTTAGTCTATCTCAAATCGTGCAATACACATATAAGGGTCATTAGATGACCTGGTCCGGTAGGGGTAAACGATAAACAATAACAATACACTTTGGTAAATCCCATTACCAGGACACCATGTCGTCACCTTAACAATACTAATATACGTAATTACCGAGTCTGGACCTGACTAAACTGTAACAGCTTTAGAGATAGTGCGGAACTAGCCATATACCTGATTTAATATACGTAATAACCTAAGCCATGAATAAACATATTTCCACAACTTATATCTCTCATTATTACTAATCAGTTCACAAAAAGCGTGCAAGAGATAGTGCGGAACTAGGAAAAGGATGTATAAACATAACAACTTTCTCACATCAAAACAAGAAGCACATTTTGTAATTTTCTAATTTACCTCATCGGTAGAAGGAATATCAAACAAAACATAGTTATTTGAACTAACATCGAATCACATTACATTAACATTTTCGACACTTTCATCGAACAATCAAAAAATACCAAAACATACTAAATATCAATTTAACATCAAATAAAAAAATAAATCAAGTAAACATATTAATCGATTATGATAAGAAAAAAATATAACCGATAGAATACACACATGCAAACAACTAAAGACCCAAGTGAATATCAAAACTCAAGTATAAGTACATACCTTACTGAAAGCTTTAACTCCCGACTCTAAATGAGGAAAAGCCCAAATTGGAAAGCCCTAATCGACTGAAATTTAACAACGAAAGAAAAGACATTAGTACGGGCAAGTAAATCTGTTTAAATTGGAGCAAGTATGTTAACAATTACCGGTTAATCAGAGCAAAAACACAAAAGCCCCAATTTCAAGACTTGCAAAAAAATGAAGAAATTAGTACGGGCCTTTAAATTAGAGCAAAATATATGTGGATATTCAAATACCATATCAAAGAGACTCCAATTTCTTCTTCAAGAGACGAGGGGAGAGTTTAGATTCAAGAAATTTTTGTGTAAGAGAGAGAGAGACAGTGACTATTTTTTGTGTTAATATTTTGTCTAAGTCCCGACAATCTTTACATTTGGGGGGACTGCCGCTTTTTTCACCAAAATGTTCAGCAATTTTTAATTTTTACTATTTATTTTTATTTCACTTTTTTTTAATTTTAATAAAAATTATTATTTATTAAATAATGAACCACCAAAGTTACTTTTTTATTTATTTACAATAAGTTTCTTAATTTGTAAGTAATTTGATGTTACATTCCTGATTAATTAATAATTCAGAATATAATTTTAATACTAGTTTTGTAATAATAATTCCACTTTAAAATTTTTAAAAATTAAAAAGTACCTAATATAACACCAGATGTTGGTGTTACATGTTGTGCAACACCAGCATTTCATTTTAACAGTAGATTTATAGCTATTATATTATAACACTGCAAGCGAAGTGTTATAATAGGCCAAAAATTTCTTAGTTAATATAACGCTCCTTGTAACACTTGCATTACAATAACCCACTTATGGCGTAGTGAATGTATTTTCTATCCATATCACCCCCAAACAGACATTAGCTCATAAGGATGGTTCTTGGGTAGACATAGATCACTATTTTGTAAAGGCGTGAGAGAATAGTCCTCCCCATGACTATTATTTCTGGGACCTTTCTGATGCATATCGGCCTTTGGGGAGGGAACAATACGACCAGGTCCGTATGGATGAGCTCTTTTTCAATGCCCCGGGGATGGGGTGTGCTCCTTCTCCTCCTCACCCCAAACTCAAAAAATATACAGATGGGCAGTTAGATGATTTAGTTAAAGCCATTTTCCACTTCGGGGACGGTTTAGAATGGAGGTGGGCCGAGCCTCATGAGAGGGTTTATCATAGACCTGGAGGGTTGGGTTGGTATTTCCCTAGAGCACTTACGCGGTACGAGGCCCAACCTTCGCCAATTTACCAAATATCTTTGCCGGGATGTATACAGGATCCCATTCACTCAACTTTCCCCGAACTCAGTTAAGTGGATTTCTTGGTTCCTTGGTTGTAGTCATGTGAAGGGTTATCTGCCAAATTTCATGCTTTTCCACCATCTCTTCAAAATCAAGAAATCCACCAACTTCTCTCTCTATGAATTCACCTTCGACATGAATGAGTGTGGGTTTCCCGCTGATGCCAAAAAATCCCCGGTCTTCATGTTAAATTCTCTCCGGGGTGGGGACCTAGAGTTTATGCCAGTGTACAAAAATGTAATTAAAACTGACAGGTTTCCTACCCAGTGGCTCGGGGGAGACGTTTTGCAAAAATGTATGACTTCTGTGGGGCCCTAGGTGCGCAATGGACCCGGGACAATTTTTTGTGTAACCAAACATTATATAATGCAGGAAGTAAGTACTTGCGTTGTTTGGAGTTTCACTGTTTGTATATTTTCCTTGTCTTTATTTATGTTTTCCAGAATCTACGTATTTTTTACTTGATTCACCCTTGTGCAGGCATCCCTGTCTTGAACCAGTTCCATCATGAAATGTCTCAACAATTCAAAGACTTGGCTGGTAGATTCAAGAGGATTGGTGAGGCCATCCAGCTTGATTCGGGAAGAATAAGAAGAGGGAGATGGTGGCATTGGTTCCAATCTCCGGGATACGGGTTCTTTCGGTACCATTTTTCATCAATATGTCCCGGAGAAAGAGCCTCATGTGATTGTTGTTGACACTGGGAGTGTAGGATCTAAAGAAGAGGAAGAGGAAGAAGTCGGAGATTTGAATCCTCATAAGAGGAAGGCTAGTGAAGGAGATGTAGGTGGTTCCGGGACCCCTCAGCAGAGGAGGACGGCTGCCCCGGACCCCATGGAGAAGGAAAGTCAGAGGTTGGTGGATACCGAGGACTTGAAGGATATTTTGGCCAAGATGACCCTAGATGATCGTCGTTTAGAGATGTTCGAAAACTATACGTCTCCGTACGACTATGAGGTTTTTACTCGGGGAGATGTTGATACCTTCCTTGGACATCTGGTCCAAGATGTGACAAAGGTTTGCAAATTTGTACTTGAATTTTTATATTCACTTGTTTATGTTGTGCTTCTATTTATTTTGTGTCCTCTGTTTTAGGCTAACTCCCGAATTTCTAGATGTGCCACCATCATTAGCAACTATAAGAAGGTGGTGGATGCCAAGGCATCTATGAAAGATTTGAGCAAGTTTAAGACTGATTTCGCTAACTACCGGGAGGCTAAGGAGAAGAAGTTTCGGGATCATAAGAATGCTCTTGATGAGGAGGTGAAGACCCGTGAGAAGGCTACCCCGATTGTTGGGACCCTTCAAGAGGAAGTTACAAACCTGAAGAGGGAGCTTGCTTCGAGGCCCTGGGAGAAGGATGTGTTCAACACCTTCCGTGGCACTCCAGCTTATTATGAAGAGCTTAATGAGAAGATCTTCCAGAAGGTGAACCTTTGCTAGGACATAGCGTCTGTTTATCTAGATGAAAACCCGGGAGGCGACATAGATGATTCATAGAGCTCTACCTAGCCGACGAATTTCACCTTGAAAATGCTAAGGCATCAGACGAAGGCACCTCCGTGACCCAGAAGCCCCCTCCTCTTGAAGATCCGCGCGAACAGACTCCACCTCCTCCTCCTGAGCATCCTATTGCACATTAAACGGCTTGTGTGCTTTGTAATTTCCTTTAAGTTATTTCTAAGAACTAAACCTTTTGGCTTTATAACTTGAATTCTGGTTTGTTTATTTGGTTCGGGGTTGGTTTAATCCGGACAGTTGTTTAATGTATTTCTTTTTTTCGTATTTGCCTTGTAAATTTATTTTCTTTTTTCATATTGAATCTTTATTTTATTTCCCATGGTTGTACCCCGAGCAGGGGCTAAAGAATTTTAAAAACTGAGAAAATCTCTAAGTACACATGATTTGTGTAATTGTCCCCGGGCAGGGGTTAAGGAACTTTAAGAGTTGAGAAATTTTTTTAAGTAAACATGGGTTGTGTAATTGTCCCCGGGCGGGGGCTAAAGAATTAAAAAAACTGAGAAAATTTTCTAAATACACATAGTTTGTGTAATTGTCCCCGGGAAGGGGTTAAAAATTGTAAAGATTGAGAAAAACTTTTAAATACACCTGGACTGTGTAATTGTCCCCGGGCACGGGTTAAAAATTTAAAAATTGAGAAAATTTTATAAGTACACATGGACTGTGTAATTGTCCCCGGGCAGGGGGTTAAAGAAATAAAAAACTGGGAAAATTTTCTAAATACGCATGAACTGTGTAATTTTCGTCGGGAAGAGGCTAAAATTTTTTAAAAAATGAGGAAAATCGGTCCCCATGCAGGGGGTTATAATTTTTTTTAAGAAATTGAGAAAATTTTCTAAGTACACATGGACTGTGTAATTGTCCTCAGGCAGGGGTCAAAGATTTAGAAATTGAGAAATTTTTTTCAGTACATATGGACTGTGTAATTGTCCCTGGGCAGGGGGTTAAAGAAATTAAAAACTGGGAAAATCTCCAAAAAAACACATGGATTGTGTAATTTTCCCCGGGAAGGGGCTAAAAATTTTGAAAAATTGAGGAAATTTTTTAAGTACACATGGACTGTGTTTATCGGTCCCCAGGCTGGGGTTATAATTTTAAAAAAAAAAATTAAGAAAATTTTCTAAATACACATGGACTGTGTAATTGTCCTGGGGCAGGGGCTAAAGAACTTAAAAATTGAGGAAATTTTTTAGGTACACATGGACTATATATAATAATTGTAAAGTAAACGTGCATTTGGGTGTGCAGATAATAGAGTTAATTTAGAACGAGAATGAATTTATTCTAAATTGTGGGATGCTCAAAATATTTTATTATATTGCAACTAGAAATTTGATATTGATTACAATTTAGGGAGAATAGATGCATATTTGGATTTCTTACTAGTGCAATAAAAATAATGCGCCTTGTGGTTACTGATAGAACTTTCTCAGGAAAGCCCCATTCCAATTGTTCGGGACTTCTGTGTCATTCAGATAACTTAGCTTGTAGGTTCCCGGGCGCAATACATCCTTGACCTTGTAAGATCCCTCCCAGTTGGGTTGTAGTTTTCCCTGATTTGTTGGATCGGAGGCCTCCGTGTCCTGGAGAATGAGATCGCCAACTTTATATTCTCTTATCTTGGCCTTTTCCCCTAATAGAGCTTTGTTTTCTCTTTGTAGCTTTCCATTTTCTATACTTCTCGGTCTCTTACCTTGTTCAGTAGTTCCAAGTTGGTTCTTAGCCCTTCAATATTGAACACTTCATCGAAGTTGATGACCCTGTGAGAGGGAGATCAAGTTTTAACAAGTAGTCTAGCCTCTGAACTGTATGCGAGTTTGAAGGGGGTTCCCCCAATCCTGTTATGGGAGTGGTTCTCTATGACCACAAGACCTTTGGGAGCTCCTCTGGCCAAATCTGTTTGGACTTTTCAATCCTTATCTCCAACCCTCGGAGAATGTTCCTATTTGTCACTTCAACTTGCTTGTTCCCTGCGGGTGCGCTACAGAAGACCTCTTGTGCATGATCTTGAGCTCTTTAAGATATGCTTCGAAGTCTGAGACCACAAACTGAGGTCCGTTGTTCGAGACCAAGACTACAGGGATCCCAAATCTCATCACAACAGAGTCCATGAACTTTACGCAATCCTATTGATTAATTGTTCGCATAGCCTTTGCCTATGCTCATTTTGTCATGTAGTCGATGGCTACCAAAATATAGCGTAGATCTCTTTTTCCCGGGGGAAAGGGCCAACGGTATCCATGCCCCAAACAGCAAAGGGGATTGGAGAGAGAATTGATGCATGTAGGCTCAGGCTCTGCTTGGGTATGTTGCTGAACTTTTAACATTAGTTTTTGATATAAGCAACTACATCAGCGTGGATTATAGTCCAATAGTATACTTGTATAATGACCTTGTTTGCCAAGGCTTTTTCTTCTAAGTGATCTCCACAAATGCCTTCATGCACCTCCCGGAGACAATAATCTGCCTCCTCCGGATCTACACATTTCAGAGTTGGTGCTCAAATGGTCCTCCTATATAGTTGATCATCTTCAATGAAGAAGCAGGCAATTTATGCTTCAAGTACTTGGCATTGTTTTTGTCTTCTGGAAGATTTCCATCCTTCAAATATGCTATGAATGGAGTCATCCGGTTGTCCGGGCTGCTGATGCATAAGATTTCTGCCCTCTCGATGCTTGGAGTCTGAAGCTCTTCGAAGTAAACCGAACTACTTAAATCTGAGGCATTTTGTACTAGCTGGGATAGCTCATTTGCTTTTTAATTTTCTTCTTTGTTGATTTATAAAATGGTGGTATCTAGGATGCTTTCCAAGAAGCTCCTTACCATAGTTTGGTATTGTGCTAGCTTCTCATCCTTAGTAACGTATTCTCTACTTGTCTGTTTGACCACGATCTGGGAGTCACTATGGCTGACTAAACTTCTTATCCCGAGGGATTTTTCATGTCAGAGTCCAGATAGCAGAGCTTCATACTCGGCTTGGTTGTTGGTTACTTTGAAAGTGAAGGTGATTGCTTGTTGTATAGTAAACCCCTTGGGACTGATTAGAATTAGACCAGCTTCGGATCTCTCAACTGTTGAGAAGCCATGTGGCGCCCTCCAAACCCGGGTCAGAAGTTTGGGGTCCACATACACACACATTATTTACAACCTGCTTATAACAATGATAAAGATAATAATAATATGCAGTGACCCTATTTACCAACTACCACGGATCGCAACAGGTTAAAGTATGTACACAAGCCACACACACACACTTATATTACAAACGCCCAAATCCCAACTATTTAAACTTACAACCGAATATTAAACATTATTACAAACTTCATAAATTTAAACTATTCCAAAAGCTGTCAACTAGCTTAATTCGATCAACCTGGACCCCTAGCTCTCGCACTGGATTGGGGATCCTCGCTACCAACAGGTTCCTTCTTAACTGGAAAAGAACATAAACAACATCGCACAAATGAGCTAACTAGCTCAGCAAGTCACATTGACAAGACTGAGAATAATGATCATCAAGTGAAAAGAGTTAAGGTATCATGTGAACAATGAATAATGATTTAGAATTGGATATTATATTTTTATTTTAAAAACCAAGGTTAGGCTGCTGATCAGTCACGCACTAACCCCGTGCAAGGCATACAGCTCTACTCTAATTACTGGATCCAAGGCACACATTGGCCTAACTTGACCACCAATCTGGTCTGACCACGAATCTGGTCCACAATTTTATAAAACAATCCAATTCTAACATAATAACAGAATAACAGAATAAACAAAGCAAGGCAATAAACAAAATCATAAGCAACATTGGATGTTCAATAATAAGATGGTTTCAATCTTCACAAATGAAATATGGCCATCAAATGGTGAAAGAAATGGATAACAAAAGAATAAAAGTTTCAAGGTTATAAGAATTTGGTCTTTCAGAGCGTAAGGTACAATGGTTTGAATATGTAAGCAATCTGATTCAGTGTTTGGTATTTAGTTTGCATGTATTTGTGGAGTAGTATCGTATATCTGTGGTTCATATTCGGGGATTTAACAATCAATGGTTCATAAAGAATAAGGTTTACGGCTCAAAGATCAATAGCTGGAATCAAGGTTTAGGGTTCAGTGCTTCAAAGCACTTGCAATATAGGACTATCAATAATCTATAATATATCTCGAGAAAGTTCAAAACACTTGCCTGGTACTAGCTTGCTATACTTCACCAATTTCCAATCACAATCTCCTACTCCTCAACTATCTGTTTCCCTTTCCTACGCCTTGCCTCTTCTGCTCACATAACATTAGTATCTATCAATACTCAACCCATACGATTCTATTTGGTATACACTTCTATCTACCCTTCGTTTTACCCAAATCCGACTAACGGATTGAAAGTTACGCTAAAATCAAGTAAACAGTGAACCTATAGACCGACAGTCCAACAAACAAGTCATATATAGCACATAGCATGTCAAGCAATCAATGAAATTTTATTTATAAGGAAGTCTCGGGTCATAAACAGTCTTTTGGGTATTTAATATGATTTTTAAAACATTTTTCGGAGTCAAAACGGGTCGTTGGGTAAAGTTTAAAGCAATAAACAGGTTCCGGTTGGCCACATCTGGCTTCAAAATAATTTTCTAATAATTATCGAGCCTTGAAAACAATTTAAAATAATACTTTAAAGCTCGAAACTATTTTTCGGAATTTTTAAATCATTAATAAATAATTAAATCTAATTAAATAATTAATTAAAATCAATTTAAAATTAATTAAAATCAATTAATAATTAATTAAATCAATTAATCAAATAATTTTCGAATTAATTGACCAATTAACAAATTAATTATTAACTAAAATTAATTAACTAATTAATTCAGATTTATTTTTGAATTAAAAATAATTTTTGGAGTTATAATAATAATTTTTGAAATTTTCAGTAAATAAAATGAATTTTTATAATTAAAATAAATAAGAAATATAATTTTTAAATCATTTATAAACAGGAATCCTATTTTTGCAAATGTAGGAAACTGCAGGGACCAAACTTCATCTTCTTCAATAATTCACGGACTAAATTGCAATTTTGCAGTTCAGTCGCCGGAAAATTACGTGGATTGCCGGAGAATACGTTCCCGGCATCCTCATACCACCATCTCCTCCAGATATGATCTACAGCTCACAAGTAACACAACCCAACAATCAATTCATCCTAATAACCCCAGACCTGGCCGGATAATGGCCAAGAAACTCACCGGTTTCCGGTGACTCAATGAAAACTTTAAATGACAACTCCCTTCAAGCCAGGGATCGTCTGTTAACGAGCTATACCCCAATCTATTGCAAATTTCAAGAGGAACAAAACCCACCCATCTAGAACATCTAATAACCCCTGGAATAAAAAGCCCTAAATTTCAATTAAGAACATTCATACGGGTTATAAACCCAAATTTCAAAATTCGAAAATTAAACTCAATTTTGAACATGTTATTGAACTCCAAATCAGTCATATGACATATCAAAATCATCAGGAAAACAAGCTCTACAACATGCAATCATCAAATCATTCAAATAATCATCCGAACAAAAATTCTTATTTTTAATCAAAATAATTCGAAAATAAATAAAAATATATTAAATCAACCTTTGATTCTGCAGTAAAACGAGTTCTGGAATCTGATAGTACTCCTCAAACACTTCGATTTGGTTACTCGAGCTTTCCAAACAAAGATCAATAACACCTTCAAAAGCTGGTTTGATTTTCAGAAGATTTTATGAATATATGAATTTTCTCTGTAAATTCTATAATTACTGTTTGCAAATGATTTTCGGTACGAAATAAAATATGGTAAAGGCTATTTATAATTACGGAAAATTAGTACCCCTTTGGATCATTCCGGATATAAAATAGTACGTTTATTTATAAAAACAGATCCAAACGGTACCGGTTTTCGGGATAATTATCCAAATCAGTACAATTTATATTGCGGTCTTGGTCTCAGCGCCTGGTTATACGTATTACGAGGTGATAATTATAATAGTTTAATAAAAAGATCTCGTTTATCGAAAATGCGAGTTTTATTGATTTACCGAAACGAATATTGTATCGAAAATATTGCACCGGGACCGGCACAGGACAAACCATACACCAAATTGAAAAAGTTAAAATATGGAAAATGCTAGGAATATTGCAATTAGGTTAGGAAGGAGTTTTCAGAATAGTTTCGGGTTATTAAAATGTAAAAACGGGTGACGTCGGCTGGTTCCCGATTAAATTAAATAGTTTATAAATACTCTGAAAAAGAATTTATAAAATCCATAAATTTCCTATATACTCATAAATCAACATAAAAATAAATAGGAGGATATGACAATTATCTATATTTTATTTTGGACATATAAAAATTAAAATACTCAATTTATATTATTTTTAAACATCCAAACACATATACCACTTAACAAATAATTCACATAATAAATACTGAACATGCATAATATTTATTTATTAGCAAAAATAATTACACGATATATCCCAGATATTACATCCTTCCCCCCCCCCCCTTAAAAAGATTTCGTCCTCGAAATCTTCTAAGAAAACAAATGAGGGTACTTTTCTCTCATATCACTTTCTAACTCCTAGGTTGACTCTTCAACCTTTGGGTTTCTCCACAGTTCTTTGACTAACTTTACCGCTTTATTTCTTAACACTTTCTCTCTTTCTTCTAGAATCTCTATCGGATTCTCTACATACGACAAATCTGTTTGAAGCTCTATTGGCTCGTATTTGATTACATTCCTGGAGTCTGGATTATACTTCTTAAGTATCGATACGTGAAAAACATTGTGAATGTGCTTCATGTGCGGAGGTAACGCCAACTCGTAAGCTACTTTGCCAACACGCTTTAGAATCTCAAAAGGTCCAACATATCTAGGGCTCAGTTTTCCTTTCTTCCCGAATCTTGTCAATCCTTTCCACGGTGATACTTTCAGTAATACCAGATTTCCTTCTCGAATTCCATATCTTTCCTTGATTGATCTGCATACTTCCTTTGACGGTCTTGTGCTGCTATCAATCTCTTCTGGATAACTTCAACAACTTCCTTCGTCTGTTGCACTAATTCAGGTCCAAGTATTTTGCGTTCTCCTACTTCGTCCCAATATACAGGAGATCGACATTTGCGTCCATAAAGAGCTTCGTAGGGTGGCATCTCAATACTGGCATGAGAACTGTTGTTGTAAGCAAATTCTACCAAGGGTAAATGCTCGTCCCAACTTCCTTTGAAATCAATAGCACAAACACGTAACATGTCTTCGATTGTCTGGATTTTTCTTTCACTCTGGCCGTCCATCTATGGATGGTAAGCCGTACTCATATTCAGTCTCGTTCCCAAACATTCTTGAAAACTTTTCCAAAACCTCGAATTAAATCTCGGATCTCGATCGGATACGATAGACACAGGAACTCCATGACGAACTACGATTTCTTTCAGGTACATATGGACTAACTTGTCTAGTGAAAATCTTCCATTTATAGGCAGAAAATGAGCTGAGTTGGTAAGTCTGTCCACTATAACCCAAATGGCATCATGATTGGCTTTCGTCCTTGGTAATCCGACTATGAAATCCATGGAAATATGCTCCCACTTCCATTCTGGAATCTCCAATGGCTGCAACAATCCACTTGGTCTCTGATGCACTACTTTAACTCTCTGACATGTATAACATCTGCTAACGCATTCCGCAATCTCCCTCTTCAAATCTGGCCACCAATAATTTTCCTTTAAATCTCTGTACATCTTGGTACTCCCTGGATGGATTGAATACCTTGAATTATGAGCTTCCTGTAAAATTTCATTCTTCAACTCCGTCACTGGTGGAATCCAAATTCTAGAAGAAAACCTAAGAATACCTTGATCGTCCTTTTGCGTGCACAATTCCTCACCTACAAAACGGTTAATGTCCTGATCCATTACCTCCTCTTGACACTTTCTTATCTTCTATAATAACTCCGGCTGGAAAGTCATACTATACACTTTTGCTTCATCAGGCTTGCAAACTCTAATCTCCAATTCCAGTTTCTGAAATTCCTTATATATCTCCTCGGGTACTGATAACACATTCAACTTTTCTTTCTGACTTAACGTGTTCGCCACAACGTTTACTTTACCGGGATTGTGACGCCCTCAATCTCGGGGTTAGGAAATGAGGACCCACACACCTCTAATCTACTAATTAAATAAGCATAAACCCCGATTATCTACTAACAGGATCAAACAGGATAAAGTATGAGATAATATCACAACTACCAATCATAAAATATAACTTATAACCCCAAAATAAAATTAAATAATCCTATTCGATCCCAGCTTGGAACCGACAGATAACCCATTGTATCTTTACAACTCTCTGGCTAAGCCCTCAACACGATAGGGACCACCAGGTACGCTCTTACGAGCAGTGCGCCTAAGCCTGGCCATCTTCTTGCTTAACTGCCATGGTTAGATCTAAACAAAACATATGTGTATAAAACTCAGCAAGTAACTATAAAGCAGTTCTACGATATCAAAATCCATAGTATACTTTACCAATCTCAGGGCATTCTACTTTATCAGATCTAGGTGGCAGATTTCTATCTTTCGGGTTAAGAAAGGGTTATGAAGGAAAAATTTGGGGCTTTCAAGGAACAAGGCTCATAGCAGGGTGAAAGCCGACATTCATCACAAATCATTAAGGGATCAAAACATATCTTTCAAAAAGGAAAGAGACAATATTTTCATTATATGGAATCAATTATATGATCAACAGAATAAAAATCAGGGTTCACGAGTTATAAGCTTCACAATATCACAATCAACTCTTTTCAAAGCAATATAAACCATTTTCATTTTCAAAGAATCAATTACTGAGTAGGAAATTTCAATTCCTTTTAAAATAATCAATATAGAACCCTTGATTAGACCACTATATTTTCATTTCATTATAATACGGGTGATCAGCCCGTACCGACCTCCATCCGGTCTTTAAGGTACCAAATGGCATAATTTCAGCCTTAAACTGGACTATCCCCGCTAGCCTCTTACTATGACTGGACTAGTCCCACTAGCCTCTTACGTCCCAATCCAATCCATCAGGAATTCGTTTAGAAAACCTTGAGTTGGAAAAAGTAGGTTTTCTAAATTCATTTTATCATTACCAAGAATATGAAATCATTCGGACTCTTTCAAATCGAAATTCATTCTTAGATTCAATTTCAAGAAATCAAAGTTAGGGAAATGAATCAAAGATAGGAAGGTGCAATTCTAGGGATCTTGAATCAATGATAACAAGGTACTTAAGTTAGAAGAATCAAAATTGTTTCAAGGATCAATAGGGAATATGGTGATCTAGGATTGTAGCATCATTATAAGGGGTTCGTAAAGGTACTTATAGGGTTTATAACAGTTCATGGTATATCAAATAAGTAGAACAGGAAAAAAAAAGAGTTACCAAAGGGGGTTGGATCAATAAGCTTATCAATAACAGTTTTACAAGATCAAAGACAGGGTATCTCAAATCAAAAACAGGGGTTCATTATTTTAATAGTTCAATACTCTACATGGCATGGACAATATCCTCTCTATAACCATTTACACAAGTAATTAGAGTTACTTGCCTGAATTCGCTTTCCTGAAGGTTGAACTACTGCCACCTAGTATACCTTTCCCCTTCCTAGCCTGAATGCCCTCACGCTCCGAATCTACAATAAAAACCAAACCCTTAATCAGTTCTCAACTCTCGTTCCCGGAACATTCACTCAATACGATAGCTCGGTTATACTCTTGACTCAAACTATACGAGTATAGCTTATATACACACATGCACATAGCACATAACACATTCTTTTCTCGTAGCCTTTATATCTTTATATACTCAATAATCAACTTATACTCGCTTTAATCTCGACTATTCTTTAAATCAAATGATTATAACTCATACGAGTACACGATTTATACACAACTAAATCTTTACGATTATAACTATCACTTATAGCATTTAAAATCAATCGTCTTAGTTCCCTTTTTCTTTTATTCCTTAATTCGAACCACATACTACAATCAAACAATCAAATCCATAAACATTTACATACACATACCAATCATTCTTTCGATTATCAAAAACCAAGTTTTGGCTTTTAACTCTTAGGGCCTATTCGGCCTTATTGCAAATACCAACCACAAAATCAACCAAATACTCACTTAGTTCGTATAAACACATACTCATTCAAAAACCTTTAAAGAATCATTTTCCTTTTTTTCAATTTACAAAAATTCAAACCATAAATATATATACAATCAAATTTCTCAAAAATTACACCATACAACTTTAGTTCTAGCATAATCCAACACTTAAGCTATCACCCTTTTTTATTGATAAAATTCGAACCAAATCATACATATATGCTCACATGCAAATCAAGTTCATCTCTTAATTAAATCAAACACTCATTTTTATCATAATTTTCAAATTACACATCAAAACATCACTTAGTGACTCAAGCTCTAATCAAATTTTTCAATTAAACATGCATGCATTTCACTTAGCATCAAATCAATCTCTTTTAGACCCATTTTCCTTTCGGCTAAAATCATAAATCACAATTCAAGGACCAAACAATGACATGCATCACTAGTTCTTCTTTTAAACCAACATGCAATCATATTTCTCATTAATTAAGCTTAGTTTACACTAAGATCAAGTCACAAAATCCAATTCCCCTTTTTATTAGTACAAATGCTGAACCAAAACCCCAACATGCAACCCTCAAATTTGATTTCTTAAGCATCCAATCAATTACACAAGCCCAAATACTTTTAAAACAATCATAGCAATCCTTTTATCAATCAACACACTTAAATTTCAAAGGATGTACAAAACCCTTTTTGAACTCTTCAAGAAACCAAGACATGCAAAGGCTACATATAATTTTTAAAGGGCATAAAGTTCAAAAATCACATTAGTACAACTAGCACATCATTTTCTTAAAATCCCATCGGCTCTCCTTGGATCATGGTCGGTGGTGGTCGAACTTAAGAGTGCCCATAACGGGTCTCCTCTTGAGTTTTAAACCACAAAATCTCTTAAATCTTCTCTTATGATCATATATCAAGAAATCGTATTTCCTTGAACACAATCATAGAGATAGAATCCATGAAACTTACATAAACACTTACATGCAAGTGGTGTATGAGTAGTATATCAAAAATAGAAGTTATGGATAGTGAGACCTTTGAATTTGGGTGAGTATTTGGTGTTGCATGCAAGAGAGAGAAGAGAGATGGGGAGAGAGCCGAGAGAGAGTGTTCGAGAGAGAGAGAGGAAGAAAGAAAGAGAGGGAAAGAGGGGTGCTCGCGGAAAGAAAGAAGAAAGAAGGGGGGTGAGTTTATATTTGTATTAGGGCCAAGGGTAGTTTAGTAATTTACTAATTCTCTTTTTGTTTGATTTATCCTTTCTTTTTACTCAAATAAGATAGAAATCGAATTTTGAATATATCCCTCTCGGAAATTCGAAAATTATTGTGAATGACAATTTTAAGACGTAGATCTCGAAATTAGCTTTCCAACCATTACTCATAATAAACTTTTGTACGTACGGTTGATTTTATATGATTTTCACAAGTTTATGCTAAATATACCATTTTATCACATAAAAATCAATTTAAAATGCAACGATCATCAAATAAATTCGTCCATCATTTTTAGAAAGTCTTTAGGACTATTTCAAAGATAACAGAACAAATCTCATGCCTTTATCTTACTCAGATAATTTTATAAAAAAATGCGCGAAGGTTAAATAAACCTTATTTAAATTAAATAATTCCCTTAAATCCATAAAAATATTAACAGATCACGTAATCATGCATATAGACAAGCAAGCACATATATGGACACATCACAACTCATGTCTGATCATAAAAATTGTCCTTCTTTAATATTATTCCTTTCTACGCGTACCGGGTCACGTTCAGCCTGACGACCCGACGCTTAGCGTTTCATTTACGCTTCACAATATCGTTATCGACCGACACGTCACTAGAACGCATTACTTTCATCAAGCATTTCATTTCACATAATAACACATAATTCACACTTTAAATACTTTAATCCCCTTTTTAGGACGGGTTCCGTTCTTCCTGACGGCCCGACAACACAGCTTAACTCCTAAGCTGACTCTTTAAATTGGAATGCTTCTAATTACGCTCCTAGATACTAATATACAATAAGGGAAATTAATCAACACTTAATCACATAATTCATATCTACAGCACATAAATCATACTTTATTCACTTAATTATGTCACAAAATTCTCAGTCGTTACAGGGATGATAGTTAATCATGCAGTCGTAATCCTTAATCAACTCTAACCATCTTCTATGTCTCATATTAAGCTCCTTTTGTGTGAATGTGTACTTCAAGCTTTTGTGATCCGTATAAATCTCGCATTTTTCTCCATATAGATAATGTCTCCAAATCTTCAAAGCGAATACTATAGCAGCTAGCTGTAAATCAAGAGTAGGATACTTCTGTTCGTGTGGTTCAATTGCCTCGATGCATACGCAATAACCTTATCGTGCTGCATCAGAACACATCAGAGTCCTTTATGGGAAGCATCGCTATAGATTACGAAATTCCCTTGGTTATCTGGAAGTGACAAAACAAGTGCTGTAATTAATCTTCGCTTCAATTCCTAAAAACTTTCTTCACATTTATTGTTCCATATAAACTTTTCATTCTTCCATGTAATCTTTGTCAATGGTGTCACAATCCTTGAGAAATTTTGAATAAATCGGCGATAATATCCCGCTAATCCCAAGAAACTTCTTACCTCAGTTGGTGTTCTCGGTCTTTTCCTATTTGTAATTGCTTCAATTTTCGCTGGGTCCACTTTGATCCCTTCATTACTGACTATGTGTCCTAAGAACTGGACTTCCTGTAACCAAAACTCACACTTCGATAACTTTTTTTCCTCAAAATCTCCAAAGTTGTTCTCAAATGTTCTGCATGATCCTCTTCTGTCTGTGAATAAATCAAAATATCATCTATAAACACAATAACAAACTTGTCCAAGTATTCCTTGAAAATTCTGTTCATCAGGTCCATAAATGCTGCCGGGGCATTGGTTAATCCAAAATACATCACTAAAAATTCATAATGTCCGTCCTGAAAGCTGTCTTTGGTATATCCTCTGGCTTGATCTTTAGTTGATGATATCCCGATCTCAAATCGATCTTGGAGAAGTACTTGGCTCCTTTTAATTGGTCGAATAAATCATCAATCCTGGGCAATGGATACTTGTTCTTGATTGTAAGCTTGTTGAGCTCTCGATAGTCGATACACAGTCTCATGCTCCCATCCTTCTTTTTGACAAATAGTACCGGTGCACCCTACGGGGATACACTGGGTCTGATTACTCCTTTCTCTAACAACTCTTGCAATTGCTTTGCTAGTTCCTTCATCTCAACGGGCGCCATTATGTACGGGGCCTTGAATACTGGTTCCGTTCCCGGCGCTAGCGCTAAGTCGATCGCAAACTCAATTTCTCTGTCTGGAGGAAGTCCTGGTAACTCATCGGGAAACACGTCTGGAAATTTATTAACTACTGGAATATCTTCAAGTTTTGCTGGTTCCTGACTTCTATCAATCACATATGCAACGAAATGCTCGCATCCTTTTCGTAGTAACTTTTTAGCTTGAATCATCGTTAAGAACTTATTTGCTTGTTTCTGGCCCTTAAACGTTACTATCCTTTTGTCTGGCGTCTTTACCATTACCTTCTTATTTCGACAATCTATCTGGGCATCGTGCTTAGATAACCAATCCATCCCTAAGATAACGTCAAACTTTCCTAGCTTAAATGGTATCAAGTCCACATAAAACTTACTACCAGAAATCTCAACTTCACAATTCCCACAAACTTGATTAATAGATATACGTTCTTGATTTGCTAATTCCACAGTCATTATTTTATTTAAATACTCAACTGGACAATTTAACTTATTAACAAAATCTTATGAAATAAACGATCGAGTTGCCCCCGAATCTATTAACACTTTGCCACATAAAGAATTCACATTAAGCGTACCTGCCACGACATCAGTATCCTGGATAGTGTCCTTCACAGACATATAAAAAACTCTAGCCCTTGGAGTCTCATTTACTGCTGGAGTAGATCCCATTATCCTCAATGCATTACTGACCGGGGCTGGTGTCTTGCAATCCCTGACTATATGTCCTGGCTTCCCACATTTAAAGCATGTAAATCCAATAGCTGGAACCTTAACCGCTGGATTCCGGGTAGGCTGATCCTTGTTTACCGGTTCTCTCGCTGGCTGATTGCGACATTCCCTCGAATAGTGCCCTTTCTGATTACACTTGAAACAAACTACATTTAACTTATTACAAACTCCTCCATGTTTCTTCCCACATACCTGACAATCTGGAAAAGGTAACCTCAACTGATTTGGCTAATTTATATTGACAGGACGGTTGCCTTGACCTCCGTCGCATGCATTTTGCTTTTTGAAATTAAAATTTATCCCTGGCTGAAACTTGCCCTTCTTAAAATTTGGAAATTTCCCTGGTTGTGACTGTCCTTCATTTCCTTCAAACTTCCTCTTCTTACTTTCTTTTTCTTTCTGGGACATCTCACTCTCAGTTTCTACAATCATGGCCTTTTGTACAACTCCTGCATAGGTATCCAATTCAAATATGGCTACCTTCCCTCTGATCCATGGCTTCAGACCTTGTTGGAATCTCTTGGCCTTCTTCATGTCAGTATCTACATATGATGGCACATACCTCGATAACTCTTCAAACTTACTTTCATAATCAGCTACCGACATATTTCCTTGCTTTAGCTCTAAAAACTTCAGCTCCATCTGATCCTGAACAAACTGAGGAAAATACTTTTTTAAAAACAATTCTTTGAACCTCTCCCAAGTAATAACATCTGTACCTTCCAATGTCTTCACAGTCTCCCACCAATAGGTGGCCTCATTATTTAAATAATAACTTGCAAACTCCACCTTCTGTTCTTCCTTCACTTTAACTAAAGCAAACGACTTCTCTATTTTCTTTAACCAAACATTCGCTTCAATCGGATCTAAGGAACCCTTGAATTCTGGTGGATTTACCGCCTGAAAAGTCTTGAAAGCTACCTGGGGATTGGTTTGTCTTTGTTGCTGTTGTGTCGGGTGAACTGTTTGTTGAACCAAGATTTAAAGAATCTAGGCTATTGCTGGGTCTATGGGTCCTGGGTTTGCATTTTGGTTGGTATCATCTTGGTTGTTGTTGTTGTTGGTTTCTTCATTCTGGGTGTTGGTGCGGGTATTTCTTCTGGGTGGCATTTTCTGTAAAGAATCAAACAACTTATTTAACTTTTAAATCAAATCCTTTGCATAAAAGAAAAGTTTTGTAAAACAGAAATATCTCTTGTTGAAAACAGCTGTAACAATTGAACTAAGTAAATTGCATGCTTCTTTACAGAATACAAACAGTTAAGGGAATAGGGTATATGGTATCACAGGGGTATAACTGGTGCAATAAATAAGGTAAAGTAAAACAGGTGCAGTAATGTAAATGACAATGCTGGAAATGAAAAGGTACTGATATATATAGATAAAAAGTTTTAGGTAGTACAAGCGTTAAAACGCTTCGGAAGTAAAAGCAAAAGGGTACAAACCTACTCACTAGTCAGCAGATCTAGTCTATAAATACAACCTAAAAGTCTACTGATACATACTACACACTACTGCACATACTAAACAACCACAACAGCACTGTTCAGCATCTCCATCTATGTGCCTCTGGCTCTAACTCCAAGGAAACTCTAGTCCGCCCAGCCTCTCAAGGTCCTCCATCACCTCACTAGCCCATCCCATAAATGCATCAGGGCCTTGGCCAGGTAATGTAGCTCTATGCAACCTATGCAACCTAGCCTCAAGAACCCTCCGTGTCACATGAATCTCCTCTCGAAGCTCCCTCACACCACGATCAATATCTGTAGTCCTGATGATATGCTGCAGTTCTCGGATCTGGGCCAACAAGGAATCACGCTCCAGTAGAAGAGCCTCATACCGGTAATAAGGAATAAGATGCAATATAGACTGGAATAGGGCACCCGCAACTGAATGCCCAGTGGAATCAGAATCAACTGGTGGGGGTCCTCTGATAGGTGGTCTCATGCCCGGGGGTGGAATGGCCTGTAGTGGTACGGGCTGCAACATAGGTGAAGGTAAAATAGCCAATACTGGTGGAACAACAGGACGTGGATCTGAAGATGGTCCTCCAACTGAGGGCTCTGAGTGATCAACTGGTACGGGGATGAAAGAGTCAGCCATCGCTGCTATCTGAAATCATATCGCAATATAAGAATCTCGAACCACAACGTGAATTATACTAATACATGTTACACCGTCGCACTCAACCTCTCGACGTTCTATTTTTTTTACTTCTTACTTCTAATCCTAACCCTCTACCCATTCCCGTCAACCTAGGCTTGTGTCAGTGACTTTTAACCTGTAGCTCTGATACCAAACCTGTGGCGCCCTCCAAACCCGGGTCAGAAGTTTGGGGTCTACACACATACACCTTATTTATAACCTGCTTATAACAATGATAAAGATAATAATAATATGCAGTGACCCTATTTACCAACTACCACGGATCGCAACAGGTTAAAGTATATACACAAGCCACACACACACACTTATATTACAAACACCCAAATCCCAACTATTCAAACTTACAACCGAATATTAAACATTATTATAAACTTCATAAATTTAAACTATTCCAAAAGCTGTCAGCTAGCTCAACTCGATCAACCTGGACCCCTAGCTCTCGCACTGGATTGGGGGTCCTCGCTACCAACAGGTTCCTTCTTAACTAGAAAAGAACATAAACAACATCGCACAAATGAGCTAACTAGCTTAACAAGTCACATTTACAAGACTAAGAATAATGATCATCAAGTGAAAAGAGTTAAGGTATCAAGTGAACAATGAATAATGATTTAGAATTGGATATTATATTTTTATTTTAAAAACCAAGGTTAGGCTGTTGATCAGTCAAGCACTAACCCCGAGCAAGGCACACAGCTCAGCTCTAATTACTGGATCCAAGGCGCACAGTGGCCTAACTTGACCACCAATTTGGTCTGACCATGAATCTAGTCCATAATTTTATAAAACAACACAATTCTAACATAATAACAGAATAAATAATGCAAGACAATAAAAAAAATCATAAGCAATATTGGATGTTCAATAATAAGATGGTTTCAATCTTCACAAATGAAATATGGCCATCAAATGGTGAAAGAAATGGATAACAAAAGAATCAAAGTTTCAAGATTATAAGAATTTGGTCTTTCAGAGCGTAAGGTACAATGGTTTGAATATGTAAGCAATCTGATTCAGTGTTTGCTATTTAGTTTGCACGTATTTGTGGAGTAGTATCGTATATCTGTGGTTCGTATTCGGGGATTTAACAATCAATGGTTCAGGAAGAATAAGGTTTACGGCTCAAAGATCAATAGCTGGAATCAAGGTTTAGGGTTCAGTGCTTCAAAGCACTTGCAATATAGGACTATCAATAATCTAGAATATATCTCGAGAAATTTCAGAACAATTGCCTACTACTAGCTTGCTATACTTCACCAATTTCCAATCACAATCTCCTACTCCTCGACTATCTGTTTCCCTTTCCTATGCCTTGCCTCTTCTGCTCACATAACATAAGTATCTATCAATACTCAACTCATATGATTCTATTTGGTATACACTTCTATTTACCCTTCGTTTTACCCAAATCCGACTAACGGATTGAAAGTTACGCTAAAAACAAGTAAACACTGAACATATAGACCGACAGTCCAACAAACAAGTCATATATAACATGTCAAACAATCAATGAAATTTCATTTATAAGGAAGTCTCGGGTCATAAACAGTCTTTCGGGTATTTAATATAATTTTAAAAATATTTTTCGGAGTCAAAACGGGTCGTTGGGTAAAGTTTAAAGCAATAAACAGGGTTCGGTTGGCCACATCTGGCTTCAAAATAATTTTCTAATAATTATCGAGCCTTGAAAACAATTTAAAATAATATTTTAAAGCTCGAAACTATTTTTCAGAATTTTTAAATCATTAATAAATAATTAAATCTAATTAAATAATTAATTAAAATCAATTAATAATTAATTAAATCAATTAATCAATTAATTTATGAATTAATTTACCAATTAACTAATTAATTATTAACTAAAATTAAATAACTAATTAATTCATATTTATTTTTGAATTAAAAATAATTTTTGGAGTTAAAATAATAATTTTTGGAATTTTCAGTAATTAAAAATGAATTTTTATAATTAAAATAAATAAGAAATATAATTTCTAAATAATTTATAAACAGGATTCTTATTTTTGCAAATTCAGGAAACTACAGGGACCAAACTTCATCTTCTTCAATAATTCAGGGACTAAACTGCAATTTTGCAGTTCAGTCGCCGGAAAATTACGGGGATCGCCGGAGAATACGTTTCCGGCATCCTCATACCACCATCTCCTCCAGATATGATCTACAGCTCACAAGGAACACAACCCAACAATCAATTAATCCTAATAACCCCAGACCTGGCCGGAAAATGGCCAAGAAACTCACCGGTTTTCAGTGACTCGACGAAAACTTCAAATGACAACTCCCTTCAAACCAGGGATTGTCTATTAACAAACTATACATCAATTGATTGCAAATTTCAAGAGGAACAAAACCCACCCATCTAGAACATCTAATAACCCCTGGAATAAAAATCCCTAAATTTCAATTAAGAACATTCATACGGGTTATAAACCCTAATTTCAAAATTCGAAAATTAAACTCAATTTTGAACATGTTATTGAACTCCAAATCAGTCATATGGCATATCAAAATCACAAGGAAAACAAGCTCTAAAACATGCAATCATCAAATCATTCAAACAATCATCCGAACAAAAATTCTTATTTTTAATCAAAATAATTCGAAAATAAATAAAAATATATAAAATCAACCTTTGATTCTGCAGTAAAACGAAATCTGGAATCTGATATTACTCCTCAAACCCTTCTATTTGGTTACTCGAGCTTTCCAAACAAAGATCAATAACACCTTCAAAATCTGGTTTGATTTTCAGAAGATTTTATGAATATAAGAATTTTCTCTGTAAAATTCTATAATTACTATTTGCAAATGATTTTCAGTACGAAATAAAATACGGTAAAGGCTATTTATAATTACGGAAAATTAGTATCCCGTTGGATCATTCCAGATATAAAATAGTACGTTTATTTATTAAAACATATCCAAACGGTACCAGTTTTCGGGATAATTATCCAAATCAGTACAATTTGTACTGCGGTCTTGGTCTCAGCGCCTGGTTACACGTATTACGAGGTGATAATTATAATAGTTTAATAAAAAGATCCCGTTTATCGAAAATACGAGTTTTATTGATTTACCGAAACGAATATTGTATCGAAAATATTGCGCTGGGACCCGCACAGGACAAACCGTACACCAGATTGAAAAAGTAGAAACATGGAAAATGCTCAGAATATTGCAATTAGGTTAGGAAGGAGTTTTCGGAATAGTTTCGGGTTATAAAAATGTAAAAACGGGTGATGTCGGCTGGTTCCCAATTAAATTAAATAGTTTATAAATACTTGGAAAAAGAATTTATAAAATCCATAAATTTCCTATATACTCATAAATCAACATAAAAATAAATAGGAAGATATGACAATTATCTATATTTTATTTTGGGCATATAAAAATTAAAATACTCAATTTATATTATTTTTAAACATCCAAACACATATACCACTTAACAAATAATTCACATAATAAATACTGAACATGCATAATATTTATTTATTAGCAAAAATAATTACACGATATATCCCAGATATTACAAGCCATCTACATATCATTTCCATGCTTCTTTGTTGGGGGGTTCATCTTCAGGGATGGATGGGTCCATGGTGAAGGAAGACGGCTCGGGGAAAATGCACTCCATGACAAACTCTTCCAATGTTTGAGCTTTTATTGTTGTCCGGTGTACGAATCTGATGTTGAATTGGCTCGGCTCAATTGCCTAGTTGACAAGTCTCCCGAATGCATATGGCTTGTGGATGATTAATCTGAGCGGTTGGTGTGTGACTACTCTAATTTCTCATTCTTGGAAGTATTGCCTAAGCTTCTTACTTGTGTGGACGAGTTCTAGGGAAAACTTTTCCATGTATGGGTACCGAGTTTCCGCGTCTTTAAGGACTTGGCTCACATAGTACACTGGACTTTGGAGTCCTCTTTCTTTCCGAATGAGAGCAGCAGAGATGGTCTTCGGGCCAGCAGCTATGTAGAGTGAGAGAGGTTCTCCAGACTCCACTTTAGACAGAACTGGGGGGTTCATGAGGTGCCTTTTTACTTCTTCAAACACTGTGTTGTAGTCTGGAATCCAATCTATTAATTTCTTGTTTCATGCCCCTTTGATTAGCTCGAAGAAAGGTAGGCATCTCTCTGCGAGCTTTGGGATGAACCTTCGCAAGGCTGCGAGGCATCCGTATAGCTTTTGGATGTCCTTTTGTCCTTTAAGGTCTCTGATGTGATCCGGGATAGTCATGGACTTGGAGATTATATCATCAATATATGATTCAATATTCCTTCCTATTTGATCTTTGAAGATTGTGTTCATCATTTTTGGTAAGTTGCCCCGGTGTTGATTAGTCCGAATGGCATCATAAGAAATCATATACAGTCGATGGATGATGAAGGTCATTTTGGCATTGTCCTTCGAGTTCATCCTGACTTGGTTGTATCCAGAAAAAGCATCCATGAAACTCAACATTACATGTCCCGATGTCGCATCAATCAGTTGGTCAATGTTGGGAAGAGGGTAGGACTCCTTGGGGCATGCGGAGTTTAAGCTTGTATAATCAACACACATCCTCCACTTGTCGTTTGGTTTTTGACCAGTACCACATTCTCTAGCCAATCTGGATACTTGATCTCGCAGATAACATCATCTTGCAGAAGTTTCTCTATTTCCTCATCAATTGCCTATTGGCGCTCCAGAGCAAAATTTCTTCTTTATGTTTGATTGGTTTCTAGTTGGGGTCCACATCCAAGCTATGCATCACCACGGGTTCATCTATCCCGGGCATGTCTTCTAGTCTCCATGCGAACACATCAACGTACTCTTTCAATAGGTCAATTAGCTCTTTCTAAAAAGTTGTTTCGAGTCATTTTCCAATCTTCAACTTTCGGGTGGGGTTCACAGGATCAAACTCGATATCAATCGTTTGGGTAGCTGGTTCAACCTTGATTTTTTCTTTTACTTCCACAAACTTTTAAATCCGAGCATCTGCGTTTGTTACGTTGTAGCCCGAATCTTCAATGACGTTTACATCCACTCTTGGCCTCTTGCTGAGGTTTTCCCGTTGCTTTTTTTGACTTTGTCCATTGGGTAGGGACATGCCTTCTTTATGTTCTCAGGTTCTGGTTCATCCATGACCAGTGCTTGACCATAGCACTTGCTTGTCATATTCCTGTCTCCTTTGAGTTCGCCAATTCCGCTCGGGGTGGAAATTTGAGTTTGAGGTGAATAGCTGAGGGTATGACCCGGAGCTTGGTGATGGTCAGTCTTCCCAATATCATGTTATATAATAAAACTGCACTAATGAAATAGAATTTTATGATATGGGATACTTGTTGTGGGACAGTTCCGAATGTGACAGGCTGGTAAATTACTCCTCAAATGGGGATCATGGAATTCCTGAAGCCATCAAGGGGTCTTCGAGGCAGAGATCCATGCGCAGGTGACCCAATTTCATCATGTTAAGCGTGTGCTTGAAGACTATGTTTTTAGATGACCCGTTGTCAACCATGATCATCTTTACTTCGTTGTATGCTACATCCAGGATCACTACCAGTGCTTGATTATGCCCGGGGTCCAGTCCCTCGTAATTAGCATAAAAGAAATAAATTTGCTCATGTTCAAATGGTTGGATCATCATGACATCACTGTCCATGTCTGAGCTCTGGGGTGGTGAAGAAGTGCCTCCAAGCACAACATTTACCACGTGTTTTCCGCTTCACGGGGCTTTGTCCTTATCAGCTGGCTTTCTCTGCACGTACTGGTTCATGTTCCCCTTTTTCATCTGATCTTCGATAAACATTGTGAAGGAGAAGCAGTTCTCAGTTGTTTGCCCGTGGTCTTCATGGTATCTGCAATGTTTGTACCTCGCCCTGTTCTCCGGGGGGCAAGGAGGGGCTTTGGAAGGTAGCAGAAAAGTTTTCCCTTGACTTCTCCCAAGATGTCAGCCTGGGACCCATTAAGGGGCGTCCATTTGGGCTCTGGTTTCGGCTCTCTTTTGTTCCCTGGTTTCCTTTGACTCTTATCAGGCCCTGAATAATCACTCTGGGGTGGGTTCCCTGGGAGTTTTGGATGTAGTTGTTCTGTCTGTCGACTTTCAATCTTTTATCTCTTCTATACGACAAGCGTCTCTCCGGGGACTCATCATCATCATGAATCCTTCTGTTCATCTTCATTGATTTCAGGAAGTCATTTTTTTATGAATTTCAGGCTAGTGCATAGGCTGATGCAAGGCTCTGTGACTCCCTATGGATCAGGTCTTTAAAATAGTCTTCACAAGATACCGGATGCAAATTCTTCCGAAATATGTTCACAAATTCTTTTTCTTTCAGGTAGGAGAGTTAGTTGACAGCTTCTTGGAACTCTTAATGAACTCGGGTAGTGATTCCTTGCTTCTTTGTTGGATGGTTTCCAGATGGCACATTTGCAGCTCATATATGTGGTTGGCCCGAAATCTTTTTAGAAATATCTCTGGGAAATCTTTCCACGAGTCTACGCTCTGGGATGGGATTCTGCTAAACCATTTATGAGCCCCTCCCTTTAGTGTTGATGTGAAGAAACGGCATCTCGTGATGTCACTATAATCGTAGATATTCGGAATTTGTTCGAAGTGATTGAAATGTTCTTCGGGGTCCGCCAATCATTCGAAGGAGTCAAAATTGAAGTGTTTAAGCCCGTATTCTCTGGGGGTAGACTCCAATTATCTGGTGAAGGGGGTGGCTGCTGCTCCAACTTCCATATCTCCTTCGACTTTCCTTTTGAGGTCGCGAAGTGTTATTCCCTAATAATCTAACAACAGAATTACAGAAGGGGGGTTGAAAGGAATTCTAGATTCTTTTAGAAATTTAAAAACTCTATTAGGTATATATATAACTGTGAATGAATATGCAGTAGTGCGGATCAAAAAAATTCAAGTATCCAAACATAAAATAAAAAACAAGACTATTTATAACTTTCTGGTGGATTGATCTTTCCACCAGAGATATATATAAAGATTAGAGAACTCTGTGATGCGAGAATGCACACAGCTGCTTACAAGTGTTTTACAAAGATGAGCAGAGAGAATTCCTAACAGATGTAGATTTTTTTATTTCTCTGTGCAAGTCACTTTTTAACTACTTGCTACACTTGGTTTATATACTACCAAGTTACATATGAATAAGACAAATAACAAAAACAAGTATCTAAGTCTATTCACATGTTGCTTCATTTCTCCATCCAGCATCTTTGAATATCTTCAGTTAAGCATGGAAATGGAACTGCTTCTTTGTTCTCTAAAACCTGATTTCAGACTCTCACATTTCTTTTGTATACAATCAACCCGTGTGACTGTCAAATTACTGTGAACTCACTTTTAACTGCTATTTGAATTGATTATTCGTTGAGGCTTCATAGGTGTCATCCGTTGAAGCTTCATCTGATATTTGTTGAAACTTGACTTGACTCATCCGTTGAAGCTTCAACAATTAACAGTTGATCAGCTTATTCGTTGAAGGTGTCTTGAGTCATCCGTAGAAGCTTTAATTTTATCCGTTGATGATGAATTCCTTAGCAGTTGACACTCTTTCACTTATATAAAATTACAATGCATCTTCTATTTATAATTAGCCAACCTATTTTGTATATCTTGCTAGTAGTCAACATGACTTATAATTCACTACAACTTCTAAACTCCTTAGTTGTTTTTTGTATACAGAAATGTGCTATAAACTTATTTAATACAAGCTACTCCATCAATTGATGGTTACAAAATTATTTAACTTATCTACTTAGAGTATTTTTTTTAGTTATCATCAAGCCTACAACATATTCCTAACACGAAGTCTCGGGCAAGCTGCTCTTGCTTGGACTCCTTTTCAAGATTGGAGTCTGTGGAAACGTGAACTATGTGGGTTTTCTTTTTCAGTTTTTTCTCTTCCTCCTGGATCCTCTTTTCGATCGTTACCTTGGCCTTAGCCTCTTCTTCTTTACGAATTCGATCCCGGATTGCCACCCTCTTAATCATGTATTGGGCGTCTTCAAATGACCTCTTCAAATTTTTGGCAATGCGGTCCAGAACCGAACCACGGGTTTCTCCGGAGTGTTCCTCCTGATCCCCTGGGTGGGTTTCAGGTTCAGACTGGTTTTTCTCTTTCTAAAGGCTCATTGATGCTTGAATCTGTTCAGGGGTCATGTTCCCCCAAGGGCTTGTAGAAGTTTCGGCGTACTTGCGAGCTGCCTTCTCAATGGTAATCCTTTGGTCTCCGGGTTGGAGAGCCAGAGATGAAGTACGGGTTATGGGGAGCCCTTCTTCTATCTCTTCAATATCATCGTCCCTGAGCGGGACGACGGTGGAGTCCCCGTGGCAACTCCGGTGTAAGAATGAGAAAAGGAACGGTGCGATTGGGGCTAGCTACGTGACCGCACTCTCTTCTTTCGTGTAATCCCTTGCCAGACGCAACGAATAGGATTCCCATCATTTGCAGTCTCCGGCGAGAAGAAGAAGAAGAAGAAGAAGAAGAAGAAGAAGAAGAAGAAGAAGAAGAAGAAGAAGAAGAAGAAGAAGAAGAAGAAGAAGAAGAAGAAGAAGAAGAAGAAGAAGAAGAAGAAGAAGAAGAAGGAGGAAGGAAGAGCTATTCAAATATGTATAGCAGTGGTGTGTGTATGTGTGTAGAAAGCAAGAAAATAATAACCCCTAAAACTCCCTTTTTTGGGGCCTTTTATAGCTCCCAACCTAGGGTTTTGGGAGTTTGTACATTTTCATCCTTGCCATTGGTAAATCTTGGTTGGTGGATGATTGAATGGTCCATATGGGCCACGGGGCTCAACTGGCCCATTGTTGTTGGGATAACCTGAGGTTTTGACACATGGACGACTGAGATGCTGCCATGCTATTTTGGGTAATACGGGACAGTTGCTATCTTGTGAGATTGTCACGTGTCCGGGGACCACTCCCAGTTAGGCTGGGATCTCTTCTCTTTGTAGTATTTCTTGGACCAAATTATATTATGGCTTATCATCAACCACTGGAATATTTTGTGGAAGAATGGTGCTAAAAATGATTTGAAAGGGAGAGGAGATAAAATATAATATTTTTGATTAGGTGACAAAGTTTGTCACCATCCCTTGAAGGATGTCAATCATTGGAGATAGCTCTTTTGGAAGACGAAGAATGAGTTTTGGTGGAAGCTTTTATGGCTAATGTGGCAATCCAAGCTCCAGGTGATGACAAATTGCACAAGCAAGACGTCGTGTTTCAAGAGGAGTTGGAAGATGATGATTTATCTGATCTGTTCTGAGTGCATTGTTGGAGTTTTCAGCTTTGCTATGTCCTGTTAGTCAAGCAAGTTGATTTGGTTTCTTTGTTCCTAGTTTTAGTCCGGTCTTTCTAGGTTTTTTCAGTTTTGTTCTTCTAGTTTGTAGTTTCCTTGGTGTTGCTGCTGTCTCGATGTTGTTTGAGTCTCATTTCAGTTGTCTTCCTCCTACTGCAACTTTAGGTTTTATTAATGCAATGGCCTTGAAAAGAGATTCGAGAACGGCTATGGACCCATACAACTTTCAATTATGTTAGACGCAAGTCCGAATCACCTGGGCATGGTCCTTTATGATGAAGTAGCATTAAGCTAGTCAAGTCTAAAACCCATCAAGCCTTCATTTGAACAAATATAGTTGAGATTAGATTAGCAGCTTGTATAAAATCTTAGCAACTATTTTTAGAAAAAAGAAGAGTCATCTTTCGACTGTTATTTAAACAACCATCTCCTTATCTCATGCCTTGCAGAACCATGACAGTCCTGTGAGCTGCAGTAACATAATCTCCATGGTTTCAGTCCAAATAGAATTTAAGCTAGAGCTTGTTAATATTTTATATCTGCAATTTAATATGTTTGAAAGGGAAGCTAATACGAAGATAATAGAAAATCAGAGAAATAGGGTTTATCGGCTTTATGCAAAGAAAATGATCATGAAGTGGTATTTTATAAAAAAAAATTGTTTGCTACTTTATTTATAAAAAAAAAATCAGAACAGATTGTGTGTTAAACTCCAGAAAATCACTAACCATTAACAGAATGAAATATTGAAATCGATATATCAACATTTTTATTCATCTGTATATTACACCCTTACATGAATAATAAATAAATAAAACAATGATCTGTCCAAAAAAAAAAACAATGACAACCTTTTCTTGCCTTCTTATAACAAAATAAAACAAATCATTACGCAAGTATGTGAAAACTTGTTTGATGTAATTAGTTAAACTGTTGAATGTTAAATTGCTGTGATCAGATGTTGTTTGGAACCACCACTCCTCCATTGTTGTTAAAATACAGGCAACTCTTCTTCCTCCGAGAAGAGACTGCTGTTGCAGGAAGAGCACAAAATCCTATATAGTCATTATCAGTCTTTGCAGCACATATCTTGGCTATATAATTGAAATGCTCGTTTTTCTGCATATAAGACTGCGCTGCATATTCTTCAAACGGCATCCACTGAAACAAAGAATTGTGTTACAATCTGCGTAGTCTTTATTTCTTCATATTACTATAGTAAGAAGTTTAAGATCTTGGCGCCATCTTTTACTTAAGAACTACCTTAGCTGCTGCTATCTCTGAATCCTGCTTCTGGATATCGAAAGAATGTGGCCTCAGCATGCACACGAAAAACATATCCGATTTGCCAAATGATACATTGTGGCTTTGTCTGTAATCAAATTATCAAATCATTATATAGGTGAAAGACTTATTTGCAAAATGTTGAACATGAATAATGAAATAGGTTTACTGCATAGAAAAAATGAAGAAAGAAACTTCAGTGCTTTAGTTATGTATTTAAAAATTAGTACAACTTTTGTTACCTGACTGCAAGAAGTTCCATAAACTCTACCTTAACCTGAAGATAGTCGATCAGAACTAGTTAACAGTTGAACACAGTTTATATAGCTTAATCACTCAATTAGAATTATTTCACTTAGTAAAGTGCACTTACCCCTGTTTCTTCTTTCACTTCTCTAATTGCAGCTTCAACTATATCCTCTCCCTGTTAAATTGAAAGAAAGTTGATTAAGACATAAACAAAGGTCTTCTGTGAATTAATGACACTAGTGGTGAAAGCTGACTACTTACCACATCAACAGTACCGGTAGGTAACTTCCACAAGCCTGAGCCCTTAAATCTGCCATTATTTTCTTGGACAACTAGAATCTAGTGAAGTAAATTGGCAACAAAAGTTTTATACTCAGAAAACGCGACAAAGGGTTGAAGAAAATGCCCTATTTTTAATAGGCACAGGAGAGATCATACTATGTACATAAATAGGAACATAATGTACCTCTCTTTTGTCGTTCATAATGAAAGCACCAATGCCAACTGTATGGGAAGCATTTGCGGGGAGAGTATGAGCAGTTGCAGGAATCCAATACGCAAGCATTAAATATGTTGGTTCTGCATGATGATACCAAAACCCTTGCTGCATGTTGCATGTTTGAAATTGATCAGTACAAGTGATGAATAAATGTAAAGGTGGACCAAAAAAAGAGACTTGAAACACAACTACATGGCGAAAACAGTATTATTTACTGATAATATATGGAGCTTAAACATGTATGATCATGTTCAATCTTGAACAGAATAGGGTTTCCTATGTACCTTGACTGCAGCTTCAACAAGATTTACCAGTTCGATAGGCAATTTAAGCCAGATTCCTTTCTTGCCCTGCAAATATAGTTCATAACATCCTTGGGTTAGAACCTAGAACCTTTTCTAGTTGCTACAATAGGAAGTTAAAGCTTTGGCATGTAATAATAATATACATTAATAGTAGAGTAATCATTAATTAGCTATGTAAGCACCTGTTCCCTCCAGCCCGAGATTGATTCTCGAAGTAAAGTCTCAAACACATCGACATTCATAGGCTCTTTCATCTCAATGACGACTCCTCCAAAGGCATCATCGACTGCATTAAGCATATTGATTTGTTGATTGCTAATTTCTTCCACTGATGAAGAACTCGACTTCATAGGAGCAGTAACAGCCATGATTCTAATCTCTCTGATAAAAGATACCTCTAAAATCTTAATCGTTAACACCTGAGAACGCAATAAATTAACAATAGTAGCATAAATTACCCGCAGTACATTATCACATTAAACATCCACAATTTACTAGCAAATAATATAGTATGCAAACATACTATGAAAAGAAGCTAGTAGTAATGCTGCAAAGTTGTTGAAGATGGTCTAGCAAATGCTGTTATTTATAACCAGGAACTGGAGAATAATTATACGAAAAAATAATCTGATCGATGAATATGTAAAATGTATGGAAAATTAGAGAGTAAATTCGTTGAGGAAGTCTAAACTCAGAAGTAATGCAAGATTGCTTTGAAAAACTGTGTTGGGTAACTATATATATAGAGAGTAGTTAGAGTTGTTAGGGGGTCTTTGTCCCGGACAAGGGGTAATTGAACGTGTACGATTTTATTATTTTATTTTGAGCTTCAGGTTAGTTGAATTATTCTTTTTTATATATGATATTTTAAAATATATATTACTATATAATTTCCGAAGATCCGCGTCTGCCTTCTATTCTTGGAGACTTCAAGTGTTTTACGTTTATAAAGTAATTCTATTTTAATTAATCCATTGTTGGCAGTTACAGTTATATAATTATTCAAGCTACCGCGTCACCAAAGAAAGTTCACAGAAAATTATACATTTAATTAACGCCGCTGGGAAATTACACTAAATAAAATTATGTTATCTATCTATACTATCTATATGCAGAAAACCTTTTGTTTGATAGTTGTTTGTCATTATTCAGTTGTTTGGTACGACAAATAACAACCCTCAAATATAAAGTCAGATAAATGGAAAGTGTTGGATGCAATAATAAAATAATATTATATTAATATTTAAACTGTTTTCATGAATTCAGAATTCGAAATCGGTCAAGAGGTTATTACTTTTATATTTTTTATTTTAATAATTTTTACCTTTCATGACTCGAGTCTTGTGAACAACATATTATATTATATTATTTATTTTCAGTCAAAACTCAAATTATTACAAAACAATTATTATTATAACTTATTATATTTTCTTCAATTTATTTTCCAACTATTGAAAATATATATCAAAATATAAATAATTTTAAGATAATATATATTATTAAAAATCATTCATTTGTTAAAACAATCATTATATCGCAATGGTTATAGGTTAGTATTTATTAATAAGAAAAAAGATATTTTGATAGATACTCCTTCGGTCCAATTTTAGCTGATGGTTAATATTGTAAGATAAATTTGATATGTGAATGATTTGGTATAGTTTTTTTTAATATTGTTTTTTTAAGTTTTTCATGATTTATTAATTATTTTGTTATGTTATAATTTGAATTACTTAAATTAATTTTGGAAGTGTTTGCTTTCCTAAAAAAAGGTAAAAATGAAGTTGACTGCGATTAAAAATTAAGTTAAATAATAATTCATTGAATTTGAAGTTATATTAGATACATGATTTAATTTTCTAAATAAATTTTATTTATTTTAAATTTTATTTTGGAAATTATTAATAAACTTTTTAGAAAGATATTAACCAACTGACTAAACAAAACTATATTTTGCATATATCTCTTCTATTAATAATAACCGTTTATATCATTTTCCAAGCAGTAGCAATTCGTTAGAGTCCATCTCTCTGTTCTTTACTGGCAGTAGAACTGTCATTTTGGGACTCACACAGTTTTAGAGGAATTCCTCGAAAAGACCGGTGAGAAAACTCCGAAGGTCTGTGAGAAAATCATCAGAAGGCCAATGAGGAAACCCCTCTGTAAGGCCTATGATAAAACCCAAAAGCGGGAGCTTATGCCGTCTCCGAGATCTAAAAATTTAAATTTAAATTACCAACTGATTCAAATACTAATTTAAATTTCTGACCAACTCCAACAATGTGATCCAAATAATTGATCCAAATTATTTTTTACATATAATAATACATAAATATCAAATTAAACAATTTTATCTTAAATTTATCATTTAATCATTATTAACAATTTATATAACATTTCATAAATTAATTAAATCAAAAAAATTAATACACATAAAAAAATTAAAATTGTGAACTTAATTCACGAAAAACACGTTTATTGCAATAATTAACATACAAAATATCATTGATACACACTAATTTTCCGAATTAGTATATTCTTCTCACAAATGCTCAATTAATACATTTCTAAGTGCAATATGTGTCTCTTTATTTTTTAAAATTTTTTTAATGAAATTATGTTTTCTCATTATTTTAAGTTTTATTTTAAACATAAATTTTGTTAACTATTAATTTTATTCTGTTATTAATTATATAATTAAATAATTAAAAATTAATTTAAAATCTCATAAACTACAAATAACAAAATTATTATTTTAAATTAAACCAAATGATCCAAATTTGGATCAGGGAACAGTATCACTGTATCACTGATCCAAATTTGAATCATCATTTGGATAACCGTTGAAATGAAATTTGGGATAATGTACCCCAAATTTAAATATTTAATTACTATTGAATTTGCCCTTATATATAAATCTCAGGATAACAACAAATCTAGAAAAATCTCAGAAGTATGAATCACAGGGGAACAGCCGCCAATCTATATAAATATGCCTTATAGTTTTTCATGAAAACCACTATAATAAGCTTTAACAAGCATTCCAATGTCCTTAACTTACCAATCCCTTTAGGTCCATAACCATGCTCTCTTGTGCTTATTCCACCCATTCTAATATCTAACAAATTCAATTTATTATACCAATTTAGCCCCTTTTTTGGGTCATAAATCGTTCAAACCAGATTTTAGACACAACAATATAACAAAATGTACTAGTTATACTAGATTAAAAAATTAATTCTAAACTTTATTTGGTGTATATATTAAAAAAAATTATGTTGAAGAATAATTTTTTGAACCTCTTAAAATGTGTGTAAGAAATTTAAAAGCAGTTAAAATGGGAGATGGAGTTAAATATAATAGTAAAAATGCTAAATTTTGGTTATAACTAACTTATTCGATTATTAATTGATTTAACTTCCTCCAACTACATATTTATACAATACATAACTACTATTTAATTTTCATACATTATTTTATATTTATTATTTCATTTCCTTCGTTTACATAATTAATATACATATTCAAATAGAATTACAAATTCAATTTTTTGTAAATAAATATTTAAACAAAAATAAAAGGGTTATTTATTTATATTCATCCTAATTACAAATTCAACTTTGGATTCCATATAATACATGAAGGTCATTTTTATGTATATTCATCCTAGTTACAAATTCAATTTTCTATAAATACATATTTAAATAAAATTGACTTATGTTCATTTTATTCTCGATTATGCAGAGTAATTGGCTAGTTATTATATAGAAAACATCTTTATTATAGTAACTCTTTATTATAAAGCTTTTAAAATCGTAACATGCAAATTCAAATGCATAGATTACGAACTCGTAGTAAACTTTACTCCTTCCATCTCAAATTATATATCCTGTTTTGATTTTTATGTAGTCAAATTGACTAATTTTTGATTTATAATCAAGAAAATTTTATATATCACTTTAAAAACTTGAAAAATATATTTAAAAAAAATTAGATCTATTTTCTAATGATATAAATTTTTTAAATTTATTTAATAATAAATTAAATATAATTTACGATTAAAATATGATAAACTTAAATATATACGAGTAAAAACAACAGCACCACAAAAAAAATGAACAAGACAGGTAATATAATTTTATTAAGTTTCTGTGGGAGAGTATAGGCTGGGACTTCCGGATGAAATTGTCCTTGACATACACGTGAAAATGTAAAATGACTAAATATTTTCTCCGTCTTTGTTGAAGACGTGTCGTGCCGTATTCCGGTCAAAAACGTAAAGTACGTATAATGTATTACTATGAAGACCAAAAATGCATAGCCTGGTAACATATTGCTAGAAAGATCACCACTCCTTCCGTCCCTAAAAACGTACGTTTCCTATTTATATTAGACACGTTTATTAATACACATTTTTTATTATTAATATCTTTAATTTCGTATAAATATTAAATATAAAAACTTTATTGTTTAAAATACTTATAAATACGAATCCAACAAAATCACTCACGACTATATTTGATATAATAAATTAGACGTAAATTAGTAATCAAACGTTTACCGTGAACAGTAAAAAAATCAAAAAAGAAAATGTTTAACGGAACGGAGGGAGTACCGGACTGTAGAGTTTGTGGACTTACAAAAAGCCACTCTAGCTACATTGGACAAGACAAGAGCTAGCACTGGGAGAATGAGACTTGGAAGTCACAAGGATGGGCTGGGAGCTCCTGGCCCCCATCAGAATACTCGCAATTCTAGAGAGCTAGTGCGGAAAGATAGGAGATCGCAACTCGAATGTTACTCATATGATATGTTAATCTTATCAAACATTATTCATGACACTTTCTGATATTTTAGTAGAGGCGTGTCCAGACTCATCATTGAACATTAGAGTTAAGCAAAGCTTGAGTAGAGCTGATGTGTTCCGCGAATAGCAAATCTCAACTTGAATGTTGGTAGTAGGGGTGTACACGGATCGGATTGGGCGGGTTGGGAGAATTTAGCAACCCAACCCAATTAATTCGGGTTTTCAAAATTTCAACCCAATCCAAACCGTTTAAATTTGTAACCCAAACCAATTTGTATACTTCGGTTTGGTTCGGTTTGGATCGGTTTGATCGGTTTATTAAATATACAAAATTAATATAAAAAATTATAATAAAACATAAGGTTTCAAAGTTTAAAACACTTGAAAATAATTCAAAACAATATTACAATCCTCCATATTGAATAGTCTTAAGCATCTAATTTTCGACATCAAAAGTACTAATAATATTGCTTACGCTTTAAATATTATAATGAATCATAAATGCAAAAAATATAACACTAATCAAACATCTATTGTTGTTACGAAATGAACTATGAACACGAAGGTTATAAGTTACATTTAAAGTTAGAGATATATGGATCTATGTAAATGGCCTAAACATAATTTTGGATTAACTTATTAGCATGTACCTATATATTTTAATCGGGTTGGGTTGGATTGGTTTAAAATTATCGAAAACCATATCCAACCCAATTAAACCGGGTTGACATTTTTTCAACCCAACTATATATCGGGTTGAAAAAAATCGGTTTGGTTCGGCCGAAATAGGGTCGGTTCGGTTTGGATTGGTCGGGTTGGCCAAACCGTGTACACCCCTAGTTGGTAGTGTTGGATCTATATTATACTATATTATAATAACCGGAATAAGGTATAATTTGGTTTGGTTATCCCCATTTATAATCGTCGGATCTTTTTGATCAAGTGATCAGGACCGTTAATTTCAAATACTAAAAGAATACACACTATTCAAACTCTCAGGTTCGAACCCCGTCAACAACAAATATTTATATTATTATTTATACACTACTAAAACTCCTAAGTTCAAACCCCACCAACAACAAATATCTAGATTATTATTTATACGCTACCCAAGGTTCAAGTTTGAATCTCGCTAACAACAAATATTTGTATTATTATTTATAAATATACTAATAAGGTAGTGATCCAAAAACATATATATATATTATAAATTTTAGATAATATAGAAATATTAATGAAGACCTGTGAATCGCACGGGTTGTAAATCTAGTATAATTAATACTATACGCAATAATTAGACAGTTATATAATTAGGATTAAGCAAGACCAGGAAATCAACCAAAAAACGAAACAAAATACGAAGGTATAAACAACAAGATATGATCACTAACTGAATTGACAAAAAAAAGAATGGAACACTTAGCTGTAACAGAAGTTTTATCAAATATGTAATCTGAAATAACTATCAACAACTGAGATGCCTAGCCTCTTGGAGAAGCCTAAATTGTTATCGGAGAGATTATTGCATTAATTAAAATAAATATCCTAAACTAATATACATTTAATAGAATATATCTCAGAATCAGAAACGTAACAGTCAACCCAGCCCATCAGTATTTACCCACAGCAAATCCTGATCCAGGCGTTTAGTAAATATTTTAATTAAACAAGCAGTAAAATTCCTCGCTCGGGTCGCCTCGCGTACGCGAGACGCCGAGACATTTGCCCTTCGATCCGACCCGAGTCGTGTCGTGGCGAGGCAAGACAGCGGCGCGCGGGTGTGTGCACGCGAGGCACACAATAACACCATGCACACCCACATGCCTTAGTAGTTTTATACTACTCTTGCACATGGTACTATTTGGATGATGCTCGTGATGTTCTTCAAAAGAGGTCGAAGGATTGTGAAAGCAAGGATCGGGAACTCAATGTTGAAAGGAGGCACTCATGATTGATGCAAGTGAATTTGTAGATTGATATACCATTATGATGAAGAACGGTAATTTGGAGTTATTGGAGGTCATTATACGGGTCTTAGTGATTCTCAAAAGTTGGAAGAACGAGATGAAGAGATTCTTGTTTTAGGGGAGGCATTGGCGAACGAATGTTGATAGCTTGAAGGTGACCGTTAATTCGGTTATGAAATTGTATTGGGTTGAAGGGGAGGATTGTTGGGGTTAAACCCAATATGTGATATGGGTTTGGTGATACAAAATATAATTGGATCGGGTAATGATTGCATGAGTAGGCAATTATTATCATAATTGAGTTGGGTAATAATTGTATGGTTAGACAATTATTATCATAATTGAGTTGGGTAATTATTGTATGGGTAGATAATTATTATTATAATGGGATTAGTTTATTAGTATTGGTGGTCAAGTTTGTGATGACTATATATACATAGTCATATTATTATTTTGATGTATGCTCAGGAGACGTAGTCGTCTTAGGTATCATGCGGGAGATGCTTGAGCATTGGTTGGCTCAAGTATCAGTTTGGGACACCATTGAGCTGTTGTGTATTGATGTATTATTGATAAATATTTTGATTAATAATACAAGTTGGGACGTGGGTTTTCCACGTCAAATATATTGTTGTGTGTTTGTGTGCAAACTATGTATTGGTAGAATTAAATCTCGAATATGTGTGTGTGTTTCCTCCTAACAATAATTACTACTACGCGCAACGATGAGACAATTATATAATCGGGATTAAGTAAAAACAGACAATCAACCAAATAACAAAATAAAATACGAAGGCAAAAACAACAAAATATGATCAATAACTGAATTCACAAAGAAAGAATAGAACACTTAGCTCAAACAGAAGCTTTATCAAATCTATAATCTAAAAGAACTATCAATAGCTGAGGCGCCTAGCCTTCGAGAAGCCTAGACTTTTCTTAAAGAGATTATTACCCAACTTACGATGTGTTGGGTTGTAGCAATATCACTTCCAAAATACAACAGCACAAAGCAATGCGTCCACAGTCACGTAATACTCAACAGCGACCCGTACCTCAGTTCGCCGAGAAAACCTATGCTATAATCTGTATGTTATGGAGGAAAGAAAGAGAAGAAGTAGCAGCTAGGGTTTCACAATATGTGTTCAGTATATCTAATTACAAACGTTTAGTTCTGTGTATTATACAAAACAAAACTTAACTGAAGATATTGAATTAATTAAAATAAATATCCTGACTTAATATACATTTAATAGAATATATCTCATTATCAGAAACGTAATAGTCAACCCAGCCCATCAGTAGTTACCCACAGCAAATCCTAAATCCAGGCGCTAGGATTTATTCAGCCACAACAAATCCTGATCCAGGCGTCAGGATTTTTTAGCCTCAGCAAATCCTGACCAGGCGTCAGGATTTGTCAGCCTCGGCAAATCCTGATCAGTATTTATTCCAGTAAATCAGAAATTGTAATTTCTGATCAGCAAATATTGATATTCCATGTTACACATATTCAATAATCATATTAAAACAATATAATAAGTCATTAAATATTTTAATTAAACAAACAGTAAAATTTCTCGCCCAGGTCATCTCGCGTACTCGAAATGCCGAGACATTCGTCCTTCGACCCGAGTCATGTCGTGTCGTGTCGTGGCGGAGGCGCACGCATGTGTGTGCGCGCGAGGCACACAATAACACCATCCACACCCACATGCCTTAATAGTTGTATACTACTCTTGCACATGATACTATATAAAGCGCTCCATCCCTTTTTACCTTATCAATGTGGGATAAACCTGCACACCATTTTCAAGCTACTAACTTCAACTTAATTTCTTTATGGATTACACTAAGAAAATAACTTAGATCCAAACATGAAAGTTTAAGTCTTCATATCAAGGATCAACCTCCAACAATTAGTTTTAAGAAATTTCATCAAGAACTTGTCTAAAACATGCCTCAAAATTTTAATTTTCTAACAGTTAGTATATTGTTATCTGATTAAACATTATTTCATTAAGGAATCAGTCGCTGAGGAAGGGCTAGAAAGCCCTTTACCATGTTAAGAAAGCAATCCCTCTAAAATTTTAAGATATTAGAGAAAAATCATTTTCAGGATCTTATATTAGTATTACAACTATGACCATTTAATTTATAACTTAAATAGATAACGTATGAAAAAACTAAACTATGGTCCTAAAGCCCGTAACTCTTAGAAGAGCTAGTAGATTACCTACTGCAAAAATGAACAATAGAGGATAAACTAGAGGTTTTGGCCTGAATGTTTCAGGTATAGAAGGTGGTCTTGTCTACATCTGAATCATCTAGTTAAAATTTTAATTCAAGCCCAACAATTAGTGTATACTTATCATGTCGTTTACTTGAAACTCAAATACAAACACAAAATGAAATGAATTTATGTCTAATGTCTCGTAAATTTTAAAATAATATTAATAGAAAAAATTGTAAAAGAAATAAAATTTGATAAAGATTAGAAATTAAAATTGGTTGAGAATAATGAGTTTAAAATATATATATGATTTAAAGTCAAATAATTAGTACACTTTTAAATAGGGTTCGTAAGGCATATATATAATATTCTTCTTCCTCATCTTTATTATAAGAATTTGCTGGGTTAAAAGTCAATAAAATTATTCATTAGTAAAATTCTTATAAAAAAAATAACCGTTAGTCAAAATTTGTTGATTCCGGAATTTTCAGAAATATATAACTTGTGTGCTTTGTGATAACAACTCGAAGTTTCCAACCATTTAACTTTAAACACAAAATCAAAAATACAATACTCAATACCATATGATAAAGATACGTAACGAACACAAATATTTAAATATTCTTATTCGATACATTTCATACAGATAACCACATAACTATGTAAGCAACAATAATTCAAAATTTAAAATTCATACCATGCATACCACAAATACTGCAAGTTGGTGATAGGTCCTATTTTCAGAAAACTGTCACTAAAATCGTTAAATTATTACTCTTATATATCCAAATTATGATCAAATCAGAAACTCAAAATGGTCATTTAAACATCAGATATATGCAACAAAACATATTAATTCAAAATATATCATCACTTAACCCATATTTTAATAATCAAATTCACACAGAGAACAAAAATTTAAAGAAACTAGTAATTTAAAAAACACTAGTAATATTGATTGAAAGTCTGAATGTAGCCTTTTTGACCCTCTAATGATGTTTTGCTGAAAAGTACAAAGCATGAAATTTATACCGAACAAGAAGATATTTCTGAAAAGTCAAGAATTAACAAATTCTAAATTACGATAAAATTTATACGAATCTTACTAGATAATTAATTTTATCGATTTTCACCTTAAATAAAGAGGAGGACGGAGAATATGATGTATATATAGCCTTACAAAACCCTAACCGCAAGCCTACTAATTATCCGGTTTTGAATCTGATGCCCATCTTAGACCTATTATTCTTGACCAATTTTAATTTGAAATCTCTATCAAATTATAATCATTTTTTATTATTCTTTTATTTAAATTCAAATATAAACTCGACGATATAATTGAAACGACACGTAAGTACACAAAAATTGATACAAAAGTGCAAAAAAAGTGTACGAAACAGAGAAAATAAAATATACAATTTTTTAACATTGATGGATAGTTAATTTTTATATTATTTTTTTTCTAAAACTCTACTATTAACTTCAAAGTGTACGCTATAAATAATTTTATTATTGTAATATATTATAAATAAATATGTATCCAATTTAATTATTACATTGTCTACTTCATATCGTGTATTTGATAAATAAATTTAAAAATGACACTAAATTAGGCTCTGATAATTTTATATTTATATATTTTTTTGTGTCGTGTACAAAATGTGCAAAACCAAATACGAACAAGTTTTCGTGTGAATCATTTTAATTACGAAATTGTCGATCGAGTTAAGTTAGTTTTAATTTATTTATTTCAGAACAATAAATGTAACACCCCCAAATCTGGGTTCGGGGATCCGGGTTGTCACTAGTTCCATTTCCCTTAATAACACTCAATCTTAATAAACAACCAACTACTGCGTACTGTGACCCCACAATACATACACACACACCACAAGTTATAGTCTCAGAGATGAATACCCAAAAAATAACACAAGTCATTTTAATCCACAATTATAATCCGTACACCTCAAAAGGGTTTCCGAATAACTTAAAATATTCTTTGCCATTATTACAACTCATAAATATACATAAGTCTGGTACATCAACAGTTGAAAACCTAGCATATTGGTAGTTCCTACCTCAACTACAGAGGCATCAACGCCTACTGGAAACTGCGGAACGTTTTCTATCTGCTCGTGAATTGGGAGCTTGGTCATGTTCATCTTGTCTAGCTATTGTTGTGTGATGAAAGAATAAAGCAATAGTGAGCAACAAGCCCACCAAAATAACATACAATATATAAGCATTCTCATAGTACTCATGAAAGTCTTGGTTAAGAAGAAATGAACCAAGTTTGACATCTTAACGTGATCAAGTCGTAAAATATTCAGTATATATGTATATATACTTTTCAAATTCTTTGAAATCATCTTCCATGCATAATATACACAGGGTTCCAGTTTATAATTGTATAAAAAAATATCGTTGCAAGGTGATCTCATATATCTAACCTTGTCTCAACCATTTTCAAAAAAAATCTTTGTCATGCATAAGATAATCCTTTACTAGATATAAGATGAAAAGATGAAGTTACAAGATACTCCAATATACTTATATCTTTTCTGAATACTGCTTGAACTACCACCATTCAAGGTATAATCAGTTTCAAAAGTTTATCACATAGATGAGACTACAAGATAAGACTTGAATATGATCAATCTTTGAAATATCATTTAAAAAGAAATAAAGTTACGAGATACTTCATCAATTCACGATATATATATATACCTATATATATATATATATCTCATACACTCCTTGAAAACCTCTGTTATGAAAAGTATAAATAGAGTTGTAATACCCAATAAATTTGGAAGAAGAAAACATTGGCATAAACCTGATATCTTTCTGATCAGGCAAATATACCAATTAAGTCACCTTTTATACTAGTAGATGGATGAATTCCCCACTGGTCATCACCCTGGCCGCATTAGGACCTTATGTGGACTGCCACTCAGCCACTTACGCTTTGATGGACTGCCACTCAGCCACTTACACCTTGATGGACTCCCACTGAGCCCATATCGCTTATGCCGACGCTTTTCAATTGGGCTTACTTCTTGAATGTTGGGTAAGTAATCAAATTCTTTTATTAAATTAGCAACTTCGTTGCGCCCAAAATACACCGCGAAGCTGGATCCCTTAGGTTTTGAGCGAGTATTTAAATCCCCTTCGAAAGGAAGATCTTAAACTAAAATTGAGTTTTGGGATCTGCTCTAACTTTTTAAAATCATTTTGAAGACTCGAAACCATTTTTGAAAATGTTTGGAATAAGGATGATTTAATAGAATAAATCAGTTACAAACTAATCGAAGAATATCTGAATATTATTCTTTAAATAATATTCTAATAAAGAATAGCTTTTATTAAAATAATTCCAATAAAAGTTTTTTTGGAAATAATACTTGAAACGAATAATAATTTTCGAAAGATATACTTATACAAAAGAAAAATCTAATCGAAAATAATGTTTGATTATTATTCAAAACTATCGAATATACCTTATTCGATTAATAGTTATAGAAAACTATATATATATACATATATTATACTCGAGAACATCGACTCCGGGTTCAGAAAAATGTTCACCTTTGGTTTCTCTATACTAAGGGATATACACAACTATTGTTTATCTCTAACATAGGTATTACGCGGTTTATAATCATGTGAATTGATAATAAAATATCAAGATTTCACAACATGCATATATATATATATCAACATGCTCCAATATATCTCAAGATTTGCTAATAACAACTATGCACTTATCTCAAGATAATGCATCAATATATTTACATCACAACAACAGTATAACAGGTAGAAAACCTGTCTGAGTGTTCCGGGGTAGACTTAAGCTTAGGGTGGGTCCGATAACCTATGAAAAATAACATAAGCCCGAATTAAACCACGGTCGCTTAAGAAACTAGACTTTATCCACTTGGACCTTAAGGTTCGCTTTTGCGCTTAACGATTTACATAAGTCGCTCGAGTACCCTCGGCTCTACCATTTTTATAAAATTAATCGTTAAACGTTTTAAGGCGACTCTTTTGCGAGTACTTTACCAACTTCCTAATCTACCTTACATAATCATTTCGTAATCCAATTAGTCTTTTAAGGGCCTTAAACAAGGTCTCAAAGGTATGCGAGGGGTAAGGGTTCGTTCGCGAAATGCCGTTACTTAAAACGATCGTTTGTCCTAAACCGTACATCGGATCTAAGCGAACCACATATCAAAACGAAGCTCATAACATGAACTATCTAAACATGGCAAAGATAAGAATCTTACAGTGAGCTCATGGGTCCTAAAGTTAAGCACAGAAACAGTTCAGGAAAATCGGGCATTATGACGACTAGAACTTAGCGATTTCCAATATTTTTACGCTCCAAATCAATCCCTTCCGACTACAATCCATCTACGACTACAATCCATCTACAAGATTCAAACCTAGGCTACTGATCTTAGCTGAAACAAGCTCAAGATCCTCAATCCAATACAATATTATACAATCTCCATAATCAACTACTCTACTTAACAATCAAAGTTCAATTAAAACTTAATCATTCAAACAACTACTCATCCATCCAAATCAACCCAAAATTCAAGCAAACAAACTTAGTACTTAAAGGTCCAGAAGTTTTATATCTTTATTTGTGAGGGGAAAGTTTCTAGGAACCCCTAAAACCTTGATTAATTCTTATACAAGCTTGGATCTCACAAACAATCAAGAAAATACAAAGTTAGGTTTTAAAGTTTCTAAAAGTTTGATTGAAAGAACTGTCAAAATGAGGGTCTTAACATACTTATTTGGACGAGACTTGTGAACAAGAGTTGTAGGCCATCTCAATACCTTTCCAAAGAGCTATATAACATAATATTTGAATGAGTATTGAAGGAGATATGGCAGTTTGAAGTTGCTGCTCTAGTTTTGGCCGAGAGCAAGGGAAGAAATGAAGAAATGAAAATGCTTCTTGTTTGTCTTGGAAAATGAAATGAATTGCTTGGTTGCAAATTAACATAGGTAATTTAGGTGTTAAAAACAGGTGGATGGGAATCAATCTTGAACAAATATCTTCCTCCTTTGCATACATCATCTTGCTCACATCACTAGCTAGCCATTTGTCATTATCTTGTGATCTGATAATGTCATAGTCCCTTAACTTCTTGAACAAGCTTGTCTCTTGGTCGCTTATTTGTTTTACAGTTCGCTTAACTCTCGTTCTCATTAATCGTTTGAGGGATCATATCTGGGATCTTGTTACTTGGGCTTTCATAAACCTTTCTTAATATTTTATACTCCTTTAATGATCCTCTCTTATAATCCTTGAATTTAAATCATTTTAATCATGTTACCTTATACTTAATTATTTCGGTATCTGGTGGATTTTCGGGAAAAATCAAAGTGTTCGAATCCGAATTCTGACGACCTTTACATACATTCATTTACTTTATGGAATACTAATACCATCTCAGAATTTCCATAACAGTACTCATATATAGTGTGGTTTGATAATTTTCCTTATTCAGCATCATCAGCAAAAGTTACTATTCATCAGGGTTTCAAATATTTCCAAAAATTGGGTTTATTACAGTATCCCCTCCTTAAAAGGATTCCGTCCCGGGATCAGATAGAAAACAGTTGGGGATGTTTTTCTAGCATTGCGCTTTCTAACTCTCAAGTCAATTTTTTTTACCACAAAACTCTAACTAGTCTGATAACCCTGATCCTAAGCACCTGCTCGTTTCAATCCATAACCCTTACTGGTTTCTCCATATAGGTCAAGTCTGGTTGCATGTCTATGCGCTCGTATTCTCCTATATGTCCGACATTCGGATTATGCTTCCTTAATATTGATACGTGGAACATGTTATGAACTTGCTACAGATTCGAGGGTAGGGCTAGCTCATATGCTAACTTCCCAATACGTCTTAATATCTCCAAGGGTCCAATAAATCGTGGACTTAGCTATCCTTTCTTTCCGAACCTTATTAATCCTTTCCAAGGGAATACCTTTAACAATACGAGGTTACCTACTTCATACTCTTTCTCCTTTTGGGCCGAACCGACATACTTCTCTAGTCGATCTTGGGCTGCTACCAGCTATCCTCTGATTAGATCTACTATGTCCTTGGTTATTTGGACTACTTTGGACCTGAGCATCTTGCGGTCTCCAGCTTCATCCCAATACAAGGGAGATTGGCATCTTTTTCTGTAAAGGGCCTCGTAAGGCGACATTCCGACATTATCATGTCATCCATCATCGTAAGAAAACTCAATCCATGCTAAGTGATCATTCCAAATTTCTTTCAATTCTATCACACAAACTCTCATTATATCATCTAGCTCTACAGTTTTCGCTTCTCAATACTTATTCTTTTCCAGTTTGCAATTGTTACTATCTTCCGTACAGAATACTATTCTGGATATACCTTTACTCGCTAGAGTTTTATAAACTTTTAATAAATGCGTCAACCTTAGTATCACGAACACGTTTCCATTCCGAATACCACCATACTTATACTACTCCTTTTCTAGCTTCTTTAATCTTCCAAAGTTTGATCAATCATATAGAAGTAAAATAATTTGTTGAGTGATCACTATGATCATGAACATTTGTTCTATTGCATAGTTAGTACAGAAGGTGGTCAGCCTTTAGTACTTGACAAGCAATTAAACAACATGTGATATCCTATTAGGCTTCTATCACACAGATAGATAGACATTCGGCTATACCTCCTCTTTTGGAAGGGTTGTTCTTCTCAGTTTACACGAAAATGAAAAGAAGAGAAAAGAAAGAATTTAAGAGAATTATATAAAAATATTACCACAAAACATCTGTCTTGGAGTCTACCTCTGAACTATAGAGGTTTATCCCAGGAGAACAAAACATATAAATGTATATATCTCAACATCAAGTATTATAGCATCGCAATTCACGTGCCTGAATATTTACTATTCCGTCCATCATTCTATGGACCCATGCTCTTGCGCGAGCTTATAAATAATCACCTTTGAAACTCCCTCGATAGGGAAAATCGAATATGGGATTTCATTCTAGACATCATCGTTACTAGAATCCATTGATATACCACAACCTTCTTCGTATAGTAATACTACTCTTTATCGATAAGAAGGAATAAATATATCATAGGTAATTGTTCAGCTTAGTTGGTCTATCAATAATAACTTATACATCACCATGACCCAATTAGTGGTACTCAATCTCAACATCCATTACAATACAACTCTCACGGTTGTAATCGGCTCATTATTCAAAGAATCGTTGATGTATTACTATAGTCCACCACGGACCTACGGTAGTCATTTGTTTTCCTTGGAATCTTAATAGCTAACCATACGGAGTCCATACCTGTCATATCAAATTCTTCTAAGGAGGTAACATAATCACCGTTTGTGATCCATGAAGGACATCTCCTGAACTTGACGTATATATAACATGAAGCAGATAAAATTGCAGAAGAGTTTCAATCAAAGCAACGATAACAGGTTAATACCATTCTTAATCATATGCCTTCAATAGAAGACTTAACTCAAGGGTTTGTTTAGTCCTTTTTGAAACATGGTCCTGGCTTATTCTCAAGATAGGACCTTCTAAGATAGATAGCCCGCTCACGATAATTACATAAATTAAATATTTACCAAACTACTATTACGGTTGAGTATCGCACAATCATCAGAAGGAATGTCAATCTTTCACACCATAATACAACCTTCACGGATTTAACCATCATCACTGTATTCCTCTGGCACGAGCGCCTATAATTGCTCTCTTACACTTATAGTGTCGGCCACCTCGTTGGCCTTTCCTGATAGTAATAGTTCCTTATAATCAATGTCTTTTGAATGATCTCCAACAAAAGTTTCTACCTCATTTTCAATCACTGCTTGTGTGAAAATGCTCTTCCTTACGCTTTGGTGAGAAAAAAAATATCACCATTTTCCTAAAAGTTATTGCCTCAGTCTTTAGAGGTTAACATTGTCACGACTGACTCTCGATCATACTTAGGACGTCTTGTATCTTAGGTCCTAATTTCCTTAAACGATTTCGACCTTCATTGATTCAATCTATACTTTCTCATGGTTTAACATGTGCCCAATTTGGTATTATTATTATTACGTCATATTTCCTTCATCAAAATTTCTATTCTTGAGAACTTTTAATATTACCTTTCTCCTTGTAAATCCTCTAAGGTTATCCTTAAATCCTTCATCCTGTACTCCCTAGGTACATGGCATATCAAGATACCATTTACTAATACTAGAACCATTGTCTATATAGTTCTGAAAACTTTATCCACTGATCTTTAAAGGTTATTGTTGCATTAGTCCTTCATTCCGTACCACCCAAACTCATAATGTCCCCATTAAGGGTGAAATGCCAACCTTTATGCATTCCCCCCTTGGTTCATCTCAATTTATTGAGGTTCTATCCTTAATTCCACATTTAAAAAGGTACTTACATCCTTCCATGGATAAATCAAGTCATATATCCCTGATAAGGGTATCTTATTCAAGCATTCCGACCTCGATAGTTTATACTTAGTTTCATGGTAACATCCTTTTTCCAAACTGAGGTCAAAATATATGGCCTCTGAAGGATAACAACAAATATTCGCTTTTCTTTCCTGATTTGGTAATGGTAGCAAAGACGTTCTGAAAGATATTGGTCATATTCAACGTGAACTTCTTCTTACTAAATCCTCATTTACCTTTGTTGTTTATCTCAACTGTCATCTCAATGTTGAGATATCTTCTATACTTGGTGTCTCCCTTTTGGGTATCAAGTAATAGGTGTTACATACTCTTCACATTTTTGAAGGTTACTTCCTTCATCTAATTTATTAATTTCTTGCTTTCCTGTCTCCCCAGTCCATTCGTGTCTCATTATTTACTCCATCGATTTATCTCAAAGTCTCATCGAATCCTCTCAACTTGAAGGATTCATTATACGTATCGCTTAGGCCTTCCCAACCTCTATTTTATCTCATGATCAGTCACCAACATCCTGATGATGACACACTTCTTTATTACTGGGGTTCCTTAGGATTTCCACATTCCTAACTCCCTTATCGTTACTTAAACTATATTTCATTTATCTTTCTTATGCTCCTTCCCATTTCAGTCTTTTTTTTAATATTTTTTTCTCCTTTCTACTACAATCATTTCATGAACCCACTAATCATTGACTTCAAACATCACGTCCTTCTGGGATTCGTGTCCTCAAAACGAATCTTGACAGCTTTTGCAACTTAGATTCATAATTTATCCTACTCGTCTGCATTTGTTCTGGCTCTAAAGCTTCTACACTATCTCCATAACCTTGGGAAGTACTTTCCCGGAAACAATTGACTGAACTTTAATCAATTTATTATAACCACTAGCTCTGTATCTTTCTTGGTTTTTCACCAGTGGTTGGCCTCTCATATTGGAAGGTAACTAACAAAAATAGTATTTTTGCACTTCACCAATCACTTAGAATCTCAAATTATTCCTCCATTTCCTTTAGCCAGGCTCTCGTCTCGATTGGGTCATCTGTCCCTTGAAACTCTGAGAGCTTTAAGCGAATTAAAGGTCCTAAAATAATTTCCCACTGCCTTTTTCCTCAGGGTGGTGGTTGGGGATAAAAGTATAAGTTTCGTTTAGGCAGGTCCATGAATTTCCCCATAGGAGTACAATCCTGATTCTCCCTACCTTGCTCGACTTCTGTTTTCTCAGTATGAAATGTTTCATCCTTCTCCCATAATCGGGGTTATTTTATACGTTAAAACCCTTGTTTTCCACTTCATTATATTAAGGGTTCCTTTTATCTTGATGGCGACCTCCATGATTATCACATTCAGGGTTTGCCCTAAATCTTATTCCTCTAACTATGGCTTTCATCCAAGATCTCGTCCTTAAGCTTCTGAACATTTGGAACCCAAATTATGTAGGAATACCTCATTATTCCCTTGTCATCATTCTCGGTATTAATCTCTTCTCTATTCATTGGCTATCTTCCTTCATTCATCACTTTTTCTAGGCACAATAAGATCTTTTCCAATAATTCGGGATGTATTACAATCTCAAACAGCTTTTCAGTACTGGCTCCAGTTACCTTCACTTCTATTTCCATTTTCTTAATATCTCTTATTAACTCTTTCGAAGACATTATCATCTTGAGTCTCTCCTTTCTACTAAGGGCGTCAGCCACCACATTGGTTTTCCCTGGATGATAAAAAATCTCATAACCGTAATCCTTGATTAGCTCTAGCCACCTCTTCTGGCGCATGTTAACCTCTATCTGCGTGAAAATATACTAGAGCTCTTATGGTTTGTATAAATCTCACACTTCTCTCCATACAAGTAGTGCCTCCAATTTTTAGGGCAAAACTGTTGCCACGAGTCCAAGCTCATGGGTAGGATATCTAATCTCGTATTCCTTCAGTTATCTCGACGCATACGCGATCACCTTACCATGCTGCATAAGCACGCACCCTAATCCTGTGTGCGACGCGTCACTATATATCAAAAAATCTCCTTTTCCGTCCGGCAACGCCAATACAGGGGCCGTCACAAATCTTTTCTTCAATTTATGAAAACTGTTCTCGCATTTCTCTGTCCATTCAAACTTCTCTGTCTTACGAGTAAGTCGCGTTAAAGGGGCTGCTATCTTGCAAACTTGAATGAACCTACGATAGCCGGCCAATCCTACCTCTGGTAGTCGCCCTGACCACGGTCATCAATTCCTCATGGATCCTTTCTTCATTCTTGTCTGGATCCTCCACAGAATCCTCTTCAGCAACAATCCCTTCTGGGATAACATCCTCAACCGCTACATCCTTAATATGAACATCATCTGGTCCCTCGTTAGGGTGCTCCATTGGATCTACAATCTGATCCCCAAATATGTAGTAAAAGATCATCGTGTTGTTGCTCTTGAACTTCAGGGTTCGGTGCCCTGCTACCTTATACGATAACGCACTACGCTTCTATCACGATATTTATAAGGTTTCCCGTAAGGGTTTTATCTGTCAGTACTACGTTAGGTAGTCCGACTATGAACTTGGAAAGAGTTCTTATTATCTTAGTGAACTTATTATTTTAATGACACATCATCTCTGAGGTTAAAACGCTTAGCTCTGATACCATTTCTGTAACACCCCCAAATCCGGGGTCGGGGATCCAGGTTGTCATGAGTTCCATTTCCCTTAATAACTCTCAATCTTAATAAACAACCAACTACTGCGTACTATGACCCCACAATATACACACACACACCACAAGTTATGGTCTCAGAGATGAATACCCAAAAAATAACACAATTCATTTTAATCCATAATTATAAGCCATTACACCTCAAAAGGGTTTCTGAATAACTTTACATATTCTTTGCCATTATTAATATTCATAAATATACGTAAGTTTGGTACATCAACAGTTGAAAACCTAGCCTATTGGTAGTTCATACCTCAGCTACAGCGGCATCAACGCCTACAGGAAACTGCGGAACGTTTCCTATCCGCTCGCGGATTGGGAGCTTGGTCCTGTTCATCTTATCTAGCTGTTGTTGTGTGATGAAAGATTAAATCAAGGGTGAGCAATAAGCCCACCAAAATAATATTTATAATAATTAACAATATATGAGCATTCTCATAGTACTCATGAAAGTCTTGGTCAAGAAGAAATGAACCAAGTTTGACATCTTAACGCGATCAAGTCACAAAATATTCATTATATATGTATATATACTTTTCAAATTCTTTGAAATCCTCTTCCATGCATAATATACACAGAGTTCCAGTTTATAACTGTATAAAAATATTGTTGCAAGGTGATCTCTTATATCTAAGCTTTCTCAATATTTTTTTAAAAAAATCTTTGTCATGCATAAGATAATCTGTTACTAGATATAAGATGAAAAGATGAAGTTACAAGATACTCCAATATACTTAAATCTTTTCCGAATACTGCTTGAACTACCACCATTCAAGGTATAATCAGTTTCAAAAGTTCATCACATAGATGAGACTACAAGATAAGACTTGAATATGATCAATCTTTGAAATATCATTTAAAAAGAAATGAAGTTACGAGAAACTTCATGAATTCCCGATATATATACACACCTATATACATATCTCATACACTCCTTGAAAACCTCTGTTATGAAAAGTATAAATAGAGTTGTAATACCCAATGAATTTGGAAGAAGAAAACCTTGGCATAAACCTGATATCTTGCTGATCAGGCAAATATACCAATTATGTCACCTATTATACTAGTAGATAGATGAATTCCCGACTGGTCATCACCCTGGCCGCATTAGGACCTTATGCTGGACTACCACTCAGCCACTTACGTTTTGATGGACTGCCACTCAGCCACTTACACCTTGATGGACTTCCACTGAGCCCATGTCGCTTATGCTGATGCATTTCGATTGGGCTTACTTCCTGAATGTTGGGCAAGTAATCAAATTCTTTTATTAAATTAGCAACTTCGTTGTGCCCAAAAATACACCACGGAGCTGGTTCCCTTAGGTTTTGAGCGAGTATTTAAATCCCCTTTGAAAGGAAGATCTTAAATTAAAATCGACTTTTGGGATCCGCTCTAGCTTTTTAAAATTATTTTAAAGACTCGAAACCATTTTTGAAAATGTTTGGAGTAAGGATGATTTAATAGAATAAACCAGTTACAAACTAATCGAAGAATATCTGAATATTATTCTTTAAATAATATTCTAACAAAAAATAGTTTTTATCAAAATAATACCAATAAAAGTTTTTTTGGAAATAATGTTTGAAACGAATAATAATTTTTGAAATATATACTTATACGAAAGTAAAATCTTTATTTGAATAATCGAAAATAATGTTTGATTTTTATTCAAAACTATTAAATATACCTTATTCGATTAATAGTTATAGAAAACTATATACATATATATATACATATATTATACTCGAAAACATCGACTCTGGGTTCAGAAAAATGTTCACCTTTGAGTCCCCTATACTAAGGGATATACACAACTACTGCTTATCTCTAGCATAGGTATTATGCAGTTTATAAGCATTTGAATTGTTAATAAAATATCAAGATTTCACAACATGCATATATATATATATATATATCATATCAACATGCTCCAATATATCGCAAGATTTGCTAATAACAATTATGCACTTATCTCAAGATAATGCATCAAAATATTTACATCACAACAATAGTATAACGGGTAGAAAACTTGTCTGAGTGTTCCGGGGTATACTTAAGCTTAGAGTGGGTCCGGTAACCTATGAAAAATAACATAAGCCGGAATTAAACCACGGTCTCTTAAGAAACTAGGCTTTATCGACTTAGACCCTAAGGTTCGCTTTTGCGCTTAACGATTTACATAAGTCTCTCGAGTACCCTCGGCTCCACCATTTTTATAAAATTAACCGTTAAACATTTTAAGGCAACTCTTTCGCGAGTACTTTACCAACTTCCTAATCCACCTTACATTATTGTTTCGTAATCCAATTAGTCTTTTAAGGGCCTTAAACAAGGTCTCAAAGTTATGCGAGGGGTAAGGGTTCGTTCGCGAAACGCCGTTACTTAAAATGGTCATTTCTCCTAAAACGTACATCAGATCTAAGCGAACCACATATCAAAACGAAGCTCGTAACATGAAATATCTAAACATGGAAAGGTCAAAATCTTACAGTGATTTTACTGGTCCTAAAGTTAAGCACAGAAACAGTTAAGGAAAATCGGGCTTTATGACGGCTAGAACTTAGCGATTTCCAATATTTTTACCACTCCAAATCAATCCCTTCCAGCTACAATCCATCCACAACTTCAAGATTCAAACCTAGGCTACTGATATTAGCCAAAACAAGCTCAAGATCCTCAATCCAATTCAATATTATACCATCTCAATAATCAACTAATTTACTTAACAATCAAAGTTCAATTCAAACTTAATCATTTAAACAACTACTCATCCATCCAAACCATCCCAAAATTCAAGAAAAAAAACTTAGTACTTAAAGGTCCAGAAGTTTTATACCTTATTTGTGAGGGTAAAGTTGCTAGAATGCCTTAAAACCTTTATTAATCCTTATACAAGCTTGGATCTCACAAACAATCAAGAAAACACAAAGTTAGGTTTTGAAGTTTCTAAAAGTCCGATTGAAATAAATTTAAAAATGAGGGTCTTACCCTACTTATTTGGACGAGACTTGTGAACAAGAATTGTAGGCCATCTCAATACCTTTCCAAAGAGCTATAGAACGTAATATTTGAGTGAGTATTGAAGGAGATATGGCAGTTTGAACTTGCTGCTCTAGTTTTGGCCGAGAGCAAGGGAATAAATGAAGAAATGAAAATGCTTCTTGTTTGTCTTGGAAAATGAAATAAATTTCTTGGTTGCAAATTAACATAGGTAATTTAGGTGTTAAAAACATATGGATGGGAATCAATCTTGAACATATATCTTCCTCCTTTGCATACATCATATTGCTCACATCACTAGCTAGCCATTTGTCATTATCTTGTGATCTGATGATGTCATAGTCCCTTAACTTCTTGAACAAGCTTGTCTCTTGGTCGCTTATGTGTTTTACGGTTCGCTTAACTCTCGTTCTCGTTAATCGTTTGAGGGATCATATTCGGAATCTTGTTACTTGGGCTTCCATAAACCTTTCTTAATATTTTATACTCCTTTAATGATCCTCTCTTATAATCCTTGAATTTAAATCATTTTAATCATGGTACCTTATACTTAATTCTTTCGGTATCTGGTGGATTTTCGGGAAAAATCAAAGTGTTCGAATCCGAATTGTGGCGACATTTACATACACCCATTTACTTATGGAATACTAATACGATCTCAGAATTTCCATAAAAGTACTCTTATATAGTGTGGTTTGATAATTTTCTTTATTCAGCATCCTCAGCAAAAGTTACTATTCATCAGAGTTTCAAATATTTCCAAAAATTGGAGTTATTACAATAAACATATTAAAACTTATGTAAAATTATGAGGAACAAAATTTACTGCATGCACACAGCACATGTGGTGGGATCAAATTAAAATTTACTAGTGTCGATGCAATTTTTTTGTGTGGTCAGGATTAAATTTCTTTGCTAAGAATAGTTTCGGGAGAGCTTTTAATATCTATTCTAAAAATTACCGAATTTATTGATTAATCACCCGATTAATCTCTATTTTAATCGCAGCCGATTCATTTTTTTTATCCAATTAATCACTATATTTTTTTAATTAATATATTTAATTTAATAAATTAAGTATTTTAATATTTTATTAGACACATCCGATTAGTGCTTCGATTAATCACCGATTATTCGATTAGTTACTATAAGGTGTCTTTACCGAATAATTCCAATTCCAGTCTTTTAGGACAATGCTTTTAAAATATAATTTTTTTAATTGTATATTTTAGCAAGGTTAATTGAAGACAGTCAAATAGTCGATACATCGGCCCGCCTGCATCTTCTGGACCTTGCATGGTGTTTTTACATTTGAGCTTAATTTGATTGTCCAATGTTGGATGATGCACTTTATTGCTGTTTTTTCCTGCGTTATTCTAAATTTGGTTTAAATATGCCCTTTGTAGGCTTTTTTTTGCCACGGAAAATTAAGATTTCATTATTTCCTCAAATCGGATAGTAAAACATATAGAAATTCCGGATGGAAATTCCCCTCCGTCAAACTATGATCAGCTACTAAACAGGAATATCTTGCTAGATGATGAGCTACTAATGTCCATATATTACTTCTTCTGATTCTTCACCCAACTCAATGCTTCTCTGATGCCTATCGCCTCTTCCAAATCAAGAGCTATAGTACCTTGTTTACATCGTGAGATGGCCTCTACCAGATTACCAGAATGATTTCTGAGCACCATCGCGTAACTATAGCAGTTAGATGGTTCAAATATGGCCGCGTCAATATTGAACTTAACTCTACTATATATTCGAGGGCTCCAGTGCTCGTATCCATCATCATATGTCATAAGACCCATAAAGCGATCAAAGGTTTTATCTTGAGCACTCTGCCAATGGTTAAGAATAGATTTTGCTGATTGTACCACTTTCATGCTATATCGATTCCATACCATGTCATTATGATTGGTCCATAGCATCCGGCATATCATCACAAATATATGAATTATACTCCAATTATGCTAATCAAACACTAATTGGATTCATTCTCCAAAACAATTAAACGTACCAGAGACCATGTGCGAGTCAAATTATTGCAGACAAGTCTGTACTAAAGAACATTGTACCAGTCTGTGTAAAATTGATTTTGGATGCTCGTTACATGTAGGGCATACAATGTTCACATTAACTCTTTTTGTACGCAAGATGTCTTTAGTTGGTAAACAGTCTGAGGCTGCTCTCCAAAGGAAGTGCTTAACTTTTGACAGAATTTTTAAGTTCCATAACTTCCTCCACAGACCTGAGTTGTTGCTCATTGCATAATCCTCTTTCCCTTCCTGGATTAGTGAGTAATCACTCTTGAATGAATATTGACCTAGTTTCTCTCTTCACCAATGCCATGTATATCTAGGATCGTCATTCAGAGGGATTGATAAAATTAAGTTAGCGTCTCTGTGATCCATAACATCTTGAACAAGATCAATACCCCATTGTTTACTATCTATGCATATTTAAGAAATAACTTTTTGACCTTAAAGAGCCTCATTATTCGAGTATACATACGGATCTTCTACTATAGGGAGCCATGGATCATCTAGAATGCTTATATGTCTACCATCCCCTACTCTGCAAGAAGCACCTTGCTTTATAAGAGATTGAGCTTCCAGAATACTCCTCCAAATGTAACTAGGACTCCCTCCAATTTTTACATTCAGGAATGATTCATTGGGGAAATAATGAGCTTTATATACTCTGTTCACCAATTTGTCTGGGTGATTCAACAGACGCCACCCATGTTTCCCAACCCGTCAATATTGAAATCTCTCAAAACTCAAAAGCCCAAACCTCATGTTGACTTCGATCTGCATAATTTACTCCAGGTCATCCAGTGAATGGATTTCTCTTTATTTGCTCCTGTCTTCCACCAATAATTACACATCCGTTGTTCCAGCTCTTTACAAATCTCCACCCGTAATAAAAACACACTCATAGAGTAGTTTGGCAACGTCTATGCTACTTTTTTTGATAGTATTTCTTTTCCTCCCCTTGACAACCATTTCTTATCCCACCCTATAATACGATCTTGCATTTTTTCTTTAAGAAACCCAAAAATAGCTATTTTTAATGACCCACAATATTGGGAAAACCCAAATACATAGTCTGATCATCAGCTTTCTGAAACTCTAACACCTGACACAATTTACTATTTCTCAGAATATATGTATTCCTGCTAAAACATACAGAGGACTTTTCCGTGTTGATCATCTACACTGAGGCCTTTTCAAAAATCTGTAACAAGTTAAGCACCTGCTCTGTATTCTCTTTGTTGGCCTTGCAAAAAATGTGCGCGTCATCTGCAAAAAAAACATATACGTGATAATTGGGGCGTTTCTTGCCACTTTAATACTTTCATTAATCCTCATCTTTTGTAGTCCTCAATAAGCACAGTGAACCCTTCCATACAAATGAGGAAGAGGTAAGAGGACAATGGATCGCCCTGTCATATGCCTCTATTAGGAAGATTTCACCAAACGTTCTGCCTGCATGAGAAATTTGATAGCTGACATTATTTACACAGCTCATGAATAAATTGACCACCTTCTGATCAAAACCCAACTTTTTAAGAATCGCTTTAATAAACCCCCCCCCCACTTTACTCGGTCGTAGGCTTTATTCATGTCGAGTGTCAAAGCCATCCATCCCTTATTGCCCTTCGTTTTCCTTCTAAGATAATACATGACCTCCTAAGCCATCATGATATTGTTTGTGATAAGATGCCCTGGAATGAACGCACTTTGAGTGTCTGAAATAATTAAATCCAGTACCAACTTACATCTTTTAGGAAGGACTTTCGAAATTACTTTGTACACCATATTGCACAGAGATATGGGACAGAGATCAGTCATATATGTTGGATTCTTCTTCTTAGGTACAAGTGCTATATTCGTATTTGTTAGTTGGATATCCAGATTTCCTGAACTGAAAAATTGTTTAACCATGTTCACAATATCATTACCCATAATATTCCAAAACTTTTGATAAAACCCGGGACTCATCCCATTAGGTACCGGTAATTTGTCCGGATGCATGTGAAACAGGGCCTGTTTAACCTCTTTTTCCTCAACCGGTGCTAACAATATTTTACTTTGATTTTGAGTTATCCTGCTCTGCATACATGCTGTAACTGGCTCCCAGTCTGTAGTAGATGCTGTAAAAAGGTCTACAAAGTATTGGACCATCACATATTCTAGACCCTCCTCCCATCCATCTGTTGATCCTCCCTATTGCGTAACATAGCAATTTGATTTGCTTTGCGCCTGGTCTTTGTTGCAGCATGAAAATATTTTGAGTTCTCATCACCCTCCTTAAGCCACAACCGCTTTGATCTTTGGCGCCAAAAAACCTCTTGTTGAGTATATATTTCTGTCAATATCTTTTTTGTCTTCAACTACTCTCCTGTCTGATTCAACAGGTGTCCTGTTTTTTAATAGCTTCGTGATCTTCTTGCATTCTTCCATCGATTCTTGAAGCTTCCCGTTGTTTCTTTTCCCCATATCGATAATACCTCCGCACATTGAGACTGTTTGTCATAAAAGGAGCACTCACTTCTTGCATTCCAAACTTCATGAACAATTTATTTACACATTGGTTCACGTAATCAAGCGTTTTTGAATCTAAATTTATTTATCTGCTTCACCCGAATTCTCTGGCATTTTTCCTACAAAATGGGATAATGGTCGCTTGTAGTAACCTCAAGGTTCACCGGCTGGACATCTTTATATAGGTTTAAGAAATTAGCTGTGACAAGTGCTCTGTCAAGTCTAACCTCAATGCAATTGTCAGTCCCTAAACCTTGCTCTCATGTATACGGATAGCCATTTAGATTCATATTTGTGAGTTCACAATCATCAAGAACGTTCTGAAATCCTTTGAATGGTGCATATCAGAGAAAAACCAATAAGCCCAATTATGAATTATTAAAATTAAAAAAATACTACTGAACTAAATGAAAAAAAACACTCCTGAACCAGAGCGTGTCGCTTAAGTGCGGTTTATCTTGGTTCCCGTGGTTTGCAGGCTATTGCGTGAGCCTGTGGGGTTTACCCGGTGCGCACCCGAAAGTTAGCGGCTGCGGGTTCACTACGATAAAAAAACACTATTTTTAAATATAATGTATTATATAATATCTAGCATATTTATTAAAAAATATAGTTATTCTATTGTATTATATATAATTGAGATTGGATTATTAGGGAATCAAATCATATTAAATTCATATTTTATACTTATTAAATTAGATTTTTTTTCGAATTAAATCTTACCTTGAATTGAATAATTTTTTTAACAATTTATATCCACTTTGTTAATTTCTGATCGGACCGGACCAGGCCTCCAATCGATTAACTGCCCGCACTTGTTAGATGTGGGTTTTCAAGTTCTGGGCCATGTTCATGTTGTAATAGCTTTTGACCGCAATATCAGTTAAACATAAATTTAATTATATCAACATATATGTTTTTTTGTCAGAATATCAACATATATGTTAAATTGTAACATTGACAAAGATTTTTGTTTTCTTCCAACACGAGAAAGTGATGCGGAAAATTAATATTTGATAATATTTTATAAATATATTCATATACAAGTATTCAAATAAAGCATAGCGTACTTCAATTCACCATTTGAAATTAGCAAATCAATACATTTGCTCCTACTTTAAATGTAAGGGAAATATAAATATTTGAAAAATAACAACTTAAATAAAATGTAAAATTATTGAGTACATTTAATACTAATTTTCTTTTATTGAATTTGTTGGACCAAGACAAGACGGCCCAAAGGAATCATAGTTAGAATAATTATGGAACATAATGTAAACCCCAAGCAGGCCCAATATGGAAGATAAAGCCCATTTGGGACTTGATATAAATAGAGGACAACAACCTCATTGAAGGGGGTTGGCAAATTAAGCAAATAGATCATCTCCTAAAATTATAGTCTAAAAAAATAATAATAATATTGTTGGCACGTCATTTGGCGCTAGAAGGAGCTTTGCTTTAACGGATCCAACCAGAAAATGATTGTAGAAGAGATTGATCCGGGAACAGCCGGACCAACACAAGTGAAAGAATTGATGGCAGAACTTGCCGCCGATGCCTCGACCTTCGATGGCTGTGAGCTTCCGAAGCAATCGACATTAAAGCCAAAATATTTGTTTCCTCCACCTGAAAGCCTTCTTGAGGATCAACCGGAGAGCTGGAAAGATACACGTCAAAGAGACAAAAAGAGAAAATCCGTGTCAGATCAGCGTTTTAGAATACAAACCTCCAGTGGTAAAAAAGTTCTTTCAAGAGACATGCGACTACATTTAGAAAAGAAAGAAAAGCTAAGAGTTCAAAACCAAGAAAATCCGGAAGAACCAGAAGAACCATTTGATTCAGACGAAGAGCTAGAGCTACTAGAGCGCGAGACTCGGAGGCTGCAGGCCAGACTCGAGCGAAAGCGTGAAATTCACCGTCTCCGAAGAGAGCTCCAACAAACAACGATACAAAACAAAGAGCAAGATGAAGAATTTTATGATGATGACGACGATGCAGAGTATGAATACGAGCCGTCGGCAGAGTCGACCTATTCACAACCTCGTGAGCGTCGACAGCGGACAGTGTCATCCGCCGAGGTTTCACGCCAAACTGAATCCACGGAGTCCATATCACATGAAGAATTTGCTAAAATGCAAGAAGAAATCGCCCAAATGCGTAACATCATGAGGAATCAATCAGGATTCGAAATTGTCTCTGAAAGCCCTTTATCCCTCCTCCTCGAGAAAGCACGTATCGACAGAACATTAAAAACCCCATCCCTCGATCACTTCGACGGTTCAGACCCGTTGGCATTTCTCAACACATTCGACAGACGAATGGCTTTCTTCGGCCACTCTGAAATCGCCCGTTGTCAGTTTTTCTCTACATGCCTTCAAGGCACATCACTCCGATGGTATAACAATCTGCCCCCTCGATCCATCGACTCATGGGCAACCTTAAAAAGCAAATTCCAAGCCCGGTTCTCCAGTAATTACAAAGGCATCAAGGTCACAGCATCTTTGATGATAATGCATCAGCGCTCAGGTGAGAGCCTTCGGAGCTTTTTAACCCGATTTAGGGAAGAGATCGCCGAGATTCCAGATTTAATTGAACAAATGGCCGTAAACTTCTTAACGGCAGACATCGATAAGTCACGACACGGATTATTCTTAGAAGAAATTTTTGAAAAAAGGCCAAAAACTCTCCAAGCAGCATTCCAAATTATTGAACATCGTATGATGCTAGAAGAAGCAGTGAGCTGCATTCAGTTACCACGACGCTCTTCAAGGCATGAACGTCGTCGTAGTTATAGCCCGCGATCCCTCGCGCGAGAAAGACGCCGTGAGCGTCGTCGATCACCTCCACCACGTATGGATGATCGCTTTCCGAGGGAGAGAAGGGAAAGGGACTAGCAGCCCCACACTCGACCAGAAAAAGAATTTACTAAATTGAACACAGAGAAAACAACAATTCTGGCAGTTCTAAAAACAGAACCAGACTACAGACCACCGAGGCCCATGAAGGCCGGGAGACCCCCCAGTTCCAGATATTGTGAGTATCATGAAGATACCGGTCACACCACAGAACAGTGCTTTCAACTTAGCAACCTCATAGAAGGAAAGATTCATCGAGGACAGTTAGTACATTACGTACAACAAGAGGACAATCCTAGACGTCACCATCGGGATCAAGATGATTGGGTCATTGACGTCATATTCGGGGGAGCAGCTTCTGGAGGATTCTCTCACAACTCCAGAAAAGAGTACACTCGAGAAGTCTTCAATGTCAATCCCCCGACAGTTAAACGCCCTCGCGCAAACCCGACCCCAATCATTTCCTTCTCCGATGATGATTTTAATCCGGGTCTCATCGAGGGTCATCAAGACGCTCTTGTTATCACAACCCGAGTAGGAAATAATACTGTGAAAAAGATGCTGGTCGACAACGGAAGTTCTGTCGATGTTCTCTACCACCAAGCCTTTTCACGGATGGACATCGGAGATCGACGGCTCGAGAACTCTCGAACGCCGTTGTACGGATTCACCGGAAATGAGGTCCATGTGGTAGGAACCATTGATATGCCAGTTCTCTTTGGCTCACCACCTTGTCAGGTTTGGAAAGTCATTAAATTTCATGTGATCAGTGCTTCTTCCAGTTTTAATGCCATCTTAAGCCGAACTACAATCACAGCCCTAAAGGCAATAACTTCAATCTCCCATTTGAAGATGAAATTTCCCACTGGCTTCGGGGTCGGAGAAATGATTGGAGATCAAACGACCGCGAGACAATGTTACCTGACCCCAAAGAAAAAGGGGGAAGAAGATCTAGGAGTCAACCAGGTACTCGAGATTGACCCCCGCAACTCAATTGAATCTACAAACCAGAATTCATGTTTCCCTGCAGAAGAAATGGAAGAGATCGAAGTGGTCATCGGCAACCCATCAAAGACAACCAAGGTGGGAAAAGGACTTCCTAAACATTTGAAATAAGATATCATTGACCTTGTTAGAGAATTCGCTGATATTTTCTCCTGGGACCCGAAAGATATGCCATGAATACCCCGGGTTGTCGCACGCCACTCTCTCCATATCAACAAAAATGTTGTTCCAGTACGACAGAAACGTCGAATATTCTCCGATGAAAAAAGGGCAGCTATCGATCAAGAAATTGACCGACTCCTCGAAGCTAAATTCATCGAGCCCGTTCAGTTCCCCATATGGATCTCCAATGTCTTTTAGTCAAGAAACACAACGGAAAGTGGCGAATGTGTGTCGACTATTCGGACGTTAACAAAGCATGCCCCAAAGACTTCTACCCACTCCCAAACATCGATCAGCTGATCGACTCTACAGCAGGAAATGAACTTCTCTCCTTTATGGACGCATTTTCAGGGTACAATCAGATAAAAATGGATTCTCGTGACTGGGAAAAAACGGCATTCATTACTCACAGAGGAGTATTCGGGTATCGAGTCATGCCTTTCGGAATGATTAATGCTGGCGCAACCTTCCAACAGATGATGGACACAATCTTTGGCTCACAAATAAGAAAAAACATGTTAATCTATGTCGACGACATGATAACCAAGTCCAAGCTCGCCGTTAACCACTCACTTGATCTTCGTGAGACTTTTGAAAATGCCCGGAAGCATAACTTGCGTCTCAACCCTAACAAATGCTCATTCGGGCTTACGTCAGGCAAGTTCCTGGGGTTTCTGGTCACACAGCGAGGCATCGAGGCTGACCCCGCACAGACAAAAGCCATCCTAGAAATGGAGGATCCAAAATTCATCAAAGACTTGCAAAAGCTAACAGGGTGCATAGCAGCCCTTCGAAGATTTATCCCTCAATCATCCAAAAGATGTCTTCCTTTCTTTGCCACCATAAAAAGGGCTTCAAGGTCAACACCATTCGAATGGAACGATGAGTGCAAATCCAACTTCACAGAACTCAAAACATTTTTAACGAACCCTCCCATCCTCACTAGGCCAATCCCAGGCGAAGCTCTTCGCATTTATCTGTCGGCGTTCGATGAAACAGTTGCAACCGTCCTTGTTCGACTCGATGAAAGGAGGGAGGTCCCCGTGTACTACATTAGTCACTCACTGCGGGATGCTAAAACTCGGTACCCTCAGGTCGAAAAGCTCGTATACTCCTTGGTCATTGCAAGCAGAAAACTACGACATTATTTCCAAGCAAGGGAAATACATGTGTTGACAAATGCGACGCTCAAAAGGATCTTGCATAAACCTGATATGACAGCAAGACTCGCCACATGGACCATCGAATTAAGTCAATTCTACATCGAATATAAACCACGAACAGCCATAAGGGCTCAGGTCCTCTCAGATTTTGTGGCAGAATGCCAATTCAAGACCAAAGGGTCAGACCCCGAGGAAACCCAGCCAAGGCCGTGGCTATTGTTTGTTGATGGGCCCAGAAGGATTTAAAGTCCAGCAAGCCCTTAAGTTCGAATTTCAAGCAACAAATGACGTGGCCGAATACGAGGCATTAATTGCGGGATTAAAATTGGCAACGGACCTCGAGGGAGATATCATCGACATATTTGGCGATTCCCAGCTGGTGGTTGGCAAATTAAGCAAAGAGATCATCTCCTAAAATTATAGTCTAATAATAATAATAATATTGTTGGCACATCATTTGGCGCTAGAAGGAGCTTTGCTTTAACAGATCCAACCAGAAAATGATTGTAGAAGAGATTGATCCGGGAACAGCCGGACCAACACAAGTGAAAGAATTGACGGCAGAACCTGCCGCCGATGCCTCGGCCTTCGATGGCTGTGAGCTTCCGAAGCAATCGGCATTAAAGTCAAAATGTTTGTTTCCTCCACCTGAAATCCTTCTTGAGGATCAACCGGAGAGCTGGAAAGATACACGTCAAAGAGACAAAAAGAGAAAATCCGTGTCAGATCAGCGTTTTAGAATACAAACTTCCAGAGGCAAAAAAGTTCTTTCAAGCGACATGCGACTACATTTAGAAAAGAAATAAAAGCTAAGAGTTCAAAACCAAGAAAATCCGGAAGAACCAGAAGAACCATTTGATTCAGACGAAGAGCTAGAGCTACTAGAGCGCGAGACTCGGAGGCTGCAGGCCAGACTCGAGCGAAAGCGTGAAATTCACCGTCTCCGACGAGAGCTCCAACAAACAACGATACAAAACAAAGAGCAAGATGAAGAATTTTATGATGATGACGATGATGCAGAGTATGAATACGAGCCGTCGGCAGAGTCGACCTATTCACAACCTCGTGAGCGTCGACAGCGGACAGTGTCATCCGCCGAGGTTTCACGCCAAACTGAATCCACGGAGTCAATATCATATGAAGAATTTGCTAAAATGCAAGAAGAAATTGCCCAAATGCGTAACATCATGAGGAATCAATCAAGATTCGAAACTGTCTCTGAAAGCCCTTTATCCCTCCTCCTCGAGAAAGCACGTATCGACAGAACATTAAAAACCCCATCTCTCGATCACTTCGACGGATCTTCAGACCCGTTGGCATTTCTCAACACATTCGACGGACGAATGGCTTTCTTCGGCCACTCTGAAATCGCCCGTTGTCAGTTTTTCTCTACATGCCTTCAAGACACAGCACTCCGATGGTATAGCAATCTACCCCTCGATCCATCGACTCATGGGCAACCTTAAAAAGCAAATTCCAAGCCCGGTTCTCCAGTAATTACAAAGGCATCAAGGTCACAGCATCTTTGATGACAATGCATCAGCGCTCAGGTGAGAGCCTTCGCAGCTTTTTAACCCGATTTAGGGAAGAGATCGCCGAGATTCCAGATTTAATTGAACAAATGGCCGTAAACTTCTTAACGGCATGCATTGATAAGTCACGACACGGATTACTCTTAGAAGAAATTTTTGAAAAAGGCCAAAAACTCTCCAAGCAGCATTTCAAATTATTGATCAAGCGTTTTTAAATCTAAATTTCTTTATCCGCTTCATCCGAATTCTCTGGCATTTTTCCTACAAAATGGGATAATGGTCGCTCGTAGTAACCTCAAGGTTCACCGGCTGGACATCTTTATATAGGTTTAAGAAATTAGTTGTGACAAGTGCTCTGTCAAGTCTAACCTCAATGCAATTGTCAGTCCCTAAACCTCGCTCTCATGTATACAGATATCCATTTAGATTCATATTTGTGAGTTCACAATCATCAAGAACGTTCTGAAATCCTTTGAATGGTGCATATCAGAGAAAAACCAATAAGCCCAATTATGAATTATTAAAATTTAAAAAACACTACTGAACTAAATTAAAAAAACACTCCTGAACCAGAGCGTGTCGCTTAAGTACGGTTTATCTTAGTTCCCGTGGTTTGCAAGCTATTGCGTGAGCCTGTGGGGTTTACCCGGTGCGCACCCGAAAGTTAGCGGCTGCGGGTTCACTACGATAAAAAAATACTATTTTTAAATATAATGTATTATATAATATCTAGCATATTTATTAAAAAAAATAGTTATTCTATTGTATTATATATAATTGAGATTGGATTATTAGGGAATCTAATCATATTAAATTCATATTTTATACTTATTAAATTAGATTTTTTTTCGAATTAAATCTTTCCTTGAATTAAATAATTTTTTTAACAATTTATATCTACTTTGTTAACTTTCTGGACCGGACCAGGCCTCCAATCGATTAACTGCCCGCACTTGTTAGATGTGGGTTTTCAAGTTCTGGGCCATGTTCATGCTGTAATAGCTTTTGACCGCAATATCAGTTAAACATAAATTTAATTATATCAACATATATGTTTTTTTTGTCAGAATATCAGTATATATGTTAAATCGTAACATTGACAAAGATTTTTGTTTTCTTCCAACACGAGAAAGTGATGCGGAAAATTAATATTTGATAATATTTTATAAATATATTCATATACAAGTATTCAAATAAAGTATAGCGTACTTCAATTCACCATTTGAAATTAGCAAATCAATACATTTGCTCCTACTTTAAATGTAAGGGAAATATAAATATTCGAAAAATAACAACTTAAATAAAATGTAAAATTATTGAGTACATTTAATACTAATTTTCTTTTATTGAATTTATCTAGTTATGCCCATGATTTTATAAATTCCCGATTTATCGATTTATCTTCAATTAAGCCTATGTGAGGTACGTGATTGATTCGATTTCCAAAATCTGATTAATTCTAATATATTCTTCTTGATAGGTATATTAAAATAATTTTCAATACTCGTTTAAAGTATAATTTCATTAATTTTTTTAATTTTTTTTTCTAAATAAAAGTTTTATGTTTAAAATTTTATTCAAAAAAAATATTATGAAACTATACACTATAGAAGCCGCGAAATACGTGCAAATAGTGAACGTAAACATCCCAGTGATACGGAGGGAGTATTAATTTATAATTTACTAATAAAATAATTGCATTGTTTAAATTGAATATAATTAAAATACATCATATTTATCCTCAAATTAATCCCTACTAGTAATACCCTTCCACCGATTGATTTCTATAATATTGATTATGCCTAGAGCTGCAAACGTTCAAAATTGGACTGGACCGATCGGATCAGACCAATCGGATCTGGATCGAATTGAATTCCAGATTTTTTTTCAAAATTATGAATCGAGAACTAGACTGGAAATATCTGGTCTTGGGACCGGACCGGAAAAACCCGTATAAAATCAGGACCGGACTAGACCGATTTAATTAATATTTATATAAAATTCAATTTATATAATTTATTTTTAAATTTTCTTTCAATTTAAATACATAAAAAGTTTTGTTACTTCGTACAACAATAAAAATTAAAAATTAAGTACATATCTTATTATTTTAAAGTAAATATTAATTTTTAAATTTACTAATATTAATGCTTTATTATATGGAGTACGAATTTTAGTAATTTAAAGTGTAGTATCCATATGTTTTATCACATTAATTTATTACCTGTTAATTTGGATCATTAAAATAGGTATTTATACATGTTTAATTTTTATATATGATCTTTTAGGATATTAAGTAAAATTAAAATAATTATATACATGAATTCAGGTATCTAGACCGAATTTTTTAACGTATTGGATCGGATCGGATAGGAAATCAGTTTTTTTTTAAATTTTAAGAATCGTGGACAGGACCGGTTATATTCAGTTTGGTCCAAGTCTGGACCGTGTTTACCGGTCCGATCCGGATTATAAGGCCGGACCGAAATTTTGTGCAACCAAGTTATGCCATGCTTTTTGTCAATGGCGGAACCAGAGATAGGCGAAAGGATGCTTGTGATCCTTTGATCACGGGAAAATAGTAAAAATAAATTATTTATTTACAGAGAAGGATTTCATGCAGAAAAATGGCTCAATGGTTTTTAAGCCTTAATATTTGCACAAATATACTCGTCTGTCTATGTGATATACTTTTTATTAAAGTACTGAAAAAATATATTTTTATCCCTTAACCGCCAATTTATGATGATTTTTTTCGTAAATCGATCTTTTTTCGGTTCAAGAGTAAAATAATATAAATAAGTTTACAGTACTTTAGATGAAAAAGAAATATTTTTGAAGTACATGATAGGGATATATTTAAGAGCACTTGAGTATATTTATGCAAAATTTAAGATTTAAAAAGTAATTAAGCCAAAACAAATTCAAACATTACAAATTTTGTATTCCGGTTCCGCCTTCGCTTTTTAGTTTATGAGTTTTCCACATATCCGACAATTTTGGTTCCCGATATGTGAATTCGGTATAAAACGACTCGAATAATTAGTATTTGGTTTCGAAAATTTGGTATACATCCACGAAAAAACATGAATATAATTAGTGTCATGTTTGAGTTTTTGAAATAAAAAAACGAAACAGAACGAAAGTATACGAAATAAATAAAGATGTAAATAGTTTTTAGAAATATTTTATTTATAATATAATTTATATATCTTATTCTAATACTAAATAACATATATAAATATTCTATTTCTATAATTTATGTATTCGAAATTTAGTTGTTTACTATCCTGAATAATTTAATTATTCAATATATTTTCTTCTAATTTATTTTTTCCTATATAATTAATGTACTTTTGTGTACTAAATGAATAAATACAAATTTACACAAATTATAAATTCTGGTCGAATTCAGGTTTAAAATAAAGTACACGGAACAATATACACGGACAGACCCATTGCCGGGTGCCCTAGAGGGGCAAGCAGGGCCATGTAAAACTGTGATTAAACGCAAGTGCAAGATGAGCTAGAAATTGTGTTGATAATGGAAGATGAAAGAGAGAGCTACTAAGCTGAACACGTAAAATAGAAGCACACCAATCATATGTTCATATATGCATCAACAAAAACCAAACTCAATGACCGGGACTATTTTTATACTCCACACTCTTTATTTATATAAATTTCTTGTTTTTATATCTCATTTTATTAAAAATTGGTGTCACACTCACAACCCCAACTCTCATTTCTTATTACACAAACCTAAACTCACAAACAGACACAAACTAACAAAGAAAAACTTGAATACTAAATGTGCACGACACATGTTTCCTTAATTTGTTGCTTCCTGCTCAATTCTTCATCACAACATTATTGTTAACACTCTTGTTATAAACTTCCTTGGTTTCATATCTATATGCTAATTTGTGATCTCTTTGAATCCAGTTGGCTTTAATCTCTGTAAGTCATTCTTGTACTAAAAAGATTCCTTTTTAATTTTATTCTTGATTTTTTTGTTCTGTATGAATTTTGAATTTTGAATTTTGATTTTAGTGATTGTCTTGTCTGATCAGTTCTTGATTTAACATAATGATTTGGGGTTTGCTGTATAGCTTGTTGTAGTTTAATTGCTTCAATTATGTTAATGGTGTATTAAAGTTGTTATTTTTATGTTAATGGAGTATTAAAGTTGTGATTTTTATGTTAATGGAGTATCAAAGTTGTTATTTTAATGTTAATGGAGTATTAAAGATTTATGTGCTACGGAGCTTAGGTTGCTAATATAATTGAAGTGGAAGTGTTTGTTGATGAGTTCTATTGTTAACTTAGAAACTTTCGATATATGTGGTTGTACTTTTAGATTATCGGGCTATGGTAAGTATCTAGCTAGAATGGTGAGAATATCAATTAAATGACTCTATGATTCTTGGTGCTGCCTTGATAAATTTTGTTGCTTTTTAACATCATCTGCTAATCGTGCTGTCTGCACTTTAGAATTTAGTCTACTCCGCCTTGATATTGAAGTTTTCAGATTGTATGTATGCTGCACTCATGATCAACTTTTCACTGTTGTCAGGTCTTGAGCTGCTGTAGATAAGATGGTGGCAATACTGGCTTCTCATAGCTGCTATTGCCGAAATGTTGAATTGTCGAATCAAGGAAGAACAGTGGACAGCCTTAATTTCTCGAGCTCGGTTTCGGTGAACCAAATCATCAATATTGAGAAGACTAAGACTGGGAAACTTTTTAGGGTACATATTGAAGCGCGGCAAGCTGAAGTACCTAATAAATATGGTGAGAATGGTAAACCCGTCAAAATGGTGCCAACGACTGAGTTAATGAAAAGAAAGCCAACATCAGTTGAACATGCAGGGACTGTAAATGGTTCAAAACGGGTTGTGAATGGCTCAAAACTGGCTGTCAATGGTTCAAAGCAGGCTATAAATGGTTCAAAACAAGGTTTGAATAGTTCAAAACAGGCTGTTATTGAAGAAAGTAAAGTTAGTGGAGATTCCTCTGTTTTGATGAAGTCCCCTAACATAAAAAAATCTGTTGAGTTACCTCCAATCGAAGAGCTGAAGGTTCTGCCCTCGGATGAAAGCTTTAGTTGGGCTAATGAAAACTATAACTCTGTGCAAAGAAGTATAGATGTGTGGTCTTTTATTCTTTCTCTGCGTGTTCGTGTTCTGCTGGACAATGCAAAATGGGCATATTTAGGAGGCCTCACAGAAGATAAGCAGGCAGGCTTTTTACTCCCTTTTGGGTTTTTTTTATCTTAACATTACCACTTCACTCCTAAGCAGAGGCATGTGATGTGATGATATTATGTGTTTCCGTTGCTTTTATGCTATGCTTTGGTAGGTTTTAATAGCTTTCTAAGTGTATGCACTCTTGATGAATTCAGTGTTATTATCCATTTTAATATTCAGAAATCTAGGAGACGGAAAACAGCCTCATGGTTACGAGAACGTGTGCTCCAACTTGGTCCGACTTTTATCAAACTCGGTCAGTTATCTTCGACAAGGTCTGATCTATTTCCCGGTGAGTTTGTTGAAGAGCTTGCGAAGTTGCAGGTAAACTAATTTTTCTCTGTATTACTTTTAGGAATAGTTGCTGTCTAGATAGTCATAAATTTCTAGAGAAAAAAGGTAGTTCGAGTCATTTATCTATTACGAGCAAACATCTCTTGGTTCTAATTGTTCTTCAAAACATTTTTGTTGTTTTTTAGGATAGGGTACCTGCCTTCTCACCAAAAAAAGCAAAAGATTTTATCAAATCAGAATTGGGCGCTCCAGTTGAGATACTGTTCAGGGAATTTGAAGATCAGCCAATTGCAGCTGCTAGTCTTGGTCAGGTGTTTGGTTCTTTACCTGTTTACAAGGATGAATTCTTTGTTTTTGTTTCACTATAGTTTAGCATTATGATTGATAAGCTTTAAAGTAGTAGGGTTATTATACTCTGTATAACTGTACTAAAAGACAAAAATGAATTCCTGATTGGAAATAATTATCCAAGTTGGTTGTATAATTAACTGATTGTGCAATAAACTTTATTCATACTTTATAAAGTAAGTGAATGAATAATATATATATATTTCCAGGTCATATATAATTGAATAAGGTATGCGTTGCAATTTCACTAAAAATTTCTGTTTCAAAATTTGTTCTAGGTTCATCGAGCTATCCTACATAATGGAGAGAAAGTAGTGGTGAAGGTACAAAGACCTGGACTAAAAAAATTGTTTGACATTGATTTACGTGAGTGTGCACATTTTTATCAATTCCTAGTTGTGTAAGTTAGTCGTTAGTTTTATGCATGGCACTAAGCATCGTACTGTTTATTCAGAAAATTTGAAGCTAGTTGCAGAGTACTTTCAAAAAAGTGAAACTCTTGGTGGTCCAACACGGGATTGGTTGGGAATATATGAAGAATGCTCCAAGTAAGTACCAAACATCAAATGTGTTTGTATCTAATTTTTAACGTGATAGCAAAGGGGTGAGGATTATATTAGTGAACCATGTCAGTTTTCTAGGTGCTGTTTACTGTGAAGCTCATAACCTATGAGAATACATAGTTTTATTCACCTTAAATATTCTATCAGATGATCAATGTTCTTTTTACTGCTTTTAGTTGCAGCAGCAACGTTGGCTGATAACTTAAAAGCCTGCAAAAAGCTTTAATTGTAGTTACCATTCTTAATTCAGAATGCTGTTACTGTCTGTACAAATGAATTATTTGTAGTATGGTTATATGGTTGACTCAAATTAATGTTTCCTATTTGGGCATCTGGATATTTTTTTGGTAGAGTTTTCGAATTATAGTAATTTGGAAACTCGAAGTCCAACATTCTTAGATGTGAAATCTACCAAGTCCTTGTCTGGGTTGGTTTACAAGTGACCTAAAGCTCATGCTCAAGTAATACGTCACGTATTGTCCTACCCAAGCGCCTGTTACTATACTGAACAAGTTAATTGAATCATTGGTGCACGACAGGAAATAAGAAGTAATACAATGAAAACAATAGGTTTAGGTGGGTTATTTGAAGAATTCCACTGCCCCAAAGATAAGCGATTCTTTTATAACTCTACTACTAAACCTAGAATATTCCTTACAAGCTACTTATCTATCCCAAATTCCCAAGTCGTTACTCTCAAAATCTCAAACTGAATGGGACTGCAGGAAATCCAGGACCAAGTCTAGATATCTTTTCCAACCCACTGCAGGCAGAGTTCCTTGTTAGTTATAATCAATTGCAAAGTTGTATAGCTTTTTTACTTAATTAATGTGTAATATCTCATTTCTCTAGTTTAACATTCATCTTTTGTGCAATACCGTAAGTAGGTATGACTATGAAATTTATATCCCCCAATGTTTGAAGTTTGAACTCTCACACATATTGTTAATATAAACAAATCCAACTGTCTTCCAATATCAATCATCTGAGACTGGACGCCAAACAGTATAAAAAAAGCAATTCTAGGTATGATATATAAGATGGTATGATATATAATATTGTGATGCCTAGCTATGGGTAATGCTACTGTGTCAAATTTTTAAGTCAATATTAGTTGGAAAAACTGAAAAAGAACAATTAATTAGCATATAGCATTATCCGAGTCATTCTTCTGCCTTTTGCATTACCTCCATTTGATATTTTAAGATGATCACTGTTTGTAGTTTTTAAAACTTCCAGGATTTTATACGAGGAAATTGATTACATAAATGAAGGCAAAAATGCTGATAGATTCAGACGGGATTTCCGAAATGTCAAGTGGGTTCGAGTGCCTGTATGTATCTTTCTGAAAACTAGTATTGACTCTTACTCATGTTTTTTATGAAAGTTTATATAATACAAACTTATAGCCTCTTTTACGATACTTAAAAGATAAAAGAACATGAAAGCAAAACAAGGTTTATTTGGGCCTTCTTATTTGAGAAAAAATCACCTTTCAGTGTTGGGAACTGCAAGGTCATATTTGTTTCGACCGTTGCTTTCTACTTCAAAAAATACTGGGAGCCTGTCAAAGTAAGATAACAACAATGCGGGAAATGAAACTTATACATTTAGTTTTTAGAAAATTTATATACTAAGTTTAAATGTTATAGTTTCTGGGAAAAGAATTTATTTAAGTTGAATCTGCTTCTACATTCTTTTAATAATTTGATGTTGTTAGTTTTGGCTGGACAAATTAACATATGTTGCTCAATCTTGGGTAAACAGTCTCTGATGCTTATGTTTATTCACTTAACTCATGTATGGAAAATGAAACTTAACCCTTTTACCTCAAAATAATAAACCATTGTTTTCACTTTTCAAAAATCTGTTTTATTTACAATGTCACCCTTGTGAAGTACCGGATAGCTTCTCTCTTTATGCCATTGACATTTTTAATGTTAATCACATTGTGCAAAGGACGGTTTCATCGTAAACTTAAGGAGACCTTTCAAGGTGTATTATACTTTTTTATTGGTTTATGGAATTGTCTTCTAGTTTTTAAACATCTGCATTAAAAAAATCATATGTTATCTTTTATTTTAACAACAATGGACGTGGAAGTTGGATAGATAAGGTCTCGTTGATATAAACATACAGAGAATGATATTTCTTTTATCACTAAAAACAAGGAAATTTCACTTTTTTATGTTTAAGTCAACTCAATTTTTCGATGCAGATGGTTTTCTGGGATTATACTGCAATGAAGGTGCTAACACTTGAATACGTTCCAGGTTTCATATTAACCACTTTGTTTTTGTACTATTATTTGAGTTCTAAAGAAACATTTTAAGTTGAAGAGTTATAGTATTACCTCTTTTGCAATAAAGTTTCATTGACATTGTCTTCTCTGTGGGCAGGTGTCAAAATAAATAATCTAGATTTGGTAGATGCACGCGGCTACAGTCGATCTCGAGTTTCATCGCGTGCTATTGAAGCATACTTGATACAGGTCCAGAGCCTTGTTCTGTCCTTTTTTTCTTTGTCTATTGATTGAGTAGATAGACAAGAACTGCAAAGTTCTGGAATAGCTTAAGGGACCTAACAGTTGTACTGCCAAGGCCTCTCTCATTCTCGTTGAGGTTACTTATTTTAGATATAACAAATATTTGATTCAATTCTTCTTTGACTGGATTTTTTCTGGTAATCAACATTTGCAGATACTGAGAACTGGATTTTTCCATGCTGATCCGCACCCAGGGAATCTAGCCATTGATTTGGACGAATCACTAATATATTATGATTTTGGTATGATGGGGGAAATTAAGTCCTTCACGCGTGAGAGATTGCTAGACCTTTTCTATGCAATTTATGAAAAAGATGCAAATAAGGTTTGTTATTATCTTTTCCATGTAATGCATGGTAGTATCAGACTATCAGTAAGAAATGAAAGTTAATATCTGTAACAAATTATGTAATCAAGCTCACACAATCAATTCAACAATGACGATTAGGTTACAAATTAGCCCCAATTCGAGGAAGAGGTCGCCTCCAACTACTATCTCTCTTGAAAATATTTTTCATGCCTCACTTAACCCTATCTCATTCTTTTTATGCCTCCTTATGTAATTACCATTTTACCCTTTTAATTCCTCCCGGTCCTTTTCTTGTATTTATTACTTTCCTCTACTTCACTTTCTTTTCTTCTATTTTTGCCTTTTCTCCTCTAAAATGGCCACCTCACCATAAGACACGTTTGATTCCTAACACTATCTTGTATTCTACCATTTGAAATGCACGATAGATTGGTAGTTTAGTGAGAAATGAAAGTTTCCTTGTATTCTACCTTTTGGAAAAATATAGAGTTAGAAGATAGCAGCTTAAAGCTTGTAACGTGTTGTGCATGGCTATTATTTATTATTTTTTTATGCTTTAATTTGTTTACTTTATACTTGATTTTTTTTCCTACAAAATTTTCAATTTTATGTAATATAATGACGTAGAGACATTTTTATATTGTTAATCATCTTAATTGGTTACTTGTTTTTTTTTTTGTTTCAAAATGTATATATATGATAAAATTACTAAAATATTATAACTAAATATATTCCGATAGATACATATATTATATATTTTAGTTAACTATATTCTTATTTGAACTTGTTTAAATAGAAGCAATCTATGTAAATATCTTTTTTTAATTTAAGTCTTCAAATTTCTTTTTTATGTATAATATTTAAAATATAAAATACTTGATAAAGGGGCAGAAACATGCAACCAAGTACTTCTCTTATGCTACACGGGTTAAGAATAAATTCCTTGTCAAGTTAGATCCTCGATTGAGTAATTTATTGTAATGTAGTAGAATTGTAATATAAATAGTGAACTATAGTTTTTATAAAAAGTTTACTGTGAATAATATTATAATGATTCCACGATTTTGAATTGAATATTAAAATATTATTACATAATATTTATTTAAGTAAAATAATTTTTTTGTCCAATAGTATGTGAATGAATTAACAATTGGTGTGTTAGGGATGAGCAGTAGTTGGTGTTACTGCAGCCATTTTGAAATGACATATATACATCTGTTTTGAAGCAAGATATGATATTATGCAGGTCATAAAAACTCTTATAGATCTTGAAGCACTACAGCCCACAGGTGACTTGTCACCGGTATGTGATCAATAACTTAGGATATTTAGTAAGCATTATTACATACTTAGTAAGCCTTTATCAGAGTTAGTCTAAATGTACTTTTAAACACTCAGGTGAGAAGATCTGTGCAGTTTTTCTTGGATAATTTGTTAAATCAGACGCCAGATCAACAGAAGACTTTTTCTGCAATAGGAGAGGTATGAAGCTTTTCTTTTAATATTTAAAGCACTCATTACACTTTTTAAAGACGATTTGTGATGTTCCACGACATTGTTAAATGTGTCTTCAGATACTGTTAGTGTCACGAATTTCCAGATTAGTTCTACTAAAAGCTTCATAAATTAGCATTTCAGTTATCTTCTTTTGTTGATAACGAATTCCTTTCATTGATAAGGAACTCCTCCAAGCTAAGATTTTAAAGTAACACATGCCACTGTCATCACGTATGTTAGCATGTTTGGTTCTATTTTTTAATAGTCAAGTGTAGAGTGATAGTTCAACTTTACTTGGACAGTCAGGCTGATATTTAAAGATATATTAATGATGGGATGAGAGGTTATTTGCAGGATTTGTTTGCAATAGCAGCTGATCAGCCATTCCGCTTTCCAGCTACGTTTACCTTTGTGATCAGGGCATTTTCAACACTTGAAGGTGCTCTTATATCTCTTTTTTGCTTCTCTTACTTTATTGGCACTTTAAGAGGAAATTTTAAAATATGATTATAGTTTTGTTCCTGATGATTATAAAAAACCTAGGCACAGAATATAAGCTATAACATAAACCCAATTCTCTGTAACTAGCATGTCAATGATACTGGACTAGTAAATTATTGTGTATAATGCTGCCTGCAAGTGTTAGCCCCTGTTTGGTTGAAAGAAAATAGAGGAGAGGGAAATGAAAGGGAGGGGTCGTAATATAAAAAAATATGTTCGGTTTATATTTTTAGAGAGAAGAGGGAAAAGAAGCGCACCAAAACCCCTTTTTGGTCTCATTTTGCTACCCCCTCCCCCCCCCAATTTGGGGTTTTTTGGAGGGGAGAATTTTTATTGACAAAAATAACCTTTTATGTGAGGGCATCGGTGCATGACGATGCTGTATATGCTGGAAGTGCATATAAAGGACTTACATGTAATTTAGTTATACAACCCTCCCTTCCCCTCCTGTACCAAACATAAAAATGAATTTATTGTCCTCCACTCCCTTCTAGCAACCAAACAGAACTAAACTAAAATCCATTCCCTCCCCTTACCTCCGTTAAAAATCCCTTCCCTCCCCTCCCCTCTCTTTAACCAAACACAGTGTTGGAGTCCTGCTTGTTTGAGGTTGTGCCATTCCAATGTCCGTTTCCAGTATGTATTTTAAGCTAGGATATGTACTACTCGTTATTCAAGCTACTTAGGTGCACACTAGTGTAGTAAGGACAGCCCATAAATTTAAAAGACTGAAATAACTGAAACAAGAAGTCCTACCCACTAATTACATTATCCTCGTGCTCTTTCTCAGAAAAAGTACTGAAGTCAAAAGTAAGAACTCTTCTCTTTATTCTTTCAGGAAAAGTTGAAAATATTTTTTTGGAAGTTAGTTAGGGTAGTTTTCATAGCTATTTCAAAAAATGTGGGGTTTCTCAGATGCAAATTCCGGTAATATGTTTCTTCATAGTTCATACTTGGAAGCAATTACGGAACTCACATTTAATGCATTTCTGTGTAGAGTGTACTCATTTTACAAATTTAGATTTTGTTTGTAATTTTCCACAGCTCCTTACTCATGACAAGGTCAAGGTTCTATCATAGAACAGCATTGAGTAGTCCACTAAATGTAATAAATAGAAAGTAGTTTGTGATGAAATTTTGCTTTCTTACAATCCAGATTAATTCCGTGTGAGCCAAATTTTATTTAAATGAACATTAATATAAATTTCCACTTGTGTCTAATTGTGATGTCTTTTAGGTATTGGAAAGACCCTTGATCCAGATTTTTCATTTGTGAAGATTGCTGCACCTTATGCTCAGGTTTTTTATATGTTTTTTAAGAGCTGTTTTATGTTATATTTTACTGTGGGTTTCGGGGATACTGATTAAGGCTTTAGCTCTAATATAGTAAATAAACTGCAGGAGCTGTTGGATGTTAAACAAAATCAGCGCAGTGGAACACAGCTGGTTGCAGAAATAAGGAAACAGGCTAATGATGTACTGTAACTAAATTTCTTTCTGTCCCTGAGGTCTTAATAGTACTACTTTGCGATAAAAAACACAAAAAAGTAAAGTGTACACTTTATATATTGTACCTCCATAAATAATGACGCATTCTAACATATTAAGATTCAGGCTAGGACATCCACTGTGTCCATGCCTTCCAGAGTTCAGAGGATAGAGGAGTTTGTCAAACAGCTTGAAGCAGGAGATGTGAAACTTCGAGTGAGGGTCCTTGAGGTAATTTGTTGCTTACAGTTGATTTATAAATTTTCCTGCCGCCATTTATTGGTAAACAATGTTCATAATGTCATTTAAAGTAGTTAAAAATGATTATCTTCAGGAAAGAAATATATCGGTCTGCCTTAAGAAGAATCCCTCTAAGGGAATTATATTTATAACTTTTTGACTGAACCCTCTTTAGGTGCAAAATTTTGAGCTATGGAACCTTATGAGAAATTTAGTATAGCCTAGAGGCTTTATCACCTCTTTCTTGTCTTGCAAAATCTAATATTTCGTACGGTAACATGTAAATGACTCTCAACAGTCAGAGAGAGCAGCACGGAAGGCAACAATACTACAAATGGCAACAATGTATACAGTTTTAGGGGGCACCCTCCTAAACCTCGGGGTCACACTCACTAGTCAAGGCAATCTAGCTATAGCAAATGGATCTTATATTGGTGCAGGTACCATTGTTATTGCTGGTCTATGCTTCAAAACTGTCTCGTGAATGTTGCGATGGTTTTCTAGTTGCAGATGGCTAACATGCTGATAAAATGCAGGTGTTTTCCTAACGCTACTTATTCGATCAATGCAAAGGATAAAGAAGCTTGATAAGTTTGAGAAAATGATTTGATTTAGGAAAGCTATAGGTCATAATCTAAAATCTCACTCCCAAATTCTCTGTTTATAGAATATTTGTATTCTTTTAGTCATAGGAAGTGCAGTTGGTATACAAGCTATGGTGCTATTTCTCGTTCCCGTCCCTCATGTGCTGGACGGGATATGTATAGAGACGAGGAAGTACGATGGCTGAGGTTTAGTCTGCTGTGTATTTAGCATTTAGCAGCATCACTAGACTCTATATGCAAATATACAATCATACAAAAACTTGTAGCATGTATCTTATACATGGAATGAATAAATAACATGAGAAACTCATTCTTTGTATTTTGCTGATAGAATAGAAGGCATGTTTGTCAGAAATTGTTGATCAAAGCATTGTTACTGAAACATACGATTTTCAGCCATCTTGCACCGATGGAAAAAAGGCCCCAAATGTCACTTTTTTGGGGCAAATGACCCTCAATGTCACTTTATGTCACTTTCTGAATAATTGGCCCCAAATGTCACTGCAAAACGGAGTTTCGGGTGAAGTTTTTGTTATTAATAAAAAACGGAGTTGCGTGTTACGTTTTGATTTTTTTTTCAAAAAACAATTTGAAAAACCAACTTCAATTCGTGTTTATGGGGGTAAAACGCAATCTCAGAATGAGTTTTTCATATTAACTCATTTTGGATTTGTGTTTTGAATTATTTTTTTTTTGCATCCTGAGAAAAACTCGGTTTGAAACGCCGTTTTTATATTCATAAACTCAAGATGAGATTGCGTTTTTTACCAAAACAATTTCTGAATTTGCGTTTTCATCAAAAAACTCAGTTTGAAACAGTGTTTTTACACAAAAACACGAAACGAAACTGTGTTTTCCTTTTATTTCAAAAAAATAAATAAAATATTGTTATAGAAAAACTCAACACGAGACTGCGTTTTTGTCTATTTTTAAAAACTTCACCCGAAACGCCGTTTTCAAGTAACATTTGGGGTCAATTTTTTTAAAAATGAAATCATTTAACCCCAAATAGTGACATTTGGGGCCAACACCCGAGCGCGTAATAAACATATTCTTTTTGTCATGTTTATATTTATAGCAGATTAATAAAAATGTAATAATTAAGAAGGGACGGTCCCGATGACTCCCAAAGGGAAGGAGTCAGGGACATACTATGTAATTAACAACGGGTATCCTTGTTTTTGTCTTTTGTGTTTCCATGTCAATCTTGCTATTGTTGTCCTACTATTTTACTTTTTTTTTTTTATTTATTATTTTCCACCAGGCCACAACTAGTCAACTACCATAGTTTTTCTTTCTCGTTTACTAATTTACAACTCCCATGCTTATTGCAAGGCAGACTTATATGTTATGTTAATCGAATTCTTCATTTAATTTTTAAGTCTTCGTGTTGGTCTTGATACTCGAACATGAATATTCGGATTTAAACACTTATTTTAGATAAAAAATATGTATATTTTTAAAAATATGGTGAGTCCGATATTCGGATACCTATTCATGTCGGATACATAATGGATACGTATTCATGTCGAATATTTCTAACCGAGTCCGAATAATACCAAAGTCAACCAAAAATATATAATACCTACCGGTTTGCACTCGGGAGTTATGTAGCCCAAAATATTTTGTTAAGATGGTACATGAATATAAAGAGTTAAAACGTTTTCTTTTGTCGGGATAAATAGTATAAACGTTGATGATGAGAAAGAGATAGATCGTACAAGGCGTCCTTTTTTTTTTACTAAATAAGGCGTCCCTTTTTTATGTCTGCGTAGAAGGAAGATAAACTCCAAGTTAAAATCAGGTATAAATTTATGGAATTCTCAAGTCGTTATAAGCTTATGAAATTTCCCGAGTGTTATATTCGATTTCGATAATATATTATTTGATTTTGGTCGTTTTCAAATTACAAATTATATTCGGATCTATTATGTCGAATTATTTTCTGTTCAGTTTTCGGTTTAAATTTCGGTTCAGATATTTAAGTGATTTAAATTAGCTTCTAAGATCGGATTATTATATAATTTAGATTTCAGTATCATGAATTTTAATTAAATTAAGGAATCAATTTCAGTTAATTTCTTGATTCGGATAGTAAGGTGATTTAAATCGGTTTTCAGATTATTATAAAATTATATAATTCGAATTTCAGTATCATGAATTTTAATTTAATTTTTCAAATTCAAACTCATTTTAAATCAAAAAATCGGTACACCTCCGTAGAGATGTTCAAAAAGTTAGAAACCCGAAGTTCGATCCGAACAAAAAATCCGAAAAACCCGATCCGGAAAAAACCCGGTCTGCGGGCCTTAAATGAGCCTACATTTTTCTCAAAAATCCGGCCCGGCCCGAAGTCCGAAAAGCCCGAATAAAAGCACGGATCTAAAAAAAATCAGGAAAAAAGTCCGGATCTAAAAAAGCCAAGTTCGGCCCAGATAAAAACCCGGGCTTTTTGAAAAGCTTGATTAAAAAATCGTTTTTTATATAAAATTTGAAAATATACAATACTTTTTATATTTTTTTTATTATAATATTAGAAACAATTAAGGTATATGTGATTTTTTATATATTATATTAAAAAATAATTATTTATTTCAGTGTCTAAGCTACTCTATATGATATATCAAAATATTATTTTCTCCGGTATTTAAACTACTCATAATTTGAGTTATAAAATATTAAAATATCTTTTTAATATATAAATAAAAAGTCCGGATAAAGCCCGGTCCGGTCCGGTCCGGCCCGCAGGCCTAAAACGGGTCGGGTCCTATATTTTTTAGGAAGTTTGGCCCAACTCAACTTAATATTTAAAAAGTCCGACCAGATCCGTTTTAAAGAAGTCGGTCATTTTAAAATCCGGATAAAATCCGACCCGATATAATATCTCCCCGCGACTGTCCTGCAACCAAGGGGGGCGTGCTATAACAAAAACGAGAATCAATCACCCCAAACGTAATTAGTATATTATACAAAAACAGAAAACGAGCACGTAATAGAAAAATCGTAAATGATTCATAACAGACAGCACAGCGAACCCCGCAAGCGCGCCCCTTGAACCTGTTCCGGCACAAATTCCAATATCCTGCCATCACCAATCACCATTCAACCCCCAGAACCCCAACTACCACTCCCTCGTATATATAATTACAACTACAAGTCTACCTGCATATATATACTATCATTCATCAGTCCTCACACACTCCTCGCCCCTCTAATACAAGGTATCTATTTTTCATTACATTACATTCATCTTCTCGTTTGATTCTTATATTTTAACTGTCCTTTTTTTTAAATTCTTGCAATATCAGGACAATTTATCTTCCTCCAAAATGGCTCCTGCTGCAGCTACTGATTCTTCACATTCCATCCAACCCAGAGGTCCCATTCATAATCTCTCTCTCTTTCTCTCTCTCTCTCTCTCTCTTTATAATTTTGCTTCAATTTGCTGCACCGTGTTTATTTCATCATTTACCATGTTTAACTCCTTGTTGTATATTATGTTAAGTTTGTAGATCCATATCATTTTTGTTTCTTATTTGTCCCTTCCTACGCAATCTCGGCTTTGTTGTGCTTATATTTTCTATTTCTTGCTTAAATTTAGTATTAGTCAAGTTTATTAAGGTAGCTTTCACCATTTCATTTACAAACTTTAGTCGTAATACCTATTATTTTCCAGAGTTTTATTTTAGTTTTGTTAACTTTATCGGTAGAGGATTTACTTAATGGGTCCTGTTCCCTGGCAATCTGGCAATCGTGTGTTAGATAAGCTTTATCTAACATAGGGGCGTCGGATCTATATTTCAAGGGCCCAGATTTAAAGAAATTTTTTTAGCATTCCACGGATATTTTCCGCGGAAGAGCTTTTTCCCCTTCCGCGGAAAAATATCCGCGGAAGGGGAAAAAAATTTCCTTGCATCTGGACCCTTAAAATATTGATCTAAGGGTTCTGGAACGGTGTGTTAGATATGCCTTATCTGGCACATGATTGTTAGGGATTACCACCCTATGTTCAATAGCATATACAATGAGTCAATGACACACTGCTGCCTGTTTTGAATACTAGGAGACGGCGTGTTTTTACACTTCTATTTAGATACTAATTAGCTTTTCATGTTTCAGCTCATTACTTGACTCCTATTTTTACTGCACAGATGTTTGTATTGTTGGTGTTGCGCGTACACCAATGGGAGGATTTCTAGGAACTCTTTCATCCTTATCGGCCACCAAGCTTGGATCCATAGCCATTCAAAGTAATTTAAATAGTTTCTGTCTTAGAACTATGTTCCTTAATTGTTATTGCTTTGCAACTTTTCTCTAAATAGTTTTCTTATAACTCTTTTTGATGTTTACGTGCAGATGCTCTTAAAAGGGCAAATGTTGATCCAGCACTTGTACAAGAGGTTTTCTTTGGAAATGTTCTCTCCGCTAACTTGGGTCAGGCTCCTGCTAGGCAAGCAGCACTAGGGGCAGGTTTACCTAACACAGTAGTATGTACCACCGTTAACAAAGTTTGTGCATCAGGGATGAAAGGTGAATCCTTCACATATAGAAACAAATAATCTTGTAGTTTCATTCTTTTCCAAAAGTGAGCCTTTTTATGCTATATATATTTATTAACTAAAGAATGCTACAATTTTCTCTTTTGCAGCAACAATGCTCGCTGCACAAAGTATCCAGTTGGGTGTCAATGATATTGTTGTGGCTGGTGGAATGGAAAGCATGTCCAATGTCCCTAAATACATAGCAGAAGCAAGGTCTGCACTCCTTGTTTCCTCAATGAAAATGAACTGCTCTTTCTGCTTTGTTTTTAGTTGTTTATATATTGTTTTTAATAAAGGGTAAATCATATAAATTATATTGGATTCATTAGCACACTATCCTTTTAAAATTTTGTATTCGTTGTACTATTTGTACATTAATTTAAGGATTTATATGTATTGTTAGGCATTAACCACTAAGTACCAAGAAAGTGGGGTTTGTGCACATTAAATTAGCTTTTGATGGTTCTATCTCAGTGCAGCTCCAAACCTTGTTAAACCTGAATTTCCATTTTCAAGTCATGTTTTGTATCATTTGTCAAAAGAAATGCCCCTTACAAATGATATCCAGTTGTCCATGACTCTTGAGAATGTTGTGATCTCCCTTTCCAACAGAATTAACTATACTAATAAATTATTATACCAAACTTATTTGCAGGAAGGGATCCAGGTTTGGACATGATTCTCTTGTCGATGGATTGCTTAAAGATGGGCTGTGGGATGTGTATAATGATTTTGCCATGGGCTCTGCTGCTGAAATATGTGCTGAGCGACATGGCGTGTCAAGAGAGGATCAGGTAGCTACACATCACCTCCAACTTCTTTTTTATGTAGAAACCATACACATAACAATATAACATATAATGCACATAATTCATGCTGTGCTTTGTGTTTTCAGTTTCACCTAATGTATATTCGATACATCCACATTGGTGAAATCAGTTTTGGCATTTTGGCTTAGTAGTCCCTATACAAAAATATATATAAGCCTAAAAGTATGCTTTGCTAAAGTTTTGTTTAATACAGTATTCTCTATGAAGAACACAAAGTTCGTTATATGAACACTTTGATTGTTTGGACTCTCAGAACCAGTACAACAAAATTTTGTTATGGTATAGCTAGTAATCCATTCTTTTGGCTAATAACTAGAAAATAAAATTCTGCTGGCAAATATATGCAGGATAACTTTGCCATTCAAAGCTTTGAGCGTGGCATTGCTGCTCAAAACGAGGGTGCTTTTGCATGGGAAATAGCACCAGTAAGTACTTAGGTTGGCTATAAGAGACTCTTTGCAATTTATTGTCGGTGACCACTTAATCATATCATCAATATATGTTAGGTTGAAATTCCTGGGGGACGAGGAAGGCCGTCAACTATTGTTGACAAGGATGAAGGTCTAGGAAAGGTGAAACTTCGTTAATTGTTGTGCATGGGTAGTTCTTTCCTTAATTTAGTTTAGGCAAATGTCAATGAATATTTCGACATTGGATCTGCTTTACTAGTTGTATTGAAAAGCATAACCTTTATTATCTGATATCAGATTTGCTATAAAAAAGGTACTTTATATACTATACTATACTATTATAAGCGAAACATGGTTTCGTTTGGTCGGGCGGTTAACACCTTCCTATTTTAGTATGTTAACACCTTCCAAAATAAATTTAATTTTGTTAAAAAAAATTAAATCATTTATCTGATAATGATATAACTACAAACTCTATAAATTATTATCCAACTTGATTTCTAATCGTGCTCAACTTCTTTCTTATCTCTTTTGTAGGAAAACAAAAACCTTCCAGTTTTTTTTGTACTTCAAATTATAATATAACAAAATAATTAATAAATCAAGAAAAAAATTAAAAAAAACAATATTACAAACAACAATACCTAATCATCGACATACACCATTATTATTCAAGACTTCCACTTTCCTATAATCTCTACACCAACAAAGCGACTTATAAGTTGTAGTAGCAGGACATTTTAAAATTTTAACTATCTAAATTTCGAATCATTCAATAATATATACATACAAGATAATACGTAAATATTTTAACTTCATTTATCTCAATAATATATAAATATTCTCTTTTACAAATTATTTTTATAAAATATATAATTAGTCCGTGCATCGCATGGGTTAAAGGCTAGTATTTATAATATGTAATTATGAGTGGAAAGTAGAAAACAGCAAGGTTGCATATATGACTATATACGAGTGCGCAATTTTGCATTACTTGGCACAAAACCCAAAGATTTTTTTTTTGACTCAAAACCCAAAGATAGAGATTTGGGAATGAATGATTTTACTATAAACAATTGTTTGGGTTCATCCTTCTCATTCAAAAGCTTTCTCGGTGTATATTTCTTTTCAACTGTACTTATTGCATTTTGAGTTGATGTTTCTTTTTTTTTATTCTGCGCTTTCGTGGATCCAAAAGTTCGATGCTGCAAAGTTGAAAAAGCTCCGTCCAAGTTTCAAGGAGAATGGTGGTACCGTCACTGCTGGCAATGCTTCCAGTTTAAGGTTCAGATCTATATTAGATTAGTAAAAGTGTCATGTTTTCTTGTTCTTAATTTTAGTTATGCGAACAGGTGTTGACTTCGTAATTTTTTTATAATTGTACTGAATATCAGGCCCTGAAACCCTGTTGAACTGATTGTATGTTGATAGTGTTTGTTTCAAGGATACACTTTTTCAAAATAAAATAAAATTAAAGGGAGTGGGGAAACCTGATATCTAGAACCCAACACCCACTACCTAGTGAATAATTGGTCTGAGAGCTGACGTCAGGGTCATCAAACTCCCACTAGGGAAAACGATGAACCACGCCAAGCAATTAGTATCCGTATCCAACATTTTTATTATATGTGAGAATTGAGTCCTCGTCCTCTTGAAATTTTAAGGGAGATATTACTGTTGGGCCAATGGCATTTGATTAGGGTACAAGCACTTATCTATATTAAAAATGAGAAATGTAATTTATTTATTTTTTTATTTCTTCCACTGTTTTCTCCTGACTTCACAACTTTTAGGTGATATAAACAGAATAATTAAGTAGAGAAATTTTTTAAGATATGTACTTAAATCGAATTGTTCCTTTATTCAGTGATGGCGGTGCTGCACTAGTATTAGTCAGTGGAGAGACAGCAGTGAGGCTTGGACTAGAAGTGATCGCAAAGATTTCAGGATATGGTGATGCGGCTCAGGTACTTCCTTATATATCATAAAAGCTGATGCTGCTAATTTCACTAAACAGTGAAATAGATGTACAGGCTACTGTGTAATGATGTATTACTGTGTTTCTATATTAAAAGTATGATATGCATTCTGCAGTCTCCAGAGTTATTTACGACTTCTCCAGCTCTTGCAATACCAAAAGCTATTTCTAATGCTGGCATAGAAGCTTCTCAAGTTGATTTCTATGAAATTAATGAAGCCTTTGCGGTAAAATCTCGAACAGAGTTAATTGACATAACTAGGTCAGATCTAGGCCTGCAAGTATGATTTTCCATATTTTTAATTGTCTTATGGCACCTGCAGGTTGTGGCTCTTGCAAACCAAAAATTGCTTGACCTAAATCCAGTGAGTTCCACTTACCTGTACTCTATGATCCCCCTGCGCCCCCACCATTAGGGTGTCTTTTGTTGCACTTTCTCTATATTAATGAACTACCTCACAATCATTTCCTGCTAAAAGATCAAAGTATCCTCTTATAAAATCAAAATATATGTCTGCAGTCTACCTCTTTATCATACTCATTTCACTGTCTGCCTGTATGCTGTATGTAATATCCTTGTTTTTACTTGCAGGAGAAGATTAATATACATGGTGGAGCTGTTGCTTTGGGACATCCTCTAGGTTGCAGCGGCGCTCGAATCTTGGTTACTCTTTTGGGGGTATGCTTATAGTAGTTTGACTATAAGTTTTGAGTAGGCAATTGTAGTTTCTCTAATATATAATGAACTACCACAGGTACTAAAGAAGAAGAATGCTAAATATGGAGTTGCTGGTGTGTGCAATGGCGGAGGAGGCGCATCAGCGCTCGTTTTAGAACTTGTCTAGTTATTCTTATGAAGCAGGTAATAATGAAGAAATGTAAGATAAGATCTAGATGTTCTTCGTTCCAATGTTATTAATAAAGTGGTGTGCATCATTTGCATTCAATTTTCATTAATACTCTAGTTTTCTCTTGCGGTTCGAAAATTGAAATGCTTTGGAAATCAATCACATCATTATCTCTCCAAGTAACCTGACAATAGCCATTTCAATTATTTTACTTTCTGGACGTAACTTGTAGAGGGGCAAAGTTTAAAAGACCGTAACAAGAATTGGGACTGGTCTTTTAACACTACATGTGTGTCTAATGGTGAAAATTGGAACCATACTAAGCCCATATCATAACCCTTTTTTAAATAGACATTTCTGGATCCTACCAGCACTTGATTTATGATTTCTGCAGAATGCAGATTCTTTTCCTAGTAGTGGGTAGACTGATTGTGTTTGTAGTCACTTTAAAGATAAGAATCTAATAATCTACCTACTGAACCTTTACAATGAGAGATTCACATGGTCTGGCACTCTGGTTGAGTATTTAATGGGAACTCTGTTTATTAGGGGTAAATAAATCTGGCATTCTTTCTTACTCACTGTCTCACTGATAGTGTCTTTGAATGCAGGTTAATAACATGGGACAAGACAATTAATTGTCCAGCAACTTGGCAAAAAAAATAGATAATTGGGCTGTGAAGACTTTGGTTTTATGTAACCTTCAATATGTTGTGCTGTTTTACCTTTTCTGCCCCCACCCTCTTCAAAAGAATAGCGGCTTTCGTTTTATCTTTCATTTTTCTTTTTTCCAATTACCAGATAGTGTTTTTTAGATCAATAAAAATGTAGATGTTATGTTCTATCTCTGCCAGCAATAAAGCCCGTTTGTAATGTTTCTGCTAATCTGGTTATGAGTGTTTGGCTTCTGTCCAATGTCTTGTGTCCAAACTATCTGTTTCCAATTTTATTCTTCCTGCAAGGAACTTGTATGCACAAGAAAAACTAAAAATTGCGGCGGCTCCATAGACTGCTGTTTGCTCATTTAAAAAAACCACTTGAGCATTTAAAAGCATCAGGGATTAATAAATATTGCCTAGACTTGTAATTTAATTGGGACGAAGTGAGAATTTCTAATAAACTGGCCACTCCATCTTCTCACCAATACAATTTGGTTGTCGTGCTATCAAGAAACAGGGAGCATAAGCAGTGATTTTCTGGCTTGCAATGTTACAACTTCAAATGTGAACTGAGCACGGTATCTAAACTCTGGATGTCCTTAGTTTTCGCTGAAAAAGGCGCTGCAGGAGGTAAACTTGCAGGACACTAGCACCGATAAGTGCTGCAGATTCGAACATTGCCTTGTGAATTGCTCTCCTACTCAGCCCTTCATTCACTGAAACCCGAGTTATAAGAGCAGAGAGTGTTGTTAATGAAGTAATGATCCTGCTAATACTAATGTTTTGTAAGAACAGGATAATAAAATTGCACTCAGATTACAAAGTAAACCTAAGAGAAACATAATAAATGAGATTACATTTTAACTATATGTTATCAAACCAAAAAAAAAAACTCCTTAAAACATAAATCAAAACTAAATTCATGTAAAGCAATAAGAGAAACTAATAGCCAGCAACAATAGCAAATTACACTAAAACAATCTGGTAAACATTTAAGAATAAATTTCATTATGATAAACCAAGGAACAAACCTGAATCAAATGCAAACGAAACTAGGCAACCCATCAACCAAATGCACCAGACATTTGTAATAATCGCCCTCACTGCATTTAAGTCCGCCCTGCCCGGGTTACTGTGTAGTTCCCGAGAGGAGCGCTTTGTTTGGCTATGTTACAAATATAAAGCTACTCTAACTTCAACAGATAATTTTCTAGCTATGGTAACAAAAATTAGCCGTTAACATAGTTATACTGACTTCCCACCATTTTGCTATGATATTTTATGTAATACTAGTGATATCAGTAACAGTTAGGGAGATGCACATTCACAAGTTGCACAAAAGACTTCAGCTAAATGTAAATGTAATATAGCTTCTATATATATTAACTGAAAGTAATCTAAATTTGTGTATATTGGCTGTAGATTTCACAGAAATGCTCCAAATATGATCAACGTCGCTATCTGATGTACTAAAAATTATTTCAATGAAAAAAAGAAAGAAAGCAAAACCAACTCAATGTTCTCATATTGTACCTGTAGCCTGGCGCATGGTCTGACCCTCTAACCAATGCTGTTCAAATAGAACGTTGTGCAGAGCTTCCTGTAATTTTGAAATGTGTTCCAGCAAGGGATCAAAGTGCTCTGCAAAAGTTTGTCTATTAGTGTACTTTTAACTTTGGAAGAAACAGATAGACAAAACAGAGGATGAAAAGAAGGTAAAACGAGAAGACGCTTAGCATTGCGCAAAAGAAAAGTGTCACTTGGTTTACCATCTTTTGCATGTTGGTCCTTGTATGAGAAATGGCCAACAAGCACATTGAAGTCTACGGTTTCATAGTAAGGTGATTTATTTGTAAAGCAGAAGCCATAAACGCCTCTCTTTTGAGCCATAAACTCATACTTCTCACTTGTCTTGTCATGGAAATCATGTATGTGCTCATCAGAAGGTCCTTTTATCTACATCCAAAAATAGGAGAGCAAAAATAAACAATAAATCCATATAATCAGGACATGACCGTATATACAGATGCCTTTGATGCTCAATATATGACATTTTCTTCTAAAGTTATTACGCTAGAAGTGTGATACTACAATAAATGTAAGACTGCTTCTGATCATTTTTCATATTTGTTGTGAAGTCCAAAGCTGAAGGGGAGTATTTCTAGTAGATTAATAACATATGACAGAATCAGACCTTTCTCATTATATACTTGTGCATAGTTCTCAGAAGAAGCGAACTTATAATTCGCCTTTCAAAATTAAAGAGTTCCCTCTCATAAAAACTTGATTGCTCTACCTTTTATCGTATGTACTCAAGACTCTCCTTAAAATTAATGTGTTACGAGGAGGGCTTATTATGTATCTCATGCTTAAGTTAATATGACCATACCCTCGATATATCATTTTCCGAATTGAAGAGTGGATCACCAAGAAACCGTTTAGAGGTAATATTTCAACTATGGTGTACAAATCCACTTATTTGATTAAAGAGTGGATTGCTTAGGCCCCGTCTTTGGGGCTGTATTTCAAAATTAATTTATCAAACAAAGTCATTTAATCATTTATCTACCAAGATGACAAGAACTATGCACGACAAGAATTAAAGACGATAAGAGTGAGACAAGTAACACTAACCCTAGTCATGTCAAAATGTCAGAGAAAGGAAAAGGCAATTTACGACGTAATACGATAATTAGAATAAGCAACAGCAAGTACAATGTAAGATGATTACCACAAGATCAACACCCTGAGTAGTTTCAGAAGTCCAAGGAGCATCAGACTTGACAACAACAAAAGAGATATGAACAGTTTCACCTTCATAATCAACTTTATGAGAAATGCATTCTTGTCTATCTATCACAAATCTTACGCCTTCTACTTGTTGCACTCCTATAATTATGATGAACATTATAATTCCCACAAACATTGTTTTTAAGGTTAGCATGAATCCCAATGACTCATTTCCCATTTCCGACCAAATGCAAAATGTAAACAAGTCAAGATCTTTGGAAACCGTTATTACCATAAATTTACGTGACAACGAAGAAGAAACAGGGCAGTCGTTGATATGAGATTCTGAGAAAACAGATACGTATCGTATCAAAGAAATTTTGAGCCCACCTTAACCACTTTACCCGCTTGGACTTTGTCCAACTGACCAAAACAACCGGATTTTTTTCGACATAATTTCAAAATTTAAGTTTTTCTATACGACTTTTAGAATCAAATCACCTTGAATTTTTAGGTTAAGAACTCTTAAATCCGTTACGTTTTAGGTAATGTGGACTGGTCTTTAGTGAGTAAATCGGAATAAAAGATAGTCTGAGTGATCTTATGTGTGTTGAAAGAATAATTTATTGTTTATATAAACATGAAAACCACATTAATGGCCCGCAAGGGTGGGCTCAGTTGTTTAAAGAGGGGATAACTATCCTCTTGGTCACATGTTCGAATCCCACGGGAGGAGAGTTTATGATTATGCCTCCTGAGTCAGAGTTTGTCGCTTAAATGCGATTTACCCTGGTTCATGTGATTTGCAGGCTATTGCGTGAGCCCGTAGAGTTTACCCAATGCACACCCGAAAGGTAGCGACTGCGGGTTACCTACGATAAAAAAACCACATTAATGTTATGCATCCTCTTTCTTCGGGTTGTTCCGATGAATCGGGAAAGTGGACGTTACGTTCTAGAAGACCTCGCCCTCCCCTATCTTCAGTAGGGTCAAAGTCTTCGTAGTTGGGCTGATAACTATTCGGCAAATTATTGTTTCATCTCTGTCGGTCCTAGGCTTGTGGTGGATGGGCCTTCAACATGTCACTGGGTTTCGGCTGAGAAATAAAGCTTAGGCAAAGGCCAACCTCTTCTGCCCAAGAATGCAATCCTGACTCTGGGTTATTTGATCAAACGGAAGAGAGTTATGACGACCATCCCATAGGGAGTCGTGATGTTTTAATGATTACAATCGTCTCTATCTCGAGAGTAGTACTTCCCATCCAACCGCTGAATTTTAAACGCCTTTAATCCTGACCGTTGTTTTCAAACCAAACATTTTTTGGATATTGATACACAAACGTCGCGTCTTTTCACCTTTATATATAAACATTATCCCTCTTACTGCTCTATTACTTTGTCATTTTCACACACACTAAAAAGTTCTCCCCTATGCCATTCTCTTGCAAACGCCAAACAAAGGGAAACACCAAGTCAAAACTTCCTCCAAGGCCTTACAACGCATCTACCTTACTTCTTGAAAGTAAGTTTCTTACTCCTTTTTTTTCATGTAATGCAATGAATTTACTGCCATATTATGTAAGTAATTTCACTTTAGATTTGGGATTTGTACTGGGTTGTCTGGGTAGAAAGTCCAACGTCTGGTATTTCTTCTTTTTCATCTTTTCATTTTATGTCTGGATGGGCTTAAAGAGGATATGTGGAGATGTTTCTGGGTTTCAACGTGCTTCGGAATATTCAAGCCTCGGAACATTCTTCGGGAACCATCCCTCAAGACTCTTTTTCAGATTCCCAGGAACTTATCGGTATTTAAAGATGGCATGCAGGTGTGTTATGGGTCTTGAACATCCTTCGAATTTTCCAAGCCCTGGAACACACTTCGGGAGCCGATCCCTTAAGTCCTCGTAAGTTGAACTCATCTCTTCTCTTTTTTGGACCGATCCGACATGTTGTACTCGGCCTTTCACCTTTTGTCTTCTTTTCCTTACTTTTCTATTAGTTCAATCCTAGTACACGGCTAACCCTTCCTCATTTTCGGATGCAGGAGTATGGATCAGTCCAACGCGGATGTCGATCCTTCAAATAGGGCTCAGATCCATTTCGGCCATGAGCATTTTAGCGACATAGCGGCCTTACCGGCTGCAAATAATCCTACCCAGGTGAAGTAAAAGGAGATAGAACAATTCTATTCCAAATACCAGACTTGTTGTGCAAGACATGCCTATATAATAATAAGATTAAGTCACATTGACATCCCTATGATTAAGTTGTTTGATAATCAGTATTTGTATTCTGTATTTGTATTCCTTGAGTTTGTAAAAATATTTAGTAGATTAGATTGGGGGATTTTTATGTGAATAGTTTCAAGCTAAGGAATAAAACTCTGGAAGAAGATCAAGTTTTGATCATGCCTCAGAGAAAAGATGTAGAAGTTTGGAGTTCGATAATGTTGTTCTATGAAAAATGTTCTAAGTCAATATATCGACAAGTCACAGATCAAGGTATATCGAGAAGTCCAAAATAATTTGTAGAGAAGTCCCAAGAGATATCGACAAGTCACTTATACATGTAAAGATCTCAGATATCGACAAGTCAAATGAAGATGTAGAGAACTGGAGATATCGATAATTCAATAGCTCATGTAGAGATCTCAGAGATATTGACAAGTCAAAATGTGTCTATAGAGATCTAAGAGATATCGACAAGTCAAATTTCTCATGTAGAGAACTCAAGATGTCGACAAGTCAAAAGCCTATATAAAGAACTGGAGATGTCGACAAGTCATTCTGCATGTAGAGAACTAGAGACCTCGATAAGTCCTTTACATATGTTGAGAACTCGAGACGTCGATAAGTCCTTTACATATGTTGAGAACTCAAGATATCGATAAGTCATTATACTTATCGATATATCACTCCTCTACAGAACAAAAGAAGATCTCGATATACTATCTCAAATTCAGAATACAGACAAGTTCAAGATTCAAGAGTATCAGTCAACAAATAATTCATTCACTAAATTGGAAAGTCTATAAAAGCAGCTTGAAGAATACAAGATCAAGGGCCAAGATTCACTGGACAAAGGATGGTCACAGACCTGCAAGCTTCTGCATAGATTTTCTAACACCAGAAAAGAAAATAGACGAGGTTGCTTTAGAAATTGGTTTAGTACATTTTAGTGCAAGTTTTGTAAACCCGTGTTGTTAGTCTATAAAGCATGCACGGTTCCTTAGTTTATAAGTAACAAACAGATCTAGAAAATCTTGTATTCTCTCAAGATAGAAGTCGAGTACTTATTATTCAAGAACACAGAATTGTAGAAAGATAAATTTAATTAAAAAGTTAAGTAAGTTTTTGATATTGTACGCTGTATATTTTACTGTCAAGCATTTTATCTCTACAATCTTAAACTGCTTTGTTCAAAAATAATCCAAATCAGTTTTAAAAGAAAAATATAATTCAGAAACACATTCACCCCCCTTTGTGTTATATTTCTTTGCATTCGATATCTAACAAGATCCCTAGGGGCGGCTACCATATATACACGCCGAAAGAAATAGACAAAATTTACCACACCCCTCCCGTTCCGTAAGGCTTCGAAGGCAGCGCAATGGGGATATCTGAAGCGGATTTTAAATGTGGCTTTCGTGTCCCGCTACTGAAGCTTATGAAGAGGCTTTTCCAGCAAATGAACATTGCCTTCGGCCAGATGGACCCAAACGGGTTCATCCACATCAATAATTTTAACTTTAGATGTATGGAAGCGAAAGTACCCTACACATCTACCCGACTCTTCTGGTTTCATTATAATTTTCAAAGAAACGGAAAGAGTCATGGTTTCTACACAATCATCCAAAGAGTGGGTAGGGGGATTGGTGTGCGATGAACTCTAGTAACAAGAAGAGACATACACATTGGTGCTACATATCCAGCATTTATCTGGCCAAATTTGGGATGTGGCATGATATCGATCCCACCCTTTTGCTAATGCCGACGCTCAATACCGACGAGGCTGAGAACTACCACAAATTGGTGGCTTTGAAGCTTTCTAAGTTACCCTTGTCGGATAGACGAGATTGGTTATTTGCCTAATGGGGTAGTGCTAACATTTTCTTACTTGCTTGTTTTCCTTGTGCATTATGGCTTATAGATAGTATTTATAAGATATCCCCGTTGCTTCAATTTACTGATATTTGCCTTATGTTTTGTTGATGCAGTATCTACACGCCAGGAGTTTGTAGAGAGGAAGAGGAGAAAGTCCGAAGAAAAGCTGGCAGAACAAAGAGCCACCGAAGGAACTACCAAGACGGAGGGCACTGATGTTCGGACCCCAGTGATTTCTCCTCCTCCTTTGCCTCCTCTATTCTTGGAGTTTACAAGTAAAACTAGGCGGTTTCAGACTCTCTAGCTGATCCCTGTAAAAGGACGCGGGCTCTTGATGGAAACGTCATAGAGACCAATGTTCCGAAATGGTGGGTACTTTCTTCGGACTCTATTGTCGCCAGAGCTCCTGCGGTCGCCAGTGAAGTTGGGCCAGATCTCTGCAGGGGCCTCATGATGCCGAAGGACCAAGCAGTTTATGCTACTGTGGACCTTCCAGATGTCTGTATCGAGCTTATTGCTTGGATGTTGCTGGTATATTTTTTCCTATAGTTTTCCATTATTGTCCTCTTTGATCTCTTCTGTTAACTTTAGGTTATTTCTCCTTTTAGGTTGTTCCTTGGGCGGCTGCGATAGCTTACAAGGTCCAGGATGCTCATGTCAGGTTGAAGGCCGTGAGCTAGATTGAAGCTAGGGTAACCAAGGTTGAGGAGGAGCTAGGGTGAGAGCAAATGGCTAGAGAGATTTCCAAGGGTCAAGCTTCAGTTTTGGCCACTGATAAAAAAATATGGAGTAGGAGCTATCCCGGCTGAAGAAGAAGGTAAAGTGGAGTAATGCTCAACTGAAGACCTCTAAAAAAATGCTCTGCAAGGAGAAAAAGAAGTTGGAGCTTACGAAGGAGCGATGCTTTCAGATAGGCTTTGACGAAGCGGCCATTCGGGCACACGACATGGGATGGGACTATAAACTTTTGTTTGATCTCGGTATAGAAGACCATGTTGGTAAGTTTGCCGATGATGAGCATCTGATCGTCTCCTCTGGCCCCGAAGAAGACATTTTCGATTAGTTTAAATTATTAAAACTTGTAAACTTATTGCCTTCTGTCTTGAATTTTGTCGCCTTCGGGCTTGCTATTTTGCTGCCTTTGGGCTTTGGTTGGTTTTATTATGCTATTTCTTTCCTCATCTTTGGTTGGTTTTTCCTCAGCGTAATTTTATGTCTTAATTTATTTCTTTGGCCTCATTCTAAGCCTTAGCAATTTTTTGAAAATTAATTTAATTCTTCAGCCTCACTCTGGGCCTTGGTAGATTTTTGAAAATTAATTTACTTCTTCAGCCTCATTGTGGGTAGTAGTAAATTTTTTGAAAATTTATTTGCTTCTTTGGCCTCATTCCGGGACTTAGTAAATTTTTGAAAATTTATTTACTTCTTCGGCCTTATTCTGGGCCTTAGTATATTTTTGAAAATTAATTTATTTCTTTGGCCTCATTCTGGGCCTTAGCAAAATTTTTGAAATTAATTTACTTATTCGGCCTCATTCTAGGCTTTAGTAAATTTTTAAAAATTTATTTATTTTTTCGGCCACATTCTAGGCCTTAGTAAATTTTTGAAAATTAATTTACTTTTTCGACCTCATTTTGGGCCTTCGCAATTTTTTAAAAATTAATTTATATTTTCAGCCTCATTTTGGGCCTTAGTGTCCCCAGTTTTAACGGAAGGAGTGTGGTATCTTCGAAGATCTGATTTGTAGGCTGATTCGTTGCCCCAATCCGAAGGTCACGCAGTCATGCCTTTAAAACTTATCAGTTGGACTAATCTACTTGTGAAATTGTAAGGCATGTTATATGTTTGATATTTTGCCTAACTAGACATTTATGATGCAATGCTAATTGAAAATAAAATAGGAAAAACATGTTCATGAAAAATATGAATTCGTACAATGTTATACATGCTTCGCCTTTAGGAAATTCAAATTTCATGTTGAAGTAAATGACGGAATTAAATAGTCTGAAATAAACAACTAGTAGGGCTTCAGACAAGCTTAATGGAAAATTTTCCGGAGTCTGGAAGTATGCCAAGTATTTTTCCTAGGTTCGCCTGCCAAGGTCTTCAGCTTCAGAACGTTACTAATGTGCATATGCTCTCAACGTCGGCCGATAAAACCCTTGTCGAAGGATCTTGAATGCAAGCGCTCGCCCAACAAGGAGGGTTGATGAAGGTGACCTTCCTATAGTTTACCATTGACGATTTTATAACTGGTCGCTCTATACCTGACCTTCTGTGCTTCTTTTTTGCTCAACGACAACGTCCCCTTCTTCTGGAAGGCTCGGATCGGTGTCATCCACGTCACAACTTGGTGGATTTCCATACATTATTTCTTATCAATTGAAGGATTCTTAACTTCGGTAAGGTAGATCGAACCAGTGAGGCTTTGCATTTCGTCCGATGCTAGGTGGGAAAGTGCATTCGTTCGGTTGTTGTCCTCCATTCCAATCTAGTTTAGCTCAAAATACTGAAAGAATAGGGACATATCCCCTACCTTGGTTGTATAGGCGTGAGTTCGAGGATCCTTTTGCTCATATTCTCCGGAAAAGTGCTTCACTACCGGGCATTGAGTCTCTGAACACTCTCAGGTGTTTCGCCTCCAGACTCCTTGCTAAATCCATTCATGCTAGTAAGGTTTCATACTCTGCTTTGTTGTTGGTGAGAGGGAAGGTGAACCTAATAGCTTGGCATATTCAAAACCCTCATGGGAGGATAGGATGAGTCCATCCCCGCACTTTGAACCTGCTACTGACCCATCAATAAAAAATTTCCATTTCCCTGGCCGAATAAGTTGCTCTTAGGGCGTTAAATCCTTTATCTCGGAAAAAGTGCATTCTACCATGAAGTCGGCCAGGGCTTGTGCGTTAGGTAATGAATACAACACATGGGGGTGAATGTGTTTTTGGATATTTTTAAACTTTTTAAACTATTTTGGATATGATGAACAAAGCAGTGTAACTTGTAAAGATATAGTGTTTAAACAGAATTAATAAACATGCACGTAAACACAGTATCTTCAAAACTCACTTAGTTTTAAATTAAAATCAATTATGTCTTGCTACAAATTTATGGGTTCGTTATTGATAAAGAACTTATCTTCTATCTTGAGAGAATTACAAGAAATTCTAGATTTATTTGTTACACCTACAAACAAAGAACCGGTGTTTACTTTATAGATCAGTAAACACAAGTTTTACACAACATGCAATAGCATGTACTAAACCCTACTTTAAGTTATCTAAAGCTTTCCATTTTAAGCTTATTATATCTTTGCAAATCGTGTATGTCTGTGACTTTCCTTTGTCAGTTAATCTTGGCCTTTGATCTTGTACTCTTCAAGTTGCTTTTTGTAGACTTTTCAAATCAGTGATTGATTTTTTGTTGATTGATAATCTTGGATCTTTAACTGGTCTGCATTCTGTACTTGAGGTTTATATCAAGATCTCTAGTTTGTTATATAGAGTACTCGACATCTCGATAAGTATAATGACTTATCTAGATCTCTTGTTTCTCTATAATTATTTTGACTTATCGAAGTCTTTGAGTTCTCTATAGGAAAACTTGGCTTGTCGAGATCTCTGAATTTCTGCATGTAGAAAAGAATTGTCGATATCTCTGAAATCTCTATAGGCATATTAACGTATCGATATCTCTGAAATCTTTAATGAGAGTTTTGACTTGTCGATATCTCCAATCTTTACATCTTCAATTTGACTTGTCGATATCTCTGAATTCTCTATTGCAGAAATGGCTTGTCGATATCTTCGATCTTCATATCCTCATTTGGCTTGTCGATATCTCTGAGACTTCTCTATAAGCTATTTTTGACTTGTCGATAAGTCATTCTGGAGTTCTCGAATGACTTCTCTATATGACTTGATCTGTGACTTGTAGATTTCTTGACTTAGAATGTTTTTCTCAAAACAAATTTATTCAACTCCAAGCTTCTTCACACTTTCTTCCAAAGTTATTCTTAGGTTTGAGACTATTTACAGAAAAATACTCTAATCTAATCTATTGACACTTTTACAGACTCAAGTAATACAATACAAAATGCAAATTTAGATTATCATACAACTTACTTAGGGCTGTCAATTTGACTTAGTCTTGTTATATTACAGGCATGTCTTGCACAACAATCTCTCCCAATTTGTGAGAAGATTGCTTATCACAAATTCATGCCCCGTAACAAGACTAACCCCAAGCTACAATGAACAATAGAATATTATATAAAAATTGACAGAAATACAATATTTATACATTAAGTGATTTCTTGAGTTTGAAAGATATATTCATCAGAAAAATGTCTCATCTCCTATTTCCTTTCTAATGAGGTCCTTTAGCTCTACAAGTACTTCCAGTTACTCTATAATTGGTTTCCCTCTTAGAGTTTTACCAGTTTGAGCTTATCATCTAATGGGTAACTGCACAAGAAACCAACCCTAATTCTTGAGAATCTGCCAACCCTGATGTTTAGAAATTGTCCATTCTTGGTAATTTTGCTCATCCCCTTTGCCTTGAGTTCTTCAGATCTTTGTATGTACAATTCTATCTCCTCAATATACTTTCTTTTCCTCTCCTCTCTTTCAGCCTTATCTCTTCCTCTTCTTTCCTCCCTTTCTACCAACCATTCAGCCAAAACAGATCTCCATGCCTTAGTTGCAGTATCCTTGTCCTTCAATAAGCTTATCACCCTTTTTATCTCTGTGGGTGAAAATGTGTCCATTAAGTTTCTGCCAAAAAATGTGAAGGTTCCATCCTGATAGTAGATTCTTACTTCCCTTAATGTTACAACCCAAACTTTGACCATTTCTTCAGCTAATTGTTGAAAGTAGTCTTCATCTGAGGTGCACTAGTTTAGAGGTAGAAAATCACTTTGATTGAAACATTTCTAGATGACCCTCTCAGTAACTTGCATTTTCTTTGGTTTTCTCCCAACAGATTTGTAATGAATTTTGTTTGGTGGCTTAAAAGAATGTAGGTTTGAGATTTTCTTTAGAGATGTTTGGCTTGAGGTGATTGGTATTTTCAGTAAGGTGTTAGCAGTTTGTTTGTACATAAATTTGGGCTTAGAGGTTTGAGGTGGTAAAGTGTTTGAGTTTGTTGGCTTAGAGGATTGAACTTTATTAATTTGGATTTGTAGGGTTTGTTTTTATGGTTCTGATATGTCTTCCTTCTTCTTCCTTCTCTTCTCTTCACTCTTCTTCTTATCATCCCCCTTCTTCTCATCATTTTTCTTTTCTTTGCTGCCAGTTGCTCTAGAAGTTTGACTTGGATTTGATCCAGAAGGTTTTTGCTCATCATGTTTCTACTCATCATCATCTTTGTCATCTTTTAGATTGAACTGTAGGTATGGCAACATGGTATCAGCATTTAGAAGGTATCTATCAAGAATTCTGATCATCTCTTCATCTTCAGTTTTCTTGTTATTTTTGCATTTCAGATCAGATTGAAGAGTCATTATTAGCCTCATGTTTCCTCTTACACAATTCTTAGGAATAGTGAAGAGTTTACATCTTTTAGACTGAGGACAGGTGTAGGCCACCCCCTTGCTTGGAGAAAGATATGCTTCGGGAAAAGCATTTATCTGAACCTTCTTGAGTTCATTTAGCAATTGGGTGTCCTATGGAATTACTGTATGTACTTTATTAATCATTACATCCATCTCAGATGCTCTCAATTTTTGAAGATTGGGAAGAGACACCTGTAGACATATGTCCAGTCCACAGTCACTCACATTTGCAACAATCCTCTTCTCCAGAAAATTATCAACTTTGACAATCACCACTATGACAAAATTGATGTTTTTGGTCAATGCTCTTTTGTAGGTGATGTAGTTGTTGTGGAGATACACCCTTAAGACTGTTAGAAGTTCATTGAATTCTTGATCTTGACAGGGTCCTTCTATAGCTTTTAGAAGTCTGTCTTTCCCAACATCTTTAGATAATTGAGCTTTTGAAGAGCTTTGACCAGTGGGAGTTGATGTCAATTTTCTAGGCTCCCTTGATTTATCAGCATCTATGGATTGTTGAATCCTAGCTTCTATATAACCCTTAGGCTTGTTGACAGGCATGAGTAGGGAAGTTGGTATTTTCGGCTTCACAACCTTAGGAAGTGCAGGCAGTGGAATGTTGAGTTTTCCCATGATGGCTCCCAAAGCTAGAGAATTTTGCATTTATAAATGCTTGTGGGGGTCCACCAAGGTCTGTATATCTGCATGTTGACTCTACACCAGAGTAGCGAGGTCTTGCACTTGAGCTGTGAGTGAATCATTCAAAGATTGCAGAGTTAAAACTTGTTGTTGGAGAGCTTGCAGTTGGAGATTTGATGAAGTGGCAGATTGTGGTTGAGAATTTGAAGGTATTGAGGTGCCAAAGGTTGCTTGCATAGCTTCCTTTATTCCTTCCATGAGCAGTGCAGAAGGCTCATACTTACTTTGATGAAGTTGGTTCAATTTGAGCTTTGTATAATTGGAATTGACAATATGCCGCTGAACCACCTCATGCAAAGCTATAAAAGATTGCCTGAGATTTTTGACATCTTTTTCCACATAATTCAGATCAAATCTTTTGGTCATCAAAATGTTGAAATTTTGAAGTGATCTTGACTCGAGAAGGGGTAATCTCATCCATCTTGTCTCTCACCAGCTTCCTGATTTTGTCTTCATGACCAGTCAATTTTAATTCTAGAGCGTTACCAAATAGGTGAAAATTTTTGAGTTGAGTTTTGTAAAATTCATTGAAAGCATCATAAACATCTTGTGGAGTCAGGACCTTGGCATTACTCCCCAGTATGGTCACATATTCATCTCTGAACCTAGCCAAGACATGATCCATCTCCAAATTGAAGTCCTTAGACAACCAAGCATTTACATTCCCATCTTGCTCAGCTTCATTAACTATCTTCTGTTTCTATTTCTCAACATCTTCCATGTAGGTTAGAAGAATAGTTTGATAATCTTGATTGCTCATGTCTGAGGTAAGAAGGTGCTGTGAGATGTTAGCTAGACTAGAAATTTGATAAACAAGGAGATCATCCACAGTGCTTGATTGAGCTTGAGCATTCTGCACCCACTGTTGGATGGGGTGAGATATTTGTTGTGAAGAGGTTAAAGTTGATGGAAGAGAAGCATTAGAGCCACCTGTGATAGATGTCACAGTTTGACTCACAGCCTGAGCTGTGGTTATGACAGTTTTTTATTCCACACTTGTAGTGGGAACCTCTATTTGAATTGGAGGGAAGTTAACTAGGTTACTGTCATGTACTCTAGCCTCAAACCCTTGTGTTTCTTTCAAGACACTGTCACTTGAAAGTGCCGTACTTTCCTCCCCCATAGCAGGATCATTGGAAATTGAACTCCTAGTTTCAATTGTGAGAGCAATCTTAGCTAGGGTTGTGAGGGGAGTTGTTCCCACGAGAGGAACCTCCAATTGAATTGTAGAGGATTTAGATAGCTCCCCCTCAAGAGTACTACCCTCAAACCTAAAAACCTGTGAAGATTGATTTGCACATGAAGGTGCATTTGTATCTATCACAGGGTCTTCAGTGAAAACTGATGAAACCCCTGTGTTTGTGTTGGTGTCATCAAGGTCTACCTCAGCATGTAGCCTTTCACCAACTAAATGAGGTTTCTGGGTGGTGAGCACAGTTTCTAGAACCATGTCACTTGAGGTTGTCAACACTTGAGAATTAGATTCAAGTGTTTGAGTATAGGATGAAGAAATTTTAGAAACTAGACTTTGAATCTCAGATTGGAGTGTTGGCAGCTCCCCCTGAATAGAAGAGGGGGCTTCAAATGATGTGCTCTCCTTGTGTGTGCCATCCTTATGTCTCCTTTCATACACTTGAATTTGTTCAAGTATTTGTGCAGACTCTGTATAGGGTGCACTAGGGAGAGTGCTCTTTTCGGTAGAGACACCCTGTTGAGAGGATGCCCCTAGAGTCTGTTTTTGTCCCTGTTTTACAACTATATCCTTTTGGGAGGATGCAGAGGTGGCTTGAGTGGTCAACTCAGTTTGTTTTACCTTCTTTGGTTTTCTGACCAAGGGTGACTCTTTTTATGTTGTATCCTCTCCACTCTCAGTATCTACATCTAATGGTACCTGTTTTCTCTTCTTTTTACTCACTTCACCCTTTTGAGAGGATAAAGTGGTTGGTTTCCTAGCTTCTGAAGGTAAAGAAGAAGAGGTCTCAGTATTTTAAGGTCCCTGTTGGTGTTCCTGTGTTTGTACTTCCACATGTGCAGGAACCATTATTGTACTAGATTCAACATTTGACCTCATATCAGGCATGGGGTAAGGGTAAGTCTTAAATCTCTCCACCATAAATGGAGTGAGTTTGAGACTTAAAAATACCTTGTTCTTTGTAGTTAATGAGCCAAATATAATTTTGGACACTTGATTATAATTGCCTATTTTGTCCTATCTATACCATTAAGCTTGCTTTGCTCAATGGATGCCATGGTGTAAAAGTAACATATTCCATCCTTGTTTGCTGAATTTAGGTCTGCAACAAAGAGGATTACTTTTCTTGCTCCTTTCAGAGCAACTTCACAAGTTTTCTTGCTAGTGATTGGGCAGTCTTCTTTGTCAAATATCACTTTAAAACCTTTATTTATAAATGAGATGGCACTTACAAGATTTACTTCAAGACCAACAATTAGTTCTACATCTTCAATGATAACATTTCCATAAATTAACTTATCATATCCCATTGTGAATCCTTTGCTGTTGTCTCCAAAAGTCACCATTGGGCCAACCATCTCCTCAAATTGTGATAACAGGGCTTTATCACATGTCATATGCCTAGAACATCCACTGTCAATGATCCATATGACCTTATTCTTCTTGCCATGCACACAATGAGAATTAAGTGTGTTTAGCTACCCAAGCAGTGTTGGGTACGTTCTTCTTTTTCACAGAAGTGCAGAAGTAGAGTTTGAGCTTTCAAAGAAAAACATCATTCATTGTTTGATTAGCATTATCCTTTTAAACTGTAGATCCAAGATTTACTTTCTTGAGATCTTTTCTCAGTTTATGGCAGTTTTTTATAACCTTCATATTGCAAGGAATGTAATCAAACTTGTCACAAAGTGAATAGGGATTTTCAGCCAATGGCATATTGTATTTGCATGCTCCCACTTTTGGCTCATTAACAGCCTTTCTATAAAGGCGAGTTAGGTGATTTGTTGAGCCACATTTTGACATTACTTCCTTGAAGCATTTGTAACATAGTCATAGTTATTGCTCTTGTTTACACCTATTTTTCCATTTCTATTCTTTTTCTTTTTCCCAGCATTCTCAGTTTTGATTTCCTTGGTTGGTGTCTTTGTAGTTTGGTTTACTATAGGCTTCTTTTCATTTTCAACAGTAGGAGCGTTTTTTGCATTGTTCTTCTTATCATCTTTATTTGTAATTTATTGCTTAATGACCAACTCAACTTCACTGAAATCAACCTTATAAGCTTTGAATAGAGGTACTTTAACTTTCTTTAGCATCACAATAACATCATGGTTCACTGCTTCTTTTTCGTTATCAGCTTCACCTTTCTTGTGAGAATTCAATGCCTAATAGTCCAAACCAATAGCTATATTAGCACATGGTTTGTTTTTCTCATGATATTGTCCAACCAACCGAGATGCATTTTTATATGATTTGAGCTTCAAATCATTCTTCTCTCAACACTGCCTCCACTTCACTAGAACATTAAACATGTTCTTAAGATATTCATTTTCTTGCTTGATTGTCTCAAGACTAACAAGCTAGCTCCAATTCTTGTTTTCTATCTCAAGCTTCTCATTAATCTTTGACAGCCTACTCACTTCCTCGATAGATGTTATCATGCTTGTGTGGATATGAAACATCTCTACGCTCATCTTTTCAATAGTTTTTTATATTGACTTGCATATAAATCAATTATGGTTAGAGTTGGTACCTCTGATTTAGATACAGATGATTCTCCTTTCTCTAAGCCAAGATAGCATAACTCCTAAATTCTTCATTGTCATCATCTTCATCAGTATCATCCCAACTCTTGCCTTTTGTAATATAAGCCTTTCCCTGTTGCTTTCTCAAGAGAGCTTCATACTTTGCTTCCGATTCCAAATAAGCTTTATCTTTCTTCACCTTCTTTGGCTTTCTACTCTCAGTAGAAAAGTGACCTAACTCATCAGAGTTGTAATGACTTATTTTTGATCTGTCAACAGATCCTGTGCTGTAGCCACTTTTGCCACCTAAGTTGAACTGTATTTATTCTTTCCAATTATTGTTGTTGTTGGATGCCTTTTCTTTGTTTTTGAAAAACTTTGGCTTCTTAACCCTTATGTTAGAGATTTTTTTTGCAAGGTAAGCCATTGACTGGTCCATCTCATCCAGTTCATAAAGGGTGTAGAATTAATCATCTTCTATTTCTAGTATGACTTGCTTCTATGGCTCCTTATATTTCTACTCAACAGTTTGAACAAGTGGAGTTTGAGCTTCTAGTTCATCATCGGATGACTTAAAGTTATTGGAAACTAGGGCACTAGTTCCATCAACAACATGTCCTTGACTAGCTCTCAATGTCTTTCTTGTAACATTTCCAGCTCATAAGTCTTCAAGATTCCATACAAGACTTCCAATGTCATTCTACTTAAATCTCTTACTTCTCTAATAACAGAAATTTTTTGTTCCAAATAGCCAGGAAGAGTTAGCAAGAATTTCAGGTTGACCTCTTCAGCTTCATAGTATTTGTCATAAAGCTACGAGTCATTTATCAGCTTATTGAAATTTTCAAAAACATCGGTATCTCAATTTTCTCCCAGATCTGTTTAGCAGAATAACAGATGATAATGTTAATATACAATACATTATCAAGAGACTCACTTAATATGAGTTGTAAACTTCTATCCAGTGTAACCATTTTTTTCAGGCTCTGTGTAGGGTGCAAGATCTTTGGGTGCATAATGTGTTGGTATGACCATGTCTCCATATGTAGCTTCGGGAACCCTTTCCATAGGGATGAAAGGTCCATTTTTGTGAATCTGAATGTAGATGGGGTTGACCATCTGTATGAACAGCATCATTTTCTTTTTCCAAAGTGTGTAGTTGATCTTGTCAAAGACAGGTAACTTGATACCGCTTAATTTCTGAGCACTCATTCTTCCAAGATCTTTATCTGTTTTCTTTTAGATTTTGCTCTGATACCACTTGTTAGATATTGAATGCAAAGAAATATAACACAAAGGGGGGTGAATATGTTTTTTGGATTTTATTTGGCTTTTAAAACTAGTTTGGATTATTGGTAAATAAAGCAATTTATAATTGTAGAGATAAAATGCTTGACAGTAAAACACATAGGACACAATATCAAAAATTCACTTAATTATATACATTAAATATTTCTTGCTACAAATCTGTGTTCTTAAAAATAAGAACTCAAATTCTATCTTGAGAGAATACAAGGTTTTCTATATCTATTTGTTACCACTAAACTAAGGACCCGTGCATGCTTTATAGACTAGCAACATGGGTTTACAAAACTTGCACTAAAATGTACTAAACCAATTTCTAAAGCAACCTTGTCTATTTCCTTTTCTGGTGTCAGCAAATCTGTACAGAATCTTGACCCTTGATCATCCTTTGTACAGTGAATCTTGACCCTTGATCTTGTATTATTCAATCTACTTTTGTAGACTTTCCAATTTAGTGAATAAATTATTTGTTGGCTAATATTCTTGAATCTTGAACTTGTCTGTATTCTGAATTTGAGATAGTATGTCGAGATCTCACTTTGTTCTATAGAGAATTGACATATCGATAAGATAATGACTTATCGATATATAAAGTTCTCTATAGGTATATTTAACTTGTCGAGGTCTCCAGTTCTCTCTAAATGCATAAATGACTTGTCGATATCTCTTGGGACTTCTCTACAAGTCATTTTAGACTTCTCGACTGACTTCTTGATATACCTTAATCTGTGACTTGTCGATATCTTGACTTAAGATATTTTTCCTAGAACAAAATTATTCAACTCCAAGTTACTACATCTTTTCTCTGAGGCATGATCGAGACTTGATCTTCTTCAGAGTTTATTTCTTATCTTGAAACTGTTCACAGAAAAACCCCCCAGTCTAATTTACTAAACATTTTTACAGACTCAAGGATTACAATTACATAATACAAATATTGATTGTCAAACAACTTAATCTTAGGGTTGTCAATGTTACTTGGTCTTGTTATTATACAGGCATGTCTTGCACAACAATATATATATTGCATTAATGTACGTATGCATGCAGTTACTACATAATGCGTTATCGATAGTATGCTATTAATTATGCAATAATTAATATACATTAATAAATAATTGATGATGAATTAATTTATATTAATTATATAAAACTGAATGTATTAATGGTTGAAATCAATAGTTTTTGATTACTAGTTAAAGTATTTATAATTAAATTTGCTCAGTGAACCCAATTGTTTCTGTATTATATAGATAATGAATAGATAATACATTTTGGTTGCATCTTTACAGTTGCTTAAGGTTATGTTACTACTCTTCAGAGGTGAAACTACAGATCCTGATGATAAGTTGAAAATTAAAAAAAGAGCTAGAGCATATTCCTGAAATGTCATTGGCAGTATAAATATTTTGGTATCGTACATGGAATAAATTTTTTTAGACGGGTATCTCAAACCCATCACACACTATAGGTGATTTCTATTTGGATATATTCTACCTAATCCATTTTTTATAACATTGTTGATATATTATATTAATACAAAAGTACAAAAGTAAGAAAATTGGAGAAATACAAATATATTTTGACATGGGGTAAAATGTAATGTTGGAATATGCAAAAATTTTAAAATTAGTGTAACACCAATTTTGATGTAATATTTTATGTGATATGGTATAACTTTTAGAGTTGCGTAGAAGAATTATAATAATAACATTAACCTACAAGTTTAAAGTTGGGTTAAACATGTATTACTTCCATTTCATTTATTCCCTGTAAAACTCAAATTCGGGAGAAAGCAAATTTATATTTTTCCCAAAAGACTAAAAGGAGGACGTAAATTTAAATATGGGTTTTCTCTTTATAATTTAATATTTAACACCAGTACATTACCCCCCGATTTTGTTTTCTTATCAGTCTAGTTGAACAGGTTCTTACATCCGGTCAAAAATAAAGAACTTATTTCTTTAAAAACGGGGTATGGATAAATATAATGCTACATGATCTCACCCTGTCATTGTAAGGGTAACAAAATAAATTGCAACTGATTTAAGAGGGTAGAATATAAAATAATAATATCCAAATTTAATCTTAATCGCATCAACACTACAACAAGAATGAGTTATTACAACTGAGTTAATATAAGAAACCTGCCAATAATTTCTTATAATTGCAATATACACAATCTGTCAAAAATGCATATGTTAAAAGTTATTATTTAGTTATACACTCTTATTTTGTTAAAACTTTCAAGTGGTTCCTTATTTTGAACAAAATAATTAAAAAGGGAAACTTAAGAATTTTTACGATAAACAATATTTTCGTATATATGTCAATTTTGTGACAAATACTATGTCACACAAATTCATACATATCACTTGGATTGGTGATATAAATTGTCGTAAAGTGGCTAAATTTACGAGAACATGTGACAAAACATGTCACAAATTATGTTATTTTTCCCAACCTCTAAGACTTTTTGAAAGACTTAATTTAAACAAACAATTCTAATCCTAAAAATTGATGAGAGCAAATTAACAATCTGCATTAAATGTAAAACCAAAGTTATATATTACACAAATCCAAATGTCACATAGTTGCTCAACCAAAAGATTAAAAAAAATAAAGTCACATAGTTACAATGAAAATCTATCACAACCATAATTTATAAAAAAAATAAATAATTGAAAAAATAATCTAGCAAGCTAGTCTAAGCCTCCGTAACATTTATACCAACATTGACGTTTGTTGTGCAAGACATGCCTTAACATAACAAGACTAAGTCATACTGACAATCCTAAGATTTAGTTGACTTGTAATCTTTATGTAGTCTGTAATGGTATTTCTTCAGTCTGTAAAAATGTTTGAATAAACTAGACTGGAGTTTTTTTTCAGTAAACAACCAACAACTAAGAATAAATCTCTGAAAAAAATCAAGTATGATCATGCCTCAGAATGAAGATAAAGAGCTTGGTGAAAAGTAACGTTATAGACTGCAAAATGTGTTTAAGTCAAATGTTAAGAAATTACAGATCAAGGAATATCAAGAAGTCAATTTGGCATGTAGAAAAATCACTCCACCTATAAAGAAGTGGAGATGTCGACAAGTCAATTTGGCTTACAGAGAAGTGGAGATGTCGACCAGTCAATTAGGCTTATAGAGAAGTGGAGATGTCGACAAGTCAATTTGGATTATAGAGAAGTGGAGATGTCGACAAGTCAAAACACATGTAGAGAAGTGGAGATATCGATAAGTCAAAACACATATGAAGAAGTAGAGATATTGACAAGTCAAAACACATATAGAGAAGTGGAGATATCGAAAAGTCAAAATACATGTAGAGATGGAGATATCGACAAGCCATTCTACATCGTGACACAGAAATCTCTATACACTTTAAAGATCTCGATAACAGCTTCAATCACAGAATGAATCTATCCTGAATATTCAAGATTATGTGTCAACAAACTATTTTATTATTAAAATGGCAAGTCTACAAATGCAGCTTGAGAAGTGCAAGATCACGGGCCAAGATGAACTGGACAAAGGAGGGTAACAGGCCTGGAAGATTGTATACGAATTTGTAGCACTCAAAATAGAAATAGACAAAAGACTATAGAAAATGTGTTAGTCTATTTTAGTGCAATTTTTATAAACTGTGCATGTTGATCTTTAAAACTCACGGATCTTTAGTTCAAGTAATAACAAAACAATCTCTAGTATTCTCTCAAGGAGCAGCTGTGTTCAAAAATATTCAAGAACACAGATTTGTAGCACAACATATTTGATTTTTAATATAAAGATCAAGTAATTTTTGATAATTATTTTCAGTGTCTTTTATAGTCAATTGATTATCACTACAAATTTCCTATAGCCTGTTGAGTTTCAAATCCTAAACACAAATTTTATTATCATGAAAGTAACTTACAAAATTTTAAAAGATAAATCAAGTAACACACATTCAACCCCCCTCTCCGTGTGCATTTCATAACTAACAAGTGGTATCTGAGCAAAATATGAAACAAACAGATTAGATCTTAGAAGTATGAGTGCATAAAAGCTTAGTAGTATCAAGATCCATGTATTTAACAAAGAAAACTACACTCTATAGAAGAATATGATGATGTTGTTCATAGGGATGGCTCATCCACTATATCTTGAGATTCTCAAGCATAGACCCTTCATTCCTATGGTGAGGGTACCTGAAGCAACACAAGATGATGTTGTTATTCCTGGTCATTATGCTCCAAAAGAACCATCCACATTCACTGAGCCAGAGAAAGAAAAATTCTCACTTGATAGTGGATTGCAACTTATTTTAATGGAGTCTCTTGATAATGTTATGTATAACAACATTATCAACTGTGAGTCAGCCAAGAAAATCTGGGAGAAGATAGAGATCTTGTGTGAAGGTACTGTGGAAGTGGGTCAAATAAAAAAAGAATTATGATCTCATAATATGATGGTTTTATGGCTAAACCAAAAGAAGGCATTACTGAAGTGTTTGAGAGGTTCAAAAACTGATAAATGACTTGTAATTGCATGACAAGTTCTATGATGCTGCGGAGGTCAACTTGGAGTTCTTGCTCACTCTTCCTGGCCATTTAGAACAAAAGATCTCTGCAATAAGAGAAAGAAAAAATCTAGGCAGAATAACTTTAGAGGTTTTATATGGAGTTCTTAAAACCTATGAACTGGAGATGATGTAGAAAAAATCATTAAAGCTGAATCAAGGACATGTGGTTGATGTAGTAAGTGCCTTGATAGCAAATGATTGAAAATGAAACTGAATCTCAGATTCAAGTTATATAACCTAGTGAGCAGAAATGCAAGGAACCTTAAAAACAAATCATTCCGGAGTTAGAAGATGATGAATACTACACTCTTAATGAGTTGGATGAAATGGATCAGTCTATGGCCTACCTGGTGAGAAAGTTCTCAAACATAAGAGTCAAGAAGCCCAGGTACTTCAAAGGTAAAGGTCAATCCTCCTACAATAACAAGTGGAAAGGAAAATCTCAGACAAACACAACTGGAAAAGGTGGCTACAAGTCAGGATCTGTGGACATATATAAGATTAGATGCTATAAATGTGATGAGCTTGGTCACTTTACCACAGAATGCAGATAACCAAAGAAGGTGAAGAAATATAGGCATACTTAGCGCTTGAAGCTAAGTATGAAGCACTTCTGAAGAAACAACAGGAAAAAGCTTATATTGCTGACCGAAAAGTTGGGATGATACGGATAATAAAGATGACAATGAAGAATATGGAAATTATGTTCTTATGGACTTAGAGGAAGGAGAGTCATCTGCATCAAAGTCTGAGGTACTCATCTTAACTACTATTGATTTAAATACCTCTAAAGAAATCGTTGAAAAGATGAGTATGGAAATATTTCACATTCACACAAGTATGGTGGATGCCACTGAGGAAATGAATAGATTGTCAAAAGTGGATGAAAAACTATAAATAGAGAAACAAGAGCTAGAACTGCAGCCTGTAATCCTAGAGTCTATTAGGCAAGAAAATGAATATTTAAAGAACAAGCTGAAATGTACAGAGGAGGTAGAGGCTGTGTTAAGAGAAAATATTGAGAAAAATGAACCTAAACTTAAGTCATTTAAAAATGTTCTGAATTAGTTGGCTAATATCATAAAAAGAACAAACCTTGTGCTAATGTGGTAATTCGGCTGGACTATGAGGCTAGCTCATCTCAAAAGAAAAATCACATGGATAAAGGCAAAGAAAGTATGAACAAGAAAGTTCTTGTTGTGCTTCAAAAGGCGAATGAACCCGTGTTCAAATCCTGTAAGGTGAATTTCGGTGAAGAAGAGCTGATCATCAAGCAATAAATTAAAGATGAGGATGAAAGCAAGAAAAGTGTCAAATCAACTACCAACACTGAAAGTGAGAAGAAGCCCGAGACTAGTCTAGTTCCCAAGACACCTAAAATTGAAGCAAATAATGAAAGCACGAGGAATAAAAAGAAGAACGGAAATGGAAAGATAGAAGTTAACAAAAGCAACAACTATGCGTATATTATAGATGCCTCTAGAAAATAATGTCAAAATTATGGCTTAACAAATCACCTAACTCACCTTTGTAAAAACACAGTTAATGAGACAAAATATGGGGCATGCAAGTACAATTAAGCACAAACTGATGATCCTTATTCTTTTTGTGACAAGTTTGATTGCATTCCCTGTAACATGAAGATCATGACCAACTATCATAAATTAAGAAAAGGTCTAAAAGAAATCAACCTTGGATCTGGGGTCAAAAATGAGAATTCTAATCAATATAAGAAAATTATTTCATTTGATAACTCAAGCTCTACTCGTGCTAACTCTACAAAGAAGAAGAATGTGCCCAACACTGCTTGGATAGCTAAAAACACTTAAAATTCATTGTGTGCAGGAAAAGAAGAATAAAGTCATGTGGGTCATTAATAGTGGTTGTTCCAGACACATGACAGGTGATAAAGCCCTGCTATCACAGTTTGAGGAGATGGTTGTCCCTTTGGAGACAACAGCAAGGGATTCACATAGGGATATGACAATTTGATTTGTGGTAATATTGTCATACAAGATGTAGCGCTAGTTGAAGGACTTGAAGTTAATCTTCTAAGTGTTAGTCAATTCACAGATAAAGGTTTCAAAGTAAAATTTGATAGAGAAGATTGTTCAATTACAGATAGAAAGACTGGTGAAATTAATTTTAAGGGAGTAAGAAAAGGAAGCATGTTTGTTGGATATGAACTCAGCAAACAAGGGCAATGTGCTGCTTCTATACTAAAATATCAAGTGATTAATGCAGACTTTGGCACAAAAAGATCTCTCACCTAAACTTCAAGGCAATCGACTCTTTTGTGAAAAGAGAATTAGTGAGAGACATGCCAACATCGGAGTTTGTCCAAAATGAAGTCTGTGAAGTGTGTCAGAAAGGAAACATGAAAAGGTCAAGTCATAAAAGTAAAACTATGAACTCTATAAATGCTAATCTATAACTTATCCATATAGTTCTATCTGGCCCTGTAAATGTCATGTTTATTTCTAAAAAGAGATATGCACTACTAATGGTGGATGACTAATCAATGTAATACTTGGGGTGAAATTTATGCATTCTAAAGATGAAACTCCACACATTATCATTGAGCACATAAAGAAGATTGAGAAACAAGTCGGAGATGCAATTCTGTTAAAATATTGAGAAGTGACAATGGTACTGAGTTGAGAAACTCTATACTGAATGATTTCTGTAAAGACAAGTGTATCACTCAGGAGTTCTCAGCTCCAAGAACACCTCAACAAAATGGTGTGGTTGAAAGAAAGAACAGAACTCTAGTTGAAGCTACAAGAAAAATGTTGCAGGATGTCAAGTTGTCAACAAGCTTTTGGTAAGAAGCTCTTAACACATCATGTTATACTCAGAGCAGGTACTTGGTAAATAGAAGCATTGTCAAGTCACCTTAATCAATCATGTTAAAAAAGAAGCCTATATATAAACACCTTCATGTGCTTGAAAGCAAATGTTTTGTGTTAAAAGACAACTCTGAATATGTTGGCAAATTTGACTCAAAAGTATTTAAAGTTATTTTTCTTGATTATTCATTGGAAAGGACTGCTTATAAGGTCTATGTGGCAGAGCAAATAAAAATTATAGAGAGTACAAATGTGACTTTTGATGATGACAAGTATCCTGGTTTGGAATGTCCTGATTAAAGTGAAGCTGAAGCTTTAAAGTTTGAAAATCTCAACCTTGATAGTGATTCTAAAGATGATAAAAAAATAGCAGACAATGGATAAGAAGAATCCAGTGATCCATTAATTTCTGTGAATGAGGGTTCATCTCAAGAAAGAAATTTACCTGAATTTGACAGAACAAACTCATGGGGAGAAAAAAGTGAAAGTTCTGCAAGTTATGCCAATAATGAAGAAAATGAGGATACCTCTGGTCATCAAACTCAACACATCAGAAAATGGGATAGAAGTCGCACTAGAGATACTATTATTGGTGATCATAGTGCTGATGTGAGAACTAGAAGTGTCATTGCAAATGAATGTCTACATGCATGCTTCCTATCTCAAATTGAGCCTAAAAAACTGAAGACACTCTACTTGATCCTGATTGGATAATTGCTATGTAAGAATAGCTAAATCAATTTGAAAGAAATAAAGTTTAGGAGTTGGTTCCTGCATCACGAAATAGAAGCATTATTGGAATAAAGTGAGTGTACAAGAACAAGATGGATGAAAATGATGTTGTTACCAGAAACAAAACAAGACTTGTTGTTAAAGGCTACTCACAAGAAGAATGAATTGATTATGATAAAAAATTGCTCCAGTTGCAAGACTTGAACAAATGAGAATCTTTCTTGTATTTTCTGCACACTCAAATTTGAAAGTCTATCAAATGGATATAAATAGTACATTCCTTAATGGTGAATTGGAAGAAGAAGTCTATGTGCAACAACCTCCTGACTTTGAAGATCCAGAATTTTTAGTTTTTGTTTACAGACTTCTAAAAGCTCTCTATGGTTTGAAGCAAGCTCCAAGATCATGGTATGATACTTTGTCAGAATTTTTGATCAAGAATGGTTTCACTAGAGGAGCAATTAATAAAACTCTCTTTTACAAGCAACGTGGTGATGATATTATCCTACTTCAAATCTATTTGTATGACATTATTTTTATTTCCACTAATGAGAAGCTCTGTCAAAGATTCTCAAGACTCATGCAAAGTGAACATGAGATGAGAATGATGGAAGAATTGAGTTATTTCCCTGATATACAAGTTAGCTAAAAAATTGATAGAATTTTCATGAGTTAAACTAAGTATGTCAAAGATCATCTGAAGAAATTTGGAATGGTGGATTGTTCACCTGCATCAACTCATATGTCTACAACTACCAAGTTGGATGAAGATAAGAAAGGGAAAAGTGTAGACATTTCAAGTTATATGGGAATGATTGGATCTTTACTTTATTTGCCTGTAAGTAGACTAGACATCATGTTTGCTACATGTCTGTGTGCAAGATTTCAAGCTAATCCTAAATAATCACATTAAATGGCTATTAAGAGGATTTTGAGATATTTGAAGGGTACTCCAAACTTAGGATTGTGGTGCAATATCCATTGTTGCTAATCATGTTAATCATTTTAGAGCAAAACACATTGATGTAAGGTACAATTTCATTAGAGAATATACTACTAATAGTACCATTGAGCTTCTTTATGTTCCAACAGAAAAATAGTTAGCTGAAATTTTTACTAAACCTTTAAATGAAGCAACATTCACAATGTTAGTAAGTAAAATTGGAAAGCTAAATTCTTTATCTTAAGACAAGAACTCAGTTAACATGTTGCAGCAGATTAGTTCTTTATAAATCAAAATTAATTTGATTTAATTAAGAATTAAAAAAATATAATTTATAAATATTTCGAAAATCTCTGTATATTTATTTTTCAAAAATAAATTTAGCTTAAAATTTTTTCAATTATAAAAAAACCGTCTAAATGTTAATTCATATTGATTATATGTGAAATTGATTTAAGACAGAATCAAAGTGAAGCAAAAGTATGTAGAGAACTGAGTTCTCGATAAGTCTAAAATGACTTCTCAATAAGTCCAAGATGACTTCTCAATAAGTTTAATATGACTTGTCAATAAGTCTTAGATGACTTCTCGATAAGCATAACGAGCTCTCGATAAGTTAAATCTAGATATCTACATGTTCTTTGGAATAAAGAGTTCTCGACATAACATATCATGACTTATTGATTTCTCATAATGGAATAATTTAATTTAATAAATTATATTATTAAAATACCTTTTATATAAAATCAATTTTAATTTTATATTATCTCTAACAATATAAATTTAAATAAATTAGTCATAGGGGGCAAACTGGGTATTTATATTACATATCGACATGTCACTATCTAATTCTCGATAAGAGTTTACAAAATGATATCTCGAGATGAGTTCTCTACAAGCCTCATGTGACTTCTTGATATAATTTTTACCGTTTCTAATTCTCTTCTCGTGAAGTCACACCTGTACACTATAAATACCCAGACATCTTGACATAACCCCTCTTTACTCTTTCGAGATCTAAAATGACCTAATTATAACGATTTTTCACCATTTCACGTCTCTATAATCATTCTTCTTCTCAAAAACTTACCCACTCATTTTTCTCAAGCTTATAAATGACATACAACACAAACAACCTAAAAGCAGTAATCCCCAAGGATGGAACCAACTACCTCGCTTTTGTTGACCCAACACAAGCACCTGATAATTTCAAGTATTTTGTGAAGTTTGTGTCTGAATCTTATAGAGACAAGTATTTCAAGTATTATGGAGACAAGATTGACCTGGCCAGACTCAACAAGAAGAATCTGATAAGGGAGTGGTCCTTTGTGTTTGACATAATAATAAGGGCCTTCACTTTCAGGAAAGCAGGCTTTGACAATATCTCTAGTATGGTCCAAAAGCTCATCTTCTCAATGACATATGACATACATCTAATGTTGGAAGCCTAATCCTAAGTGAGCTAAGCACATGCCTCACAATGCCATTGGACACCAGAGGTAAGGAAATTTTCTTCCCTATATTCATTATGCCTGCCTTAAATTATAAGGTGAATGACATTCACCTAAATTAAGGTATTTATATTAGTCAAATAGGCATTTGTAAGTTAGTGTCCAAAGTTCTATTTGGACAATTGAATACTAAAAATTAGGTAAAGATAAGTCTCAATGTCATTGACTTTATGTTCGAGATATTAAAGACTTACCCTTATCCTATACCTGACATGAGAAGTAGTTCTATTGCTATTACGGTGATGGCTCATGCTTCTGTAGAACACTAAAACAAGAAATTCCATAGGGGCCTACCGCAGCTAAAAACATTTTTTCTCAACCCATAGATGCTAGTAAACTAACTGCTCCATCCTCTCAAAATGGTGGAGTTAATAAAAAGAAGAGAAAGCAAATAAATCTCACAATGATAAATGAAAGTGAGGAGAACCAAAGTGGGGATGTGAGTCACCTTAGAAAGAAGTAGAATGAGTTGACCACTCAATTGACCACCTTTGTATCTTCTCAATAAGATACAGTTGTAAATGAGGGATTAAAATAGAATCTGGTGGCATCTTCTCAACAAGATGTCATTATTGAATAAAGTACTCTCCCAAGTGCATCATGTATATAATATGCACCCCATCTTGAGAACTCTCAAGGAGGTGAAAGAAGTCATGAGGCTGACACACACAAAGAGAGCACATCTATTGAAATTCCCTCTTTTACTCAGGGGGAGTTGCCAACACTCACAACTGACATCACTAATCTCATTTCTCAATTTTTTTCTTCATTCAATGAAGGGCTTGAATCCACTTCTCAAGTCCTGCCAAAATCAAGTGATATAATTTTTGAAACTGTGTTCACCACTCAGGAACCATATTTAGATGGTGAGAGGCCAAAATCTTGATGACACCATCACAAACACATGGGTTTCATCAGTTTTTACTAAAGACCCTGTGACAACAAATGCACCTTCATGTGTACAACAGCTTTCACATGCTTTAAGATTTGAGGGTAGTATTCTTGAGGGGAGCTATTCAAATTCTCTCAAATTCAATTAGAGTTTCCTCTAGGAGGGACAACTCCCCTCAAAACCCTACCTGAAATTGCTCTCACAATTGATACTAGGAGTCCAATTTCCAATGATCCATCAAATAAGGAGACAAGAGATCAAGCACATTCAAGTGCCAGTGCTTTGCAAGAAGAATAAGGGTTTGAGACCATGGTATATGATAGTAACCTGGCCAACTCCCCTCCAATTCAAATGGAGGATCACTCACAGGGTGGTCAACACACTGTCACAATCACAAAGTACACTATGAGTCCAAATGTGACGTCTGTCACATATGTTCCATCCATCTCAACTATTATACCACCAAATCTCGATATTCCATCTCCCTCTACACATACATCTCCAAGCCTACCAGCCAAATGGATCCAAGACACCCAAACTCAACCAACCTTAGTCAATGACATGCTTGTGGACCAATTGAAAGGCCTTGCCAATGTTGCTCAACCTCTATTAACCTCTGGCATGTCCAACCAAGATTATCAAGCTATGCTCCTAGTTCATAAACAAGATGTTGAAGAACAGCAAGATAAAATTATAAATGAAGCTGAGCAGGATGTGAAAGTTGATGTTTGGCTATCAGATACATTTTCAATAGACATGAGGGAGGCTTTTTCTAGGTTCAGAGAGGAGTATGCCACCAATTTAGGTAGCAATGCAAAGGTACTTACTCTTCAAGAGGTATATGATGCCACAGATGTTTATAAAGCACAGCTCAAGGCATTCCATCATATTAAAAGAGGATCCGAGAAAATACTAGTTGGTCATCAAGAGGAAGTGAAAAAAATGACGAGGGAGAAAATAGATGAGCTTCAACCTACACAGCTGGAGATCAAGCAAAGTTCAATAATGTTTTTGATAAACTGGCAGCTCTATCACTTACCACTGTAGAAGCCAATATCAATCAACTAAGGGAGTCATTTGTAGCTTTTCATATAGTGATCCAGAATTAAATCTTTCAAAATAATGACACTAAGGTCAAAGTGGATCAACTTCACAAGATAAAATATGAGCCATCTGCTTTGATGATGGAAAAAATCAAGAAAGTGGTACATGAAAGTTTTGGAAGTGGAATCTCTACAAGTATAACTTTTGCTCCCTTCACTCCATAAATTCAATCTCTTCAAGCACAAGTGGCTGAACTTCAAGCTTCAAAATCAACTCTTATCTCTCAAGTCAATCAGCTCACAGTTCAAGTTAAAAGCCATCAAAATGACATCAAGTCATTGATAGACTCCCAAAATAATTTTCATATGCGGACTAGTGTATCTCTTAGAGCTATCATGGGTGAATTAAAGGTTCCTCCTCAAGAAACTCCACAACAAGTTAGGGCTCAAATATCTCAAACCCCTATTAAACCTGATAACAAGCCTAAGGGGGAGATGGAAGCCAAACTCATATCCTTAACTCAAGCGAAAATTGGTATGGAAGAAGGACTCAAGAGGGCAACTGAAGGTTTTTGCTTTGACAAGGAGTTCAGTGAATTTCTAAAATTCCTGAGAGTCTCAGTGAACCACAACCATTACACAAACAAAAAAGCTATTACAAAGAATATAAATTTCTTGAGGGTGCTTTTAGTCACCAATGATATGCTAAGGGAAAAGAGAGTGACAGTCAACATTAAGGACTTTGGAGTTGACAGGTGTGTGCGGGTCTCACTAGCATTTCTCAAATCTAGAAGAGCCTCAGAACTTGACATATTTATTAATAAAGTCAAGGCGATGATTCCTGAAGACTTTCAATTGGTATTGGGAACTCAAAGCACGCCAAGAAGGAGCTTTTTCCGAGGCGTATCTCAAACCTAGCAAGGGAGTGGCTTACATATGCCCAAGTACTAAGAAGTGCAAACACTTTCTGATCCCCAAGCACTGTCTCATAAATAACAAGAAGCTAACGAGGGTGATAGAGTCATAGCTGAAGGTAAAGAAGATTAAAATTGTTGAAGATCTTGAAATGATCACCAGTTTTGGAAGATATAAAGAGACGATGAGAGCATGCTACCAAAGACTACTATCAATGTGAATGATGATGACAAGGATGATGATGATGAGCAAAAAAAGATGAACACAAATCTTTTGGCTCAAATCTAAGTCATTCAAGCAAAAGCAGTGAGAGTCATAAGGGTGGGAATAGTGGTAAAGATGAGAAGAAAGGGAGAGATTAGGATAAAGACAAGAAGAAGAGAAATAGAGATGGAAATGATAGCAAAAAGCACCAATAAGCCAAAAATCTACAATTTTACAAACCTCAAACCAAATCCCTAGCCAGTCTCAAACCACTCAAACCACCAAGCCTAAACACATCTATAAGCTCACAACCAACTCTCTACTAAAAATATTTGTCCTAGCCAATCAAACTTCTTTGAAGAAAATAGTCAAACCTCTAATATTCAAGCCACCAGTCAAAATACACTTCAAGTCCATTAGAAGAAAACTGAAGAAGAGCAAGGTTGAAATGGGAGTATTTTGGGATTGTTTTAATCAAGATGGCTTTTTATAAATATCATAAAAAATCTCAGAAGCTGTTTACAATGAGCAACAAGCTGAATTCACAAACAAAGTCTATGTGGATAATTTGGGAGAGGTGAAAATCTACTTCAGAGATGGCTCATTCAACCTGCTCAACAAGGAAGTAATAGAAAATTACTCAACAGTGAAACTTGCGAGAGTGGTTAGTTTAATGACTGGGAATGATGGATTCACAAACTGGGGAACGTGCATCTGGCTAAGAGGCTGAGATAAAGAGATGAAAGAAGAGAAAGAGAGAAGGCTGAAAGAGAAGCAAATGTTATCAAAAAGGATTTAGAGTTATAATGGATGGAGAGAAATCAAATAAACTGAAGGCTAGAGGATTGAGAAGAGTTTCCGAAAATGCTGTATTTCATAATATCAAGCCTCACAGATTTTCAAGGTTTAGAATTTAGTATCTTGACAGTTACTCACTAAATGAATGGCTAAAGCTGGTGGAAACACTCAGAGGAACTGAGATCATTGAAGAACTTGAATGTCTTATTAAACTAAAGGACTTTATTAGATCTCATCCATGATATGAAAAATTTAACTGATTCCGTAAACTTAAGTTTCAATTGTAAATGTTAAATGATATTTATGTATAAAAGAATGTACCTTGTATTTCTGTTTATTTTTCAGTTTAGCTCAGGATTTGTCTTGTTATCAGGCATTAATTTGTGACAAGTGATCTTCTCATAAATTGGGGGAGATTGTTGTGCAAGACATGCCTTAACATAACAAGTCTAAGTCACACTGACAATCCTAAGATTTAGTTGACTTGTAATCTTTATGTAGTCTATAATAATATTTCTTGATTCTGTAAAAATGTTTGAATAGACTAGACTGGAGTATTTTTCAGTTTACAGCCAACAAGTTAGGAATAAATCTCTGGAAGAAGATCAAGTATGATCATGCCTCATAAAGAAGATAAAAAACTTGGTGAATAATAATGTTGTAGATTGAAAAATATTCTAAGTCAAATGTCAAGAAGTGACAGATCATGGAATATCGAGAAGTCAATTTGGCATGTAGAGAAGTCACTCCACTTATAGAGAAGTAGAGATGTCGACAAGTCAATTTGGCTTATAGAGAAGTGAAGATGTCGGTAAGTCAAAACACATGTAGAGAAGTGGAGATATCGACAAGTCAAAACACATGTAGAGAAGGGCAGATATCGACAAGTCAAAACACATGTAGAGAAGTGGAGATATCGACAAGTCAAAACACATGTAAAGAAGTGAAGATATCGACAAACTATTCTACATCGCGATACAGACATCTCTATACACTTTGAAGATCTTGATAACATCTTCAATTACATAATGCATCTATCCTGAAGATTCAAGACTATCTTCCAATAAAGCATTTTATCATTAAAATAAGAAAGTCTACAAATGCAGTTGGAAGAGAGCAAGATCAATGGCCAAGATGAATTGGACAAAGGAGGGTAACAGACCAAGAAGATTGTATTCAGATTTGTAGCACTCAAAACAGAAATAGACAAAAGGACTTTAGAAAATGTGTTAGTCTATTTTAGTGTAATTTCTGTAAACTGTGCATGTTGATATATAAAACATGTCACGGGTACTTAGTTTTAGATAGTCTAGAATCTCTTGTATCCTCTCAAGGAGTAGTTGTGTTCTAAAATGTTAGATATATTTGAGATGTCATGTCTAATATGATTTGTGTTTAGTTTTCAGATCTTACTTAACAGGACAAATCAGTACTTAACTGGAAATCAGTACTTATACTGAAGTCAGGACTTAAGATATCAGAACTTAAGTTGTCAGAACTTAAGTTATCAGGAGATATTTATCAGGAGATAATATCAGGACTTAAGGAGACGTTCAGATAAGGAAGGCGGCTGATTGAAAGGAAAGAAAATCGAGACAAACATAAGAAGAGATATGCATGAAGAAGAATTCTATGAAGAATAGAATACTTGGAAGAAAAGCTAACTGATTGATATATATTAGGAAGCAGAATTATATTTAATATCAATTAGAAGATTATCTTATAACTGTGTAGTATATAAACACAGACATAGGGTTTACACTATATGTGTTATCGTAATCGAGTTTATTATTCATTGTAACCCTAGCAGCTCTCGTGATAATTTGTTCATCACTGAGAGAGGACAGTTCTTTGTAACAAAGTTTATTATATTGAATAAAATCTGTTTTCTGTTACTTGAGTTCTTATATTCGATTTGATTGTAGTAAACACTGTATTCAACCCCCTTCTACAGTGTGTGTGACCTAACAAGTGGTATCAGAGCTATCTGTTAACATACATACAGTAAAGATCCAAAAACATCATGTCTGAAGAAGTATAAAATCCAACCAAGCCCACCAAAACTGAAGAAACTCCAAAGACTCAAATCCATAATCGATATGAGACTATTAGGGTTCCCATACTAAAACATTCTGAGTACTCCATATGGAAAGTGAGGATGTCTATGTTTCTGGAAGGTACAGATCCAGAATACCTTGACAGAATTAATGAAGGACCACATAAGCCAACCAAGCTCTCTGTTGTAGTTATAGATCAACCAGCACAGACTGTACCAAAGGAGAAAAGTGAATATACAGCTGAAGATATCTCAGCTATTGCAAAGGATGCAAAGATAAGACATTTGCTGCATAGTGCCATTTATAATGTCATGTCAAATAGGGTAATTAACTGCAAGACTGCAAAGGAGATATGGGATGCCTTGGAGACAAGATGCCAGGGAACTGACTCAATTAAGAAGAATAGAAGGACTATACTCACTCAAGAGTATGAGAACTTTGACTCAAAACCTGATGAGTCATTGACTGGTTTATATGATAGATTTGTCAAACTCTTGAATGATATGTCACTGATGGATAAGGAATATGATCTTGAAGATACTAATCTGAAATTCCTTTTAGCACTTCCTGAAAGTTGGGATTTGAAGGCCACAACTATAAGAGACAACTATGCTCTTGATGAAACTACTCTTGATGAAATTTATGGTATGCTCAAGACTTATGAACTTGAGATGGATCAAAGAAGCAAGAGGCATGGGAGAAAGTCAAGGACAGTTGCTCGTAAGGCTGAGGAGGAATCCCCTAAAGTGGCTGTCTCAAAGAAAGGCAAAGGAAAGGCTCTCATCACAAAGTTTGATACTGAGTCACCAAGTTCTGATAGTGATGAGGATTCGGAAACTGAAAGTTTATATGAGATGGACCTTAATGAAGAGATAATGAAGTTGTGTGCTCTTATGGTGAAAGGAATCACAAAGATTGCATATAGGAAATTCAAAAGGGGAAAGAAGTTTTCCAGGAAAGGTGCAAGTTTTGATAAGAAAGGTTTCAGAAAATCTGAAGGCAAAGGAGGAAAGTCTGACAGAGGAGATTACTCAAATGTCAAATGCTACAACTGTAGTGATAAATTCCAAATATCTCCTGATTGCAAGAAAGTGAAGAGTGACAAAGGCAAGGCTCTTGTCACAAAGAAGAAAAGCTGGACAGACACTTCAGATTCTGAAAGTGAGGTGAACTATGCCTTGATGGCAAATGCTGATAGCAGCTCTGAAGCTGCTGAGTTAAAGGTACCTCAAACAACTTATGCTTTTCATACAGATGATATTACTGAGTTGAGAAGATATCTTAAAACCATATTCATTAGTTAAAGAGATCAAACTTTAACATGTGAAAGATTAACTTCTGAAAATCTTGTTATAAAAAGAGGAATGATTATGTAGAAAAAGAGTTAGTTATGTTCCATCAAACTCAAAAAGATAGACATGATGTTTTTTATGTTAGAGATAAAGTGCTTAAAATGAATGAATCTCTAAAAACTGAGTTAGAAAAGGAAAGAGAGATTATCAGGACTTGAACTAACTCTGGCAGAACAACTCAGAATTTGTTAAGTAGTGGAAACTGGCAAGAGGCTTAGGTTATGGAGATGATAAGAATGATAAAGGAACTGTAGAAATTGAGCCTATAGTTGTTAAATAAAAGCCAAAGGTAAATCCGGTTAAGTTTGTAGCTGTAAAGTCTGATATTGATAAATCAGAAGTTAAAGAGAAATTAACTTCTAAAAAACCAAAACAGGATAAGCCAACTAAAGTTAACATAGGCTTAATGACAAAGAAGCAGCTTAAGCATAAGCTGAAAGATATTAAGAATGTAAACAAGGTAAAGTCACCTAGGAAAAATAGGAATGGAAAGGAAGCTGTGAATAAAAATAATGATTATAAGCCTGTTCCTAATGCTCCTAGAAAGAAATGTTATAACTATGGAAATTCTAACCATCTGGCTTCTTTTTGCAGGAAGAATAAGAACTTAAACTCCTTACCTTCAAAATCAGGAGTTAAGAGTCAGTTTGTTAGATATAGGCCACAAAATCCTTGTTTTCATTGTGGTAGTTTATGGCATTCAATTTATACTTGTAAGGAATATCATAGTTTGTACCATGATTATTATCAAATAAAACCTTCTTTAAAGAAAGTTAACATTATTCCTTCTAGGGTAAGTTCTGATGCAAAGTCTGATATTACAAATTCTGATAAGAAAACTTTTAACATAAATTCTGATGCTAAATCTGCTGCAAATGTTAACAAACCTAATAAGGCCAAAGGATCCAAGCAAGTCTGGGTCCTTAAAACTAATCACTAGTGGCCTTTGTGATTGCAGGGCAACATGAAAAATATCCTAGTTCTGGACAGTGGATGTTCAGGACATATGACTGGAAATAAAGCCCTGCTATCAAACTTTGTGGAGAAAGTTGGCCCAGGTGTTTCTTATGGAGATGGCAATATGGGAAAAACTCTGGGATATGGCAATATCAATCTTGGGAATGTCATCATTGAAAAAGTAGCTCTAGTCTCAGGACTTAAACACAATTTGTTGAGTGTTAGTCAAATCTGTGACAGAGGTTATCATGTGGATTTCTTTGAAGAACACTGTGAAGTTGTAAGCAAATCTACAGACAAAGTTGTTCTGAAAGGATACAGGCATGGTAACATTTATGAAGCCAAGCTTTCAACAAGTACTGATGGTTCTGCAATCTGTCTGTTAAGTAGAGCATCAATTGAAGAAAGCTAGAATTGGCACAAGAAACTCTCTCATTTAAATTTCAACAATATAAATGAACTAGTCAAGAAAGATCTTGTGAGAGGACTGCCAAAATCAGTATTTGCTCCTGATGGCCTTTGTGATTCATGTCAAAAGGCAAAACAAAGAAAATCTTCATTCAAGAGCAAGACTGAATCTTCAATTCTTGAGCCTTATCACCTACTACATGTTGATCTATTTGGTCCAGTGAATGTCATGTCTACTGCAAAGAAGAAATATGATATGGTCATAGTGGATGAGTTCACCAGATACACATGGGTGTATTTCTTGCATACAAAAAGTGAAACTGCATCTATCTTGATTGATCATGTCAAGCAAATGGATAAATTGGTTAAAGACTCTGTGAAAATCATAAGAAGTGATAATGGCACTGAGTTCAAGAATTTGATTATGGAAGAGTTCTGCAAAGACCATGGATTTAAGCAGGAATTTTCTGCTCCTGGAACTCCACAGCAAAATGGAGTTGTTGAAAGAAAAAATAGAACTTTTATTGAAGCTGCACGAACTATGCTTGATGAAGCAAAGTTACCAACCTATTTTTGGGCTGAAGCTGTGCAGACTGCTTATTTTACTCAGAATGCAACACTTATTAACGAGCATAGAAAGACACCATATGAGATGGTGAAGAAAAAGAATCCAAATATGAAGTACTTTCATGTATTTGGATGCAAGTGTTTTGTTCTTAAGACTCATCCTGAACAACTATCCAAATTTGATCTAAAAGTTGATGAAGGAATTTTTGTTGGATATCCACTTTCCACAAAAGCCTTCAGAGTCTACAATTTAAGAACAAGGGTTGTCATGAAATCTATCAGTGTCTCTTTTGATGATAAAAAGATTACTGGACTTGAAGATTTCAATGATCATGATCAGCTGAGATTTGAGAATAAAGTTTTAAATTCTGATTCTGTAAATCCTGAAAGTCTAAATCCTGATATTGCAAACTCTGATGGATTAAACTCTAATGTTATTGAAACTGTGGTAACTATGCCAAAGGAAAATGCACCTGTGCAGGGGGAGCATATAGAAGATCCAACCACATCTCAAGAAGCATCAGAATCTAGAACAGGCTCTTCAAGTTCTAATTCATCAAGTTCTGATGAGCCAAGTTCTGAAAATTCTGGAAACTCAAGTTCTGATAATTCTGGAAACTCAAATTCTGAAGGATCCAACTCATAGAGCATAATTTCAGGGAGAGCATCAGAAAATGTTAATGGAGATAATATGGATCATGGGGGAGCATCCAGTTCTAGAGATAACCTTCCATCTGCAAGGAAGTGGACTAAAGCACATACACCTGACTTGATTATTGGAGATCCTGAAGCAGGTATAAAAACTAGAACAACAACATCAAATGAATGTCTCTATCACTCTTTTCTTTCTCAGACTGAACCAAAGAAAGTGGAAGAAGCTCTTCAAGATGCTGATTGGGTGCAAGCAATGCAGGAAGAGTTAAATGAATTTGAAAGAAATAAAGTCTGATATTGATAGCATAATTACAAGGAATAAAGCAAGGCTGGTTGCAAAAGGATACTCTCAACAGGAAGGAATTGATTATGATGAAACATTTGCACTAGTTACTAGATTGGAAGCCATAAGGATATTTTTGGCTTATGTTGCTCACAAAAAGTTTACAGTCTTTCAAATGGATGTAAAAAGTGTTTTTCTTAATGGAGAATTCGAAGAAGAAGTATATGTTGAACAACCTCCAGGTTTTGTAGATTCAAAATTTCCTCATCATGTCTACATACTTGATAAAGCACTTTATGACCTTAAGCAAGCTCCAAGAGCATGATATGAGACATTAGCTCAGTTTCTTCTTGAAAGTGGATTTAATAGAGGGACTATTGACAAAACATTGTTCTATCTCAACCATGGAAAGAACTTACTTTTGGTGCAGATATATGTTGATGATATCATTTTTGGTTCTACAAATGACAGACTTTGTAAAAGGTTTGCCAAGCTAATGCAGTCAAGATATCAAATGAGTATGATGAGAGAACTTAACTATTTTATGGGCCTTCAAGTCAAGCAGAATGAAGATGGAACTTTTATTTATCAATCTAAGTACACCAAAAATTTGTTGAAGAAATTTAGAATGCAAGATTGTTCAAGTGCATCCACTCCTATGACCACTGCAACAAAATTGGATAAGGATACTGGTACATCAGTAAATATTACTGATTACAGAGGTATGATTGGCTCACTACTCTATCTAACTGTAAGTAGACCTGATATCATGTATGCTACCTATCTTTGTGCAAGATTTCAAGCAGATCCAAGAGAACCTCACTTAACAGCTGTGAACAGAATTTTCAAGTACCTTAAGGGTACAACTGATCTAGGATTGTGGTATCCTAGGGAATCGGACTTTAAGCTAATAGGTTACTCAGATGCAGATTTTGCAGGATGCAAAATTGACAGGAAAAGCACAAGTGGAAGCTGCCAATTTCTTGGAGGCAGATTGGTTTCTTGGTTTAGGAAGAAACAAAAGTCAATTTCCACATCAACTGCAGAAGCATAGTACATTGCTGCAGAAAGCTGTTGTGCACAGATTCTTTGGATGAAGAATCAGTTACTGGATTATGGGTTAACATATTCTAAAATCCCTATTTATTGTGATAATCAAAGTGCTATTGCTATGACAGGTAATCCAGTTCAACACTCAATGACAAAGCACATCAGCATTAGGTACCACTTCATAAGGGAGCATGTGGATGAAGGTACAGTGGAATTGCATTTTGTTCCAACAGATCAACAACTAGCAGATATCTTCACAAAACCACTGTGTGAAGTAACTTTTACAAGATTGGTAAATGAACTTGGAATGATTTCAGGTTCTTTCTCTAAATCTGCTTAGTTTATATTCTGATACATCAGACTTTATGATCAGTATTTACAGATATTACTATCTTTGTGTATTCTGTGCTTAATTTGAAACTTTCTAAGTGCTGATTGTTGTCTGATATGAAAAACCCTGATAGTGATATAAATATTTTTGTGACTATTCAATCCAATGAGGATAACTGTGCTAGATGCTGACCTAGTAGTCTTTAATATACTAAAGATCCCATGCATGAAGTAATTGTTTATGTAGAAATATTTTAACACTAGCAAATACTGATACTGAGCTTAGTTGAAGTTTACTTTGTGTATCTTATTACTAAGTCAAAAACTAGAATAGTGATTCTTATCTGTTAAGTTCTGATGTTAGTAAATCTGATGGATGTACTAAGTGCTGATAAGCCTCACTTATCAAAAGAAAAAGAAAAAGAGAAGAAAATAAATAAATATCAGGTACTCCTTTGAGATCTAGAGAAAAATATATGTGGAAGGGAAGACCCAAGTGCATTGCTGGTATTAAGTAATATGCGTTAGAAAAGCAAAAATAAAATTTTCTTGGTGACTTTTCACATTCTCTGAATACTGGAGAAATACTCTGATAATAGCATAAATTCTAATAAGCAGTTGTAACTCACTTACACTGAGAAGCCACTGTAAAAAGAATTTCAAAAGATGCATAAAATGAGCACAAAACAGTTGAGGTGGACTCATGCATGAACTCATTCTACAGTTGACTTCAGAATAATGACAGATTTTGAGCAAAGTTCTTAGTTATGCCTTACTTCTAAGATGTACTGAAGTGAATCAGACTTTACTCTTTTTCTGATATTTAGCTTATTGCACACACATACACTCCATATGAATGATGAAAATTACTGTGGTGATAAATGTTGTTTTAAATGAACAGTATAAGTGTCAGTTGCATAAATTATGAGGACAAGTTCTGTTGGAAGTTCTGATGATTAAGTTCTTATATATCCATATCAATATTTGTGTGAAGAATTACAGGAATAAACATTCACTTTTCGAGTTAAGGAGCCATATTCTGATGACTTTTAAATTCTGATAATAATCAAGTTCTGATGCTGACGTGGCAGTATTTATTTACTTGGTTTATTTTTGGTCATTACTTGAACGGTCATATTTTCTCAGAATATTGGTTTATGTGAGTTAAAGCAGTAATAATCATTTATTTAGTGGGAACAGTTTTTTAAAAAAAAAACTGAATGTGCAATGTAATTATTACTTATTTACCGTGCCCATTAACTTTTGCCTTAACTGCTGCATGCTTGACAGGTGTAAAGGTTTGTTCCACTTCTAATTAACTGCTGTCACGTGGGGTGTCTAAGTAAAAGAGATAAAAGATTTTCAAATCTTTTATTTTCATTTTTATTCTACTCCCTCTCTTTTCTTATTCTCTCTCATATTTTCTGACGGTTTTCTTTACAGACATTTTCTCAAACATCTTACATGCACTCTAATTTCTTACTTATTTCTGATGGCACCCAAGGATTTAATTGTTGATGGAGCCAAATTTGTACCAAATAACTATGTTGCAATCTTGAATAAGGCTGAAGCTCCATCAGATCTACACTTTGTACAAGATTTATTAGCTCATAGTGAGATTGGGTATGCCTTGACCCAACCTCAGACTATTTCAAGCCAACAAGTGCTGACATTTTGGAGAACTGGGCTTTTTTTATGATGGTGGTGCTACTGGTACTCCAAGCATTGTTTTTACATCAGGAGATGTCGAGCATGTGGTTACTCCTGGAGCAGTTCGTAAAGCTCTCCACTTACCTGAAGGTTGCACATTCTCAACAGTGGAGGATCCTGTCTTACAGCAGCTCATGGCCAGTTTGGGCTATGAGAAAAGTTTGGGAAAGCTGGGTCAACTGAAAAGAGCAAATATCAGAAATGAATGGAGCTTTTTCTTTGATTGTATCACTAAGGCATTTGCCAATAAATGCTCCAACTTTGATGCTATTCCCATCATGAGTCAGCAAATCGGGTATGCCCTTATTCATCAAACTCATTTTGATTTTGCAAGTGTTGTGTTAGGTTTCATAGGGGATAGGATGACAGAGGATAAGAATGTAGTATACTTTGCTAGATTCTGTCAGCTTATATATACTTTGTGTTGTGCTGATGAACCCCAACCTACCAGTGATTTAATTCCACACTTTAAGCTTGCAAAAAGGGCTTTTAATGATTTGTTAAATGTTGACATTAAGAAACAAGTGCAGAGACCCTTACAGATTCCTCAGTTAGTAAAACAGATCTTGGTAAATGCTGATCCACAAATATACACATCTGTTTACCCTGATGTTCAACCAACCAACACATCACAGCCAACACAACAGCCATCAGAACATACCACAACTACACAACAACCTCAAACTTCTCAACCTCAACATACTCAACCATCTATCAGGACATATTTCAAACCATCACAGTCATCTCAATCTCAACCATCAGCACATCCTGTGAAGCCTTCATCTTCCAAACCCAAGAGGACTAAAATAGTACCTCAGACTCAACAGAAGAGAAGGAGAATAGTTCTGAGAGATGAGTCAGATTCTGAGGAACAGGTTCCAATATCAGAACATGTTGTTGTAGAAGCTGAGAAGATTTCTTCTCAGAAAGATACTGAGCATGGGAGTTCTAGGCCCCTCAAAAGACTTAGAAAGCTAAATTCTGATGATGAAGCTCCCAAAGTCTCTAATTCTGCAAAGAGACTTAAAAAACAAAGAGCCATGAGGGCTGTAAGTGTATCATCACACTCTGAAGACACTCTGGAAGAAGCAGCTAAGGAAGGGGGTCAGGAATCTCTGATCCCAACAGAACCTATAGTCATTGAATTACTTCCTACTGCTGAATCAGCTCACAAGTCTCCTATTCAAGAACAAGAGGATATTCCAGAGAAAGTGTCTACACCTCCTGTGTCTCCAATAATTGATCAAGTACATACTGAAGACCCATGTACAAGTGCTGAAATAGACATACATAACTTGGTTGTGCCTGAGGTTCTGTACTTGGAAGCTCCACCAACTCAACTCACTCCACCAACAACACCAATTCTAAATGCTGATGTCAATGAAAATATTCCAACCACACAAATTCTGAATCTGGATGATAAAAATCAGATTGAAGGTGGGCATCAAGATTTGACTGTTGATCAGAACTTAGCTGCAGATCAGAACTTAGAGGATGATGTTGAAGCCTCTATAGCCTTACATACTGTTATTCTATCAGAGGATGCTGATGTTGCAGGCTCTGCAAGTTCTGATGCTGATAATGTTGAACTTACTGGTGAAGCTGATGCAAATGTAGATGCTGATGCAGCTGGTCCATATGAACATGCACCTCAACAAGCTCCATGCAAAGCTGATTTAGTCAAGAAGTTTGTTTGAGGGGATACACCAGTACCTTGGAGTGAAACTCCTAGAGGAAATGAGTGGACTAAGGAATGGAACACAGTTAATTTTGTTCCTTCTAAAAAAATTCTTGCTGAGCATCTTGCCAAAGCTGATGAAATACTGATAAATGATGATTTCAAGGCACAACTGAGAGTTACTGCAATGAGTACTAGGCACCTTCAAGGTCAACACTCAATAACTCATGACAAGGTGAATAAAATTCAAGAATCTTTGATCCAACAAGATATGAATATAAAATTGGAAAAGAATAGATTTTTCAAGCCGACCTTTGACAGAATTGGGTATATTGAAAAGACTCAGGAGAAGAAACAAGATCAAATTTCTGAAATTCTAAAGAATCAAGCTTCTCAGCAAACTCAACTCAATGAGATCCAATCCTCAGTGGAATTGCTTGTCTCTCTTATTTTACCTGCTGATGCCAAAAAGGGGGAGAAAGTAATTAGGTCCAAATGCAAATCTATTCAATCACTGAAGGGTAAGGATGATGGAAATGATGACCAGGGAAACTCTGGAATGAGTAAAGGTCATGGTCAAGGCAAAGGTTTTTCATCAAGCAAAGCTGGAATTACAGGTCAAAGAACAAGTTCTGATACTGGGAGAAGAATAAATTCTGATACTGGTAAAAGGATAAGTTCTACTGAACATCTGGAACTTGATGAAGAGATTTCAAAGAGATTATTTCTTAAAGAAAATCCTGGAATGGACTTTGAAAGTCTAAAGGAAGAAGAAGCTAGACTTAAAATAGAAAAAGTCAACTCCAAATCTAAAGTTTCTGTTGTTGAAAAGAAACTTCCAAAACCTAAGGGTATTGTGATTAAGGAAAGTACAATTTTTGAGGCAACCAAAGCTAAATCACAAGTGGAGATAGATCCAAGATCCAAGGGCAAAGAAAAAATTGGTGAACCTGTAAAGGTATATATGCCAGTAATGGATGAAGAAAAATCTGATGAAGATGCTAGTCTGATTTTGAAGAAAAAGGATATTCAAACAACCTCTGACATAGCTCATAATGTTCAAGATCAGGACTTAGTAAATTCTGATATGACAGTGAAGCAAGCAACCTCTGACATAGCTCAAGTTGGCTTGATATCAGAAGATAAGGAAAAGGAAACCTCTGACATTGCTCATGTTAAACCTTCAAAGATGCTACTACCAGGATTCACAAAAGCTCAACAGACTCAACCTTTGAAGACTAAATCAAGTGGTTTTGAAGCAAGAGTTATTACAGGAAAGGAAGCAAGAGATAAATTAGGATTGGGTAGTTCAAAAGAGAAGAGAGTACACAATACTACCAATGACCCAACTTTCTTAAGTGAACCAGGTGTAAGAGCAACTCCTGAGAGATTGAATCAACTTGAATTTGTACAAATGGTTTACCATTCTGTTTTGAAAGAAGATATCATGTTATACTTTATGACAGATGGGAGGGTATTCCAGATCAGGGAGAATGCAATTTCATTGAAATATTTTGAAGAACTGGAACATGTTCTATTTCTGCTTCAAGTGAAAAACAGATCAACAGATGGTGCTGCAGGGTGTTTAAAATCAAATATTCAAAGACAGAAGAAGCTTTATTCTGTAAAGTCTTACATCCCATACTGTCCTAAGTACATATCTCACAGTGGAGAAATTATTGAAATGAAGCCTAATACTGCTAAAATCATCACTACATTTTCTGGTATTAAGGGACTTGAATTCAATCTTGTGTCTGATAAAGCCTACATCATCAGACTAGATCAGGATATATGGAAAGCTAAGATAAATGATCTCAGGGCAGCTATTTTTCAAACTGGTGAAGATACAGTTGAACTGAAGAATGCTAAAAGGAGAATGATCAATGAACTTGAATATGCTGAGAGATGTTTGTTGAAGAACTATCTCAGAACAACTCCTGATATCAAAGAGATCAGAAATTGAAGCCAAGTCAAAGATCTACAACTGCTTAAATTCTGAAGTGTATACAGACTGAAGCTATTATCAAACCTTGAGGATGGTAAAGCTGTAAGGACTGTAAGTTATAGTTATCTAGTCAAATTCTCATGCATTTATACTTAATATTTTTGACATCATCAAATATCTGTTAAACTTGTATATTATGTTAATTTACAAGTTGGGGGAGATTGTTAGATATATTTGAGATGTCATGTCTAATATGATTTGTGTTTAGTTTTCAGATCTTACTTAACAGGACAAATCAGTACTTAACTGGAAATCAGTACTTATACTGAAGTTAGGACTTAAGATATCAGAACTTAAGTTGTCAGAACTTAAGTTATCAGGAGATATTTATCAGGAGATAATATCAGGACTTAAGGAGACGTTCAGATAAGGAAGACGGCTGATTGAAAGGAAAGGAGATCGAGACAAACATAAGAAGAGATATGCATGGAGAAGAATTCTATGAAGAATAGAATACTTGGAAGAAAAGATAACTGATTGATATATATTAGGAAGCAGAATTGTATTCGATATCAATTAGAAGATTATCTTGTAACTGTGTAGTATATAAACACAGACATAGGGTTTACACTATATGTGTTATCGTAATCGAGTTTATTATTCATTGTAACCCTAGCAGCTCTCGTGATAATTTGTTCATCACTGAGAGAGGACAGTTCTTTGTAACAGAGTTTATTGTGTTGAATAAAATCTGTTTTCTGTTACTTGAGTTCTTATATTCGATTTGATTGTAGTAAACACTATATTCAACCCCTTCTACAGTGTGTGTGACCTAACATAAAATATTTAGGAACATAAATTTATAGAACAACATATTTGATTTTTAATATAAAGATAAAGTAAGTTTTGATAATTATTTTATGTGTCTTTTACAGTCAATTGATTATAACTGCAAATTTCATATAGAAACAAACTTGATTTTCTTGAAAGTAACTTATAAAGTTTTAAAAGAGAAATCAAGAAACACACATTTACCCCCCTCTGTGTGCATTTCATACCTAACAACGTTAACCAAAGTCACAAGATCTGTTACATTTGATCTTTGCTTTTTAATCTTTTTTATGCATCATTTTCCTATAGCAGGTATGAACCAAAATTGAGACGAGTTAATGAGTTATTGTAAACATTACCTGATTAAACAATTCATATCATTTTATCAAAATTCATCTCATAATTAGGAACTTAGTAATATGAACTTGAAAAGATGAACGATGATATGCTCATTTGATGATAAAAAGCATCATTTGTTGAAATGATTACATTAATTCGTCAAATTTCTTCATTATGCTTAATGATATTGAGCAAACCAGACAAATGAAAAATGAATATAGACTACTAAAAGAGTAAGGAATTACTGTTGTTGCTCAGTCTTCAATTCAAGTTTCATAAAGGAAGAAGACACTAAAGCTTAAGGAGAAATGATAATTAGTAATTAAAGAGAATGATGATATGAGTCATAAGGGGAAGAAGAACGTTGATGAACCTCCAACTATTAATGTTAAACACTTAAAGATTGATCCATAACAAATAATTAAACAATGCTAAGATGATATGTTTGCTCAAATGAAAAAGTTGTAAATTCATAGAAGAATAAGAACATGTTTGTTGGTGTTGATTGGGAAGAAAAACTTTAGATAGAAGAAAAGGAAGAATTTATTGTTTGCCGTAACATCTAAACCTCTACATTGTTCAAGTTCAATAAATGTTTGAAACTCAAGTCATAACTGCATGTTGACATCTTAAATACCAATGAAAGACCAACCTCTGATGAAGAAAGGGAATTAAAATATGATAGTGTTGAAGTTGCCGAGAAGCCTGATCTTCCTAAACCAATATTGGCTGAGAATAAATGTTGCCCAACCCTTCTAAGTCAGCTTTAAAATGAGGAGTTCCTCTATGGGTGAAGGTGTTCGGAGGTGACTGCATCAGTACCGGGTACAAATGAAAAGCTTGGTATTAATAAGGAAAAGGTGTATACCGGTGATACTTTATCTAATAGAGATCCTTCATACGTGACAGACATATTTGGAGAAGAAATTGAACAAAAATATTTGAAAAAAGCACAATTCTATTTAATTTCATCGACAAAACTACGTAGTTTCATCTTAAAATGACAATAAAATTAATTAATATCAAAATTAAAAATATTTTAACATATGTTTTCTATATTATCATTCATTAACATATTTTCTCTTTAAAAAAGTAATATATATTTGTCCTTGTTCACTTTCTATTCATAATTTGAGCAAAATCACATGAAAAACACATGTTCAGTTTCCGCGTAATGTTGATTTCTTAATATATAAAAATGTATTCTCTACTTTTCCGGTCATCAACTAATTTCTTGGATGAGATAAACGAGATTAAGATGTGTTCAGTAAAAACAAAACAATAAAATGTTACAATATGTGATAAAATGTAATAACTATATCAGTTTGATTCACATATATTTTATCGTAAAAAATTTATATAATTGAGCGACTATATAGATAAGATAAACGAGATAAAGAGGTGTTCATTGAAAATAAGGGTACCAAAAGAAAAGAATATACACTTATTTTAATGTTTTTGATAATTTTCAGTTTTTTCTAGGTAAATAAAATGATATATATAGTTTTATTTGATTATTATTTTACTTACAATAAAAAAATACCTCCACCTCGGAAGTCGAATGTAAATAAGAAAATATAAAAAGAGGCAGAAATTAAAAAAGTTAAAAGAAAATAAATAAAAAGGCAGGGGCGAAAAAACCAAAAAGCCCTGCACTGCCGAAGTCTCTCTTCAAAACACACAACTCGTATGCCCTCTCTCTCTCTCTCTCTCTCTCTCTCTCCCCCTCTGTCTCTGTATCTCTCTTCTTACATACAGGCATATAAATTATTAGATCAAATCCAAAAACCCTCCAGCAAAGTCTCATCTTTTTAACACCCATATCATTAATTCATCATCTGCATTCCTTTTATACACACACATATATACAGAGATACGATTTTAAGGATGAGTTATGGAGGGGGAAGGGTTTCGATTCCGAGTAACATGAAGAAGACGATCCAGAACATTAAGGAGATCACGGGTAGCCATGATGATGATGAGATTTATACAATGCTTAAAGAATGTAACATGGATCCTAATGAGACTACTCACAAGCTTCTTTTTCAGGGTCTCTCTCTCTGATCTCTCTCTCTCTCTCCCTCTCTCTCTATTTATCTCTCCCTCTCTCTCCCTTATATTTTTGTATTGTTTTTTAGTTATAGAGTAAGTTTAGTTAGTTGTGGTTTTTTTATTTTTTGCTATGCTTAAGTGATTCTGTGATACAGTAATTAATTTAATTTGGGGAAAGATACAATTTTTATTCATTTTAAGGCTGCAAGACTATGAAGTATATGGACCCTTTTTATTGGCTAATGAGTATCTTAAACTTGATTATGCTAATTAATTTTTTTTGATTAATGCTTCTAGAGTCTCCATTAAATTTGACTCAGAATCGGTCACTAGTATTTAGTAAAAGGTGTTCTATTAGGTAACAAAATTTCCTTTTTTTTGTTTTGACATTGTAACCCTCTGGGTACGTGTTGCAGATACATTTCATGAAGTCAAAAGGAAGCGTGAACGAAAGAAGGAGGTAAGGGTGAAGTAATGATTAAAAGTAGGGTCATATATAATTTGTAATTTATGCACATTGTTATCTATAATATTGTTGTGCAATTTTGAAGAAAATTATATTCAGCCGTAAAAGAAGGTAGATATCTTGTGGTGTCGGGGAAAAGTTTTAGACTTACATGTTATAGTATATTCAAGTAGAATGCCTCAAATTTTCTCCTTTGTAGATGTGTAATTATTAGTGAGTGCATAATTTGAACTGGTTTTGTAATTTTTGTGTACTACTTAAAATTTACACATGAACTAGTCCGTTAAGTCTCATTGCTTACATGATTTATAGTGCATGTTTGGCAAGCTTGTAAATTAGCTTAATCGGGCTCAAAGCCCATTTTCAATTTTACCTGCCTCTTTGGGCAAATTATGAGAATGATCATTTAGGAGCATAAACAGTAAAAATCAGAAAGTTAGATCCACTTACTTTCCCCATTTCATATTTATATCATAAAGCTCTTGAGTTTTATATACGATCTTGGTTATAATCTTGGTTCGTACTAATTTTATAATTTTTACTTTTACGTCGGGGTATATAACGAAAACTTCAAATATTTTTGACCAAAATTTTAATTTAAGATAATCTAAAATTAAAAATATAAATTTATTTATTTAAAAATTTTAAATGATCTTTAGGTATTTTTTTATTTTAATTTTGTTTAAATCCATTTTAATCGTATAATTTTATTATAACCCGAGATCATTAGACCAACTTAACCCGGATCAGTAGTATAATTTTATTTTCATTGAGATGAATTGCCTATATTATATAATTTTATCCCGATATCATTATCCTATTCTTCTTTTTCAATTTTCTCTTTTTTATTTTATATTCATGTATTTAAAATTATAAATTCTTGTAATTTGTAAGTCACATTTTAATTTTATTTAAACGAAATTATAACTTATAATTTATGATCCAAACACATTATCAATTTATAAGTAACTTATACGTAAAATTATCTAAACACCTAAATAACTTATAAGTTACGATGTTCATATCACTTATATGACATTTTTCAACTCTTAGTCATAAGTTAAATTTTTTAAGAAATCCCAAACGGGCCCATATTTTTATTATCTTCAATAGTATTAACTATCCCTCTGTTTCTTTTGAATGGTTTTGCAGAATGCTAACAAGGAGTCTTCAGATTCAAGGTGGAAACCCAGTATGCAGGGCCGTGGCAGTAGGGGAGGTCGGGGGAACTACTCATCTCGTTATTCGTCTCATGGTATTATTTTCTTTTCAAGAGTGGATTTATTTGCCTTCTACGAGTACTGTTTCATATTTATATGTGTCCTATGTTATGTCTCCCAGATTCCAAGCTAGAGAGCTGAACTACTTGGGTTTATCTTGAAGGTCTAATTATTTACTGTAGTTGAACTCCAATTCAAATTTGTATTTGGAAATTCCTGCATTGGCCCCATATATCTATGTTTGGATTGAATCTGATATGTATTACAATATATACAGATTATATGAAACCATTTTGTCATTCAAGGATTACAACACTTGCAACTGGAGTTTCATTATCCCTAGTCGTAGAATAAACGTGCATGTAGAACCTGGAAATAAAAAAAAATTATAAGTAGTTCTTTGCAATACAATATGTATGGTTATCCATTAGATGTTGTTATCAACTTTAAGTAATAATTTAACGATATATACCTGTATCTCCAATCCGGATGTAGGATTTTGGGAGGGTAAGATGTAGGCCGATCTTGGAATTTTTCTGTATGACATTGATACAAAAGACAATGGTACAGTGTGAATGGAAGAATGTGTGCATTGTATTCAAGGTAGTGTAATATACACCCTAAACGAGCCACTCATGACTCTGCTGTTTCTTCTCATGGTTTGTAGCAATTAATTGTGTTTAAGTTTGGATCTTATCAGAATGGATACTAGACTTCTATGTCTCTGCCACACTTTACTCGAATCTGGACCATTTTATTCGAGTTTCAGACCTGTAAATCCTTCAAGAGAGGAATTGCACTTAGTTTCACCTAGGAATTTTTTTGAATGTATGTATTCCAAAGGTTTTTCTATCAACAATAGTTTTTTAGAAGATTGACCTCGATCATATGATTATTTTCCCCCCCACAACTTATAATCTCGGAAGTCCGGACTGCATAGTGGTTTTTTGTTTTGCTTAACTGTGTGAATGTGCTCCTAATGTATTAGTATATGTGCATTCACTTGAGATTTCATGTTTATCTGCTCTGTCAGATGCTGGTGGTACTCGAAGCTCTGCCCCAGTAAAGGAAAATGGACCCAGTCGCGTTCCAGAGGGGAGTGTTGGCATGTCAACCACTCCCACTTCAAAGGGTCTGAAGCACAAAATAACATCTGTTGTGAGGTGATATGTGTGTGTGATTGTGCTTCATGTTTAAAAATGCATTGTTTAAGTTTTTCAGAACCCATTGGTTAAAATGAGAGATATATTCTGAATGGTGTAAAATGCTCACAATCTGTGTATCTCTTCCTTTCCTTGAATATTATTTGCAGCTCTGGAGCTGTCACCATTGATGGTTCTTCTGGTATATCTTCTGTGAGTGTTGGTGCCACAGGTGGTGGGAATAACCTGACTATAACGGCAGCTGACATAGAAAAGGTGGAGGGTCAACTAGCACTTAATCTTTTGGCGGAGACCGACAAAACCACCACAAATGTATTTGTACCTGCGGTGGCACCTGCACTCATAGTGCAAACTTCCAGCAATATCCCCAGTTCTGAAATATCACCATCTTCTCCAGTAGCGTACTTCTCTGCTTCAGATCCTGTTTTAGTGTCATCTCAGGATTCACGGCTCCTAGGCGCCGTTGGTACAATTAAACGTGAGATCACACCTGAAAAGAGTTCACTGGTCCCTGTTGAGAGCAAATCAATTGCAGGTAGGGTTAATTTCTAAGCAACTAGTAGTTTAGTGTTATGCGATTAAGTTAGAATCATTATCTTAAAAGTTCAAAGTTTATGACTTATAATTTAATTTTGTGCATAAATAATATTAAATCAAATTCAGCGTTCTCCGATGTTGAAAGTTGCTTGGAAGGAAAAACGGTTGTTAAATCTCAGGTGATTCACAAGAATCATTTGTCCGACTCCGTACAAGCTGGTGTACCTTCATCAAATTATGTTAGTCGAACAGCACAAGTTATTGGCCCTCAGAAAGGTAGTGGTTCACTAATTCTCATGCATGAAACTTCTTTTCAAAATGTGTTGTGTTCTAGTTGTTGCTTGTCGGAAAAATATTGAATCCATTTGTCTTTAAAAATGAAAAGGAAAGTTTTCAACTTGGCCAAAAAAGGAATGCTTTGTGATTTTTTTTTCTAAAGACTAGTTTTGCATGGTTACCCTTTTACTCTCCATTTTTTGTCGGCAGTGAGAACAAAATCGCTGGTCTGAATCTTGAAATATGTGAAACACTTCTTTTGTCTTACTCATTGTTCTGTTAGTAGGAATGGTGATACTCATCAATGTGTACGTAGGAGACGTTTTTTTTGAGAGAATTATTTATTTACATATATGGAAGCATCTTCTAGTTCATAAAACTACTTTGTTGCATTCTGCTGACATGTCAGAAAGTTGCATAGTAAGTAATATCTCCCTTCTTACCAACAGGACTACCTATCAAGGAGTGGAAACCAAAGCCTACAAATATTAATCTTGCCCTAGTGTCAGGGACAGTTGCTTCAGCTGATGTTCCAGTTGAAAGTACTAAACCGCGAATTGCAGCAGGTGTTCTTGATTCAAAAGAAACATATTCTAATCTTGAAAAACAGCTAGAGCAATCGCACATTTCAGAAAGTCAACATGTTATTATCCCAAATCATATTCATGTTCCAGAAGCTGATAAACTTGGGTTTTGCTTTGGAAGTTTTGATGCTAATTTTGGAAGGGTTACACACTCCTCCAATGCTTCTGCAAAGGAAAAAAATACACTTCTTGAAACTTCTGAGAAGATTGAAGAAATATCCAAGGAGCAATTAAGGTGTGTATATTTTGATATCCTTTTTTTCCTTGTAAAATTTTCTTTGAGCACCTAGTTCTGCGTAAGCCGTTATATTCTTTAAACCTTTACCACACTTATTGAGTTTGTAAAATTTGCTTGAAGTAAATGTGGAGTTGTGTGATAGAAGTCTTCAGTACTAAATTGCTCGTGACTTGTTCATTTCCACAAGGTAGAAGAAGCAAGTGCACTTGTAATAGGAAGAATTGATTCAAGATAATAAAAATTCAGTTATGCTTTAAGTAGATCCCCCCAATCTCTCTCTCTCTCTCTCTCTCTCTCTCTCTCTCTCACACACACACACACACACACACATACACACACGCGCGCGCTCGCTCGCGCGCAAACGATATTTGAGCCCTTTTGCACCGTCTTTACTAAGAAGTAGCTAACAAAATCTGTCACTTGATTCACTTCCAACTTCCTTATTTTCTCAGAGGTGCATCTGTCCCCCTCTAACTATACAGACACACACAAAAATGTCAGCCATTTTATCTGTGAGACGTGCAGTTTTGAAATATTCCACTTATTTGTGATAATTACCTGTATGATATTGTTTTGTTTTTCATTTAATTTGGCTAAACCATCTCCTCCTCCACTTGTTTGTGATTGTTTGGCACTTAATGTTATTACTCATCATAATTAAGTCATAAACCTGGACAAATGGGCCTTGATTTAGAATTTGCTTATATTTTTCTTATTATTTTCAGTTTAACTTTCGAGCTTGTACCCAGGGCTCTTATTATTGAGCTCACACAATTGTTATATAGAAAACATGAAGGGAAATATATGGAAATTACATTCATTTTTTTAGTATGTGAATTTAATTGTTTACAAATGAATTGAAGGGGTATGGTGTTGTTATCTCCTTATCTTTTGGTTCAACACTTAGTTTTTTGTTGTTTATGTATTAAAGTTTAAAACTTGGACACATATATACTATAGTATGGAAAAGAGTATGCAGACTAATGCCGTTGTTATATATATAAACATGTGAAGCTCAATGGATCATCTTGGTCTCTTTGGGGACAACATAATAACAGAGAAATATTCTCCAGTGATCTCTATTGAACAGTTTCAATGTTACTATTTTGAGTTTATCCTTTCTGCAAATTCACAAATCGCATTGTGATTTCAGCAGTCAAAATGCCATGGAGACTGTTGAAGAAGAAGATGATTCTAAGCATTCTGCATCTTCAAATGTACCTAACAGTTTGACTACTGATTCTGATGCCTCGTCCACTGTGGTGGTCCCAGAGTCCTCTGAATCTAAGCAACTGACTGACTTGCCATCAGGAGGTAATCAATACTCAATGGTGAATAACTCTCCTACATACAGCTTTGGTATCTTGCCAACAATGGTTGGGAGCCAGGTCACACCCATTCAAAGTACAGAGTCTCAAGCTCGTGATGCTTCTCGCCTTCCAGGCTTTGTTGTAAGTCCTCAAGTCTCAGATCTTTTGTATCCCTGGAAGTGGAGTAGTATATTTTCCAAGTTTTTAACTTCCTGAACTAGTGGTTGGTGTGATAATGACCATTCCTGATTTATATCTAGATATATTTATGTTTGTACCTTCCCCGAATCGTCATTCGTCAACAAGATGCACTTGTTTTAAGGATGTTATATTGCATGACTGTGGACTATATTATGTCCTTGAATACAGTATTTACTTTTTTCTTTTGCTGAATGCATTCTAGACCCATAATTTCACAAGACTCCCATTTCTTGTAGTTTAGTTTAATTACTGAAAATTTTGGCCTGCACAATTTGTTTGTGCACACAGGTACAACAACCTTTTGACCCAAACAGCTACTATGCTCAATTTTATCAAACTGGTACAGGTAGTGATACCCATGTTTCACCATTTCAGTCACCTGGATTTACGACCAAGTACACCGGAAATGTTGCAATGTTGTCACCACATGGTTCTCAGTCGTCTCAAGAGGTTTGTTACTATGATGATCTTTAAAATTAATTATTTCTCCTATATTTGGCCGATATATCATTTCTGCAATATCCGGGTTTAATAAAATTAGCATATTCAAAGAAACCATGTGATATAATTGTAGGAAAAAGAATCTTCCCAAGATTCTTATTTAGAAATTTTCCATGTTTATGATACAAGTATTAATGATAAATAGTAATAACAAATACTCTCACTTATATGTCCGTATATATGATTGTTGTGGTATTAATATTTTTGAAGAAGATATCTTTAACCTCAAATTATAATTTTTAGAATGTTTTGTAGTTTACTTGGGAATTTGGTTAGACAGGTTTGTTTTCTATGTTAATATTTTCTATTGATAGTAATGTTTTGAGAAGAACCTTATTGGCTGAACATTGAGCGAATAATGGTAATCGAGGTTGATGGCTAAAAAATTTAAGCTTGTGGTGTCCCTAATTGGGAAAGATTCTGTGACTTCGGTTGTGTATGTCTGTATATGGGTGGGTAGGATAGTTTGTTTTCTAGCCCATATAGTAATGTCTATTACTAGGTCTATATGAAAATATGTCTGATCTTTTGTATGTAGAGTTTTGTAGTTTCTATTGACTGGACTGCACGGGACCTTCAAAGCTTTTCTACACATATCTTAAGGATTCGGTCTAAGCTATACATGTTTACTTTGGTCAAGTGTGCAAGACTTATTACTCTGGTTTCTTCTATTCTGGATAGTAAATTAACTATAAGCCGGAATTAGTTTTAGACTGTAGCTAACACAAAATACTTAGTCCTGCCTGCCATCCATACTTGAGTTGTAAGAGATCAATTTGCTTAGTAAATATGTAAAACTTAGCATTGAACTTTCAGTTTCTTTCTTGTAATGTATAGTACTGAATGAAGTAGACTTGTCGCATTTTGTACTGTTATAGTCCTTTATCCATATATGTATCAAACATATAAACTAATAGAACAAGTGTGCAGATTGGCAACTCTTTGATATTGTCTACTGCTGGTCCAACTCCACTTGTGACACAAGCTGCTGGGGTAATGCAGAGTTCCATAGCTGTAACACAGCAACCACTCCCCGTTTTTAGACAGCCTGCTGGGGTGCATCTGCCTCACTATCCTACAAACTATATTCCCTACGGTCACTACTACTCCCCGTTTTATGTACCTCCTCCCGCTATTCATCAGTTTCTAAGCAATGGTGCTTTTCCACCGCAGCCTCAACCTGGTAGTTTTTATCCAGCTCCACCAGTGGCAACTACCAAATATCCACTCTCCCAATACAAGTCGGGTAACAATACTGGAAACTCAACTCAAATGGGAGTGCCTGGAAGCTATGTACCATATGGCTCCTCCCCTTCTGGTTTAAATACTACTTCATCAACAACAGGAAACTCGGCTTCAAACGAAGGTGGTGCATCCCACTTTAAGGAAAATAATGTTTACATTACTGGGCAGCAGGTTGGTTACATAAATTTCACATCTTGTCTCTCTTTGATAATAGAATCTGTTAAGAGTGTATTCGTTTCTTTTACTTCATTTATGTGATCTGTGTACTATTACAGTATGTTACAAGAAGTTATCTCTTAGTTCTAGAGTGCCCGAGTCGACATGACATATGCAGATATAGGAGATCCTAAAGCGTGTATTTTTTTTGTACATTTAATCTTTTGCATGATTTTATGTAGTTGAAACCATTTTAATGTGTGCAACTACTCCATCCTAGTTTTGCTCTTAAAAAATATATTTTGGAAACTAAATACTGTCGTGTGCATCTGAAAGGTCGTAAACTTTTACCATGTTTATTGTAGAGTGAAGGCTCAGGTGTGTGGTTTGCTCCTGGTAGAGAGATCTCTGGCTTGCCGGCCAGTTCCTTCTACAACCTTCCTCAGGCTCAGATGGGGTATACTGCAGCTCAAGCTGGCCGTGGCAGCTTCACTAGCATATATCACCCTGCACAACCGGTCACAGCAGCTTCTGTACATTCACTTCTACAACCACCTCAGACCATGGCTGGAGCTGTTGATATGGCTGGACCAACAGCAAGTGTTTATCAGCCATCACAACCTGCAACTCTCAACTGGCCCAATAATTACTAGAAAGAAGTTGATTTTTTTTTTGTAAACAGGCAATACAAGATGTGGAAATTAGACAAATGGATTTTCTGTTATTGGTAGAAGGTTTGGATGAAGAAATTTGAAGGTGCGCCATTGCTTGAAGCTGAGTGTAATTTTATAGGAGGCTGATTTTTTTTTCTTGTATTTGATTGATTCGCTTGAGGATATAGAAGGCGTCATCCTCTTGTAACAGAGATCAAACATTCCAAGAGTTACTAGGGTAGGAATGTGTGTGCAGGTCTTCCCTATTTTTTGCAGCTGATATATAGCCCTCATTGCCTATTTTTCTTTAACCACCACAAGACCTTAAGTTTCACCTTATTACTCGGGAACACTGAGTTAGAAGTCCTTGGACATGTTTTCCCCAACATCTCTTTCATGGTTTTGCAAGACTAGTGATTTAGGATATTAGAAGGTTTCTAGTTTCTCGTTTTTTTGTACTTTTCCCTTGGCATTACATTGTAAAGTGATTTTTGATAGCAGGAAAAGTTGTATGAAATTGTTGTAATTGGTATAGGTGTAATAAGCAAAAGCTGCATATATTTTTGTCAATCGCCAAACTATCATCATCAGAAATGGAAACTGTGTTGCATTGGCTGGATAAACAATAGTTTATGATTCTAGTATCCCATGTTTAGCTGGTGTTGGATAATACTTTTCGGCGAGAATATTCTATTGCTTTTCTATAATTAATCACGCACACACATACCTGGAGTTGAACTCGTGAACTCCCGCAAGGGGACACGAGCTCAACCACTCCATCAACACTTTTGTTGGCTAGAATATTCTATTGTTGGGATGGTATGTGTGTGCAATCATGTTCCAGAAGTTGGTGAACAACAATACAGCGTGGTCTGCGCGTAATTAGCTTTCCATTAGCCCACCTTGTTATCATACACATACATCTCTATTTGAATATAAAGCCGCTCTTTATCTACACAATGCTAGTGTAATCCAAAGATATAAAACACAATCAAAATATATTGTTTTTGCCGTTCGTTCAGCTTTTCAGTCTATAAACATGCAGCTCTGTTAAATCGCTCAGCTGGCTAAGCTAACTTCTGAACATCAGAAGAGAAGATGCTCCACAAACTCTTTGGCACGAAAGTGCGAAAGCCTTCTACTGATAGCCATTCCACGGATGAAAGATCTTCGGCCTTGAAGATCATTCATGCTGGAGGTAGAACTGATTACTACTTCATGGCTATCCCGGCTTCACGTGTTATGGAGAAGTATCCTTCATTTATACTAGCAAAGCCTGAGGTTTTTCGGAGGCCATGGGACTCAGTGGTACGGCCTGAAGAGATGCTTGTACCAGGACAGAAGTTCTTTGTCGTTCCAATTCGGACAGTGAAGAAACTGAAACGAAGAATCAGGAAACCTATCAAGGATAGTTTCCTTGATTTGTTTGTCTCTGAATGCTCCATAGATGAGCTTAGTAGCAACTCATATCTCCCGAAAAGGGATGTTAGCAGTAAGTCGAAGGGCAAACTTAAAGTCGAAAAACGTCGTGGAAGGCTTAATAACATTGATAAGAACTCAGGTGGCAATGAAGTCGGCAAAAACAGAAATGGTGGATTGAAGAAGAGCTCGAGTGGCGCCACTCCTAGCGCCATGTCTGGCGAGATAAAGACGAGGGTGAAGATGATAACATGGGAGCCATCTCTAACTGCGATTGCAGAGTGTCACGTCGAATGACAAGTAAATATGGAGCTCACATTGCTTCTCTGTTAAACACATTTGTCTACTGATTATTTGGTAATAATGCGCGAGAAATAGATATAAAGATTGTCTGAGAGATCGAGTGCAGGATATTTATGTGCTCGAATATTGGATCAAAGTTAGCAACTTTCGTTCTCCGTTTTCTAGTAATACTAATAACGCCAACAAAATTTGCAGGAACTAGTTTCTGGTACTTTGCTGAAATATATGGATTGCAAATATCATATATTTACAGCTTGCCTTTTTAAATTGTTTGCAATTTTTCCAAGTACGTTATTTGTTAAGCTTTTCGCACGGACGCGGTTTCTTTTATTTGACAGATACGAGTGAATTTTAAATTATTATGTCCAAGTTGGGCTCTAAACAGTCTCATCCTAAATTTCCTCAAAATTGAGTCAAACATGTCGAGTTAAAGAGAGTGGGGACCCCGGCCCAGCTCACATAATATAAAATATTGAGTATCAGCCTATCGAAGACATTGAAGATGGAAGAAAACCCTAACGACATATATTAAATCAAGGCAAGCGGGGCAAGAACTCCGTTATGCTAAGAGTTTCGGTCCACCACTCTAAAGAATTCGAGCTCACGACTATAAGGGTCTAGACTCACCTGTCTAAGGGATTCCAACCCGAATCCCACATCTTTAGGCGATATTCAGGCTCAACTCTCTCTAAAGGACTCGGGCTCTACTCTCTCTCGGGCTCACCTAAATGTGTTTGGGCTCTTCTCTCACTCATGAATTCGGGCTCTCCTAGCTAACAGAGATTCGGGCTCTCACTACTTTAAACGATTCAGTCTCTCCTTTCTCTTAGAGATTTGGGCTCTCATTTTTCTAAGAGACTCAAGCTCTCATCTCTAGCAGAGATTCGGGCTCATCTCTCTCTCACAGGCTCAGGCTCTCCTCTCTCATAGGGATTTGGGCTCTCCTCTCGAGTGGAGATTTAGGCTCCCCTCTTTAGTAGAGGTTCATGCTCATCTCTTTAAGGAGTGCGAGCTCACTTTGCTATGAGTTTCGGCCTCATTTCGCTAGCATAAGCTCTGACTCTCATCATGGGCAGGATTTAAAAGATGGGTCGTGAATCCATAATACTTGGGCTATTGTGAAGACTTGAAGTGTGGTGAGACGCCGGTATAAATATATAAAACAAATGCGGAAAAGAGAACGAAGCGAGGCCACGAGGCTCACTTCATGACTTTCCATGGGATGTGGGAATGGCCCCACCATGGGGGTTGGTGTAAGCCGTGGTGGCTAGACCGGTTCGCATCACCCAATTTTGACTATGATATGAACAATGACCTATAAATGACTGGGTTATTATTATTTATGAATCTCGGAGCCGACACGGGAGATTTCTATAATTATGGGAAGAAATGCAGAGATGTCGATAGATTATAAGGAAACGTGTAGAGTTGACCGAGATTTGCCTGATTAATTGGCTAAAGGACTGACTTGAGATTGACTTGGGTTGCAGGGGCATAAAAACCCTAACCCTAATTGTGTAACTTGTTTACCGAGAATTACGTGAGATTTGATCCCTATAAATAGGGTACGTAAGCACCTTGTATGAATATGTGCATTGACACTCGACAAAGATTAAGAGAAAGAACTTATTCTCTTTTTATTTATTGAGAAGTTATCATATTATAAGCACAGTCACCACCACAAACAAACCTCCTCCGCCACCAAACACCACTCACTAGATCTTTGTTCAAAACACGAATCTTCAAAATAATGTTGTATCAAATTCTCCTTACAACATAAATATTAATATTCTATTTGATTGAAAAATATAATAATGAATTTTGTATAATTATGGAATTATCCACTAAATTGTTGTTGAAATTAAAATAGAGTTTTTTTTCTTCTACTTGTATTTTGCGCTAATAAATAGTTTGTGCACGAAATTACGTTTTCAAGAGGAATACTGCATACTAATATAATTATTAAAAATAAATATATAAAATAAATATAAAATTAGTATGCATCATATAAACCTTTTGTCATTTTTCATTATTATGTGAGAAATATCTAGGATTGGATGTTGGACTATAACAACATTTTTATGTTACTCTAGAGAGAGCTTGTGAAATTTTTTTATATCTAATGTAAAAGTCATTTTTAAAGAATACAAAAGCTTATGTTTCAATATTTCACATAATAAATCTTGTTATTCACGGATGCATACCTCAATACATCTTATAACAAACCTGTTATTAAGTCACAATTTATACTACTTATTTTTTATCTTTAATTTATGTACTTACCAAATTAGTTTTGAGTATATAACATTTAATTGTAATAATGCTAATATAGTAACCTGTATAAGAAGATTAATCTGATCATATCTTGAACAATATAAATAAGGCTACAAAAATAATAGAGTTACATTTCTATTAAAGATTTTGTCAAATCATTGATCGAAATCTCAATAAATTATCCGCAAAATTCACCAATGAAATATTAGTGAAGTCCCAAATAAATTATTCAATAAATCACTTATAAAAAAGTCTAAATATATCATTTCTGAAGTGTTACAACAAATTATAATACATATTGCCCCTTTGAAGTCCAAACTCAAAATTATAATACATATTAGTGAAAATTTAAAACATGTTTTGATGTTAATTATTATAATTATGCAAAAAAATTAAGACCAAAGCTCAAATTGATTGTGACAATACAATATAAGACGATTTAGACGTCAAATGAGATTTTCGAGAGTAAGAATAGTGTGAATATTTGAATTAGCCTAACTTGTTTGTTACTAGTTTAGAAAAAAATTATTTTCAGGGAAATCTCGCATAGTTAATACAGGGTACATTATTTCACTTGTATTCCTGAGAGTGATTGTGTGAGTTTATATCTCGCGAGTAGAGCCGGCCAAACGAGCGGGCCGAGCGAGTCGGACCGAATTTTGGACGGGCCGGTTTGTTGACAACTGAAATCGTGAACGGCACGCCAGGATATACGGTCCGGGCCGATCTGGGCCGATTACATAATTGGAGGACTCGTGAACGACACGCGAATAAACCGAATAAAACGGTTCAGGCGGTTCAGGCGAATAGGCGGTTAAGGCGAATAGGCGGTCCTGGTAGCTGGTAGTGGACTAGTGGTAGGTAGGCGGTTAACTGCGGTTAACTCGCGAATTGCATATTTCTATTTTTTTTAATAAGCTGTTGTAAGTAACTTGTAATGAATCAGAGTGTTGTAATATAAAAAACATAAAATCTTCTCACTTCGATTTACAAATTGATTGTAAAGATTAAAGTTACAATATTGTAAACATAAATTGATTAATTTAATTCGGTAATTTTTGAAACATAATAATATTTGTAATTAATTATTTTAAGCAGAAGGTATTTTGTGATTGGTGAGAATTAAAATCTTTTTTCTTTTTTTCATCTTCATTTTTTCTGTTGAAAATATATTTCCAAATTTTAAAAATTAATATGTATTAAAATAAGGAAAAGAGGACGGTACCTCTATAAATTTTATTAATTAAAAAAATATTACAATTGATTTGAGAGGACTCCTCTCTAAAAAATGAAATAAACCGTGTTTAAATTTTAAATAAGATACAAAATATAACAAATTTTAAAAATACAAGGCAAACAAATATTATCAACTATTCAAATTCTTCTTCTTCTTGTGGATCGTTCGCTGACAAACCCGATTCCGATGAAGTGTCCATCGTCATCCAAGTATCCTCTTCGTCGTCCGAATCATCTTTTTTCATCCCTTGTTGTCTCTTTGCCGCTTGATCCCAATCCTTTTTGCAAACACATATCTTGACCACATCCGGTGCAAGACTTGATCTTTTCTCGTCCAATACTCTTCTACCGGCACTAAAAGCAGACTCAGAAGCAATGGTAGAGGCGGAAACTACTAAAATGTCCCTTGCAATTTTAGCTAATACCGGAAATTGGTTCTCGTGATTCTTCCACCATGTTAGTATTGAAAAATCCTCATCGAACTCATAGTTATATGAAAAAAACTCTCTAAGCATGCTAAATGAAGTTTGAGGTGTAGATGCATTTTCGGAAATTCTACACTTTTGTTTTTTAGTTAGGATACCAAGCAATGTGGGATTAAACCTACTAGACTGACTAGTCTTAGGTGGTATAATATTTTGAGTTCTAGAAGTATATAGATCTATAAGACGGTGTAACAAGTCTAAATAATTTTGCACATAAAGCACATGATTATATGAAACTCCTAATACCGAGTAATAATGTTCTAACATATTTTCTAAACCTTCTTTTCTAACACCGGGATCAATAAGACATGCAACATCATAAATAAAAGGAAATTCGGTAAAATATTCTATCCACTTTTTTTTCATATCAACAATAATTGCACCAAAACAATTATCTTCTTCATATGCTTTTAAAGTAGTAATAATATTAACACACTCAATAATAACAAGATGTACATTTGGCTCGTAAACGTAAGAAAATATCTTAGTACCACGTGCATAACAATCAAGCAAATCACGTACCCTATTTGCCAAGTCCCAATCATTTTCGGTAATAAGTCTATCCTCTACTTGATTTCTTGGATCAGAATTATATAACTCGGTGATAACTATCTTATATTTAATTGCCTCGTATAGTAATTTATAAGTCGATCTCCATCTCGTGGGACAATCAATTCCCCACTTTTTGGGTATTAATCCATTTTCCCTACACAATTTTTTATATTGTCTCTTTAATGTGTGTGCGATACGTAAATACTTAATTATTTTTCTAATAGGTGCTAAAAATTCGGTTATTTGTTGAATACCCTTTTGAGCCGATAAATTGACAATATGTGCACAACATCTAACATGCAAAAAAATACCGTCTAAAGTAGTAGGAATATCTTGTGCAATATAGTAAATAGCTTTATCATTTGCCGAAGCATTATCCAAAGAAATAGTAAACACCTTGTGTTGCAAATTAAATTCGTTAATAGTTTCGACAATTCTCGTCTTTATATTATAACCCGTGTGTTGCTCGTCCATAACATCAAAGGCAATTATTCGTTTTTGTAAAAAATAATCAGAATCAATCCAATGCACGGTAACACAAATATATGGCTCACCGCAACTCGAACTCCAACAATCACTATTTAAAGAAACCATGCCATCATAATCACGAAAAAATTCAATTAATTGCGCACGTTGACTATAATATTGTTTTTGTGTATGACGTTTAAGCGTGTTCCTAGAAATTCTTTTAAAAGCCGGGTTTATTGATTCTTTCATCATGTGCTCTAAATTAGGACTCTCACCATGAGAAAAAGGTAACTCGTCTAGTGTAACATAAGTAGCAAAATATTCGATCATTTTATCTCGACTATAGTGGAAAGGCATACCTCCACCGGGAGACGATGTCACAAAACCACCAATTTGTGTTTGTTGCGGTGATTCTCCGCGTGCTTCTCCACTTTCGTGACTTTGTTTCGAAATTTTGTGATGCGTTTTCAAGTGTCGATCAAGTGTACCTGTACCGGCACCTTTAGAGTGAAGAAACGGGGATTGATTTCGGCCGCTTTGAATACAAAGTAAATAAAAGCATTTAAATTTGTTGGGATCCTCCGGTGTTACTTGTCTCGAAAAATAATTCCAAACGTGCGAGGAATGTCTCGAAGTAGTACCAGAACTACCTGCAAATTTTTAACAAAAATAGATTAGCAAAAAATTTGAATTTTCAATAAAAATAAAAAAATACAAAATTCTGAAAATTCGAACATATAATTCTAAGTTCAAATAATCGATTTTAAAAAATCATAAAAAACATGGAATGTGCTTCTGTATTAATATTTTAATCGATTTTAATATTTAATCATAAAAATCATAAAACACAGGATCAAAATAACACATTTAATCGATTTTAATAATTCAAAAAAACACAAATTTATAAATTTACGAAAATAAAAACATAATATATAAATTTTACCGGCTTCTGTATTAGGTCGAGGGGGTCGCATGGAATGTGCTTGACTCGAGCCTTGGGATGACTGGGTGCCCCTCCCTTCTTCCATTTACTTTAAATGTTAGCTGAAAAACTGTAATGTTGCCTGAAAACTCGCCGAAAAATTAAGAAACCTCGCCGGATATTAAGAAACCTCGCCGGAAAATATGTGACTGAGTGTGTGTGAAACTGTGAATGACTATATGTCTGTAACTTTGTAAGACTGTAACCCGGAAAATGTGTGAATGACAACTGAGTGAAGAGAGAGTTTAAGAGTGAGAGATCGAGAGAGAGTTTAAGAGTGAAGAGAGATTGAGAGTGAGGAGAGAATTTAAAGAGCTAAGGAGTAAGAACCGTTAATAATTTAGCCGTTAGAACTTAGAAGGAGGTTTTGTGAATCTGTGAGCAACAGCAGAGCAGAGCAACAGGTGACCGTTGCAACCTGTGAGCGGAGCGTGGCCAGGACTCGCGGGCCGAGCCGTGCCGATTCGCGCTTGCAAATTTGTTGGCGGTTAAAGCATGCCGGGCCGGTCCGGTTACGGGCCAGTTACGGTTTTCAGATTGTTAACTCGTGCTCAGTTCGTTTTAATTACCGGTTCGATCCGAATAGTGACTCGGAACGTCTCGAGGCGAACTGTACGAATTTCTGGCGAGCCGAATAGCGAGCGGGCCGATCCAAACCGCTCGTTTGGCCGGCTCTACTCGCGAGTGAGTGTATGAGTGAAAATTATATAAGTGTGTAAACTTAACACCTTCTTCTATTTTTTATCAAGAGAATGAAGCTGAGAATTCGAACTAGATATCATAATGGGAGTCACTCTTTCATTCTACTACCAATAATTGGATAGAAAGTTTAAATTAGTATGTTTAGTCCAATTTTTACACTTGATTGTTAAATATACAAACACACATTTTGCTACAAAATAGATTTTGAAAGTAAAATATCAAAAGAAATATACATAATATATTCAACCTTCCCTTTTGCATTGTGAACCTATGTCTAACAAATCTATGTGTTAGATATTGAATGCTAAGAATATAACATAAGGGGGGTGAATGTGTTTCTTGAATAATTTTGTCTTTTAAAATTTGTTTGGATTTTGGTGAATAGAGCAATTAACAATTTGTAGAGATATTAAAGTAAGCATAAATAAACACACACACAAAATATCAAAAACTCGCTTAATTGTATTAATTAAGTTTGTCTTTCTACAAATTTTGTGTTCTTGTAAATTAAGAACTTAGTTTCTATCTTGAGAGAATACAAGAAAATCTAGATATGTTTGTTACTTGTGAACTAAGGTCCCGTGCATGCTTTAAAGATTAGCAGTACGGGTTTACAAAACTTGCACTGAAATGTACTAAACCAATTTTTAAAGCAACCTTTTCTATTTTCTTTTCTGGTGTTAGCAAATCTGTGCAGAATCTTACAGGTCTGTGACCACTTTTTATCCAGTTAATCTTTGTACTTGATCTTGTATTATTCAAGCTACATTGTAGACTTTCCAATTCAGTGAGTGAATTATTTGTTGACTGATAATCTTGAATCTTGAACTTTTACGTATTCTCAATTTGAGGTAGTATGTCGAGATCTCCAATTTGTTCTATAGAGAAGTGACATATCGATATGTATAATGTCTTATCGATATCTCTGAGTTCTCTATAAGGTATACTTGACTTGTCGAGTTCTCTAGATACTTGCATGTGAAATGACTTGTCGATATGTTTGAGATCTCTACATGTAGAAATGACTTGTTGATATCTATGAGATCTCTATATACACAATTCGACTTATCGATATCTATGAGATCTCTATAGGAGAAATTGACTTGTCGATATCTCCAATTCTTCACATCTTCATTTGATTTGTCGATATCTCTGAGATTTCTATATACAGAAATGACTTGTCGATATCTCCAGTTCTCTACATCTTCATTTGACTTGTCGATATCTCTGAGACTTCTCTATAAGCCATTTTGGACTTCTCTACAAGTCATTTTGGACTTCTTGAATGAATTCTCGATATAACTTGATTTGTGATTTGTCGATATATTGACTTAGAACATTTTTCATAGAACAACTTTATTCAACTCCAAGCTTCTACATCTTTTCTCTGAGGCATGATCATGGCCTGATCTTCTTCCAGAGTTTATTCCTTAGCTTGAATCTGTTCATTAACAAATCCTCTAGTCTAATCTTCTAACAATTTTTAGAGACTCAAGAAATACAATTACAAAATACAGAATAAATTATCAAACAACTTAATCTTAGGGTTGTCAATGTGACTTAGTCTTGTTAAAATCAATTACTGTAAATTGACAGATTAAATAATAAATACATTGTTTATACATTGATCATCACTTCAAAAATTATAGACATTCGATGAATTTTTCATAGCCTGGTTCTTTCCTACTGAGGTCCTTAAGATTTACTAGCACCTGAAGTTCTTCAATTATTTTTGTCCCTATTAAGGCTTCCACCAATTTGAGCCATTCATCCAGTGAGTAACTGTTAAAATAATTGACCCTGATTCTTGAAACTCCGCCAACTGCGATATTTATAAAATTTCAATCTTTTGAGATTATACTCAGCCCCCTTGCCTTGAGTTCATTAGATTTTTATTCAAACATTTCAATCTCTTTGGAATACTGCCTTTCTCTTTCTTCCCTCTCAGCCTTTTCCCTAGCATGTCGCATATCTCTTTGTCTCAACCTTTCTGCCAGCACAGCCTTACACATTTTAGTACTTGAATCCCTTATATTCATCAAACTAATCACCCTCATCAATTCTACAGTAGAAGTATTTTCAATAACATCTCTATTCAGCAAGATAAATGTGTCATCCTTGTAATAAATTCTGACTTCATTCAAAGAGACAACCCAAACTCTGACTATCTCTTCAGCTTGTTGTTGGAGACACTCTTCATTTATTATGCTCCTTGAGATTGGTAGAAAATCTTCCTGATTAAAACAATTCCAGATAACTCCATTTTCTGCTAAGATTTTTCTAGGTTTTCTTCCTGTAGTTTTGAAATGAGTTTTGGTTGGTGGTTTGAATGAAGGAGGTTTTGATATTTTTTTTAATGTGACTTGGATGGCTTTGATAGGTATCTTGAGCAAAGAGTTTGCAGTTTTCTTGAATAGGTACTTGGGTTTTTAAGGTTGTGTGGCGCCCTCCAAACCCGGGTCAGAAGTTTGGGGTCCACAACACATACTCAATATATAAACCTGTATATAAAATATTATTTGCAATAACCCTGCTTTACATAATCACGGATCGCAACAGGTTAAAGTATGAAAACAAGCCACAACCTTAACTTTTATTACAACGTACCAAATCCTAACTAATTTAATTTACAACTGATATGAAATTATTCTTACAACCTTACTATCTCATTACTGCAATAAGCTCCTGCTAGCTCGATCCAACATAATCTGGAATCCTAGCTCGAACATTGAACTGGGAAACCTCGCTATCAACCGTATCCTTCTGAACTGTAGAATACATAAAAAGATTCACAAGAGTGAGCTAACTAGCTCAGCAAGTCACAATGACAATAATTGAGGTTAATCAATGATCAAACGAGATAACTCAGAGGAATCAAGTTTATTGCTAAATAATCATTAAAATTGGATATTCATTTTAAGTTTTTAAAACCAAGGTTAGGCTGCTGATCAGTCACGCACTAACCCCGAGCAAAGCACACAACACTGCTCTAACTACTGGATCCAAGGCACACATTGGCCTAACTTGACCATTGATATGGTCTGACCACGAATCTGGTCCACACAAAGAAAACTATCCAATTCTAAAGCAGTTCAATATGATAAACAATAGAATTCAATAAAACCAGATCATAATCAATAACAATAAAACATTTGTATAAAAGCATGGTAAAAAAATTCATGGTTACCGAAAGGGTAGGTCAAAGTACAAAAAAGAAGTGGCCTCCAGCCGGTAGGATAATTGGGTATTAGATGATTAGTGTTTTTACAAGGTTTTAGTACTTTGATATCACAAGGTATGGTTGAGTATAAAAGTTTCTGTATGTTTAAATAATTCTGTTTCAGTGTTTGGTATATGATGGATGTATATTTGTGGAGTAGTATTGTATTTGTGTGGTTTAATATCTGGTAAATCAACAAGAAATGGTTCACAGAGAATAAGGCTTGCGGCTCAAAGATCAAATGATGTGGCTCATGTTCAAGGCTGAAGGATTCAAAGTATTTACAGTATAAAACAGAGCTATTTTGGGTATTAACAGTATGTCACAAGAGAATTTAGAAATATTTGCAATATATCTCGAGAAAGGTTTAGAAGTACTTGCCTTATCATAATTGATTTCAACTTCACTTGTACTTGTCTAATGACTCCATTCAACAATCACTCGTCTACTTCTCCTATGCCTCGCTTCTATCCTCTGATTACTTGCTGTATTTTCTACATGTCAATTCTATTTTCTGATCACCTGCTTCTCTTTCCTACGCCTTTCTTACTCTACTAGGCATCATAAGTATCTATTAATATTTAACTCATACAATTCTATTCGACATACAATTCTATCTACCCTTCGTTTTACCCAAATCCGATTAACCCATTCAAAGTTACGCTATAAACAAGTAATCACCGAACATATAGGCCGACAGTCACCCGACAAGTCACATATAATACATAGCACGTCACATAATCAATGGTGTATCATTTATAAAGAAGTTTCGGTTCATAAACAGGCTTTCAGGTATTTAAAATGATTTTTAAAACATTTTTCGGAATTAAAACAGGTCATTAGATCAATTTCGGAGTAATAAACAGGGTTCGGTTGGCCAAATCTGGCTTCAAAATAATTTAATAATAATTATTGAGCCTTGAAAACAATTTAAAATAATATTTTAGAGCTCGAAACTATTTTTCGGAATTTTTAAATCATTTTTAAATAATTAAATCCAATTAAATAATCAATTAAAATTAATTAATAACTAATTAAATTGATTAATCAATTAATATTTAAATTAATTGATCAATTAAATAATTAATTATTAACTAAAATTAAGTAATTAAATAATTTAAATTTATTTTTGAATTAAAAATAATTTTCAGAATAAATAATAATGAATTTTGGTAATTAATATGAATTTTAGAAGTTAAAATGGAAATTTTTGAATTATTTTAAAAAGAAAATCATAGAAACAGCTTTTGGTTTCAGAATTAGGGTAAAATAGGATTGAAACCGGGTTGAAATAAAAGCAAAATGGGTCGCCAAGAATCCTATCGGATCCGGGTCGAAGATCGACCGAAATCTGGGATTTACCCAGAAACCGGCGACTTCGCCGAATTCCGACGAGTCGTGGCTGGCCCCTAAAACACACTGAATCACTTCGTTTCTTTACACGATTTCCATCTACACAACTTCCACAACGCAAACAAGCCATTAAACGTTCTAAATTAAACCGAAAACCAGAAATCCGCTCACCAACAGAGATGCCGCCGGCGAGCTTAAAATAATCCGGTCAAAAAGACGATCTCCTTCAATCCTTATTCATAATTAACGAGCTACATACGAAAACGAAGCTTAGGACACATACAATTTGTTTATGATATCATAATCGACCATCAAACCAAGAATAACCCAGAAAAATTAAAAATTCAAACGGTAAAAAGCTTGAACTTGTCTATACTATTTCGGCAATCAAACAACTTGATTCTACACTTGATTCGACTGTAAATCAACATATAAATATATTTATATCATCAAGACAAACAGATAATCACTGTATAAACAACCCCCAATTCTTGAATATAAACCCTAAGATTCGAGTTGGACGATTGCCAATCGATTGATTGATTTGATGATGAAATCCGATAGAACAGGTTGAGGGCTTTAAAATGGTTATTAGAGCATCAAAATCCAACATCCCCATCACCTTCAAATGTTGGTTTGATTGCGAAGAACGCGAAGAACACGAAGAATACGGTTCGTTTTCCCTGGATAATTACGGAATTTTACTGTATATTTGTGATTATTTGTATGAAATAAAGTACGGTAAGGGCTATTTATATTTACGGAAAATCAGTATCCCGTTGGATCATTCCGGATATAAAATAGTACGTTTATTTATAAAAACTGATCTAAACGGTACCGGTTTTTGAGATAATTATCCAAATCAGTACAATTTGTATGCGGTCTTGGTCTCAACGCCTGGTTACACGTATTACGAGGTGATAATTGTGATAGTTTAATAAAAAACTCTCGTTTATCGAAAATACGAGTTTTATTGATTTACCGAAACGAATATTGTATCGAAAATGTTGCGCCGGGACCCGCGCAGGACAAACCGTACGCCGGATCGAAAAAGTCGAAACATGGAAAATGCTCGGAATATTGCAATTAGGTTAGGAAGGAGTTCTCGGAAGAGTTTCGGGTTCTAAAAATGTAAAAACAGATGACGTCGGTTGGTTCCCGTTTTTATAAAATAGATTTTAAATACCCGGATTTTTTTTTATAAATTTTATATAATTCTTATAAATTCATAAATCAACATAAAAATAATTAGGAAGATATGAAAATTATCTATATTTTATTTTGGACATATAAAATTAAAATACTAAATTAATAATATTTTTAAATATCCAAACACAGATAACACTTAACAATTAATTCACAGAATAGATATTGAACATAGATAATAATTATTTATTAGCGAAAATAATTACATGATATATCCCGGATATTACATCCTTCCCCCCTTAAAAGGATTATGTCCTCAGAATCTCCTAAGAAAACAAATGAGGTATTTTTCTCTCATATGTTTTTCTAACTCCCAGGTTGACTCTTCAACCTTTGGGTTTTTCCACAATACTCTTACTAACTTTACCACTTTATTTTTCTCTATTTTCTCTCTTTCTTCTAGAATCTCTATCGGACTCTCTACATATGGCAAATCTGTCTGAAGCTCTATTGGCTCCTATTCTATTACATGCTTGGAGTCTGGATTATACTTCCTAATCATCGATATGTGAAAAACATTGTGAATGTGCTTCATGTGCGGAGGTAACGACAACTCGTAAGCTACTTTGCCAACATGCTTTAAAATTTCAAAAGGTCCGACATATCTTGGGCTCGGTTTTCCTTTCTTTCCAAACCTCGTTAATCCCTTCCACGGTGATACTTTTAGTAATACCAAATTCCCTTCTTCGAATTCCATATCTTTCCTTGATTAATCTGCATATTTCCTTTGCCGATCTTGTGCTGCTATCAATCTTTTCTGGATAACTTTAATAGCTTCCTTTATCTGCTGCACCAATTTAGGTCCAAGTATTTTGCGTTCTACTACTTCGTCCCAATACACTGGAGATCTGAATTTGCGTCTCTAAAGGGCTTCATAGGGTGGCATCCCAATACTGGCGTGATAACTGTTGTTGTAAGCAAATTCTACCAGAGGTAAATGCTCGTCCCAATTTCCTTTAAAATTAATAGTACACACGTGTAACATGTCCTCAATTGTCTGGATCGTTCCTTCACTCCGGCCGTCCGTCTGCGGGTGATAAGCCGTACTCATATTCAGTCTCGTTCCCAAACATTCTTGAAAACTCTCCCAAAAGCTTGAATTAAATCTTGGATCTCGATCGGATATAATGGACACATGAATTCCATGACGAACTACAATTTCTTTTAAGTACATATGAACTGACTTGTCCAATGAAAATCTTCCATTTATAGACAGAAAATGAGCTGACTTGGTAAATCTATCCATTATAATCCAAATGGTATCATGATTAGCTTTTGTGCTTGGTAACCCAACTATGAAATCCATGGCGATATGCTCCCACTTCCAATATGGAACCTCCAATAGTTGTAGCAATCCACTTGGTCTCTGATGTTCTACTTTAACTCTTTGACATATATAACATCTGCTAATCCTTTCTGTAATTTCCCTTTTCATATCTGGCCACCAATAATTTTCCTTTAAATCTCTATACATCTTGGTACTCCCTGAATGGATTGAATACCTTGAATACCTTGAATTATGAGCTTTCTGTAAAATTTCATTTTTCAATTCCGTCACTGGTGGAATCCAAATTCTAGAAGAAAACCTAAGAATACCTTGATCATCCTTTTTGCGTGCACAATTCTTCACCTACTAAATGATTTATATCCTGATCCATTACCTCTTCCTGACACTTCTTTATCTTCTCTAACAATTTCGACTGAAAAGTTATACTTATACATTCTTACTCCTTTTTGGATCATGAACCCTGACTTCTAATTCCAACTTCTAGAATTCCATAGATAATTCTTCTGGTATAGTCTCTATGTTCATTCTCTCTCCTTCTTTTCTTACTCATCTCTTGCTACTACATTTGCTTTTTCTCGGGAGTTCATACTTCAAACTCTTATGGTCAGTATATATCTCACATCTTTCTCTATACTTATAATATTTCCCACTCTTTCAAAACGAATATTATTGTTGCTTTTAATTCCCAGTTATGAGTAGGGTACTTCTGCTCATAAGGTTTCGGTTGTCTGGATGCATATGCAATAACTTTATTATTTTGCGTCAACACACATCCTATTCCCTTACGAGAAGTATCACTATAAACTACCAAATCTCCCTGATACTTTCAAAGTAATAAAATAGGTGTTGTAACCATTCTTTCATTTAACTCCGCAAAACTTTCTTCACCCTTCTCCATTTCATATAACCATCTTGCTTTTCCTGGTTAGCTTCATCCAAAATATTGCAACTTTCAAGAAATCTTGCACAAATTTCCGATAATAACCGGCTAACAATAAAACTTCTTACTTTTGATGGTGCTTTTGGTCTTTCTTCATTCATACTATCCTTAAATTTTTCTGCTGAATCCCCTTTTTGTTTCCTCCTCACTGACTGCCTATGCTAAGAATTATACTTCCTACCATTAAAGTTTTCACCTGCTAGACTTTTTTTTTTATACCGCTTCTTTCTTCTTTGACTCCTCAGCTATCATTGTATAGGTTGCATGGTTCTTCTTAAGTAACACAAGTACATCTTATCCAGATTCCTCCTTCAAGATTCTACTCATAAAATTTAAATATCACTGGTATATCAGTTCATCCAACTAACATTTCTAGAATTTTATAACAACAGTACTGAGTTCTGAAAATTATCTTTGATATGTCCATAAGTTCAATCTTCACTTGGTAATAGACCCAGTCTTAAATCAATCTTATAAAAATACCTTGCTTCGTTCATTTAATTAAACAAATCATTGGTTCGAGGTAACAGATATATGCTCTTGAGAGTAAACTTGTTGAGCTTTCGCTAACACATAATCTCACACTTCCATCTTTCTTATTAACATGCACTTTAGGGGGTACGCTAGGTCCAGTTGCTTTTTCTCTAATTATCTCCTGCGTTTACTCTGGTAACTCCTTTATTTTATCTGGTGGGCTTTGGACACTGGCTTCATTTCAGGTGCTAAATCAATCATAAACGCATTTTCTTTATCTAAAGGAAATATTGGTAACTCATCTGGAAACATATCTTGAGATTGTAAAATCTTCAAGTTCGGGTTGCTCCGGACTCTTAGTTATAATCGCCATAGCACTTATATTTTGGTCACTGTAATCTTAAATCATTCTTAACAAGTTCTTTACTTTCCTTGGTCCTTTAAACTTCTTCATGTTCTCATTTGGCGTCTTCAGAACTATCTTCCATCATGACGGTCTACCTGGGCATCACACTTGAATAATTAATCCACTCCTTAGAATAATGTCAAATCCTCTTATCTCAAATGATATCAATTCTTCTCAACTTATTGCCAGAAATATCGATTCCGCCATTGGTACTTACTTATTCAATAACTGCACGTTCTTAACTTGCTAGTCCTTTAGTCATAAACTTATTGATTCGACAAGATAATTCATCCTATCAATAAAACCTTGAGAGATATACGATCAAGTTGCTCCCATATCTTTTAATACTTTAACGTATAAGGTATCCACAATAATCTTCCACGTTATCACATCCATATTCTAAATAACATATCACAAATTCTCGTTCTCGGAGACGTATCCCTTATTGAAGTAGATTCCCTTGACTGTTAATGCATCCCTGGCTAGGGCCAGTGATTTGTAATTCTCACCATATGCCCTTATTTCCTTTCCATACATGCGAGGTAGATGAGACTTTGCCCGCTGAGTGTATAATACGTTGACTTTTGTTTGAAAAACTCTCGCAAGGAACAACGGGTGAACGAAACAAATAGAAGGATTCACAATTTTAATAAACTTAGAGTTGAAGAGAAAGAAGAAGTAATGATTTGAATATGAATGAGATAACCACATTGGTACTTAAGATGACCAGTCTTTCATACCGTATGGCATACAGCACATGATTAGGTGGCGTCCCACCCGACTCTTTGTCATTCCGACAAAGTGTCTCATCTTAACACTGTTTGTCCCAATCAGAAAGCAAAACCCGAGGGGAACAATTAAATTTGAAAGGAATGCAAAATCCTCCGTTTTGATATCATCAGAAAGAATTTATTAAGAAAAGGAGTTCATACATTTTTAGGAATTAAAAAGGAATATACGCTGTAATGTTGAGGACAAGAATGATACCATTGGTCACCATCCACATTTCACTTATATTCATCTTTCGAGTTTGATCGATCATATCCCAATTGTATCATATAACAACTTTAGAAGTATGCTAAAATGCCTTTGCAACTAAGCATTATGGTAGATTCTTACTTGTTAAGTCTCGCGTCTGTAACGTCGCACCTACACGTATAATACTTTAACAATTCAATTATAATGGCATTCTTATCAAATAACCTTGAGTTTCCTCTTTTTAATTTGGAATAACCATGAATCATTCAACATAGCGATCTTTTTATTAATAATATTCTTCTTTTAGAAAAGTCTGGAAATCTTCCCAATCTTCTTCGGTCGTGCTCAGGCTTCCATTAAATCCATGAATTCCTTGAACTCTGATAATCCAAGTAATTGGATGAATAGTTACTCCATACGCTGGTTTTGTTGTTAATCTTATCAAACGATATTTGTACCTTCTTGTTAGGAATAACCAACTTCCTCATAATCGCGGATTACTTCGTTCTCTGAATTAATAATACTAAATTTAAAATAATATCCTTCTAGCTAATCCGAGTCTTTTGACAAACAAGAAACTCTAGTAGTAACTTGACAACCGATGTTTAAAACTTATTTTATTCGAAAAGGCTTTTAGAAATTTTGTAAGGAAAATCTTTTTCGAAAACTTGTTAAAAATTTTGAAAATTTTGAAAATCACACCTCCGGTTGTCCTTACTGTATGAGTTGGTTGTTGTCCTTCTTATGACCAGATACCAAGTTAAAGAAATGATCACTCAAGGGTCCATTCACTTCCATTTATCTTCTCTCCTTCATTGGGTCTATTACTTTCCTTAATTAATAAAAACTTCCGTTGTCGTTGCACGTTATCTTATCCGTAGCTTCACATTAAGGCTCCCATACTAGTAGTACTCCCGTTAACCACTTTGCAATCATTAAGTGAAACAAACTATCCAATAGTCAACAAGTCAGCTAATGTCACATCATCTTGTTAAAATATATATCACATCATTACAACACCATTTTCTAATTTCAAGAAATCTTCAGATCCCTAATCTCCTCTAACTCTCTCTCTTCAATTCTTATCTACTCCATTCCACAAGCTAGTCATGAGTGGCCTAATTACTAATAGCTTCTTGTAACCTGATAACAGCCATCCTCCGGAACACTTGAATCTTCTTTCTAAACTCCTTCTCACCTTAATTTGTATCTCAATATTCACCATTTACTGCAGCTCCCGAATCCATCCTCATAAATACAATTGTTTCATAGAACAGATTTTAAACTGGGGTATAGAACAGGGTGTAGGGTAAATTGAAAGGACACACTCACAGCCGATGTCTAGTAAAACAAAGATAAACAGATGGATGTTTCTTAAATAGGTCGTCTTATATTAAGAGGTAATAGAATAGCGTTAAATAACTTGGAGAGGCGCAACTGTCATAATAAAAGGTAATACCATTAATACTGATGGAGAAACAAGGCGCAAATCGAATCTGGGAGAAGATGACGATCCTTACACGGAAAGCTCCAAACGATCAGTTGATGCAAGGAAATCAGGATCTGCCATTGCCGTTGCCTGGATATCACGTCGCTAGTTAAGAATCCCGAATCACAACACGAACCGTGCCGGAGACCTACTATACAGTCGCACTCAACCTCACGATGACCTATCTTTTTATTTCCTATTCCTAATCCTAACCTTCTACCCAATCCCGACAATCTAGGCTTGTTTCAGTGACTTATAACCTGTAGCTCTAATACCAACCTGTGGCGCCCTCTAAACCCGGGTCAGAAGTTTGGGGTCCACAACACATACTCAATATATAAACCTGTATATAAAATATTATTTGCAATAACCCTGTTTTACATAACCACGGATCGCAACAGTTTAAATTATGAAAACAAGCCACAACCTTAACTTTTATTACAACGTACCAAATCCCAACTAATTTAATTTACAACTGATATGAAATTATTCTTACAACCTTACTATCTCACTACTGCAATAAGCTCCTGCTAGCTCGATCCAACATAATCTGGAATCCTAGCTCGAACATTGAACTGGGAAACCTCGCTATCAACCGTATCCTTCTGAACTGTAGAATACATAAAAAGATTCACAAGAGTGAGCTAACTAGCTCAGCAAGTCACAATGACAATAATTGAAGTTAATCAATGATCAAACGAGATAACTCAGAGGAATCAAGTTTATTGCTAAATAATCATTAGAATTGGATATTCATTTTAAGTTTTTAAAACCAAGGTTAGGCTGCTGATCAGTCACGCACTAACCCCGAGCAAAGCACACAGCACTACTCTAACTACTGGATCCAAGGTACACATTGGCCTAACTTGACCATCGATATGGTCTGACCATAAATCTGGTCCACACAAAGAAAACTATCAAATTCTAAAGCAGTTCAATATGATAAATAATAGAATTCAGTAAAACCAGATCATAATCAATAACAATAAAATATTTGTATAAGAGCATGGTAAAAAAATTCATGGTTACCGAAAGGGTAGGTCAAAGTACATAAAAGAATTGGCCTCCAGCCGGTAGGATAATCGGGTATTAGATGATTAGTGTTTTTACAAGGTTTTAGTACTTTGATATCACAAGGTATGGTTGAGTATAAAAGTTTCTGTATGTTTAAACAATTTTGTTTCAGTGTTTGGTATATGATGGATATATATTTGTGGAGTAGTATTGTATTTGTGTGGTTTAATATCTGGTAAATCAACAAGAAATGGTTCACAAAGAATAAGGCTTGCGGCTTAAAGATCAAATGATGTGGCTCAGGTTCAAGGCTTAAGGATTCAAAGTATTTACTGTATAAAACAGAGCTATTTTGGGTATTAACAGTATGTCACAAGAGAATTTAGAAATATTTGCAATATATCTCGAGAAAGGTTTAGAAGTACTTGCCTTATCATAATTGATTTCAACTTCACTTGTACTTGTCTAATGACTCCATTCAACAATCACTCGTCTGCTTCTCCTATACCTCGCTTCTATCCTCTGATTACTTGCTGTATTTTCTACATGTCAATTGTTAGGGCGAAAACACGCGCTAATATTCACGCAAGTATACGCGTTCGCAAGTAATATAGAATACTTTCTAGTTCGTTCCCTCAGAGACTCAGACTAAATTATTGTCTAATTAAACTCACTCACCAATGTATGATTACTTCTCAATGTTAAGACACTAACACTTAAAATTGTTGATTAAATATTAACTACAATTAACTACTTAATTAATCACTTAACTAACACTTCAATTTATCAATAATAAAACACTCATGAGATCACAACTTCATTATTACTTCCTTCTATAGCCATTGTTATTACCTTTAGCATGTGACAGTGATGATATTAATCGAATAACACGAAACTGATAAAAGCCAACTTTCATTGTACTAATACCATTCTACCAAGCATCCACAAGTAAGATAGAAGTTGAATAGTCATCAATTATGTTGAGTTCCCATATGTCTACAGAAATTGACAACACAACGATTTAAGCACAAGTTATTCCTTTTGATTACATAGGGCAAATAAAACTGTTAGAGTTACCCACTAATCATGTACAACGTACATGAACCTATGCTAGCATGGCAAGTTCTAAATCTCAAGATCCACCGTCGCTTCACAAGAGATTAACACCCTATCTAATATGTTCTCGACGCACATAAGACGAATACGCACAACCAATACTAGATATCATGCAATCATCACACACTAAAGTATTAAACAATTAACTAAAGAATTCCATAATAAATCCGTTATAACCCCATGATCACGATTAGCCCATAATAGCACTTATCGTCATCATGGGTTCATATGAAATCATGATAAACAAACACAAGAAAAATAATAACTAAACTAATTATATTAAAATAGAGTACGTCACAAGAGTAAATAAGTTCAAAGCAAGAAAACTAGCATCCAACATTACAACGAAACAAGAATCACAAGAATATATGCTTCCTCTTCGTTGCGGTGTGCTAAATCGGTCTTCTTCCTTATCTCCTTCGCTCCTTGCGTAAAAACACAATCTTCTTTTTTCCACACTTATGAAAACGTCTCAAATCTACTTATATAATAGTCCCATAAAACTCAGATTACATAGAAGTGGAAACCAAACAGAAGTAGAAGTCCTAAAATAATTTATCTTTTTTCCCGACCCTGCGCGGCCGCTCAGCATAGCTGAGCGGGCGCTCAGCTTGCTGCGCGGCCGCTCAGCAATGCTGAGCGGGCGCTCAGACCTCTACTGGAAAAATTCTGATTTCGCTCCGTTTCTTCGCCGTAATCTGCCCGTTTCTTTCCTCTCGCAATGGTGAACACATGGCAAGGCTTATTCTCGATGATTCCTCCCCCGAAATGCAACTAAAATCCTGAAATGCATAAACACTAGAAAAATGCATCAAATACACAAAATACTTGATTTCAAGACACCAATTTAAGCCATTTTAAGACGCTCTAAGTGGTATAAAATGCCACTTATCACACCCCCAAACTTAAATCGATGCTTGTCCTCAAGCGTCACAGACTCAAAAATAAATAAAAACATGCATGAATGCAATCTATATGAAAATGCAGCGATCCCACTTACTACAATTAATCAACCAAATTGTCACATCTCAATGAATGCATTTAGACAACTAAAGATCAATAAACTCATGCAAACGGACATACATCCAGAAACGTGGTGTGTGCAAATGCTTAACATATATGCTTCGGAACTAGACCAATTACTATGACTAGACTATCCTCAAGGCAATCCTACGATTATACAAAGCATAAAAAATTCTAGGCACAAAGTGATATACAACACTACAAGAACTCTGGAGCTTACTACGGAATCGTGCTTTTTATTTACAACTCAAATGCTTATTTGACCGTGCAATGAGTGAGGTCCACAAAAGACTTATACAATGGTATCCATGTAACGAGCGTTAGGTTAGCGGATCCCAGACTCTGAAAGCCTTAGGTCACTAGGCACAAAGTCCCCTAAGAACTTAATAACTCGAATACTAAAGAGCCCACTCTTGATCAATTATGCAAGATTTTTTTTTTTTAACTTCTGAGCAAGTGCATTTCGCTCCATCTTGCTCAACCCTAGACTACTCGCACCATATGCGAGCCGGCTACTAGCCATTTGACGCCTAGCCACAACTAGCAACAACTTCCATATTTTTTCTCCAAATTTTTTTTCTTTTTCATGTCTTTATCACTAAGAACCTATAATTGAATTCTAAGCATAATAAGTAGATTGACCTTGAAAACAATCCAAATCATAACAACAATCTAGCCCTTACGCATTCTCTAAGACTTAGTGGACTTATAATTGTTTCTAGCATGCATATCAACCTACACAACTTAATATCACTTTAATGCTATCACTACACTCGTATCAATATCACAATTCAGTCGATAAATCATTGCAAAAGGGATCATGGTACATGCATGAGCTACATGACATTTATAAAAAAAAAACAAAAAAAAACTATATGACATAAATTATGCAACTATATGAACTAAACTATCATGAATATGCAACTAAATGACACACACACAATATTCCTTAACTACCACCCCCAAACTAAAAATCTTCACTGTCCTCAGTGAAAGTAGTAGAAAGGAACACAGGGTATACCTACTCGGAGTCATCATCATCATCACCCTCAGTGGGTGGAGTATCAGGCGGCGGATATGCAGAGTCCTCACCAAAAACTGGCCACTGGATATCAGCTCCAAGGCCTCGAAAAGCAGTCCCTAACGCAAGGGTGAGCTCCTGAGCAAACCTGCTCTGCGTCTCATACATGGCATCCATCCGCCGTGAAAGCCTCCTATACTGGGCATCAACCATCCCAGCACCCTCCTGAGCTCTCGAAGAACCAGCCTCATCACGCCCTGGCCTAGCCATAGTAGCACCTCGTGCTAGACGCCCTCCTGGAAGACGATAACCCAGCCCATGCTCCTCAGGCTCACCACCGGTCCACTCCTGCATCCCATTCAGAGTGCCAGAATCAATCGGAGCTGCTGGCAACTGCAACTGCTCATGAGCCGGCCAGTTCACTCCCACTGCTCGGCATAGCTTCGTAACCGTAGATGCATAAGGGATGTTCATATGCTTTGCTCCCCTCAAAAACTTCAGAATTCCTTGGTAGATAAACTCACCAAGGTTCACATAGTATTCCTCATTCAAAATTCCCCACAACAACTGTGCTCTCTCAACTGTGACCTCGTGTGCATGCGAAGAAGGCAAAATATTAGCACAAATAAAGGCATTCCATGCACGGGCATACCTGTTCATGGCGATCGCCGGAAAGTGACGATACTCATTAGTGCCGGTCCTGCAGGTCCAAACTGTGCCCGGTCGACAGAGAGTTGCACAAATCAAATCCAAGTCAAAATCCTCAGCAGTCTTTTCATTCCAGCTCTCCTCCTCGGGCTTCCTCTCTCGCTGTCTAATCACACGGCGAATCGCCGCAGGATGATAATCAACCGTCAGCCCACGGACCACAGAAAACCCATTCTTTTCGGCCTTGGCGTTCGCGTAGAACTCGCGAACAACACTCATCGGTACTGCTTCGGGTGACTCACAAAAAGCTATCCACCCCTTCTCTGCAATCATGGGCAGCAACTCACCATCCCTCCCCGATGGTAAAAACCCCCTCTCCTTCAGAATTGGCTTCCCCAACAGCCTAGTGTACTCCTCCTCCGCAGCTCTGTCAGTTAACTGAGGCCTTGCAACAATACCCCTCGATGAATCAGCAGTAGGAACTGTGCTGCTGCTGTCAATAGTGCGTGCTCTCTTGGGTGCCATTGATTCGTGAATAAAAGTGTGTAAGAACTGATTTTTGATGTTTGTGAGAGGGTTTAAGTGTAGGAAGTTTTGTGGCAGATATGTAGGATAGGTGTATGTATATATAGGGTGTCGATTAGATTAGGGTTTGGGAATTAAGGAGTAAAATGATGGGGTAGTGGGAACAAATCGTGGGTTTATGGGCTAAAACTGTTTTTGTGTGTTTTTTTTTCTGAACTGAAAAAAAAATTCTGGTACTCGACCCCTGAGCGGTCGCTCAGCAAAACTGAGCGGGCGCTCAGCTTGCTGCGCGGTCGCTCAGCAAAGCTGAGCGGGCGCTCAGGGGGTCACTGGATTTTTTTTTTCAGCCCCTGTTTTCTGATTTTTTTGTGTTTTTGGATAGGTTATTAACTTCTAAGGGTTCCTGTAACAACAATTCACGGGTTGCCTCCCACGCAGCGCTTCTTTTTCGTCATTAGCTTGACATTTCGTACCCTTCTCAAGTAGTCAACAAAATGGCACTAACCACTTCTCGGTTTGCCATGTCCCCATAGTAGTGCTTCAACCGCTGACCGTTAACCTTGAATGCTTGGTCCGGATCATTCTCAAAAATTTCCACCGCTCCATGTGGAAACACAGTTTTGACAATAAAAGGTCCAGACCACCTTGATTTCAACTTCCCAGGAAAAAGTCGGAGTCGAGAGTTGAATAAGAGAACTTGTTGCCCTGGCACAAATAACTTTGGATGTAGCTTCCTATCGTGCCACCTCTTCACCTTTTCCTTATATATTTTGTTATTTTCGTACGCTTGCAGTCGAAATTCATCAAGTTCATTAAGCTGAAGCATTCTTTTCTTACCAGCTGCATCTAAATCCAGGTTCAACTTCTTTAATGCCCAGTAGGCCTTATGCTCAAGCTCCGCAGGTAGATGACATCCCTTACCGTACACCAACTGAAACGGTGACATTCCAAGTGGAGTTTTGTATGCTGTTCTGTAAGCCCAAACAGCTTCATCGAGCTTTAAAGACCAATCCTTCCTTGACGGACAAACAACCTTCTCTAGAATGCGCTTTATCTCTCTGTTAGACACTTCCGCTTGACCATTTGTTTACGGATGATAGGCAGTAGCTACTCGATGATTCACATTATAACGCTGCATCATAGAAGTGAACTTACGGTTGCAAAAATGCGATCCTTCATCATTTATGATTACCCGAGGTGTTCCAAACCTTTTGAAAATTTGCTTATAAGAAAATTTAGCACTGCCTTTGCATCATTTGTCGGTAAAGCTTTAACTTCGACCCATTTTGAGACATAATCGACTGCCAGCAAGATGTACTGATTATTGCAAGACGAGATAAAAGGCCCCATGAAATCGATTCCCCATACATCAAAGACCTCGACTTCAAGCATCACATTTAATGGCATTTCATCCTTCCTTGACAAATTTCCCACTCTTTGGCAACGATCACACCTTAAAACAAACTGATGAGCATCCTTGAACAAAGTAGGCCAGAAAAAACCTGCTTGCAGAATACGAGCTGCCGTCTTCTCACCACCATAGTGTCCACCATAAACCGTGGAATGGCAGTCTCGTAATATCCCCTCCGTCTCACAGAACGGGATACATCTCCTGATGATCTGGTCAGCTCCCTGTCTAAACAAATATGGTTCATCCCACATATACCACTTTACCTCATGCAGAAACTTCTTCTTTTGAGCGGATGTCAAATTAGGAGGCATTATATTGCTGAGGAGATAGTTTACAATATCTGCAAACCATGGTTCTTCCTCCTGAATTGCAAACAACTGCTCATCCGGAAAAGATTCATTGATTAACGTCCTATCTTGTGAAGTAGAATCGGGATTCTCCAACCTAGAGAGATGGTCATCTACTTGATTCTCAGTACCTTTTCTATCTTTGATCTCTAACTCAAATTCCTGAAGTAAAAGCACCCAACGAATGAGTCTCGGCTTCGAATCCTTCTTGGAAACCAGATAGCGAATAGCTGCATGATCAGTGAATACTGTTACTTTCGTACCAAGCAGATAAGATCGAAATTTCTCAAAACCAAAGACTATAGCCAAAAGCTCCTTCTCAGTAGTGGTGTAGTTCAATTGGGCACCATTTAAGGTCTTACTCGCATAGTAGACCACATGGAAGAGATTTTTCTTGCGCTATCCCAGAACTGCACCTACCGCATAATCACTTGCATCACACATCATCTCAAATGGTTCTGTCCAATCTGGTGCTGTAATAACTGGTGCAGTGATCAAACTCTTCTTGAGAGTCTCGAATGCTGCCAAACATTCATCATCAAATTTGAAAGGCACATCTTTCTCAAGCAAATTGCACAACGACTTAGATATCTTTGAAAAGTCCTTGATGAATCGCCGATAAAAACCCGCATGCCCAAGAAAACTACGGATTCCTTTCACAGAATTAGGTGGGGGAAGATTTTCAATGACTCCCACCTTGGCCTTGTCCACCTCCAGACCCTTGCTAGAGACCTTATGCCCAAGGATAATGCCTTCACGCACCATAAAATGACATTTCTCACAATTGAGCACCAAATTAGTTTCCACGCATCTTTTGAGTACGGCGTACAGATTATTCAAACATTCATCATATGAGTGTCCAAAGACGGAGAAGTCATCCATGAACACTTCGACGTTATTTCCAATCATGTCAGAGAATATAGCCATCATACATCTCTGAAAGGTGGCCGGGGCGCCACATAACCCAAACGAAACTCTGTGAAAAGCAAACGTGCCAAATGGACAAGTGAAGGTAGTCTTTTCCTGATCCTCTGGTGCAATACAAATCTGATTATACCCGGAATAACCATCCAGAAGACAAAAATACTCATGACCCGCCAATCTGTCAAGCATCTGATCAATAAATGGAAGAGGGAAGTGATCCTTCCTTGTGGCTTTGTTCAATTTTCTATAATCCATGCATACTCTCCATCCTGTAACTGTTCGAGTAGGGATGAGCTCATTCTTTTCATTTGCGACCACAGTGATACCTCCCTTCTTAGGTACACATTGTACGGGGCTCACCCATGAGCTGTCAGAAATAGGATAAATGATGCCTGTATCTAGCCATTTCAGAATTTCTTTCTTCACCACATCCTTCATGATGGGATTCAGTCTTCGCTGCTGTTCCACAGTTGGCTTACTACCTTCTTCTAGCAGAATTTTATGCATACAATATGAAGGACTTATCCCCTTGATGTCTGCTATGGTCCATCCTATAGCCGATTTGAATTCTCTCAAAATCCTTAAGAGCTTGTCTTCCTCACTACCTGAAAGGTCAGATGAAATAATAACAGGTAACGTAGATGAATCACCTAAAAAAGCATACCTCAAGTGCTCAGGTAATGGCTTGAGCTCCAAGGTAGGTGCTTCCTCTATTGATGGTTTGAGCTTCTCTTCAGCGTTCTTAAGGTCAGAAGTACCAAGAGATTCAAATGGTATGTCCAGCTTTCGCTTCCAGGGAGAAGCGTTCAGATATTGTAATTGCTCGTTGCTATCTTCATCATCGCTGTCAAAATCCCCCACTAAGGCCTTTTCCAATGCATCAAACATTAGCATGTGATCGAGTTCTGAAGTAACCGCAAAATCAATCACATCCAATTTTAAGCACTCCTCATCTTCTGTAGGGAATTTCATTGCCTTGAATACGTTGAAGGTCACATCCTGATCTTGGACCCACATAGTAAGTTCACCTTTTTGCACATCTATCAAGGTACGACCAGTAGCCAAGAAAGGCCTTCCCAAGATTATGGAAATCTTCTTATCTTCCTCAAAATCCAGAATAACAAAATCTGCTGGAAAGAAGAGCTTATCCACCTTGACGAGCACATCCTCAACTATGCCCCTTGGGTAAGTGATGGAACGGTCAGCCAATTGTAGCGACATGTATGTGGGTTTTGGATCAGGCAGATCCAGCTTTTTAAAGATCGACAACGGCATCAGATTAATGCTTGCTCCCAAATCACAAAGGCACTTGTCAAAAGTCAGATTGCCAATGGTGCAAGGAATGGTAAAGCTTCCTGGATCTTTCAGTTTTGGTGGTAACTTTTGCTGCAGAACAGCGCTGCATTCTTCCGTGAGAGCAACGGTTTCAAGGTCATCCAGTTTCACCTTCCTTGAAAGAATAGTCTTCATAAACTTCGCATAACTAGGCATTTGTTCAAGAGCCTCAGCGAAAGGTATATTGATGTGAAGTTTCTTGAACACCTCCAGAAACTTCCCGAACTGTCTATCCAGCTTTTGTTGCTGCAATCTCTTAGGAAAAGGTGGTGGAGAATAGAGCTGTTTCTCCCCTGTATTAGCCTCAGGCAGAGTGTGTTCAACAGTAGTCTTTCTTGGTTCCGCCGCTTTCTCCTTTTGCGTAGATTCTTCACCTCTAATTTCAGCTTCTACTTCTTTTGCCTTTTCAGCATCAGCTACTTTTCCAGACCTTAAGGTAATATCCTTGACTTGCTCTTTAGCTTCCTTCCTGCCTGGTACTTCCGTGTCACTGGGAAGAGTGCCAGGTTGACGATTGAGCACTGCATTGGCTAATTGACCGATTTGATTTTCCAAGGTCTTGATAGATACCGCCTGACTCTTGCACAACAGCTTAAGTTCCTCAAAATCAGCACTAGTAGGTGCAGCTGCACTTCCCTGTTGAGGATATGATTGCCTTGTAGCATACTGCTGAGGTTGCTGGAATCCAGGTGGGTTAAACTGTTTACTCACTCCTTGCTGATATGGTGGCGGAATAGCATTCTGATTATTCCCCCAGCTGAAATTTGGATGATTTTTGTTGTTAGGATGATAGGTCGCTGGCACAGGCTGCTGTTGTCGCTGATAATTATTCACATACTGAACAGATTCGTTGATAAGAGAACACTGATCCGTAGCATGAGAACCTGCACAAAGCTCACAAACCATAGCTATTTGATTAACTCCATACGTAGCTAGAGAATCAACCTTCATTGATAGCGCTTAGAGCTGGGCTGCAATAGCGGTGGCTGCATCAAATTCCAGAATACCTGCAACCTTGCCTGATGTCATCCTCTGAGTTGGGTTTTGATGCTCATTTGCAGCCATCGTCTCTATAAGATTATACGCCTCAGTATAGCTTTTAGCCCATAAGGCGCCTCCAGCTGCTGCATCGAGCATGGGCCGAGATTGGGCCCCCAAACCATTATAAAAACCAGTGATCACCATCCAATCCGGCATTCCATGATGTGGACATTTTCTCAACATTTCCTTGTAGCGTTCCCAAGCCTCGCACATAGATTCTGTAGGTTGCTGCGCAAACTAAGTAAGAGCACTCCTCATAGCAGCAGTCTTTGCCATCGGATAAAACTTCACCAGAAACTTTTGCGCAAGATCTTGCCACGTAGTGATGGACCCAGCTGGTTCAGAATGTAACCAATCTTTAGCCTTGTCCCTCAGTGAGAATGGGAAAAGCCTCAACTTGATAGCCTCATCAGTCACGCCATTATACTTAAAAGTGCTCCAGATCTCGACAAAATTCCTAATGTGCATGTTGGGGTCTTCAGTTGCCGCTCCTCCAAAAGAAACAGAATTTTGCACCATCTGAATAGTGCCCGGCTTGATTTCAAAGGTGTTAGCTTGAATAGCCGGATGAAGGATGCTTGGCTGAATGTCATCAATTTTAGGCCGAGAAAAATCCATAAGAGCTGGATCAGCTTGAACAATACGATCTCCCATGTTTACTGGTACTTTCTGCTCAGTTCCTGAATCCGAATCCTCAAAATCTAACTTCTCCGGAATATCAAGAACTTCGTCTGTCTCCTCAGCTGTATCTAAAGTCCTCTTGCGAGCACGAGAACGAGTTTGCATAAACGCTTGCTAAAGTACCTGAAACACAACCGGAAAAAAATAAGTAACTACTACGTCCTAATCACTGAGTCCTAATGACCAATGATGGTAAGTACATAAACTAAACAAATACGCCGAGTCCCCGGCAGCGGCGCCAAAAACTTGTTAGGGCGAAAACACGCGCTAATATTCACGCAAGTATACGCGTTCGCAAGTAATATAGAATACTTTCTAGTTCGTTCCCTCAGAGACTCAGACTAAATTATTGTCTAATTAAACTCACTCACCAATGTATGATTACTTCTCAATGTTAAGACACTAACACTTAAAATTGTTGATTAAATATTAACTACAATTAACTACTTAATTAATCACTTAACTAACACTTCAATTTATCAATAATAAAACACTCATGAGATCACAACTTCATTATTACTTCCTTCTATAGCCATTGTTATTACCTTTAGCATGTGACAGTGATGATATTAATCGAATAACACGAAACTGATAAAAGCCAACTTTCATTGTACTAATACCATTCTACCAAGCATCCACAAGTAAGATAGAAGTTGAATAGTCATCAATTATGTTGAGTTCCCATATGTCTACAGAAATTGACAACACAACGATTTAAGCACAAGTTATTCCTTTTGATTACATATGGCAAATAAAACTGTTAGAGTTACCCACTAATCATGTACAACGTACATGAACCTATGCTAGCATGGCAAGTTCTAAATCTCAAGATCCACCGTCGCTTCACAAGAGATTAACACCCTATCTTATATGTTCGCGACACACATAAGACGAATACGCACAACCAATACTAGATATCATGCAATCATCATACACTAAAGTATTAAACAATTAACTAAAGAATTCCATAATAAATCCGTTGCAACCTCATGAACACGATTAGCCCATAATAGCACTTATCGTCATCATGGGTTCATATGAAATCATGATAAACAAACACAAGAAAAATAATAACTAAACTAATTATATTAAAACAGAGTACGTCACAAGAGTAAATAAGTTCAAAGCAAGAAAACTAGCATCCAACGTTACAACGAAACAAGAATCACAAGAATATATGCTTCCTCTTCATTGCGGTATGCTAAATCGGTCTTCTTCCTTATCTCCTTCGCTCCTTGCGTAAAAACACAATCTTCTTTTTTCCACACTTATGAAAACGTCTCAAATCTACTTATATAATAGTCCCATAAAACTCAGATTACATAGAAGTGGAAACCAAACAGAAGTAGAAGTCCTAAAATAATTTATCTTTTTTCCCGACCCTGCGCGGCCGCTCAGCATAGCTGAGCGGGCGCTCAGCTTGCTGCGCGGCCGCTCAGCAATGCTGAGTGGGCGCTCAGACCTCTACTGGAAAAATTCTGATTTCGCTCCGTTTCTTCGCCGTAATTTGCCCGTTTCTTTCCTCTCGCAATGGTGAACACATGGCAAGGCTTATTCTCGATGATTCCTCCCCCGAAATGCAACTAAAACCCTGAAATGCATAAACACTAGAAAAATGCATCAAATACACAAAATACTTGATTTCAAGACACCAATTTAAGCCATTTTAATACGCTCTAAGTGGTATAAAATGCCACTTATCATCAATTCTATTTTCTGATCACCTGCTTCTCTTTTTTACGCCTTGATTACTTTGCTAGGCATCATAAGTATCTATTAATATTTAACTCATACGATTCTATTCGACATACACTTCTATCTACCCTTCATTTTACCCAAATCCGATTAACGGATTTAAAGTTACGCTATAAACAAGTAATCACCGAACATATAGACCGACAGTCACCCGACAAGTCACATATAATAAATAGCACGTCACATAATCAATGGTGTATCATTTATAAAGAAGTCTCGGTTCATAAACAGGCTTTCAGGTAATTAAAATGATTTTTAAAACATTTTTCGGAATTAAAACGGGTCGTTGGATCAATTTTGGAGTAATAAACAGGGTTCGGTTGGCCAAATCTGGCTTCAAAACAATTTTATAATAATTATTGAGCCTTGGAAACAATTTAAAATAATATTTTAGAGCTCGAAACTATTTTTTGGAATTTTTAAATAATTAAATCCAATTAAATAATTAATTAAAATTAATTAATAACTAATTAAATTGATTAATCAATTAATATTTAAATTAATTGATCAATTAAATAATTAATTATTAACTAAAATTAAGTAATTAAATAATTTAAATTTATTTTTGAATTAAAAATAATTTTCAGAATAATAAATAATGAATTTTGGTAATTAATATGAATTTTAGAACTTAAAATGGAAATTTTTGAATTATTTTAAAAAGAAAATCATAGAAACAGCTTTTGGTTTCAGAATTAGGGGAAAATAGGATTGAAATCGGGTTGAAATAAAAGCAAAACGGGTCGCCAAGAATCCTATCGGATCTGGGTCGAAGATCGACCGGAATCTAGGATTTACCCAGAAACCGGCGACTTCGCCGGATTCCGACGAGTCGCGGGTGGCCCCTAAAACACACTGAATCACTTCGTTTCTTTACACGATTTCCATCTACACAACTTCCACAATGCAAACAAGCCATTAAACGTTCTAAATCAAACTGAAAACCAGAAATCCGCTCACCAACAGAGATGCAGCCGGCGAGCTTAAAATAATCCGGTCAAAAAGACGATCTCCTTCAATCCCTATTCATAATTAATGAGCTACATACGAAAACGAAGCTTAGGACACATACAATTTGTTTATGATATCATAATCGACCATCAAACCAAGAATAACCCAAAAAAATTAAAAATTCAAATGGTAAAAAGCTTGAACTTGTCTATACTATTTCGGCAATCAAACAACTTGATTCTACACTTGATTCGACTGTAAATCAACATATAAGTATATTTATATCATCAAGACAAACAGATAATCATTATATAAACAACCCCCAATTCTTGAATATAAACCCTAAGATTTGAGTTGGATGATTGCCAATCGATTGATTGATTTGATGATGAAATCCGATAGAACAAGTTGAGGGCTTCAAAATGGTTATTAGAACATCAAAATCCGACATCCCCATCACCTTTAAATGTTGGTTTGATTGCGAAGAACACGAAGAATACGGTTCATTTTCCCTGGATAATTACGGAATTTTATTGTATATTTGTGATTATTTGTAAGAAATAAAGTACAGTAAGGGCTATTTATATTTACGGAAAATCAGTATCCCGTTGGATCATTCCGGATATAAAATAGTATGTTTATTTATAAAAACTGATCCAAACGGTACCAGTTTTCGAGATAATTATCCAAATCAGTACAATTTGTACTGCGGGCTTGGTCTCAGCGCCTGGTTACACGTATTACGAGGTGATAATTGTGATAGTTTAATAAAAAGCTCCCGTTTATCGAAAATACGAGTTTTATTGATTTACCGAAACGAATATTATATCGAAAATGTTGCGCCGGGACCCGTGCAGGACAAACCGTACGCCGGATCGTAAAAGTCGAAACATGGAAAATGATCGGAATATTGCAATTAGATTAGGAAGGAGTCCTCGGAAGAGTTTCGGGTTCTAAAAACGTAAAAACAGATGACGTCGGTTGGTTCCCGTTTTTATAAAATAGATTTTAAATACCCGGAAAAAGATTTTATAAATTTCATATGATTCTTATAAATTCATAAATCAACATAAAAATAATTAGGAAGATATGACAATTATCTATATTTTATTTTGGACATATAAAATTAAAATACTTAATTAATAATATTTTTAAATATCCAAACACATATAACACTTAACAATTAATTCACAGAATAGATACTGAACACAGATAATAATTATTTATTAGTGAAAATAATTACACGATATATCCCGGATATTACATGTTGGATTGGTTGAGTGTTTTTTTGGCTTGACTTAGAGGTCTGAGTTGGTTGGATTTGTGAAACTTTTATTTCCTAGATATTTTGCTTCTTTCTTTCCCCTTCTCGTCTCTCCTCTTTTTCTTCTTTCCATTAACTTTCTTCTCTTTATTTCCCTTTTTCTTCTCATACACCTTGCTTCCAGTTGCTTTAGAAGGATGACTTGGATTTAAGCCGGAAGATTTTTGCTCATCCTTCTTTTGCTCATATCATCCAAGTCATCTTAAGTGTTAATTTGAGTTTTAGGCAACAGATTATCAGCATTCCTCAAATATCACCCCAAGTTCTTGATCATTTCTTCATCTTCTACAGTCTTGATCTTCTTAGTTTTTAAGTCAGTCTCTAGGGTCATTATCAGCCTCAAGTTTCCCATGACACAGTGCTTTGGAATCATGAAATGTTTGCACCTTTTGGTTGATGAACAAATGTAGGTCACTCCCTTGCTAGGTTAAAGATATGATTCTAAAAAGCATCTACTTGAGCCTTCTTGAGTTCATTTAGCAAGAGAGTGTCCTCTGGAATCACCCTGTTAACCTTGTTGATTAGGATGTCCAACTCAGATGCTCTTCTAGATTGGAGATAAGTAAGAGACACCAGCATACATCTATCAACACCTGAGTCATTTATATTTACAACAATCCTCTTCTCTTGGAAGTTCCCTTTTGTCACCATTATCACCCTTAGAAAATTGATATTTCTGTCCAAAGCCTTTTTGTAGGTGAAGAAGTTGTTGATTAGAGAAACTCTGAGAGCCCTGAGCAATTCATCAAATTCTTTATCCAAGCAGGGTCCCTCAGCTGCTTTCTTTAGTCTTTCTACCCTAACATCATCTTGACTTGTTTGAACTGTGGCTTGGCTGGATGATTTTAACAGTATAGCTTCTATCTTCCCCTTAGTCTTGGTAGCATGCAAGATTAGAAGATTAGGAAGTTTAGGTCTAACTGTTTCTGGCAATGCTGGAAGAGGAACGTTTAAAGCTCCCATAATAGCTCCCTAATATACAGAATTTTACATTTGAAGGTGTTTGTGGGAGTCTACTAGGGACTTTATATCCTGCTGTTGATTGTTCACCAAAGATGTCAAGTTGGAGACTTGAGTTGACAAAGAGTTATTTGAAAACTCTAGAGTTTAGATTTGAGCATGCAAGTTTTGGATTTGTAGTTTGGTTGATGTAGACATAGATTGTTGTGAACTTGATGCTGCCAAAGTACCAAAAGAGTTATGCACAACATTCTTGATCTCCTCTATGACTAAGGATGAAGGTTCAAACCTAGTTTTGTACAGTTGATCCATCTTGACTTTTGAGTCATTATTCTGAGTGATTTATTTCTGGATCACTTCATGCAAAGCTTTGAAAGACTCCCTCAACTTAGACATATTTTCTTCCACTGGGGTTAGAGAGAGGGCTTGAAGCCTGTCATAAAATTTGTTGAACTTGGTCTTGATATCTTGAAATGTGGGCATCAGCTCATTAATCCTGCCATTGACCACTTTCTTTACTACAACTTGATTCTTTCCAAGAGTGTTTTTCATAGTTCTTCTAATGTGATGAAAGGACTTCAATTATGCTTTGTACACCTTTGTCACATCATCATATACTTCTTAGGGAGTGATGACCTTAGCATTGCTTCCCAAAATGGTCATATATTCTTCTCTAAACTTTGCTAAGGCCTCCTCCATAGTTGTGGTAAGTCCTTGGAAAACCATGCATCCACATATCTGAAATCTTCTCATGTTACTATTCAACATCCCCCTTGTAATAAAATAGTATTTCTTGATAGTCTTGGTTTGACATATCTGTAGTGAGGAGTTGTTGGGTGATATTGACTAGGCCTGCAAGTTGCTCAACTGAAAGATCATTAACAGTTATTGGTTGGGCTTGAGCATCTTGCAGCCATTGAGCTAGGAGGTGTGAGGATTGAGGGTTGGTGTTTGAGTTAAAAGGTTGGTTATTTGTGTTTGAGGTGTTTGGGATAGGTGTTTGGTTAGATTCGTTTGAGGTAGAGTGTATGGAGGTAGAAGCATCAGTTATGACAGAAGTCATAGTTGTACTTACAGTTGGAACTGTGGTTGTGATAGTGTATTGTTCACCAATAATGGGAACCTCCATTTGAATTGGAGGGGATTTGACCAGGTTACTGTCATGTACCATGGTCTCAAACCCTTGATCTTCTTGCAAAGAACTGGCACTTGAATGTGCTATACTTGCCTCCCCAATAGCTGGATCATTGGCAATTTTACTCCCAGCTTCAACTGACAGAACAATCTCGGCTAGGGTTTTGAGGGGAGTTGTCCCTACTAGAGGAACCTCTAATTGAATTGGAGAGAATTTAGATAGCTCCCACTTAGGAGTACTACCCTCAAACCTGTCAATCTATGAAGATTGTTTAGCATATGAAGGTGCTTGGGTGTCTTGCATAGGGTCTTCAGTGAAAACTAATGAAACCCCTGTATTTCTGTTGGTGTCATCAAGGTCTACCCCAGCATGTAGCCTCTCAACAACTGAATGTTGTGTCTGGGTGGTGAGCACAATTTCCTGAACTATGTCACTTGATTCTGGAAACACTTGAGAAGAGGATTCAAGTGTTTCATTGTAAGAAGAAGAAATCTGAGATATAAGAGTTGTGATATTAGGATTGTGTGTTGGAAACTCCCCCTGAGTGAAGGAGGGAGTTTCAAATGGTGTGCCCTCTTTGTGTGTGCCAACCATATTTCTTCTTTCACCAACTTGAGAGTGCTCAAGTTGGGGTGCAGACTCTGTACAAATTTCACTAGGGAGAGTGTTTTGTTCAATAGAGACACCTTGTTAAGAAGGTGCCCCTAGAGTCTGTTTATTGCCCTCTTCTACAACTACATCCTTTTGGGAGGATACAGAGATAGATCCATGAGTGGTTCGCTCAATTTTCTTTGTCTTCTTTGGCTTTCTGACCAGGTTAGACTCTAGTTGTGTTTCCTCGCCACTATTAGCAATTACAGTCAAGGGTGGATTATTTCTCTTCTTTTTACTCACTCCATCCTTTTGGGAGGATGAAGTGGTTGGTTTTCTAGCTTCTAATGGTAATGAAGAAAAGATCTCAGTTGTGAAAGGCTCCTGTTGGTTTTCCTGTGTTTGTACTCCACGGGTACATGAGACATAATTGTACTAGATATGGCACTAGACCTTATGTCAAGCATAGGGTATTGGTAGGTTCTAAATCTCTCTAACATAAAGTTAGTGATATTTAGACCTACCGGTACCTTATTCTTTTTTAGTTAGTGAACCAAATAATATCTTGGACACTTATTTACAATTGCCTATTTTAGTCCTATCAATACCATTAAGTAAATGTATGTCTGCAACTTTATGATTTAAAGTAGGCATAATAAACATTTACCTCTGTGGTTAATGGCATCGTGAGCCTAGTGTTGAGTTTTTACAGGATCAATAACCTCACATTAATGCGCTTGTTGTAAGTCATGGAGAACACCAGCTTTTGGACTACACTAGATATATTGTCATACCCAGTCTTCCTGCCGGGTGAAGGCTCTCACTATTAAGTCAAACATGAATGACCATTCCCTCTTGAGATGCTTTTTGTTCAAGCTGGCAAGGTTGATCTTCTCACTGTAATTTATGAAATCCATAAATTTAGCTAACTTCTATTGAGTTGGTACCTCCACCATGCTGTCACTAGGGATTCTCAGTGCCTTGTTGACATCATTCTCATCAAATTCCACTTGTTGGCCTTGATTTAAATAGCTTATCACCAAAGACACATCTTGATTCTCATGCACAACAGTCCTAACTACAGCTGAATTCCAGAAGTCATTGAGAACATCCAAGTACAGGATAGGCTTAGCAGTCAAAGCACCTGCAAAGTAAGTCCCATATAAAAACTTAACAAAGCTCTTGAAACTATCAGGAGCTTGGTTAGCATCAGTGAAAGCTAAGTAGTTGGTGTCGTCCTTTGGGATAACAGCTCTAACAGTGTTTGAAGCCATTATAAGTGTATGAATTTGAGTGGGTAAGAAATTTGAGAGAGAAAGAACTCGAAATAAGAGAGAGCGATTAGGGCTTGCAAAAACTAGGTCAATTGAGATCTCGAAAGCATAAAGAGGGGTTATGTCGAGATGTCTGGATATTTATAGAAAAAGATAAGTGACTTGTCGAGAAGTAGGAATAAATGGTTGGGATTTTCGATTTTCTTATCGAAAAGTCACGTGAATTACAAAAGTCATGTCGAGATGTCATTTTCTTGACTCTTATCGAGAACTAGATAGTGACTTATCGGGATGATGAATAAATACCCAGTTTGTCCTAATTTGACTGAATTATTCCAATTTATATTGAATAAATCAAAATAAAATTAGAATAATTTTATATCAAAAATATTGTACTAAAATAACTTATAAAATCAAATTATTTCAGTTCTAAATTATCGAGAAGTCTAAAATTTATACTTGTAGAGAACTCCATGAATAAACATATGTCGAGATCTCTACAATACTTATCGAGAAGTCATAATGAGGCTTGTCGAGAAGTCTTTCGAGAATTCATGAAGAAGACTTATCGAGAACTCTATCGAGAAGTCTCAAAATGACTTGTCGAGAAGTCATTTAGACTTATTGAGAACTCAGTTCTCTATATACTTTTATTATTTTCAGCTCCGTCTTATATTAATTTCACATATTGAAAATGTAAATTAATAGTTAGGCAGCTTTTCTTAGAATTTGAAAAAATTCCAAGTTAAATTTTAAATTTAGAAAAAAAATATACAGAGAATTCTGATATATTTATAAATCATATTCTAGTTAAATTCCAATTAAATCAAATTAATTTTGATTTATCAGAAATTTATCTGCTGTAACATATTAGCTAAGTTCTTGCCTTTAGGATGAAGAATTTAACATTCCAATTTCACTAACAAGTCTAGTGAAAGTTGATTCATCCAAAGGTTTAGTGAAAATGTTAGCTAATTGTTTTTCTGTTGGAATAAAAATGAGCTCAATAGTGCCATTTGCAGCATATTCTCTAATAAAATGGTTCCTTATATCAATGTGCTTAGTTCTAGAATGATTAATTGGATTAGAAACAATAAATATGGCACAAGTATTGTCACACATTATAGGAATTTTGTGTAACACTAGGCCATAGTCCATTAGTTGATTTCTAATCCAAAGCACTTGAGCACAACAACTTTTTGCAGCTATATATTCAGCCTCAGTTATAGAAGTTGACACATATTGTTGTTTCTTACTGTACCAAGATACAAGTCTTTGTCCAATAAATTGACAGCTTCCACTAGTACTCTTCCTGTCAACCCTGCATCCAGCAAAATCTGCATATGTGTATCCAACAGCTTTAAAACCAGTTCCCTTAGGATACCAAAATCCCAAGTTTGTTGTTCCCTTCAAATATCTGAAAATTCTCTTTACTGCCATCAAATGTATTTCTTTGGGATTTTATTAAAATCTAGCACACAGACATGTTACAAACATAATGTTTGTTCTACTATAAGTTAAATATAGCAAAGATCTAATCATTCCTCTATAGACAGATATGTCTACACTTTTTCCTTTCTTATCTTCATCCAACTTGGTAGCTGTAGACATTGGTGTAGATGCAGGTAAGTAGTCAACCATTCCAAACTTCTTCAATAAATCTTTAACATATTTTGTTTGACTGATGAAGATGCCATCACTTCTTTGACGAACTTGAAGGCCAAGGAAGTAACTGAGCACTCTCATCATGCTCATCTCATATTCACTCTGTATGATTCTTGAAAATCTTTGACATAACTTCTCATTAGTAAAACCAAAAATGATATCATCCACATAGATTTGAACTAGGATAATATCATCACCATGCTTCTTGTAGAATAGAGTCTTATCAATAGTTCATCTAGTGAATTCATGTTTGATCAAGAATTCTGATAGTGTGTCATACCATGCTCTAGGTGCTTGCTTTAAATCATAGAGAGCTTTTAAAAATTTATACACAAAGTCTGAAAATTATGGATCTTCCAAGCCAGGTGGATGTTGTACATAGACTTCCTCTTCCAATTCACCATTGAGGAATACACTCATCACATCCATTTGATACACCGTAAAGTTTGAGTGTGCAGCAAATGCAAGGAATATTCTTATTACTTCAAGTCTTGCAACTGGAGTAAAAGTTTTATTATAGTCAATTCTTTCTTCTTGTGAGTAGCCTTTAGCAACCAGTCTTGCTTTGTTTCTTGTCATAATTCCATTTTCATCCATCTTGTTCCTATTCACCCATTTTGTTCCAATGATGCTTCTGTTTCTTGGTGCAGGAAATAATTCCCAAACTTTATTTCTCTCAAACTGATTTAATTCTTCCTGCATGGCAGTTATCCAGTCAGGATCAAGCAAGGCCTCTTCAGTTTTCTTTGGCTCAATTTCTGACAGAAAACATGCATGCAAATATTCATTTGTAGTAGCACTTCTAGTTCTCACTCCAGCATTTGGATCACCAATTATTGCATCTTTAGTGTGACTTCTACCCCATTTCCTGGTGTAATCTTTTTAACTAGAATTTCCCTCACCATTGGCATGACTTGCAGAAATACCATCTTCTTCTCCCCCTGAGTTTGTGCCATTAAACTCGGATGAAATTTTTTCTTGATTAGAAGTTTCATTTTTATGGATCACTTGTCAGTTGTTTCTTGCTCCATTCTATTTTTTGTGTTGATCTCAGCATCATCCTCAGAATTACTGTCAATATTGAGATTTTTAAACTTCAAAATTTCAGCTTCATTTTCATCAAGGCATTCCAAGCCTGGACATTTGTCATCACCAAAAGTCACATATGTGTTTTCCATAATTTTCTTCTATTTAAGCACATAAACTCTGTAGGCAGTTCTCTCCAATGAATATCCCGGAAAAATTACTTCAAAAACCTTAGAGTCAAATTTTCCCACATATTCAGAGTTGTCTTTTAACACAAAACACTTGCTTCCAAACACATGCAGATGCTTCACAGTAGGCTTTCTTTTTGATAGAATTGAGTAAGGTGATTTGCCATGGTTTTTGTTGATCAAATATCTATTTTGAGTATAACATGGAGTATTTACAGCTTCTTCCCAAAAAATTATTGGCAGATTGGCATCTTGCAGCATTATTCTGACACCTTCAACTAGAGTTCTATTTTTCCTCTCAACAACACCATTTTGTTGAGGTGTTCTTGTAGCTGAAAATTCTTGAACAATGCCTTTGTCTTTACAGAATTCACTCTATGATGCATTCCTGAATCCTGTGCCATTATCACTTCTCAATCTCTTTATACAATTTTGATCTTCAACCTGCTTTTTAACTTTCTTTATATGTTCAGTAATGATATGTAGAGTTTCATCATTTGAATGCATAAACTCTACCCATGTATACCTTGAGTAGTCATCCACCATCACCTGTGCATATTTCTTTCTAGAAATAGATAAGACATTAACTGGTCCAAACAGGTCCATGTGAATAAGTTGCAATGGTGCACTTATGGAATTCACAATTTTGCTTTTGTGACTGGATCTTTTCATTTTGCCTTTTTGACAAGCTTCACAAACTTCATCTTGAGCAAATTCTAAATTTGGCATGTCTCTCACTAATTCCTTTTTCACCAAGGTATTAATTGTTTTGTAATTCAGGTGAGAGAGTTTCTTGGGCCACAACTTGTTTTTCTCAATAGATGCCTTGGTATAGAAGTAACAAATACCACCCTTATTTGCTGAACTCAAATCTGCAACAAACAAGCTTCCTTTTCTAACTCCTTTTAGAGCAGTTTCACCAGTCTTTTTGCTGATAATTGAGCAGTCTTTTTTTTTCAAAATTCACCTTGAATTCTTTGTCAGTAAATTGCCTGACACTTAGAAGATCAACTTTAAGTCCATCTACCAATGCTACATCTTCTATGACAACATTTCCAGAAACTAGCTTGCCATATGCCATTATAAATCCTTTGTTGTTGTCTCTAAAAGTCACCAATGGGCTAGCCATCTACTCAAATTATGATGAGCATCCACTGCCAATGATCCATATGACTCTCTCCACCTTGCCCTGCACACAATGAGGATTAAGTGTGTTTAACTACCCAAGCAGTGTTGGGTATTGTCTTCTTTTTCACTGAAGTAACAGAAGTAAAATTTGATGATTCAAAAAGAACAGTATTTATTGATTGCCCCTCTTATAAAAAAAAATCCCGCCCTTAGTTTGCCCCTCCCTTTTAAACCAAAATTCGACCCCGCCTCACTAAAATTTGTGTAGCCGCTTTAAACCAAAATTTCCCACATGACAAACATAAACTTAAAACTAAAAACTAAAAGTTAAAAAAAAAATCAAAAAACATAAAACTAAAAACATACCCAGACTTATCGAACACACTCCCCGTTCTCTCTCTTTCATCAAACACCCTCCCCCGAGGAACCTTAACTCTATTGAATCGATTCGATTAGCTCTGTTATTTCTTGTCTCAATTGTTAAATGAGATCATCATCTTTATGCTCCTTGTATAGTGCTCCTCTATGTTGGTTAGGTGCTCTTCGTATGCTTACATCATCTTGAATGTTCTTGTTTTGTGGGTCTCCTTTGTGTTCGAGTAGTTCGATTGTTTATCTTGTTCAATTTGTCATCCTTTAGCATCTCTTGGGAAGTGGGTAAGCTATATTATCTACTTAGTTTTATCTATTTGGTTGGAACCCTAATTTTTAAAATATGGGGGTTCTATTTTGGGGATTTTATAAATGTATAGATCTTGTAGTTGAAGTATAGTTGAACTATGTAGTTTAGATATGATGTGTGTAGTTGGCCAATTGGATAGATTGAATATTATTGTGTTGGTTTGATTGGATATATTGTTATGTTAGTTTGCTGGTGGTTTGGTTAACTTAGCTAGCGAATTTTTTTTTGTTTTGACAATAGATGTAGAAGGAATTTGGTATTTTTCCATTTGGTATCTTTGGGTGCATGTAAAAATAATCTCTGTATAATGTTTAGGCATATAGACATCAGTTTTTACACATAATTTCTAAAAATCTGTTGTTAAAAAGTTATATAGACACTAGTTCTTGAACAAACCTATAAAGCAACTGATGTAAACTTAAAACAAATACATCAGTAAAATTTTAAAAATTGAAGTTAAAGAAGGAGAAAGATCCTAACTTTTTATATCGGCTACATACCGATGAGTTAGACGTAGACATACTACGGTTCCTAACGTAAAATGATGTTAAAAGAGACAAAACACATCTGATCATAATCAGGAACCGATATCTTACCAAGCCTCTAACATCAGTTTTCATTTAGAAGCAATGTCAAAAGGTGACTTTGACATCAGATTTATATTTAAAAATGATGTTAATGCTGATTTATACCTTGTTAGATATATTTGATAATGTCATGGCTAATATGTTTTATGTTTAGCTTTCAGATCTTACTTGAACAGGATAAATCAGTACTTAACTGTTGATCATTACTTATACTGGAAGTCAGGACTTAAGGATATCAGTACTTATGTTATCAGGAGATAATCATCAGAAGATAGATATCAGAACTTAAGTGCTGAAGGACGATCAAATAAGGACAGTAGCTGATTAAAGGAAAGAAGATCAAGATAAACATAAGAAGAGATATGCATGAAGAAGGAATTCCGTGAAGAATGGAATACTTGGAAGAAAAGATATCTGATTGATATATTTTAGGAAGCAGAATTATATTCTATATCAATTAGCGATTATCTTGTAACTGTGTAGTATATAAACACAGACATAGGGTTTACACTATAAGTGTTATCTTATATTCGAGAAGATTATTCATTGTAACCCTAGCAGCTCTCGTGATATTGTTCATCACTGAGAGGTAACAGTTCCATACTGTAACAGAGTTTATTGTTTCAATAAAGTTTGTTTTCTGTTACTTATTCGATTTGATTGTATTATACACTGTATTCACCCCCTTTACAGTGTGTGTGTGACCTAACAAGTGGTATCAGAGCCTATCTGTTAACACACATACAGTTAAAGATCCAAACACAATCATGTCGGACACAGAAACTCCAACTAAGCCTACCAAAACTGAGGAACCACCAAAGACACAAATTCAGAGTCGGTATGAGACCATCAGAATTCCCATACTAAAACCATCTGAATATCCCATATGGAAGGTAAGGATGACCATGTTCCTGGAAGCAACAGATCTAGAATACCTTGATAGAATCAAGGAAGGGCCTCACAAACCAACCAAGCTCGCTGTTGCAGTTGCAGGTGAAGCAGCAAAGACCGTACCAAAGGAGAAGAGTGATTATACTGCTGAAGATATAGCATCAATTGCTAAGGATGCCAAGGTACGACACTTACTGCATAGTGCCATTGATAATGTAATGTCAAACAGGGTAATCAACTGCAAGACTGCTAAGGAGATATGGGATGCTCTGGAAACAAGATGTCAGGGAACGGAGACAATTAAGAAGAACAGGAAGAAAATACTCACTCAAGAGTATGAACACTTTGACTCAAAGACTAATGAGTCATTGAATGATTTATATGATAGATTTGTCAAACTTTTGAATGATTTGTCATTGATTAATAAAGAGTATGATCTTGAAGATTCAAACCTTAAGTTCATGTTAGCTCTTCCTGAATGCTGGGATTTGAAGGCAACGACAATAAGAGACAACTATAATCTTGATGAAACAACTCTTGACGAAATCTATGGTATGCTCAAGACTCATGAGCTTGAGATAGAACAAAGAAGCAAGAGGAAAGGAGGAAAGTCAAGGACAGTTGCTCTTAAGGCTGAAGAAGAATCCTTCAAAGCAGCTTCCTCAAAGAAAGACAAGGGTAAAGCTCTTTTCATAAAGTCTGATACTGAGTCATCAATTTCTGAGAGTGATGATGACTCAGATTCTGAAAGCTTGCCTGAGACTGATGCTGATGAGGAGATGATGAAGCTGTGTGCTCTTATGGTGAAAGGAATCACAAAGATTGCATACAGGAAGTTCAGGAAGGGAAAGAAGTTTTCCAGGAAAGGCATAAGTTCTGATAAGAAGAATTTCAGAAGATCTGAAGGCAGAGGAGGAAAGTCTGACATAGGAGATTATACCAATGTTAAATGCTATAACTGTGGTGAGAAAGGCCACATATCTCCTGATTGCAAGAAGGTAAAGGGTGACAAAGGCAAGGCTCTTGTCACAAAGCAGAAAAGCTGGACAGACTCCTCAGACTCTGAAAGTGAGGAAAACTATGCATTGATGGCAAATGCTGATAAAGAAAGTGCTGAGAGCAGTTCTGAAGCTGCTGAAACAAAGGTACCTCAGACTACTTATGCTTTTCATACTGATGATATTAATGAGTTGAGAATATATCTTAAAACCATGTTTGTTAGTTATAGATATCAAACTTTAACATGTGAAAGATTAACTTCTGAAAATCTTGCATTTAAGAAAAGAAATGATTTCTTAGAAAAAGAGTTAGTCATGTTCCATCAAACTCAGAAGGATAGAGATGATGCTTTTTATGTTAGGGATGAAGTGCTAAAAATGAATGAATCTCTAAAAACTGAGTTAGAAAAGGAAAGAGAGATTATCAGGACTTGGACTAACTCTGGCAAAACAACTCAAAATTTGCTAAGTAGTGGAAACTGGAAAGAGGGCTTAGGTTATGGAGAAGATAAGAATGATAAAGGAACTGAAGAAATTAAGCCTGTTGATAAGCAAAAGCCAAAGTTAAAACCTGTTAAGTTTGTAACTGTAAAGTCTGAAAATGAGAAATCAGAAGTTACAAAGGAATTAACTTCTGACAAACTAAAACAGGAAAAGACAGCTGAAGTGAACATAGGCTTAATGACAAAGAAGCAGCTTAAGCATAAGCTGAAAGATGTTAAGAATGCAAACAAGGTAAAATCACCTAGGAAAAATAGGAATGGAAAGGAAGGTGTGAATAAAAGCAATAATTATAAACCTGTTCCTGATGCTCCTAGGAAAACATGTCATAACTTTGGAAGTTCTAACCATCTGGCTTCTTTTTGCAGGAAGAATAAGAATATTAACTCCTTACCTTCAAAATCAGGAGTTAAGAGTCAGTCTGTTAGATACAAACCATAAAATCCTTGTTTTCATTGTGGTAGTTTATGGCATTCCATTTATACTTGTAAGGAATATCATAGCTTGTACTATGATTATTATCAAATAAAACCTTCTTTGAAGAAAGTTTCCATTGTTCCTTCTAGTGTAAATTCTGATTCAAAGTCTGATAGTGTAAGTTCTGATAAGAAAATTGTTAACATAAACTCTGATGCTAAATCCACTGCAAATGTTAACAAACTTAATAAGGCCAAAGGATCCAAGCAAGTCTGGGTCCTTAAAACTAATAATTAGTGGTCTTTGTGACTGCAGGGCAACAGGAAAAATATTCTAGTTCTGGAAAGTGGATGTTCAGGACATATGACTGGAAATAAGGCCCTGCTATCAGAATTTGTGGAGAAAGCTGGCCCAAGTGTTTCTTATGGAGATGGCAACATTGGAAAAATATTGGGATATGGCAATATCAATCTTGGAAATGTCATAATTAAAGAAGTAGCTCTGGTCTCAGGACTTAAACACAACCTACTGAGTATAAGTCAAATCTGTGACAGAGGTTATCATGTTGATTTCTTTGAAGAACACTGTGAAATTGTGAGTAAATCTAAAGGCAAAGTTGTTCTGAAAGGATACAGGCGTGGTAACATTTATGAAGCTAAGCTTTCAACAAGTACTGATGGTTCTGCAATCTGTCTGATGAGTAGAGCATCAATTGAAGAAAGCTGGAATTGGCACAAGAAACTCTCTCATTTAAATTTCAACAATATAAATGAACTGGTCAAGAAAGATCTTGTGAGAGGATTGCTAAAAACAGTATTTGCTCATGATGGTCTTTGTGATTCATGTCAGAAAGCCAAACAAAGAAAATCTTCATTCAAGAGCAAGACTGAATCATCAATTCTTGAGCCTTATCATCTACTACATGTTGATCTATTTGGTCCAGTAAATGTCATGTCTATTGCAAAGAAGAAGTATGCGTTGGTCATAGTGGATGAGTTCACCAGATACACATGGGTGTATTTCTTGCACACAAAAAGTGAAACTGCATCTATCTTGATTGATCATGTCAAACAGCTGGATAAAATGGTCAAAGATTCTGTGAAAATTTTAAGGAGTGATAATGGCACTGAGTTCAAGAATTTGATAATGGAAGAGTTCTGCAAAAACCATGGAATAAAGCAGGAATTTTCTGCTCCTGGAACTCCACAGCAAAATGGAGTTGTTGAAAGGAAGAATAGAACTCTCATTGAAGCTGCACGTACAATGTTTGAAGAAGCAAAGCTTCCAACCTATTTCTGGGCTGAAGCTGTGCAGACTGCTTGTTTTACTCAAAATGCAACACTCATTAACAAGCATGGAAAAACACCATATGAGATGGTGAAGAAAAAGAAGCCAAATCTGAAATACTTTCATGTATTTGGATGCAAGTGTTTTGTTCTCAAGACTCATCCTGAACAACTATCAAAGTTTGATCTAAAAGCTGATGAAGAAATCTTTGTTGGATATCCACTTTCCACAAAAGCCTTCAGAGTCTATAATTTGAGAACAAAATTGGTCATGGAATCTATCAATGTCTCTTTTGATGACAAGAAGATTACTGGTCTTGAAGATTTCATTGACCATGATTAGCTGAGATTTGAAAATGAAGCTGATACTGAAACTCCTGACAGTCTAAGTCCTGATACTGTAAACTCTGATGGATTAAACTCTGATGTTATTGAAACATCAGAAACATCAGAACATGCATCTGGCTCTTCAAGTTCTGATTCGTCAAGTTCTGATAAGCCCAGTTCTGATAGTGCTGAAAATCTAAATACTGAAGAATCCAACTCAGAGAGCATAGTATCAGGGGGAGCATCAGAAAATGAAAATGAAGATAGCATGGATCATGGGGGAGCATCCAGTTCTAGAGACAACCTTCCATCTGCAAGGAAGTGGACAAAATCACATACACCTGATTTGATAATTGGAAATCCTGATGCAGGTGTCAGAACTAGAATAGGTACTTCAAATGAATGTCTTTACAACTCTTTTCTCTCTCAGACTGAGCCAAAGAAAGTAGAAGAAGCACTTCAAGATGCTGATTGGGTGCAAGCAATGCAGGAAGAGTTAAATGAATTTGAAAGAAACAAAGTCTGGACCCTAGTGCCAAGACCAAAGAATAGATCTGTTGTTGGTACAAAATGGGTATTCAGAAACAAAACTGACAGTGATGGCAAAATTACAAGGAATAAGGTAAGACTGGTCGCAAAAGGATATTCTCAACATGAGGGAATTGATTATGATGAAACATTTGCACCAGTTGCTAGGTTAGAAGCCATAAGGATATTTTTGGCTTATGCTGCTCACAAAAAGTTTACTGTCTTTCAAATGGATGTGAAAAGTGCTTTTCTCAATGGAGAATTGGAGGAGGAAGTATATGTTGAACAACCTCCAGGCTTTGTAGATTCCAAACATCCAGATTATGTCTACAAGCTTGATAAAGCACTTTATGGACTTAAGCAAGCTCCTAGAGCATGGTATGAGACATTAGCTCAGTTTCTTCTGGAAAGTGGATTCAACAGAGGAACAATAGACAAAACACTTTTCTATCTCAACCATGGAAAGGACTTACTTCTTGTCCAGATTTATGTTGATGATATCATCTTTGGATCTACAAATGACAGACTTTGCAAGAATTTTGCCAAACTGATACAGTCAAGATATCAGATGAGTATGATGGGGGAACTTAGCTACTTTCTGGGCCTTCAAGTCAAGCAGAATGAAGAAGGCACTTTCATTTGTCAATCTAAGTACACCAGAAACTTGCTGAAGAAATTTGGAATGCAAGATTGTTCAAGTGCATCCACTCCCATGGCCACTGCAATAAAACTGGATAAGGATACTGGTAAATCAGTAGATATTACTGATTACAGAGGTATGATTGGCTCTCTACTCTATCTAACTGCTAGTAGACCTGATATCATGTATGCTACCTGTCTTTGTGCAAGATTTCAAGCAGATCCAAGAGAACCTCTCTTAACAGCTGTGAAAAGAATCTTTAAGTATCTTAAAGGAACAGCTGATCTGGGATTGTGGTATCCTAGAGAATCAAACTTTAAACTAATAGGTTACTCAGATGCAGATTTTGCAGGCTGCAAAATTGACTGGAAAAGCACAAGTGGAAGCTGGCAATTTCTTGGAGGCAGATTGGTTTCTTGGTTCAGCAAGAAACAAAAGTCAATTTCCATATCAACTGCAGAAGTAGAGTATATTGCTGCAGGAAGCTGTTGTGCACAGATTCTTTGGATGAAGAATCAGTTACTGGATTATGGGTTAACATATTTCAAAATCCCTATTTACTGTGATAATCAAAGTGCTATTGCTATGACAGGTAATCCAGTTCAACACTCTATGACAAAGCACATCAACATCAGGTACCACTTCATCAGGGAACATGTGGATGAAGGTACAGTGGAATTGCATTTTGTTCTCACAGATCAACAACTAGCAGATATCTTCACAAAACCACTGTGTGAAGCTACCTTTACAAGTTTGGTAAATGAACTTGGAATGGTTTCAGGTTCTTTCTCTAAATCTGCTTAGTCTTGTTCTGTGTTATCAGACTTTATGCTCAGTATTTATAGAATTAATCTCATTATGTATTCTGTGCTTAATTGATAAATGTTTTTAAGTACTGACTGTTGTCTGATATATATTTCTCAACTCTGATAAGTGATATGTCTGTTTAAGTAATTATTCAATCATATGAGGATAACTGTGCTAGATACTGATCTAGTAGTCTTCAATAAACAAATGATCCCATGTAAGAAGTAATTATTTCTGTGGAAATCTTATGACACAAGCAAATTCTGATAATTGAGCTTAGTTGAGTTTACTTTGTTTATCTTATTACTAAGTCACAAATTAGAATAATGCTACTCATCTGTTAAGTTCTGATTCTAGTAAAACTGTTGAATGTACTAAGTGCTGATAAACCTCACTTATCAAAAGAAAAAGAAAAAGAATCAAAGAATAACATCAGGTACTCCTTTGAGATCTAGAGTAAAAAATGTGGAAGGGACGACCCAAGTGCATTGCTGGTATTAAGTAAATATGCATTAGAAAAGCAAATATTTTCTTGGTGACTTTTCACACTCTATGATTACTGGAGAAATACACTGATAAAAGCATAAATTCTGATACGCAGTCGTGACTCACTTACACTGAGAAGCCACTGTAACATAGAATTTGAAACGATGCATAAAATTAGCACAAAACAGTTGAGGTGGACTCATGCATGACCTCATTCATCAGTAGGTTTCAGGATAATGACAGCTCTTTAGCAAAATTTTAATTATGCCTTATTTCTAAGATGTACTGAAGTGAATCAGACTTTACTCTTTGTCTGTTATTTAGCTTACTACACACACTAATCACTCCATATGAATGATAAAAAATTACTGTGGTGGTCTATGTTGTTTTGGATGAACAGTTAGTGTGTCACATTGCACAAATTCTGAGGACAAGTTCTGATTACACGTTCTGATGATTAAGTTCTGAAGTCTATAACTCAGAACTTGTATGAGGAATTACTAAGATGGGCATTCCTTTTTCGAGTTAAGAAATTATGTTCTGATGACTGTTAAGTTCTGGTATAGGTCTAAGTTCTGATTTCTCAGTCTAATCCTTTACTTGGCTTATCTGTGAATAAAATTTGGTAACAGTCTCAGTTCGAACTAGAATATGTTGAAGTGGAAGATTAATAGTCACTATGGTTAGGGTTAATGGTATTTGTACCTGAACAGTCCAATGTTACTTGTTTCTTGTGCGCTTTAAACCATGTTTCCTCTTTCCAATGAATGTTATTCTTTTTCAAAGTCTAGGGAGACGAGGTAGAATTACTTCTACCTGTCAGCATTCAATACTTTTACGTCTCCTGGCATTCTCTTGCCTATATAAGCAACCACTTCACATCAGCCTTCCCATCACACTTTTATCCCAAACTCACTCTCATTTTTCATTTACCATCACAAATGGCTGCATTTGGCTGGTTCTACAATTATGGTGATGAGACTGTGCATGTCTTTTTGAATGGAATTCCAACTCCATACCCTATCACCAACATCCCTCACAATCTCTGGATTCAATTTCCAGAGGTTATCAAACGTGATCTAGTGGTCGTTCGAAGAGAACTTCATCTTCTTCGTCTCCGCCAGCAAGAGCGAATCATCCGACTCGCCATTCTGTTTGTCGAGAGTAGGAAGAAGAAGATGACTTAATCTCGTCTTCTTTCTGTTTTTCTTCATCATCAGCTTTGTCAGGCTTCTTAGCTAGGACTAAGGCTGTTGATGTTAGGTTTAGAAGCTTAAGGAAAATCTTGTATAAGTATTGATGTAATTTCCATTTCATGAATGTATTGTCTTGATATATTAATGAAAGTTATTTTTACTTCAAGATTTTGTCTCTGAGTTATTTTATCTTGTGATGATAAATCCTGATTGATATTCTGATGACCATATAAATTTTGTTTTATATTAAGTTCTGATTCATTTTCAGCACTTACTTATCTAATTTATCTTGGTCATTTTCATGTGATTTATTTTCAGAATATTAATGATGCAGTGAAAATTAATTCAATCAGTGATAACGGTTTAAATTTTGAATTAAAACTGTTTCTCTTGATAAATGGAACGGTTTTTCCTTGAAACTAGGCAAATGGGTAAGTAATGATTCCTGTTTTCTCGAGCCCAGTAACTATCCGTTATTACTGCATGTCTGACAGGTGTCCAACGGTAACATTTTTTTTAAGTATAAGTACAACAAAGAGAAGATTTCTTTAATCTTTTATTTTCTTCATATTTTAACTCTCTCCTTACTTTTACTCTCTTTCTCTTTATTTCTCACGTTGGTTTTTCATACAGACATTATATCAAACACCTAACAGGCATACTTGAATCTCAATTTTTTCACATGGCACCAAAGGATTTAATCATTGATGGAGCTAAGTTTGTTCCAAACAACTATGCTGCAATTCTTGATCATGCTGAAGCTCCATCTGAATTGCATTTTATGCAAGATCTTCTTGCACACAGTGAGATTGGGTACGCATTAACACAGCCTGAAGTCTTTTCGAGTCATCAAGTTCTGACGTTTTGGCGGACTGGGCACTTTGATGATGGTGGTAAACATGGCACTCCCAGTATTGTTTTTGAAGTGGGTGATTCATCTTTTGTAGTCACTCCTGGTACAATACGCAAAGCTCTACATCTCCCAAAAAATTGTACTTTTTCAACTCTAGAGGAATCAGCACTTCAGGAGTTAATGGCTGATTTGGGATATGAAAAGAGTTTGGAAAAGCTTGGGCAGTTAAAAAGGGCTAATATCAGAAGAGAATGGAGTTTCTTCTTTGACTGCATCACCAAAGCTTTTGGGAACAAATGTTCGAATTTTGATGCTATCCCAATTCTGAGTCAGCACATAGGGTATGCTATTATCCATCAAACTCATTTTGATTTTGCAACTAGAATAATTGGTTCTATTGGGGATAGGATGACAGAGGATAGAAATGTTGTCTATTTTGCTAGATTCTGTCAACTATTATATACTTTTTGTACTGATGAACCTCAATTAGTCAGTTCCTCAACCCCACCTTTTAGAGTTGCAAAACGATATTTTAATGATCTGGTAAATGCTGATACTAAGAAAACAGTGGTTAGACCTTTACAGATTCCTCAGTCTGTAAAACAGATCCTAGTAAATGCTGATCCTGATACTTATAGATCTGTTTACTCTGATGTCCAACCAACCACAAACACCCAAAAACCATCAACCTCAGCACCTACCACTCATACTACTCAACCTACCCTCAGGACTTATCTCAAATCCTATCTCTCCACTTCACAGACTGCTCAACCTTCATCTTCAGCACCTACTGTGAAGCCTTCATCTTCCAAGCCAAAGAGGACAGAGAATGTTCCTCAAACACCTCAAAAGAGGAGGAGGACTGTACTGAGAGATGAATCTGATACTGAGGAATAGGTTCCTTCTTCAGAACCTGTTGTAGCTGAAGCTGAGAAAGAGATTTCTCAGAAGGATTCTGAAATTGGGGGTTCTAGGCTTCTCAAGAGGCTTAGACGAATGACAGTTCCTGAAACTCCCAAGGAATCCAAATCAACAAAGAAGTACAAGAAACAGAGGGCACAAAGGCCAGTTTCAGATGATGAAGAGGAAGCAGCTAAGGAAGGGGATCAGGAATCTCTGATCTCACAAGACAAGGAATTTGCTCCAGTCACTTCTTCTCCATCAACTCCATCTCAGGAAGCTTTATCTGATAAGGCTAACTCACCATCTGTGTCTCTTGTTGATCTAGGCACAAGTGCTGATATTAATATTCAAAACTTGGTTGTGCCTGCAGTAATTCTCTTAGAAGCTCCACCAACAAATATTCCTTCCACAACACCTGTTACTGATGCTGTTCAAACTCCAGAGTTATCAACAACACCTTCTCTGCATCACGATGCTGATGATCAGAATTTAGGTGAGCATCAGGATATGGCTGTTGATCAGAACTTAGAACAAGATCAGCAATTAGAGGATGCTGAAGCCTTCATTGCTACTCACACTGTTGTCTTATCAGCAGATACTGATTCTTTAAGTTCTGATGCTGCACATGCTGGAGATACTGGTGATGTTGCTCCAGCTGTAGATGCTGATGAAGCAGGTCCTTCAGGACTTACTCCTCAACAGACTCTTCCTAAGTCTGAACTGGTTAAGAAGTTTGTTACCGGAGAAGCACCAGTACCTTGGAGTGAAACTCGTGCAGGTCAGGAGTGAACTAAGGAATGGAACTCAGTTCCAACTGACAAGCATCTTGCTGAGCACTTGACTAAAGCTGATGAAATGTTAAATTCTGATGATTTTAAAACTCAGCTTAGAGTCACTGCATTGAGTAATAAACATTTACAAGGTCTTCATTCAACTACTCATGCAGAGCTACACAAGATTCAGGAGAACTTTATCAAACAGGAACAAGTTTGGAAAATTGATAAGAAAAAGTTCTTCCAACCTACCATTGACAGGATTGCTTATATTGAGAAGACTCAAGATCATCAACAAGCTCAGATTGATGAAATTCTGAAAAATCAAGCTTCTCAGCAATCACAACTAACTGAAATCCAATCCTCAGTGGAATTATTTCTCTCTCTTCTACTACCTGCTGATGCCAAAAAGGGGGAGAAAGTAATTAAGTCCAAATGCAAAACTAACAAGACACTGCAAGGAAAGGATGATGGAAATGATGACCAAGGATACTCTGGAATGGGTAGCGGTCATAGTCAAGGTAGAAGGTTTACATCAAGACAAGCTAGTCACAGGACAAGTTCTGATACAGGGAAAATAATAAGTTCTGCTGCTGGTAAAAGTTAAGTTTTGATGAACTTTTAGATCTTGATGAGGAAATGTCAAGACGGTTATTTCTTCAAGAAAATCCAGGAATGGACTTGGAAAGTTTAAAGGAAGAAGAAGCCAGGCTTAAATCAGAGAAAGTAATATCTAAATCTGAAGCTTCTGGTAAAAAGCCACTTCCAAAACTCAAAGGTATTGTGATCAAAGAAAGGACACATACTGAAGCAATATTGGCTAGATCATAACCACAGATAGATCCAAGATCCAAGGGTAAAGAAAAGGTTGGTGAACCTATCAAGGTTTATGTACCTCCTGAGGAAGAAGAAATTACTGATGAAAAGGATGATCTTGCTCTGACTTCAAGAAAAGTTCTTAAAACAACCTCTGACATGGCTCAAGTTGTTCAGAGTCAAGAAATTGTAAGTTCTGATATTCAGAAGAAGCAAGTAACCTCTGACACAGCTCAAGTTAACTTGATATCAGAAAATAGATCAAAGACACTCCTACCAGGATTCACTAAAGCAAAATAGACTCAATCTTTGAAGACTACTGCAAGTGGTTTTGAAGCAAGAGTAGTTACTGGAAAGGAAGCAAGAGATAAAACTGGACTGGAAAATAGACTCAATCTTTGAAGACTACTGCAAGTGGTTTTGAAGCAAGAGTAGTTACTGGAAAGGAAGCAAGAGATAAAACTGGACTGGGAAGTGCTGATGAAAGAAGAGTACACAACAATACCAATGATCCAACTTCCTTGAGTGAACCGGGTATTGGAGCAACTCCTGAGAGATTGAATCAACTGGAATCTGTACAGATGGTTTACCATACCTACTTGAAAGAATACATCATGTTGTATTTCATGACAGATGGTAGGGTTTATCATATAAGACAAAATGCCATTCCATTGAAGTATTTTGAAGAATTGGAGCATGTACTTTTCTTACTTCAAGTGGATGACAGAATAACAGGGACTGCTGCAAACTACTTAAAAGAACAGATTCAGAGACAGAAAAGGCTTTATTCTGTTAAGTCTGACAACACATATGTTCCAAAGTACAGAGATCACAATGGTGATATTGTTGATATGAAGTCTAATACTGCACAGATCAGAACATATCTTGGTATTAAGGGACTTGAATTCAATCTGGAGTCTGACAAAGCTTATGTCATAAGACTAGATCAGGAGTTGAGAAAAGCAAAGATCAATGATCTCAGAGCTGCAATCTTTCAAACTGGTGAAGATACTGCAGAGCTTAAAGATGTCAAAAGGAGAATGATTGATGAACTCAGATATGCTGAGAAATGTTTGTTGAAGAATTATCTCAGAACAACTCCTGACATAAGAGAGATCAGAAAATAATGAAGCCAAGTCGAAGATCTACAACTGCTTAAATTCTGATATTTGTACAGACTGAAGTTGTTATCAGAAGTTGAATATTGGTAAAGCTTTATGGACTGTAAGTTGTAGTTATCTAGTCTAATTCTCATGCATTTGTACTTAATGTTTTTGACATCATCAAATATCTGTTAAACTTGTATATTATGCTAATTTACAAGTTGGGGGAGATTGTTAGATATATTTGATAATGTCATGGCTAATATATTTTATGTTTAGCTTTCAGATCTTACTTGAACAGAATAAATCAGTACTTAACTGTTGATCAGTACTTATACCGGAAGTCAGGACTTAAGGATATCAGTACTTATGTTATCAGGAGATAATCATCAGAAGATAGATATCAGAACTTAAGTGCTGAAGGACGATCAGATAAGGACAGTAGCTGATTAAAGGAAATAAGATCAAGATAAACATAAGAAGAGATATGCATGAAGAAGGAATTCCGTGAAAAATGGAATACTTGGAAGAAAAGATATCTGATTGATATATTTTAGGAAGCAGAATTATATTCCATATCAATTAGCGATTATCTTGTAACTGTGTAGTATATAAACACAGACATAGGGTTTACACTATAAGTGTTATCATATATTCGAGAAGATTATTCATTGTAACCCTAGCAGCTCTCGTGATATTGTTCATCACTGAGAGGTAACAGTTCCATACTGTAACAGAGTTTATTATTTCAATAAAGTTTATTTTCTGTTACTTATTCGATTTGATTGTATTATACACTGTATTCACCCCCTCTACAGTGTGTGTGTGACCTAACATACCTTGTATATAAAATGTTAAAGTTCATAATTAGATCATATAAAATCTATATATAAAAGGTTATAATACTGTTTTTGTCTAAAAATAGAGAATATACATTGGGTTTATTTGGAACCGATGTTAAAGCGGTAACTAGACATCGGTTCACAACCGATGTCATATGGGGGTAACTTTCTCTACACCCGCATAGACATCGGTTGGGAAAATGTTTAACATCGGTTCACAACCGATGTCTATTAACGTTTTTCTAGTAGTGTTGCTACAAATTCTGTGTTCTTATAAATTAAGAACTCATCTTCTATCTAGAGAAAATAAAAGAAAATCTAGATATGTTTGTTACTTGTGAACTAAGGACCCGTGCATGTTTTATAGACTAGCATCACGGGTTTACAAAACTTGTACTAAAATGTACTAAAACAGTTTCTAAAGAAACCTTGTCTATTTCCTTTTCCGGTGTTAGAAAATTTATGTAGAATCTTGCAGGTCTGTGACCACTCTTTGTCCAATTAATCTTGACCCTTGATCTTGTATTCTTCAAGCTGTTTTGTAGACTTTCCAGTTGAGTGAATGAATTATTTGTTGACTGATAATCTTGAATCTTGAACTTGTCTGTATTCTGAATTTGAGCTAGTATATCGAGATCTCCAATTTGTTCTATAGAGAAATGATCGATAAGTATAATATCTTATTGATATCTCTGAGTTGTGTATAGTTATAGTTGACTTGTCGAGGTCTCTAGATCCTTGTATGTAAAATGACTTGTTGATATGTCTGAGATCACTACATGTAGAAATGACTTGTCGATATCTTTGAGATCTCTATATACATAATTTGACTTATCGATATCTCTGAGATCTCTATAGGAGAATTGACTTGTCGATATTTCTGAGATCTCTACATGCATAATTGACTTGTCGATAACTCCAGTTCTCTACATCTTCATTTGACTTGTCGATATCTCTGAAACTTCTCTATAAACCATTTTGGACTTCTTTACAAGTCATTTTGGACTTTTTGAATAACTTCTCGATATAACTTGATTTGTGAATTATCGATATATTGACTTAGAACATTTTTCATAGACAGCTTTATTCAACTCCAAGCTTCTACATCTTTTCTCTAAGGCATGATCATGGCTTAATCTTCTTCCAGAATTTATTCCTTAGCTTAAATATGTTCACATAAAAATCCCCCAGTCTCATCTTCTAACCATTTTTACAGACTCAAGAAATACAATTATAAAATACATAATTGATTATCAAACAACTTAATCTTAGGGTTGTCAATGTGACTTAGTCTTGTTATTATACATGCATGTCTTGCACAACACTATGTTATTAAGTCGTGCTTGACAATGTCCTTCCAATATAATATTTTGATTTCTTTTGCATAACGTATTTCATCTTGGTCATTTTGTAATTTATGAATAAACATAACAATATAAAAGTCTAAAAAATTGCTCTTTTGTAAAACACTTAACAATATTATAATTTTTAAATTTTAGACAACGTTAGGAAAATATTTTAATTCTATTGTCTCAATTTAAAGACATATTTATGGCCTAATTATAATTTATTTAATAAAATCCTAATTTAATCAGCCCATCTATTTGAAATATCAATTAAATTTAAACACGTGTCTAAAAGAAAAATGACCAAACTATCTTATTTTGGGGTTCTAACCGCCTAAAAACGCCTAAAAGCACTAAATACTGCCCGAAATAAACGATGTATACGTGTCTACGAGAACGTATCACTTTTTTCAAAATTTATAAAGAACATGCATTATGCACATGAGTGTTTCTTTTTGTATTTAAACCGAAGACACAATAAAATGATGCAAATTCACATTAAACAAACAGTGAACACGCATATTTAACATGCGTTTTCTTTGTTAAGTAAACATGCGTGTTCTTTGTTAAGTTTTGAAAAAATTAAAATGCATCTCCCAGATACGTATTTCGTGGATATTTTAGGTAGAACTCCGTACCTTTGTGTATTTTGGTATTTGAAAGCCAAAAGTGGGTATTGGTAAAACGCCTTCTCTAAAATCTATTTATTATAATACACTGGATTAATTTTAAAATACGATTCACTTTCTCTAATTAAAAAATATTTTCTAAGACCTTTTTATTATAAACATTAATACTCATCTAATTAAACCTATTTATTACAAAAATATAATTTAATTATTCTAATATGAATAAATCTATCAAATATCTTTTTTAAAACCTTTTTAATACATCTATTTATTTAAATATGATATTCAACTATTCACATTAAACTCATCTATACGAGTTATTGAGCTCTAGCCAATTTCTTCTGAAAACTCGTTTCAATGAGCCATTTTTTAAAAAAGAACTATTTAGCTATTATAAATCAAAAAAAAATTAAGACCACTCCATGGATTAATTTAATTTATTTTAAAAAATTATTCTAAAGAAAACTTACATAATTACTTTAATTTAAGTAAAATTTAAACAAAAATATATACTAAACTGAATATTGAAATAACATTTTGTGATATTTAGCAAAAAAATAATAGTGTGTGCCCCACAAACAAATGTACGTGTATAACATTATATCTATTTTGTTTAGAGCTACAAATGAATATAGTCGAGCCGAACTCTATCCAAATCGAGTTGAGCTGAATTTTTTAATGAGTCGAGCCAAACCGAGTTTAATAGATGAAAGTGATGTTCAAGATCGGCTCGTCTATAATCGAGTTGAGCCCGAGCCGTATACAAGTTTGTTCACGAACAACCGAACTGAGCCGAACTCGAGCCGAGATCAAACAGAGAGGAGTTATCCCCTACTAGTTTGCATATATTTTTTAATCGACCGACCTTAAAATATAATATATAATTTTACAAGTTGTATTCATATCAAATACTAGTATTATCTTACAATAATATACAATCACTCACACTCTACATTTGTTTCTTGATATATATCATTTTATTACTCAAGAAAAGTTTAAGAAATATATCCATTTTAAAAAAAAAAATTATCGAGACATTCGTAAGTTTAGAAATCGTAGATTAATTTTTGAACTCTTTAAGTTCAAAATTTTATTATCTTTTGATATTTTACTTAGATTTGGTTTATGTAAATTACAAGTTATTAAATGGTGTTTATGAAAATATGAATAAATGGAGATGAATAGATCATAATAATAATGTTATATAGTTTCTTTACAAAAAACTAAGTGTTAAATTTAGAAAAAATAAACAAAAATTCTAAATTAGTTAAATTATTAATAAATGATGAAAAAATGTACAACATATTTAAGCAAATGGTGATAATTTATTATTTGTAATTTACAAATTTTATCCGAGTCGAGTTACTGAGTTCGAGGCGAGTTTGAGCTAAACGAGCCGAGTCTGAGCCGAACAGTCTTCAATTGTGCATCTTAGATCCTTTTTCAATCCGCTTTCGATTGGATATCATGTGAGAAATTTTAACTTTATCATTTGATTTAAATATTGAATTTAATATAATACATTATGTATATGTATTATGTGTGTGTGGATATGTGTGTATGTGCTTTATTTAATTGGACTAGCTAAGAAACTAGGTTGTGATTATTTTAAGAGTGCTCGATTTTTTTTTTATAGTAGCTAGTTCTGTTATTTTTCATTGGATAGGCAGAGTTGTTTAACACCCAAACTACGATAGTCTCAAATTATATTAACTAAATTAAAATTTAATAAAAATTAATTGACATGATAATTTAATTTCTTACATGAATAAATTTGAATACATGACATTCGAGTTCACTGAGAAATATGAACACAGTAATTTTTCATGTACTCGGTATAAATTAAATATAATTTTCTGTTTTGACTTTTTGGAGGAGTCAAGATCTAAAGAGAAAGACGTTATTTTCCTTTTTACTCCTACAACCACTGCTAGTACTCCTCTTATAGGTACTTCTAGTTATCGACCTACAACTACAAGTCCTAGTGCCCCTCATACAACTACAACCCCTAGTGCCCCTTATACAGCTGCCACTACTCATCATGCTCGTCATATATCTACTACTAGTCATGTTGATCTAGCATCCATTAAACGCGATTCGGGTCTTCGTCGTCCAATGAAAGTATCCACCTAATGTTCGTGATGAAATTAGACGTAAATACATTAGACTGAGAGCATGCCAACCTAAAATGTGAAAGATTAATATCCACCTACTCATTTTGGAAATCAACGTCGTCAATTTCAAGAATTTTGGTTCAACTCATGGACTTGGCTAGAGTATTCAGTTTTGAAAGATGCGGCATTATGTTTTCAGTGTTTCTTATTTGATGATGATACATCTACACAATATTCTTTTACTATTTGGATTCAAGTGTTGGAAAAGAGTCAATGTTGATCAAAGATATGCTTTTTTGGTGCATATTGGAACCGGTAATTCACCACATAAAAGGTAGTGAAATCTCTTGAGGGGTTGTAAAATGTTACAAGTCATATTGATGAGGTCATAAATTATCAATCTTTGGAAGAAGTAAAGAAGAATAGACTGCGTTAGAGAGATATTATATAGGTTGTTCGAAATTTGACATTGCAGGCATGTGCATTACGGGGTCATGATGAATCATCAACTTCTCGTAACAGAGGTAATCTTATTGAGATGGTCAAAGTTTTTGGTAGACTTATTATTGATATTTTAAAAGTTGATTTCGAAAATGCACCAAAAAAATGCCACATATACTTATCCAAAAGTTCAAAAATATATTTTGCATATCCTTGCTTCTAAAATTAGAAATAAAATTTATACTGAGGTAGGATATTCTATGTTCTGCATTTTGGTTAATGAAGCAATAAATACATCACATAAAGAACAAATGCCTATTGTGATTTGATTTATTGATGTTCATGGTATTATTTGTGAGCATTTTTTTGATATTGTTAATGTGTCTGATACGACATCATCAACTCTACAGCAAAAAATATCTGATATTCCCACGCGAATAACTTAAGCATTCATAATATGAGAGGTCAGGGATATGATTGTGCTAGTAATATGCTTAGTGCATTTAAAGGTTTACAAGCTCTGTTTCTTAAATATTGTCCATATGCTTATTATATACATTGTTTTGCTCACCGTTTACAACTAGAATTGGTTTGAGCTGATGAGAAATAAGATATGATTTGATAGTTCTTTTTAATGTTGTCTAATATGGTGAATATTGTTATACGTTCTGCTAAACTCTTATTGGAGTTACAAACTGTACATAACATTGAGGTTGACAATTCTGTGGCTAGTGGAGAACGTGAGACTGGAAATTGACTTAATCAGATTGGTAATTTACAACAATCTGGATCTACAAGGAGGGTTCTCACTTTAATTATGTTTCTAACGTAATTGATAAGTTTGGTTCAATAATTATCGTGTTAGAAGGCATTAATAATTGTAGTACTTCTTTAAACTCTATACGTGAAGAAGTTAAAGGTTTTTTAAAGGCACTAAAATCATTTAATTTTTTATTTGTGCTACATTTCATGTATATTATCATGGGCCTTACAGATTTATTTTTTCGAGGCTTACCAATTAAAAAAATTGATATTTTGAATGCCATGAATTTAGTTGACACAACAAAAGAGTTGTTACAATCTTTGAGAGATGAGGAATTTGATATTCTTTTGTGTAAAAACCTAAATTTTTGACATCGATAAAAGACCTTTATGAATAGTAACCTTGTGGTTTAATAAAAACTTTTTCGACCACACCATATACGAGTTTTTTATTTAGGATTCTGAGTTGATATTGTGATTATTCGTACCAAATGAGTGTATGTACAAGTCATTTGTTTTCGAAGAAAACGAACTTTGAAAAACGACCGTATCTACGAACCATCGAGGAATACGAGAATAACAATATAATTACGAATCTAAAATCCTACAAATTCAAACCCAAATAGAAGGCTTCAAAGCATGAATGACGTATACGAAAGGAATTACCCCGCGAACCGCTTATGAAGGTTTATTATAAAAACGAATAAGCGACCGAGCGAACACGTAAGTGAATAAATAAAATGTATCAAGTCATGATAACCATGAAAACTAACTAAGGTAATAAAATAACCATGGTTAACAGCCAAATAGTAGCCTACCTAGAAGACATGATGACCTAGCTAGCAAATAGTACCATGAATAGTAAAGCAAGTACCTAGGCTAGGTTTTAGGCTTTGAAAAATAGCCAAGCTAGCAAGATATGATGAGATTTTCAGATCTGAAGATTATATACACAAAGATATATCACTTATACAAGAAGCAACTAGCAAAAAAAACAAAAACTCTCTCTCTCTCCCCCATTTCATTTTTCAACTCGGCCGAACTGGGAAAAGCAACTTAGAAAGAATTTATCTCCTTCATTTATCACTCAATATTTGCGATCTATAGCTACTTAGAAAGGTATTGCGACTATCTACACTTCTTATCTGACACGACTTTTTCATTTAAGCAGTGTAAGACCCTCATTTTTCTTGATGGTATGGAAACTGCCCAGCAAGAACCTCCAAGAAAGCAAAATCCATATCTCGAGTTCTAGGCATTCAAAAATCACCAAATTTTAACCAAAGCTTCCTCATATCATGTAAAAGGTACTTTCATAATTTTATGGTCATTGGATTAGTATAAAATAGTCAAATCCTTGCTCAAAGTTGGGGATGAATAGTAAATCCGAAAATAAACTTTGTTTTCTTGGATTAGGTTTTGAAGGATCTACCCACTATAAGCATCATCCAAGCCATACAAGTCCTAGAAAACATAGTTATAGCATCATTTGTACTCAAGAAGGAATAAAATCTTACTCTTAAAGATTTCTTGGATGGATTTTGTGATTGAGGATGAGATAAGTGTTGTCATGTTGATTTCTTGAATGATTAGTTAGTTAGATACTAAGGTTGATGTTGTGGCCTCAAAAACTTGATGTTTTTAAGAGGATTAAGTATTAAGATTATGGTGTGATTATTTTTAGTTAATTATTAGTAGTGTAAGAGTGAAAACGAAACTCGAATCGCGAGCGTAACGTCGATAAATCGAGCGAATTGTAACCTTAAGTTTCTGCAGAAATACAAAATGTATAAACTGTGAATTCTTGTAAAATAAGAATTTAAAATTATAGAGAATTTTGTAAGGATCATTAAGGTGCTTGAATCAGTTAATTTCGATTTACGGTTCAAAAGTGAGGTATGTTAGTGAAAATGATTAAGGTGCTACAAATTACGAACTTATAGAGAATTTTGTAAGGATCATTAAGGTGCTATGAATTACGAACTTTGGAAATATAAATGATCGACTTAGAAGTATTCAAAAATTATGAAATTTTTACAAAGAGAAATGGATTTTACAAACTTCCATAAACATTTCACGGGAAAATATTGATATTTCGATTTTATAAAATGTCGGAGCCGAGGTCGCGCGGAGTACGAATACCAAACACAATCCACTGTTAAAAACTGTTGCTTCGGGATTTTAACCCTCTGCCCAGAAAATTATTTTAAAATAATACGTTCTAAATTTTTTCTATATCTTGCACGTGAAAATGATGCATCGATTGAGTTAACGGTTTGATAGAAATCAACGTATTAGGGAAAGCGTTATGAATAGTAAAACTCTGTAATTGACCGAACTTTTAAAATTCTTTTCACCTAATTAAATTTATAATTTTAAAATGAAACTTTTATGATAAATATTAAAAACACTCAAGAAGATCCTTGAGGTAGATTTGTAGTAAAATATTAATTTTTCGATTTACTAAAAATGTTAGAGTGTGAGTCGCGTAATAGTAACATTCGGTAAAGTCAACACTAGAAGATCACTTTGACCGTCCGTTTCAACCAAGGATTGATACTTATTTAGAGTCGGTCGAATATTGAAAATTATAAAGTATTGTACTTATTAGAAATATAAGTCGGTGATGGGATTAGGAATACTGATTAAGATTATGATATTTGTTGATTAGAAAACCCGGAACGAGAGGAAGTCGGAAAACGTATCTTGGACTCCAGACAAGTTTTCAAACCCTACCTTTTAAAATTGCTGTTTTGTGTATGTTTTCAAATAAATGTTATATACATGATGTTGTATTATGATATTTTACTAATTGTGATATATAATATTGATAGGGAATAAAATAAACCCAGATTGCGTAATTAATATTGCATTAATTATATCAGAATTGGGCTGACAGCTAGGCCCATTAAAAAGGGTCCAGAACCCTGAATATTAATTAATTTCGTAATAAATTAATAAGGGATAAATCAGCTGATAAATAAAGTCCAGTTAGGAATATAATTCCTTGAAGATGGGCCTTCAAGGAACCTCATGGGATAAGGAATCAGTTTCCGACCTCTTAGGACTCCAAAGTCCATTCTAATTCAGAGACTTGTCCACCAAGTCTCCTAACTCTAGTCCAATACAAGGACTTTCAATATCTATATAAGGGGCCTCACCCCACAAATCAGAACTACATTTTTGACTTGATCCTTGACTATCAGCAAGGTACGTAGGCATCTTGTTATAGCAGATTGAGTCATGAGACACAAGAGCAGTCAAATCGAGCCTCGAAGCTCACGAACCCTAGTAGTAAGTACAACAATTAATATACCCTAGTTTTTAATCCATAACATTTGGCGCCGTCTGTGGGAAACATAACAACAACCATGACGAGAACACGGAGAGAAAACAGTGCCCCTGATGGAACACCAGCGGGGACGACCCAAACGATTTCGTCAACGGTGGAGATACCTCCGCATTCGACTTATGTCGCCGCTCAAGGAGGAGCCCAGGTAGGGGCAACTGAACCTCAGCCACATGGGACGATTCCCCTGGCTCCTCAAGGGATGAATTCCCAACTTCAACATCTACATACACCTGCGAATTCTCGACCCATTGGGTATGAGTATTCAACTGTTCTGACCACTAACCCCCCTTATGAGATGCCCCTTTACCCCGAGGTTGAAGGAAGTGGACATGTTAATCAGAGAGAAGCATAAGGGTAGATGCCCCAATATATACGTGGTTTGGCTCCTCTCCGGGAGGATCAAGAATTTTCTGGTCCTTACACTGAGAGAGACTCTGAATCCTTGGATGATGATGTGGCCCCAAGAAGGAGGCATACTGGTAAAGAGCCGATGCTTGATGGTAACCAACGTCCTAGGAGCACCCGAGGGACGAATCCCCAAGAAGTACAGGAGAGAATCAGGGATCACGAGACTGAGATTCAAAGGCTGAAGCGCGACTTGGAGGCGCATCAGGCACCCAGACCCCCATTATCTCTAAGGGGGAGAAATCCTCCTCCAATCATAGATCTGGATGGTCCGTTATAGAGAAGGACTGTTGTCCCAAGGGCTGATTCAAGCAATCTTCTTCCCCTTGGAGATCCTGATGATCCTACTCCACCATTCACTAAAGAAATAATGAGCGCCCATATCTCAAGGAAGTTCAAGATGCCCACCATCAAAGCTTATGATGACACCGAAGATCCCGCTAATCATGTCAGGACATTCTCTAATGCACTGTTATTGCAGCCCGTGAATGACGCTATTAAGTGTCAGGCCTTTCCTCAAACCCTGTCGGGAATGGCTCAAAGATGGTATAGTCATTTGCCCCCGAATTCTATTGGGTCCTTCAGAGAACTAAGTCAGGCTTTTATTAAGCAATTCATCAACGTGAGAGTGCATGAGAAAAGTTCAGGGTCTCTCATGAGCATCTGTGCAAGGAGTAAAGGAATCCCTGAGAGACTATCTGAATCGTTTCATAAAGAAAGCTTTAAAAGTCCCAGACCTTGATGACAAGGTAGCAATGATAGCAATGTAACAGGGAACTAGGGACGAGTTCTTCAAGATGTCCTTGGCCAAGCGCCCCCCTGAAAGTATGTTGCAGCTCCAAGATAGGGCCGGGAAATACATCAAAGTGGAGGAGAGCATGAGGAAGACAGCAGTAAATAATGAGCCCGCTAGAGGCAAGAAGCGAAAAACTGATCTGGAATATATTGCTAAGGACAAGTATCCTAGAACTGAGCAAAACCCTGATTCAACCCCGAAGAAGGGATGACCTGGGAAAAAGTTCACTGAATATGCTAAGTTGAATGCTCCTAGAAGCCAGATCTTGATGGAAATCGAGAAAGATAGAGATATTCGTTAACCTAAACCCCTGAAGGTTAATCCTACCAAGTTGGATAAGAGTAAATATTGCAGATTTCACAAGGATACTGGTCATGACACTGATGAGTGTAGACAATTGAAAGATGAATTAGAGTTCCTCATTCGAAAAGGAAGGTTGAGCAACTATACTGGAGATGGAGGAGATAGGAATCTCAATGGGAGAAAGAAATTTGATGATCGTAGGAGGGATCAAGACGATCAGGGGCGAAATCCCCAGCCTAGAGGACTAGTGATAAATGTAATCTTCGGAGGACCGCGACCCCGAGGGCTTGTGATAAATACAATCTTTGGAGGACCAACTGTTATTGGTTTATCCAAGAACTCAAGGAAAGCTTATACTAGAGAAGTTATGCATATTGTTGGGGAAGCCCCGAAGAGAGCTAGGACAGGAGTGACAATGACATTTGATAATTCTGACTTGGAGGATGTGAAATTTCCTCATGACGACCCGCTGGTCATAACACTGATAATAGGGAACAGCTCGGTGAAGAGGGTTCTTGTACATAATGGTGTCTCGATGGACATCTTACTCCATGATATTTTTTTAAGGATGGGTTACAATGATTCTCAATTAACCCCGACCGATATGCCGATATATGGATTCGCAGGAGTGGAGTGCCCCGGGGAAGGGATAATTAAGTTGTCAACGACCATAGGTCAGGAACCAAGGCAAGCAATACAGATGTTGGACTTTGTGGTGGTGAAGGCTAGTTCAACTTACAACGCGATGATGGGAAGAACATGGATACATGCCTTCAAGGCAGTCCTTTCATCCTACCATTCAGTGATGAAGTTTCCCACCCGAAATGGGATTGGAGAAGAGAGAGGAGATCAAAAAATGGCAAGGAGTTGTTATGTGGCCTCTCTTAGGGCAGATGGGGTTGGGGAGTAGGTTCTGCCTATTGAAGATCTAGATATCCGTGAGAATGATGAGAAAAGAGGGAAACCAGCAGAAGACTTGGCCCCGATTCCTTTGGCTCCCGAGGATCCTGAGAAAGTGACTTTCATTGGAGCAACACTAGAGGAGCCCCTTAGAAGGAAGTTGGTGAAATTTTTGCAAGAAAATAATGATGTGTTTGCATGGTTGGCAGCTGATATACCAGGCATAGACCCAGAACTGATCACTCACAAGTTGAATATGGATCCAAATCGAAAGACTGTGAAGCAAAAGAAAAGAAGCTTTGCTCCAGAGAGGCAAGAAGCTATCAAACAAGAAGTAGAGAAGCTCTTAGAGGCTGGTTTTATTGAAGAGATACAGTTTCTGGAATGGTTAGCACTGATCTGAATGACGCATGCCCTAAGGACTATTTCCCATTGCAAATGATAGATACATTGATAGATGTTACTGCTGGTCATGAGATGCTGAGCTTCATGGATGGATTCAGTGGATACAATCAGATCAAGATGTACAAGGATGACATCCCAAAGGTATTATTCATTACTGACTTTGGTCTTTTTTGTTATCTTGTTATGGTGTTCGGTCTCAAGAATACAGGAGCCACCTATCAAAGGTTGGTAAATAAGATTTTCAAGGATCTTATTGACAAGACCATGGAAGTTTATGTCGATGACATGTTAGTCAAGAGTATAGTAAAAACTGACCATATAACCCTTTTGAGGGAAGCTTTTGAGGTCCTGAGATACCACAAAATGATGCTAAATCCTGTAAAGTGTTCTTTTAGAGTGGGATCTGGAAAATTTTTGGGACTGATAGTCTCCAAGAGAGGAATCGAGGCCAATCCCGATAAAATAAAGGCAATCTTGGACATGGATCCACCAAAGACTATCAAAGATATTCAAAAGCTCACTGGAAGGGTTGCTGCATCGGGGTGGTTCATCTCCAAATCTAGGGACAAGTGCTTGTCATTCTTCAAATCCTTGAAGAAGGTTAAGGATTTCGTATGGACTGAGGAAAGCCAGAAGGCATTCGAATAATTAAAGAAATATATGGCCCAGGCCCCGTTGTTGGCCAAACAAGCTTTGAATGAAACTTTATACTTGTACTTGGCTGTTTCAGAAAATGCCTTGAGCGCTGTATTGGTTAAGGAGGAATTTAAAGTCCAGAAACCCGTATACTATGTTAGCAAAATTCTGCATGGAGTTGAGTTGAATTATTCAACTATCGAGAAGTTTGCTTTAGCCTTTGTAATGGCTTCAAGGAAGCTGTGCCCTTACTTTCAGGCTCAAAAGATTGAAGTGCTAACAAATCGGCCCTTGAGAAATATTATCCATAGTCCCAAAGCTAGTGGAAGGCTAATTAAGTGGGCAATAGAATTGAGAGAATTTGACATCAAGTACAAGCCACGAACGGCAATAAAAGCCCAGACATTGGCTGACTTCATGGTGGAATGTACCATATCCAACCAAGAAGTCATGGGACAGGAAGATACTATACCTCAAGGCACAGAAAGTGATAAAGAAGACAAAGAAAAGGACGTTAAGGAGAAGGAATATTGGGTTCTCTATTTTGATGGAGCATCAAAAACAAATTCAAGCGGAGCAGGGCTAGTTTTATAAATCCCCGATGGGTTCTTGATTGAATATGCTATGGAGCTAGACTTCCCAACTACAAACAATGAAGCAGAATATGAAGCTTTGATAGCTGGCCTCGGCCTAGCAGGAACACTGAGAGTCAAGAACTTAAAAGTCTATAGAGACTCGAAGTTGGTCATATCCCAGGTCAAGTGAGAGTTTGAGGCAAGGGATGATACAATGGCTAAGTATGTCCGCCTAGTAAGGGTTGTGATGACTCAATTCGATGAATGCCATGTTGAGCACATCCCAAGGGGGGAAAATGCTAAGGCGCATGTATTGTCAAAGTTTGCTTCATCTGAGATAGAGGAAAGTTCAGGAAGTGTATACTTCCGCGTTTTGAAGACACGGAGCATTGATGTTAAGCTTGTAGCTCGTACAGGGCTGGAGACGTCATGGATAGATCCCATTAAGGCCCATATTCAAACTGGTTGGCTGCCAAATGACGAGACTGAAGCACGATATTTGGTTGTTCGAGTATTAAGATACTCCTTGATCGATGGGATTTTATATAAAAGATCTTATGTGGTTCCTTACTTAAGATGTCTCAGGCCCGATGAGCCACGCCTGGCTCTTAAAGAAGTACACGAAGGTATCTGTGGGCAACACCTGGGGGCCGAGCATTGGCTCATAAGATCACCCGTTTAGGCTTCTATTGGCCAGAGATGATGGCCGATGCCAAGGAGTATGTGAAGAAGTGTGATCGTTGTCAGAAGCATGCACCTGTTGTTCGACAACCCCCCGAGATGTTGACTTCCATCAACTCTCCGAACCCTTTGCCATGTGGGGAATGGATATACTTGGGCCCTTCCCCATGGCCACGACACAAAGGAAGTTCCTGATTGTAGCCATTGATTATTTTACTAAGTGGATTGAAGCCAAGCCTTTGGCCAAGATCACAACTAAGCAGGTTGCACAATTCCTGTGGGAAAACATCATGTGCCGATATGGAATTCCCCGTATCCTAGTTACCGATAATGGAACACAGTTCAACAATGAGGAATTCAAGAAGTATTGTGAGGAGAATGAGATTGAGTTACGATTTACCTCCGTAGCCCACCCGCAAGCTAATGGGCAAGTGGAAGTGGCAAATCGAATAATCTAGGATGTACTAAAGAAGAGGATCTAGAAGTCGAGGAATAACTAGTTAGATGAAATACTCCCAATACTATGGGCCTATAGAACTACTTGTAGAGTCACAACCGGAGAAACTCCCTTCATATTGGCATATGGGGCAGAAGCGGTTGTACCTGTAGAGATATCACATTCGTCTCCCAGGGTCCAAACTTTTAATGCTGAGGAAAATGAGGAGGGGAAAAGATTAGCCCTGGATCTAATTGATGAAGTACGAGATGAGGCACATGCGAAGATAGTGGAATATCAGAAAAAGGCTTCATTCTACTCCAACCTAAGGGTTAAAGAAAGGTTCTTCAAGCAAGGTGACTTGGTTCTGAGGAAGGTGGAAGCTTCCGGTGTTGGGCAGAAAGGAAAACTTGCCCCAAATTGGGAAGGGCCATACAAGGTCAAAAGTGTTCAAGGAAGAGGAACCTACAAGCTGGAGACTATGGATGGTTTTGAAGTCCCAATAACCTGGCATGCACAGAACCTGAAGGTTTACTGTGTGTAAAATGATTGAGCAGGATTCTGACTTGTCAAGATGACAAGTAGGTTGAAAAGCAACTTGAAGATTTGCTTGCTTAGGATTTCATGTTTTAGTTTTATAAAGCTACTCTTTAAAGTTTGAGGTTTATTAAGACTTGTGTAAGGGATGAATCCCAAAAGTTTATGAAAATTAGAAAGTTTCCAAAATATGTTTAAAATCCCTATGGCATGACAAGTAAACTAAGTACATGAGATAAAAATATAAAGTTTGATAAATAAGACAGGTTCAACTAAGAAATACAAAGCCTGATAAATAAAGATAGTCTCAAAGACAAAGTAAAATAAATAAGCCATGCATGGCTAGAAAAGCTCTAAGGGGCAGAGGTGCCCTCGGCATCCATGTCATCATCTCCGCCACTCTCGCTGGATGTCTAAGTGGTCCCGAAGGAAGAAGAGCTCTGATCATCTGCAGAAGGCCGAAAAGATGACTCTGGAAGAGGAAGAAGTGGGTCCTGAGGGGTACGATCCGAGATGACCACTCGGGTATGAAACCTCTGTAGTAAAGCCTCGTCGTCAGGGCAGACATAGTCGGCCGGGTTAATATCGGGACAAGCCTCATTCACGGTTCCAAAGGTCGTGTCCCAGCCAGTCCAAAAAAACTCAGGGAACACTGAGTTGTCCCTCACCCTCATAGACTGAGTGAACTCCTCCGAGTCCAAATAATTATCGATCGCCCTGTCCTTCTCAGCCCTCAGCACGACCAGCTCAGCATTAGATTCTTCAAGCTCCTCCTCCTTACGCTTCAACTTCCTCTCCAAAGAAGCGTACTTCCTCTGCTGCTTCCTAAGGGAATTATCAGCCTTGTCCGAGGCCCTCTTCCATGATTCAGCTTGCCTCACAGCAGCTTGGAAATAAGCATTAGACTGAAACGAAACAATAAAGCAAAGATATAAGGCAAGTGAACGCTACAAGTAAAAAGAGAGTAAAATTTTAAGAAAGGGTCATACCGAGGCCAAAGAATGAACACCCATGAGCTTCACCCTCTCCAAGTCTGAGGCAGCCACAATATCAGTGAAGTTCTTAGGGGTCACACCATGGTAGGACCAATCCCATGCATGCTTTGTGGATCCGACCACAGTGTCCCCACGACAGAATCCCCAAAAAGGCTGGAAGGCACCAGTGGCAACAGAAGTGGGAGCTGCAACAGAAACAGGAACATTTGGGGTTTCAGTTCCCCCAGAAGAAGCCTCCACCATAGGCTCCTTGTGCTTCCTTAAGAAGCTAGGCTCCGTAGCCTTCCCCCAGGTGTCCAATCCCATCAACCGAGCCTTCTTCATCCTCGCAGTTTCTTCAGCGACAGGCACATTATCCTCGTTGATTTCCTTAGCAGCTGCAAAGATAAAGGAGAAACAAAAATAAGTGGCGTCAATAATGCATGAAAGAAATTAAAAACAAGAAGGGAAGAAAAATACCCTGAGAAGAAACTGAGATCTCCACTTGGATAAGGGAAAACTCCTATAATAAAGTCCAGCTGGGAGTGGCACCATCATCCCGAATGAGTTCATTTTAGATAATAGTCTCCTCGGGGGTTAGGTGAATGGATTCGAGGCTACCATCGCTAACCTTCCTGAAGGAAGATCTGAAGAGGGTGCCCAAGTCCCCATTCTCCCACCTTAACCCGACAAAACTACTCCTCCAGTGTTGGTTATTTTGGGGAATGGAAGCACTATTAAACATGTGTTTACACTTGGGCATTTGTTTAATATAGACCCAACCACAGATACTCTGAGAACTGTTATAACACTGGAATATTTTTCTAAAAATTGCTACTGACAAAGGAAAATATCCCCTAAGACACGAGACCATAAAGCATAAAATATTTCTCCAAGCATTTGGAGGAAGCTGACAGGGGTTAATTTACAAGTCTGCTAGTAACTGGGGAATGAAATCGTGGAAAGGAAACCTAAGCCCAGCATTAAGGGTGTCTGTATAAATAAATATGGTGTTGGGTTTCCAGTGGCAAGTACGATCACCACCGTCAACGGGAATTAGCCTAAGAGGGGGACGAACATTATAAAGTGCGTTCATTTTATCAAAATCTATATTGTGCCATGTGTTACAATAATTTAATGAATTTAGATGTGCATTAGAAGGGTATTCATCCCCCCTGGTGTTAATCATATCTAGTAATGACCTACAAGAAGAGCGGATTTCGATATCATTACCTCGTTTAGAAGCAGAGGCAATCTTAGCAGCTCTCTCAGAACTCTTGTCTGCTATTGATGGAGATAGAAGAAAGCTTGGAAGCTTTGGGAGGAGCAGAAGGGCTGAAAATGGCTAAAAGGATGGCAGGATAAGTTTCTAGGGGGAGAGGAGTATTTGAGAGTGCTTGAGAAGAGAGGAGATTTTGAGAAATGAAGAAGAGTGAAATGTGAAGTGTGAGTGAAATCACACTCCCACCCCACTCTTATATAGCCTCCAGGATAGCAATTGGGCCTGTCAAAAGCCCATTTGGGCCCAAAAACAGAACATTCTGGAAGAATCCACAAAAATCTAAAGATAGAATTTGATAAAGGAAGGTGCCTCAAAATTCCAAAAGATTCTGGAATCTGTTTTTGAAAGCAAAGGTCTGGCCCAAGTCATGGGCTCAACTTCAAATTGAAAGTAAAATCCAACCCAAGTTATGGGCCCAGATTTTATGTATGTGAGCTCAAAATGATTAAAGAAAATGCCTTTGGGCCTAAAAAAAATATCAAGCCCAGATAATGGCCCAAATATTTGAATAACCCAAAAATTGAAGGCCATGCAAAATGAAGGCCCATTTAGCTAAGAAAGAGCCCAGATAAAAAAAGAGCCCAGAAAAATCATGGGCCCAAGAAGATAAAATCGTTTAATATATAAACCATATTATAAAAATTCCTGACCTAATTCAATCAAGATTTATACTATGTTCCTGGTCGAACCTTTCTGGTCGAAAATCTCCACGACCAAGAAATAGTGTCCCCTTTATTCTGTTAGAAATTGGTTCAGTAAGAAAGATCCTCACCGAAATAGGTCAGGATTCTAATCGAAAAATCCTGACCCAAAATAAAGAGTTGTTAACCAGAAAATAACCGAGGCTCCTGATCGAATACTTATGCTCGAAAATGACTTCGACCAGGATAAAATGGAGGGGTAATTCGGTCAAAGGCAGGGTCAAAAAAATAATATATATATATATATAGGAAAAATCATGACCGAAATTCGGCCAGGAATCCTAGTCGAAATATCTTGCTCGAATGAGCCTTCAACCAGAACATAATGGGGGATAATTCGACCAGGATCCTGGTCGAATGGGATTCTTGGTCGAATTATATAAAAAAAGAAGAGAAAGAAAGAAAAGAAAAAAGAAAAGGGGGGGATTCTTAAAAAATTCAAAAAAAAATTGCAGCAATTAAGGAAATTCCTTAAAAATTTCCTGAAAATTATGAATATTTTTGGGGAAATTAGGAATAAATCCTGAAAATTGAGGAATAATATCCAGAAATTATGAGAAATTACTGAAAAATCCTAAAAATTAAGGAAAATCCCAGAATTAAGGGAAAATTCCTGGAAATTAAGGAAAAATCCCATAATTAAGGGAAAATTTCTGAAAATTAAGAAAAAATCCCAGAAATTAAGGGATAATTCCTGAAAATTAAGGAAAATCCCAAAAATTAAGGGATAATTCCTGAAAATTAAGGAAAATTCCCAGAAAATAAGGGAAAATTCCTGAAAATTAAGATAACTCCTAAATAATAGGAATAAAGGTAAAAGAAAGTGATAGGGAGATTCCAAAAAATCTCTGAAGTCATGTTCAAAGGCAAATCGTTGTAAATGTGTAGGTCGCTCCACACTTTACGCAAAAACGATACTCTGTAAGGGAACGAATGAACTTAACTTCTGCGAAATCTTTTTACGGTTTCCTAGAAGTTAGGGGGAAAATGATAGGGAATAAAATAAACCTTGATTGCGTAATTAATATTGCATTAATTATATCAGAATTGGGCTGACAGTTAGGCCCCTTAAAAAGGGCCTGAATATTAATTAATTTTGTGATTAATTAATAAGGGGCAGCTGATAAATAAAGTCTAATTAGGAATATAATTTCTTGAAGATTGGCCTCCAAGGAACCTCATGGGATAGATAATCAGTTTCCTACCTCTTAGGACTCCAAAGTCCATTCTAATTCAGAGACTTGTCCACCAAGTCTCCTAACTCTAGTCCAATTCAAGGACTTTCAATTTCTATATAAGGGGCCTCACCTCACAAATCAGAACTACGTTTTTGACTGGATCCTTGGCTATCAGCAAGGTACGTAGGCATCTTGTTATGCCAGATTGAGTCACGAGCACAAGAGCAGTCAAATCGAGCCTCGAAGCTCACGTAGTAAGTACAGCAATTAATATACCCTAGTTTTTAATCCATAACAAATATCATACGATATGTTAATGATTTTGGTATATGAATATTACCAAATTTCAATCGATAACGCTAGAGAGTAGCGTTGTATATATGAGGAGTATATTTTAGACCGAGTATCGGTCAGTATAATTTGATGAAAACCCAGAAGTATTTCGGAGGTGTTTTATTTAAGAATATTAACGCTGTAGTAGAGCGTGATGTATAAGTTATAAGACCAAGAGTCAGTCAGATTTTATAAATTATGAACCCGGGAATCATCCCAGAGATGTTTTGGACGATTAAAAGTCCGTACTTATTTTATTTCAAGGGTCTCAATGTCCACTTGCGAAGTATTAAATACCTTGAATTTATTTAAAACAATTTCCAAATATCGTATTCCCTCAACTATATTTAACTACCCGAACAATGAATATTATTTCAGATATTCATTTTAAATAAGATAAGTATTCTCCAACAATTATTTATTTCAAACTCGATTATTTATATTTATTAAAGACTACTTTAATTATTAAAATATAAATTAGTTAAGGAATATTATTTCAAATATTCTTTTAAAATATAATTATTCGAGGTTTAATTATTAAATAATTGTTATATAATTATTAAATATTTATTAAATGATGTAAGATGATTTAAAAATAGTAAGACTTGATTTTTGATATTTTTCGAGTTTCAGAAAATCATTCTAATTATTTAGGATCGTCGAAAATATTATCTCAGTGTATTTTAAATATTTTGAATATAGTTTGAAAAAAAACTCCTCCTTATTTATTTATCTGTTGACAACGGTCAACTCACATTATCTTAGTACTTCCTCCGAAATTTCTCGAAAGTACATATATAAACATATGAGATGAGTTGTTTCTATTAACAAACAAAACACTTGGGGAACTTCGATGTGGTTCGAGTTCTCGAGATATGATATGATTCTTCAAAGGACTAGGAGGGGTAGACTCTAGCACGATGAGTACTAGGGAGACTACCAAAAGTACCATAGGCGAATGTACTCTGTGTACTCAGAAACCTATGAAAAGTTATCGTAGGCGAAGGTACTCTATGTACTCAGGAACCTGTGAAGTGTGTGCATACCCGAAATGGGATACATAGCCCGAATGCGGCAAGGGTGATAACCGGGATACGAAGGTGTCGCCCTTCTACTAGTAGATTAGGTTACAGATTTCCGTATTACGACCGATCATCGTATGCGGCGGCTCCAATGAATGTCATATTCTTTCAATTGGAATTGAGATGCAATACCGTAACCCAAACCTAGGCGCTGAATTTATCATTAAGGTATTTGCAAACTAATAAGTCAATCAAAAACATTAATTTGAAAAGAGGTGTGTATCACCAAGAAAACTACTTGAATAAATACATATCCTTATACAGATTAATATAATTTCTTTAACAGTCTTTTCATACTGTTGATTATTATGGCTGAGCATTATTTCTCACTCTAACTTTCTTTTAAATGTCACACCATAACAGATTATCAGTATGTCGGCGTGGGGCTTAGTTACTTGAAATCATGGGGAGAATTCCTTACAACTTTATCTCAGGTGGACCAGAGTATTCAGATAGGTATAAGATATTAGTAGTAATTATTATAACTTCATGTAGAGGTTACAAATAATTGTTAAAAATCCTGTAAAGTACATTTGAGTTGTAATAAAAGAAGATTACATTTTGTACATCATTTCTAAGACTATAACTTGTGTGTGTGTGCGCGCGCGCGTGAGATTGGGGTCTGTTGGATTATTAAATTATAACATGTTACACATGAGTGAAGGATTGCGTGACTATCCAGATTTCTGGCCCCGGATTTGGGGACGTTACATTTTGGATCATCTCATGTTGGTGAGTTCAAAGTATAAAATTGACGTGCCAAATATGAATGCTCGTTATATGAATAATATCCGTTCTGTGAGACAAATAGATGACATATCAGTTGAGCATCATTATCATTATGATGTATATATTTCTGCATTTAATTTTCAGTTTGAAGAGCTACATTATAGGTTCAATGTTAATATTGTGCAACTTTTGAGACTGAGTTCATCCTTGGAACCGAAGAACAAATTTGAGTTGTTTGACATAGGGCATATTTGTACACTTGTTACTATCTTTTATCTTACTGATTTTGGATAATAAGAGATGTACCACCTTAACCTACAAGTTGATCATTACAAAATTGATGAAGTTAAACATGCTAGATTTCAGGATTTGTCTACTCTTTCTGAGTTATGTCAACGACTAGTTGATACAGAAAAAGCAGAACCTACAGTTTGATTTGTCTTGTGTTGACACACCTTGTTTCTACGGCGACTACGGAAAGGGCAATTTCTGCTATGAAAATAGTAAAGACCGTTTTTAAAATAAATGGAGGAAAATATTTAAGAAACAATATGCTTATTAATAGTGAGAGGGGTATGGCGAAGACATTGACCTTTCATCCAAATAAAGTGATAGATGAATTTTATGCTTAAAAAATTTGGCGAGTATAACTCAAATAATATGAGTAGTCTCTTTTTATTTTCTTTCGTAAACTAGTATCGTTATTACTTCTTTTTTGCATATATTGGATTTCAAGTTAATGTCATGATTGAACTTGGTGATTTTTACTTTACATTTATATGTCGGTTTACATTTATTTACATTAAGAATTCGCAGAGTTGTTTTTTAACACCAGCCCCAGTAAGTTCCCTGGTATTTACTAGTGAAGTCTCAGTAAATAGACGGTGCCCCGTAAAAAGATTGTATATCTATTGATAATTTTTAATATAACAATAAATCATATAAAAGAGATATATGATCATATTGTGAAAAATTACTTGCTTGATTAAAAATGATGATGACCGGTAGAAGTAGATGAAGCAGAGATAAGTTAAACCCTGTTATAACTTCTAAGTTGTCATCCTCCTTAAATGGTATAAAGATATATTGGTCTTTCTTCGAGAGAGGGCTTTCTTATATAGCGAACTGTACAGAACCCTTAATTTCATACTAGAATTTCATCAAATTTGTTACTAATGTAGAATAATAATTATATCTAAATATAATAAAACGTTTTATTTGAAAAAAATAATTTTAAATTTGATTCTACTGTAAAATGAGTTTGGATAAGTGTGAGTTTGTTGTGATTCTAATACAGAATCACTTTAAACTATTTTATCAAATTTAAATAATTTTTTAAATAAAAAAAAGTGTGCAACTTCATTTTTTAATTTGATAATTAAATTTCGTAATTATATATGATAAAAAATAAAATAAATTATGTATTTATATTATTTTAATAAAAATTCTATACGACCTCTATATAAGAGAGTCTTGTATGGATTACTATCCAAGATATGTTAATACATTAATCTTCCTTCTTAAATGGTACAAAGAAGATTAATACATTAAGTGCTTGTTTGATTACACTCAGAAACTAATTTAACTAAACACTTCATTTTTTTATAAAGTTCATCGGAAGTGCTGTAAAGTTGTCTGGTTAACAACAGCATGTATTCAAATTTCATGGCATTTAATTTTCATATTTATTTGATTTACCTATTTTATTTTTTTATTATAATTTTATTTTTGAGTTAGTAATTATTATTTTTTACAAATAATAACTTTTTTAACATGTAAAATAAAAAATGATAATATAATTTTTTTCAATTTAATTTATTATTAATATCTTAACAAACATAATTACTATTATTATAACATATGACTTGGAATTATTGTAATTATCATAATTTTTTTAATAAAATGTAAGTGTACATTTCAAATTTTGAAATAAAATTGAGTTGAAATAATAAAAAAAATTAAATTTAAATATTAAAATTTTTACTTGCAACCCTATTTTACATATCAAATATTATTACATTGATTTAAAAATAAATATAAAAAATATTACCACCTATTTTATACATTATTAAAAAAACGAGTTATGTTTTTTTAATTTTTAAACAACTTTAATAAAAAATTATATTCGACTCTACTTTTTTGCCAAAAAAAAAAATAAACAGTTTTCATTAAATAGAACATAACACAGTCGGGATAAACTCGTAACTGTCAATACAAATAGGTTGTAAAACAAATAACATATTAAAAATAATTAGTTGATTTATTTGCTAATCATTTAACACATGATCAAAGGCATCAAACTGCACTAACATTCATGAACTGCACTAATATTCCTGAAAGCAATAATATCAAAAATGACCTTATCACATGAAAACCATTCTTAACCCAACATTCTTCAGAAACCCCAATCAAACATTCACTGAGGATGAAGGACCGGCACCCTAGATAAATACTAACTATACACATGTCTAAAGTGTAAACCACCAAAAAATGAACAATCTTTGCTTGTGAAAATTGTACTATAGCAATAAATCATCGCTCGGGATTCGATATCGACTTTTCACATGCCAAAAGTATCAATAAAAATATTCTCAACGTCGAATAAACCCAAACATAACTCAATAAAGACATAACAAAACACCCCAAAAAATAGATAAGACAAACGTTTCAAAAGTATAAAGACACAAACACCCGAAAAATGGGTTTTATTTGAAAACGAAAGAAAAAATTCCACCGTAGAAAAATCAGTGAAAATCCCTTGAATAACTTGAAAAATGACGACAAAAGATAGGAGGCCGCTGCTAAGAGAGAGACTAGGGTTCTTGGGGTTTTATTTTAATATCAAGCCAAATTAATTCATATATCTTTACGAGTACTGGATATTATGCTCCTACGATACGATGGTAAGGATTTATGATTGTTTATTTCCCACTTTACTTAATAATATATTTATTATTTTTATTTTATAGAAAGTGTGACTAATCTATGTATGGGTAAGTGATTTGATAAGTGACTTTCTATTTATTTGATATTATCAATTAAATTTTTTGTCCAACTAAACTGCAGCTTGATAAATTATTACTTCTAGATATTCCAAGTATCCATCTATTTTATCTAACATAGATGGCAACCAAGCTATCTCAGGGCCATTAACATCTTTTGGAATTGATTTGCGAAATGATGCCATTAACAAATTAATATAGTACAGATTAGGTGAAAATAATCAAAGGAAGAAGACAGATTATCCTAACTGATTAATAGTTAAGTGGATACCTTTTCGAGATAATTAAAATAGATAAATAGGTCAGCTTTTGAGTTTTAAATCTCCTGCGTACACGTGTCACAGGATGGTTCCTTAATCGTCTAAGGCAAAAAAAGAAATGCGAGGGAAATGGCCATATTACATGATGACTGATGACCCCATCCCCATGATAGATAGGCTTGCTTACGGACTGTTTAATTCACCCGTTTTTCAGATTTTTTTTTAGAAAATAAAAAAATAAAAAGAAAAATGTTTAACTTGAATATTTTCGAAAATAAAAACTAGAGAAATGAAAAACACGACTTTTTAATTTATAACTAGGAATTAGAAGACGGTGTAAAACATATTTTGATTGTTTTCTAAAGTAAAAAAATAGAAAACACCTCAAACTAATATACACACACGTTCACTGTTTTTTATGTTAGACTTAGATAAATTTATTAATATCTTCTTTTTTATGTAACATACATGAATATATTAATATTACTAATAGTAATACTAGTAATATTTTTAATCTTAATACATTTGTATAAAAAAGATAAAACAGACTCGCATAAAATTTAAAAAATCTGTGTTAGTGAAGTATTAACAAATAAATTGTTAACATTATGATACTCCCTCCGTCCCTCTCATTTATTTACGTTTTTTTTCAACTACTCGGCATGCATTTTAAGGCTTCTATATAATATAGTTTCATAACTTATTTTCAAAATTTTATTTTTTTAATTAAACCTTAAACATTTAATTTTTATTCAGAAAAAAAAATCTTAAAAAATAAGTTATGGAACTATAGTATATAGAAGTCTTAAAATGCGTGTCGAGCAGTGAAAAAAATGTAAATAAATGAGGGGGACGGAGGGAGTATATATACAAATATTGAAATTATATAAAAATAATTATTTAATTTAAAATTAAGTTTTCATAATATAATTTTTATTGACAAATATTTATTTATTACATTAAAAAGTTATATATTCTAAATCGAGAGGTATTCTTATATGTTTTCTACTTTTTATTTAAGTTAATTTGGAACATATTTTCTTATTTTTCAGCAGTTTCTTAGAAATAATAAATCTATAAATAATAATATTTTCTTAGAAATGAATTATTTGTGTATAATAATAAATTTTAAATGTCACTTCTCCTTATATTGATATTAAAAATTAGTATAATAAATCTATAAGCAAGTAAAGTCGACATTGAAATGATAAATAAGTAAAAATATAAATGAGAAAATTGTTACAAATTAGTACGAGACAAAGACATGGAAGCTATACACAAGTTTACGTTAATTTAATTACTCTTTGACTTATTTTATATAGTTTAATATTTATTACAAGTTTAGATATATTGGTAAACATTTTACTTAATCATTTTTATGATTATTTCAATTTTCCCGGAAAAAAATTACAAAACTCTCAAGCTATTTTCATGAAAAAATTGTAATTTGTAAAATTGAATTCTAATTTGATATGTTAATCGGTTTGGACATGTTAATATAATAGTAGTGTAATTTTTAGCTGCTCAAACAAATTTATTTTGGATTTTTGATTACTTTGATAATCAAACCGAATTTCAAAATATTATTAGATAACCGAACAACTTTAATTCGCACAACGTCATACTGGGGTTGCAAATAAAAACGTAATAGTAGCCTTCTAAATAAATATCTATCGCAATCCTCTTTTTTGTCGTTGCAGTATAGTTACAATGTGTTACCAAAATGACATATATATGTATATATAAAGATGATTTTTTTTAATTTAACTAATTAATAATTATTTACATAGAAATGAAATAATAATTTAAATAATAATTTTATTTATTTTTCAAAATTAATAATATGTTAATAAAGTCAATAATAATATTTTTATAAAATAATAAATTTAATGATAATTTAGAAGCAAATTAAATTATATTGTAAAATTGAAAATTAATATACTTATTCCAAAAATATCGAATATATTAATTATTTTATGCAACAAATGAATGTGTGGTGTAATCAAAAGTCAATAACAACATTTTTGTATAAATGTAATTTTTAATAATTAAATAATAAAAATTAAAACTAATGAAAATTAAAACTTAATAAAAAAAATTAAAATACTACTTTTCATAAAATGAACAAATTCCGGGGGAAACTATTTACCTATAGCTTTAAAAAAAATAAGAATTCATTTTTAGAAATAAATAATGACATTTTATAAAAATAATATAATCTAATAAATTAAAAGTTGGTAAAATTATTGAACAAAAATTAAAAATAAATAAAACTCACATCACTTGATTTCAATGTTGTAATATCCCGTAACTTTTAGGATAATATTGATAATAGAATAATATAATAAAAAAGATTAAAATTAGACAAAGATTGAGATATTAAAATTAAATTAGATTTATGGGCCTAAAATTTGGATCAGATTTTAATATAGATAACTTGTAGATTAAGAAATAATGTTTTGTATCTTTATAAATACACTATATTCGTCTTCCTTGTTTAAATTATTAAAATTCGTAGGGTTTTTTCTCATAAAAATCATCAGCCTTGTAAAATTCATAGAAAATTCATTGTAAGTCAAAATTCATTGATTCTGGACTTCTCGGAGAGATCTTTTCGTTCTCTACAACTTTCGTGTTTCGTGTTTCCAAGAAAACGTCGTTTAGATGGTCAAAAAGAGTAAATTTAGACCTGGTTAGGTTTTGGAGGTAAGTTTTCGATCGATCTTACTAGTATTATCAAATTGTGTGTTATGCGTTTATATTTGATTATCAAAACTTGGGCTACGTGATGATATATTTGAAAGTATTATGTGTTACAAGTATACGTATTGTTGTATATGTGTTGTATTTAGACGATAATTTTGGATTTTGGATTTGTGTCATAGTTTGTGAAAATATCGAATAAGAAATTAGGACCGTAGTCACCAGATTGTAGTGACAGTTTTCTGAAAATTTAGGACCGTTATCACCGGGTTGAAGTTGTCGTGGCATGAATTATGGATTTTGAATTAATGTTGTTTATGTGTTATGTGTATTGTGTGTATCGAATAAGAATAAGGATATGCATCGAAATTGTTTATTCGTATATCGTATCGTATAAGTTATCGTATTTTTTTTATAAGTGTATGTGTTACTTGGCCTACTAGTTGGATCGATTGGTTTCTTGCTGGGTTGTATAGCTCATTACTTACAATTTCAGGTTCCGTCTAAGATTCGAGTTGGATAGCATTGAAGTTTCGAGGACATTAGGTTTGGAGTAGTTTGACTTTTGGACTTCCGCTAGCTGCGCTTTTGTAATAGTCATCTTTGTAATAGATTTTGGAGTAATAGATTGTATTGTATTTTAGTTTCGATTTTAAATTTAATAGTCCGGAAGTGCGGGTTGTTATAGATTGGGATATTAAAATTAAATTACATTTATGGGCCTGAAATTTGGATCATATTTTAATACGGATAACTTGTAGATTAAGAAATAGTGTTTTGTATCTTTATAAATACACCATATTCGTCTTCCTCGTTTTAATTATTAAAATTCGTAGGTCTTTTTCTCATAAAAATCATTAGTCTTGTAAAATTCGTAGAAAATTCATCGTAAGTCAGAATTCATTGATTCTGGACCATTCGGAAAGCTCTTTTCGTTCTCTACAACTTTCGTGTTTGTGTTTCCAAGGAAATGTCGTTTAGATGGTCAAAAAGAGTAAATTCGGACCTTGTCAGGTTTTGGAGGTAAGTTTTCGATCGATCTTACTAGTGTTTTCAAATTTTGTGTTATGCGTGTATATTTGATTATCAAAACTTGGGTTAAGTGATGATATATTTGAAAGTATTATGTGTTACAAGTATACGTATTGTTGTATATGTGTTGTGTCTAGACGATAATTTTGGATCTTTGATTTGTGCCATTGTTTGTGAAGATATCGAATAAGAATTTAGGACCGTAGTCACCGGATTGTAGTGGCAGTTTTCTGAAAATTTAGGACCGTTATCACCGGGTTGTAGTGGTCTTGGCATGAATTATGGATTTTGAATTATTGTTATTTATGTGTTATGTGTATTGTGTGTATCGAATAAGAATAAGGATATGTATCGAAAGTGTTTTTTATCGTATCTTTTTATATGTGTATGTGTTACTTGGCCTGCTAGTAGGATCGATTGGTTTCTTGATGGGATGTATAGCTCATTACTTACAATTTCAGGTTTCGTCTAAGATTCGAGTTGGATAGCATTGGAGTTTTGAGGACCTTAGGTTTAGAGTAGTTTGACTTTTGGACTTCCGCTAGCTGCGCTTTTGTAATAGATTTTGGATTAATAGATTGTATTTTATTTTAGTTTCGATTTTAGATTTAATAGTCCGGAAGTTCGGGTTGTTACCAATGTGAGAAGTGGGAACACAAATGGTATAAGCGGCTAAATTGCCGCCTTGTATTTTGACCCAAATTTTAATAAAAAAACACTTACACATAATAATACACACACGGCCCTCACACACACATCACTGCTTCATCATGTAGGATTTTCAATTAGGGTTTCGATTAGATCCGATTAAATTGGTGATTTACAGACCGAGCTCGTATATCTCCCTTTATGCTTCTTTCTCAGGATCTCGCTATCTCTTGTTCTCTGTCTCTCTTTAAATCTCTCCCTCTTTCCATCTCTCTATGCTTTTGTTAGATACTAAGTTCAACACAGGGGGGTGAATGTGTTTTCTTGATTTTTAGCCTTTTTCAAACTTGTTTAGATATGGTGAACAAAGCAGTTTATAATTGTCGAGATATTATGTTAGCAGAATTAAAATAACAAGCACAACAAACACAATATTTCAAAACTCACTTAATTTTTATTAATTAAGTTTGTCTTGCTACAAATCTGGATTCTTAAAAATATAAGAACTCGGCTTCTTTCTTGAGAGAGTACAATAAAATTTAGATCTATTTTGTTACTTCTAAAGCAAAGGCCATTGTTTACTTTATAGATTAGTAATCACGGGTTTACACAACATACAAAAAGATGTACTAAACCCTTTTCGAAGCTATCTCTAATTTTTTCTATTTTTGGCTCAGTAAATCTTTGCAAATCTTGTAGGTATGTGACCATCCTTTGTCAGTTAATCTTGCACTCTTCAAACTGCTTTAGTAGACTTTCCAATCTAAGTGAATAGATCTTTTGTTGATTGATAATCTTGAATCTTTAACTTGTCTGTATTACTGTATTTGAGCTTCATGTTGAGATCTCCACTTTGTTCTATAGAAAAGTGACATCTCGATAAGTATAATGACTTATCGAGATCTCTGAGTTCTCTATAAGTGTAATTGACTTATCGAGGTCTCTGAGTTCTCTATAAGTGTATTTGACTTGTCGAGATCTCTAGATCTCTACATGTAGAATTTGACTCGTCGATATCTCAGAGATCTCTATATACATTTTGATTTGTCGATATCTCTGAGATCTCTAGTGAGAAATTGACTTGTCGATATCTCCAATCTTCACATATTCTTTTGACTTGTCAATATCTCTGAGTTCTCTACATGCATAAATGATTTGTCGATATCTCCAATCCTCATATCTTTATTTGACTTGTCGATATCTATGAGACTTCTCTATAAGCCATTTTGGACTTGCTCGATAAGTCTTTTTGGAGTTCTCGAATGACTTCTCTATTTAACTTGATCTGTGACTTGTCGATATATTGGCTTAGAACATTTTTCATAAAACAGATTTATTCAACTCCAAGCTTTTACATCTTTTCTCTGAGGCATGATCTTTGCTTGATCTTCTTCCAGAGTTTATTCTTGGGCTTGAAACTATTTACAGAAAAATGCACCAGTCTAATCTTCTAACCTTTTTACAGACTCAAGAAATACAATACATAATACAAATTTATATTATTATACATGTTAGGTCACACACACTGTAGAGGGGGTGAATACAGTGTAAAGTACAATCAAATCGAACTTTAATATCTCAAGTAACAGAAAACAAACTTTATTGAAACAATAAACTCTGTTACAGTATAGAACTGTTACCTCTCAGTGATGAACAAATATCACGAGAGCTGCTAGGGTTACTACAAATAATCTTCTCGAATACGATAACACTTATAGTGTAAACCCTATGTCTATGTTTATATACTACACAGTTACAAGATAATCGCTAATTGATATGAAATATAATTCTGCTTCCTAAAATATATCAATAAAATATCTTTTCTTCCAAGTATTCTATTCTTTATAGAATTCCTTCTTCATGCATATCTCTTCTTATGTTTATCTAGATCTTCTTTCCTTTAATCAGCTACTGTCCTTATCTGAACGTCCTTTAACACTTAAGTTCTGATATCCATCTTCTGATGATTATCTCCTGATAATATAAGTACTGATATCCTTATGTCCTGACTTCCAGTAAGTACTGATTTATCCTGCATAAGTAAGATCTGAAAACTAAACATAAATCATATTAGCCATGACATTACCAAATATATCTAACAATCTCCCCCAACTTGTAAATTAGCATAATATACAAGTTTAATAAATATTTGATGATGTCAAAAACATTAAGTACAAATGCATGAGAATTAGACTAGATAACTACAACTTACAGTCCTAAAAGCTTTACCAACATTTAACTTCTGATAACAGCTTCAGTCTGTACAAATATCAGAATTTAATCAGTTGTAGATCTTGACTTGGCTTCATCTTCTGATCTCTCTGATGTCAGGAGTTGTTATGAGATAGTTCTTCAACAAACATCTCTCAGCATATCTAAGTTCATCAATCATCCTCCTTTTAGCATCTTTAAGCTCTGCATTATCTTCTCCAATTTGAAAAATTGCAGCCCTGAGATCATTAATCTTTGCTTTTCTTATATCCTGATCTAGTCTGATCAAATAAGCTTTATCAGACTTAAGATTGAATTCCACAGCCCTGTAACCCAGAAAGGTAGTTATAATTTTAGCAGTGTTCGGCTTCATTTCAACTATATCACCCTTGTGATCTCTGTACTTTGGAACATATGTGGTGTCAGACTTAACAGAATAAAGCCTTTTCTGTCTCTGAATCTGATCCTTCAAATAGTTTGCAGCACTTCCTGTCAATCTGTCATCCACTTGAAGTAAGAATAATACATGCTCCAATTCTTCAAAATACTTCAATGGAATGGCATTTTGCCTTATATGATAAACCCTACCATCTGTCATGAAGTACAACAAGATGTGTTCTTTCAAGTAGGTATGGTAAACCATTTATACAGATTCTAGTTGATTCAATCTCTCAGGAGTTGCTCCAATACCTGGTTCACTCAAGGAAGTTGGATCATTGGTAGTGTTCAGTATTCTTCTTTCATCAGCACTTCCCAATCCAGTTTTATCTCTTGCTTCCTTTCCAGTAACTACTCTTGCTTCAAAACCACTTGCAGCAGTCTTCAAAGGTTGAGTCTGTTTTGCATTAGTGAATCCTGGTAGGAGTGTCTTTGATCTATCTTCTGATATCAAGTTAACTTGAGCTATGTCAGAGGTTACTTGCTTCTTTGGAATATCAGAACTTACTGTCTCTTGACTCTGAACAACTTGAGCCATGTCAGAGGTTGTTTTAAGAACTTTTCTTGAATTCAGAGCAAGATCATCCTTTTCATCAGTGATTTCTTCATTCTCAGGAGGCACATAAACCTTGATAGGTTCACCAACCTTTTCTTTACCCTTGGATCTTGGATCTATCTGCGGTTGTGATTTAGCCAATGTTGCTTCAGTATTTGTCCTTTCTTTTATCACAATGCGTTTGAGTTTTGGAAGTGTCTTTTTACCAGAAGCTTCAGATTTAGATGTGACTTTCTCTGATTTAAGTCTGGCTTCTTCTTCCATTAAACTCTCCAAGTCCATTCCTGGATTTTCCTGAAGAAATAACTGTCTTGACATTTCTTCATCAAGATCTAAAAGTTCATCAGAACTTATCCATTTACCAGTAACAGAACTAATTCTTTTCCCAGTATCAGAACTTGTCCTGTAACTTGTGATTTCAGCTTTTCTTGATGAGAAACCTCTACCTTGACTATGACCTCTACCCATTCCAGGGTTTCCTTGATCATCCTTTTCATCATCCTTCCCTTTCAGTGTCTTGGCAGTCTTGCATTTGGACTTAATTACTCTCTCCCCCTTTTTGGCATCAGCAGTAGTTGAAGAGAGACAAGCAATTCCACTGAGGCTTGGATTTCAGTAAGAGAAGCTTGATTTTTCAGAATATCATCAATGTGAGCTTGTTGTGTCTCTTGAGTCTTCTCAATATAAGCAATCCTGTCAAAGGTAGGTTGGAAGAACTTTTTCTTATCAATCTTTTGAACTTGTTCTTGCTTAATTAGTTCTTCCCTTAAGAGATGTAACTCTGCATGAGTATTTGAATGAAGACCTTGTAAATGTTTAGTACTCAATGCAGTGACTCTAAGCTGTGTTTTGAAATCATCAGTATTTAATATTTCATCAGCTTTTGTCAAGTGCTCAGCCAGATTCTGTGCAGAAGGAGCACAAGTGACTGAGTTCCATTCCTTAGTCCACTCCTGTCCTGCAGGAGTTTCACTCCAAGGCACTGGTGATTCTCTTGTAACAAACTTCCTAACAATTTCAGTTTTAAGAACAGTTTGTTGAGGGGCATGTCCTGAAGGACCTGCTTCATCTGCATCCGCAGTCGGAGCAGCATCACCAGTATCTCCAGCATTTGCAGCATCAGAACTTACAGAATCAGAATCTTCTGATAGAACAACAGTGTGAGTAGCAATGGAGGCTTCAGCATCCTCTAATTGCTGATCTGGTTCTAAGTTCTGATCAACATCCATATCCTGATGCTCACCTATATTCTGATCATCAGCATCTAGATGCAGAGAAGGTGTAGTAGATAACTCTGGAGTTTGAACAACATCAGTAACAGGTGTTGTTGATGGATTAGTTGCTGTTGGAGCTTCTAAGAGAATTACTTCAGGCATAACCAAGGTTTGGATATCAATATCAGCACTTGTGCCTATATTAACAGGAGATACAGACTTTTGAACAGGAGACACAGATGGTGTGTTGGCCTGTTCAGGAATAGCGTCCTGAGTTGGAGTTGATGGAGAAGTAGTAACTTTAGCAAATTCTTTTTCTTGTGAGATCAGAGATTCCTGATCTCCTTCCTTAGCTGCTGCTTCTTCATCATCTGAAACTGGCCTTTTTGCCCTCTGTTTCTTGTATCTCTTTGTAGATATGGATTCCTTGGGAGTTTCAGGAACAATCATTCTTCTAAGCCTCTTGAGAAGCCTAGAGCCCCCAATTCCAGAATCCTTCTGAGAAGTCACTTTCTCAGCTTCTTTAACAACAGGTTCTGAAGAAGGAACCTGTTCCTCAGTATCAGATTCATCTCTCAAAGCAATCTTCCTTCTCTTTTGAGGTGTTTGAGGAACAGTCTTTGTCCTCTTTGGCTTGGAAGATGAATGCTTCACAGTAGGTGCTGAGGATGAGGGTTGAACTGTTTGTGAAGTGAAGAGATAGGATTTGATATATTTCCTGAGGGTTGGTTGAGTAGAATGAGTGGTATGTTCTGATGGTTGTTGTGATGTTTGGGAGGTGTTGGTTGGTTGGACATCAGGATAAACAGATCTATAGGAATCAGGATCAGCATTTACTAAGATCTGTTTTACAGACTGAGGAATCTATAAAGGTCTAACCACTGGTTTCTTAGTGTCAGCATTTACCAGGTCATTAAAGTATCATTTTGCAACCTTAAAAGGTGGAGTTAAGGAACTGACTAAGTGGGGTGCATCATACAAAAAGTATATATAAGTTGACAAAATCTAGCAAAGTAGACAACATTCCTATCCTCTGTCATCCTATCCCCAATAAAACCTATTATAGCCGTTGCAAAATCAAAATGAGTTTGGTTTATGATGGCATACCCGATGTGCTGACTCATTATGGGGATGGCATCAAAATTCAAACACTTGTTCCCAAAAGCTTTAGTGATGCAATCAAAGAAGAAACTCCATTCCCTTCTGATATGAGCCCGTTTCAACTGCCCAAGCTTTTCCAAACTCCGTTCATACCCCAAACTGGCCATTAACTCCTGAAGAGCCGATTCCTCTAGAATTGAAAAAGTACATCCTTCTGGGAGATGTAGAGCCTTGCGTATTGTACCAGGAGTGACTGCATATGAAGAATCACCCACTTCGAAAACAATACTAGGAGTACCATTTGGACCACCATTATCAAAGTTTCCAGTCCTCCAAAGTGTCAGATTTGTTGGCTTGAGAATACTGAAGGTTGGGTCAATGCATACCTGATTTCACTGTGTGCAAGAAGGTCTTGCACAAAATGCAATTCAGACGGAGCTTCAGCATTATCAAGAATAGCAGCATAATTGTTTGGAACAAATTTAGCTCCATCAATGATTAAATCCTTAGGTACCATGAAATTAATAGAGAGGTTTAAGTGCCTGTTAGGTGTTTGATAGAATGTCTATATGAAAAACCAACGTTAGAAGAAGAAAGAGAGTAAAAACAAGTAGAGAGAAAAAGTATAAAAGGAAATAAAATATTAAAAAATCTTCTCTCTGTCTTACTTATACTTTTGAAAGAAAAAAAAATGTAACCGTTTGACACCTGTCAGACATGCAGTAAAAACGAATAGTTAATGGGCACGAGAAAATAGTAATCATTACTTACCCACTTGCAGTTTTTCAAGGAAAAACCGTTCCACTTACCCAGTTATTCCATTAATCAAGGTGAAACAGTTTTAATTCAAAATTGAAACCGTTCCCACTTATTTAATTATTTTTCACTGCAACATCAATATTCTGGAAAAAAAATCGAGTGAAAATGACCATAATAAATCAGATGAGCAAGTGCTGATAAAATAAAATCAGAACTTAAGTTAAACCAAAATTTATATGGTCATCAGAATATGAATATGTATCAGGATTTATCAATACATTACAAAATATCTCAGAGACAAGATCTTGAAACAAAAACAAATTTCATTAATATATCAAGAGAATACATTCATGAAATTTAAATTACATCAGAACTTGTACAAGATTTTCCTAAGCTGCTAAACCTAACGTCAACAGCCTTTGTCCTAGCTCAAGAAGCAGGACAAGGCTGATGATGAAGAAAAATAGGAAGAAGAAAATAAATTATTTCTTCTTCCTACTCTCGACAAACAGAATAGTGAGTCGAATGATTCGCTCTTGCTGGCGGAGAGCTTCCAGCCTTTCCTCCTCCAATCGCTCCAGATGGCGATGGTAGTCCATGTAGAAGAACAGGAGGTGGGTGAGTACCTCCTGGGGAACAGAGTCCCATATCTCATCAGGAATGGCAGTAACGTGCCATTCCTGCTGCCAATCGGCACAACTCAGCTCCATATTGAATGTTTCGTAGTTCAAAAACATATTGTATCCGACCATGGTATTTTTTTTATATAAGTATTATGAAGGTGAGTTTGTGATAAAAGATTTGATGGGAAGGCTGATGTGAAGTGGTTGCTTATATAGGCAAGAGAATGCCAGGAGACGCAAAGAAATTTAATGCTGACAGGTAGAATTAATTCTACCTCGTCTCCCCAGACTTGGAAAAAGAAAAACATTCATTGGAAATAGAAAATATGGTTTAATGCGCACAAGAAGCAAGTAAAAGTTGACAGTTCATGTACGAGTACCACTATCCCTAACTATAGTGACTATTAATCTTCCACTTCAACATATTCTGGTTTAATCTGAGACTGTTGTCAAATTTTATCCACAAATAAGTCAAGTAAAGAATCAGACTATAATATCAGAATTAGACTTATATCAGAACTTAACAGTCATCAGAACATAATTTCTTAACTCGAAAAAGGAATGCCTATTTTAGTAAGTCCTCACACAAATTATGATTTATATTCTTCAGAACTTAATCATCTAAACATGCAATCAGAACTTGTCCTCAGAATTTGTGCAATGTGACACAATGACTGTTCATCTAAAACAACATAGATCACCACAGTGATTTTCATCATTCATATGGAGTGGTTAGTGTGTGCAGTAAGCTAAATAACAGACAAGGAGTAAAGTCTGATTCACTTTAGTACATCTTAGAAATAAGGCATAACTAAAACTTTGCTAAAGAGCTGTCATTATTCTGAAACCTACTATTGAATGAATTCATGCTTGAGTCCACCTCAACTATTTTGTGCTAATTTTGTGCATCTTTTTAAATTCTATTTTACAGTGGCTTCTCAGTGTAAGTGAGTCACGACTGCTTATCAGAATTTATGCTATTATCAGAGTATTTCTCCAGTAATCATAGAGTGTGAAAAGTCACCAAGAAAATATTTGATTTGCTTTTCTGATGCATATTACTTAATACCAGCAATGCACTTGGGTCTTCCCTTCCATATTTTTACTCTAGATCTCAAAGGAGTACCTGATTTTTAATCCTTGATTCTCTTTCTTTTTCTTTTGATAAGTGAGGTTTATCAGCACTTAGTACATTCAACAGATTTACTAACATCAGAACTTAACAGATGAGTAGCATTATTCTAGTTTGTGACTTAGTAATAAGATAGACAAAGTAAACTCAACTAAGCTCAATTATCAGAATTTGCTTGTGTCAATAGATTTCCACAGAAATAATTACTTCTTACATGGGATCCCTTGTTTATTGAAGACTACTAGGTCAGCATCTAGCATATTTATCCTCATAGGATTGAATAGTTACCTAAATAGACATATCACTATCAGAGTTTAGAAACATATATCAGACAACAGTCAGTACTTAAACACATTTTTCAATTAAGCACAGAATACACAAAGAGATTAAATTCTGTAAATACTGATCATAAAGTCTGATGCATCAGAACAAAACTAAGCAGATTTAGAGAAAGAACCTGAAACCATTCCAAGTTCATTTACCAATCTTGTAAAAGTAGCTTCACACAATGGTTTTGTGAAGATATCTGCTAGTTGTTGATCTGTTGGAACAAAGTGCAATTCCACTGTACCTTCATCTACATGTTCCCTGATGAAGTGGTACCTGATGCTGATGTGCTTTGTCATAGAGTGTTGAACTGGATTACCTGTCATAGCAATAGCACTTTGATTATCACAGTAAATAGGGATTTTGAAATATGTTAACCCATAATCCAGTAACTGATTCTTCATCCAGAGAATCTGTGCACAACAGCTTCCTGCAGCAATATATTCTGCTTATGCAGTTGATGTGGAAATTGACTTTTGTTTCTTGCTAAACCAAGAAACCAATCTGCCTCCAAGAAATTGGCAGCTTCCACTTGTGCTTTTCCTGTCAATTTTGCAACCGGCAAAATCTGCATCTGAGTAACATATTAGTTTAAAATCTGATTCTATAGGATACCATAATCCCAGATCAGCTGTTCCCTTAAGATATTTGAAAATTCTTTTCACAGCTGTTAGGTGAGGTTCTCTTGGATCTGCTTGAAATCTTGCACAAAGACAGGTAGCATACATGATATCAGGTCTACTAGCAGTTAGATAGAGTAGAGAGCCACTCATACCTCTGTAATCAGTAATATCTACTGATTTACCAGTATCCTTATCCAGTTTTGTTGCAGTGGACATGGGAGTGGATGCACTTGAACAATCTTGCATTACAAATTTCTTCAGCAAGTTTCTGGTGTACTTAGTTTGACAAATAAAAGTGCCTTCTTCATTCTGCTTGACTTCGAGGCCCAGAAAATAGCTAAGTTCCCCCATCATACTCATCTGATACCTTGACTGCATCAGTTTGGCAAACTTCTTGCAAAGTCTGTCATTTGTAGACCCAAAAATGATATCATCAACATAAATCTGGACCAGAAGTAAGTCTTTTCCATGGTTGAGGTAGAACAGTGTTTTGTCTATTGTTCCTCTGTTAAATCCACTTTCCAGAAGAAACTGAGCTAATGTCTCATACCATGCTCTGGGAGCTTGCTTAAGTCCATAAAGTGCTTTATCAAGCCTGAAGACATAATCTGGATGTTTGGAATCTACAAAGCCTGGAGGTTATTCAACATATACTTCCTCCTCCAATTCTCCATTGAGAAAAGCACTTTTCACATCCATTTGAAAGACAGTAAACTTTTTGTGAGCAGCATAAGCCAAAAATATTCTTATGGCTTCTAACCTAGCAACTGGTGCAAATGTTTCATCATAATCAATTCCCTCCTGTTGAGAATATCCTTTTGCAACCAGCCTTGCCTTATTCCTTGTAATTATGCCATCACTGTCAGTTTTATTTCTGAATACCCACTTTGTACCAACAACAGATCTATTCTTTGGTCTTGGCACTAGAGTCCAGACTTTGTTTCTTTCAAATTCGTTTAACTCTTCCTGCATTGCTTGCACCCAATCAGCATCTTGAAGAGCTTCTTCCACTTTCTTTGGCTCAGTCTGAGAGAGAAAAGAATTGTAAAGACATTCATTTGAAGTACCTGTTCTAGTTCTGACACCTGCATCAAGATTTCCAATTATCAAATCAGGTGTATGTGATTTAGTCCACTTCCTTGCAGATGGAAGGTTTTCTCTAGAACTGGATGCTCCCCCATGATCCATGCTGTCTTCATTTTCATTTTCTGATGCTCCCCCTGAAACTATGCTCTCTGAGTTGGATTCTTTAGAATTTAGATTTTCAGAACTATCATAACTTGGCTTATCAGAACTTGACGAATCAGAACTTGAAGAGCCAGATGTATGTTCTGATGCTTCTTAAGATTTGGTATGTTCTTGAGTATGCTCCCCCTGCATAGGTGCTTCTTTCTTTGGCGTAGTCACCACAGTTTCAATAACATCAGAGTTTAATCCATCAGAGTTTACAGTATCAGGACTTAGACTGTCAGGATTTTCAGTATCAGAATTTGAGTCTTCATTTTCAAATTTCAGCTGATCATGATCAATAAAATCTTCAAGACCAATAATATTCTTGTCATCAAAAGAGACATTGATAGATTCCATGACCACTCTTGTTCTCAAATTATAGACTCTGAAGGCTTTTGTGGAAAGTGGATATCCAACAAAGATTCCTTCATCAGCTTTTAGATCAAATTTAGATAGCTGTTCAGGATGAGTCTTGAGAACAAAACACTTGCATCCAAATACATGAAAGTACTTCAAATTTGGCTTCTTTTTCTTCACCATCTCATATGGTGTTTTTCCTTGCTTGTTAATGAGTGTTGCATTTTGAGTAAAACAAGCAGTCTGCATAGCTTCAGCCCAGAAATAGGTTGGAAGCTTTGCTTCTTCAAGCATTGTACGTGCAGCTTCAATGAGAGTTCTATTCTTCCTTTCAACAACTCCATTTTGCTGTGGAGTTCCAGCAGCAGAAAATTTCTGCTTAATTCCATGGTTTTTGCAGAACTCTTCCATTATCAAATTCTTGAACTCAGTGCCAATATCACTCCTTATGGTTTTCACAGAATCTTTGACCAATTTACCCAGATGTTTGACATGATCAATCAAGATAGATGCATTTTCACTTTTTGTGTGCAAGAAATACACCCATGTGTATCTGGTGAACTCATCCACTATGACCAATGCATATTTCTTCTTTGCAATAGACATGATATTCACTGGACCAAATAGATCAACATGTAGTAGATGATAAGGCTCAAGAATTGATGATTCAGTCTTGCTCTTGAATGAAGATTTTCTTTGTTTGGCCTTCTGACAAGAATCAAAAAGGCCATCAGGAGCAAATACTGACTTTGGCAGTCCTCTCACAAGATCTTTCTTGACTAGTTCATTTATATTGTTGAAATTTAAGTGAGAGAGTTTCTTGTGCCAATTCCAGCTTTCTTCAATTGATGCTCTACTCATCAGACAGATTGCAGAACCATCAGTACTTGTTGAAAGCTTAGCTTCATAAATGTTACCACGCCTGTATCCTTTTAGAATAACTTTGCCTTTGGATTTACTCACAACTTCACAGTGTTCTTCAAAGAAATCAACATGATAACCTCTGTCACAGATTTGACTTATACTCAGCAGATTGTGTTTAAGTCCTGAGACCAGAGCTACTTTTTTAATGATGACATTCCCAAGATTAATATTGCCATATCCCAATATTTTTCCAATGTTGCCATCTCCATAAGAAACACTTGGGCCAGCTTTCTCCACAAAGTCTGATAGCAGGGCTTTATTTCCAGTCATATGTCCTGAACATCCACTGTCCAGAACTAGAATATTTTTCATGTTGCCCTGCAATCACAAAGACCACTAATGATTAGTTTTAAGGACCCAGACGTGCTTGGATCCTTTGGCCTCATCAAGTTTGTTAACATTTGCAGAGGATTTAGCATCAGAGTTTATGTTAACATTTTTCTTATCAGAACTTACACTATCAGACTTTGAATCAAAATTTACACTAGAAGGAACAATGGAAACTTTTTTTAAAAAAGGTTTTATTTGATAATAATCATAGTACAAACTATGATATTCCTTACAAGTATAAATGGAATGCCATAAACTACCACAATGAAAACAAGGATTTTGTGGTTTATATCTAACAGACTGACTCTTAACTCCTGATTTTGAAGGTAAGGAGTTTATGTTCTTATTCTTCCTGCAAAAAGAAGCCAGATGGTTAGAACTTCCACAGTTATGACACGTTTTCCTAGGAGCATCAGGAACAGGCTTATAATCATTGCTTTTATTCACACCTTCCTTTCCATTCCTATTTTTCCTAGGTGATTTTATCTTGTTTGCATTCTTAACATCTTTCAGCTTATGCTTAAGCTGCTTCTTAGTCATTAAGCCTATGTTTACTTCAACTGTCTTTTCCTGTTTTAGTTTGTCAGAAGTTAATTCCTCTTTAACTTCTGATTTCTCATTATCAGACTTTACAGTTACAAACTTAACAGGTTTTAATTTTGGCTTTTGCTTAACAACAGGCTTAATTTCTACAGTTCCTTTATCATTCTTATCCTCTCCATAACCTAAGCCCTCTTTCCAATTTTCACTACTTAGCAAATTTTGAGTTGTTCTGCCACAGTTAGTCCAAGTCCTGATAATCTCTCTTTCCTTTTCTAACTCAGTTTATAGAGATTCATTCATATTTAGCACTTCATCCCTAACATAAAAAGCATCATCTCTATCCTTCTAAGTTTGATGGAACATAACTAACTCTTTTTCTAAGAAATCATTTCTTTTCTTAAAAGCAAGATTTTCAGAAGTTAATCTTTCACATGTTAAAGTTTGATCTCTATAACTAACAAACATGGTTTTAAGATATCTTCTCAACTCATTAATATCATCAGTATGAAAAGCATAAGTAGTCTGAGGTACCTTTATTTCAGCAGCTTCAGAACTGCTCTCAGCAGTTTCTTTATCAGCATTTTCCATCAACGCATAGTTCTCCTCACTTTCAGAGTCTGAGGTGTCTGTCCAGCTTTTCTTCTTTGTGACAAGAGCCTTGCCTTTGTCACCTTTTACTTTCTTGCAATCAGGAGATATGTGGCCTTTCTCACCACAGTTATAGCATTTGACATTGGTATAATCTCCTCTATCAGACTTTTCTCCTCTGCCTTCAGATCTCTGAAATTCTTCTTATCAGAACTTGTGCCTTTCCTGGAAAACTTCTTTCCCTTCCTGAACTTCCTGTATGCAATCTTTGTGATCCCTTTCACCATAAGAGCACACATCTTCATCATCTCCTCATCAGCATTAGTCTCAGGCAAGCTTTCAGAATCTGAGTCATCATCACTTTCAGAACTTGATGACTCAGTATCAGACTTTGTGACAAGAGCTTTACCCTTGTCTTTCTTTGAGGTAGCTGCTTTGGGGGATTCTTCTTCAGCCTTAAGAGCAACTGTCCTTGACTTTCCTCCTTTCCTCTTGCTTCTTTGTACCATCTCAAGTTCATGAGTCTTGAGCATTCCATAAATTTCATCAAGAGTTGTTTCATCAAGATTGCAGTTGTCTCTTATTGTTGTTGCCTTCAAATCCCAACATTCAGGAAGAGCTAACAGGAATTTAAGGTTTGAATCTTCAAGATCATACTCCTTATCAACCAATGACAAATCATTCAAGAGTTTGACAATCTATCATATAAATCAGTCAATGACTCATTAGACTTTGAGTCAATGAGCTAACAAAGTGTTCATACTCTTGAGTGAGTATTGTCTTCCTGTTCTTCTTAATTGTATCAGTTCCCTGACACCTTGTTTCCAGAGCATCCCATATCTCCTTAGCAGTCTTGCAGTTAATTACCCTGTTTGACATTACATTATCAATGGCACTATGCAATAAGTGTCGTACCTTAGCATCCTTAGCAATTGATGCGATATCTTCAGCAGTATAATCACTCTTCTCCTTTGGTACAGTCTTTGCTGCTTCACCTGCAACTGCAACAGCGAGCTTGGTTGGTTTGTGAGGCCCTTCCTTGATTCTATCAAGATATTCTGGATCTGTTGCTTCCAAGAACATTGTCATCCTCACCTTCCATATGGGATATTCAGATGGTCTCAGTATGGGAACTCTGATGGTCTCATACCGACTTTGAATTTGTGTCTTTGGTGGTTCTTCAGTTTTGGTGGGCTTAGTTGGAGTTTCTGTGTCAGACATGATTGTGTTTGGATCTTTAACTGTATGTGCGTTAACAGATTAGCTTTGATACCACTTGTTAGGTCACACACACTGTAGAGGGGGTGAATACAGTGTAAAGTACAATCAAATCGAACTTTAATATCTCAAGTAACAGAAAACAAACTTTATTGAAACAATAAACTCTGTTACAGTATAGAACTGTTACCTCTCAGTGATGAACAAATATCACGAGAGCTGCTAGGGTTACTACAAATAATCTTCTCGAATACGATAACACTTATAGTGTAAACCCTATGTTTGTGTTTATATACTACACAGTTACAAGATAATCGCTAATTGATATGGAATATAATTATGCTTCCTAAAATATATCAATCAAATATCTTTTCTTCCAAGTATTCTATTCTTTATAGAATTCCTTCTTCATGCATATCTCTTCTTATGTTTATCTCGATCTTCTTTCCTTTAATCAGTTACTGTCCTTATCTGAACGTCCTTCAGCACTTAAGTTCTGATATCCATCTTCTGATGATTATCTCCTGATAATATAAGTACTGATATCCTTAAGTCCTGACTTCCAGTAAGTACTGATTTATCCTGTATAAGTAAGATCTGAAAACTAAACATAAATCATATTAGCCATGACATTATATACAACTAAACCTCAGGATTATCAATCTGACTTAGTCTTGTTATTGTATAGGCATGTCTTGCACAACAATCTCCCCAATTTGTGAGAATATTGCTTATCACAGATTCATGCCTAATAACAAGACTAACCCCAAGCTAAAATTAAATACAAAAAAATTGACAAATTTGACAAATTTCAACATTTATGCATTGAGCAATTACATTAGTTCAATAGTACAAAAACTAGGTGAAATCTTCATAGCATGGTTCTTTCCTAATGAGGTCCTTGAGATTTATAAGCACACTGAGTTCTTCAATAATTTATGTCCCTCTCAAGGCTTCTACTAGTTTGAGTCAATCATTCGGTTTGTAAACATTGAGGTAATTAACTCTGAATCTTGTGTAGCTGCCAATCTTTATGTTTAGAAAGCATATTTTGAAATTCTACTCATCCCCTTTGCTTTGAGCTCATTTGATCTTCGTTCAAACATAGAAATTTATTCTACATACTTCCTATCCTTTTCTTCCATTTCAGCCCTTGCTTTTGCATTTCTTTCATCCCTTTCTCTCAGCTATTCACACGTCATAGCCTTACATGCCCTTGTACTTGTGTCCTTGTCCTTCATTAAGCTAATCATCTTCTTAAATTCTGTGGTTGAAAGTGTATCCATTAATTCCCTACTAAGTAGAGTGAAGGAGCCATCATGATAATGGATTCTAACTTCTCTCAATGATACAACCCAAACTTTGACCATTTCTTCAGATAATTGTTGAAAGTAGTCATCATCTGTGATGTACCAGTTTAAAGGTAGAAAATCAGTCTGATTGAAGCAATTCCAGATAACCCCCATACCAACTTGCAACTTCTTTGGTTTTCTCCCAACAGTCTTTAAATGATTCTTCTTTGGTGGCTTAAATGAAGGTATTTTTGAGATTTTCTTAAAGTGGTTTGTCTAGAAGTGATTGGTATTTTAAGTAAGGTGTTTGCAGTTTGTTTGTACAAAATTTTAGGCTTAGAGGTTAAAGGTGGCTGAGTGTTTGAGCTTGCAGGCTTAAAGGTTTGAATATGTTGAATCTTGACTTATAGTTCTTGGACATTTATTTTCTTTGAATCCCCTTCTCCGCCTTTTCTAATTCTTTTTCCATCATCCTTCTTGTCATCTTTGATCTACTTTTTCTCATACACCTTGCTGCCAGTTGCCTTAGAGGATTGACTTGGATTTGAGCCAGAAGGTTTTTGATCATCTTTCTTCTGCTCATCATCATCCAAATCATCCTTAGTGTTTGATTTGAGTTTTAGTCAACATGGTTTCCGTATTTCTCAAGTATCTCCTCGGTATCTTGATCAGTTCCTCATCTTCAATATTCTTGTTCTGCTTTATCTTCAAATCTATTTCCAGAGTCATTGTCAGCTTCTTGTTTTCCATGACACATTGCTTTGGTATTTTGAAGTGTTTGCAATGTTTGGTGGAAGGAAAAATGTATGCCACTCCCTTACTTGGTTGGAGATATGCTTCTGGAAAAGCAGCTTCTTGAGCCTTCTTCAATTCAGTAAGCAAGATAGTGTCTTCTTGAATCACCCTGTTAACTTTGTTAATTAGGATGTCCAATTCAGATGCCCTTCTAGTTATGAGATTATTGAAGGGCACCTGCATACACCTATCCACACCAGAGTCATTTATATTGACAACAATTCTTCTCTCTTGAAAACCATCCTTAGTCACCACCATGATCACCCTTATGAAATTGATAATCTTGTCCAAAGCTTTCTTGTAGATGAAGACATTATTGGATAGAGAAGCCCTGAGAGGTCTTAGCAGTTCATCAAATTCTTTGCTTAGACTAGGTCCCTCATCTTCTTTTAGTATCCTCTCCATCCCAACATCAACTTGCTTTTCAGTTTCCTTAGCTTTAGCTTTGGTTTGTTCAATTTCTTGTTTGGACAGATGATTTTAGCAACCTAGCCTCTATCTCCCCCTTAGTCTTGGTGGCAGGCAAGATGAGAGGTGTAGGAATTTTAGGCCTCACAGCTTTAGGACTTGCAGGCAAAATAATATTTAGAGCACCCATGATAGTTCCCAATGATACTGATTTTTGCATTTGAATATGCTTATGGGATTCTACCAAAGTCTTGATGTCAGCTTGTTGACTTTGTACCAGAGCTGTGAGTTGAGAGACCTGATTTGTGAGAGAATTTTGGATGACTGTAGAGATGAGACTTGAGCTTGAAGAGCTTGGATTTATAGATTAGTGGATATGGACATTGGTGGTTGGGAGCTTGATGAGAGAGAAGCACCAAAGGTGGCTTAAAGAGACTCTTTGATTCCCTCCATCAAAAGAGCTGAAGGTTCATACCTTGCCTAATGTAGTTGATCCAGTTTGACTCTTGTGTCAATGTTACTTGTGATACAGAGACAGAAAGGATTGCTTTAGATTTTTGATGCTCTGCTCCATACTGGTGACATCAAACATTGCCATTTGCTTAGCAAATTTGTTGAATTTATTCTTTATATCCACCTGAGTTGGCACAAGGTCATCCGGTTTTTCTTTCACCAATCTCTTGATTCTGTCTTGATGACTATTTAGAGTCTATTATAATGTTTTACCAATGAGGTAAAAAGCTTTGAGTTGGGCCTTGTAGAATTCTGTAATAGCACCATAGACTTCCTGTGGACTGAGATTTTTGGCATTGCTTCCTAGGATAATTACATACTCTTCTCTAAACCTAGTAAAAACCTCATCCATCTCCAAACTGAAATCTTTGTCTAGCCAAGCATCCACATTGCCATCTTGCTCAGCTTCATTGACAATCTTTTGTTGTTGTTCCTCAACATCTGTTTTGTAAGAAAGCAAGATCGCCTGATAATCCTGATTGGACATATCAGTTGTGAGTAATTGTTGGGTAATGTTGGCAAGACCAGAGAGTTGGTCCACAAGGAGGTCATTCATGGTTATTGGCTGAGTTTGAGCATCCTGCAGCCATTGTGAGATGAGGTATGAGGGTTGTTGTGTAGGCTTGGAGGTAGATTGTATATCTGTTTGGTTTGAGGTAGAGGGTTGAGAGGTGATAGGTAACCATGTGATTGGAATCACAGTTGAACTCACAACAGAAATTGTGGTTGTGACATTATGCTGTTCACCAAGAATGGGAACCTCCATTTGACTTGGAGGGGATTTGACCTGGTTACTGTCATGTATTATGGCCTCAAACCCTTGTTCTTCTTGCAAAGAACTGACACTTGAATATGCTTGACTTGTCTCCCTTATGATAGGATCATTGATAATTGGACTCCTAGCTTCAGTTGCTAGAGCAATCTCAGCTAGAGTTTTGAGGGGAGTTGTCCCTAGATGAGGAACCTCCAATTGAATTGGAGAGGATTTAGATGGCTCCCTCTCATGAGTACTACCCTCAAACCTTTCAATCTGTGAAGATTAATTTGTACATGAAGATGTATTTGTTACAACCACAGGGTCTTTAGTTAAAACTGATGAAACCCCTCTATTTTTGTTGGTGTCATCAAGGTCGACCCCAGAGTGTAGCCTCTCACCAACTAGATGTGGTTCCTGGGTGGTGAGCATAGTTTCATGAACTATATCACTTGATGTTGGAAACACTTGTGAAGTGGATACAAGTGTTTCATTATATGTAGAAGAAATTTGAGAGATTAGATTAGTGATTTGAGAATTGAGTGTTAACAGCTCCCCTGAATGGATGAGGGAGCTTCAAGAGATGTGCTCTCAGTGTTTGTGCCATCCTTATTCCTTCTTTCGTAGACTTGAATGTGTTCAAGTTTTGGTGCAGACTCTTTACAAGATGCACTAGGGAGAGTGCTTTGTTCGATAGAGACACCCTGTTGAGAGGATGCCTCTAGAGTATGTTTTAAACCCTCTTTTACAACTGCATCCTTTTGGGAGGATACAGAGGTAGCTAATTGAGTGGTCAACTCAGTTTGCTTTACCTTCTTTGGCTTCTTGACCAAGGTAGACTCTGGTTGTGTTTGATCCTCACCAATCTCATTTACAACTGTCAAGGGTGCCTGCTTTCTCTTATTATTACTCACTTCACCCTTTTGAGAGGATAAAGTGGTTGGTTTCTTAGCTTCTAATGGTAGAGAAGAAAGGGTCTCAGTTTGGGAAGGCCCATGTTAGTGTTCTTGTGCTTGTTCTTCCACAGGTACATGAGCCATTACTGTACTAGTTGTTACTATAGACCTCGTATAAGACATAGGGTAAGGGTAAGTCCTGAATCTCACCAACATAAATGGAGTGATCTGAGACTTACAGGTACCTTATTCTTTATAATAAGTGAACCAAATAGAATTTTAGACACTTGTTTATAATTGCCTATCTTTGTTCTATCTATACCATTATTTAAATGAATGTCTTGAACTTTATGGTTTAAAGTAGACATTATAAACCCAGGAAAGAAAATTTCTTTACCTCTTGTAGTCAAAGGCATTGTGAGCCTTGGCTGAGTTCCTGCAAAGTCAAGAGTCCCACATTTATGTGTCTGTTGTGAGCCATGAAGAACACCAGCTTCGGGACCACACTTGAAATATTGTCATAGCATGTCTTCCTACAGGTGAAAGCCCCCACAATTGAGTCAAATAGGAATGACCATTCCCTCCTCAAATGCTTCTTGTTCAAGCTAGCCAGATTGATCTTCTCACTGTAGTTGATAAAGTCCATGAACTCAGCTAACTCTTCTTGAGTTGGGACCTCCACCAAGTTGTCAGTAGGAATACCCAAAGCCAGGTTAACATCATTCTCATTGAACTCCACATGTTGCCCTTGAATTGTGCAGTTCACCGCCAAAGATGCAGCTTGATTCTCATGCACAACTGTCCTAATCACAACTGAGTTCTAGAAATCATTGAGAACATCCAGATACATAATCGGATTTGCAGTTAGAGCACCTGCAAATAATGTCTCAAAATGGAACGTTACGGAGCTCTTGAAGCTATCAGGAGCTTGGTTGCCATATGTGAATACAAGGTAGTTGGTGCCCCCCTTGGGATAAAAGCTTTAACAATGTTTGATGCTATTTCAAGTGTTTGAATTTGAGTGGGTAAGAGATTTGAAGAAGAAAGAGCTTGAAATGAGAGAGAACGGTTATAATTTAAAAAAATTAGGTCACTTGAGATCTCGAAAGCGTAAAAAGGGGTTACGTCGAGATGTGTAGGTATTTATAGAAGAAGGTAAGTGATTTATCGAGAAGTAGAAATAGATGGTTGGGATTTACTTATTGAGAAGTCATATGTGAGAATAGATACATATCAATATATCATTTTCCTGACTCTTATTGAGAACTAAAAAAATGACTTATCGAGATTTCAAATAGATACCCAGTTTGTCCTGAATGGATTGAATTTTTCCAACTTTTATTTGAATAAATCAAAGTAAAATTAGAATGATTTTATATCAAAAGTATTTTACTAAAATAATTTATTGAATTAAATTATTTCAGTTCTGAGTTATCGAGAAGTCTAAGAATGATACTTTTAGAGAATTCTATCGAGAAGTCTCAAAGTGAATTATCGAGATCTCTACAAGACTTATCGAGAAGTCAAAATGAATCTTGTCAAGAAGTCATTCGAGAAGTCTTAGAGAAAGACTTATCGAGAACTCTATCGAGAATTCTCAAAATGACTTGTCAAGAAGTCAATTAGACTTATCGAGAACTCAGTTCTCTATGTACTTTTGTTGCTTTTGAAATTGCCTTATGCTAATTTTACATATTGAGAATGTAAATTAATAGTTAAACATTTTTCTTAGAATATGAAAAATTCCAAGCTAAATTTTAAATTTTTAAAAATAAATATACAAAGATTTCTGTAATATTTATAACTCATATTTCAGTTAATTTCCAATTAACATATTAATTTTGATTCACTAGAAATTAATTTGCTGCAACATATTAGCTGAGTTCTTGCCTTTAGGATGAAGAATTTAACATTCCAATTTCACCAACAAGTCTAGTGAAAGTTACTTCATCCAAAAGTTTAGTGAAAATGTTAGCTAATTATTTTTCTGTTGGAACAAAAATAAGCTCAATAGTACCATTTGCAGCATTTTCTCTAATAAAATGGTACCTTACGTCAATGTGTTTCGTTCTAGAATGATTCACTGGATTAGCAATAAAAGAAATTACACTAGTATTGTCACACATAATTGGAATTCTGTGTAACACTAGGCCATAATCCATTAGCTAATTTCTAATCCAAAGCACTTGAGCACATCAATTTCCAGAAACTATGTATTCAGCCTCAGCTGTGGAATTTGACATATATTGTTGTTTCTTGCTTTACCGGGATACAAGTCTTTGTCCAAGAAATTGACAGCTTCCACTAGTACTCTTCCTGTCAACCTTGCATCCATCAAAATCTGCATTTGTGTATCCAACAGCTTCAAATCCAGTTCCCTGAAGATACCATAATCTCAAGTTTGTTGATCCCTTTAAGTATCTGAAAATTCTCTTCATAGCCATCAAATGTGATTCCTTTGGATTGGCTTGAAATCTTGCACACAGAAATGTTGCAAACATAATGTCCGGTCTACTAGCAGTCAAATACAATAAAGATCCAATCATTCCTCTATAACCTGAAATGTCTACACTTTTTCCTTTCTTATCTTCATCCAAATTTATAGTTGTAGACATAGGTGTTGATGCAGGTAAACAATCAACCGTTCCAAATTTCTTCAATAAATCCTTGACATACTTGGTTTGGCTAATGAAGATTCCATCACTTCTTTGATTGACTTCAAGTCCAATAAAGTAACTTTATTTTCCCATCATTGCTCATTTTACATTTACTCTACATGAGCTTTGAGAATCTTTGACATAACTTTTCATTAGTAGAACCCAAAATGATATGAACCACATAGATTTGAACTAGGATCATATCACCACCATGCTGCTTATAAAAGAGATTTTTGTCAATTGTTCCCCTAGTGAATCCATGTTTAAGCAAAAATTCTGATAATGTGTCATACCAAGCTCTAGGTGCTTGCTTTAATCCATAGAGAGCCTTGAGTAATTTGTATACAAAGTCTGGAAATTCTGGATCTTCAAAGCCAGGTGGTTGTTGTACATAAACTTCTTCTTCCAACTCACCATTAAGGAATGCACTATTTACATCCATTTGATACACTTTAAAGTTTGAGTGTGCATCAAAGCAAGAAAGATCCTTATTGTTTCAAGTCTTGCAACTAGAGGAAAAGTTTCATCATAATCAATTCCTTCCTCCTGTGAGTAGCCTTTTGCAACCAACCTTGCTTTATTTTTTGTCACAATTCCATTTTCATCCATCTTGTTCATGTACACCCACTTTATTCCAATTATACTTCCGTTCTTTGGTGCAGGAACCAATTTCTAAACTTTATTTCTTTCAAACCGATTTAGCTCTTCTTGTATAGCAGATATCCATTCAGGATCAAGTAGAGCTTCCTCAGTTTTCTTAGGCTCAATTTATGAAATAAAGCATGCATGTAGACATTCATTAACAGTTGCACTTCTAGTTCGCACACCAGCATTTGGGTCACCAATAATTGCATCCCTTGTGTGACTCCTATCCCACTTTCTGGTATGATTTTGTTGACTTGAATTTTCTGCATTCTCTTCACCATTGGCATGACTTGCAGAACTTTCTTCTCTTTCTCCCCCTGAGTTTGTGCTATCAAATTCAGGTGTTTGAGATGAGTTTCCATTCTCATGATTCACTTGCTCATTTGACTCTTCATTCACTCTATTGCTTGTGTTGATTTCATCTTCATCTTCAGAATCACTATCAATGTTTAAATTTTTAAACTTAAGCGCTTTAGCTTTATTTTTATCAAGGCACTCCAAGCCTGAACACTTGTCATCATCAAAGGTCACATCTGCGCTTTTCATAATTTTCTTTTGTTCAATCACATAGATTTTATAGGCAGTTCTCTCCAATGAATATCCAAGAAAAATTGCTTCAAAAACTTTAGAGTTAAATTTTCCCACATATTCAGAGTTGTCTTTTAGAACATAACACTAGCTTCCAAACACATGTAGATGCTTTATAGTAGGCTTCCTTTTTTATAAAATTGAGTAAGGCGACTTGCCAAGATTTTTTGTTGATGAGATGTCTGTTTTGAGTGTAGCATGCAATGTTGACAGCTTCTTCCTAAAAACTTGTTGGCAACTTGGCATCTTGCATCATTATTCTAGCAGTTTCTACTAGTGTTCCATTCTTTCTCTAAACTAACACATTGACCTTGCAGCTGAGAACTCTTGAATAATGCCATTATCTTTGCATAATTCATGCAGAATTGAATTACTAAATTATGTGTCATTATCACTCCTCAATCTTTTTACACAATTTTGATATTCAATATGCTTCTCAATTTTCATGATGTGTTCAATTACGATGTGTGGAGTTTCATTCTTCGAATGCATAAACTCTACCCATGTGTACCTTGAGTAGTCATCCACCATCACAAGTGTATATTGGAATAAAAGAAATTGCAGTAGTATTATCACACATAATTGGAATTTTGTGTAACACTAAGCCATAATCCATTAGCTGTTTTCTAATCCAAAGCACTTACGCACAGTAATTACCAGAAACTATGTATTCAACCTTGGCTGTGGAAGTTGACACAAATTGTTATTTCTTTCTATACCGGGATACAAGTCTTTGTCCAAGAAATTGACATCTTCCACTAGTACTCTTCCTGTCAACCCTGCATCCAGCAAAATATGCATCTGTGTATCCAACAGCTTCAAATCCAGTTCCCTTAAGATACCATAATCCCAAGTTTGTTGTTGCCTTTAAGTATCAGAAAATTCTCTTCATAGCCATCAAATGTGATTCCTTTGGATTGGATTGAAATCTTGTACACAGAAATGTTACAAACATAATATCTGGTCTACTAGCATTCAAATACAATAAAGATCCAATCATTCCTCTATAATCTAAAATGTCTACACTTTTTTGTTTCTTATCTTCATCCAAATTTGTAGGTGTAGACATATGTGTTGATACTGGTGAACAATCAACCATTCCAAATTTCTTCAATAAATCCTTGACATACTTGGTTTGGCTAATGAAGATTCCATCAATTCTTTGACTGACTTCAAGTCCAAGAAAGTAACTTAATTTTCCCATCATTGCTCATTTCATATTTACTCTGCATGAGCTTTGAGAATCTTTGACATAATTTTTCATTAGTAGAACCAAAAATGATATCATCCACATATATTTGAACTAGGATCATATCACCACTATGCTGCTTATAGAAGAGAGTCTTGTCAATTGTTCCCCTAGTGAATCCATGTTTAAGCAAAAATTCTGATAGTGTGTCATACCAAGCTCTAGGTGCTTGCTTTAATCCATAGAGAGCCTTGAGTAATTTGTATACAAAGTCTAGAAATTCTGGATCTTCAAAGCCAGGTGGTTGTTGTACATAAAATTCTTTTTCCAACTCACCATTAAGGAATGTACTCTTTACATCCATTTGATACACTTTAAAGTTTGAGTATGGATCAAATGCAAGAAAGATCCTTATTGTTTCAAGTCTTGCAACTAGAGGAAAAGTTTCATCATAATCAATTCCTTCCTCCTGTGAGTAGGCTTTTGCAACCAACCTTGCTTCATTTCTTGTCACAATTCCATTTTCATCCATCTTGTTCATGTACACCCACTTTGTTCCAATTACACTTCCGTTCTTCGGTGCAGGAACCAATTACAATCTTTATTTCTTTTAAATCGATTTAGCTCTTTTTTCATAGCAGATATCCAGTCAGGACCAAGTAGAGCTCCCTCAGTTTTCTTAGGCTCAATTTATGAAAGAAAGCATGCATGTAGACGTTCATTAGCAGTTGCACTTCTAGTCCGCACACCAGCATTTGGGTCACTAATAATTGCATCTCTTGTGCGATTGCTATCCCACTTTTTGGTATGATTTTGTTGACTTGAAAATTCTACAATCTCTTCACCATTGGCATGACTTGGAGAACTTTCTTCTCTTTTTCCCCCTGAGTTTGTGCTATCAAATTTAGGTGTTTGAGATGAGTTTTCATTCTCATGATTCACTTGCTCATTTGAAACTTTGTTAGATATATTTGAGATGTCATGTCTAATCTGATTTGTGTTTAGTTTTTAGAACTTAACTACAGGACTTATCAGGACTTACTGAAATCAGAACTTACTGAAGTCAGAACTTAATATCAGAACTTAAGGCGTCAGAAGATATATATCAGGACTTAAGTGCGGGAAGACTCGAGATAAGGAATGTGGTTGATTTACAGGAGAAGATCTGGACTAAAACAAAAGAAGATATGTATGAAGAGTTAGAGGACTAGAAGACTTGTAGAAGATATCTGATTGATATATTTTAGGAGACAGAATTATAATCTATATCAATTAGAAGATATCTTGTAACTATGTACTATATAAACACAACTTAGGATTTACACTATATGTGTTATCATTCACGAGAACATTATTCATTGTAACCTAGAAGCTCTTAGTGATATTGTTCATCACTGAGAGAGAACAACAGTTCTATTGTAACATAGTTTATTTGAATATACTTGATCTTTGTTACATACTTGTGTTGAAATCGATTTGATTGTATAAACACTATATTCAACCCCCTTCTATAGTGTTATGTGACCTAACAAGTGGTATCAGAGCTTTTCTGTTAACACACATACAGTATAGATCCAAACAATCAATCATGTCTAAAGAAACACAAACTCCAACCTAAGCCCACCAAAACTCAAGAAACTCAAAACACTCAAACCCACAGTTCATATGAGACTATTAGGGTTCCCATACTGAGAGCATCTGAGTATCCTATATGGAAAGTGAAGATGGCTTTGTTTCTGGAATCTACAGATCCAGAGTACCATGACAAAATTAATGAAGGACCATATAAGCCTACCAAGCTCTCTGTTGCAGTTGCTGATCAACCAGCGAAGACCATATTAAAGGAGATAGATGAATACACACCTGAAGATATCTCATCTATTGCCAAGGATGCAAGGGTAAGGCATTTGCTGCATAGTGCAATTGATAATGTCATGACAAACAGGGTAATTGGATGCAAGACTGTAAAGATGATATGGGATACTTTGGAGACAAGATGCCAGGGAACTGATGCAATCAAAAAGAACAAAAGGACTATACTCACTCAAGAGTATGAGCACTTTGACTCAAAAGCTGATGAGTCATTAACTGATTTATATGACAGGTTTGTCAAACTCTTGAATAATCTGTCACTGGTGGACAAGGAATAGATCTTGAAGATTCAAATCTAAAATTCCTTTTAGCTCTTCCTGAAAATTGGGATTTAAAGTCTACTATCATAAGAGACAACTATGACCAACTGAAACTACTCTTATTGAAATTAATGATGTGCTCAAGACTTATGAACTTAAGATGGATCAAAGGAGCAAGAAGCATGGAAGAAATTCATGGACAGTTGCTCTTAAAGATGAGGATGAGTCTTCTAAAGTTGTTGTCTCCAAGAAGGGCAAAGAAAAGGCTCTCATCATAAAGTCTGATTCAGAGTTATCATATTCTGATGATGATGATTCAGAAACTGAAAGTTTATCTAAAGTTGATGTTGATGCAGAGATGATGCAACTGTGTGCTCTTATGGTGAAGTGTATCACAAAGATAGCCTACAAGAAATTCAGAAAGGGCAAGAAGTTTTCCAGGAAAGGTGGAAGTTCTGATAAGAAAGGGTTCAGAAAGTCTGAAGGCAAAGGAGGAAAGTCTGACAGAGGAGACAACTCAAATGTCAAATGCTACAATTGTGGTGAAAGAGGCCACATATCTCCTGACTGCAAGAAAGGAAAAAGTGATAAAGGCAAGGCACTTGTCACAAAGAAGAAAAGCTGGACAGACACTTCAGATTCTGAAGATGAGGTGAACTATGCCTTGATGGCAAATGCTGATAGCAGTACTGACACTGCTGAATTGAAGGTACCTCAAACAACCTTTGCTTTTCATACTGATGATATTACTGAGTTGAGATTATACCTTAAAACCATGTTCATTAGTTTTAGAGATCAGACTTTAACATGTGAAAGATTAACATCTGAAAGTCTTGCTCTTAAAAACAGGAATGACTATTTAGAAAAGGAGTTAGTTTTTCTTCATCAAACTAAGAAAGAAAGAGATGAGACTTTGTATGTTAGAGATGAAGTTCTAAATTGAATGAATCTCTAAAAACTGATTTAGAAAAGGAAAGAGAGATCATCAGAACTTTGACTAACTCTGGCAGAACAACTCAGAATATACTAAGTAGTGGAAACTGGAAAGAGGGTTTAGGTTATGGAGATGATAAAAGTGAGAAAGGAATTGTGCAAATTGAGCCCATTTGTGTTAAACAGACTGTTAAGCCAAAGGTAAATCATGTTAAATTTGTAGCAAAAACTGTTATGTCTGATTCTTAAAAGATGAAAGATTCTAAGACAGAAGTAAAAGAAAAGTCAACTTCTGACAAATTAAAACAGGATAAACCAGCTGAAGTAAACATAGGCTTAATGACCAAGAAGTAGCTTAAGCATAAGCTGAAAGAGATTAGAAATGTGAACAAGGTAAATGAAGCTAGGAAAAATAGGAATGGAAAGGAAGGTGTGAATAAAAGCAATAATTATATGCCTGTTCCTAATGCTCCTAGAAAGAAATGTTACAATTATGGAAACTCTAACCATCTTGCTTCTTTTTGCAGGAAAAATAAAGATATAAACTCTTTACCTCCTAAATCAGGAGTTAAGAGTCAGTCTGTTAGGTTTAAACCATAAAATCCTTGTTTTCACTATGGTAGTTTATGGAATTCCATTTATACTTGTAAGGAATATCATAGTTTGTACTATGATTATCATCAAATAAAACCTTTTTTGAAGAAAGTTAGTGTAATTCCTTCTAGTGTAAATTCTGATGCAAAGACTGATATAAAGTCTGATAAACAGCATGTTAGCATAAACTCTGAAATTAAATCTGCTGCAAATGCTAACAAACTTAAAAAGGCCAAAGGATTCAATTAATTCTGGGTCCTTAAAACTAACCAATAGTGGTCTTTATGATTGCAGGGCAACAGGAAAAATACCCTAGTTCTGCACAGTGGATGTTCAGGACATATGACTGGAAATAAAGCCCTGCTATCAGACTTTGTGGAGAAAGCTGGCCCAGGAGTTTCTTATGGAGATGGCAACATGGGAAAGACTCCGGGATATGGCAATATCAATCTTGGGAATGTCATCATTAAATCAGTAGCTCTTGTCTCAAGACTTAAACACAATATGCTAAGTGTGAGTCAAATCTGTGACAGAGGTTATCATGTGGATTTCTTTGAAGAACACTGTGAAGTTGTAAGTAATTCTACAGGCAAAGTAGTTCTGAAAGGTTACAGGCATGGTAACATATATGAAGCCTGACTTTTAACAAACTCTGATGGCTCTGCAATCTGTCTGTTGAGTAGAGCATCAATTGAAGAAAGCTGGAATTGGCACAAGAGACTCTCTCATTTAAATTTCAACAACATAAATGAGCTAGTAAAGAAAGATCTTGTGAGAGGACTTCCAAAATCAGTATTTGCTCCTGATGGCCTTTGTGATTCATGTCAAAAGGCAAAACAAAGAAAATCTTCATTCAAGAGCAAAACTGAATCCTCAATTCTTGAGCCTTATCACTTACCGCATGTTGATCTATTCGGTCCAGTCAATGTCATGTCCATTGCAAAGAAGAAATATGTTATGGTTATAGTGGATGAGTTCACAAGATACATTTGGGTGTATTTCTTACACAAGAAGAATGAAACTGCATCTACTCTAACTGATCATGTCAGACAGCTGGATAAATAGGTCAAATATTCTATTAAAATCATAAGAAGTGATAACGACACTGAGTTCAAGAATTCAATCATGGAAGAGTTCTGCAAAGAGCATGGAATAAAGCAGGAATTTTCTGCACCTGGAACTCCACAAAAAAATGGAGTTGTAGAAAGAAAGAACAAGACTCTCATTGAAGCTGCATGAACTATGCTTGATGAAGCAAAGCTGCCAACCTACTTTTGGGCTGAAGCTGTGCAGACTGCTTATTTTACACAGAATGCTACACTCATAAAAAAGCATGGAAAAACACCATATAAGATGGTGAAGAAAAAGAAGCCAAATCTGAAATACTTCCATGTATTTTGATGTAAGTGTTTTGTTCTTAAGACTCATCCTGAATAGCTGTCAAAATTTGATCTAAAAGCTGATGAAGGAATTTTTGTTGGATATCCACTTTCCACAAAAGCCTTCAGAGTCTACAATTTAAGAACAAGGGTTGTCATGGAACTTATCAATGTATCTTTTGATGATAAAAAGATTACTGGACTTGAAGATTTCAATGATCATGATCAGCTGAGATTTGAAAATAAAGATTTAAATTCTGATTCTGTAAATTCCGGTGGCTTAAATCCTGATCATGTAAGTTCTGACGGGTTAAATTCTGATGTCATTAAAACTGTGGTAACTACTTGAAGGGAAAATGCACCAGTTCAGGGGGAGCAAACTGAAGATCCTACCATAACTGAAGACTCTCAAGAAGCATCAGAACCTGTCACTAGCTCTTCAAGTTCTGATTTATCAAGTTCTGATGAGCCAAATTCTGATAATTCTGGAAACTCTGATTCTTCAAATCCTGAAGGATCCAACTCAAATTTTGAAGTCTCAGAGAGCATAACTACAGGGGGAGCATCAGAAAATGCTGATGGGGACAACATGGATCATGGGGGAGAATCCAATTCTGGAGAACAACTTCCATCTGTAAGGAAGTGGACTAAAGCACATACACCTGACTTAATAATTGGAGATCCTGAAGCAGGTGTCAGAACTAGAACTGCAACATCAAATGAATGTCTCTATCATTCCTTTCTATCTCAGACTGAACCAAAGAAAGTGGAAGAAGCTCTTCAAGATGCTGATTGGGTGCAAACAATGCAGGAAGAGTTAAATGAATTTGAAAGAAATAAAGTTCGGACCCTAGTGCCAAGACCAAAGAACAGATCCATTATTGGCACAAAATGGGTGTTCAGAAACAAAACTGACAGTGATGGCATAATTACAAGAAATAAAGCAAGGCTGATTGCTAAAGGTTACTCTCAACAGGAGGGTATTGACTATGATGAAACATTTGCTCCAGTTGCTAGATTGGAAGCCATAAGAATCTTTTTGGCTTATGATGCTCACAAAAAGTTTAAAGTCTTTTAAATGGATGTGAAAAGTGCTTTTCTCAATGGAGAATTGGAAGAAGAGGTATATGTTGAACAACCTCCAGGATTTGTAGATCCAAAATTTCCTAATTATGTCTACAGACTTGATAAAGCACTTTATGGCCTTAAGCAAGCTCCAAGAACATGGTATGAGACTTTAGCTCAATTTCTTCTAGAAAATGGATTTAACAGAGGCACAATTGATAAAACACTGTCCTACCTCAACCATGGAAAGGACTTAGTTTTGGTAGAGATATATGTTGATGATATCATCTTTGGTTCTACAAATACCAAACTTTGTGAAAGGTTTGCAAAGCTAATGTAGTCAAGATATCAAATGAGTATGATGGGAGAACTTAGCTATTTTCTGGGACTTCAAGTCAAGCAAAATGAAGAAGGTACTTTCATAAATCAATCCAAGTACACCAGAAATTTACTCAAGAAATTTGGAATGCAAGACTGTTCAACTGCATCCACTCCCATGGCCACTACAACCAAGTTAGATAAAGATACTGGATCATCAGTAGATATTACTAACTACAGAGGTATGATTGGTTATTTACTCTATTTAACTGCAAGTAGACCTGATATCATATATGCTACATGTCTTTGTGCAAGATTTCAGGCCGATCCAAGAGAACATCATCTAATAGCTGTGAAAAGAATTTTCAAGTACCTTAAGGGTACAGCTGATCTAGGATTGTGGTATCCTAGAGAAGCAGATTTTAAGCTAATAGGTTACTCAAATGCAAATTTTGCAGGATGAAAAATAGACAGGAAAAGCACTAGTGGAAGCTGCCAATTTCTTGGAGGCAGATTGGTTTCTTGGTTTAGCAAGAAACAGAAATCAATTTCCACATCAACTGCAGAAGCAGAATATATTGTTGCAGGAAGCTGTTGTGCACAGATTCTTTGGATGAAGAATCAGTTACTGGATTATGGGTTAGAATTTTCTAAAATACCCATTTGTTATGATAATCAAAGTGCTATTGTTATGACAGGTAATCCAGTTCAACACTCAATGACAAAGCACATCAGCATTAGGTACCATTTCATAAGGGAACATGTGATGGAAGGTATAATGAAATTGCATTTTGTTCCAACAGATCAACAACTAGCAGATATCTTCACCAAACCACTATGTGAAGCTACTTTTACAAGACTGGTAAATGAACTTGGAATGGTTTCAGGTTCTTTCTCAAAATCTGCTTAGTTTTTGTTCTCATGCATCAGACTTTATGATCAGTATTTACAGATTGTCTTATCTCCATGTAATCTGTACTTAAACTGTAATATATTAAATACTGATTGTTATCTGATGTGATTCTATATACTTTGATAGTGTTTTGAATGTTCTATGACTATTCAATCCAATGAGGATTACTATGCTAGATGTTGACCTAGTAGTCTTTAACCAACTAGAAATCCCATGTTTGAATTAGTTATTTATGTGGAAATCAATTACACAAGCAAATTCTGATTTTGAGCTTAGTCAAATTTACTTTGTGTATCTTATTACTAAGTCATAAACTAAATTTTTGCTTCTTATCTGTCAAATTCTGATGTTAGTAAATCTTAAGGATGAACTACATGCTTAATAAGCCTCACTTATCTGAAGAAAAGAAAAGAAAAGAAATTGAAGTCAGGTACTCCTTTGAGATCTAGAGTAAATATGTGAAAGGGAAGACCCAAGTGCATTTCTGGTATTAAGTTATATGCATTAGAAAAGCAAATAAATTTTTCTTGGTGACTTTTCATATTATCTGATTACTGGAGAAATACTCTGATAATAGCATAAATTCTGATAGCATTTGTGACTCACTTACACTGAGAAGCCACTGTAAAAAGAATGTCAAAAGATGCATAAAATGAGCACAAACAGTTGAGGTGGACTCTTACATAAATTTATTCTATAGTAGACTTCAAAATTAAAGACATATTTTAAGCACTTTTCTTAGTTATGCCTTATTTCTAAGATATACTAAAGTTTATCAGACTTTAATCTTTATCTGATCATTTGCAAATGCACACGCTCTCACTTCATATGAATGATGAAAATTACTGTGGTGATCAAGTTATTTCTGACAAACAGTTAAGTATTATTTGCATAAACTCTGAGGACAAGTTCTGATGATTAAACTCTGAAGAAACAAGTTAGTATTTGTATGAAGAATCACAGAAACAGACATTCACTTTTTGAGTACAGAAGCCATATTCTGATGACCGTTAAATTCTGATAATAGTCAAGTTCTGATGCAAATCCTGATAGAAACTCTGATGCTTACGTGACATTATTTATTTACTTGACTTATTTGTGGTTTTACTGTAACGGTCATATTTTATCAAAAAATAATTAAGTGAGATAAAAATAGTCATAATCATTTGGTTAGTGGGAAACGTGTTTGCCTTGACAACTGCATGTGCACAATAATTACTGCTTATTTTTCGTGCCCACTAACTACTGCTTTAACTATTTACTGGCTGCCAAGTATAAAGTGTCTGTTTTACTTCTAAAAAGAGCTGTTGAGTGGAGAGAGTATATATATGGGAGTTAAACGATTTTACAATCTTTTACCTACTTTTCTTATTCTCTAATCTCTTTTATTCTCTTTCTCTCTCTAATATTCTCTGAAGCCATTTTTCTTACAAGCATTTTATCAAACACCTTGCAAACAAACATTTTCTCACTTATTTCTTTCCAGAAATGGCACCCAAAGATCTAATCTATGATGGAGCCAAGTTTGTTCCTAATAATTACATGGATATTCTTTCTAAGGACGAGGCTCCTTCAGAACTTCATTTCATCCAAGACTTTCTTGCTCGAAGTGAAATAGGCTATGCACTGACCCAACCCCGGGCTCTCTCAGGGAAGCAAATTCTGGAGTTTTGGAGGTCAGGAGTATATGATGATGGTGGTGCAAATGGGTCCCCAAGCATCATATTTACAACAAGGGAGGATGAGCATGTGGTGATTTTGTCAACTATTTGACAAGCACTACATTTGCCAAAAGACTGCACTTTCAGTTCATCAGTTGAGGAGCCGGCCCTTCAGTAAATGATAGCAAATCTGGGCTATGAAAAGTCTTTGGCAAAGCTGGGACAATTCAAGAGACCCCACATCAGGAGGGACTGGAGTTTTTTCTTTGACTGCATTACAAAAGCTTTTACCAACAAGTGGTCCAACTTTGATGCTATACCCATAATGAGTCAGTAAATCGGGTATGCTCTCTTGAATCAAACACATTTTGATTATGCAAGTGATGTTTTAGGTTTCATAGGTGATAGGATGACAGAAGATAGAAGCATAGTTTATTTTGCTAGATTCTGTCAGCTTATATACAGTTTTGGTTGTTCTGATGCACCTCAGAATTTTAGTGAGACAATTGAACCCTTTAAACTTGCAAAAAGGGCTTTCACTGACTTATTATCTACTGATAATAAGAAGACTGTACTAAGACCCCTCCAAATTCCTCAATTAGTCAAACAGGTCTTAGTAAACTTTGATCCAAACACCTATACTGCCATATATCATGATGTATAACATCCAAATCTCCATCAGCACCTACAACCACTACACAAACAGCTCAAACTTCTCAACCACAACCACAACCTACCATCAGAACATATTTCAAACCAGCATAATCCTCTCATCCACAACCATCTACTACAACATCAAGACCCAAACCTTCAAGAGCAAAATCAGTTCCTAAATCTCCACCAAGGAGAAGAAGGATGATAATAAGGGATGAGTCTGATGAAGAAGAGGAGCAAGTCCAGGTTCATGCATCAGAATATGTGACAGTTGAAGCTGAAGGGTCAACCCATCAGAATAAGACTGAAGCTGAGAGTTTAGATATTTTGAAGAGGAAAAGAACTATAAGTTCTGATGCTGCTCAGGCAACTCCTTCACTATCCAGGAGATCAAAGAAACAGAGAGCGGGAAGGCATTTGGCACAACCTCTTTCGGAGGATACTCAAGAAGCTGAGGAAGGGGATCAGGAATCTCTGATCTCATCAGACACTGTTGTAATTGAAGCTTTGCAATCCCCACATCAAGCTAAAGACACTGTTCCAGAAATAGTGATTACACCTCATGTCTCTCCAATTAAAGAAATAACAGTTGAAGATTCAGGATTAAGTCCTGAAATTGACATCCACAGGCTGAACATTCCAACTATGCTCTATCTGGAAGCTCCAACTACAGCTCAGCCATCTACTGTTAATTCTCTAATCTTACAGGCTGAGTTACCATCTACACCAATTCTGGATCTGGAACCTGAAGATCAGAATTTAGATGAAGCTGCTACAACATCTCCTTCAGTTACACAAACTCTGGTGTTATCAGAAGATGAGGAGATGTTAGCAAGTTCTGGATACAGTGCTCCAGTAAATGCTCCCATTCTTGGAAAGGAGGAATTGATTCAAAAGTTTGTTAAAAAAGAAGCTCTTGTTCCTTGGGAAGAAACTCACAGAGGGGTTGAGTGGACCAAGAAGTGGAATGAATCTGATTTCATTCCAAGCTCAAAAGTTCTGACAGAGCATATTGCTAAAGCTAATGAGTTGTTAACAAACTTTGATTTCAAGACACAACCCAAAGTCACAGCTCTAAGTACTAAACATCTTCAAGGTCTGCACTCCACAACTCATGAAAAAGTTGAAAAACTTTTGGAAAAAGCTGATAAGCTGGATATGGAGATCAAGCTAGAAAAAAGAGGTTTATCAGACCTATACATGAGAAAGTTGAAGCTATTGAGAAGGTTCAAGAAAAGCAACAGGCCCAAATTACTGAGGTCCTGAATAATCAAGCCTCTCAACAAGCTCAACTGAATGAAATTCAATCTTCAGAAGTTCTTATCTCTCTCCTACTACCAGATGATGCCAAAAAGGGGGAGAAGGTAGTTAAGTCCAAATTCTGAAGAAAAAGGATGACAATGAGGATCACCAGGGAAACCCTAGCAAGGGCAAGTGTCAAGGTCAAGGGCAAAGTAGCAAAGTTTCTTCAAGGAAACTAATTTCTGATGCTAGCAAATCTTCTATACAGAAGAAGACAGGTTCTGAAGCTGTAGATGCTCAAAATCTGCTATCAAGTTCTGATGTTCTGATTTAAGAAGGAAGTAAAGACTCTTAGAAGTTTTTGTAAACTCTGAAGGTCAAGGGAATGGAGACTACTGTCTACAACAAAGATCCTAAAATTCAGACACTTGATGAAGAAATTGGTAGAAGATTATTTCTCAAACATAATCCTGGAATGGATTTAGAGACTTTAAAGGAGGAAGAAGTTAGATTTTCAGCTGAGAAGACAAATCTTAAGTCTAAGGCTTCTGATGCAAAGAAACCTCCAAGGCCTAAGGCAAAAGGCATTGTGATTAAGGAAAAGTCAAATTCTGAGGCTTCAAAGCCCAAGACAAGAGCACAAGTTGAAACTAATCCCAAAGATAAGGGGAAAGGAAAAATTGATGAACCAACAAAGCCACAGGAGATGAAGATTCCTCAAATCCTGATGAAACCTGTATGCAAACTGGTTTAAGTATTTGATGATGATGCTGCAGTAGATGAAACAGTTCAAACTCTGAAGAGAAGGAAGATAACTGAAGAATTTAAAACAACCTCTGACACAGCTCAAGTTGTTCAGAATGAAGAACAACAAGCTACAAAAGAAACAACAAATCCTGATCAAGTTATCAAGACATCAACCTCTGACAGTGCTCAAGTTTATTTCAATAAATTGACATTTACTGATAAGAGAAAACTCCTATGGAAGAATGTTAATCCATTAGATCCCAAGAAAAGCCAGCTGCTATATGATTTCATGACTGTTGGATTGAAAGCCAGAGAAGCAAGAGACAGAGCTGGATTAGGTTCTGAAGAAGCCAAAATCAAGACAAGAGTTGAAGTGCTTACAAGAGATCCATTTTTATTGACTGACAAACCTCTTGAAGAAGTTACACAGAAACACCTTGACAAGGTTATATCTGTTCAAGTGGTACCGGATTCTCATGATAAACATAATGCCAAAGAAAATCTGTTTCTATTTCTTGAATATGGAAGAACATATCAAATGTCAGAATCAGATGTGCTGAACAAATCTCTGAAAGAACTTCAATTCTTTCATTATCTTCTAGAGATAAAGTCCGAGATTACCAGGAGATGGTCAAATTTCATAATGAAGACTATAAGGGATAAAGCAAGAATTTCTGGTTCAAGGGTTACAAAATTCATTCCTAATATAGTTGAAGATGATGGAAGTAAAATTCCAATGAAGAAAGATTCTTCTAAACTTGAAGTAATTTTAAAAGAGAAATTTATGTGCTACAATGAAGACTCTTCTCATCCAAGGGTGATCATACTTGGTGATGGCTTAGAAAGAAATAACATCTCAGCACTTAGGACTGCAATCTACCAGATTGGAAGTCAAGATGAAGAATTGAAACAAGTCAAAGCTACACTAGTTCAAGTCCTAAAGAATAAAGAAGAAAAGCTGATATCAAACCTTGTCAAGAATCACTTTGGATTCAGATTGACTCGGTAAGATTGGTTAAAGCTACAAGGACTGTAAGTTGTAGTTAGTGTCTAATTAAAATCTCATTGCATTTGTACTTAAATGTTGTTGACATCATCAAATCTATTAACTTGTATATTTTTCATAATTTATAATTTGGGGGAGATTGTTAGATATATTTGAGATGTCATGTCTAATCTGATTTGTGTTTAGTTTTCAGAACTTAACAACATGACTTATCAGGCGTTACTGAAATCAGAACTTACTGAAGTCAGAACTTAATATAAGAACTTAAGGCGTCAGAAGATATATATCAGGACTTAAGTGCAGGAAGACTTCAGATAATGAATGTGGCTGATTTACAGGAGAAGATCTGGACTAAAATAAAAGAAGATATGCATGAAGAGTTAGAGGACTAGAAGACTTGTAGAAGATATTTGATTGATATATTTTAGGAGACAGAATTATATTCTATATCAATTAGAAGATATCTTGTAAATGTGTACTATATAAACACAGCTTAGGGTTTACACTATATGTGTTATCATTTATGAGAACATTATTCATTGTAACCTAGCAGCTCTTAGTGATATTGTTCATCACTGAGAGAGAACAATAGTTCTATTGTAACAGAGTTTATTTGAATATACTTGATCTTTGTTACATACTTGTGTTGAAATCGATTTGATTGTATAAATACTATATTCAACCCCCTTCTATAGTGTTGTGTGACCTAACAAACTTCATTCACTCTATTGCTTCTGTTGATTTCAGCTTCATCTTCAGAATCACTATCAATGTTTAAATTTTTAAACTTAAGGGCTTTAGCTTCATTTTCATCAAGGCATTCCAAGCCTGAACACTTGTCATCATCAAAGGTCACATCTGTATTTTCCATAATTTTCTTTTGTTGAATCACATAGACTTTGTAGGCAATTCTCTCCAATGAATAACCCAGAAAACTTGCTTAAAAAACTTCAGAGTCAAATTTTCCCACATATTCAGAGTTGTCTTTTAGAACATAACTCTAGCTTCCAAACACATGCAGATGTTTTATAGTAGGCTTCCTTTTTTATAAAATTGAGTAAGGTGACTTGCCAAGATTTTTTGTTGATGAGATGTCTGTTTTGAGTGTAGCATGCAATGTTGACAGCTTCTTCCCAAAAACTTGTTGGCAACTTGGCATCTTGCAGCACTATTATAGCAGTTTCAACTAGTGTTCTATTCTTTCTCTAAACTAACACATTTTACTGAGGTGTCCTTGCAGCTGAGAACTCTTGAACAATGCCATTGTCTTTGCAGAATTCATGCAGAATTACATTAATGAATTATGTGTCATTGTCACTCCTCAATCTTTTTACACAATTTTGATCTTCAATATGCTTCTCAATTTTCGTGATGTGTTCAATTATGATGTGTGGAGTTTCATCCTTCGAATGCATAAACTCTACCCATGTGTACCTGTTAGGTCACACACACTGTAGAAGGGGGTTGAATACAGTATTTACTACAATTAAATCGAATATAAGAACTTAAGTAACAGAATATATATTTTATTCAACACAATAAACTCTGTTATAAAGAACTGTTCTCTCTCAGTTATGAACAAATTATCACGAGAGCAGCTAGGGTTACAAAGAATATTGACTTCGATTAAGATAACACATATAGTGTAAACCCTATGCTGTGTTTATATACTACACAGTTACAAGATAATGTTTTAATTGATATTGAATATAATTCTGCTTCCTAAAATATATCAATCATTTATCTTTTCTTCCAAGTATTCTATTCTTCATAGAATTCTTTCTTCATGCATATTTCTTCTTGTGTTTGTCTTGATCTTCTTTCCTTTTAATCAGCCACTTGCCTTATCTGAAAGTCTCCTTAAGTCCTGATATTATCCCCTGATAAATATCTCCTGATAACTTAAGTTCTGATAACTTAAGTTCTGATATCTTAAGTCATGACTTCAGTATAAGTACTGATTTCCAGTTAAGTACTGATTTGTCCTGTTAAGTAAGATCTGAAAACTTAAACACAAATCATATTAGCCATGACATCACAAATATATCTAACAATCTCCCCCAACGTGTAAATTAGCATAATATACAAGTTCAACAGATATTTGATGATGTCAAAAATATTAAGTACAAATGCATGAGAATTTGACTAGATAACTACAACTTACAGTCCTTATAGCTTTACCATCCTCAAGGTCTGATAACAGCTTCAATCTATATACACTTCAGAATTTAAGCAGTTGTAGATCTTTGACTTGGCTTCAATTTCTGATCTCTTTGATGTCAGGAGTTGTTCTGAGATAGTTCTTCAACAAATATCTCTCAGCATATTCAAGTTCATTGACCATCCTCCTTTTTGCATTTATCAATTCAGCTATATTTTCATCAGTTTGAAAAATAGCTGCTCTGAGATTATTTATCTTAGCTTTCCTTATGTCCTGATCTAGTCTGATCAGATATGCCTTGTCAGACTCTAGATTGAATTGCACAGCCTTATAACCCAGAAAAGTTGTTATAATCTTAGCAGTGTTAGGCTTCATTTCAACAATATCACCTTTGTGATCTCTGTACTTAGGACAATATGTGCTGTCAGACTTTACAGAGTAAAACTTCTTATGTCTTTGAATTTGTGACTTTAAATAACTTGCAGCACTATCTGTTTATCGGTTTATCACTTGAAGTAGGAATATATATGGTATACCCTTCCATCTGTCATAAAATATAACAAGATATGTTCTTTCAAAATAGAGTGGTAAACCATTTGTACAGATTCAAGTCGATTCAATCTCTCAGGAGTTGCTCCTACTCCTATTTCACTTAAGGAAGTTGGATCATTGGTAGTGTTGTGTACTCTTCTTTCATCAGAACTACCCAATCCAGATTTATCTCTTGCTTCCTATCCTGTAACAACTCTTGCTTCAAAACCACTTGTTGCAATCTTCAAAGGTTGAGTCTGTTTATCTTTGGTGAATCCTGGTAGGAGTATCTTTGAAGATTTAACATGAGCAATGTTAGAGGTTTCCTTTTCCTTATCTTCTGATATCAATCCAACTTGAGCTATGTCAGAGGTTGCTTGCTTCACTGTCATATCAGAGTTTACTAAGTCTTGACTCTGAACAACATGAGCCATGTCAGAGGTTGTTTGAGAAATCTTCTTTTGCAACAGAGTAAGACTAGCATCTTCATCAGTTATTTCTTCATCCATGACTGGCATATAAACCTTTAAAGGTTCATCAACTTTTTCTTTGCCCTTGGACCTTGGATCAATTTCCACTTTTGATTTGGCTTTGGTTGCCTCAGAATTTGTTCTTTCCTTTATCACAATACCCTTAGGCTTTGGAAATTTCTTTTCAACAACAGAAGCTTTAGATTTTATCTTGACACCTTCTGCTTTGAGTCTAGCTTCTTCTCCTGTTAGACTCTCAAAGTCCATTCCTGGATTTTCTTTAAGAAATAATTCCTTTGAAATTTCTTCATCAAGTTCTAGATGTTCACCAGAACTTATCCTTTTACCAGTATCAGAACTTATTCTTCTCCCAGTATAAGAACTTGTTCCTTGACTTGTAATTCTAGCTTTACTTGATAAAAATCCTTTGCTTTGACCTTGACCTTAACCTCTACCCTTATCAGAGTTTCCCTGGTCAATATTTCCATCATCCTTTCCCTTCAGTGTCTGAATAGATTTGCATTTGGACTTAATCACTTTCTCCCCCTTTTTGGCATCAGCAGGTAAAAGAAGAGAGACAAGCAATTCCACTGAGGATTGGATCTCATTGAGTTGAGTTTGCTGAGAAGCTTGATTCTTTAGATTTCATTAATCTGAGTTTGTTGCTTCTCCTGAGTTTTCTCAATGTAGGCAATTCTGTCACAGGCAGGATTGAAAAATCTGTTCTTTTCAAGTTTCATATTCATATCTTGCTGGATCAAGGTTTCTTGAATTTTATTCACCTTGGCATGAGTTGTTGAGTGTTGACCTTGAAGGTGTCTAGTACTCAATACAGTAACTCTCAGATGTGCCTTGAAATTATCATTTATCAACATTTCATCAGCTTTTACCAGATGCTCAGCAAGAATCTTTTCATTTGGAACAAAACTAACTGAGTTCCATTCCTTAGTCCACTCCTGTCCTCTAGGAGTTTCACTCCAAAATACTGGTGTTTCCTTCCTAACAAACTTCTTTATCAAATCAGCTTTGTTAACCGTTTGTTGAGGTGCTTGTCCTGATGGACCAGCTGCATCAGCATCTAAATTAGCAGCAACTTCACCAGTAATATCCTTATTGGCAGCATTAGAACTTGCAGATCTTGCAGTATCAGCATCCTATGATAAAATAGCAGTATGTGAGGCTATATAGGCTTCAACATCATCCTCTATATTCTGATCTGCAGCCAAGTTCTGATCAACATCCAAAATCGGTGTTGTTGGTGGAGTGAGTTGAGTTGCTGGAGCTTCCAAGTACAAAACCTCAGACACAATCAAGTTATGAATATCAATTTCAGCACTTGTACCTGGGTCTTCAGTATGTACTTGTTCAATTATAGGTGATACAGGAGGTATAGGTATTCTGTCTTGAGCAGTTTCTGGTTGTGCAGAAGGAAATGATTCAATAACAATTGGTTCTGTTGAGATCATAGATTCCTGATCCCCTTCCTTAGCTGCTTCCACCACATCCTCTGAATCTGACTCAACTATGTCCCTGTGAGCTCTCTGTTTCTTCAATTTCTTCAAAGGTGGAGACATTGTAGGAGCTTTAACATCAGGATTTATCTTTATAAGCCTTTTGAGAGGCCTAGAACTCCCAGTTACAGTATCTTTCTGAGAAGAGACCTTCTCAGCTTCTACAATAACAGGTTCTGATATGGGAACTTGTTCCTCAGTTGTTTCCTCAAATCAACAGAATTTAATCAAAACATTCATCACAAAATAAAATTAAAGATCGATGAAGTAAAGATTAATAAATTGCAATTAAACATGCACAGTCACATAATTTGAGAAACAAAGAACAAATCTTGCAATTAAAGAAAATTTCATTGATATATCAGATGAGTACAATTCATGAAATTTATCAATTACATGCAAAAATTACAAGATAGTCCTATTCTACGATTTTTAACATCAACAGCCTTAGTCCTAAGCTAAGAAGCCTGACAAAGCTAATGGTGAAGAGAAACGGATTGATGACAATTAATTCTTCTTCCTACTTTCAACAAAGAGAACAGCAAGACGAATGATTAGCTCCAGCTGTTTAAGAATACGAAGATGAACTTCTCTTTGGAAAGACAAAAGATCATTTTTAATGTTCTCTGGAAGTTGAATCCAGATGACGAATGGAATGTTGTTCATTCAAGACATACACACTAACCGCTAACCCATAATGATAATGACTATTTTATCTTACATAAACCAATATTCTGTAAAAATATGATCGTTCAAGTAATGACCAAAAATAAATTAAGTAAATAAATATTGCCACGTCAACATCAGAACTTGATTATTATTAGGATTTAAAAGTCATCAGAATATGGCTTCTTAACTCGAAAAGTGAATGGTTATTCCTGTAATTCTTCACACAAATACTGATATGGTTTCCTCAAAACTTAATCATCAGAACTTCCATCAGAACTTGTCCTCAGAATTTATGCAACTGACACTTAAACTGTTCATCTAAAATAACATTTATCACCACAGTAATTTTCATCATTCATATGGAGTGTATGTGTGTGCATTAAGCTAAATATTAGACAAAGAGTAAAGTCTGATTCACTTCAGTACATCTTAAAAATAAGGCATAACTAAGAACTTTGCTCAAAATCTGTCATTATTCTGAAGTCTACTGTAGAATGAGTTCATACATGAGTCCACCTCAACTGTTTTGTGCTTATTTTATGCATATTTTGAAATTCTATTTTACAGTGGCTTCTCAGTGTAAGTGAGTCACGACTGCTTATCAGAATTTATGTTGTTATAAGAGTATTTCTCCAGTAATCATATAGTGTGAAAAGTCACCAAGAATTTTTTTTGCTTTTCTAATGCATATCACTTAATACCATCAATGCACTTGGGTCTTCCCTTCCACATTTTTACTCTAGGTCTCAAATGAGTACCTGATATTTATTTCTTTTCTTTTTCTTTTTCTTTTGATAAGTGAGGCTTATCAGCACTTAGTACATCCATCAGATTTACAAACATCAGAACTTAACAGATAAGAAGCACTATTCTAGTTTTTGACTTAGTAATAAGATACACAAAGTAAACTTTAACCAAGCTCAATATCAGAATTTGCTTGTGTTAAAAGATGTCCACATAAATAATTACTTCAAACATGGGAGCTTTAGTCTATTAAAGACTACTAGGTCAGCATCTAGCACAGTTATCCTCATTGGATTGAATAGTCACATAAATATTCATATCACTATCAGAGTTTAGAAATTCACATCAGACAATAATCAGCACTTAAGCAAATTTCAATTTAAGCACAGAATACACAAAGATAATAATATCTGTAAATACTGATCATAAAGTCTGATGTATCAGAACATAAACTAGGCAGATTTAGAGAAAGAACCTGAAACCATTCCAAGTTCATTTACCAATCTTGTAAAAGTAGCTTCACACAGTGGTTTTGTGAAGATATCTGTTAGTTGTTGATCTGTTGGAACAAAATGCAATTCCACTGTACCTTCATCCATATATTCCCTTATGAAGTGGTACCTAATGCTGATCTGCTTTATCATTGAGTGTCGAACTGGATTACCTGTCATAGCAATAGCACTTTGATTATCACAGTAAATAGGGATTTTAGAAAATTCTAACCCATAATCCAGTAACTGATTCTTCATCCAAAGAATCTGTGCATAACAGCTTCCTACAACAATGTATTCTGCTTCTGTAGTTGATGTGGAAATTGACTTCTGTTTCTTGCTAAACCAAGAAACCAATCTGCCTCCAAGAAATTGGCAGCTTCCAACTTGTGCTTTTCCTGTCAATTTTGCATCCTGCAAAATCTACATCTGAGTAACCTATTAGCTTAAAGTCTGATTCTCTAGGATACCATAATCCCGGATCAGCTGTACCCTTAAGGTACTTGAAAATTCTTTTCACAGCTGTTAAGTGAGGTTCTCTTGGATCTGCTTGAAATCTTGCACAAAGACAGGTAGCATACATGATATCAGGTCTACTTGCAGTTAGATAGAGTAATGAGCCAATCATACCTCTGTAATCAGTAATATCTACTGATTTACCAGTATCCTTATCCAACTTTGTTGCAGTGGCCATAGGAGTGGATGCATTTGAACAATCTTGCATTCCAAACTTCTTCTACAAATTTCTGTTTTACTTAATTTGACAAATAAAAGTTCCTTCTTCATTCTGCTTGACTTGAAGACCCAGAAAATAGTTAAGTTCTCCCATCATACTCATTTTAATATCTTGACTGCATTAGCTTGGCAAACTTCTTACAAAGTCTGTCATTTGTAGAACCAAAAATGATATCATCAACATATATCTGCACCAAAAGTAAGTCCTTTTCATGGTTGAGGTAGAATAAAGTTTTGTCAATGGTCCCTCTGTTAAATCCACTTTCCAGATGAAACTGAGCTAAAGTCTCATACCATGCTCTTGGAGCTCGCTTAAGGCCATAAAGTGCTTTATCAAGACTGTAGACATGAATGAGAAATTTGGAATCTACAAAGCCTGGAGGTTGTTCAACATATACTTCCTCTTCCAATTCTCCATTGAGAAAAGCACTTTTCACATCCATTTGAAAGACTTTAAACTTCTTGTGAGCAGCATAAGCCAAAAATATTCTTATGGCTTCCAATCTAGCAACTGGTGCAAATGTTTCATCATAATCAATTCCCTCCTGTTGAGAGTATCCTTTTGCAACCAGCCTTGCTTTATTCCTTATAATTATGCCATCACTGTCAGTTTTGTTTCTGAACACCCACTTTGTACCAACAACAGACCTATTCTTTGGTCTTGGCACTAGGGTCCAGACTTTATTTCTTTCAAATTCATTTAACTCTTCCTGCATTTCTTGCACCCAATCAGCATCTTGAATAGCTTCTTCCACTTTCTTTGGTTCAGTCTGAGAAAGAAAAGAATGATAGAGACATTCATTTGATGTAGCTGTTCTAGTTCTGACACCTGCATCAGGATTTCCAATAATTAAGTCAGGTGTATGTGCTTTTGTCCACTTCCTTGCAGATGGAAGGTTATCTCTAGAACTGGATGCTCCCCCATGATCCATGCTGTCTCCATCAACATTTTCTAATGCTCCCCCTGAAATTATGCTCTCTGAGTTGGATCCTTCAGAATTTGAGTTTCCAGAACTTGGCTCATCAGAACTTGATAAATCAGAACTTGAAGAGCCTGTTGTAGGTTCTGATGCTTCTTGAGATGTGGTTGGATCTTCAGTATGTTCCCCCTGCACAGGTGCATCTTGCTTTGGCGTAGTCACCATAGTTTCAATAACATCAGAGTTTAATCCATCAGAGTTTGTAGTATCAGGATTTAAACTGTCAGGATTTACAGAATCAGAATTTAAAACTTTATTTTCAAATCTCAGCCGATCATGATCATTGAAATCTTCAAGTCCAGTAATCTTCTTATCATCAAAATAGACATTGATAGATTCCATGACAACCCTTGTTCTTAAATTGTAGACTCTGAAGGCTTTTGTTGCAAATGGATATCTGTAACACCCCCAAATCCGGGGTCAGGATTGGGTGTCACTACACAATTTTAAATAATAATAAAACCTGTATATTAAAATAATATACAGATAACCCCTCATATTCAGGATCGCTTACAGGTTATAGTATGAAACTAGAATCTAACCTTCAAAAATTTACACTGTCTAAATACAATTTCATTACCTCACTACTAATTTCCTTGTATTGATCACTCCAACATCTCCACATTTCTTCAGCTGTAATCGCACCACTTTTGCTGTCTACTAAAAGCTATTCACCTTGCCCTCATTTGATACTGAAAGAAATAAGAGTTCACAAAGCAAGAGTGAGCAAAAAATACCCAGCAAGTATCATAAATGGTTTCTAGATATCAGATCAGAAAATTCCTGAAAACGATTGTTGTATGATTTTAAAAACGGCTTTACATATTTAAATAGTTGAGCAAACAAAACAGCGGCCCTCACTGGCCTTTAATCATAAATCACATTTTGTTGTAAAAGAATAGTGATCGTTTCAATATTTCATCCTTTTAAATCAAATCTCTGTTGAGTTCATAATTATGAACTATTCAGGAAGAAATGCCGTTAGTGGCGATCAACAATAAATTAGACTTGACACTAGAAACTAACATATGCACTATAACCTACTGATCAGTCAGGAGATAGTGCGGATCTATACCCAACTGCATAGACCCAACCAACATATGGGGTACCCAGGCAACTATGGCCTAAGGGTCCGGTTCATCCCTTACCCATAGGATCCAGCTTATCACTGGTCCTAATAGTAACCGTCCAGCCCGTAGAGTATTTTCTGAAAATTTCGGCAGCACCTCCCCTATACAATCGACTACCAGTCGGACTCAAGCCGACACCACCAATCTACCAATCATCTACAATCACATCCATCCATTTCCATCAACCAAATTCATCCAACCACCATAGTTTGAACTATATCATTTTGATTAGTATAGGTATGATTAATTGGCATAACATTTATCTTTTGAAATGAGACTTAAGGTCTTATACCAACAATTAATATACCCATTCCCTTCCCAGCTCTTTCAGAATATTACAAAATTTTATCAGTAAGCTTTAAAATTTATCTCGTGTCTCAAAATTTTATTTCGCGAGTATTTTAACTTATTTATTGCCGTTATAAATTGTGTATAGTTATTTTTAAAAATTATACCACATCCTTCAACGAATTATACCAATACTCCGTCTTTGACAATACAACTCAATTTTATTAGTGAGTTTGTTTATCTTTCAATAACCACGCAAGGTCTTAATTATCATTGTCATAATAGGATAAAACTCCATCATCAGTTTGTTATTTCTTAAAAGGTCTCGCAGTCGAATCACCATTACTTTATCTCCACTTATGTTCCCGTATCGAACTTTTGTCACCGACCCGATTATGAGGACTAAGTTTACCATAACTTATTTACGCAAGTTATAGAATTTCACAATTTCTTGAAGAGCACGTTCGCAGTTCGATTACATTTAAGATTTCTTCCATCTTGAATCTTCACGACAAATATCATCCCGTGACGAAGGGATATTTCACGTAATAATTTCATGTCTGAATTATTGTTCATAATTTCCTTGATCTTTGATCGTCGTCCCGATACTCGTTTGCTCCGTCTGACGCACACAACTTACTTCATTTTTTTGTAATTGATCTAATTATTACGGTTCACTAACGATTCATTCCTCATCGAAATCTTCCAATTCGAAGTGCATCGTGTTAACGTAATCTACCGTACTGATGAGATCCCTGTAGCAAGAACAACTGTCTAACTTGATATCTTCGCCATGTCCACATCTGTCGGTGCATCTATTTTCCTTGCTCGCAGATGTCCACCATTTATCGATTTGCATTCGTATCTATGTTTGTTGTATGATTCCACGTATCACACTATTTCATTTCTTTTGAAATCGTCAAAGAACAGTATCTACGCAAGATGAGAGTGTGTGAATATGATTTTGAATGAAAAGAAGGATAAGGAATAACAATTACAACAAACAGTTGGAAGAATCTGTAAGTCAATTGAAGGAAGAAGAATGACTGAAAATTTAGATGTGAATGAGACAACCATATTCGTACTCAAGATGGCCAGTCTTTCATACTATATGGCATACAGCACATGATTAGGTGGCATCCCACCCGACTCTTCATCATTTTGACAAAGCGTCATACCACAACACTGTTTGTCTCAATCAAGAATCAGTAATTTGAAAATAAAAATGATTCAGAAAGAATACAATAAATTTTGCTTTCATCTTTGCTTCATATGATTTATCCACAGAAGAAACTCATACGTATTCAAGAATCAAAAGAATATATGCTATCGTATTAAGAGAAATAATGTCGATGTTGATCACCTTCCACGCTTTACTTACGTATGCCTTCAGAAACCAGTCGAATGAGAGATTCATAATTCAGATTACATTATATCTTTTGAAATGTCGTCTGAAATGCCTCCACATTAAATGCTTTTATGCTTTATTCGTAATCATGTTCCTACGAAATTTATAATGATTACTTCCAATTTCCTTTATACCACATAAGGTAACAGTCGATCCTGCAACGTCTCAACTCCGTCGATAGGAATACTATTTTTCTCCAATTATCTGGAAGATTCTTCCATTTCCTTCAGTCATCCTCTGCCGTTCAAATTACGAATCTCGTTAAATTTTTAACAATTTCATGAATTGGGTAAATAATGTTTTAACAAGTTAATTTAATCATTAATATTAAACAAAATTTATGTTCGTCTTTCATGAAAAACCTAAAACTTTCTTCTCACCAGTGGGTCTACTTGGTCCTCCAGATTAACAATACTGAGACTATATCCATTCTTCTTTTTAGGTCATTTTATGTTTATAATAACAAGAACATAAATAGTAATTCGACAACCAAATTGTAAAATTCATTTCATACAAAAATCTTCTGAAAGTTGATTAAGAAAATCTTCTCCGAAATCTCATTTTAAAATTTTGAAAATCAATTATTTGGTCGTCATTACTAGATAAGTTACTTGCTATTCTATTGATCTGCTAATGAAATATCTAATTAAAGAAATGCCCATATAAAGGTCTCTCCATTTTTGGTACATCTTTTACTCTTCCTTGGATTCTGCTCATACTTATTAGTCGATGAAACTTCATTTACCGTCGTATATCATTTATTCGCAATTCCACCGCAATACTGTCATTTAGTACTGTCTCTGATATTCTTGCCATCGTTTTTGACGCTATGCTTACCACCACGCAGGCGATTCGATGTTCGGTTTATAGATTGGTTCGCATCTTCTTGCTAGTCATACCTATACCTAGTAAGGTAGATATCATTCCTTGCGCAGCTCCCGATAAGTGATAGGAATCTTCTCATGCTGCCTTCGAAACGTGCAACGTTGGTTCTTCATCAGCTTCCACCAACTTGTTGCCTCCAGCGTGATGCTCGTCCTACTACCTAATCCTAAGTTATATCGTACCCAAAACTCACCTAGCCTCTCTTACGCGAAATTCTCACAAGACTCATTCACATCTTCTTCAAAACCGCATGAAACGTAGGGTAGCATATCCAGTCTCCGCCGATCTATCGATTCCTTATTACTGTAGGATCGGAGAACTCAATATACCTATAGCGTTGCGATATTCACCTTACGCTTGCCTCAACAATCTTGGCTTACCAATTCCAAATCGGACCTTCTAATCCTCATTCATACTCAATTCAAATTAAAATGAGTATTCCTAGGGTCTTTCCTATCTCATATGACCTATCACTCCTATATTACCCTTACCTATTCTTATTTCAGTGACCAATAACCTGTACCTCTGATACCAACTGTAACACCCCCAAATCCGGGGTCAGGATTGGGTGTCACTACACAATTTTAAATAATAATAAAAACCTGTATATTAAAATAATATACAAATAACCCCTCATATTCAGGATCGCTTACAGGTTATAGTATGAAACAATAATCTAACCTTCTAAAATTTACATTGTCTAAATACAATTTCATTACCTCACTACTAATTTCCTTGTATTGATCACTCCAATATCTCTACATTTCTTCAGCTGGAATCGCACCAATTTTGCTGTCTACTAAAAGCAATTCACCTTGCCCTCATTTGATACTGAAAGAAATAAGAGTTCACAAAGCAAGAGTGAGCCAAAAATGCCCAGCAAGTATCATAAATGGTTTCCAGATATCAGATCAGAAAATTCCTGGAAACGATTGTTGTATGATTTTAAAAACGGCTTTACATATTTAAATAGTTAAGCAAACAAAACAGTGGCCCTCACTGGCCTTTAATCATAAATCACATTTTGCTGTAAAAGAACAGTGATCGTTTCAATATTTTATCCTTTTGAATCAAATCTCTGTTGAGTTCGTAATTATGAACTAATCAGGAAGGAATGCCGTTAATGGCGATCAACAATAAATTAGACTGGACACTAGAAACTAACGTATGCACTATAACATGCTGATTAGTCAGGAGATAAGGCGGATCTATACCCAACTGCATAGACTGAACCAACATATGGGGAACCCAGGAAACTATGGCCTAAGGGTCCGGTTCATCCCTGACCCATAGGATCCAGCTTATCACTGGTCCTAATAGTAACTGTCCAGCCCGTAGAGTATTTTCTGAAAATTTGGGCAGCACCTCCCCTATACCATCGACTACTTGTCGGACTCAAGCCGACACCACCAATCTACCAATCATCTACAATCACATCCATCCATTTCCATCAACCAAATTCATCCAACCACCATAGTTTGAACTATATCATTTTGATTAGTATAGGTATGATTAATTGGCATAACATTTATTTTTTGAAATGAGAGTTAAGGTCTTATACCAACAATTAATTTACCCATTCCCTTCCCAGCTCTTTCAGAATATTACAAAATTTTATCAGTAAGCTTTAAAATTTATCTCGGGTCTCAAAATTTTATTTCGCGAGTATTTTAACTTATTTATTGTCGTTACGAATTGTGTATAGTTACTTTTAAAAATTATGCTGCATCCTTCAACGAATTATACCAATACTCCTTCTTTGACAATACAACTCAATTTCATTAGTGAGTTTGTTTATCTTTCAATAACCACGCAGCGTCTTAATTATCATTCTCATAATAGGATAAAACTCCATCATCAGTTTGTTATTTCTTAAAAGGTCTCGAAGTCGAATCACCATTACTTTATCTCCACTTATGTTCCCGTATCGAACTTTCATCACCGACCCGATTATGGGGATTAAATTTACCATAACTTATTTACGCAAGTTAGAGAATTTCACAATTTCTTGAAGAGCACGTTCGCAGTTCGATTACATTTAAGATTTCTCCCATCTTGAATCTTCACGACAAATATCTTCCCGTGACGAAGGGATGTTTCACGTAATAATTTCATGTCTGAATCATTGTTCATAATTTCCTTGATCTTTGATCGTTGTCCCGATACTCGTTTGCTCCGTCTGACGCACACAACTTACTTCATTTTTTTTGTAATTGATCTAATTATTACGGTTCACTAACGATTCATTCCTCATCGAAATATTCCAATTCGAAGTGCATCGTGTTAACGTAATCTACTGTACTGATGAGATCCCTGTAGCAAGAACAACGGTCTAACTTGATATCTTCGCCATGTCCACATCTCTCGGTGCATCCATTTTCCTTGCTCGCAGATGTCCACCATTTATCGATTCGCAGTCGTATCTATGTTTGTTGTATGATTCCACGTATCACACTATTTCATTTCTTTTGAAATCGTCAAAGAACAAAATCTACGCAAGAGGAGAGTGTGTGAATAGGATTTTGAATGAAAAGAAGGATAAGGAATAACAATTACAACAAACAGTTGGAAGAATCTGTAAGTCAATTGAAGGAAGAAGAATGACTGAAAATTTAGATGTGAATGAGACAACCATATTCGTACTCAAGATGGCCAGTCTTTCATACTATATGGCATACAACACATGATTAGGTGGCATCCCACCCGACTCTTCATCATTTCAACAAAGCATCATACCACAACACTGTTTGTCTCAATCAAGAATCAGTAATTTGAAAAGAAAAATGATTCAGAAAGAATACAATAAATTATTCTTTATTCAGAGGAAGTAAGTTAGCTCCATTATATATAGGAGATGGAGAGTTGAATTGAGTTATGAAAGCACCAAATAGAATATGATGTTAGCGAGAGACTATTAAGGAAAGATTGATATTATACGTTAAAGTTATGAAAAATTATGAGGTTGAGAGATTAACCTGAGAAGATGAAAGTTATATACTTGAAAAGTATCAGTATTATTCCTTAGCATGATTCTGAGGACATAATCCTTTTAAGGGGGGAAGGATGTAATATCCGGGAAATATCGTGTAATTATTTGTATCAATATATGATTATTATGTGAATATTATATAAATTTTTGATGAATTATCTGGTGTTTGATAATAATTGGATGTTTGTATGTAATAAAATATGAGTATGTTAATTTTAATATGTCCAGAATAAAATATAGATAATTAAGGTATTTTTCTGGTAATTTTTGGAGTGTTAAATGATTTTATAATAATTTATGAATTATTAATTATTTTCTGAAAAATTACAAAATTATTTTATAAAGCCGGGAATTGTCCGACTTCAACCGTTTTTACGTTTTTACAACCCGAAACTCTTCTGAAAACTCCTTCCTAACCTGTCCGAAAAGTTTCGGGTTGTAAAAACGTAAAAACGGTTGAAGTCGGACGATTCCCGGCTTTAAAAAATAATTTTGTAATTATTCAGAAAATAATTAATAAATTATAAATCGTTATAAAATCATCTAACACTCCAAAAATTACCAGAAAAATACCTTAATTATCTATATTTTATTCTGCACATATTAAAATTAACATACTCACATTTTATTACATACAAACATCCAATTATTATCAAACACCAGATAATTCACCAAAAATTCATATAATATTCACATAATAATCATATATTGATACAAATAATTACACGATATTTCCCGGATGTTACATCCTTCCCCCTTTAAAAGGATTCTGTCCTCAGAATCACCCTAAGGAATAATACTGATACTTTTCAAGTATATAACTTTCATCTTCTCAGGTTAATCTTTCAACCTCATAATTTTTCATAACTTTAACGTATAATATCAATCTTTCCTTAATAGTCTCTCGCTAACATCATATTCTATTTGGTGCTTTCATAACTCAATTCAACTCTCCATCTCATATATATAATGGAGCTAACTTACTTCCTCTGGATAAAGAAAAATTTATTGTATTCTTTCTGAATCGTTTTTCTTTTCAAATTACTGATTCTTGATTGAGACAAACAGTGTTGTGGTATGACGCTTTGTCGAAATGATGAAGAGTCGGGTGGGACGCCACCTAATCATGTGCTGTATGCCATATAGTATGAAAGACTGGCCATCTTGAGTACGAATATGGTTGTCTCATTCATATCTAAATTTTCAGTCATTCTTTTTCCTTCAATTGACTTACAGATTCTTTCAACTGTTTGTTGTAATTGTTATTCCTTATCATTCTTTTCATTCAAAATCCTATATACACACTCTCCTCTTGCGCAAAGTCTGTTCTTTGACGATTTCAAAAGAAATGAAATAGTGTGACACGTGGAATCATACAACAAATATAGATACGACTGCAAATCGATAAATGGTGGACATCTGCGAGCAAGGAAAATGGATGCACCGACAGATGTGGACATGGAAAAAATATCAAGTTAGACAGTTGTTCTTACTACAGGGATCTCATCAGTACGGTAGATTACGTTAACACGATGCACTTCGAATTGGAAGATTTCGATGAGGAATGAATCGTTAGTGAACCGTAATAATTAGATCAATTACAAAAAAAATGAAGTAAGTTGTGTGCCTCAGACGGAGCAAACGAGTATCGGGACGATGATTAAAGATCAAGGAAATTATGAACAATGATTCAGACATGAAATTATTACATGAAACATCCCTTCGTCGCGGGAAGATATTTGTCGTGAAGATTCAAGATGGAAGAAATCTTAAATGTAATCGAACTGCGAACGTGCTCTTCAAGAAATTTGAAATTCTCTAACTTGCGTAAATAAGTTATGGTAAATTTAATCCCCATAATCGGGTCGGTGATGAAAGTTCGATACGGGAACATAAGTGGAGATAAAGTAATGGTGATTTGACTGCGATACCTTTTAAGAAATAACAAACTGATGATGGAGTTTTATCCTATTATGACAATGATAATTAAGACCCTGCGTGGTTATTGAAAGATAAACAAACTCACTAATGAAATTGAGTTGTATTGTCAAAGAAGGAGTATTGGTATAATTCGTTGAAGGATGCGGCATAATTTTTAAAAGTAACTATACACAATTCGTAACGATAATAAATAAGTTAAAATACTCGCGAAATAAAATTTTGAGACACGAGATAAATTTTAAAGCTTACTGATAAAATTTTGTAATATTCTGAAAGAGCTGGGAAGGGAATGGGTATATTAAATGTTGGTATAAGACCTTAAGTCTCATTTCAAAAGATAAATGTTATGCTAATTAATCATACATGTACTAATCAAAATGATATAGTTCAAACTATGGTGGTTGGATGAATTTGGTTGATGGAAATGGATGGATGTGATTGTAGATGATTGGTAGATTGGTGGTGTCGGCTTGAGTCCAACTGGTAGTCGATGGTATAGGGGAGGTGCTGCCCAAATTTTCAGAAAATACTCTACGGGCTGGACGGTTACTATTAGGACCAGTGATAAGCTGGATCCTATGGGTCAAGGATGAACCGGACCCTTAGGTCATAGTTTCCTGGGTACCCCATATGTTGGTTGGGTCTATGCAGTTGGGTATAGATCCGCACTATCTCCTGACTGATCAGCAGGTTATAGTGCATACGTTAGTTTCCAGTGTCCAATCTAAATTATTGTTGATCGCCATTAACGGCATTCCTTCCTGAATAGTTCATAATTACGAACTCAGCAGAGATTTGATTCAAAAGGATGAAATATTGAAACGATCACTGTTCTTTTACAGCAAAATGTGATTTATGATTAAAGGCCAGTGAGGGCCGCTATTTTTTTTGCTCAACTATTTAAATATGTAAAGCCGTTTTTAAAATCATACAACAATCGTTTCCAGGAATTTTATGATCTGATATCTGGAAACCATTTATGATACTTGCTGGGCATTTTTGGCTCACTCTTGCTTTGTGAACTCTTATTTCTTTCAGTATCAAATGAGGGCAAGGTGAATAGCTTTTAGTAGATAGCAAAAGTGGTGCGATTCCATCTGAAGAAATGTGGAGATGTTGGAGTGATCAATACAAGGAAATTAGTAGTGAGGTAATGAAATTGTATTTAGATAATGTAAATTTTAGAAGGTTAGATTCTTGTTTCATACTATAACCTGTAAGCGATCCTGAATATGAGGGGTTATCTGTATATTATTTTAATATACAGGTTTTTATTATTATTTAAAAATTATGTAGTGACACCCAATCCTGACCCCGGATTTGGGAGTGTTACAATATCCAACAAAAATTCCTTCATCGGCTTTTAGATCAAATTTGGATAGTTGTTCAGGATGAGTCTTAAGAACAAAACACTTGCATCCAAATACATGAAAATACTTCAGATTTGGCTTTTTTTTCTTCACCATCTCATATGGTGTTTTTCCATGCTTGTTGATAAGTGTTGCATTCTGAGTAAAATAAGCAGTTTGCACAGCTTCAGCCCAAAAGTAGGTTGGCAACTTTGCTTCATCAAGCATAGTTCGTGCAGCTTCAATAAGAGTTCTATTCTTTCTTTCAACAGCTCTATTTCGCTGTGGAGTTCCAGGAGCAGATAATTCCTGCTTTATTCTATTGGTTTTGCAGAACTCTTCCATAATCAAATTCTTGAACTCGATGCCATTATCACTCCTTATGATTTTCACAGAGTATTTGACCAATTTATCCAGTTGTTTGACATGATCAATCAAGATAGATGCAGTTTCACTTTTTGTGTGCAAGAAATACACCCATGTGTATCTGGTGAACTCATCCACTATGACCATAGCATATTTCTTCTTTGCAATAGACATGACATTCACTGGACCAAATAGATCAACATGTAGTAGGTGATAAGGCTCAAGAATTGATGATTCAGTCTTGCTCTTGAAAGAAGATTTTCTTTGTTTTGCCTTCTGACATAAATCACAAAGGCCATCAGGAGCAAATACTGACTTTGGCAGTCCTCTCACAAGATCTTTCTTGACTAGTTCATTTATATTGTTGAAATTTAAATGAGAGAGTTTCTTGTGCCAATCCCAGCTTTCTTCAATTGATGCTCTACTTAACAGACAGATTGCAGAACCATCAGTACTTGTTGAAAGCTTGGCTTCATAAATGTTACCATGCCTATATCCTTTCAGAACAACTTTACAGTGTTCTTCAAAGAAATCTACATGATAACCTCTGTCATAGATTTGACTCAGACTTACCAGATTGTGTTTAAGTCCTGAGACCAGAGCTACTTTTTCAATGATGACATTCCCAAGATTGATATTGCCATATCCCAGAGTTTTTCCCATGTTGCCATCTCCATAAGAAACACCTGGACTAACTTTCTCCATAAAGTCTGATAGCAGGGCTTTATTTCCAGTCATATGTCCTGAACATCCACTGTCCAGAACTATGATCTTCTTCCTGTTGCCCTGCAATCACAAAGACCACTAATGATTAGTTTTAAGGACCCAGACTTTCTTGGATCCTTTGGCCTTATTAAGTTTGTTAACATTTGCAGTGGATTTAGCATCAGAGTTTATGTTAACAATTTTCTTATCAGAATTTGCAATATCAGACTTTGCATCAGAACTTACACTCAAAGGAATAATGTTAACTTTCTTTAAAAAAGGTTTTATTTGATAATAATCATAGTACAAACTATGATATTCCTTACAAGTATAAATGGAATGCCATAAACTACCACAATGAAAACAAGGATTTTGTGGCCTATATCTAACAGACTGACTCTTAACTCCTGATTTTGAAGGTAATGAGTTTATGTTCTTATTCTTCCTGCAAAAAGAAGCCAGATGGTTAGAATTTCCACAATTATGACATGTTTTTCTAGGAGCATTAGGAACAGGCTTATAATTGTTACTTTTGTTCACACCTTCCTTTCCATTCCTATTTTTCCTAGGTGGCTTTACCTTGTTTACATTCTTAACATCTTTCAGCTTATGCTTAAGCTGCTTCTTAGTCATTAAGCCTATGTTAACTTCAGTTGGCTTATCCTGTTTAGGTTTGTCAGAAGTTAATTTCTCCTTAACTTCTGATTTCTCAATATCAGTCTTTGCAGTTACAAACTTAACAGGGTTTACCTTTGGTTTTTATTTAACAACTATAGGCTCAGTTTCTACAGTTCCCTTACTGTTCTTATCATCTCCATAACCTAAGCCCTTTTTCTAGTTTCCACTACTAAGAATATCCTGAGTTGTTCTACCAGAGTTAGTCCAAGTCCTGATAATCTCTCTTTCCTTTTCTAACTCAGTTTTTAGAGATTCATTCATTTTTAGCACTTCATCCCTAACATAAAAGGCATCATCTCTATCTTTCTGAGTTTGATGGAACATGACTAACTTTTTTTTCTAAATAATCATTCCTCTTCTTAAAAGCCAGATTTTCAGAAGTTAACATATCACATGTTAAAGTCTGATCTCTATAACTAATGAATATGGTTTTAAGATAAGATCTCAACTCAACAATATTATCAGTATCAAAAGCAAGAGTTGATAGAGGTACCTTCAATTCAGCAGTTTTAGGACTGCTATCAGAATTTTCCATTAAGGAATAGTTTAACTCTTTTTCAGAATCTGAAGTGTCTGAATGGTTTTTCTTGCAATCAGGAGAGATATGGCCTTTGTCAGACTTTCCTCCTTTTACTTCAGTCTTTCTGAGCCCTTTCTTTTTAGGACTTCCACCTTTCCTGGAAAGCTTCTTCTCAGAATCTTGTGTCTTGGTGGCTTGGTTGGAGTTTGTTCTTCTTCAGACATGATTGTTTTTGGATCTTAAACTGTATGTGTGTTAACAGATAGCTCTGATACCACTTGTTAGGTCACACACACTGTAGAAGGGGGTTGAATACAGTGTTTAATACAATCAAATCGAATATAAGAACTCAAGTAACAGAACACAGATTTTATTCAACACAATAAACTCTGTTACAAAGAACTGTTCTCTCTCAGTGATGAACAAATTATCACGAGAGCTGCTAGGGTTACAAAGAAAATGACTTCGATTAAGATAACACATATAGTGTAAACCCTATGCTGTGTTTATATACTACACAGTTACAAGATAATGTTCTAATTGATATCGAATATAATTATGCTTCCTAAAATATATCAATCAGTTATCTTTTCTTCCAAGTATTCTATTTTTCATAGAATTCTTTCTTCATGCATATTTCTTCTTGTGTTTGTCTTGATCTTCTTTCCTTTCAATCAGCCGCCTGCCTTATCTGAAAGTCTTCTTAAGTCCTGATATTATCTCCTGATAAATATCTCCTGATAACTTAAGTTCCGATAACTTAAGTTCTGATATCTTAAATCCTGACTTCAGTATAAGTACTGATTTCCAGTTAAGTACTGATTTGTCTTGTTAAGTAAGATCTGAAAACTTAAACACAAATCATATTAGCCATGACATCACAAATATATCTAACAGTACCTTGAGTAGTCATCCACCATCATAAGTGCATATTTCTTTCTAGAAATAGATAAGATATTAACTGGTCCATACAGGTCCATGTCAATGAGTTGCAGAGGTGCACTTATGGAATTCACAGTTTTGCTTTTGTGACTAGACCTCTTCATTTTGCTTTTTTGACAAGCCTCACAAACTTTATTTTGAGCAAACTCCAAGTTTGGCATGTCTCTCATTAACTCCTTTTTCACCAGGGTATTAATTGCCTTGTAATTCAGGTGAGAAAGCTTTTTGTGTCACTTGATGTGCTCAACAGATGCCTTGGTGTAGAGCGGCATATTCCATCTTTATTTGTTGAGTATAAATCTGCAACAAACAAACTTCCATTTCTTGCTCCTTTCAAAACAACTTCACCAGTCTTTTTGCTGATAATTGAGCATTCTCCTATGTCAAATAAAATAGTAAAACCTTTATCTGTGAATTGACTGACACTCAGGAGATTCACCTCAAGACCAGCTACCAGTGCCACATCTTCAATGACAGTATTTCCAGAAACTAACTTGCCATATCCCATTGTGAATCCTTTTTTGTTGTCTCCAAAAGTCACCAATGGGCTAACCATCTCCACAAATTGTGATAACTGGGCTTTATCACCTATCATATGCCTGGAGCATCCACTATCTATGATCCATATGACCTTCTTCTCTTTGCCCAGGACACAATGAGGATTAAGTGTGTTTAGCTACCCAATCAGTGTTGGGTACTTTCTTCGTGTTAACAGAATGTGCAGAAGTAGAATTTGATGATTCAGAAAGAATACTGTTCAAATTTTGATTTACAGTTTCCTTCTTGGTTGTAGACTCAGTTTTTGCCTCTTTGAGATTCATTCCCAGTCTATAACAACTTGTCATTACTTTCATATTACAAGGAATGCAATCAAATTTGTCACAGAAGGAATATGGGTCTTCAGCCTTTGCTTTATTGTATTTGCATGCTCCCACTTTTGGCTCACAAACACCCTTTTTACAAAGGTGAGTTAGATGACTAGTAGAGCCACATTTTTGACAATGTTGTTGGGAACATCTGCAATAAATGCAAAGTTGTTTCTCTTGTTCACTCTAATTTTCCCATTCTAATTTTTCTTTTTCTTTCCTGTATTCTCAGTCTTGATTTTATTGATTGGCTTCTCAGAAACTTGATTTACCATGGGATTCTTTTCAATTTTAGGAGTTAGAGTTGTTTATGTGCAAGCTCTTGCTTGATGACCAACTCAACTTCACTAAAATTAACTTCACATGCCTTGAACAAAGGTGCATCAACTTTTCTTAGCATAACCGGGACATCTTGATTTCCAATTGCCTTTCCTTTATCACCTTCATTTTTTATTGTTGTTCAAGGCATTATATTCCAAACTAATATCTACGTTAGCGCATGGTTTGTTCTTCTCATGGTATTGTCCAACCAATTCAGACGCATTCCTGAATGACTTCAGTTTTACCTCATTCTTCTCTAACTTTTCCCTCAACACAACTTCAATTTCACTTGCACACTTTAGCTTATTTTTCAAATATTCATTTTCTTGCTTGACAGTTTCAAGCTCAACAAGCTGTAGTTCCAAATCTTGTTTCTTAGTCTCAAGATTCCGATTTATCTTTGACAGCCTACTCACTTCTTCAGTAGCTGTCACTATGCTTGTGTGGGTATGAACAATCTCTACACTCATCTTTTCAACACTTTCTTTATATTGACTTGCATCTAAATCAATAGTGGTTAGATTTGATACCTCTGATTTTGAAGTAGATGATTCTCCATGGTCAAGAGCTATGAAAGTATAATTTCCAAACTCTTATTTTTCATCATCTTCATCAGTGTCATCCCAACTCATTCTTTTAGCAATATAAGCTTTTCCCTGTTGTTTCTTCAAGAGAGTTTCATACTTTGCTTCCGATTCTAGATAGTCTTTATCCTTTTTCACTTTCTTTGGCTTCCTGCACTCAGTAGCAAAGTGACCCAATTCATCACAGTTGAAGCACCTTATCTTTGATCTGTCAACAGATCTAGTCTTGTAGCCACCTTTGTTAGCTGAGTTATACTGAGCTTTTGGTTTCCAATTGTTGTTGTTGGAAGACTGTCCCTTGTTCTTGATAAATCTTGGCTTTTTGACCCTAATGTTAGAAACTTTTCTAGCCAGGTATGCCATAGATTGGTCCATCTCATCTAGTTCATTAAGGGTATAGTACTCATCTTCCTCTAGCTCCAAAATATCTTATTTTTTGGGTCCTTTGTTCTTTTGCTCCATAGCTTGAATGATTGGAGTCTTTGCATCTTATTCATCTTCACTTGCTTCACTGTCATTGACAACCAAGGCACTAGATCCATCAACTACATGTCCTTGGTTTGACCTTAATGACTTCTTTTTAACATTTCAAGTTCATATTTCTTCAAGATTCCATACAGCACCTCCAATGTCATTCTGCTCAAGTCCCTTCCTTCTCTTATGACTGATATCTTCTGTTCAAGGTGGTCAGGAAGAGATAGCAAGAAATTTAGGTTAACCTCCTCAGCTTCATTATACTTATCATGAAGTTGCAATTCATTTATCAATTTGTTAAACCTTTCAAAAACTTCAATAATTCCTTCTTTAGGCTTTTCCATAAAACCCTCATACTGAGACACCAGTCTCCTCCTTTGATTTGACCTAACTTCCTATGTTCCCTCACACAGAATCTCTATTTTCTCCCAGATCTATTTGGTTGTGTCACAGTTGACAATATTGTTGTACATTACATTGTCAAGTGACCCTATCAGAATTAATTACAAGCCACTATCCAGAGAGACTTTCTCTTTTTCAGTTTCAGTGTATATTGAGGGGTCTTTAGGGGTATAATGAGATGGGATGACCATATCTCCATCTTTAGATTCCTCAAACCTTTCTATGGGAGTGAAAGGGTCATTCTTGAGAATATGAATATATAATGGGTTGGCCATCCTTATAAACAGCATCATCTTCTTTTTCCATAGTGTGTAGTTGGCTTTGTCAAAGGCTGGTATCTTGATGCTACTTAACTTCTGTGCACTCATACTTCCAAGATCTTTATCTGTTTTCTTTCAGATTTTCCTGTAATATCACTTGTTAGATATTAAGTGCAACACAGTGGGGGTGAATGTGTTTTCTTGATTTTTAGCCTTTTTCAAACTTTTTTGGATATGGTGAACAAAGTAGATTATGATTGTGGAGATGTTATGTTAGCAGAATTAAAATAATAAGCACAACAAAAACAATATTTAAAAACTCACTTGATTTCTATTAATTAAGTTTGTCTTACTACAAATTTTGGGTTCTTAAAAATATAAGAACTCGGCTTCTTTCTTGATAGAGTACAAGAAAATTTAGATCTGTTTTGTTAATTCTAAAGCAAAGGACCAGTGTTTACTTTATAGATTAGTAAACACGGGTTTACATAGCATGCAATAAGATGTACTAAACCCTTTTCTAAGCTATCTCTAATTCTTTCTATTTTAGGCTCAGTAAATCTTTGCAAATCTTGTAGGTATGTGACCATCCTTTGTCAGTTAATCTTGGCCCTTGATCTTGCACTCTTCAAGCTACTTTTGTAGACTTTCCAATCTAAGTGAATAGATCATTTGTTGATTGATAATCTTGAATTTTAACTTGTCTGTATTACTATAATTGAGCTTCATGTCGAGATCTTCAGTTTGTTCAGTAGAGAAGTGACATCTTGATAAGTATAATGACTTATCGAGATCTCTGAGTTCTCTATAAGTGTAATTGACTTGTCGAGGTCTCTGAGTTCTCTATAAGTGTATTTGACTTGTCGAGGTCTCAGATCTCTACATGTAGAATTTGACTTGTCGATATCTCAGAGATCTCTATATACATTTTGACTTGTCGATATCGCTGAGATCTCTAGTGAGAAATTGACTTGTCGATATCTCCAATCTTCACATCTTCATTTTAACTTATCGATATCTCTGAGTTCTCTACATGCAGAAATGACTTGTCGATATCTCCAATCTTCATATCTTCATTTGACTTGTCGATATCTCTGAGACTTCTCTATAAGCCATTTTGGACTTCTCGATAAGTCTTTCTGGAGTTCTCGAATGACTTCTCTATATAACTTGATATGTGACTTGTCGATATCTTGACTTAGAACATTTTTCATAAAACAGATTTATTCAACTCCAAGCTTTTACATCTTTTCTCTGAGGCATGATATTTGCTTGATCTTCTTCCAGAGTTTATTCTTAGGCTTGAAATTGTTTACAGAAAAATGCACCAGTCTAATCTTAACCTTTTTTATAGACCCAAGAAATACAATACATAATACATATTTAGATTATCATACAACTAAATCTCAGGGTTGTCAATGTGACTTAGTCTTTTTATTGTATAGGCATGTCTTGCATAACAGTTTCCCTCCCAAATTCACCTCTAATCTCCCTCCCAAATCCATGGTAATTTTTCACTTTTTTATTTATGGTTTTTGTGTGTATATATTGTTTGAAATGTTGTTATGCTTTGTTGATATACGATTGGTGTTTGGTTTGTAGGGATCAAGGGTCAGGGTTATGATGTACCCCAACAATATTTAAGGTATTTTTCGATACCCTATATTGTTTCATAATTCTTTGCAGTTGTTTTTTGCTACTTTTTAATTGAAATAAATTGTTAGTTGATGATATGTTAGATATGTTGCTGCTTGTTAGTGAAAGCTTAATTTCTATTTCTGGTTTTTTGATTCGAGATTATGTTTATACCTTTGGACCTTAGGCTTTATTCAACATTATTTTGTTTGGTTACTGATTTTAAGTTTTTATTTGTTTTCATGTTTGGTATTTTTCATCTTCCAGAAGAAAAGCATATTCTCAAGTGGATTTTAATTGACTGTATCACCATTCTGGTCAATTTATAGAACTCAAACTTTTACAAGAAATTAAAAGTATGAAAGTCTGTGTGTTTTTGTATGGAAGTTTATAGGACAATGGCAGGGTAGATACATAATTAGTTGGATTTACTACATTATCTGGAGAATATATATATATGTGTTTGTGTGTATTATGAAACTGGAAATTTACTTCACAAGTGTACTATTCATACATACAAGGGATTAAGAGATGAACATTAAACTAGTTAGAATTAGAATGCACCACTTGAATTATTTGTCATTACTGCTGATTTCTTAGATTCAATGTCAAATTTTTTAGCAAATTTTCATCGAATTTTACTGTATAATATTACTTTGTCTTTTCTTCAAGCTTATCTAGTTTAGTTGTCTACATTACAAGTTCTTTCTAAATAAAACAAAATGAAGAAATTATAATGGTTTATTTATTGGGAGACCGAGGACAACAAGAGGTGAAGGCCAATCAGCTAGATAGTAACAAGGCCGCCGCCTAGATACTATTCTGACAAAATAAGTCATTTTGGGATGTTTTTAATTGAACAAGGTAGAGCTGGATTCCAGATAGAACAATAAATTGATGAGCAAGACAAATGCATAATGTGGTTTGACCACTGTAGTATTTGGGGAATATGCTAATAGATATAGAACAAATTCTTTGAAAGATAAATTAAAAAAAAGTATAAAAAATGGAAGAAATTCCATGGCTTCTTGAACACTGACTAAGGTATATGTTATCTGCTAAGTTCTAGGGACGCATTAAGTCCTTGCCTCCTTGGTTTCTTTTAATGTGTAAAATACATTACCTAAATGTATCTTTGATAATCATGATCTGCATCAAGTTTGTAATGGATACTACTATTAGTATAATTATGAATGCTCCTGTAATCCTATTTTACATATCTTATAAGTTATAAAAATGTAATATGCAAACTCAATGTTATGCAAAATTTATTGGCAATCCGATCTAAGTTGGGGTATAAAATGGTGGGTTCGTAAGAATGATTATATAACTTATGAGGATTCTGGGAACAAGGACGAACAATGTAAAAGATCATATGAAGGGTAAATTAAAACATATAATTTTTCATGTTTGTTAATGTTCAGAATATGAACAAGTCGAATCCTCTTATTGCAGCATATCTGGGCTGGCGCAAACTCTTTCTTGGTGGTTTTGAGAGGTTCCTATATGCTGGGTCGAAGAAAGCAGTTTATTTGATAAGACTCTTTTTAGAACCAAATTATAATCTTAGACTTGGTTTTATGTAATTTCTGGGTGTTGAGAAGCCTTATATTTTTGTTTATTTTAACTTGCAGTCCTTGAAATATTGAATGAGACCATTTCTGAATGTCTGAATGTCAAGTTCAGAAAATTCTCAGGGATTTATTGTGAAAGAATATTCTCAGAGATGCCACTACTATTTGTAAATGTCTTCACATCTGTTAGTTCTTCTTATCTCCTCTTCTCTTTCGATTAATATGAACTTCAAGTTTTTGATTTTTAGTTCCGATTGGAATAGTAGCTGATGTGCTTGATTGTATCATATATCTTCAACACTCCCTTAACTCAAAAGCCAAGTTCTTGGGACTGATAAGTGGATCAGTAGTATGCTGGGATTCAAACATAAAATATCGGGTATTACTTGAGCTGCTGCGACCAAGTCTCAACAAGGCACAACCTTTAAGTGTTTGCAGATAGAGATGGTATATATTATAGATAAAGATGGTGAATTGATGAATAACAAAATTCTATAATTTTGTTCTTCAAATAATTTATATATAATAAATAAATACACGTGCCCCTGGAACTGGTGTTCATTGTATGGTTAAAAGTTTTAGTTCATTATTCCTCACCCCAATATCCTTCAAGATTAAAGCTTTGTGCTAGAAACTAGAAAGTCCTGTTCGTAATGGATTTTATTTAATACTGATTTGCGGTGTTTCTTTCTTTTTTTACTTTATTTGAACAACAAGTGGTCATTTTAGTGGTCGTACTTTATAAGGCCTTTATTTTGTCAATACGCGATGTCATTATCTTCAGGAAAATTAGTGTTATGTTAGGTCACACACACTGTAGAGGGGGTGAATACAGTGTAAAGTACAATCAAATCAAACTTTAATATCTTAAGTAACAAAAAACAAACTTTATTAAAACAATAAACTCTGTTACAGTATGGAACTATTACCTCTCAGTGATGAACAAATATCACGAGAGCTGCTAGGGTTACTACGAATAATCTTCTCGAATATGATAACACTTATAGTGTAAACCCTATGTCTATGTTTATATACTAAATAGTTACAAGATAATCACTAATTGATATGGAATATAATTCTGCTTCCTAAAATATATCAATCAGATATCTTTTCTTCCAAGTATTTTATTCTTCATAGAATTCCTTCTTCATGCATATCTCTTATTATGCTTATCTCGATCTTCTTTCCTTTAATCAACTATTGTCCTTATCTGAATGTACTTCAGCACTTAAGTTCTGATATCCATCTTCTGATGATTATCTCCTGATAATATAAGTACTGATATCCTTAAGTCCTGACTTCCAGTAAGTACTGATTTATCATGTTTAAGTAATATCTGAAAACTAAACATAAATCATATTAGCCATGACATTATCAAATATATCCAACAATCTCCCCCAACTTGTAAATTAGCATAATATACAAGTTTAACAGATATTTGATGATGTCAAAAACATTAAGTACAAATGCATGAGAATTAGACTAGATAACTACAACTTACAGTCCTTAGAGCTTTACCAATATTTAACTTCTGATAACAGCTTCAGTCTGTACAAATATCAGAATTTAATCAGTTGTAGATCTTGACTTGGCTTCATCTTCTGATCTCTCTGATGTCAGAAGTTGTTCTGAGATAGTTCTTCAACAAACATCTCTCAGCATATCTAAGTTCATCAATCATTCTCCTTTTAGCATCTTTAAGCTCTGCATTATCTTCACCAATTTGAAAGATTGCAGCCCTGGAATCATTAATCTTTGCTTTTCTTATATCCTGATCCAGTCTGATCAAATAAGCTTTATCAGACTCAAGATTGAATTCCACAGCCCTGTAACCCAGAAAGGTAGTTATAATTTTAGCAGTGTTGGGCTTCATTTCAACTTTATCACTCTTGTGATCTCTGTACTTTGGAACATATGTGCAGTCAGACTTAACAGAATAAAGCCTTTTCTGTCTCTGAATCTGATCCTTCAAATAGTTTGCAGCACTTCCTGTCAATCTATCATCCACTTGAAGTAGGAATAGTACATGCTCCAATTCTTCAAAATACTTCAATGGAATGGCATTTTGCCTTATATGATAAACCCTACCATCTTTAATGAAGTACAACAAGATGTGTTCTTTCAAGTAGGTATGGTAAACCATTTGTACAGATTCCAGTTGATTCAATCTCTCAGGAGTTGCTCCAATACCTGGTTCACTCAAGGAAGTTGGATTATTGGTAGTGTTCTGTATTCTTCTTTCATCAACACTTCCCAATCCAGTTTTATCTCTTGCTTCCTTTCCAGTAACTACTCTTGCTTCAAAACCACTTGCAGCAGTCTTCAAAGGTTGAGTCTGTTTTACTTTAGTGAATCCTGGTAGGAGTATCTTTGGTCTAACTTCTGATATCAAGTTAACTTGAGCTATGTCAGAGGTTACTTGCTTCTTTGGAATATCAAAACTTACTGTCTCTTGACTCTGAACAACTTGAGCCATGTCCAAGGTTGTTTTAAGAACTTTTCTTGAAGTCAGAGCAAGATCATCCTTTTCATCAGTGATTTCTTCATTCTCAGGAGGCACATAAACCTTGATAGGTTCACCAACCTTTTCTTTACCCTTGGATCTTGGATCTATCTGCGGTTGTGATTTAGCCAATGTTGCTTCAGTATTTGTCCTTTCTTTTATCACAATGCCTTTGATTTTTGGAAGTGTCTTTTTACCAGAAGCTTCAGATTTAGATGTGACTTTTTCTGATTTAAGTCTGGCTTCTTCTTCCATTAAACTCTCCAAGTCCATTCCTGGATTTTCCTGAAGAAATAACTGTCTTGACATTTCTTCATCAAGATCTAAAAGTTCATCAGAACTTATCCTTTTACCAGTAGCAGAACTAATTCTTTTCCCAGTATCAGAACTTGTCCTGTGACTTGTGATTTCAGCTTTTCTTGATGAGAAACCTCTACCATGACTATGACCTCTACCCATTCCAGAGTTTCCTTGATCATCCTTTTCATCATCCTTCCCTTTCAGTGTCTTGCCAGTCTTGCATTTAGACTTAATTACTTTCTCCCCTTTTTGGCATCAGCAGGTAGTAGAAGAGAGACAAGCAATTCCACTGAGGCTTGGATTTCAGTAAGTTGAGATTGCTGAGAAGCTTGATTTTGCAGAATATCATCAATCTGAGCTTGTTGTTTCTCTTGAGTCTTCTCAATATAAGCAATCATGTCAAAGGTAGGTTGGAAGAACTTTTTCTTGTCAATTTTCTGAATTTGGTCATGTTTGATGAATTCTTCCTGAATCTTGTGTAGCTCTGCATGAGTAGTTGAATGGAGACCTTGTAGATGTTTAGTACTCAATGCAGTGACTATGAGCTGGGTTTTGAAATCATCAGAAATTAACATTTCATCAGCTTTTGTCAAGTGCTCAGCAAGATGCTTTGCATTTGGAACACAGGAAACTGAGTTCCATTCCTTAGTCCACTCTTGTCCTGCAGGAGTTTCACTCCAAGGCACTGGTGCTTCTCTGGTAACAAACTTCTTAACAAGTTCAGATTTAAGAATAGTTTGTTGAGGAGCATGTCCTGAAGGACCTGCTTCATCAGCATCTGTATTTGGAGCTGCATCACCAGTATCTCCAGCATTTGCAGTATCAGAACTTACAGAATCAGTATCTTCTGATAAAACAACAGTGTGAGTAGCAATGAAGGCTTCAGCATCCTCTAATTGCTGATCTGGTTCTAAGTTCTGATCAACAGCCATATCCTGATGCTCACCTATATTCTGATCATCAGCATCGAGATGCAGAGAAGGTGTAGAACAGAAGTCTGAATTTTGAGCAGCATCAGTAACAGGTGTTGTTGATGGATTAGTTGTTGTTGGAGCTTCTAGGAGAATTACTTCAGGCACAACCAGGTTCTGAACATCAATTTCAGTACTGGTGCCTGTATTAACAGGAGATACAGACTTTTGAACAGGAGACACAGATGGTGTGTTGGCCTTTCAAGAACAGCTTCCTGAGATGGAGTTGATGAAGAAGAAGTGACTTTAGCAAATTCCTTTTCTTGCGATATCAGAGATTCCTGATCTCCTTCCTTAGCTGCTGCTTCTTCATCATCTGAAACTGGCCTTTTTGCCCTCTGTTTCTTGTATCTCTTTGTAGATATGGATTCCATGGGAGTTTCAGGAACAGTCATTCTATAAAGCCTCTTGAGAAGCCTAGATCCCCCAATTTCAGAATCCTTCTGAGAAGTCACTGTCTCAGCTTCTTGGACAAGAGGTTCTGATGCAGAAACCTGTTCCTCACTGTTAGACTCATCTCTCAAAGCCTTCTCTTTTGAGGTGTTTGAGGAACAGTCTTTGTCCTCTTAGGTTTGGAAGATGAAGGCTTCATAGTAGGTGCTGAGGATGAGGGTTGAACTGTCTGTGAAGTGGAGAGATAGGATTTGATATATTGTCTAAGGTGAGTTTGTGATAAAAGAGTTGATGGGAAGGCTGATGTGAAGTGGTTGTTTATATAGGCAAGAGAATGCCAGGAGACGCAAAGAAATTTAATGCTGACAGGTGGAATTAATTCTACCTCGTCTCCCCTGACTTGGAAAAAGAAAAACATTCATTGGAAAGAGAAAACATGGTTTAATGCGCACAAGAAGCAAGTAAAAGTTGACTGTTCATGTACGAGTACCACTATCCCTAACTATAGTGACTATTAATCTTCCACTTCAACAGTATTCTGGTTTAAACTGAGACTGTTGTCAAATTTTATCCAAAAATAAGTCAAGTAAAGAATCAGACTGTAATATCAGAACTTAGACTTATATCAGAACTTAACAGTCATCAGAACATAATTTCTTAACTCAAAAAAGGAATGCCTATTTTAGTAAGTCCTCACACAAATTCTGATTTATATTCTTCAGAACTTAATCATCAGAACATGCAATCAGAACTTGTCCTCAGAATTTGTGCAATGTGACACAATGACTGTTCATCTAAAACAACATAAATCCCTACAGTGATTTTCATCATTCATATGGAGTGGTTAGTGTGTGCATTAAGCTAAATATCAGACAAAGAGAAAAGTCTGATTCACTTCAGTACATCTTAGAAATAAGGCATAACTAAAACTTTACTAAAAAACCTGTCAATATTCTGAAACCTACTATTGAATGAATTCATGCTTGAGTCCACCTCAACTATTTTGTGCTAATTTTGTGCATCTTTTTAAATTCTATTTTACAGTGGCTTCTCAGTGTAAGTGAGTCATGACTGCTTATTAGAATTTATGCTATTATCAGAGTATTTCTCCAGTAATCATAGAGTGTGAAACGTCACCAAGAAAATATTTTATTTGCTTTTCTGATGCATATTACTTAATACCAGCAATGCACTTGGGTCTTCCCTTTCACATTTTTACTCTAGATCTCAAAGGAGTACCTGATTTTTAATCCTTGTTTCTCTTTCTTTTTCTTTTGATAATTGAGGTTTATCAGCACTTAGTACATTCAACAGATTTACTAGCATCAGAACTTAACAGATGAGTAGCATTATTCTAGTTTGTGACTTAGTAATAAGATAGACAAAGTAAACTCAACTAAGCTCAATTATCAGAATTTGCTTGTGTCAATAGATTTCCACAGAAATAATTACTTCTTACATGGGATCCCTTATTTATTGAAGACTACTAGGTCAACATCTAGCACAGTTATCCTCATAGGATTGAATAGTTACCTAAACAGACATATCACTATCAGAGTTTAGAAACATTGATCAGACAACAGTCAGTACTTAAACATATTTTTCAATTAAGCACAGAATACACAAAGAGATTAAATTCTGTAAATACTAATTATAAAGTCTGATGCAACAGAACAAAACTAAGCAGATTTAGAGAAAGAACCTGAAACCATTCCAAGTTCATTTACCAATCTTGTAAAAGTAGCTTCACACAATGGTTTTGTGAAGATATCTGCTAGTTGTTGATCTGTTGGAACAAAGTGCAATTCCACTGTACCTTCATCTACATGTTCCCTGATGAAGTGGTACCTGATGCTGATGTGCTTTGTCATAGAGTGTTGAACTGGATTACCTGTCATAGCAATAGCACTTTGATTATCACAGTAAATAGGGATTTTGAAATATGTTAACCCATAATCCAGTAACTGATTCTTCATCCAAAGAATCTGTGCACAACAACTTCCTGCAGCAATATATTTTGCTTCTGCAGTTGATGTGGAAATTGACTTTTGTTTCTTGCTAAACCAAGAAAACAATCTGCCTCCAAGAAATTGGCAGCTTCCACTTGTGCTTTTCCTGTCAATTTTGCAACCTGCAAAATCTGCATCTGAGTAACCTATTAGTTTAAAATCTGATTCTCTGGGATACCACAATCCCAGATCAGTTGTTCCCTTAAGATACTTGAAAATTCTTTTCACAGCTGTTAAGTGAGGTTCTCTTGGATCTGCTTGAAATCTTGCACAAAGACAGGTAGCATACATGATATCAGGTCTACTAGCAGTTAGATAGAGTAGAGAGCCAATCATACCTCTATAATCAGTAATATCTACTGATTTACCAGTATCCTTATCCAGTTTTGTTGCAGTAGCCATGGGAGTGGATGCACTTGAACAATCTTGCATTCCAAATTTCTTCAGCAAGTTTCTGGTGTACTTAGTTTGACAAATAAAAGTGCCTTCTTCATTTTGCTTGACTTGAAGGCCCAGAAAATAGCTAAGTTCCCCCATCATACTCATCTGATACCTTGACTGCATCAGTTTGGCAAACTTCTTACAAAGTCTGTCATTTGTAGACCCAAAAATGATATCATCAACATAAATCTGGACCAGAAGTAAGTCCTTTCCATGGTTGAGGTAGAACAGTGTTTTGTCTATTATTCCTCTGTTGAATCCACTTTCCAGAGGAAACTGAGCTAAAGTTTCATACCATGCTCTGGGAGCTTGCTTAAGTCCATAAAGTGCTTTATCAATCCTGTAGACATAATCTGGATGTTTGGAATCTACAAAGCCTGGAGGTTGTTCAACATATACTTCCTCCTCCAATTCTCCATTGAGAAAAGCACTTTTCACATCCATTTGAAAGACAGTAAACTTTTTGTGAGCAGCATAAGCCAAAAATATCCTTATGGCTTCTAACCTAGCAACCGGTGCAAATGTTTCATCATAATCAATTCCCTCATGTTGAGAATATCCTTTTGCAACCAGCCTTGCCTTATTCCTTGTAATTATGCCATCACTGTCAGTTTTGTTTCTGAATACCCACTTTGTACCAACAACAGATCTATTCTTTGGTTTTGGCACTAGGGTCCAGACTTTGTTTCTTTCAAATTCATTTAACTCTTCCTGCACTGCTTGCACCCAATCAGCATCTTGAAGAGCTTCTTCCACTTTCTTTGGATCAGTCTGAGAGAGAAAAGAATTGTAAAGACATTCGTTTGAAGTACCTGTTCTAGTTCTGACACCTGCATCAGGATTTCCAATTATCAAATCAGGTGTATGTGATTTAGTCCACTTCCTTGCAGATGGAAGGTTTTCTCTAGAACTGGCTGCTCCCCCATGATCCATGCTGTCTTCATTTTCATTTTCTGATGCTCCCCCTGAAACTATGCTCTCTGAGTTGGATTCTTCAGAATTTAGATTTTCAGAATTATCAGAACTTGGCTTATCAGAACTTGACGAGCCAGATGTATGTTCTGATGCTTCTTGAGATGTGATATGTTCTTGAGTATGCTCCTCCTGCATAGGCGCATCTTCCTTTGGCGTAGTCACCACAGTTTCAATAACATCAGAGTTTAATCCATCAGAGTTTACAGTATCAGGACTTAGACTTTCAGGATTTTCAGTATCAGAATTTGAGTCTTCATTTTCAAATCTCAGCTGATCATGATCAATAAAATCTTCAAGACCAGTAATCTTCTTGTCATCAAAAGAGACATTGATAGATTCCATGACCACTCTTGTTCTCAAATTATAGACTCTAAAGGCTTTTGTGGAAAGTGGATATCCAACAAAGATTCCTTCATCAGCTTTTAGATCAAACTTGGATAGCTGTTCAGGATGAGTCTTGAGAACAAAACACTTGCATCCAAATACATGAAAGTACTTCAGATTTGGCTTCTTTTTCTTCACCATTTCATATGGTGTTTTTCCTTGCTTGTTAATGAGTGTTGCATTTTGAGTAAAATAAGCAGTCTGCACAGCTTCAACCCAGAAATAGGTTGGAAGTTTTGCTTCTTCAAGCATTGTACGTGCAGCTTCAATGAGAGTTCTATTCTTCCTTTCAACAACTCCATTTTGCTGTGGAGTTCCAGAAGCAGAAAATTCCTGCTTAATTCCATGGTTTTTGCAGAACTCTTCCATTATCAAATTTTTGAACTCAGTGCCATTATCACTTCTTATGGTTTTCACAGAATCTTTGACCAATTTATCCAGATGTTTGACATGATCAATCAAGATAGATGTAGTTTCACTTTTTGTGTGCAAGAAATACACCCATGTGTATCTGGTGAACTCATCCACTATGACCAACGCATATTTCTTCTTTGCAATAGACATGACATTCATTGGACCAAATAGATCAACATGTAGTAGATGATAAGGCTCAAGAATTGATGATTCAGTCTTGCTCTTGAATGAAGATTTTCTTTGTTTGGCCTTCTGACAAGAATCACAAAGGCCATCAGGAGCAAATACTGACTTTGGCAGTCCTCTCACAAGATCTTTCTTGACTAGTTCATTTATATTGTTGAAATTTAAATGAGAGAGTTTCTTGTGCTAATTCCAGCTTTCTTCAATTGATGCTCTACTCATCAGACAGATTGCAGAACCATCAGTATTTGTTGAAAGCTTAGCTTCATAAATGTTACCACGCCTGTATCCTTTCAGAACAACTTTGCCTTTGGATTTACTCACAACTTCACAGTGTTCTTCAAAGAATTCAACATGATAACCTCTATCACAGATTTGACTTATACTCAGCAGATTGTGTTTAAGTCCTGAGACCAGAGCTACCTTTTTAATGATGACATTCCCAAGATTGATATTGCCATATCCCAATGTTTTTCCAATGTTGTCATCTCCATAAGAAACACTTGGGCCAGCTTTCTCCACAAAGTCTGATAACAGGGCCTTATTTCCAGTCATATGTCCTGAACATCCACTGTCCAGAACTAGGATATTTTTCATGTTGCCCTGCAATCACAAAGACCACTAATGATTAGTTTTAAGGACCCAGACTTGCTTGGATCCTTTGGCCTTATCAAGTTTGTTAACATTTGCAGCGGGTTTAACATCAGAGTTTATGTTAACAATTTTCTTATCAGGACTTACACTATCAGACTTTGAATCAGAATTTACACTAGAAGGAACAATGGAAACTTTCTTCAAAGAAGGTTTTATTTGATAATAATCATAGTACAAACTATGATATTCCTTACAAGTATAAATGGAATGCCATAAACTACCACAACGAAAACAAGGATTTTGTGGTTTGTATCTAACAGACTGACTCTTAACTCCTGACTTTGAAGGTAAGGAGTTTATGTTCTTATTCTTCCTGCAACAAGAAGCCACATGGTTAGAACTTCCATAGTTATGCCACGTTTTCCTAGGAGCTTTAGGAACAGGCTTGTAATTATTGCTTTTATTCACACCTTCCTTTCCATTCCTATATTTCCTAGGTGATTTTACCTTGTTTGCATTCTTAACATCTTTCAGCTTATGCTTAAGCTGCTTCTTAGTCATTAAGCCTATGTTTACTTCAGCTGTCTTTTCCTGTTTTAGTTTGTCAGAAGTTAATTCCACTTTAACTTCTGATTTCTCATTATCAGACTTTACAGTTACAAACTTAACAGGTTTTAACTTTAAATTTTGCTTGACAACAACTGGCTTAATTTCTACAGTTCATTTATCATTCTTATCATCTCCATAACCTAAGCCCTCTTTCCAATTTTCACTACTTAGCAAATTTTGAGTTGTTCTGCCAGAGTTAGTCCAAGTCCTGATAATCTCTCTTTCCTTTTCTAACTCAGTTTTTAGAGATTCATTCATTTTTAGCACTTCATCCCTAACATAAAAAGCATCATCTCTATCCTTCTGAGTTTGATGGAACATAACTAACTCTTTTTCTAAGAAATCATTTCTTTTCCTAAAAGCAAGATTTTCATAAGTTAATCTTTCACATGTTAAAGTTTGATCTCTATAACTAACAAACATGGTTTTAAGATATCTTCTCAACTCATTAATATCATCAGTATGAAAAGCATAAGTAGTCTGAGGTACCTTTGTTTCAGCAGCTTCAGAACTGCTCTCAACACTTTCTTTATCAGCATTTGCCATCAAAGCATAGTTCTCCTCACTTTCAAAGTCTGAAGTGTCTGTCCAGCTTTTCTTCTTTGTGACCAGAGCCTTGCCTTTGTCACCCTTCACTTTCTTACAATCAGGAGATATGTGGCCTTTCTCACCACAGTTATAGCATTTGACATTGGTATAATCTCCTCTATCAGACTTTCCTCCTCTGCCCTCAGATCTTCTGAAATTCTTTTTATCAGAACTTGTGCCTTTTCTGGAAAACTTCTTTCCCTTCCTGAACTTCCTGTATGCAATCTTTGTGATCCCTTTCACCATAAGAGCACACAGCTTCATCATCTCCTCATCAGCATCAGTCTCAGGCAAGCTTTCTGAATCTGAGTCATCATCACTTTCAGAACTTGATGACTCAGTATCAGACTTTGTGAAAAGAGCTTTACCCTTGTCTTTCCTTGAGGTAGCTGCCTTGGGGGATTCTTCTTCAGCCTTAAGAGCAACTGTCCTTGACTTTCCTCCTTTCCTCTTGCTTCTTTGTTCCATCTCAAGTTCATGAGTCTTGAGCATTCCATAAATTTCATCAAGAGTTGTTTCATCAAGATTGTAGTTGTCTCTTATTGTTGTTGCCTTCAAATCCCAGCATTCAGGAAGAGCTAACAGGAATTTAAGGTTTGAATCTTCAAGATCATACTCCTTATCAACCAATGACAAATCATTCAAGAGTTTGACAAATCTATCATATAAATCAGTCAATGACTCATTAGCCTTTGAGTCAAAGTGTTCATACTCTTGAGTGAGTATTTTCTTCCTGTTCTTCTTAATTATATCGGTTCCCTGCACCTTGTTTCCAGAGCATCCCATATCTCCTTAGCAGTCTTGCAGTTAATTACCCTGTTTGACATTACATTATCAATGGCACTATGCAGTAAGTGTCGTACCTTAGCATCCTTAGCAATTGATGCTATATCTTCAGCAGTATAATCTCTCTTCCCCTTTGGTACGGTCTTTGCTGCTTCACCTGCAACTGCAACATCGAGCTTGGTTGGTTTGTGAGGCCCTTCCTTGATTCTATCAAGATATTCTGGATCTGTTGCTTCCAGGAACATGGTCATCCTCACCTTCCATATGGGATATTCAGATGGTCTCAGTATGGGAACTCTGATGGTCTCATACCGACTTTGAATTTGTGTTTTTGGTGGTTCTTCAGTTTTGGTAGGCTTAGTTGGAGTTTCTGTGTCAGACATGATTGTGTTTGGATCTTTAACTGTATGTGCGTTAATAGATAGGCTCTGATACCACTTGTTAGGTCACACACACTGTAGAGGGGGTGAATACAGTGTAAAGTACAATCAAATCAAACTTTAATATCTCAAGTAATAGAAAACAAACTTTATTAAAATAATAAACTCTGTTACAGTATGGAACTGTTACCTCTCAGTGATGAACAAATATCACGAGAGCTGCTAGGGTTACTACGAATAATCTTCTCGAATATGATAACACTTATAGTGTAAACCCTATGTCTGTGTTTATATACTACACAGTTACAAGATAATCACTAATTGATATGGAATATAATTCTGCTTCCTAAAATATATCAATCATATATCTTTTCTTCCAAGTATTCTATTCTTCATAGAATTCCTTCTTCATGCATATCTCTTCTTATGCTTATCTCGATCTTCTTTCCTTTAATCAGCTATTTTCCTTATCTGAATGTACTTCAGCATTTAAGTTTTGATATCCATCTTCTGATAATTATCTCCTGATAATATAAGTACTCATATCCTTAAGTCCTGACTTCCAGTAAGTACCGATTTATCCTGTTTAAGTAAGATCTGAAAACTAAACATAAATCATATTAGCCATGACATTATCAAATATATCCAACATGTTACACAAAGGATTAATCTGTGTAAGATATATTTCACTTCTATTTTTAGATGACTATTGTCAAATTTATTAAATTATTAGAAGTGGTATGCCTGGTTTGATTTTGTGAAACTAATAATTGATTAGTGTATAAAATTTATAGTAATGAACAGATCTGTGAAGACCCTTTTATTTGGTAAGAAACTTGTCTCTTCGGTTCAAAGTATGAATTGTACTAGGCTCATTAAGTTATGTGTATTGTATTGTATTTTCTATTTTTCCAGTAATGAGTCAAGTCAGACCTGCTGAAGTGTGGTATACTTATTGCGTTTGCAGGAATCCTAGAAGAGAAGGGCCTCAAGTTGACGAAGTGAAGAATAGGTCACGTGGAAGCTTACATTTCCTTACAAATCAAGATGACTTGGATTGAGATGATTGCATATTATTTTCGCTCCTATTAATTATGTTTTATAGTTTTGCCTCTAAAAAGATTATGTAGAAGCATGCACGTCCTACTGGTTCAAGTTTACCTAATTTTTTTATAAATTTATAAACCATTATCATCTCACTTGTTCAAGTTTATTCGTATCTTGTATATTTATTTTGTATTATATTGTTCGGAATGTATGAAATGAACATGTTTCTTATTTTCAGAAAATGTATGTTAATAAAAGTAATTTTTATTAAAATATAATCATGAAAGGGTTCCAACAGGTATTATATAGTGCTACAAATTATGGGCCCCACAAAATTTTTCAGAATGTCAACCTCCTACCACAACACTGGTCAAGTCCTATCGCAACTCTGGTTGATGTTGCAGTAGAATGTTTCTATAACAGATAAACATAAGTTGCAATAGGGTGTGTCGGGGTTGCAATAGAGTTCTTTCCCTACGGCTAAAATTGCAACCCTGGAAAACCGTTACAATAGAGTTTTTGGCATCTGTAGCAACGTTTTTTTACCTTAAGCAACGGTTTCGGGGGTTGTAGAATGCAATCTATGTTGTAGTGTTGGTTTAAAATAATAAAATGAAAATCCTTAGATTTGGATATTTAAATATCCAATATAATTTCGGTTCTGACTCCAAATATCTGAAGGATCATCCCTAACGAAATGATAATTATAGACTCCTACTTCATTGTTGCACAACCTTTTATTCTTTTTTACCATTATATCCTTAACGTTAATATATATCACAATTTGTCAAAAAAATTTGTATGACACATAATTTTTTTATTTACAATATAAATTTGGATTTTTTCAAATAAATCATTTTTATCAATTTGATCTATAATGTGTTAGTCAAACTAGTGCGTCAAATTGTGTTACAAAAAATACCATTTTTTTTGTATACTGTATTGTTTATTTCAATTTTATTTTTTTTATAAAAAATAATTTTCTCTAAGATAATCAATCTCACATTCTTATGTTATATCTAAATCTTAAAGAAATTAACCTTTCCGTACTTGACATTTACAATATGTTATTGTAATATTAAATTATTTAATCAGAATGAAATTATTTTAATTATTACATTAAACTTGTTAAGATAATGCAAATGCTGTATCTATGTAGAAGATCATGCAAAAGAAAATATAATTTAATAATATGATAATATAAAAAATTAAAAATGAACTATGACATAGTTATGATATAATGTAGGTTACGATATAATTGTTATATGCTTGAATGAAAGGGATATAATAGGTAATGAGAAACAAACTAAACAAACCAAACAAGGGTAATCCGGTCAGGTAAATTGATTAGGGTGTGCAACCATCAATTTATGATGTGCAATTATTAGTACCCAAAATAAATTAAACGTGGATATCTAGTTTTCAAAATAAAGACGTATAAGTTGGATAAGTTGGGTAAGGAGATGACTACTTGAGAGATTTTCACTTTGGGATTGGAATTTTTAGAGGTATTGAACATGTGCCACAAGTGATCAATTTGTTGATACTTAATGATCAAATAATAATTTCTTGATATTTTTGGTGAATTTAAAAAATGAATATAATATAATTGACATGGGTAAGATGTTCCAAGAGGTGCGTCAATTTCTCCGCAATCATCTAAGTTATTTTTTAGAATCGAAGTCATTGGGTTGGCTTATAGAATACAAGTAGATTTAGTACGTCCTCACCTTTTTGCCCTTACATTGCCTCCGCTAATTCTTAAAATACGTTATAATTACAATTTTATATTCATGCTTGGTATTTGGACAATGACACTGATATTAGAACATAGTTGAGATCTCTAAGGTCTTGTCTATTATTTAATCAGATGACTCAAATAGGCTTTGAGTCTTTAACATCGGGAAGACATAGGTTTTTTGGCATGTCGCATATTATTGATTCATGTATTTTTAAGATGAGCTGTTTTATTCATATATTGGTCAACTTCGGGATGATATCAGGCTTCTTGGTGATGCTATAAAAAAAGATGATGGGGTTATTAAGAAATTTTCAATGAAAGATTGTATTAAGTCTGAAAAATTATGAGTGCATTGGAACAACTTAATGACTTCTAATATGAGTTGTCACAATTTTTATAGAGGCTTCTGCTCAGTTAGATGTTGCTTTGAAAAAAAATTTGGATAAAATTATACATGTGAAGGGCCTGAATTGGTGTTTTCAATGAATGTTGTGCAAGACATGCCTATACAATAGCAAAACTAAGCCAATTTGACAATCCTAAGATTTAGTTGTTTGATAATCAACTTTGTATTTTATATTGTATCACTTGAGTCTGTAAAATGGTTAGAAGATTAAACCGGAATATTTTTCTGTAAACAGTTTAAGCCTAAGGAATAAACTCTAGAAGAAGATCAAGTTAGATCATGTCTCAGAGAAATGATACAGAACTTTAGAGTTGAATAAATCTGTTTTATGAAAAATATTCTAAGTCAAGATATCGACAAGTTACAGATCAAGCAATATAGAGAAGTCATTCGATAACTCCAGAATGACTTATCGAGAAGTCCAAAATGGCTTATAGAGAAGTCTCAGATATATCGACAAGTCAAATGAAGATATGAAGATTGGAGATATCGACAAGTCATTTCTGCATGTAGATTACTCATAGATATCGACAAGTCAAAATGAAGATGTGAATATTGGAGATATCGACAAGTCAAATTATCATTAGAGATCTTAGAGATATCGACAAGTTAAAATGTATATAGAGATCTCTGAGATATCGACAAGTCAATTCTATATGTAGAGATCTCAGACATATCGACAAGCCATTTAGCATACAAATATCAAGAGACCTCGATAAGTCAAGTATACCTATAGAGAACTGTGAGATCTCGATAAGTCATTATACTTATCGAGATGTCACTTCTCTATAGAACAAACTGGAGATCTCGACATGCTTATCAAATACATAATGCAAACAAATTCAAGATCCAAGATTATCAGTCTAACAAACAATCTAACAACTAGATTGAAAAGTCTACAAAGTAGCTGGGGAGAATACAAGATCAAGAGTCAAGATTAACTAGACAAAGGATGGTCACAGACCTGCAAGATCCTGAACAGATTTGCTAAGCTAGAAATGGAAATAGAAAAAGGTTGCTTCAGAAAAGAGTTTAGTACATTTTAGTGCAAGTTTTGTAAACCCGTGCTACTAGTGTATAAAACATGCATTGATCCTTAGTTTAGTAGTAACAAACAGATTCATAGTTCTTGTATTCTCTCAAGATAGAAGCTGAGTTCTTTACTTACAAAGAACCCAGAATTTGTAGCAAGACCTAACTTAATTTTAATACAAAATTAAGTGAGTTTTGAAATATTGTGTTTGTTGTTCTATTTCTGCTAACATAATATAACTGCATTTTTCATCTGTTTTGTTCATACAACCAAACAAATTTAAACTGGCTTAAAAATATTTAAAACACATTCACCCCCTCTGTGTTATATTCAATATCTAATAATGAAGGTTAAATACCTTATCAATTTGTGTAGATTAGTTAGGTGTGTATGTTGCACATGATACTATTCTATTTGATTTTGTTGCTTCCTCGGATACAATCTATTGATTTGTAGAATCATATATTGCGGGCTTGTGATGAGGTTCTCATAGAGGAATACCTTAACACTCTCTATAACTTATATTCTTACATGTAAATTTAACAAAGTTGACTACTAGAGCGTGTCCCCCAATCAATGTACTATTTGCAGACTATTACTTTAACGGTGTTGTAAGATATCACATACCGTGTTTAATTTTTCAAAAGAGAAATATCAAAACTTTAAGTACTTTGGGGTCAAACATGCTCATCACTTTTTACCGGCTACCCTTATATATGGACTGAGACAGTGTAATATACCATTTGAGTATTAGAAGTTTTTGCACGATAGACTCACGATCCCCTTATTTTTATTTTTAGAGTGATATCATATGAATTGTAGGGATTCTAACTAAGAAAAAAGCACTTGTGAATTTCCTCACTCCTCCGCAAAAAGTTAGATAAACTCTTAGTGCAGTTAGTATATTGTTTTATAAGTAAAATGCATAAAAACACACATATAGATTTTACAAGAGTTTCTCAGTAATATTGAAGTATTTATACGATTGAATCTCAATTTAGTAATAATCGCTAAAATGATAATCTCGTTAAAAATAAACTGGTTTAATGATCTAAAATACTCCCTCCATTGTAAAATATTTGTTCACTTAAAAAAAATTGTGCATATTAACAAATTACAACATCGAAAATAAAATTATATTAGTATTAGTATTTATTATATATAAACAATTATGTATAACATAAAATTAACTTCGAAAGCATGAAACAATAATTATATATGTTGTAAACTTCATCATCAAAATATAAACAAAATTTTATGATTTAATAATGACATTAAAATGGTAAATGAATAATTATTTAAAATAAAATCTTGCCGATCAAAAGTGTACGGTTATTTTGAAACGGGGAGTATCATTTAAAAAACTAGTACACTCTACAAAGCTTGATTTCCAAATTAATTAGTAAGAAGACAAATATCGGGAGTCACAAACCAAATAGGTCCATTTCACAATTATAAAATAACCAAAAAGAATAATCACTCACCTAATCCCCCAATTTATTACACCAGTGAATATATAACCCAGCAAGTAACTCACCACCTATACTTACATTACATACATATACATACACACAACAAAATGATGGGAGATGAAGTAATGGAAGAAGATAACAACACATGGAACAAAAAGAAACAAATTGTAATTGAACAAGTAGCTAACAAACTCATTAATGGAGATGATATTTTTGTTAAAATACAAGGCGCTAGAGATATTAGAAGGCTTGTGAGAAACTCTTCGGCTGTTAGTGCGAGATCTAATTTCGCCGCCGCCGGTGTTATTCCGGCGCTTGTTCCGATGCTGACGTCGGTTAATTTTGAGGCCAAGGAGGCTTCGCTTGTTGCTTTGCTTAATCTTGCCGCCAGAAATGAACTGTATGTCCTTTTTGGGGATTTTTTTTAATTATTGTTGTTTTTGTTTGTGATTTTTGTGGAATTTATGAGCATTTGTTGTTATTTGTTTGATTTGTGTGCGGAATTGTGATTGTTGATGGTTTAGGGTTTGAGGTGTTAGATCTGTTGAATATCTAATGAAATGAAATTGGAGTTTAATTGTTATAAGTTGTTGTGGATGCTTTTGTTGTTCGCGATTTTCTCGGATTTGTATATTAAGCTGATACTCGAATTTTTTTCCTCTCTTTCCTCTCGACAAATGAATTCTCTGTTCACGATTATAATTAGGAATGAAGCTGATAGTTTGGTCAAGTCTGGCTCTATACTGACTTGTTTGTAGATTCTTTCAATTTTAAGTTCGCATATATGTGCAGTGTTTGTATGTGTGTGTTGAACCTGTAATGGTCGTTATTATGTTGCTATTCTGCAAAAAAGTAGGATTGACCCGCCTTAAATGGTTTTAAGTCATTCGAACTCTACATGACCTTGATTGGGGGTTACTGTGCTTCATTTGTAGTTTCGAATTGAATTAAGAGACTCAATGTTATTAAAGGAATTTGTTAGTTTCAGCACATAGATTGTTTTTTAATGAACCAGTCTATATTTCATCAGGCATGGCCTGTCATAACTATGCTATGTTAGGTCTGGGGTTTTTGGTGTTCTTGATGACCTTTATAATATATCTTGATTTCTTCAGTTGCTCCATCTTGTCATTTTGAGTAATTTGACTAAGGTCCCAGATTGACCAGTTTGTTTGGTAAGGGTCAATTGCTGGAAATTAAATACTCACCCACTCAGGCCTCCATTGAAACCATGGTTGTCATGTCGGCAAGTGAGTTGAGTCGATGGTGGGTTAATTCGTTAGTAGATTTATAATAATAAATTAATAATCTGTAGTTATACATATCCTATATATGTGCCTATGTGGTTTCTCACAACAGAAATCCGACATTTCCGTGTGTATATTAAGTGCAATATAGATATAATAATCACCAGCATCTTTTTTTTCCCAAATGCATACGCTGGCTGACTATACATACATATATGCGAGAAGAGGAATAATTATGAGTATACATATATGCTAGAAGAGGAATAATTATGAGTAGCATGCGCACATTGTTGTATTTGTTGTTTGAAGTTTTAGAAAATAGTTTCTTTTTTGCATTTCATTGAATATGGACCGGATTTTGCACTCGTTGACAAGACGACCGACTTCTCAACAACTCACAAATTAACCCTCTGAAAACGACTAGTCAAGCGCCTTGATAACAATGATTGAGGCTTGAACTCTCGAGTTGTTGCTACTTGTTGCAAAGAGACAAGTGTCCCCTAGACTACAATTCTAGGTATCCAGATTGACCAGTTGTAATGAATTCGGATATTCTTGCTTCTTTCTGTCCTTGGCATATAATGCCTTATATGTTACACTGAACTAATATTGTTTTGTTTTGATTATGTATTTGTATGAAGACTTCATTTAGACTTTGGAGAAAAAGCGTGATCCGATGACAAGTTAGTTAATTGTGATCTGGGAGTCATGTGTTCTCATATACTAATTTATATTTACTTTAAGATTCAGTATTATGCCGAGGGGTTGTGGTGTTTCTTATATATTTAATATGTCATATATAATTTTTCTTTGACAAAGAGCAAAGTGACTTAAGTGTTTCACACCTTTGCACAATATGGTCACGGAGTCCACCTATTGTGCAATACGATGGGTGTGTAAATATAGCTAGTTATTTACTTGAACATAATTTAGTTTGCGTGAATGTTATTAAAAGAGTGTATGAAACGGAACCAAAAGACCGATAGAACACGAATGATGACACAAATTAAGATGGTTAAAAATGAAAGATTAAGCGTTGTATGTACTTATCTAATCAGAATATATATCACGTGAATGAGCAATGACGATATAATTTTGTACAAGGTTACAGGTTCATTTACCTAGCTCCTAGCTAATAGTGTACATTGTTTACTTATGACTGCTGAAGCTATGTTATAAGATGCTTCAGTTGCTCATCTTGTGAATCTGAAAAATTTGTTTGGGCATATGCGATCTGCGTCATTTCTATTTACAGAAAAGCTTGCTTGCTCAACAGCTATTGCAAACATTTAGACACTACCAGCATTTTGACATGCTTGACTGTTGGGCAATCTTGGGTTTAAGGTTGTTTAATTCTCCAAGACTGAAGTGATATTCTGTATGCTGAGTATACTTTTAGTTCATCATAAATAATTGTTATCTATCTAGTGGCTGCTTGTAACTTGATCGACATTTGACATTTATAGTTGCATATACTTGTGTTCTTAAGTCTTATTTAATCCTCTCTATTTATCTACCATTCAGGAACAAGGTCAGCATAGTTGCTGCCGGTGCTGTCCCTCCTCTGGTGGAGCTTCTGAATATCCAGAGTGGCAATCTGAGAGAGTTAGCAACAGCTGCAATTCTGACACTTTCATCTGCTCTGCCGAACAAGCCGATAATAGTAGCCTCCGGAGCTGCACCTCTTTTAGTGCAGATCCTAAGTTCTGCAAGTCTTCAGGGAAGGGTTGATGCAGTTACAGCTCTCCATAATCTCTCCACTTGCGATGAAGGTCCTGCTCTGGTTCTTGACGCTAGAGCTGTACCTCCTCTCATCAACCTCCTCAAAGAGTGCAAGAAGTACTCTAAGTTTGCTGAAAAAACTACTGCATTACTTGAAAGGCTTTCTATGTCGGCTGAAGGAAAAACAGCTATTACAAATGTAAATGGTGGGATACTAACCCTTGTAGAAACAGTTGAAGATGGATCCCTTGTTAGCACAGAACATGCAGTTGGAGCTTTGCTCACATTATGCCGGAGCTGCAGAGATACCTATCGTGAACTCATTCTTGGAGAAGGTGCAATACCAGGCCTTCTACGACTAACAGTAGAGGGTACACCTGAAGCTCAGGACCGAGCTCGGACACTTCTGGACCTGCTTAGAGATTCTCCTCCTGAAAAAAGACTGGCTTCGTCTGTTATGGAACGAATTGTTTATGACATTGCAACCCGGGTCGATGGATCTGATAAAGCTGTTGAAACTGCCAAGAAATTACTGCATGACATGGTTCAGAGAAGTATGGAGCTAAGCATGAGCAACATCCAGCTCAAGGCCGCATCTAGTACACCTTCAGATGGTGCACCTTCGTGATAGATTATGTTGCAAGGACTTGTTGGTAGAAAATCTGAAGTTAAAGAAGACACTAATAAGTTTCGGGGTAGTACCCAGTTAACCCTTAACTTCGACACGCTAATACTGATAACTAGATTAGGTAGTACTGGTGGGAATTGTTAGGGCCCTGTGAGGTGATTTTTCTAACCTTATATCGGGCATGGTACGTTCTTTAAACTATGTCACCGATGTTGTAAAAGTTCTACTTGTACATTTATCTTAATTTTAGCCTGGAGAGCAAAGTTGTGCTTATAGGAATGTACAACACCAGTTTAGATTTTTAGTCTCTTGTAGAGATTTTGTGGTTAAATTTGTCATAATTGGCAAATCTCTGACTGATTGTTTACGCTCTCTCTTTAATTTGAAGATCTGATTCTGCAAGCCAGTGACGTAAATGAAACGGTGCCCATCGACTTTACTTCAAATTGTACACCTTCAAATGCACAGAGTTTAGTTTTTCAGCGTTGCACCACCAGTTAACAGTTGTGTCGCTGGTTTCACATATTAAATGTTAAATTTGGAATAAGCTTAGGAATAGGCATCACTCATGCAGTTTGGGAATTGTAATAAACGTAGGAATGGACATTACTCATGCAGGTGGGTATCGATGTATCATTATTCATTATCATCATCTAAATTTGGTGTTCACACTTGGGTTGAAGTTTGACACACTGAATTGATCGCCGCGCATAAATTGGAAATTCGTGTTATACGCTGGAATTGAGTCATATTAGAGAAACCGAATCAGATAAAAAATTTGTTGGAAAATGAAATGCAATTAAAAATATTTTAATTGGTCATGCCAGTATAAATATGTGTCATTTTGATATCTTTTTTGTTTTAATTTAGTCACATGGACCATGTTATGGTTGTGCAATGGAGGGACAATTCAATACTTATAGTTATAAAGCTCACTTTTTATAAACAGTCTTTTTTTAATGTGTGTCCAATGATACACAATAATCACTAAATTTTATGAGTTTGGTATATTTTTATTGGTGGAGTTGATATAAATACAGAGGGGTCCATCAATATTTATGATTAGAGGACCAATCAAAATGCACCAAACTGTGAGTTAGTGCTTATTGTGTGCCCTTGGACACACATTTGAAAACACGTTTTATAAATAATATAAATTATTAACTCTCAGTGGTTTAATATATATCCATCTCCAACAATACTCTTTAAATTAACTCCTTGATCTATATTTTATTATTAAAAATATTTTGAATTCACAAAAGAACAAAAATAAATTGTGAGAGAAAGATAGCAAGGTTAAAAATATATAATATAATACTCCCTCCATCCCATTTTAGTTGTCACATTTGGATTTGTGTCGGTCAAATTGACTTAAGTTTGACCGAAGTTTATTAATAATTTATAATTGAAAAAAATAAAAAAAAATTATATCACCGGAAAGTAGATTTAATCTACTTTAATATATAATTTTTAGTTTTTTGAAATAATATAAGAGTAATGTTTAATCTTTGGTCAAAAATTGGTCAATTTGACTTCTATATAAGGAAATGTGACAATTAAAATGGGATGGAGGGAGTAATAGTTAAGAGTGTAACTATGCTCTTAAAGTTGAGACGAGAGAAAATGCTCTTAGTGATATAAAGAGCCACTAAGAGTCTTTTGTAACAATTTTGTCATCACTCCTCAAATTTTTAGTTAAGAGTTATAATAAAGAGGCTATTGGAGATATTTTAATGGGTCAAATTCCTACCGGAATATAGCTATTGAATGTCGCATTATAACATCTTAATATATGAGTTCAGATTTATAACCTTTCAACTAGATTCATGTCTGAAATGGTGGGAAAGCAATTATGTGACATTTTTAGGAGAGTTTGTCATGTATGATGCCAAGAATAACTCCAGGATGGAATATACGAGGGTTAAGATCAAACTGGATGTACGCAAACCTCTTAAGAGACGGAAAAAGATAAAGAAATAAAATGGCACATGTTTTATAATGTCATGCAAATATGAACGTTTGGGCAAGTTTTGCTTTGTATGCGGTCTTTGGACACACACAGATCGATTTTGCAGGAGAAATCTAGACAGAAGAGGGGAAAATAGTGTTAAAGAGTGGGGGCATGGCTGTGTGCGTCGTCAAGAAGGGTGGCGAATCAGGGCAAGAGCAAATGGATGAGAGATTAGAATGATGTTGAACGGGAGACGAAAATTGGGTGAAACAACAACTTCATTTACATACCATTTACGGGAGAAGAATACGGGGATAAGGGTAAAAATCTGACTTTCAATAAGAGAGAGATTGGCGTGACAAAGTTCAAAAATTAATTTGCAGAAAAGGTATGTAGATTTTGGGTGTTAGATATATTTGATAATGTCATGGCTAATATGTTTTATGTTTAGATTTCAGATCTTATTTGAACAGAACAAATCAGTACTTAACTGATCAGTACTTATACTGGAAGTCAGAACTTAAGGGATATCAGTACTTATGTTATCAGGAGATAGATATCAGAACTTAAGTGCTGAAGGACGATCAGATAAGGACAGTAGCTGATTAAAGTTAAGAAGATCAAGATAAACATAAGAAGAGATATGCATGAAGAAGGAATTCCGTGAAGAATGGAATACTTGGAATAGAAGATATCTGATTGATATATTTTAGGAAGCAGAATTATATTCCATATCAATTAGCGATTATCTTGTAACTGTGTAGTATATAAACACAGACATAGGGTTTACACTATAAGTGTTATCATTATCGAGAATATTATTTATTATAACCCTACCAGCTCTCGTGATATTTTGTTCATCACTGAGAGATAACAGTTCCAGATTGTAACAGAGTTTATTGTTTAAATAAAGTTTGTTTTCTGTTACATAAGTTCTTGAAGTTTGATTTGATTGTAATAAACACTGTATTCACCCTCTCTACAGTGAAAGTGTGACCTAACAAGTGGTATCAGAGCTATCTGTTAACACACATACAGTTAAAGATCCAAACACAATCATGTCTGACACAGAAACTCCAACTAAGCCTACCAAAACTGAGGAATCATCAAAGACATCAACTCAGAGTCGATATGAGACTATCAGAGTTCCCATATTGAGACCATCTGAATATCCCATATGGAAGGTAAGGATGACCATGTTTCTGGAAGCAACAGATCCAGAATACCTTGATAGAATCAAGGAAGGGCCTCACAAACCTACCAAGCTCGCTGTTGTAGTTGCAGGTGAAGCAGCAATGACCGTACCAAAGGAAAAGAATGATTACACTGCTGAAGATATAGCATCTATTGCTAAGGATGCCAAGGTACGTCACTTATTGCATAGTGCCATTGATAATGTAATGTCAAACAGGGTAATCAACTGCAAGACTGCTAAGGAGATATGGGATGCACTGGAGACAAGGTGTCAAGGAACTGAAACAGTTAAGAAGAACAGGAAGACAATACTCACTCAAGAGTATGAACACTTTGACTCTAGGACTAATGAGTCATTGACTGATGTATATGATAGATTTGTCAAACTCTTGAATGACTTGTCATTAGTAAATAAGGAGTATGATCTTGAAGATACAAACCTCAAATTCCTGTTAGCTCTTCCTGAATGTTGGGATTTGAAGGCAACAACAATAAGAGACAACTACAATCTTGATGAAACAACTCTTGATGAAATCTATGGAATGCTCAAGACTCATGAACTTGAGATGGAACAAAGAAGCAAGAGGAAAGGAGGAAAGTCAAGGACAGTTGCTCTCAAGGTTGAAGAGGAATCCCCCAAACCACCTTCCTCAAAGAAAGATAAGGGTAAAGCTCTTATCATAAAATCTGATACTGAGTCATCAAGTTCTGAGAGTGATGATGACTCAGATTCTGAAAGCTTGCCTGAAACTGATGCTGATGAGGAGATGATGAAGCTGTGTGCTCTTATGGTGAAAGGAATCACAAAGATTGCATACAGGAAGTTCAGGAAGGGAAAGAAGTTTTCCAGGAAAGGCATAAGTTCTGATAAGAAGAATTTCAGAAGATCTGAAGGAAGAGGAGGAAAGTCTGACAGAGGAGATTACGCTAATGTTAAATGTTATAATTGTGGTGAGAAAGGCCACATATCTCCTGATTGCAAGAAGACCAAGAATGACAAAGGCAAAGCTCTTGTCACAAAGCAGAAAAGCTGGACAGACACCTCAGACTCTGAAAGTGAGGAGAACTATGCATTGATGGCAAATGCTGATAAATCAAGTTCTGAGAGCAGTTCTGAAGCTGCTGAAATAAAGGTACCTCAGACTACTTATGCTTTTCATACTGATGATATTAATGAGTTGAGAAGATATCTTAAAACCATGTTTGTTAGTTATAGAGATCAAACTTTAACATGTGAAAGATTAACTTCTGAAAATCTTGCTTTTAGGAAAAGAAATGATTTCTTAGAAAAAGAGTTAGTCATGTTTCATCAAACTCAGCAGGATAGAGATGATGCTTTTTATGTTAGGGATGAAGTGCTAAAAATGAATGAATCTCTAAAAACTGAGTTAGAAAAGGAGAGAGAGATTATCAGAACTTGGACTAACTCTGGCAAAACAACTCAAAATTTGCTAAGCAGTGGAAACTGGAAAGAGGGCTTAGGCTATGGAGAAAATAAAAAAGGAACTGTAGAAATTAAGCCTGTTGATAAGCAAAAGCCGAAGTTAAAACCTGTTAAGTTTGTAACTGAAAAATCCGAAAATGAGAAATCAGAAGTTAAAAAGGAATTAGCTTCTGACAAACTAAAACAGGAAAAGACAGCTGAAGTTAACATAGGCTTAATGACAAAGAAGCAGCTTAAGCATAAGCTGAAAGATGTTAAGAATGCAAACAAGGTAAAATCACCTAGGAAAAACAGGAATGGAAAGGAAGGTGTGAATAAAAGCAATAACTATAAATCTGTTCCTGATGCTCCTAGGAAAGCATGTCATAACTGTGGAAGTTCTAACCATCTGGCTTCTTTTTGCAGGAAGAATAAGAATATTAACTCCTTATCTACAAAGTCAGGAGTTAAGAGTCAGTCTGTTAGATACAAACCACAAAATCCTTGTTTTCATTGTGGTAGTTTATGGCATTCCATTTATACTTGTAAGGAATATCATAGTTTGTACTATGATTATTATCAAATAAAACCTTCTTTAAAGAAAGTTTCTGTTGTTCCTTCTAGTATAAGTTCTGATAAGAAAACTGTTAACATAAAATCTGATGTTAAATCCGCTGCAAATGTTAACAAACCTAAAAAGGCCAAAGGATCCAAGCAAGTCTGGGTCCTTAAAACTAATAATTAGTGGTCTTTTTGATTGCAGGGCAACAGGAAAAATATTTTAGTTCTGGACAGTGGATGTTCAGGACATATGACTGGAAATAAGGCCCTGCTATCAGACTTTGTGGAGAAAGCTGGCCCAAGTGTTTCTTATGGAGATGGCAACATTGGAAAAACTTTGGGATATGGCAATATCAATCTTGGGAATGTCATTATTAAAGATGTAGCTCTGGTCTCAGGACTTAAACACAACTTACTGAGTATAAGTCAAATCTGTGACAGAGGTTATCATGTTGATTTCTTTGCAGAACATTGTGAAATAGTTAGTAAATCTAAAGGAAAAATTGTTCTGAAGGGATTCAGGCGTGGTAACATTTATGAAGCTAAGCTTTCAACAAGTTCTGATGGTTCTGCAATCTGTTTAGTGAGTAGAGCCTCAACTGAAGAAAGCTGGAATTGGCACAAGAAACTCTCTCATTTAAACTTCAACAAGATAAATGAACTGATCAAGAAAGATCTTGTGAGAGGACTGCCAAAATCAGTGTTTGTTCCTGATGGTCTTTGTGACTCATGTCAGAAGGCTAAACAAAGAAAATCTTCGTTCAAGAGCAAGACTGAATCATCAATTCTTGAGCCTTATTATCTACTTCATGTTGATCTATTTGGTCCAGTGAATGTCATGTCTATTGCAAAGAAGAAATATGCGTTGGTCATAGTAGATGAGTTCACCAGATACACATGGGTGTATTTCTTGCACACAAAAAGTGAAACTGCATCTATCCTGATTGATCATGTCAAACATCTGGATAAATTGATCAAAGATTCTGTGAAAATTTTGAGGAGTGATAATGGCACTGAATTCAAGAATTTGATAATGGAAGAGTTCTGCAAAAATTATGGAATAAAGCAGGAATTTTCTGCTCCTGGAACTCCACAGCAAAATGGAGTTGTTGAAAGGAAGAATAGAACTCTAATTGAAGCTGCACGAACAATGCTTGAAGAAGCAAAGCTTCCAACCTATTTCTGGGCTGAAGCTGTGCAGACTGCTTGTTTTACTCAAAATGCAACACTCATTAACAAGCATGGAAAAACACCATATGAGATGGTGAAGAACAAAAAGCCAAATCTCAAATACTTTCATGTATTTGGATGTAAGTGTTTTGTTCTCAAGACTCATCCTGAACAGCTATCCAAGTTTGATCTAAAAGCTGATGAGGGAATCTTTGTAGGATATCCACTTTCTACAAAAGCCTTCAGAGTCTATAATTTGAGAACAAAAGTGGTCATGGAATCTATCAATGTCTCTTTTGATGACAAGAAGATCACTGGACTTGAAGATTGCATTGATCATGATAAGCTGAGATTTGAAAATGAAGATTCATATTCTGATACCTCAAGTCCTGACAGTCTAAGTCCTGATACTGTAAATTCTGATGGATTAAACTCTGATGTTATTGAAACTGTGGTGACTACGTCAAAGGAAGATGCACCAATGCAGGGGGAGCATACTCAAGATATTATCACATCTCAAGAAGCATCAGAACATACATCTGGCTCTTCAAATTCTGATTCGTCAAGTTCTGATAAGCCAAGTACTGACAGTGCTGAAAATCTAAATACTGAAGGATCCAACTCAGAGAGCATAGTTTCAGGGGGAGCATCAGAAAATGAAACCGAAGACAGCATGAATCATGGGGGAGCATCCAGTTCTAGAGAAAATCTTCCATCTGCAAGGAAGTGGACAAAATCACATACACCTGATTTAATAATTGGAAATCCTGAGGCAGGTGTCAGAACTAGAACAGGTACTTCGAATGAATGTCTTTACAATTCTTTTCTCTCTCAGTCTGAGCCAAAGAAAGTGGAAGAAGCTCTTCAAGATGCTGATTGGGTGCAAGCAATGCAGGAAGAGTTGAATGAATTTGAAAGAAACAAAGTCTGGACCTTAGTGCCAAGACCCAAGAATAGATCGGTTGTTGGTACAAAGTGGGTATTCAGAAACAAAACTGACAGTGATGGCATAATTGTAAGGAACAAGGCAAGGCTGGTTGCAAAAGGATATTCTCAACAGGAGGGAATTGACTATGATGAAACATTTGCTCCAGTTGCTAGGTTAGAAGCCATAAGGATATTCATGGCTTATGCTGCTCACAAAAAGTTTACTGTCTTTTAAATGGATGTGAAAAGTGCTTTTCTCAATGGAGAATTGGAAGAGGAAGTATATGTTGAACAACCTCCAGGCTTTGTAGATTCCAAACATCCAGATTATGTCTACAGGCTTGATAAAGCACTTTATGGACTTAAGCAAGCTCCTAGAGCATGGTATGAGACTTTAGCTCAGTTTCTTCTGGAAAGTGGATTCAACAGAGGAACTATTGACAAAACATTGTTCTATCTCAACCATGGCAAGGACTTACTTTTGATCCAGATTTATGTTGATGATATTATTTTTGGGTCTCCAAATGACAAACTTTGCAAAAAGTTTGCCAACCTAATGCAGTCAAGATATCAGATGAGTATGATGGGAGAACTTAGTTATTTTCTGGGCCTTCAAGTCAAGCAGAGTGAAGAAGGAACTTTTATTTGTCAATCTAAGTACACCAGAAACTTGCTGAAAAAATTTGGAATGCAAGACTGTTCAAGTGCATCCACTCCCATGGCCACTGCAACAAAACTGGATAAGGATACTGGTAATTCAGTAGATATTACTGATTACAGAGGTATGATTGGCTCACTTCTCTATCTAACTGCTAGTAGACCAGATATCATGTTTGCTACCTGTCTTTGTGCAAGATTTCAAGCAGATCCAAGAGAACCTCACTTAACAGCTGTAAAAAGAATCTTTAAGTATCTTAAAGGAACAGCTGATCTAGGATTATGGTATCCTAGAGAATCAGATTTTAAATTAATAGGTTACTCAGATGCAGATTTTGCAGGTTGCAAAATTGACAGGAAAAGCACAAGTGGTAGCTGCCAATTTCTTGGAGGCAGGTTGGTTTCTTGGTATAGCAAGAAACAAAAGTCAATTTCCACATCAACTGCAGAAGCAGAGTATATTGCTGCAGGAAGCTGCTGTGCACAGATTCTCTGGATGAAGAATCAGTTACTAGATTATGGGTTAACGTATTTCAAAATCCCTATTTACTGTGATAATCAAAGTGCTATTGCTATGACAGGTAATCCAGTTCAACACTCTATGACAAAGCACATCAGCATCAGGTACCATTTCATCAGGGAACATGTGGATGAAGGTACAGTGGAATTGCATTTTGTTCCCACAGATCAACAAGTAGCAGATATCTTCACAAAACCACTGTGTGAAGCTACCTTTTCAAAATTGGTAAATGAACTTGGAATGATTTCAGGTTCTTTCTCTAAATCTGCTTAAACTTGTTCTATGTTATCAGACTTTATGATCAGTATTTACAGAATTAATCTCTTTGTATATTCTGTGCATTAATTGATAAATGTCTTTAAGTACTGACTGTTGTCTGATATATATTTCTAAACTCTGATAAGTGATATGTCTGTTTCAGTAACTATTCAATCCTATGAGGATAACTGTGCTAGATACTGACCTACTAGTCTTCAATAAACAAATGATCCCATGAAAGAAGTAATTATTTCTGTGGAAATCTTATGACACAAGCAAATTCTGATAACTGAGCTTAGTTAAGTTTACTTTGTTAGATATATTTGATAATGTCATGGCTAATATGTTTTATGTTTAGATTTCAGATCTTATTTGAACAGAACAAATCAGTACTTAACTGATCAGTACTTATACTGGAAGTCAGAACTTAAGGTACTGGAAGTCAGAACTTAAGGGATATCAGTACTTATGTTATCAGGAGATAGATATCAGAACTTAAGTGCTGAAGGACGATCAGATAAGGACAGTAGCTGATTAAAGTTAAGAAGATCAAGATAAACATAAGAAGAGATATGCATGAAGAAGGAATTCCGTGAAGAATGGAATACTTGGAATAGAAGATATCTGATTGATATATTTTAGGAAGCAGAATTATATTCCATATCAATTAGCGAATATCTTGTAACTGTGTAGTATATAAACACAGAAATAGAGTTTACACTAGAGGTGTTATCATTATCGAGAATATTATTTATTATAACTCTAGAAGCTCTCGTGATATTTTGTTCATCACTGAGAGATAACAGTTCCAGATTGTAACAGAGTTTATTGTTTAAATAAAGTTTGTTTTCTGTTACATAAGTTCTTGAAGTTTGATTTGATTGTAATAAACACTGTATTCACCCCCTCGACAGTGAAAGTGTGACCTAACAAGTGGTATCAGAGCTATCTGTTAACACACATACAGTTAAAGATCCAAACACAATCATGTCTGACACAGAAACTCCAACTAAGCCTACCAAAACTGAGGAATCATCAAAGATATCAACTCAGAGTCGATATGAGACTATCAGAGTTCCCATATTGAGACCATCTGAATATCCCATATGGAAGGTAAGGATGACCATGTTTCTGGAAGCAACAGATCCAGAATACCTTGATAGAATCAGGGAAGGGCCTCACAAACCTACCAAGCTCGCTGTTGTAGTTGCAGGTGAAGCAGCAATGACCGTACCAAAGGAAAAGACTGATTACACTGCTGAAGATATAGCATCTATTGCTAAGGATGCCAAGGTACGTCACTTATTGCATAGTGCCATTGATAATGTAATGTCAAACAGGGTAATCAACTGCAAGACTGCTAAGGAGATATGGGATGCACTAGAGACAAGGTGTCAAGGAACTGAAACAGTTAAGAAGAACAGGAAGACAATACTCACTCAAGAGTATGAACACTTTGACTCTAGGACTAATGAGTCATTGACTGATGTATATGATAGATTTGTCAAACTCTTGAATGACTTGTCATTAGTAAATAAGGAGTATGATCTTGAAGATACAAACCTCAAATTCCTGTTAGCTCTTCCTGAATGTTGGGATTTGAAGGCAACAACAATAAGAGACAACTACAATCTTGATGAAACAACTCTTGATGAAATCTATGGAATGCTCAAGACCCATGAACTTGAGATGGAACAAAGAAGCAAGAGAAAAGGAGGAAAGTCAAGGACAGTTGCTCTCAAGGTTGAAGAGGAATCCCCCAAACCACCTTCCTCAAAGAAAGATAAGGGTAAAGCTCTTATCATAAAATCTGATACTGAGTCATCAAGTTCTGAGAGTGATGATGACTCAGATTCTGAAAGCTTGCCTGAAACTGATGCTGATGAGGAGATGATGAAGCTGTGTGCTCTTATGGTGAAAGGAATCACAAAGATTGCATACAGGAAGTTCAGGAAGGGAAAGATGTTTTCCAGGAAAGGCATAAGTTCTGATAAGAAGAATTTCAGAAGATCTGAAGGAAAAGGAGGAAAGTCTGACAGAGGAGATTACGCTAATGTTAAATGTTATAATTGTGGTGAGAAAGGCCACATATCTCCTGATTGCAAGAAGACCAAGAATGACAAAGGCAAAGCTCTTGTCACAAAGCAGAAAAGCTGGACAGACACCTCAGACTCTGAAAGTGAGGAGAACTATGCATTGATGGCAAATGCTGATAAATCAAGTTCTGAGAGCAGTTCTGAAGCTGCTGAAACAAAGGTACCTCAGACTACTTATGCTTTTCATACTGATGATATTGATGAGTTGAGAAGATATCTTAAAACCATGTTTGTTAGTTATAGAGATCAAACTTTAACATGTGAAAGATTAACTTCTGAAAATCTTGCTTTTAAGAAAAGAAATGATTTCTTAGAAAAAGAGTTAGTCATGTTTCATCAAACTCAGCAGGATAGAGATAATGCTTTTTATATTAGGGATGAAGTGCTAAAAATGAATGAATCTCTAAAAACTGAGTTAGAAAAGGAGAGAGAGATTATCAGAACTTGGACTAACTCTGGCAAAACAACTCAAAATTTGCTAAGCAGTGGAAACTGGAAAGAGGGTTTAGGCTATGGAGAAAATGAAAAAGGAACTGTAGAAATTAAGCCTATTGATAAGCAAAAGCCGAAGTTAAAACCTGTTAAGTTTGTAACTGAAAAATCCGAAAATGAGAAATCAGAAGTTAAAAAGGAATTAGCTTCTGACAAACCAAAACAGGAAAAGACAGCTGAAGTTAACATAGGCTTAATGACGAAGAAGCAGCTTAAGCATAAGCTGAAAGATGTTAAGGATGCAAACAAGGTAAAATCACCTAGGAAAAACAGGAATGGAAAAGAAGGTGTGAATAAAAGCAATAACTATAAATCTGTTCCTGATGCTCCTAGGAAAGCATGTCATAACTGTGGAAGTTCTAACCATCTGGCTTCTTTTTGCAGGAAGAATAAGAATATTAACTCCTTATCTACAAAGTCAGGAGTTAAGAGTCAGTCTGTTAGATACAAACCACAAAATCCTTGTTTTCATTGTGGTAGTTTATGGCATTCCATTTATACTTGTAAGGAATATCATAGTTTGTACTATGATTATTATCAAATAAAACCTTCTTTAAAGAAAGTTTCTGTTGTTCCTTCTAGTATAAGGTCTGATAAGAAAACTGTTAACATAAAATCTGATGTTAAATCCGCTGCAAATGTTAACAAACCTAAAAAGGCCAAAGGATCCAAGCAAGTCTGGGTCCTTAAAACTAATAATTAGTGGTCTTTTTGATTGCAGGGCAACAGGAAAAATATTCTAGTTCTGGACAGTGGATGTTCAGGACATATGACTGGAAATAAGGCCCTGCTATCAGACTTTGTGGAGAAAGCTGGCCCAAGTGTTTCTTATGGAGATGGCAACATTGGAAAAACTTTGGGATATGGCAATATCAATCTTGGGAATGTCATTATTAAAGATGTAGCTCTGGTCTCAGGACTTAAACACAACCTACTGAGTATAAGTCAAATCTGTGACAGAGGTTATCATGTTGATTTCTTTGCAGAACATTGTGAAATAGTTAGTAAATCTAAAGGAAAAATTGTTCTGAAGGGATTCAGGCGTGGTAACATTTATGAAGCTAAGCTTTCAACAAGTTCTGATGGTTCTGCAATCTGTTTAGTGAGTAGAGCCTCAACTGAAGAAAGCTGGAATTGGCACAAGAAACTCTCTCATTTAAACTTCAACAAGATAAATGAACTGATCAAGAAAGATCTTGTGAGAGGACTGCCAAAATCAGTGTTTGTTCCTGATGGTCTTTGTGACTCATGTCAGAAGGCTAAACAAAGAAAATCTTCGTTCAAGAGCAAGACTGAATCATCAATTCTTGAGCCTTATTATCTACTTCATGTTGATCTATTTGGTCCAGTGAATGTCATGTCTATTGCAAAGAAGAAATATGCGTTGGTCATAGTAGATGAGTTCACCAGATACACATGGGTGTATTTCTTGCACACAAAAAGTGAAACTGCATCTATCCTGATTGATCATGTCAAACATCTGGATAAATTGATCAAAGATTCTGTGAAAATTTTGAGGAGTGATAATGGCACTGAATTCAAGAATTTGATAATGGAAGAGTTCTGCAAAAATTATGGAATAAAGCAGGAATTTTCTGCTCCTGGAACTCCACAGCAAAATGGAGTTGTTGAAAGGAAGAATAGAACTCTAATTGAAGCTGCACGAACAATGCTTGAAGAAGCAAAGCTTCCAACCTATTTCTGGGCTGAAGCTGTGCAGACTGCTTGTTTTACTCAAAATGCAACACTCATTAACAAGCATGGAAAAACACCATATGAGATGGTGAAGAACAAAAAGCCAAATCTCAAATACTTTCATGTATTTGGATGTAAGTGTTTTGTTCTCAAGACTCATCCTGAACAGCTATCCAAGTTTGATCTAAAAGCTGATGAGGGAATCTTTGTAGGATATCCACTTTCTACAAAAGCCTTCAGAGTCTATAATTTGAGAACAAAAGTGGTCATGGAATCTATCAATGTCTCTTTTGATGACAAGAAGATCACTGGACTTGAAGATTGCATTGATCATAATAAGCTGAGATTTGAAAATGAAGATTCATATTCTGATACCTCAAGTCCTGACAGTCTAAGTCCTGATACTGTAAATTCTGATGGATTAAACTCTGATGTTATTGAAACTGTGGTGACTACGTCAAAGGAAGATGCACCATTGCAGGGGGAGCATACTCAAGATTTTATCACATCTCAAGAAGCATCAGAACATACATCTGGCTCGTCAAATTCTGATTCGTCAAGTTCTGATAAGCCAAGTACTGACAGTGCTGAAAATCTAAATACTGAAGGATCCAACTCAGAGAGCATAGTTTCAGGGGGAGCATCAGAAAATGAAATCGAAGACAGCATGAATTATGGGGGAGCATCCAGTTCTAGAGAAAATCTTCCATCTGCAAGGAAGTGGACAAAATCACATACACCTGATTTAATAATTGGAAATCCTGAGGCAGGTGTCAGAACTAGAACAGGTACTTCGAATGAATGTCTTTACAATTCTTTTCTCTCTCAGACTGAGCCAAAGAAAGTGGAAGAAGCTCTTCAAGATGCTGATTGGGTGCAAGCAATGCAGGAAGAGTTGAATGAATTTGAAAGAAACAAAGTCTGGACCTTAGTGCCAAGACCCAAGAATAGATCGGTTGTTGGTACAAAGTGGGTATTCAGAAACAAAACTGACAGTGATGGCATAATTGTAAGGAACAAGGCAAGGCTGGTTGTAAAAGGATATTCTCAACAGGAGGGGATTGACTATGATGAAACATTTGCTCCAGTTGCTAGGTTAGAAGCCATAAGGATATTCATGGCTTATGCTGCTCACAAAAAGTTTACTGTCTTTCAAATGGATGTGAAAAGTGCTTTTCTCAATGGAGAATTGGAAGAGGAAGTATATGTTGAACAACCTCCAGGCTTTGTAGATTCCAAACATCCAGATTATGTCTACAGGCTTGATAAAGCACTTTATGGACTTAAGCAAGCTCCTAGAGCATGGTATGAGACTTTAGCTCAGTTTCTTCTGGAAAGTGGATTCAACAGAGGAACTATTGACAAAACATTGTTCTATCTCAACCATGGCAAGGACTTACTTTTGATCCAGATTTATGTTGATGATATCATTTTTGGGTCTCCAAATGCCAAACTTTGCAAAAAGTTTGCCAATCTAATGCAGTCAAGATATCAGATGAGTATGATGGGAGAACTTAGTTATTTTCTGGGCCTTCAAGTCAAGCAGAGTGAAGAAGGAACTTTTATTTGTCAATCTAAGTACACCAGAAACTTGCTGAAAAAATTTGGAATGCAAGACTGTTCAAGTGCATCCACTCCCATGGCCACTGCAATAAAACTGGATAAGGATACTGGTAATTCAGTAGATATTACTGATTACAGAGGTATGATTGGCTCACTTCTCTATCTAACTGCTAGTAGACCAGATATCATGTTTGCTACCTGTCTTTGTGCAAGATTTCAAGCAGATCCAAGAGAACCTCACTTAACAGCTGTAAAAAGAATCTTTAAGTATCTTAAAGGAACAGCTGATCTAGGATTATGGTATCCTAGAGAATCAGATTTTAAATTAATAGGTTACTCAGATGCAGATTTTGCAGGTTGCAAAATTGACAGGAAAAGCACAAGTGGAAGCTGCCAATTTCTTGGAGGCAGATTGGTTTCTTGGTATAGCAAGAAACAAAAGTCAATTTCCACATCAACTGCAGAAGCAGAGTATATTGCTGCAGGAAGCTGCTGTGCACAGATTCTCTGGATGAAGAATCAGTTACTGGATTATGGGTTAACATATTTCAAAATCCCTATTTACTGTGATAATCAAAGTGCTATTGCTATGACAGGTAATCCAGTTCAACACTCTATGACAAAGCACATCAGCATCAGGTACCATTTCATCAGGGAACATGTGGATGAAGGTACAGTGGAATTGCATTTTGTTCCCACAGATCAACAAGTAGCAGATATCTTCACAAAACCACTGTGTGAAGCTACCTTTTCAAAATTGGTAAATGAACTTGGAATGATTTCAGGTTCTTTCTCTAAATCTGCTTAAACTTGTTCTATGTTATCAGACTTTATGATCAGTATTTACAGAATTAATCTCTTTGTATATTCTGTGCATTAATTGATAAATGTCTTCAAGTACTGACTGTTGTCTGATATATGTGTCTAAACTCTGATAAGTGATATGTCTGTTTCAGTAACTCTTCTATCCTATGAGGATAACTGTGCTAGATACTGACCTACTAGTCTTCAATAAACAAATGATCCCATGAAAGAAGTAGTTATTTCTGTGGAAATCTTATGACACAAGCAAATTCTGATAACTGAGCTTAGTTAAGTTTACTTTGTATATCTTATTACTAAGTCACAAATTAGAATAATGCTACTCATCTGTTTAAGTTCTGATTCTAGTAAAACTGCTGAATGTACTAAGTGCTGATAAACCTCACTTATCAAAAGAAGAAGAACAATAATCAAAGAATAATATCAGGTACTCCTTTGAGATCTAGAGTAAAAATGTGAAAGGGACGACCCAAGTGCATTGCTGGTATTAAGTAAATATGCATTAGAAAAGCAAAATATTTTCTTGGTGACTTTTCACACTCTATGATTACTGGAGAAATACTCTGATAATAGCATAAATTCTAATAAACAGTCGTGACTCACTTACACTGAGAAGCCTCTGTAAAATAGAATTTCAAAAGATGCATAAAATTAGCACAAAAACAGTAGAGGTGAACTCATGCATGAACTCATTTATCAGTAGGTTTCAGGATAATGACAGATCTTTAGCAAAATTTTAATTATGACTTATTTCTAAGATGTACTGAAGTAGATCAGACTTTACTCTTTGTCTGTTATTTAGCTTAATGCACACACACATCACTCCATATGAATGATGAAATTTCTGTGGTGGTCTATGTTATTTTAGATAAACAGTCATTGTGTCACTTCTGCACAAATTCTGAGGACAAGTTCTAGTTACACGTTCTGATGATTAATTTCTGACTTTCATAACTAAGAACTTGTATGAGTATTTATTAAGATAGATATTCCTTGTTCGAGTTAAGACATTATGTTCTGATGACTGTTAAGTTCTGGTATAGGTCTAAGTTCTGATTTTTCAGTCTAACCCTTTACTTAACTTATCTGTGAGTAAAATTTGGTAACAGTCTCAGATTAATTTCGAAATGTTGAAGTGGAAGATTAATAGTCTCAGTCTGTGAAACAGATTCTGGTAAATGCTGATCCAGCTACTTACAAATCTGTTTACTCAAATGTTCAACCAACTCACCATAACCAAAATCCATCAACCTCAGTCCCTACCTCTCATTCTACTCAACCTACCCTCAGAACTTATCTCAAATCATATCTCTCCACTTCACAGACTGCTCAACCTTCTTCTTCAGCACCTACTGTGAAGCCTACATCCTCTAAGCCAAAGAGAACAAAGACTGTTCCTCAAACATCTCAGAAGAAGAGGAGGATTACTTTGAGAGATGAAACAGATTCTGAAGATCAGGTTCCTTCTTCAGAACCTATGATTTATGAAGCTGAGAAGGCAACTTCTCAGAAGGATTCTGCAATTGGGGGTTCTAGGCTTCTCAAGAGGCTTAGACGTATGACTGTTCCTGCAACTCCCAAGGAATCCAAATCAACAAGGAAGTACAAGAAACAGAGGGCACAGAGGCCAGTTTCAGATGATGAGGAGGAAGCAGCTAAGGAAGGGGATCAGGAATCTCTGATCTCACAAGACAAGGAATTTGCTCCAGTCACTTCTTCTCCATCAACTCCATTTCAGGAACCTGTATCTGACAAGGCTAATTTACCTTCTTTATCTCTTGTTGATCCAGGCACAAGTGCTGAAATTGATATTCAGAACTTGGTTGTGCCTGAAATACTTTTCTTAGAAGCTCCAACAGCAAATAATCCTTCCACAACACCTGTTACTGATGCTGTTCAAACTCCTGAGTTATCACTAACACCTTCTCTGCATCAAGATGATGATCCGATTTTAGGTGAGCATCAGGATATGGTTGTTGATCAGAACTTAGTATCAGATCAGCAATTAGAGGATGTTGAAGCCTCCATTGCTACTCATACAGTTGTCTTATCAGAAGATACTGATTCTTTAAGTTCTGATGCTGCAAATGTTGGAGATACTGGTGAAGCTGCTACAACTGTAGATGCTGATGCAGCAGGTCCTTCAGGACATACTCCTCCACTGACTCTTCCTAAGTCTGAACTGCTAAAGGAGTTTGTTATCAGGGATGCACCAGTACCTTGGAGTGAAACTCCTGCAGGACAGGAGTGGACTAAGGAATGGAACTCAGTTTCATGTGTTCCAAATGCTTTACATCTTGCTGAGCACTTGACTAAAGCTGATGAAATGTTAAATTCTGATGATTTTAAAACCCAGCTTAGAGTCACTGCATTGAGTACTAAACATCTACAAGGTCTTCATTCCAACACTCATGCAGAGCTACATAAGATTCAGGAGAACTTTATTAAACAGGAACAAGTTTGGAAACTTGATAAGAAAAAGTTCTTCCAACCTACCATTGACAGGGTTGCTTATATTGAGAAAACTCAAGAGAAGCAACAAGCTCAGATTGATCAAATTCTGACAAATCAAGCTTCTCAGCAATCGCAACTTACTGAAATCCAGACCTCAGTGGAACTACTTATCTCTCTTTTATTACCTGCTGATGCCAAAAAGGGGGAGAAGGTAATTAAGTCCAAATGCAAAACCAACAAGTCACTGCAAGGACAGGATGATGGAAAAGATGACCAAGGAAACTCTGGAATGGGTAGTGGTCATAGTCAAGGTAGAAGATTTACATCAAGACAAGCTAGTCACAGAACAAGTTCTGATACTGGGAAAAGAATAAGTTCTGCTGCTGGTAAAAGGATAAGTTCTGATGAACTTCTAGATCTTGATGAGGAAATGTCAAGACAGTTATTTCTTCAAGAAAATCCAGGGATGGACTTGGAAAGTTTAAAGGAAGAAGAAGCCAGACTTAAATCAGAGAAAGTCACATCTAAATCTGAAGCTTCTGGTAAAAAGTTACTTCCAAAACCTAAAGGCATTGTGATCAAAGAGAGGATACATACTGAAGAAACTTTGGCTAGATCACAACCACAGATAGATCCAAGATCCAAGGGTAAAGAAAAGGTTGGTGAACCTATCAAGCCTTATGTACCTCCTGAGGAAGAAGAAATTACTGATGGAAAACATAATCTTGCTCTGACTTCAAGAAAAATTCTTAAAACAACCTCTGACATGGCTCAAGTTGTTCAGAGTCAAGAAATTGTAAGTTCTGATATTCAGAAGAAGCAAGTAACCTCTGACAGTGCTCAAGTTAACTTGATATCAGAAGATAAATCTAAAACACTCCTACCAGGATTCACTAAAGCAAAACAGACTCAATCTTTGAAGACTACTTTAAGTGGTTTTGAAGCAAGAGTAGTTACTGGAAAGGAAGCTAGAGATAAAACTGGATTGGGAAGTGCTGATGAAAGAAGAGTACACAACACTACTGATGATCCAACTTCCTTGAGTGAACCAGGTATTGGAGCAACTCCTGAGAGATTGAATCAACTAGAATCTGTACAGATGGTTTACCATACCTACTTGAAAGAATACATCATGTTGTATTTCATGACAGATGGTAGGGTTTATCATATAAGACAAAATGCCATTCCATTGAAGTATTTTGAAGAATTGGAGCATGTATAATTCTTACTTCAAGTGGATGACAGAATAACAGAGACTGCTGCAAACTACTTAAAGGAACAGATTCAGAGACAGAAAAGACTTTATTCTGTTAAGTCTGACAGCAGATATGTTCCAAAGTACAGAAATCACAATGGTGATATTGTTGATATGAAGCCTAATACTGCACAGATCAGAACATATCTTGGTATTAAGGGGCTTGAATTCAATCTAGAGTATAACAAAGCTTATGTCATAAGACTAGATCGGGAGTTGAGAAAAGCAAAGATTAATGATCTCAGAGCTGCAATATTTCAAACTGGTGAAGATACTGCAGAGCTTAAAGATGTCAAACGGAGAATGATTGATGAACTCAGATATGCTGAGAAATGTTTGTTGAAGAATTATCTCAGAACAACTTCTGACATCAGAGAGATCGGAAAATGATGAAGCCAAGTCGAAGATCTACAACTGCTTAAATTCTGATATTTATACAGGTTGAAGTTGTTATCAGAAGTTGAATTGGTAAAAACTTTAAGGACTGTAAGTTGTAGTTATCTTGTCTATTTCTCATACATTTGTACTTAATGTTTTTGACATCATCAAATATCTGTTAAACTTGTATATTTTGTTAATTTACAAGTTGGGGGAGATTGTTAGATATATTTGATAATGTCATGGCTAATATGTTTTATGTTTAGATTTCAGATCTTATTTGAACAGAACAAATCAGTACTTAACTGATCAGTACTTATACTGGAAGTCAGAACTTAAGGTACTGGAAGTCAGAACTTAAGGGATATCAGTACTTATGTTATCAGGAGATAGATATCAGAACTTAAGTGCTGAAGGACGATCAGATAAGGACAGTAGCTGATTAAAGTTAAGAAGATCAAGATAAACATAAGAAGAGATATGCATGAAGAAGGAATTCCGTGAAGAATGGAATACTTGGAATAGAAGATATCTGATTGATATATTTTAGGAAGCAGAATTATATTCCATATCAATTAGCGAATATCTTGTAACTGTGTAGTATATAAACACAGAAATAGAGTTTACACTAGAGGTGTTATCATTATCGAGAATATTATTTATTATAACTCTAGAAGCTCTCGTGATATTTTGTTCATCACTGAGAGATAACAGTTCCAGATTGTAACAGAGTTTATTGTTTAAATAAAGTTTGTTTTCTGTTACATAAGTTCTTGAAGTTTGATTTGATTGTAATAAACACTGTATTCACCCCCTCTACAGTGAAAGTGTGACCTAACAACTTTGTATATCTTATTACTAAGTCACAAATTAGAATAATGCTACTCATCTGTTTAAGTTCTGATTCTAGTAAAACTGCTGAATGTACTAAGTGCTGATAAACCTCACTTATCAAAAGAAGAAGAACAATAATCAAAGAATAATATCAGGTACTCCTTTGAGATCTAGAGTAAAAATGTGAAAGGGACGACCCAAGTGCATTGCTGGTATTAAGTAAATATGCATTAGAAAAGCAAAATATTTTCTTGGTGACTTTTCACACTCTATGATTACTGGAGAAATACTCTGATAATAGCATAAATTCTGATAAACAGTCGTGACTCACTTACACTGAGAAGCCTCTGTAAAATAGAATTTCAAAAGATGCATAAAATTAGCACAAAAACAGTAGAGGTGAACTCATGCATGAACTCATTTATCAGTAGGTTTCAGGATAATGGCAGCTCTTTAGCAAAATTTTAATTATGACTTATTTCTAAGATGTACTGAAGTAGATCAGACTTTACTCTTTGTCTGTTATTTAGCTTAATGCACACACACATCACTCCATATGAATGATGAAATTTCTGTGGTGGTCTATGTTATTTTAGATCAACAGTCATTGTGTCACTTTTGCACAAATTCTGAGGACAAGTTCTAGTTACACGTTCTGATGATTAAGTTCTGACGTTCATAACTAAGAACTTGTATGAGTATTTACTAAGATAGATATTCCTTGTTCGAGTTAAGACATTATGTTCTGATGACTGTTAAGTTCTGGTATAGGTCTAAGTTCTGATTTTTCAGTCTAATCCTTTACTTGACTTATCTGTGAGTAAAATTTGGTAACAGTCTCAGATTAATTTCGAAATGTTGAAGTGGAAGATTAATAGTCTATGGTTAAAACATAATGGCACTCGTCCTTGAACAGTTCACTCTTGTTACATGTGTACATTCTTTTTCCAATGACTGTTATTCTTTTTCAAAGTCTAGGGAGACGAGGTAGAATTAATTCTACCTGTCTGCATTCAATATCTTTGTGTCTGTTCCTCAAACATCTCAGAAGAAGAGGAGGATTCCTTTGAGAGATGAATCAGATTCTGAGGATCAGATTCCCTCTTCAGAACCTATGATAAATGAAGCTGAGAAGGCAACTTCTCAGAAGGATTCTGCAATTGGGGGTTCTAGGCTTCTCAAGAGGCTTAGACGTATGACGGTTCCTGCAACTCCCAAGGAATCCAAATCAACAAGGAAGTACAAGAAACAGAGGGCACAGAGGCCAGTTTCAGATGATGAGGAGGAAGCAGCTAAGGAAGGGGATCAGGAATCTCTGATCTCACAAGACAAGGAATTTGCTCCAGTCACTTCTTCTCCATCAACTCCATCTCAGGAACCTGTATCTGACAAGGCTAATTCACCTTCTATATCTCTTGTTGATCCAGGCACAAGTGCTGAAATTGATATTCAGAACTTGGTTGTGCCTGAAATACTTTTCTTAGAAGCTCCAACAGCAAATAATCCTTCCACAACACCTGTTACTGATGCTGTTCAAACTCCTGAGTTATCACTAACACCTTCTCTGCATCAAGATGATGATCAGATTTTAGGTGAGCATCAGGATATGGCTGTTGATCAGAACTTAGTATCAGATCAGCAATTAGAGGATGTTGAAGCCTCCATTGCTACTCATACAGTTGTCTTATCAGAAGATACTGATTCTTTAAGTTCTGATGCTGCAAATGTTGGAGATACTGGTGAAGCTGCTACAACTGTAGATGCTGATGAAGCAGGTCCTTCAGGACATACTCCTCCACTGACTCTTCCTAAGTCTGAACTGCTAAAGGAGTTTGTTATCAGGGATGCACCAGTACCTTGGAGTGAAACTCCTGCAGGTCAGGAGTGGACTAAGGAATGGAACTCAGTTTCATGTGTTCCAAATGCTTTACATCTTGCTGAGCACTTGACTAAAGCTGATGAAATGTTACATTCTGATGATTTTAAAATCCAGCTTAGAGTCACTGCATTGAGTACTAAACATCTACAAGGTCTTCATTCCAACACTCATGCAGAGCTACACAAGATTCAGGAGAACTTTATTAAACAGGAACAAGTTTGGAAACTTGATAAGAAAAAGTTCTTCCAACCTACCATTGACAGGGTTGCTTATATTGAGAAAACTCAAGAGAAGCAACAAGCTCAGATTGATCAAATTCTGACAAATCAAGCTTCTCAGCAATCGCAACTTACTGAAATCCAGACCTCAGTGGAACTACTTATCTCTCTTTTATTACCTGCTGATGCCAAAAAGGGGGAGAAGGTAATTAAGTCCAAATGCAAAACCAACAAGTCACTGCAAGGAAAGGATGATGGAAAAGATGACCAAGGAAACTCTGGAATGGGTGGTGGTCATAGTCAAGGTAGAAGGTTTACATCAAGACAAGCTAGTCACAGAACAAGTTCTGATACTGGGAAAAGAATAAGTTCTGCTGCTGGTAAAAGGATAAGTTCTGATGAACTTCTAGATCTTGATGAGGAAATGTCAAGACAGTTATTTCTTCAAGAAAATCCAGGGATGGACTTGGAAAGTTTAAAGGAAGAAGAAGCCAGACTTAAATCAGAGAAAGTCACATCTAAATCTGAAGCTTCTGGTAAAAAGTTACTTCCAAAACCTAAAGGCATTGTGATCAAAGAAAGGATACATACTGAAGAAACTTTGGCTAGATCACAACCACAGATAGATCCAAGATCCAAGGGTAAAGAAAAGGTTGGTGAACCTATCAAGCCTTATGTACCTCCTGAGGAAGAAGAAATTACTGATGGAAAAGATAATCTTGCTCTGACTTCAAGAAAAGTTCTTAAAACAACCTCTGACATGGCTCAAGTTGTTCAGAGTCAAGAAATTGTAAGTTCTGATATTCAGAAGAAGCAAGTAACCTCTGACAGTGCTCAAGTTAACTTGATATCAGAAAATAAATCTAAAACACTCCTACCATGATTCACTAAAGCAAAACAGACTCAATCTTTGAAGACTACTTCAAGTGGTTTTGAAGCAAGAGTAGTTACTGGAAAGGAAGCTAGAGATAAAACCAGAATCTGGAAGTGCTGATGAAAGAAGAGTACACAACACTACCGATGATCCAACTTCCTTGAGTGAACCAGGTATTGGAGCAACTCCTGAGAGATTGAATCAACTAGAATCTGTACAGATGGTTTACCATACCTACTTGAAAGAATACATCATGTTGTATTTCATGACAGATGGTAGGGTTTATCATATAAGACAAAATGCCATTCCATTGAAGTATTTTGAAGAATTGGAGCATGTATTATTCTTACTTCAAGTGGATGACAGAATAACAGAGACTGCTGCAAACTACTTAAAGGAACAGATTCAGAGACTGAAAAGACTTTATTCTGTTAAGTCTGACAGCAGATATGTTCCAAAGTACAGAAATCACAATGGTGATATTGTTGATATGAAGCCTAATACTGCACAGATCAGAACATATCTTGGTATTAAGGGGCTTGAATTCAATCTAGAGTCTAATAAAGCTTATGTCATAAGACTAGATCGGGAGTTGAGAAAAGCAAAGATTAATGATCTCAGAGCTGCAATATTTCAAACTGGTGAAGATACTGCAGAGCTTAAAGATGTCAAACGGAGAATGATTGATGAACTCAGATATGCTGAGAAATGTTTGTTGAAGAATTATCTCAGCTCCTGACATCAGAGAGATCAGAAAATGATGAAGCCAAGTCGAAGATCTACAACTGCTTAAATTCTGATATTTATACAGATTGAAGTTGTTATCAGAAGTTGAATTGGTAAAAACTTTAAGGACTGTAAGTTGTAGTTATCTTGTCTATTTCTCATGCATTTGTACTTAATGTTTTTGACATCATCAAATATCTGTTAAACTTGTATATTTTGTTAATTTACAAGTTGGGGGAGATTGTTAGATATATTTGATAATGTCATGGCTAATATGTTTTATGTTTAGATTTCAGATCTTATTTGAACAGAACAAATCAGTACTTAACTGATCAGTACTTATACTGGAAGTCAGAACTTAAGGGATATCAATACTTATGTTATCAGGAGATAGATATCAGAACTTAAGTGCTGAAGGACGATCAGATAAGGACAGTAGCTGATTAAAGTTAAGAAGATCAAGATAAACATAAGAAGAGATATGCATGAAGAAGGAATTCCGTGAAGAATGGAATACTTGGAATAGAAGATATCTGATTGATATATTTTAGGAAGCAGAATTATATTCCATATCAATTAGCGATTATCTTGTAACTGTGTAGTATATAAACACAGACATAGGGTTTACACTATAAGTGTTATCATTATCGAGAATATTATTTATTATAACCCTAGCAGCTCTCGTGATATTTTGTTCATCACTGAGAGATAACAGTTCCAGATTGTAACAGAGTTTATTGTTTAAATAAAGTTTGTTTTCTGTTACATAAGTTCTTGAAGTTTGATTTGATTGTAATAAACACTGTATTCACCCCCTCTACAGTGAAAGTGTGACCTAACATTGGGCCAAGTGATAAGTAGGATAATGGATTTGCACTGGAGGATAGGAAAAGAAGAACAAGTGGGTCTGAAACAAAATTAACAATGATGACGTGTTACTGGGCTCAAGACAAAATAACAAAAATACTTCACACTTAGAGGTTGTTCTTTCTGAATCGGATTCTTCAGCGTTTCAACAAACTATTTTGGCTAAGCTTACACTGTAATCTAGCCACCAATTATGAATGTCATGAGCTGGAAATGTTTAGGATTAGAGAACCATCGGGAAGTTCGTATCCTTGGTGACCTAATTAAGTCTCTAACTCCTAACTTTATATTTTTACTAGAAACTTTAGTTGATAGAGATGTTATAGCTGAATTATATGTTAAGTATGGCTATGCAGAGTATTTTGTAGTGAACAAAGTTGGTCGAGGAGGGGGTTTAATCGTGATGCGGAAACATACAGTAATCTGTAAGGTAGTTGGCTCCTCCAATAATCACATAGATGTGGTGTCTAGTAAGAAAAACACATCATCTTGGAGGTTAACTTGTTATTACGGGTTCCCTGAAAGCAGTAGAATGCAGGACTCCTATGATTTATTAAGACAGATTGCTACACCTGATACTATCTCTTAGTGAATTTTTAGGGATTTTAATAATCTATAATACACTGCAGACAAGATGGGCGTGCACCCTCATCCTCGGGCGCTAATGGATGGCTTTCGTTTAGCTATTGAGGATTGTAGGTTTGTGGAATAAGATCTAACTGGTGGCAGCTACACCTGAGAAATGAGTAAAGGTAAATCTAATTGGGTTAGAGAACGTCTAGATAATGAATTCGCAACAGAGGAATGGTGGTAGAAATTTCCGTTATGTACCCTGAAAGTTAATTACGTTACAGTTTTAGATCATAAGCCTATACAACTGAAGCTGATAGATACAACTGTTTCTAGGAAACAATTTAGGTTTCGTTTTGAGAATGCTTGGCTGGACCATCTTTTAAAGAGGATATTTCATGTTTCTGGAAAGAGCTACTAGCATTAAATATTCTTCCTACACTCATCTCAATATCGACATTTATGTCAAAGTGTGGGGCAATTTTTCATAAGTTGAGGGATAAAGTAAAGCTCCAAAAAGAGGTGTTAAATAAGATAGTAAACCATGAAGTGAAGGATGACTTGCAGCTTATTTTGACGAAAGAGAGAGATTAAATGAACTATTGAAACATGAAGAGGTATATTGGAAGCAGCGAGCAAAAATATTTTGTCTTAAGGTAGAGGACACCAACTCGGGATTCTTTCACACACACAGGCATCAAAGAGGAAAAATATTAACAATATCTTTTACTAATTTGTGACAGACGAAGGAGAAAAAGTTGACACTATGGAACACATGCGTGAACTGACAAAGAACTATTTTGAAAGAATTTTTACTGCAGATGAAAATATCATTGAACCAAACTCTAACTTTGAGTTGAGTGAGATTTCTGCGCCTCAAAATCGGATGCTTACAGCAGAGGTTAATTTCAAGAAATTTACATGTGTTTAAAAGTTAGTGCGCCCATATAAGGCATCCGGGCCTAATGGATATAATTCTGCTTTTTTCCAGCATTTCTGGAATTTGGTCGGGAAGGAGGTGTTTGAATGTTGTAAGAAGTGGGTTAATGAATGCATATTTCCAGTCGAGGTTAATAACACGAATCATGTGTTAATCCCAAAAAAAATATGGTGAAACTTACTGACGTGAGACCAATTGCACTCTGTAACGTGCTATATAAGATCATTGTGAAAGTGCTAGCTAATCGTCTAAAATCAGTGCTTCCAGTTGCTATATCTGAAAACCGTTCAGCTTTTGTGCCAGAAAGAAGTATCACATATAATGTTCTAATAGTTTTTGAACTTATTCATTATATGAAGAGGAAACAAGGAGGTCAAAGTGGGGATGTGTCATTGAAACTTGACATAATTAAGGCTTATGATCTAGTTAGTTGAAACTATTTATGGAATATAATGGAAATAATGGGGTTCAGTGAGCAGTGGGTGAGGTGGATGAAACTTTGTGTCACTATACTGAGTTATATGGTGTGTCTGAATGGTTCATGTGTGTAAAGGGGTTTTCACACTCTTTTAATAACTCAGCAAGAATTGGAGAAATACGAGGGTGTCGTGTTAATCAAAACGCTCCTGCAATTACACATTTGCTCTTCGCTGATGATGACTTTTTATTCTTTCAAGAAACAATAGAGGAAGCACATTCTGTGAAGAATCTCATGAACTCGTATGAACAACAATCCAAGAAACCTCTCAATTTCCAAAAATTAGGAATTTTCTTCAGCTCTAATGTCAAGAAGGATAAACAAATGTTGGTGAGACTACGTAGCTGTATGAACAGTTACGTGATAACTCAACACAATAACAACACTAGAACAGGACAGGTTAATAATACTACGTCTACATAAGAAATCAGGAAGAATGAAGACAAGGCAAATACAAAGAATCAGAAGATTAGAAGAAAGCCTGAAGTCTGTCTACAGGTCACTGAAAGAAGTTCATTAATATGATCATGCCTCAGTGAAGAACAAAGGTTAAAGACTTTCAGGGTTTCAGAAATGTTGAAGATTTAGTATACAAGTGCTACCGGAAGATTTCAGTGTATTGGCATTGATTGAAGATAGACAGTGTTCGAGCATAGGAATCTGAAGAATTGAAGACAGGGTATAGACAGAGGTTAATGAAGACGTTGTCTAGAGTACCAAAAAGGATTCCAGTGAAAGTACAATTGTTTATTGACAGTCAGTGTTTGAAGCAATAAAGTTGAGGCAAGCTTAACAATGTAATCAAGGTTATAATACGAAGACCTGAATCGGGGTTAGTCATCTGTGAACCAGACCAGTTACACTAGGCGTCAACAGCTCGTGAAAGGAATCTGGGTAATATATATAGAAGGATTGTTAAGTTGAGGAACATACTTGGATTGAACGTTTATCTGTTAAAGTACGAGAAGAGGTGCGCGGGGTATACTATAACACCCCCAAATCCGGGGTCGGGGATTCGGGTTGTCACGAGTTCCATTTCCCTTATCAATACTAAATCTTAACAGTCAACCAACTACTGCGTACCGTGACCCCAAAATATACACACACCACAAGTTATAGTCTCAGAGATGAATATCCAAAAATAACACAAGTCATTTTATTCCACAATTATAAACCATTTCACCATAAAAAGGTTTCTGAATAATTTACATATTCTTTTCCATTATTACAATTCATAAATATACATAAGTCTGGTACATCAAAAGTTGAAAGCCTAGCCTACTGGTAGTTTCTACCTCAGCTACAACGGCATCAACGCCTACAGGAAACTGTGAAACGTTTCCTAACCGCTCATAAATTGGGAGCTTGATCCTGTTCATCTTGTCTATCTGTTGTTGTGTGATGAAAGAAAAAAGAAAGGGCGAGCAATAAGCCCACCAAAATAATATGTATAATAATTTACAATATATGAGCATACTCATAGCACTCATGAAAGTCTTGGTCAAAAAGAAATGAACCAAGTTTGATCTCTTAACGCGACCAAGTCGCAAAATATTCAGTATATATGTATATATACTTTTCAAAATCTTGGAAGTCCTCTTCCATGCATAATAAACACAGAGTTCTAGTTTATAACTGTATAAAAATATCGTTGTAAGGTGATCTCATATATCTAACCTTATCTCAACGTTTTTGTGAAAATCTTTGTCATGCATAAGATAATCATTAACCAGATATAAGTTGGAAATGTGAAGTTACGAGATACTCCAATATACTTATATCTTTTCCGAATATTGCTTGAACTACCACCGTTCAAGGTATAATCAGTTTCAAAAGTTCATCACATAGATGAGACTACAAGAAAAGACTTGAATAGATTCAATCTTTGAAATATCATTATAAATAATGAAGTTACGAGATACTTCATTAAGTCCCGGTATATATATACACCTATATATATACATTTCATACACTCCTTGAAAACCTCTGTTATGAAAATTATAAACAGAGTTGCAATATCCAATGAATTTGAAAAGGAGAAAACCTTGGCATAAACCTGATATCTTGCTGATCAGGCAAAGATACCAATAAGTAACCTTTTCTACTAGTAGATGGAAGAATTCTCCACTGGTCATCACCCTGGCCGCAATAGGACCTTATGCTGGACTGCCACTTAGCCACTTACGCATTTGATGGACTCCCACTGAGCCACTTACACTTTCATGGACGCCCACTGAGCCCATGTTGCTTATGCCGACTCAAATAGATGAACTTACTTCCCGAACGATGGGCAAGTAATCAAGATGTTTTCTCAAAACAGCAACCTCGTTGCGAATGTAAAATACATCACTGAGCCGAATCCCCCTCCAGGTTTTGAGCGAGTATTTAAATCCCCTTCGAAAGGAAGATCTTAAATATAAAAATGAGTTTTGGGATCCGCTCTAATCTTTTAAAAATCATTTTGAAGACTCGAAAACATTTTTAAGAATGTTTGGAGTAATGCTGATTTAATGAAATAAATCAGTCCCGATATATTAGAAAATATCTGAATATTATTATTTAAATAATATTCCCATAAGGATAATATTTATAAAAATAATTGAAGTTGAAATTTTAAAACTCATACTTGAAATGAATAATAAATAACCAAAGATATACTTATACGAAAGTACGATCTTTATTTGAATAATCGAAAATAAGTTTGATTATCAAAACATCACTCTTTAATAAAATAATGAATATTATTTAATAAATAAGCGGAGTCATAAGTCGTCGAATGAATATTCAAAATAATATTCATTAAATAAAATAAACGGAGTCATAAGTCCTCGAATGAATATTCAAACTAATATTCATTAAATAAAATAAACGGAGTCATAAGTCCTCGAATGAATATTCAAACTTATATTCATTAATTAAAATAAATTTATCGAATAAACCTTATTCGATTAATAGTTTTAAAAACTATATCTATATATATATAAATATATATATATATATATATAATATACTCGGAAACATCGACTCCTGATTTAGAAAATGTTCACCTTTGGGTCCCCTATACTAAGGGTATACGCAACTACTGCTTATCTCTAGCATAGGTATTATGCAACTTATCAGCAATTGAATCAACAATTAGATATCAAGATTACGAAACAGACATGCATATATACCATATCACATGCTCCAATATATCACAATATTTGCTAATAACAATGATGCACTTATCACAAGATAATGCATATACATATATTTACATCACAACAATAGTATAACGGGTAGAAAACTTGTCTGAGTGTTCCCGGATAGACTTAAGCTTAGAGTGGGTCCGATAACCTATAAACAACAACATAAGTCGGAATTAAACCCCGGTCGCTTAAGAAACTAGACTTTAACCAATTAGACTCTAACGCTCGCTTTTGCGCTTAACAATTCACTTAAGTCGCTCGAATACCCTCGGCTCCACCATTTTTAATAAATTAACCATTAAGAATTTTAAGGCGATTCTTTCGCGAGTACCCTACCAACTGCCTAATCCACTTTAAATAATTTTTTCATACCCCAATTAGTCATTTAAGGACCTTAACCAAGGTTTCAAAGTAAGGCGAGGGGTAATGGTTCGTTCGCGAATGCCATTACTTAAAACGATCGTTTCTCCTAAACCGTACATCGGATTCAAGCGAACCACATATCAAAACGAAGCTCGTAACATGAACTATATAAAAATGGCAATGGTCAAAACCTAATAGTGAGTTCATGGGTCCTGATGTTAAGAACAAAAACAGTCTAAAGTAAATCGGGCATTACGACGGCTATGTTTACGCTATTTCCAAATTTAAACCATTCCAATCAATTCACAATTCAACCCACAATCACCAATACAACCAAACTTCATCCATTCTTTACTACAAAAGCCCCAACAACTCAAGATTTCCAATTTATATTACTCTCAATCATGAACTAGAAGCTTATACTTAAGTTCATTAACTAATAATCAAGATTTATCATTCCAAAAACCTTACAAAACCAACCAATCTCTAAATTTTCAATAACCATGCTTCTCATGAACTATACTACTCATAACAAGCTCTAAACATGAGTACACACCCATTACACTAACCCATCATCTAAACATTATGAAATCCAAACCAACAAAACTTAAGATTAAGGGTTTGTGAAGTTATACCTTCCTTGGAGAGTGGAGAATCACTTAGGAAGCCTTAAGTAACCCCTAATTATCTCTATTAAGCTTGGATCTTGAAGAAAACATAAGAAAACACAAAGTTAGTTTCTTGAAAACACTATTCACCAAGAACTTTGATGAATTGATTAGCTTAGTAAACCTTGGAATCTTGGCTTCAAACTCATAACATAACTAAGTCATGAATTATGGAAGCTAAGGAAACCAACCTCTTGATTTTTGAAGGTGTGTAGCTTGAGTTTTGAAAATTTCTCCTTTGCTTTTCATGGAAAAGCCGAGAGCAAAGAATGAGGGGGGAGAAGATGATGTTTGCTTGGTTGCTTTCCCTTTTTGTTTTGTTAATTACCTTTTACCATGGTAAAAAATGAATGGCTTAAAATCAACCAACAATTCCATCCCTTTTTGGTCATGCTTATGTCATCCTCTTATGTCATCTTCCCACACTTGTCTTCTTCTTGTTGGTGTGATGACATCATCATCACTAACCTCTTTGATTAACTCCTAATTACTTGGCTAATGATTGCTGATCTGTTATATGGTTCGCTTAACTATCATTTTCGTTTATCGTTTGAGGGATCACACCCGGGATCTTATTACTTGGGTTCCCTTAACCTTTCTTAATACATTATATTCCTTTTATGATCCTCTCTTATAATCCTTGAATTTAAATCCTTTTAATCATGTTGCCTTATACTCAATTCTTTCGGTATCTGGTGGATTTTCGGGAAAAATCAAAGAGTTCGAATTTGGATTCTGACGATCTTTACATACACTTATTTACTTTATGGAGTACTAATACGGACTTAGAATTTCCATAACAGTACTCATATATAGTGTGGTTTGATAATTTTCCTTAATCAACATCATCAACAAAAGTTACTATTCATCCGTGTTTCAAAAATTTCCAAAAAAAAATTGGGGTTATTACATATACAACTCAACAGCTCAGGGTACTGGCGAAGCTCAAAGTTTGATTGTTAAATTAAATAAATTATTTAATGGACTTTAATATAATTTATTTAATAAACTTAAAATGATTTATCTTATAAACTTTAAATAAGTTTATTTTATAAATCTAAATTAGTTTATTTATATAAGTTATAATTAAGTCTATTTTATAAATTAATTTAATTACAATTTGAACTTAAAAAGGAAATAAACAAAAAAAATAAAGAAAAGAAATAGAAAAGAAAACAAAAACAAAAGGAAAAAGAAAAAGGAAAACAAAAGAAAAACAAAAAGAAAAAGGAAAAGAAAAAGAAAGAAAAAAGAAAAGCAAAATAAAGATAAGTAACCTGGGTGACATAAGGTCGCCACAGGTGAACTTAATTTATTAAGTTTTTGTTTAAGTATAGTACTTGGCCACACAGGTTAACCCCCCCTTTTGTACCCCTCTGTCGCCACAGAGTTTTGGTTGTAAAATATGCAAGAAGCTGTGTCCCTTTGTCGCCACACAACCTGTCGCTACAGGGGAGTTAGAATAAAATCAGTTATCTCTTGTCTTACCTCCTTGTCACCACAAAAGTTGTCTCTTCTCAGCCACACATTTTATTGGATAAAGTCTATACTTTGCAGCAGAAGATAAAAAGCCATTCATTCTGAAATATTTTCTGTTCATCTTCTCTCCCAAAAAGAGAAGTGAAATGGCAGCATTGATTTACAGAGAAGCTCAACCTATTTGTTTATCCATTTAACTTCTCACCGGAGTAACGTTATAATGCCCGATTTAACTCTTGTATATTCTTAGGGGCATTATAATCGTTACCCGGTAATTAAATCTTATTACAAACAAAAGCTAGATTATTGTATAGGATTTGATTTGTAAATCTTTGTAGTAGCTAAGAACTTTGTTGTTCTTATATTGTAACCGGTTAATTTATTTACCGGAGTGTAGCAACACCCTCGAGGATTTATATACGAATATATATTTCCCCGAATATCTTGTGTTCCTCGTTTTTTTCGTTCCAAACACTATTCCTTTCAAGAACACGAAACCACTAACCGAGCAGTAAATATTTTATCCGCTAAAGATTCGAAATAATTTTTAATTTAGTGATTATCGTATTCAACCCCCCTTCTACGATAATTCGGGACCTAACAATTGATATCAGAGCTGACTGATTGATACACAAATCAAGATCCTTAAATAAATTTATTTTATTAATTTGATTTTACATAAATTTATTTTATAAATTTGATTTAGTAAATTTATTTTATAAATTTAATTTAAATGGGTTTATTATTTAAACTTGAATAAGTTTATATTATGAACTCAATTTAAATAAATTTATTTTATAAATTTGACTTAACTAAATTTATTATTTAAATTATAGTAATTAAATTATTAATATAAATTAATAATTTTGGTACATTTCTAAGTCAGATTGGGTGCCAGATTATTTGTATTAAGATTATTTGTATTAAGAGTTGCCATATTGAATCTATTCGGCAACCTTAGTTAGAAAGGCTTAAATAAAATGGCTGCCATTTTTATTTGGCACCATTTTATTACCTGCAAGTGTTGCCTGGTTACTTTGGCAACTCATGTACAGAACTTGGTTTATTGTAGAGGCAATTCACGCGCAAAAACAAATAAAAGGAATTGGGTTGGACGCGCCACGCACGCACGAGATACTTGCAACGCATGTGACGCGCAGAAAGTGGAAGCTACGAAGCTGCCTGGTTGGTGACAGTAAAGAGCACGCGCGGAGTATTTGGAAAATTCTGCACACGCGTGTAAAACAATCATAGCATGTAGTGCACAGTTTTTTTGTTTTGTTTTTGTCGCCGCACAACTCAAGCACAAAAATAAAGGCCTCCTACTGTTAAGGTCGCAATACAGAGATCGACACAGATTTTTGAGACTGATTTTTTTTTAAAGAAAAAACTCTTCTGCGATTTGTCTTGACTGTATTGTTTGATCGCCACAGAGAAGTACAGTCGCCACTCAGCACTTAGTAATTTTTGTTACCCTAAATTAATTATTTTTGATTAATTTATTTTTTCATAAATATTTAAAATTCTTAAATTTAAATTTTTCTTAAATAATAATTTACGTTTTATTTAATTTTTAAGAAAATTCGAAATTCTTGAAAATTATATTTTACGTAAATATTTATTTTTGATTAATTTATTTTCTACGAAAATTAAAAATACTGGAAATTTAATTTTTCTTAAATATTAAAATTAGGGGTACTTAAGTATTGGTAGACTCAGGATTCCTCCAGGCTTTTTAAGTGGATTTTAATCTTTTGAAGAAAACGAAGACCATGTGCTATTCAGACGAAAATTATAGATAATGGTTTTCTTACTCCAAGGGAATTGATTTCAAGACCTACAGACGAAAATTGTGGAACTTCCTCAAAGGCTTACTCCATAGGATACCACTGGGTTTTCAGACGCAGGGAATGAATGAAATTTATACGACTACAATTTTTCTCGGAGATTTTAAGACAACTCTATGATTTCAGATTATACAGTCACATAGTGGTTTGTACCAATACTATATTTATCCGGGAATCAATGAGATCATACAGGCAGGGGTTGTGGAGGTCAGAGAGAATAGGAATTGTGGAGGTCAGAGAGAATAACAGGGACAAACAAACATCTCAGTTACATGCAGTATAGTTGGAACCTCTGGACAGAATGTAAGAGTTACTGATAGCTGAATCATAAGAAGCTCAGGTAGAAGTACTTGAGGGACTGGACGTCAGGGCAGTGTTTGACATGTCAGGGAAGTTTGGTCGTATTAGATTCACAAGGAGTGCATAAGCTATATCCAAGGATCAAGCCTATCTATTCTGAAGCAGAGATTCTTACAGATTCAGTTCAAGGGGTGATTACAAGACTGAGAATGGGACATAAACAAGATTTGATAGCTACAGTTATGACAAGACATATGTGTCAAGTAACTATCAGGGGTTTTGCTGCAACAGAACAAGAAGCTTGACAAACAAGGATGAGTAGGGATTCAGTTGAAGAGTTGAGACAAAGGTGAAATGTTTTCTTAGGGAAGCAGCCAGTCAAAACTTATAGTGCACAGGAAAGAGTTGGGATGGATTAGATGATGAGAATCATTAATATCTTGCTTTCATAGCAATCTCTGAAGATGGTCCAACTCACATATCTCAGGTTTCAATTTCTTGAACCACTACAATATCTTGTTCTCAATATTCAATGCATGATAAGATCTTAGTGTTTAAATGTTTAACACTCGCACAAGCATGAGAGCATTACACGTAGATAATGCTGAACTAGTTCACTAGATTATTATCTGGTAACTAGGAACGATGTTTAACTTGTGCATGTTACTTTATATGATCTTAAATATGTGTTTGAATATTTGTTGAACATGATTAATTGCTTTAGTGAGGTATATATTTTTCCAGCATATAAGACCTTTGTTTATGCTTATCTTCTGTAACCTAATAGAATGTGATTTATTCATTTGATCTGAATTGTTTGTTAAGATGTATTAATTTATAAGTGGATTGAGATAGCTAGATGAGATTCATCAACATGATTGGACTAGATAGAATTAGTGATTTAGTTGTAAATTCTGTTTGTTTCATATCATGCCTGTCTTGCTTAATTCTTATGTGTAATGTTTCTTAATGAATGCCATGTATTCTCAATACAATGCTTGCTTATCTTTATGCCATGAATGCATCTCTCAGTACTTGCATTAATTATAGAAGAAGCATGTTTAGGATTATAATAGGGCAAAGACTACTAGTCCTCCTTATGTAAGGTTGGAACCATTTTCCCCTAGCCTAGAGACAACTCTGTCAAGGGTATTAAAATGGAGAAAATGGTTAGTCAAAGATAAAGATTAGCATGATAAGGTTGCAGCTGTTGTTATCTCTGTTTATAATAATATCTCTAATCCATCTGGACCCAAACTGATAAGTTGGGTACCAAGAACTGTTAATCCTTTGTGAGTGCAGGGCGTAATAGGTTATTTGATTCATATGTATTATTGGTATTTGATACTCAAGGCATGTGATCAAGGAAAGAGCCTCACAATCAAATGTGATTGACATAAGCTATTCCGTTAGTAATCTTTGGAGATGACATCAAAGGTTTTCATTACGGGACAAGCTATACAGATAAAGGGATGTCATCATGAATTGAACAATTGGTATCACTGATAACAACTAATCATTTGAGTCATTGATAACAATTGAAGCAACTTCTTGCTGGAGAATCAAGGCACATATCCTCTTATCAGACAGTTCTACATCAAAGGACAAATGGTCAATTCAAAGAAGGATTAGTGTCTCATCTAAAGCAGGAAGATTGAGAAGCTTGCTTTGATTAAGAGTAAGTTAGAAGCTCTCACCCTTGAACATCAACACAAGGAACACTTTTGTAAAAAGGGTTTAGTGAGATGACTGCCTCATCTGGAATTCAGAAGACGATAAATGTGAGGCATGTCAGAAAGAGGAGTCAAAGACAACATCACACCAAAGTAAAGATATACCTTAGTGATGGTGGTTGACTACTCTTGTGAAACAAAGTTGTTGTTCGTGCATTCTCAAGACAAGACATCACAGATGGTGATTAATCATATCAGGAGATCAAACTGGAAGCAACTGTAGAGACATATTCAACACTAAGAGCTCCGTGTCAGAATGGAGTGGTACAAAGGAAGAACTGAAATTGATTAAAGCTACAAGGGAAATATCAAGCTAATCAAGACTTCCTAAATACAAAAGGGCTGGAATAGTCAATAAAGTTTGCAACAAGTTAGATCAAGCTTTGATCAGGATGTATACATGAAGACCATAAATGAGTTAATGGCCAACAGAAGCAAACACTGGATAACTTGAAAGTGTTTGAGAGAATGTTCTACAGTTAGGATATTTTCCATGGCTACTCAGTTGAGTCTACAACCTACAGGGCATTTGTGGTTGATCAACAGAAGATGATTAAAAGTCTAAGTGCACAGTTCAACAACTCAATGTTCCAAGCTGTTAAAGGAGAAAATAATGGGATTGATGATTCATATCCAAGCAGTGGAATGGCAGTGTATAACACAACTCATTTCATCAATGAAGCCATTTAGCAAGGGTAAGGATTTTCAAAAAATACCAGCAACAGCTTAGGTGGAGTAATAGAAGGATCAACTAGTCAGACACAACACCACATTGAATATTAGAGGACACTAAAGAACATTTCTGCTGAGACAAAGGGTTTGATGTCAATAATATTCCCAGAGTCTAGTTCTTAAGTGATCCAGTTGGTGGAGTAATGATTAGAAGGGCTACTGAGTGTGAATGATTATTTCTCTAGTTTTCTATCTGAAGAAGAAACTAAGAAAGTTACAGAAGCTCTGATAGATCCGGATTGATTGGGTGATTGCAAAGCAAGATGAACTCAATCAGTCAGCAAGCAGATTGTAGGGAAGCTGGTATCCAAACCAAATGACAATACTGTAATTGGTACAAGGATAACCAGAAGTCAAACTGGATGACAATGGCATTGTTACAAGGGACAAGGCCAAACTGGATGCTAGGTTATTATTAGGAAGCAATATCTAACAGATAGTACCAGTGACAAGACGTGAGGATATTACGACATATCATGGCACCTGATGCACATTACACTTGGAATTGGACTCTAGTAGATGTGTACAAGTGCAATCCTGGTTGGTGAGTCAAAAGAGGAAGTCAATGTATATCTCTTCTTCACAAGCTCACTTCAGGTTGGTATGAACTAGTATACTACTCAAGCAATCATCAAGGACATGGTATGGCACTCTAACTGAAGTTGTAGTTAAATATGAAATAGTAGAGTCGTCAGTTTAGTAACTCTCTTATCACTAGGCACAAACATAATATTATATATGTGCTCTGATATAATGATAATGTTATATGTTGGTCTACTAACAAAAACTTGTGCAAGATTATTTGCTAAGTAATTGCAGAGTAGGTATGGAGGAGCGTGTTGGAAATGTTATAATTTTTTTTTGGAATTACTTCAAGCAAGCCATTAGGATAATTCTTTTAAGAGCTCAAGCAAGCCAAAAGAACAATTCTTTTAGGAGCACAAGTAAACCAAAAGGATGATGTCAATACAAGTAAGTTAAGGATCTTTCGAAGATGCAAAATTTGGAAGATTCTGAACATGCCAAGACTACTTACTAACGGAAACCACTAAAATTTGATCAGTGCAACTCAGGTATAATGATAAGCTATAGAGGTATGACAAGCTCACTCTTTTACTCAAATGCTAATATACAACATGTAATATTTTCAAGATGCCAATGTGGAAGGTTCCAAGTGGATCCTAGAGAATCCAATCTTACAGCTATTAACAAGATTATTAGATATCTTAAGGGACTATCAACTCTTGGAGTAAAGTACCCTAAAGATATTATGCTTAACATGTTTGGCTATATAGATATATATTACGCAGGTTGTAAGAAAGACAGGAGAAACATCTCTGAAGCTGTCAACATAAAAGACAGGAGAAGCATCTCTGAAGCTGTCAACATAAGTGACAGGAGAAGCATCTCAGGAAGCTGTCAACTTCGTGGACGAAGATTGATTTCTTGTTATGATAAGAAACAACCTCAAATCCAACAACTCTGTGAACACTCTATGACAAGGTACCTTCACACCAGGTATCATTACTTTAGAGAGCATGTATTTAGTCAAAGAATTACTGACAGAAACATTTATTAAATTACTTGTTAAAGTTAATTTTCAAGACTGGTTTGTAAGTGTGGGATATCATTCATTGCATATTAGTTGGAAATCCCATATGTAAGGAATTCTTAATATATGTTCACAAGTATTAAGTCTTCAATATTTAAAGGACTTGTGAATTTATCAGTAATCCAGTACCTCGTACTAAGTGCTACTATCTTGATTATCATGATTACAATGTCATATACATTTGTGGTAGTTGAGTTTTTTAGCATTAAGTTTGAATACTATTTTAATTGATTTAAATTATGACTCTAGACAATTCCATTCCATATCAGTCTCATAATTTAAATTATATTAAAATAATATGCAGCATAGTTATTTGTATCATGTACGAATAATTGTGGTACTTTTAGTATTAGTGATATTATTTAGAATTTTTGTTCTAAGTAATCAATGCTTATTTCTAAAATCACTGATATTGAAAGTTGAAGTATTTTCTAAGTTATGTGTATAAAACTCTCAATATTTATATGCTTAGAAAGTATTTCTAAAATTACTAATTATCCAGAGAGTGTTTGCCATGTATATAAGTCATATATCCTATTGGTGATTATTCAAGGATAATTATGAAAATATTTAAGTGCTAGTATCTAACTCATAGATATTTAGTATTTATTTATTTAATACTTATTTTGGGTAATTTGAATTATGGAAATTGAAGCAATTCAATGATTTTATTTGCTCCATAATTCAAACTGACTTAAAATAAATAAGCAGCATGATTGATTATAACTAAAACTGTCAGCAATTGATATCTAGTATATTGATTATAACTTATGTGTTATAAGTTAATTATGAGATTTTGGTTTTAGTGAATTTAGTAATATTTACATCTCAAGAATTCACTGAAATCAGAATCATAATTGTAGCATGATTAGTTGTGTGTAGTTTCTTGACTTATATCAGTTAATGATATTTAGTTAAGAGTTTAACTATGAACTAATTGTGAAGTATTAGTAGTTGTGACATTACTTAGAACTCCTCTAAGTAATCAATGTTTATCCTCAGTCACTTATACTAATATAAAAAGTGTAAAAATATCTCTTGAAGTACAACTATGGTCAATGAAGATTTTACTTTATTAAAAGTAACCATATGTTGTTCACCTAGAATAATTTTTATACTTATTTGCAAATTCCTAAACACTTTGATAATAGATGCAATACTCAATGGATCAAAGTATATGGAACTTAGAATATTTTTCTAAGATTGCAAACAAGTCAATATTGGTTAATGTTGCTTTATTTATCGAACCAATATTATTTCAGATATTACAGTTGTTAGGAGTTAACAATTGTATGATATATGAAATTGAATGCTGATATCTTTCTAATAGATAATTGGTATTTAATTCATTGATAATTGGTATTTAATTCATTAATATGATCATGCCTCAGTGAAGAATAAAGGTTAAAGACTTTCAGGATTTCAGAAATTTTGAAGATTCAGTATACAAGTGCTACCGGAAGATTTCAGTATATTGGCATTGATTGAAGATAGACAGTGTTCGAAGCATAGGAATCTGAAGAATTAAAGACAGGGTATAGACAGAGATTAATGAAGATATTTTCTAGAGTACCAGAAAGGATTTCAGTGAAAGTACAATTGTTTATTGACAGTCAGTGTTTGAAGCAATAAAGTTGAGGCAAGTTTAACAATGTAATCAAGGTTATAATAGGAATACCTGAATCGGGGTTAGTCGTCTGTGAACCAGACCAGTTGCACTAGGCGTCAACAGCTCGTGAAAGGAATCTGGGTATTATTTATAGAAGGATTGTTAAGTTGAGGAACGTACTTGGATAGAACGTTTATCTGTTAAAGTACGAGAAGAGGTGCGCGGGGTATACAGCTCAACAGCTCAGGGGACTGGCGAAGCTCAAAGTTTGATTGTTAAATTAAATAAATTATTTAATGGACTTTTATAAACTTAAAATGATTTATTTTATAAACTTTAAATAAGTTTATTTTATAAATCTAAATTAGTTTATTTATATAAGTTATAATTAAATCTATTTTATAAATTAATTTAATTACAATTTAAACTTAAAAAGGAAATAAACAAAAAAAATAAAGAAAACAAAAAAAAAGAAAACAAAAACAAAAGGAAAAAGAAAAAGGAAAATAAAAGAAAAAGAAAAAGAAAAAGAAAAAGAAAGCAAAAAGAAAAACAAAATAAAGATAAGTAACCTGAGTGACATAAGGTCGCCACAGGTGAACTTAATTTATTAAGTTTTTGGTTAAGTATAGTACTTGGCCACACAGGTTAACCCCCCTCCTGTACCCGGTGGCCACAGAGTTTTGGTTGTAAAATATACTAAGGCAAGAAGAGGTGTCCCTTTGTCGCCACACAGCCTGTCACCACAGGGGAGTTAGAATAAAATCAGTTATCTCTTGTGTTACCTCCTTGTCGCCACAGAAGTTGTCTCTCCTCAGCCACACATTTTATTGAATAAAGTCTACACTTTGCAACAGAAGATAAAGAGCCATTCATTCTGAAATATTTTTTGTTCATCTTTACTCCCAAAAAGAGAAGTGAAATGACATCATTGATTTACAGAGAAGCTCAAGCTATTTGTTTATCCGTTTAACTTCTCACCGGAGTAACGTTATAATGCCCGATTTAACTCTTGTATATTCTTAGGGGCATTATAATCGTTACCCAGTAATTAAATCCTAGTACAAACAAAAGCTAAATTATTGTATAGGATTTGATTTGTAAATCTTTGTAGTAGCTAAGAACTTTGTTGTTCTTAGATTGTAGCCGGTTAATTTATTTACCGGAGTGTAGCAACACCCTCGAGGATTTATATACGAATATATATTTCCCCGAATATCTTGTGTTCCTCGTTTTTATCGTTCCAAACACTATTCCTTTCAAGAACACGAAACCACTAACCGAGCACTAAATATTTTATCCGCTAAAGATTTGAAAGAATTTTTAATTTAATGATTATTGTATTCAATCCTCTTTTACGATAATTCGGGACCTAACAACAAAGTGAGGTAACAAGTATTTTACGAGTGCACAATGACCTGGGAGAAGGGAAGTATTTAGGCCTCCCATCTTTAATAGGAAGATCGAGAAAGAAAGTGTTTAGCTTTGTTAAAGAAAGAGTGTGGAAAAGAATTCAAAAATTGGAACAATTTTAAGACATCACGAGCTGGAAAGGCGATCGTGATAAAGAATGTAGTGTATTCCATTCCATAATAATGTATGTCATGTTTTTTACACCCCAAAACTCTATTAAATGAGATTTTGAAAAAAAGCTCAATGGTTATTGGTGAAAATTTGGAAACAACATCAGCGAAAAGGTGAGGTGGATGTCGTGGGACAAAATGTGTATGGTTAGGAACAAGGGAGGCTTGGGATTTTGAAACCTACAAGGATTCAACGTAGCACTGTTGGGAGAACATATCTGACACTTTATAGGTAATCCAGAGTCACTGGTGGCTAGGTTATTCAGAGAAAAGTACCATCCGGATAACCAACTTTTGAGAGCACAATAAGGAAATGATGTTAGCTTCATATGGATGGGCATATGCGAGAAAAAAGAGGAGCTCTATAAGGGATTCAAGTGGGTACTGGGCGATGATCGTAGCATAAACAGTTTTAGTGATAATGGTTGAGGGGAAAAATAATTTATGTGTGAAAGCTCATTATGCTAACGATAACAATACTGATAAGGTGTTTGAGTATTTCTGTATGAACATAAAGCAATGGGACGTGACTAAAATACTTCAAACTTTTTATGAAACTAACGGCAACTGTATTATGAACACAAGAATATCGGAGAATCAAATTCAAGATTACATTTCATGGTTGTACAGTAGAGATGGTAAGTACACGGCCAAGTTAGAATATCACTATTGGTATGACAGACACAATAGTAATATTGCAAGTAACAACTTCCAATGGCGGAACAGGTTATGGAAAGTGGCTACACCTCATAAAGTGAAGTTTTCGTATGACGTGTGTGCATGAATAACTTATTTTGCTTTGTGGAAAAGGAGTGCAAACATCGATTATTTGCCCTATGTGTAACACTGGTATTGAGCATGTACGTCATCTTCAGTTGAAATGCTCTTTTACTAGAAGATTTTGAGCTGTGATTGGAGGGGAGTATAACACATCTGAGGTGGACTATGTGTCGGATTGGGTGTTTGAAAGGCTAACAATTGAAACTGAATCAAATTAGCAACTTTGGTTTACACACTTTGGGGCATTTGGTTTGCTAGGAATAAAAGAGTGCGGAAGGCAAAGAGATGACACCACAATTAGTAATTATTATTGGATCAAAGATGGCACTAAGGATGTCAATGGTAACATACAAAAGATGTCATAATATATGGCAATCCCCAGACAATGGATGACAAAAAATCAACATGGACGCCTCAATACAGGAAGAAAGTTCATCTTTTAAGGTAAGTATGGTACTCAGAAATGACAGAGGTGAGTTCACAGATGGGATAACTAAGAGTATTGAAAGAGCAGTAACGATTATGGAGGCTAGAGCATCATGAGTGTATGAAGCTTGCTGCTTGATTGAAGACACGGGATTACATTATATTATGGTAAATATGATGCCCGAACTATGGTTTTGCTTTTTTTCAATTCTATTTCATCGACCTTCGGTCGAGTACCCTACTATTTATCATCTTTACCTTTAAGAATGCAATGCGATAACGAAGAACATAGTCTACAACATGTAGGTTGGCAATACGTTGGAGACTTGCAAAGCGGTGTTATAATGAAGATTGGATTTGAGAATTTAATATGTAAAATAATAAGAGAACAATGTAGCTCATAATTTAGCTAAACTACCTTGTTTGTTAAGAATGGTGAATTCATTTTCTTCTCCTCCAATATGTGTACTGGAGTATGTAATAAGTGGTTCTTCCTTTGATTAATGGAATTTTAATTTTCAAAAAATATATGTGACATTTTATAAATTTATTTGTGCCAAATTTGAGGAATCTAACATGTTTTAACGTAAAATTATGAATATATATAATGTATGCCTTCCGTGTGTAAAACTATATCTATTTGTTTAAGCTTTAATGTAATATAAACATAATAGAATTAAACTACCAAATTCTCAATATTTCAGTAATTGAAAGTAAAAAGATTGATGTTGTGGAGTAAAACTAGGGTTGTGATTGTATTTCATACTAGGGTTGTGTAACACCCCAAATCCGGGGTCGAGGATCCGGGTTGTCACGAGTTCCATTTCCCTTAATAACACCCATTTTTAATAAATAATCAACTATTCTGTACTGTGACCTCACCATAAACACACACACCACAAGTTATAGTCTCAGAGATGAATATCCGAAAATAATCACAAGTCGTTTTATTCCACAATTATATGCCAATACACCTTAAAAGGGTTTCTGAATAAATTTACATTTCTTTGCCATTATTACAATTCATAAATATACATAAATCTGGTTCATCAATAGTTGAAAACCTAGCCTATTGGTAGCTCCTACCTCAGCTACGGCGGCATCAACGCTTCCAGCAAACTGCTAACATTTTCTAACCGCTTGCGAATTGGAAACTTGGTCCTGTTCATCTTGTCTAGCTGATGTTGTGTGATGAAAGAAGAAAGTAAGGGTGAGCAACAAGCCCACCAAAATAATATGTATACTGATTTACAATATATGAGCATTCTCATAGTACTCATGAAAGTCTTGGTCAAGAAGAAATGAACCAAGTTTGATATCTTACCGCGACCAAGTCGCAAAATATTCAGTATATATGTACATATATATTTTTCACAATCTTTGAAATCCTCTGACATGTATAATATACACAGAGTTCCCGTTTATAACTGTATAAAATATCGTTGCAAGGTGATCTCATATATCTAACCTTGTCTCAACGTTTTTCCGAAAATCTTTGACATGCACAAGATAATCATTTACTAGATATAAGTTTAAAAGATGAAGTTACAAGATACTCCAATATACTTATATCCGAATACTACTTGAACTACCACCGTTCAAGTTATAATCAGTTTCAAAAGTTCATCACCCAGATGAGACTACAAGATAAGACTTGAATAGATTCAATCCTTGAAATATCATTATAAATAATGAAATTACGAGATACTTCATTAAGTCCCGATATATATATACACATATATATATATATATATATATATACATTTCATACACTCCTTGAAAACCTCTGTTATGAAAATTATAAACAGAGTTGCAATATCCAATGAATTTTGGAAAGGAGAAAACCTTGACATAAACCTGATATCTTGCTGATCAGGCAAAGATACCAATAAGTAACCTTTTCTACTAGTAGATGGACGAATTTCCCACTGGTCATCACCCTGGCCACAATAGGACCTTATGCTGGACTGCCACTCAGCCACTTACGCATTTGATGGACTCCCACTGAGTCACTTACACTTTCATGGACGCCCACTGAGCCCATGTTGCTTATGCCGACTCAATAGATGGACTTACTTCCCGAACTTTGGGTAAGTTATTAATTCATTTATCAAAACAGCAACCTCGTTGCGAATATAAAATACACCACAGAGCCGGATCCCTCAGGTTTTGAGCGAATATTTAAATCCCCTTCGAAAGGAAGATATTAAATATAAAAATGAGTTTTGGGATCCGCTCTAACTTTTAAAATCATTTCGAAGACTCGAAACATTTTTAAGAATGTTGGAGTACTGCTGATTTATTAAAATAAATCAGTCCCAATATATTAGAAAATATCTGAATATTATTATTTAAATAATATTCCCGAAAAGGATAATCTCTATAAAAATAATCGAAGTAGAAGTGTTAAAACTCATACTTGAAATGAATATTAAATAACCAAAGATATACTTATACGAAAGTACTATCTTTATTTGAATAATCAAAAGTAAGTTTGATTATCGAAACATTATTCTTTAACAAAATAAAGAATATTATTTAATAAAATAAGCGGAGTCATAAGCCCTCGAATGAATATTCAAAATAATATTCATTAATAAAATAAAGGGAGTCATAAGCCCTCGAATGAATATTCAAAATAATATTCATTAATAAAATAAACGGAGTCATAAGCCCCCGAATGAATATTCAATATAATATTCATTAAAAAAATATAAAGTTATCGAATAAACCTTATTCGAATAATAGTTTTTAAAAACCTTATCAATATATATATATATATATATCATATACTCGGGAACATCTACTCCCGGTTTTAGAAAAGGGTTCACCTTTGGGTCCCCTATACTCAGGGTATACGCAACTACTACTTATCTCTAGCATAGATATTATGCAACTAATAAGCATTTGAACCAACAGATATATAAATCAAGAATATGAAACATGCATGCATATATACCATATCTCATGCTCCAATATATCGCAAGAATTTGCTAATAACAAATATGCATTTATCACAAGATCATGCATATACACATATACATCACAACAACAGTTATACGGGTAGAAAATTTGCCTGAGCGACTGGGGGTTACAAATGGCTTGGAACGAGTCTAGTAACCTATAAACAACATATAAGTTGGAATTAAACCAAAGTCACTTATAAATCTATATTTTAACCAATTTAGACTCTAACGCTCGCTTTGCGCTTAACGATTCACTTAAGTCGCTCGAGTACCCTCGGCTCCACCATTTTTAATAAATTAACCATTACGAGTTTTAAGGCGATTCTTTCGCGAGTTTCTTACCAACTTCCTATTGCACTTTACATAAATGTTTCATACTCCAATTAGTCCTTTAAGGTCTTTAACCTATGTTTCAAAGTAAGGCGAGGGGAAATGTTTCGTTCGCGAAACGCCGTTACTTAAAACGGTCGTTTCTCCTAAAACGTACATCGGAATCAAACGAACTACATATCAAAACGAAGCTCGTAACATGAAATATCTAAACATGGAAATGGTCAAAACCTAGCAGGGAGTTCTCGGGTCCTAATGTTATGAACAAAAGCAGTCTAAAGTAAATCGGACATTACGACGGCCATGTTTACGCGATTTCCCAAATTTATTCCATTCCAAATCAACCACCAATCAATCCCAATTCATTCATACAACCAAAATCCATCCATATCACACTAAAACATCCCCAACACCTCAAGTTCTCCAATTTATGTTATTCTCAACATGAATTTAAAACTATACTTAAGTCCTTTACTAATCAACAAGATTCAACATTCAATTCTCTACAACTCCAACCCAAACTCTAAACCTACAAGCATCAAGCTACTCTTTTACCATAACAATCAAAATAATCCTAATATACAAAGTAAAGCTAGGGTTTGGAGATGTTATACCTTCCTTGAAGTGATTGGAGTAGCTAGGAAGCCTTAAGAAGCCTTGAGATGTCTTATGGATGCTTGTATCTTAAAGGAAAAACAAGAAAAATCAAGTTAAAAATCTTGAAATCACTATTCATTATCTTCTTCATTGATTTCTTGGAGAAGATTGTGAATGATTTGGAGGCTTTAACTTATAGGATAGCTATATCTATGCATAAGGAGTACTAGATAATTATCTTACCAATTAAGGAAGCTTGAAACTTGAATTTTGAAATTCTTCTTCTTGAAATGGAGAGAAAAGTCGAGAGCAATGGTTGAAGAAATGAAATGATTTTGTGTTTGTGATTTGTTTAGCTTAGCTTGGTTGTTTTTTTGATTAGATTTTGGTTAATTACCTTATTAACCTTGAACTTTGTGTGGTTATCATTCATCCACACCTCCTTCCCCCCTATGTCATGCTTATGTCACCTTGTGATGTCATCATCCCTTACTTGCCCTCTTCTTATTGGTTGGATGACCTCATCATCTTTAACCTCCTTGATTAACTTCCTAATTGTTTGCCTAATGACCGCTGATCTGTTATACGGTTCGCTTAACTTTCGTTCTCATTTCTCGTTTGAGGGATCATACCCGGGATCTTATTACTCGGGTTTCCTTAACCTTTCTCAATAAATTATAATCCTTTTATGATCCTCTCTTATAATCCTTTAATTTAAATCCTTTTTATCCTGTTACCTTATACTCAATTCTTTCGATATCTGGTGGATTTCCGGGATAATCAAAGTGTTCGGATTTGGATTCTGGCGATCTTTACATACACTTATATACCACATAGAGTACTAATAATATCCCAGAAGATCAATAAAAGAACCCCTACATAGTGTGGCATGAAAAGTTTTCTTATTCAGCAAAACACTATTCATAAGGGTTTCAAAAATTCCAAAAATTGGGGTTATTACAGTCTCCCCTCCTTAAAAGGATTCCGTCCCGGAATCAGATAGAAAATGAGTAGGGATACTTTCTTAGCATTGCACTTTCTAACTCTTACGTAATTTTCCCACATTGTGGTTCTACCATCAAACTCTGACTAGTTTGATAACTCTTCTCCTAAGCATTTGTCCATTTTTGATCTATAACCCTTCCTGGTTGCTCCATGTAGGTTACGTCTGGTTGCATGTCTATGCACTCATATGCCCCTATTTGTCTGGCATCCGAATTACACTTCCTTAACATTGATATGTGGAACACGTTATAAACTTACTACATGTTCGGGGGTAGGGCTAGCTCATATGCTAACTTCCCAATATGTCTTAATACCTCAAAGGGTCCAACAATTCGTAGGCTTAGCTTTCCTTTCTTTTTGAACCTCATCAATCCTTTCCAAGGGATACCTTTAACATTACTAGGTCCCCTATTTCCTATTCTTTTTCCTTTCGTGTCAAATTAACATATTTCTCATGTCCATCTTGGGCTACTACCAGCCGTCCTCTGATTAGATCTATCATATCCTTGGTCCTTTGGACCACTGCTGGTCCGAGCATCTTGCGCTCTACAACTTCATCCTAACATAAGGGAGATCGACATTTTCTTCCCTCAAAGATCTCATAAGACGACATCTCGATACCTGACATACGATCTATTATCGTGAGAAAACTCAATCCGCGTTAAATGATCATTCCAAATTCTCTCAAGTCTATTGCACAGACTCTCATTATAGCTTTTAGCATTAGAGCTTTTGCTTCTCAATACCCATTCTTTTCCAGTTCGTAATCGCTACTACCTTCCGTTCCTAATATTATACTGGTTATACTTTTGCTCGTTAGCGTTCTATAACCTTTTAATAACCACGTCAACCTTAGTATCACTAACGCGTTAAAATCGGAATACCATCGTACTGATACTACTTCCTTTAGCTGCTTCCATCTTCGAAAGCTTGATCCATCATATAGAAGTAAAGGAATTTATTGAGAGATCACTATGATCATGAACACTTGTTCTATTGCATAGTTAGTACAAAAGGTGGCCAACCTTTAGCACTTGACAAGCAATTAAACGACATGTGGTATCCTACTAGGCTTCTATCACAAAGATAGATAGTCATTCGGCAATACCTCCCCTTCTGGAAGGGTTGTTCTTCTCAGCTTACATGAAATGAAAAGAAGAGAAAAGAACGAACTGAAGAGAATTGTATATATGTAAAAAAATATTGCCATAAAATATCTGGCTTGGAATCTACCTCTGAACTATAGAGGTTTGTCATAGGAGAACAAAACATATATGTATATATATCAACATCAAGTATTATAGCATCGTATTTCACATGCCTAAATATTTTTGCTATTCCGTCCATCATTCTATGGACCCATGCTCTTCCTCGAGCTTATACATAATCACCTTTGAAACTCCCTCAACATCGAAAATCGAATCTGGGATCTCATTCTAGACACCATCGTTACTAGAATTTTATGCTTGCATCGCAACCTTCCTCGTATAGTAATACGACTCTCTATTGATAAGAAGGAATAAATATTCAATAGGTAGATAATCTACTTAACCAGTCTATTCAACGACAACTTATACATCACCACAACCCGATTAGGGGTACCCAATCTCAACATCCATTACACTACAACTCTCACGGTTGTAATCGGCTCATTATTCAAAGAATCGTTGCTGCATTGCTATGGTCCACCACTGACCTACTGTCGTCATTCATTTTCCTTGAAATCTTAATAGCTAACCATACAGAGTCCATACCTGTCGTATCAAATTCTTCTAAGGAGTTAACATAATTACCATTCATAATTCATGAAGAACACTCCAGATCCTGACGTACTTTCATGACATGAAGCAGATAAAATTGCAGAAGAGTTTCAATCAAAGCAACGATAGCAGGTTAATACCATTCTTAATCATATGCCTTCAATAGAAGACTTAACTCAAAGGTTCGTCTAGTCCTTTTTGAAAATGGTCCTGGCTTATCTCAAGATAGTACCTTTTGAGATAGATAGCCCGCTCATGGCGATTACATGAATTAAACCTTTACCAACTACTATTACGGTTGGGTATTGCACAGTCATCAGAAGGAATGTCAATCTTCCAAACCATAATACAACCTTCACAGCTTTAACCATCATCACTGTATTCCTTTGGCACAAGCGCCTATAATTATCCTCTTACCTTTAAAGTGTCGGCCACCTCTTTGGCCTTTCCTGATAGTAAAATTTCCTTACAGTCAATGTCATTTTAACCACCTCCAAATAAATTTTCTACCTCATTTCAATCACTGCTTATGTGAAGATGTTTTCCTTAAAATCTGATGAGTAAAAAAAATATCACCATTTTTCCATAAGTTATTGCCTCAGTCTTTAGAGGTTAATCACTGTCACGACTGACTCTCAATCATACTTAGAACATTTTTTTATCTTAGGTCCTAATTTCCCTGAACAATTTCGACCTTTACTGGTTCGATCCATACTTTCTCGTGGATTAACACGTGCCCCACTTGGCATCATTATAATTACGTCATATTTCCTTTATCAATATTTCTATTCTTGAGAATTTTGAATATTACCTTTCTCCTTGTAAAACCTCTAAGGTTATCCTTGAATCGTTCCTCCTGTAATCCCTAGATACAGGGCATATCAAAATACCATTTACTAATACTAGAACCATTGTCTATGTACTTCTGAAAAATTTCTTTACTGATCTTTAAAGGTTGTTGTTACCTTGATCCTTTCCAATTCATACTTGTCAAAACTCATGCTGTCCCTATTAAGGGTGAAATGCCAACCTTTATGCATTCCCCTAGGATTCGTTTTAAGTTACTAATGTTCTATCCTTAATTCCACCTTTAAAAAGGTACATGCATCCTTCCATGGATAAATCAAGTCATATATCCCTGATGAGGGTGTCTTTATTCAATCATTCCCACCTCGATAGTATATGCCTAATTTCATAATAATATCCTTATCCAAAATGAGGTCAATCCATATGGCCTCAAAAGACAATAACGGTTATCCACTTTTCTTGCCTGATTCGGTAATGATAACAAGGATGTTCTGGAAGATATTGGTCGTGTTCAACATGAACTCCTTCTTAATAATTCCGTATTTACTTTTGTTGTTTATCTCAACAGTCATCTCAATGTTGGGATATCTCTCATTCCCGGCGTCTTCTTTCCTGGGTATCAAGCCACCGATCTCACACTCCACATTCTTGAAGGTCACTTCCTTCATCCAATTTTCCTAATTTCTTACTTTCTTGTCTCCTCGGTCTATCCGCGTCTCATTATTTATCCTTCGAACTATCTCAAGGTTTCCCGAATCCTTCTAACTTGAAGGGGGTACAACCTATATGTAACTCTTATGCCTTCAACCATCAATTTAACTCATGGTGAATCACCCTCATCCTGACGATTACTTACTTTTCTAATTCTATTGCTACGAGTCTTTAGGGTTTCCTCATATCCAAATTCCTTATTATTCCTCAAACTCTATTGCCTTTATATTTCTTTCCACTTCAGTTTCTTTTTATTTTCCTTTCTCTTATCATTATTTCCTGAACTAACATAACATAAGCATTGATTTCAAACATCCCGTCATTCTGGATTCATGTCCTCAGAATGAATCTTGAAAACTTTTACAACTTAGATTCATAATTCATCATACTCGTCCGCCTTGTTCTGGCTCTAAAGCTTTTACACTATCTCCATAACCTTGGGAAGTACTTTCCTGAAAACAATTGACTGAACTGTAATTAGTTTATCATAACCTCTTGCTCCGTGCCTTTCTTGGTCTTTCACCAGTGGGTGGTCTCTCTCTTAGGAGGGTAAGTGACAAAAACACTATTTTCTGATTCGTCAATCATTTAGAATCTCAAATGATTCCTGTATTTCCTTTAGCCAGGCTCTTGCCTCGGCTGGGTCAGCTATTCCCTTGGAACTCTGAGAGCTTAGCGACTTAAAGGTCCTGAAAGAATTTCACACCACATTGTTTCCTCAAGGTGGTGGTTAGGGTAAAAGTATAAGTTTTGTTTTAGGCAGGTCCATGGATTGCCCAATAGGAGTACCATCATGGTTCTTCCTATCTTGCTCGACTTCTGTTTTCTCAGTTTAAATATTTCTTCTTACTCCCCATAATTGGGGTCATCTTTTAATTTAAAATTTTCATTTTCCACTTCATTATATTCTGGGTTCCTTATATCTTAATTACGACCTCCCTAATTATCACATTCAAGGTTTTCCCCTAATCTTATTCCTCATGGGGGCATAATGCTTGGAAAAATTTTAAGAATCTCTGGATATTTATTTTACTTACTCTGCTTAAGTCTTTCCCTCGTTCTGTCCTTGCATGATTGCAAATTATGAATTCTCAAGTTCTATAAACTTCATGACACTCTCTTAAGTGTTAATAGTGCAATTAACAATATGAACTTATCACAAACAACTGATCTGAACTGAAATTAACGAATATATACATAACCATTTGTTCGAGGGTACAACTACTGAACACATTAAAGAGAATTACATCATTTGATCTGATCGCTTATATCCCAAAAGTACTACCATGGATAATCATCTCGTCATTAAAACTAATCATTCATAACTTAGGCTAATCCTCCAAAAGCGGTGCTACATGAAACCCTTGTCTGATCGCTCTGGCTCTGCACACTACCATGGATCAAGAAATGCGGGCACGCACGACATCCCTAACCTGCTGCATCACAGAGGTGATGAGGTCTAAGATAGTGGCAAGTAGAGCGGGATCAATCTGACCCTCAAGATGGCCTCTAGCTATAACACGGGTGGTAGCCTCAATCCTTTCCATGCTATGAGTTAATCCTGCCGGAAGTACCCTGCCCTCAATCCTTAGTGCAGTAAGTCGATCCAACAGATCACTCATAACATTACGGGCCTCGGACAGGCCACCCAAAGTCATGTAATAATCGGCGATAAGAGAAGCCTGAGTGTTGCATCTAGCAGTCCATAGGGTGCAGATGGTGCAGGCCCAGGGGATCCAAATGGATAACCAAGCACGGTATCAGGTGACAATGGTGCAGGAGATAAAGGTGGTATTTCCTCAGTAGGTGCTGGGCTCTGTACAGGGGAGGGAACAGGAATTGGTGGAAACTCATGGATGTCCTCAGGAGCCTCGGGAAGAGGGTCTGATACTGGTATAATTGGTGCCGTGGAAGGCCCCACTCCTTCTGCCCTCATTAACCTTTGTGCCCTTGGTAACTCTTCATTCTCTAGTGCCACCCTCGCGGCCACTCTTGCTCTGGTAGTCGCCCTGACTGCGGTCATCAATTCCTCAACGGTCCTCTCTTCATTCTCGTCAGGATCCTCCACGAGATCCTCCTCAGCAACAATCCCTTATGGGATAACATCCTCAACCGCAACATTCTCAATATGAATCTCATCCGGTCCCTCGTTAGGGTACTCTATCAGATTCACAATTTGATCTCCAACATGTAATAAAACATCCTCTTGCTGATGCTCCTGAACCTCAGGGTTCGGTGCCCCGCTGCCCTATACGAGAACGAACTATGTTACTATCACGATATTTATAAGGGTTCTCATAAGGGTTTTAACTGTCAGTACTACGTTAGGTAGTCCGACTATGAACTTGGCAAGAGTTCTTATTATCTCAGTGAACTTATTATCTTAACGTCACATCATCTCTGAGGTTTATAACGCTTGGCTCTGATACCATTTCTGTAACACCCCCAAATCTGGGGTCGGGGATCCGGGTTGTCACGAGTTTCATTTCCCTTAATAACACCCATTCTTAATAAATAATCAACTATTCTGTACTGTGACCCCACCATAAACACACACACCATAAGTTATAGTCTCAGAGATGAATATCCAAAAATAATCACAAGTCATTTTATTCCACAATTATATGCCAATACACCTTAAAAGGGTTTCTGAATAAATTTACATTTCTTTGCCATTATTACAATTCATAAATATACATAAATCTGGTTCATCAATAGTTGAAAACCTAGCCTATTGGTAGCTCCTACCTCAACTACGGCGACATCAACGCTTCCAGCAAACTGCGGCACATTTTCTAACCGTTTGCGAATTGGAAGCTTGGTCCTGTTCATCTTGTCTAGCTGATGTTGTGTGATGAAAGAAGAAAGCAAGGGTGAGCAACAAGCCCACCAAAATAATATGTATAATGATTTACAATATATGAGCATTCTCATAGTACTCATGAAAGTCTTGGTCAAGAAGAAATGAACCAAGTTTGATATCTTACCGCGACCAAGTCGCAAAATATTCAGTATATATGTACATATATACTTTTCACAATCTTTGAAATCCTCTGACATGTATAATATACACAGAGTTCCCGTTTATAACTGTATAAAATATCGTTGCAAGGTGATCTCATATATCTAACCTTGTCTCAACGTTTTTCCGAAAATCTTTGACATGCACAAGATAATCATTTACTAGATATAAGTTTAAAAGATGAAGTTACAAGATACTCCAATATACTTATATCCGAATACTACTTGAACTACCACCGTTCAAGTTATAATCAGTTTCAAAAGTTCATCACCCAGATGAGACTACAAGATAAGACTTAAATAGATTCAATCCTTAAAATATCATTATAAATAATGAAGTTACGAGATACTTCATTAAGTCCCGATATATATATATACACCTATATATATATACATTTCATACACTCCTTGAAAACTTCTGTTATGAAAATCGTAAACAGAGTTGCAATATCCAATGAATTTTGGAAAGGAGAAAACCTTGGCATAAACCTGATATCTTGCTGATCAGGCAAAGATACCAATAAGTAACCTTTTCTACTAGTAGATGGACGAATTTCCCACTGGTCATCACCCTGGCCACAATAGGACCTTATGCTGGACTGCCACTCAGCCACTTACGCATTTGATGGACTCCCACTGAGTCACTTACACTTTCATGGACGCCCACTGAGCCCATGTTGCTTATGCCGACTCAATAGATGGACTTACTTCCCGAACTTCGGGTAAGTTATCAATTCATTTATCAAAACAGCAACCTCGTTGCGAATATAAAATACACCACAGAGCCAGATCCCTCAGGTTTTGAGCGAATATTTAAATCCCCTTCGAAAGGAAGATCTTAAATATAAAAATGAGTTTTGGGATCCGCTCTAACTTTTAAAATCATTTCGAAGACTCGAAACATTTTTAAGAATGTTTGGAGTACTGATGATTTATTAAAATAAATCAGTCCCAATATATTAGAAAATATCTGAATATTATTATTTAAATAATATTCCCGAAAAGGATAATCTCTATAAAAATAATCGAAGTAGAAGTGTTAAAACTCATACTTGAAATGAATATTAAATAACCAAAGATATACTTATACGAAAGTACTATCTTTATTTGAATAATCAAAAGTAAGTTTGATTATCGAAACATTATTCTTTAACAAAATAAAGAATATTATTTAATAAAATAAGCGGAGTCTTAAGCCCTCGAATGAATATTCAAAATAAAATTCATTAATAAAATAAAGGGAGTCATAAGCCCTCGAATGAATATTCAAAATAATATTCATTAATAAAATAAACGGAGTCATAAGCCCCCGAATGAATATTCAATATAATATTCATTAAAAAAATATAAAGTTATCGAATAAACCTTATTCGATTAATAGTTTTTAAAAACCTTATCAATATATATATAAATATAAATATATATATATATATATATATATATATATATATATATATATCATATACTCGGGAACATCTACTCCTGGTTTTAGAAAAGGGTTCACCTTTGAGTCCCCTATACTCAGGGTATACGCAACTACTGCTTATCTCTAGCATAGGTATTATGCAACTAATAAGCATTTGAACCAACAGATATATAAATCAAGAATACGAAACATGCATGCATATATACCATATCTCATGCTCCAATATATCGCAAGAATTTGCTAATAACAAATATGCATTTATCACAAGATCATGCATATACACATATACATCACAACAACAGTTATACGGGTAGAAAACTTGCCTGAGCGACTGGGGGTTACAAATGGCTTGGGACGAGTCTGGTAACCTATAAACAACATATAAGTTGGAATTAAACCAAAGTCACTTATAAATCTATACTTTAACCAATTTAGACTCTAACGCTTGCTTTGCGCTTAACGATTCACTTAAGTCGCTCGAGTACCCTCGGCTCCACCATTTTTAATAAATTAACCATTACGAGTTTTAAGGCAATTCTTTCGCGAGTTTCTTACCAACGGCCTATTACACTTTACATAAATGTTTCATACTCCAATTAGTCCTTTAAGATCTTTAACCTATGTTTCAAACTAAGGCGAGGGGAAATGTTTCGTTCGCGAAACGCCGTTACTTAAAATGGTCGTTTCTCCTAAATCGTACATCGGAATCAAACGAACCACATATCAAAACGAAGCTCGTAACATGAACTATCTAAAAATAGAAATGGTAAAAACTTAGCAGGGAGTTCTCGGGTCCTAATGTTATGAACAAAAGCAGTCTAAAGTAAATCGGACATTACGACGACTATGTTTACGCGATTTCCCAAATTTATACCATTCCAAATCAACCACCAATCAATCCCAATTCATTCATACAACCAAAATCCATCCATATCACACTAGAACAGCCCCAACACCTCAAGTCCTCCAATTTATGTTATTCTCAACATGAATTTAAAACTATACTAAAGTCCTTTACTAATCAACAAGATTCAACATTCAATTCACTACAACTCCGACCCAAACTCTAAACCTACAAGCATCAAGCTACTCTTTTACCATAATAATAAAAATCATCCTAATATACAAAGTAAAGCTAGGGTTTGGAGATGTTATACTTTCCTTGAAGTGATTGGAGTAGCTAGGAAGCCTTAAGAAGCCTTGAGATGTCTTAGGGATGCTTGGATCTTAAAGGAAAAACAAGAAAAATCATGTTAAAAATCTTGAAATCACTATTCATTATCTTCTTCATTGATTTCTTGGAGAAGATTGTGAATGATTTGGAGGCTTTAACTTATAGGATAGCTATATCTTTGCATAAGGAGTACTAGATAATTATCTTACCAATTAAGGAAGCTTGGAACTTGAATTTTGAAATTCTTCTTCTTGAAATGGAGAGAAAAGCCGAGAGCAATGGTTGTAGAAATGAAATGATTTTGTGTTTGTGATTTGTTTAGCTTAGCTTGGTTGTTTTTTTGATTAGATTTTGGTTAATTACCTTATTAACCTTGAACTTTGTGTGGTTATCATTAATCCACACCTCCTTCCCCCCTATGTCATGCTTATATCACCTTGTGATGTCATCATCCCTTACTTGCCCTCTTCTTATTGGTTGGATGACCTCATCATCCCTAACCTCCTTGATTAACTTCCTAATTGTTTGCCTAATGACCGCTGATCTGTTATACGGTTCGCTTAACTTTCGTTCTCGTTTCTCGTTTGAGGGATCATACCCGGGATCTTATTACTTGGGTTTCCTTAACCTTTCTCACTATATTATAATCCTTTTATGATCCTCTCTTATAATCCTTTAATTTAAATCCTTTTTATCCTGTTACCTTATACTCAATTCTTTCGATATCTGGTGGATTTCCGGGAAAATCAAAGTGTTCGGATTTGGATTCTGGCGATCTTTACATACACTTATATACCACATAGAGTACTAATAATATCCCAGAAGATCAATAAAAGAACCCCTACATAGTGTGGCATGAAAATTTTTCTTATTCAGCAAAACATTATTCATAAGGGTTTCAAAAATTCCAAAAATTGGGGTTATTACAGGTTGTGATTATATTCCATGCACGTGCAAACCTGTTCATGCACGATGCAGGGAAAGTGGCATACTTGTTTGTGCCCCTCTTGAACTTCTAATGAATCTCTGGCACACACAACGTAGCAACAATCAAGTCCAAGTTAAAATCATCCCCTGTCTTAACATTCCAATCCTCCTGCTCTAGCCTCCTCTCGGGCTGGTTAATAACCCTCTGAATAGTCTCAGCACTGCAATTCACTGTCAACCCCCTCACCACAATAAAACCATTCTTATCCGTATTTGCATTCGCGTAAAACTCGCGCACAACACTAATGGGCACCGCAGTGGGTGTCTCACAAAAAGCGACCCAACCCATCTTCAGAATCATCTCTAGCAACTTACCATCCTTACCCGATGGCAGAAAACCCCTCTCCTTCGTAATCGGCTTCGTCAACAGCCTCGCATACTTCGCTTCAGCCTCCGAAGTAGAAAACCTAGGCCTCATACCACTAATACTCGAAGAATCGGTGGTGCTGCTGCTAACTTGGGTTCTTTGTCTCTTGGGAGCCATTGAATTTGAATAAGTTTGAGAAAAGAGAAGTGTATAAGAGAGATTTAGGTTTGAGAATTGAGAAGTGATGGAGAAGATTGTGTATAAGTGTGTGTATATATAGGGTTTAGGGATTAAAATTAGTTTTAGAAAAGAAGTGGGAATTGATTATAGGTTAGTGGTGGTAATGGGTAAGTTTAGAAATTGATTTGTAGTAGATTTAAGATAGTGGAAGAACAAAATTCGGGTGAGTTTGTGTTGTGTGTATTTTTCTGCTATTTAAATTTTTTTTCGGTTACAGGGACCCAGCGCGGCCGCCCCGCTTCCAACGCGGGTGCGTCGTGGTTCTGCCAAAACTGCCCTGTTTTTTTTGCTTTTCTGATTTTTTTGTGTTTTCTTCTTGCTTTTTCTTTCTTCTAACTCCTACTAATGTACAACAAGCTTGGGTTGCCTCCCAAGAAGCACTTGGTTTACGTCTCTAGCTTGACATAGAATCTCGAGATCAAGTTGATAATAAAACGACACTAACCACTTCACAGTTTGCCGTATCCCCATAGTAATGCTTCAACCTCTGTCCATTCACCTTGAACGCTTGGCCTAGATCCATGTGGAAACACAGTTTTGATAACAAACGGCCCTGACCACCTCGACTTCAACTTCCCAGGAAAAAGACGGAGATGAGAGTTGGAACAAAAGAACTTGTTGCCTCGACACATATAATTTGAGAACTAGACCCTATCGTGCCACCTATTGACTTTTTCCTTATATATTTTGTTGTTCTCATACGCTTGAAGTCAAAACTCATCGAGTTCATTCAATTGAAGCATCCTTTTCTTTCCAGCTACATCCAAATCAAGGTTCAGTTCCTTCAAAGCCCAATACACTTTGTGCTCTAGCTCCACAGGCAAATGACATCTCTTACCATAAACCAACGGAAACGGAGACATGCCTAGTGGAGTCTTATACGCTGTTCGATGGACACACAACCTACTCTAGAATATGTTTGATCTCTTTGTTAGACACCTCAGCTTGACCATTAGTCTGAGGATGGTAGGCTATATCAATGCAATGATTCATATTATATCGCTGCATCATAGCAGTGAACTTGCGATTGCAGAAATGTGATCCCTCTTCACTGATTATGACTCTTGGAGTCCCAAATCTTGTAAATATCTGCTTATGAAGAAAATTAAGCACTACCTTTACATCACTCGTTGGCAAAGCCTTGACTTCGACTCATTTCGAGACATAATCAACGGCCAATAAGATATACTGATTATTGCAAGAAGAGACAAATGGCCCCATGAAGTCAATTCCCCAAACATCGAAGACCTCAACCTCGAGAAGCGCATTAAGAGGCATCTCATTCTTCTTTGATATATTACCAACACGCTGGCAGCGATCACACTTCCAAACGAATCGATGCGCATCATTAAACAATGTAGGCCAGGAGAATCCTGCTTGAAGGATACGAGCTGTTGTCTTCTCTCCACCATAGTGGCCTCCATAAACAGTCGAATGACATTCTCGCAAGATACCCTCTGTCTCGCTGTACGGAATACATCTCCTGATGATTTTCTCAGCTCCTTGCCTAAACAGAAACGGCTCATCCCATATGTACCACTTTACCTCAAGAAGAAACTTCTTCCTTTGAGCAGAAGATAAGTCTAGAGGCATAATGTTGCTCACAAGGTAGTTCACAATGTCTGCAAACCACAGTTTTTCCTCTTGCACACCAAAAAATTGCTCATCGGGAAAAGACTCATTAATCAATGTATTATCCTGTGAAGCTGTACTTAAATCTTCCAACCGAGATAGATGATCAGCGACTTGATTCTAACTACCCTTCCTATCCATGATCTCCAACACAAATTCCTACAGTAAAAGAACCCATCGAATCAATCTAGGCTTCGAGTCCTTCTTTAAGACAAGATATCGAATAACAACGTGATCATTGAAAACTGTCACCATTGTCCCAAGCAAATATGACCAAAACTTCTCAAAACTGTAGACAATGGCTAAGAGTTCCTTCTCAGTAGTAGTATAATTCAGTTGAGCACCATTGAGGGTCTTACTAGCATAGTAGACCACATGAAATATGTTGTTCTTTCTTTGCCCAAGAACTGCTCCAACTGCATAGTCACTTGCATCGCACATCATTTCAAAAGGCTCATTCCAATCAGGTGCAGTTATGACAGGTGCCGTGATCAAAATATTCTTTAAGATCTCAAAAGCAGCTCGACATTCATCATCAAACTTGAAAGGGACATCTTTCTCTAAAAGATTGCACAACAGTTTAGAGATTTTAGAGAAGTCCTTGATGAACCGCCTATAGAAACCCGCATGACCAAGAAAGTTACGGAATCCTTTAACAGAAATTGGTGGAGGAAGGTTTTCAATGACCCCCACCTTGGCTTTATCCACCTCAAGACCTTTATTAGATACCTTATGCCAAAGAATGATGCTCTATTGCACCATAAAGTGACATTTCTCCTAGTTGAGAACCAGATTGGTCTCAACACACCTTTAAAGAACTACGCCAAGATTTTGCAAGCACTCATCAAAAGAATCTACGAAGACAGAGAAATCATCCATAAACACCTCCACATTCTGTCCAATCATGTCAGAGAAGATAGCCATCATGCATCTCTAAAATGTGGCAGGTGCACCACACAACCCAGTGAAACTCTTCTGAAAGTAAAAGTACCAAACGAACAAGTGAAGGTAGTCTTTTCCTGATCTTCTGGAGCGATGCAAATATGATTATAACCCGAATAGCCATCCAGAAGACAATAATATTCATGCTCATCCAACCTGTCAAGCATCTGATCAATGAAAGGAAGAGGTAAATGATCCTTCCTCATGGCTTTGTTCAGCTTCCTATAATCCATGCAAACTCTCCATCCTGTGATTGTTCGAGTAGGAATGAGCTCATTCTTCTCATTAGCGACCACAGTGATGCCTCCTTTCTTTGGCACACACTGAACTGGACTCACCCAAGAACTGTCAGAAATATGATAGATGACCCCTGCATCTAGCCACTTGAGAATTTCCTTCTTCACAACCTCTTTTATTATTGGATTAAGCCTTCTTTATTGCTCAACAGTTGGCTTACTTCCTTCCTCTAGCAGAATTTTATGCATGCAATAAGAAGGGATGATTCCCTTGATATCTGTTATAGTCCATCCAATTTCCGCTTTGAATTCTCTCAGAATTATCAAGAGCTTTTCCTCATCACTACCTGAAAGGTCAGATGCAATAATAACAAACAAAGTAGATGCATCACCTAAAAAAGCATACCTCAAGTGCTCAGGTAATGGTTTAAGCTCAAGTGTAGGAGCTTCCTCAATAGAAGGCTTGAGACGCCTCTCAGCATTTTTCAGTTTTGATATTCCAAGAGATTCAAAAGACATATCTAGCCTTCTCTTCCAAGGAGAAGCATTCAAATACTGCTACTGCTCATCTCCTTCATCATCTTCACTATCTGAATTCCCCAACAAGGCTTTCTTTAAGGCATCATACCTTATCATTTGATCAAGTTATGAAGTAACCACAGAATCGAACAACTCCACTTTTAAGCACTCCTCATTATCAGTAGGGAATTTCATGGCATTGAATATATTGAAAGTCACATCCTGATCCAGCACTCGCATAGTGAGCTCACCCTTCTGCACATCAATCAAGGTTTGGCCAGTAGCCAAGAATGGTCTTCCCAAGATTATGGGAATCTTTTTATCCTCCTCGAAATCAAGAATTACAAAATCAGCAGGAAAGATGAGTTTGTCCACCTTGACCAAGAAATCCTCCACAATGCCTCGTGGATATGTAATAGAATGATCGACCAACTATAAGGACATATATATAGGCTTCGAATCAGGTAAATCCAACTTCTTGAAGACAGACAAAGGCATCAGATTGATGCTAGCTCCCAAATCACATAAACACTTGTCGAATGACAAGTTTCCGATAGTGCGAGGAATAGTGAAACTTCCACGATCTTTAAGCTTCGGAGGCAACTTTTGTTGCAGCACACCACTGCATTCCTCCGTGAGAGCAATGGTCTATAAGTCATCGAGCTTCACTTTTCGAGAGAGAATACCTTTCATAAACTTCACATAACTAGGCATCTATTCAAGAGTTTCAGCGAAAGTTATATTGATATAAAGTTTCTTGAACACCTTCATAAACTTCGCAAACTGCTTATCCAACTTTTGCTTTTGCAGCATTTTAGGAAAATGAGGTGGAGGATAGAGCTGTTTCTCCCCTGTATTACCCTCAGGAGGAGTGTGTTCCCCAGTTTTCTTCCTTTGTTCCACTTTTGCTTCTTTTTACACATCTTCTTCAGCCACAGCTTCATCTTCCGAAACTTGAGCTTTTTCTTGGCTTGCAACCTTCCCAGACCACAATATAATTGCCATAACCTGCTCTTTTTCTTCCTTCTTGCCTGTAACTTCTGTGTCACTAGGTAGAGTACCCGGTTGACGATTCAACAAGGCATTAGCAATCTGACCAATTTGATTCTCCAAGGTCTTAATAGAAACCGCTTGGCTCTTGCACATGAGCCTCAACTCCTCCAATTCATATTTTCATTAGCTTGACTTGTACCTCCATGTGGTAACCGCTGAAGTTGGAGTTGTCTTGGAGCATATTGCAGTTGTTGAAAACCAGGCGGGTTGTACTGCTTTGCTGCATACTACTGATAAGGCTGTTGAACTGCATTCTGAGTGTTGCTCCAACTAAAGTTAGGATGATTGTGGTTGTCTCATGCGCACCAGCACAAAGCTCACAGAAACTAGTGATCTGATTAACTCCATATATTAGCCAAAGAATCCACATTTATTGTCAAAGCCTTAAGCTGAGCAACTATTGCAGTTGACCAATTTATCTAGTTGCTTGACATGATCAATCAAGATAGATGAGGTTTCACTTTTTGTGTGCAAGAAATACACCCATGTGTATCTGGTGAACTCATCACTATGACGATAGCATATTTTTTCTTTGCAATAGACATGACATTTACTGGACCAAATAGATCAACATGTAGTAGGTGATAAGGCTCAAGAATTGATGTTTCAGTCTTGCTCTTGAAAGAAGATTTTCTTTGTTTAGCCTTCTAACATGAATCACAAAGGCCATCATGAGCAAATACTGACTTTGACAGTCCTCTCACTAGATCTTTCTTAACTAATTTATTTATATTGTTGAAATTTAAGTGAGAGAGTTTCTTGTGCCAGTTCCAGCTTTCTTCAATTGATGTTCTACTCATCAGACAGATTGCAGAACCATCAGTACTTGTTGAAAGCTTGGCTTCATAAATGTTACCATGCCTGTATCCTTTCAGAACAACTTTGCCTGTAGATTTGCTTACAACTTCACAGTGTTCTTCAAAGAAATCCACATGATAACCTCTGTCACAGATTTGACTAACACTTAGCAGATTGTGTTTAAGTCCTGAGCCAGAGCTACTTCTTTAATGATGACATTCCCAAGATTGATATTTCTATATCCCAATGTTTTTCCAATGTTGCCATCTCCGTAAGAAACACTTGGGTCAGCCTTCTCCACAAAGTCTGATAGCAGGGCTTTATTTCCAGTCATATGTCCTGAACATCCACTGTCCAAAACTAGGATGTTTTTCCTGTTGCCCTGCAATCACAAAGACCACTAATGATTAGTTTTAAGGACCCAGACCTGCTTGGATCCTTTGGCCTTATTAAGTTTGTTAACATTTACAGCGGATTTAGCATCAGAGTTTATGTTAATATTTTTCTTATCAAAATTTACACTATCAGACTTTGAATCAGAACTTACACTAGAAGGAACAATGCTAACTTTCTTTAAAGAAGGTTTTATTTGATAATAATCATAGTACAAACTATGATATTCCTTACAAGTATAAATGGAATGCCATAAACTACCACAATGAAAACAAGGATTTTGTGGCTTATATCTAACAGACTGACTCTTAACTCCTGACTTTGAAGATAAGGAGTTTATGTTCTTATTCTTCCTGCAAAAAGAAGCTTCATCCTTTTTAATCAAAAATCCGAATCATAATCACATTAAGAATCGAAAAATCAACACTTTCTTTTGATTATCAGAATTTGAACATAAACACCACCCAATCATGGTCATGCAATCAAGTTCTCATTAGCCACTAAGATATTTAGCAAAATCAACTTAATTCTCTTTTTAAGCCTAAGACCCATTCGGGTTTTTCCAATAATCATGCATGCAAAGATAAATTTTGACATGCAAAGTCTTAAATTATATTCCCAACTTGTTTTAAACCTTTACTTAGTCATTCAATTCATTAAACACCAAAACCAAGCATTACCTAGTGACTTCAACTTTAATCAATTCATTCAATCAACATGCATCCACTTATTCATCAAATTAATCCCTTCTAAACACATTTTCTATTCGGTAAAAATCCAAAATTCACAACTCAAGGACTAAACATTGACATGCATAACTTGATCTTCTTTAAAACTAACATGCAATTACTTTATATACTAAATAAGCTAAGATCAAGTCATCAAATTCAATTCCCCTTTTTAATTAGCACAAAGCCGAATTATAACCCAACATGCAAACCTTAATTTTTGATTTTCTAAGCAACAAATCATTCACACACATCCAATTTCTCTTTTTAAAACAATCAATGCAATCCATTTATCAATCACATACTTGAGTTTCTAAAAATACAAAACCCTTTTTCAAACCTTCAAGAAATCAAAACATGCAAAGCTTTAAAAATCAAATTATCATATCATAAAAACTCCACCGGCTCTCCTTGGATCATAGCCGGTGGTGGTCGAACTTAAGAGAGCCCGAAACGGGTCTCCTCTTGAGTTTTAAACCACATAATCCACTTGAATCCACTCTTATAGTTTTGTATCAAGAAATCAATTTCCTTGAACACAACTATAGAGATCAACATCAAAACACTTACACAACACTTACATGCAAATGGAAATTGAGATGTATACCGAAAATAGAGACTAAAGAGAGCAATATCTTTGAGTTTGAGTGAAGTTTGGGTGTTGCATGCAAGAGAGAGAGAAGAGAGATGGAGAGTGCCGAGAGAGAGAGTGAGAGTGTTCGAGAGAGAGTGAGAGAGAAAAGAAAATGAGGGAGAGGGGGGAAAGGGTGCTCACGGGAAAGAAAGAAAGAAAAGGGGGGGTGTGTGTTTATAAACTATCAAAGGCAAGGGCATTTTAGTAATCTACTAAATCCCTTTTATGCCTAATTAATTCTTTTCTTTTTACTCAAATGTAATAAAAATCAAATATAAAATATATATCTCTCGGAAAGTCGAAAATCATTGCAAGTGACAATTTTAATACGTAGATCTCAAAATTAGCTTTTCAACCATTATTCATAATAGATTTTTGAGCGGCCAGTTGATTTTATATGAATTTCGCAAGCTTGCCTTAATAATAACATTTCCCATGAAAAAAATCAATTTAAAATGCAATGACCACCAAATAAATCCATTCATTATTTTTAAAAAGTCTCTAGGATCACTATGAAGAAAACAAAATAAATCCTATGTTTTTATCTTACTCAGATAATTTTATAAAAATGCATGAAGGTTAAATAAACCTTTATTTAAATCAAATAATTCCTTTAAATTCATAAAAAATGTCACAGAGCACATAGTCATGCACACAGACAAACAATCACACATATACGGTCACATAATAACTCAGGTCTGATCAGAGAATTTATCCTTCTTTAATCTTTTATCCTTTTTACGCGTACCGGGGGTCACGTTCAGCCTGACGGCCCGACGCTCAGCGTTTCGATTACGCTTATCATTATCGACCGACACGTCTCTTAGGACGAAATACTTTATTTAAACATTCATTTCACTCAATCACACATAATTCACATTTTATATTCTTTAACTCCTTATTAGGACGGGTTCCGTTCTACGTGACGGCCCGACAACACAGCTTAACTCCTAAGCTGACTCTTTAAATTGGAACGTTTTTATTTACGCTCCTATATTCTAATATACAGAAAAGACAATTAATCAATACTTAATCACATAATTATAATCACATCACATAAAACATACTTTATTGACTTAATTACGTCGAAAAATTCTCAGTCGTCACACAACAGGCCCAAATTACTGAGGTCCTAAATAATCAAGCTTCTCAAAAAGCTCAACTGGATGAAATTCAATCTTCAGTAGAAGTTCTTCTCTCTCTCCTATTACCTGATGATGCCAAAAAGGGGGAGAAGGTAGTTAAGTCCAAATGCTCAACCAGTCAGATACTAAAGAAAAGGGATAATAATGAAGATGACTAGGGAAACCCTAGCAAGGGTCAAGGTTAAGGGCAAAGCAGCAAGGTTTCTTCTAGGAAACTAATCTCTGATGCAAGCAAATCTTCTACTCAAAAGAAGACAAGTTCTGAAGCTGCTCAAACTCAAAATCTGATAGCAAGTGCTGATAATCAAAATCTGATATCAAGTTCTGATGTTTTGATTCAAGGAGGAAGTAAAGACTCACAGAAGTTTTTGCAAACTCTGAAGCTCAAGGGAAAGTAGACTACTGTCTACTACAAAGATCCTAAAATTCAGACACTTGATGAAGAGATTGCCAGAAGATTATTTCTCAAGGATAATCCTGGAATGGATTTAGAGAAACTCAAGGAGGAAGAAGCTAGATTTAAAGCTGAGAAGACAAATCTAAAGTCAAAAGCTTCTGTTGCAAAGAAACCTCCAAGGCCTAAGGCAAAAGGCATTGTGATCAAGGAAAAGTCACATTCTAAGGCTTCAAAGCCCAAGACAAGATCACAGATTGATCCCAAAGATAAAGGGAAAGGAAAAGTTGATGAACCAACCATGCCACAGGAGATAAAGATTCCTCAAATCCTGATGAAACCTGTATGCAAACTGGTTTAAGTTTATGATGATACTGCTGTTGAAGATGAAGATGTTCAAACTCTGAAAATAAGGAAGATAACTGAACAATCCAAGATAACCTCTGACGAAGCTCAAGTTGTTCAGAGTGAGAAACAACAAGCTACAGAAGAAACAGCAAATTCTGATCAAGTCATCAAGAAATCAACCTCTGATAGTGCTCAAGTTGATTTAGACAAGATGAAAGTTGCTGATAAAAAGAAACTCCTATGGAAAAATGTTAAACCATCAGATCCAAAGAAAAGCCAATTGTTATCTGATTTCATGACTATTGGATTGAAAGCCAGAGAAGTAAGAGACAGAGCTGGACTAGGTTTTGATGAAGCTAAGATCAAAACAGGAGTTGAAGTGCTTACAAGAGATCCATTTTTGTTAACTGACAGACCTCTTGAAGATGTTACACAGAAACACCTTGATAAGGTTATCTCTGTTCAAGTGGTATTGGATGTTCATGATAAGCATACTGTTAAAGAAAATCTGATTCTATTTCTTGAAGATGGAAGGAAATATCAAATGTCAGAATCAGATGTGCTGAACAAATCCCTGAAAGAACTTCAATTCTTTCATTATCTTTTAGAGATAAAGTCTGATATTACCAGGAGATGACCAAATTTCATATTGAAGACCATAAGAGATAAAGTAAGAATTTCTGGTTCAAGGGTTACGGAATTCATTCTTAACATAGTTGAAGATGATGGAAGTGAAATTCCAATGAAGAAGGATTCTGTTAAACTTGAAGTGATTATGAAAGAGAAATGTCTATGCTACAATAAAGACTCTTCTCATCCAAGGGTAATAAGACTGGGTGATGGTTTAGAAAGAAATCATATCTCTGCTCTAAGGACTGCAATCTACCAGATTGGAAGTCAAGATGAAGAGATGAATCAAGTCAAGACTACAATAGCTCAAGTTCTGAGGAAAAAAGAAGAAAAGATGATATCAAACTTTGTCAAGAATCACTTGGATTCAGATTGACTCAGTGAGATTGGTAAAAGCTACAAGGACTATAAGTTATAGTTAATTGTCTAGATAAACTCTCATTGCATTTGTAATTAAATGTTTTTGACATCATCAAATCTATTAACTTATATATTTTGCATAATTTATAAGTTGGGGGAGATTGTTAGATATATTTGAGATGTCATGTCTAATATGATTTGTGTTTAGTTTTCAGAACTTAACAACAGGACATATCAGGACTTACTGAAATCAGAACTTACTGAAGTCAGAACTTAAGGTGTCAGAAGATACATATCAGTACTTAAGTACGGGAAGACTTTCAGATAAGGAATGCGGCTGATTTATAGGGGAAGATCTGGACTAAATCAAAAGAAGATATGCATGAAGAGTTAGATGACTAGAAGACTTGTAGAAGATATCTGAATGATATATTTTAGGAGACAGAATTATATTTTATATCAATTAGAAGATATCTTGTAACTGTGTACTATATAAACACAAACTTAGGGTTTACACTATAGGTGTTATCATTATTGAGAAATATTATTCATTGTAACCTAGCAGCTCTTAGTGATATTTGTTCATCATGGGGATAGAATAACAGTTCATATTGTAACAGAGTTTATTGAATATACTTGATCTTTGTTACATACTTGTGTTCAAATCGATTTGATTGTATAAACACTGTATTCAACCCCCTTCGACAGTGTTGTGTGACCTAACATGGATTATCCGTTGAAAGTGTCTTGAGTCATCCGTTGAAGATTTAAGTTTATCTGTTGATTATGAATTTATTAGTAGTTGAAACTTTTTCACTTATACAAAATTACAAGGCATCTTCTATTTACAATTAGCCAACCTATTTTGTATATCTTTCTAGTAGTCAACATGACTCATAATTCACTACAACTTCTAAACTTCTAAGCTAATTTTTTCCATACGGAAATGTGCTACAAACTTGTTTAATACAAGGTACTCCATCAATTGATGGTTACAAAATTATTTAACTTATCTACTTAGAGTGTTTTGTTAAGTTATCATCAAGCCTACAACATATTCCTAACACATAATTTAACATAAAATTTAAAACACGTATATCCTCTCCCAATAGGCATGAATTTAATTGACATGATCAATAATGGAAAGCCATTTCTAGCAAAATATTTTCAAAATTAATTTCAAGTATATTTATATTTAAAATATAAATATAAGAGATATTCCAATTTGCTGAAAAATAACAAAAATATATTTTTAAGAATATACTCTAAAGCAATGAGATCGTAAAAAAATTATCAGAATATGATCTTTCTTAGGCTCTCTTGCAATATAAATAAGGCAACAAGTTTGAAAAATGAATATCAAAATTTGGATATTCTTTAGAAGTCTCGTACTAAATTTATTTTAAAAACAAATATTTTTAAAGGGATAAAATCTATATCTTTTACACCATAATTATTCATTCATCCAAAAAAAGATTTATATAATTTTAGAAATTTGATATGGAAATATTATTGTCTCTTTGTATCCCCCTCCACATATTTTTCAAAGTAATTTTCTCTCGTATCTAAAATATATTATTTATCGGAGAAAAATACTTTTAAATACTTAAAAATATTTCCCACACTTTCAAAATATTTTATATTTTAGGAAATATATTCTAAGTATTTATTATAGCCCAAACTTGAGCCAAAAAGGTCTATCCGTTTTCATAAAAGATCGTTCATATTTTATTTAAACTTAAACCCTGATTTAATCATTTTAAATCCTAATAAAATACTTCCGCTTGGTAGAAAATCTTAAAACTTAAGGTTTGTCACTTAAATGGTATTTTCTATGCATGGTTAAAGTTTCGTAATATTTCGAGAAAATTTTTTCGGGTGTGATTTTTCGGGTGTTGACCAAGAATTTGACCGAGCATTTGACAAAGCCACCTTTGACCAAAATTGACCAAAATTTGCACATCATCATTTTATGATATTTAGGTAATTGTCATATTTTTGGTTATATTTATTAAAGAATTTTCAGAGTCCTCATATTTAATGGTGCTAATTACTTAATAAACCAAGTTATTATTGATTAATTGAAAAAGCTAAAATACCATTATTATATAATAAAGTAGATGTGATTTTTGCTCCATAAACTTGTTTGTCTTTAATGCAAGTTGCAGACAAACATAACTAGACCTCGACCTCATCAATCAACACCACTCTCTTCATCCACCATTCATTTTAACTCAATCTCAACCACTCCATTCACGTAACCCTTTCTATAAATAAACACCCACCCCCACCATTTTATATACAAGCTAAGAGCTAATTAATTGCTGGGAATTTTAAGAATTTTTCACTCTAAACACTTTCTAAAATCCAAACCCAAATACTTCATCTCAAAAACCTTCTCTCTTACAAATATATATCATATATTCAAGGTTTTTGATCTTCAAGCTTAGTTCCACCAACCAAGATCTATCATCCCAAGCAAAGCTCATCCACACCAATTCCTTGCCTCCCGAAGGGTTGCCCAAGTTCTACTAACAAGCCAAAATCCAGCCGAACCTCCGGCGAATTTTTCTGGCGAACTTTTCTGTGATATTCCGTATTTTTCAAAATTATTATTATTTTAAATATATTTATGTGAGTTTCTGATTTAAAAGGAATGAAATGATAGATATTTTATTTCTGTTTGATGAGTTGTGTTATTAAATGGTAATGTGCTAATTGTTAAGTGATGTATCAATCTTTGTTAATTTATAAAACTATTTACTTAAATGTATTATTTTCAAAAGTTTATTTGAAAGTCGGTCATTTTATTGATATCAGTAAATTTATTTTGTTTAGTAATATTATGCATTGAGTAGATATTATGTCAGCTATGTGTTATATATAATATTAATTGTGTGTGACTCCGTTGTGATTGAGAATTAATTTTGTTAATAATTGTTGGATCGTATCGTTTTGTTTTTGTCTTTAAAAGTGATTTTATAGAGGAATGATTTTCATAAATATTGGAATTATCTCTAAAATTACTTTTATGGCTTTACAATATCAATAATTATTTATGTGAATTTATAAAATTTAGAAAACAATATTTGATCAATTATTTATCCCTAAATGATTTTCTGATTGTATTTTAGTATAAATTTAGTATTAAATTCCAGAATATTTCAAAAATCATGAAACTCATATTTTCTAAAGTTTTGAATATTTCGAGAATTTTAAAATTGTTTCGGAATTTTTTCGGATTAAATTCACCCGCGCGTTTGTTCGTTAAATAGTAAAATGCGGGTATGATGCGCGATTCAGAAATGATTTAAGTATTATGAAAATTTTATTTTATTAGTTTTTAATTATTCCGAGAATTTTAAAACTATTTTGGTAATTTTTCGGATTATATTCACTCGCAAGTTTGTTCGTTAAATTACAAAATATAGAACAGAAGCAGGCTTCCTGAGGTGGATTTTACACGTGTTACACTCTGATTACCTGGTTGAAACGTGGCATGAATTCATATATATAAATTGCTACGTGTTGCTGTTGTAAAAAAATAGAAAACGTGTAAGAATTCTGCCCTGCCACCCCCACCCGCGCGTCCCCCTATCCTTTTCTTTTCCTTCAATTCACTTCTCCCCTGTTATCCCCTCTCCCTTTCGATCTTTCTGTCTCTCTCACTTTTATATATTTATTTACTTTTAATCTTTGAAAATTCATATCTCGCAAATTGTCTGTCCAAATTTCAATTGTTATATATATAAATGATCAGCGCTTCGATACCTACTATGGCGCCCCAAAATCCGGGATCAAGGATCTAGGAGACCACGCCATCTTGAATACTATATAACACTTATATCATATCACAATTTAAATACTCTCACTTTTACAACCCCACACTCATCACACACACACACACACACACTTATAGGTTGTTGTCTGGGAAACGAACCATTCATTACTAGAGTAAATCAATCCACAAAGTGATAGTTATTACAACCCAAAAGTAATTAAGTCTTACCGGGGAAATAACCTTTAAGTAAATAAGTCATACTTATTCATTACCTTACATAAGTCATACTTGTAAATAAGCCGAACTAAAACAATTGAAAACCAATCCAGCTTATTCGGTCTACCTGAGGTACAACACCAAACATCCTACGAAACAGCTGGCCATTTCCTACCCATTTCCTGGCTGTGAGTTTCATGATAGGCATCTTGATTCACTGTTGTGTTGTGTCACTTTAAGAAAACAAGTGTGAGCTATAATGCCCAGCATAATAATGTACAGTATGAAATGACTGTATGATAAACTCAAGTATAATGCTATATACGATAAATACGTTTTATTAAAAATAGTTTTCCTTGGTGTTACACACCTTCTTTTGAAAACAATTCTTTAGTGGATTTATTATCCTGCGAATACCTTAATGGTAAATCCAGCTCCTAGACTTGGGTTACGGTATTACATCAAAATTTCAATTGGAAGAATTTAGGACATTCACTGGAGCCCCCGAAATACGATGATCAGTCGTATAACAGTAACAATAACCTTTTCTACATGTAGAGGGACGACTTCCTAACATCTCGGTTGTCACCCAAGCCGCATTCGGGCTTCATATGCTTCCCCATTCCACCCGAGTATATTTTGCATACTTCATATGTCCTTCAGTACACATGGTACTTTCTCATACGGAAAATAAATATGGCAGTCTCCCCAGTCCACGAAGTAATGGATCCCTACCCCTCCTTGCCCTTTTAAGAATCCTATCATATACTTGGAATTATCGAACTATATCGAAGTTCCCCAAGCGTTTTATTTGTTGATAGGCATAGCTTTACCTCATAAATATATATATATATATATATACTTCCGAAATTTTTCGGAGGAAGTACTAAGGATGTGAGTTGACCGTTGTCAACAGATAAGTAAATAAGGGGGCGTTTCTTTTGAAACTATATTTTAAATATTTAAAATAAGTCGAGATAATATTCTCCAACGTTTTGAAATTATTGGAATGATTTTCCAAAAATCAGAAAGTATTTTAAATCAGGTTTTATGATCTTTAAATCATAATAAATCATTTAATAAATAATTAAATATTAAATATTATTCATTAAATAATTAAACCTCGAATAATTATACTTCAAAAGAATATTTGAAATAATATTCCTCAACTAATTTATGTTTAAGTAATTTAAAGTAATCTTTAATAATAAATCGGGTTTGAAATAAATAATCGTTGGAGAATACTTCTCCTATAAAAGTTCGAGGTATTTAATGTTTCGTAAGTGGACGTCGAGTCCCTTAGAACACAACTACTACGTACTTTAATCGTTCTAAAATATCACCGGAATGATTCCCGGGTTTTTATTTTAAAGTCCTGACCGACTCTCGGTCTTATAATTACGCGTCACACTCGTGGCGGCGTTAAATATTTTACGACATATACGTATCGTACAACATCGCTACATTATGCGAAAACTCAATTACTTGGTATCATGTCAAGCATGGCATTTATGAAAGTGATAATAAAACAATCCTTTCACAACACAACAGTATATAGAGTTGGGTTCGTAAACTTGCCTGGGTATCTCGAGGTGGAGGATGCACTAGGGTCCGCTCGAAAATCTATAACCATAAACACAAACCATTTCGTTAGGTCCCGTTCTAATTCACGGCGACTTATACTCATTGATAGTACATGTAGTTCCTGCAAAGACAAGTCCTGCACCCCTAACTCCATATAGCTCCTGAAAGGACTAGTGCTGGACTCCTAACTCAGTCCAGTCTCGCGCACTGCCAGTCTTGACTAGCCAATTCCTGCAATCCCAACTTTGGGAAATCCCAGCACGTGAGACACTTGCCCAAGCACATGACAGGGAAAACTGTCACCCATCAATTATGAGAATAATCAGGGCACAAGTCAGAAGATCCTCAGAACATTCCTTGGCCAGTCTGGCACTGACACGTGTAAAGCATCCACTCCAACCAGGTGTCCTCCGTTCCTAGAACCAGTGGATACGGTTTAAAGGTACCAACCCCAAAACCCTATCCTTTGGCTATAAATAGCCCAAGAAGGTACGGTTTAGGGTTAATCACTCTCTTACACTCATATACACACAGCCACCTTGCATTCATATCTATCTTCATCTTCCTCAAAAGCGAGTTCTTACTCTCACGTTGGAGGCGCCGCGGGACCCAAACCCCCCTTTCGGTGTTTTTTTTATAGGAACCCCACCACAGCTACACCTCCACAGCGGCGAAGGATCCAGGCATGATGTCGAAGGAGCGGCCCCGCCACCAGGAGTTATCATTTGGCGCTAGAAGGAGGGCTCTCCATCCTTGGGTCTCGGTGCCCCTGGATTCACCTTCATCAGCAAGCTCTTGAAAGAGTCCATTCATTTAACTTGTAAGAACCCAAACAACCAAAATCCTCCATAAACATGAATGTTGTTTATTTAAGCCACGTTTGTGTGTGCTCGTTATTTTAGGCCACGTTTGTATGAGCCCTGTTTTGTTGATTTAAGCCACGTTTGTGTGTGCTATTGTTAGTTTTGATCGTTTTAGAACCCCAATTTTGCTCTAGTTTGAATATTTCATTTGTGTTCTAAAACCCCGCTACACTTATTCTTCAACTTTGTTGAGTAGTCCCAGAAGATTGTTTAAACTAGTCCCAAATAGCTATTTGTTACTGCATGTTATTTTTTGGGATAGTTTCTACGATTTTCGGAAAGCAACCTTAGATTCATGTTATTAGTTGGAAACTTTTGTTAGTTATTGTTGGTATTTTTGAGAAATGGAAAGACCAGGAAAACATACTTCTGGGAGACCATCTGCTAGTACTCAGGTCCAGGAGCCGGACCACTCTCAGGCCCTTGATCCAAGAGCCGACAGAGAAGCATTCCAGGAGCAACCATTGCAACACACTCCCGTTGTGGAGAGTGCAAACACCAGGGACGCCATAAGCCTTATTGAGCTGAACCAATACAAATACACTAATGTCCCGGTGGCCGAAGAGTACATGGCCAACCTTACAAGTGATGAACTGGCAGAAGCAATCAGGCTCTACAGGCAGGAGCAAACCCGGCTCCAGGAAGAAGCCGAACTTGAGGAAGAACCGGAGGAGTCCCGAGACTCTCAGCAATCTAAGAGATCTGCCTTTGACCGGATTGGAGCTAAGGGAAAGAAAAGCAAGAAGGACCAGGGTAATAAGAAAGAAGCAGAAGCTACTAAACAGAAAAGGTTGGAAGAGATGCGGGAGCAAATCAGAAAAGAGGAAGAAGCAAAGCTCGAGCTGAAATCCAAAAAAGAATGCAGTTAGAAGAAGAAAAGCTACTGGCCAAGTCTAGGACCAAGAGAACCCGGAGAGACCCTACTTCAGAGCTAATTTCTGATGATGAAGAAGAGGAAAAGCCAAAAGATCTGAAAGATATGATCTATGAATTGCAAAGAAAGAAGGACAGAGACTCAGGAGTAGAAATTGGAGAAACAGTAACTCCTTTCAGCCACTCCTTGGAGGCTATTCCCCGGTAGCGGGACTTAAAACACTACAACTTTGACTCCTTTGATGGTCTAGGAGACCCGGAGGAGCACTTGAACTACTTTGAGCAGATCGCGTAAATATATTACTACAATGACTTGACGAAATCAAGGTTCTTCGCATCAACTCTTAAGGGAGGGGCCCAGAGATGGTTCAGCGAGATCCCCTCCCGTGGCATCCATAGTTGGAAGGAGTTTCGCGCTTCATTTCTCTGGAGATTTTGGGTAAACAAAATGCATGAAATGCACATGTGTCACCTGGAGACAATCCGGCAGAATGAGAATGAGTCTCTCTCTGCATATGCACCGGTTCCAGGAAGCAATCAACAAAGTCTCGAGCTTGGATGAGCGGGAAGCTTTGAGCATTTTCAGGAGAAACTTGGACCTGGAGCATAATGAGAGATATATCGTAGAACTGATCAATAAGGAGCCGCAAAGTCTGGAAGCAGCTTACTCCATGGATGCCAGATTCATAAAGGAAACAGATGTACTCCAGGCAATGAAAAATGACCCGAAATAGGGGGTCCAGGAGTAAGAACACTGATGACCGACCGAAAGGGGGTTACCATCATGACAAGAAGTTCAAGAAAAACCAACAAAGCCAAGAAAGACAAACTACTCCGGTTTTTCAGAGACTCGGTCCTAAATCGAAGTCAAAGAGCGATCCAGGACCCGCGAAGCAACCCCGGGAGCCGAAACAGGAGCCGAACTGGACTCCTCTCAACATGTCCCGGGAGGAAATCTTGAAGGAGGAAAAAGACATACCTTTCTATTATCCTCCGAAGCCAATGCAAACTCCTCCGGAGAGCAGGCCTTACAATAGGCAGTGCGATTATCATATGACCCATGGCCATAAGACTGAGAACTACTTATCACTCAAGTACTTCATTGAGGACCAAGTGAAAAAGGAAACATGAACAACTACTTAGTTTGGGACAACAACAGCAACAGAGGGGAGGCGCAGAAGAGAGGAAAGAACGTAGTTGATGTAGTTCTAGGAGGCTCCCACTCCCCACCACGGAGCCCGGACTTCGGTGAAGAAGTGCTCTCAATCCAATCACTCCCAGATATGGTGATATCCTTCAACAGTAAGGACTATGAAGGAGTCAACCCTCATCACAATGCAGCTTTAGTTATCACCTTGGACATCTTTGATAATGAAGTAAGAAGAATGCTCATAGATAATGATTCCTCAGTAAACATTCTCTTCAAGCACACAGTGGATCGAATGCAGTTAGGGAGCGTTCACTCAGATGATTGCCGAGAGGATCCACTCTATGGATTCGGACACAACTTAGTCCCGATTCAAGGGACTTTATATCTACCAGTCATTTTTGGAACTGCTCCTAATCAAGTAACTCATGTCATAAAGTTCTATGTCATCAACACTCCTTCATCATACAATGGAATTATCGGCAGGTCAGCTCTAACTATGATGCAAGCAATAACTTCAATCTCCCATCTCAAATTCAAGTTCCCAACCCTGACAGGAGTCGGGGAGATAAAAGGAGATTATGGAGTTGCCGAAATATGCTACAGTCTGGGGTTAGTAATGGCAGAAACCCACCAGGACAACAAAAGGAAAGGCACAGTCCTTCGCAAATAACAAAGCATCAAGAAGCACCGACCCCGGCCAAGGGAAGAAACAACAAAAGAAGTATAACTCATTAAATCAAGTCTGAACCAAGAAGCAAACATGCCAAGTCCGCAAGGACCGGCAAGCAACCAAGTCATGGTAGTCGATAAGGCAAATCAGGTCCTAGACCAAGCTAGTCCTACCATGCAAGCAACCAAAGAAAAAGAAATAGAACAGGCGAACTCTTACCTGAAGAAGAACTCCGAAGCCCGAATTCATCAAATGGTCTCAAACAAAGAGCAAGCAAAAATCGAAGCTGTAGTTGAAATAGAAGAAGTCCATATTGATGAAAGTGGTCCTAACATAAAGGTGAAAGTTAGGTCGGGACTTGAGGAGTACTTCAAAAAAATACTATTGTCCTTGCTCTGGGAGTACAAAGATATTTTTTCCTGGAGTCCAAGAGACATGCCCGGACTACATGAATCCATAGCAATGCACAACTTGGATGTCAACCCCAACAGAAAACCAGTCAAACAGAAGAAAAGGAATTTTGCCCCGGAAAGGCAAAAAGCCATAAACGAAGAAGTGGAAAAGCTACTCAAAGCAGGAATCATCAAAGAAATCAAATACCCGGAATGGTTAGCTAACGTTGTTATGGTGAAGAAGTCCAACGGAAAATGGAGAATGTGTGTGGACTACACTGATCTGAATGATGCACTCCCGAAGGACCCATACCCTCTCCCCAATATTGATCAATTGATAGATGCTACCTCCGGACAAATCATGCTAAGTTTCATGGATGCCTTCTCCGGCTACAACCAGATCAAGATGAAATCGAAAGACATACCTAAGACATCATTCATAACTCACAGAGCAGTCTATGCTTATGTGATGCTGCCCTTCGGACTGACAAGCGCAGGATCCACTTACCAAAGAGCCATGAACAAGATATTCAATTCTCAAATAGGGAGAAACTTGGAGTGCTATGTCGATGATATGATTTCCAAATCAACAACAATACCAGGACATGTGGAAGATCTAAAGGAGTGCTTTGATAACTTGAGGAAGAACCAACTAAAACTGAATCCGGAGAAATGCACCTTCAGAGTAGGAGCAGGCAAGTTCTTAGGATTCATGATCAGAAACAGAGGAATAGAAGCTAATCCGGAGAAGATAAAAGCAATCCAGGAGATGAGGGCTCCCAGGACCCAAAAAGATGTACAAAAACTAGCAGGTTCCCTAATAGCACTCTGGAGATTTGTCTCAAAGCTAGCAGAGAGGTGCTTACCATTCTTCGATTTACTCAAAGGAGCAAGTAACAGGAAAGAGGTAAACTGGAGTCCGGAATGCCAAAAGGCATTTGAGGAAATTAAGTCCTACCTCTCTCAACCACCAGTCCTAACTAAAGCTCAACCAGGAGAGCCTCTCTACTTATACTTATCAACAGGAGAACAAGCAGTAGGAGTTTCCCTAATCAAGGAAGACAATGGAAAACAGCAACCAGTATACTACGTAAGCCAAGTTCCTAAAGATGCGGAAACTAGATACCCAAGACTGGAGAAGTTTTCCTTCGCCTTAGTCACAACTTCAAGAAAACTCAGGCACTACTTCCAGGGAAGAGAAATCAGGGTGGTCACAAATCAGCCCCTAAGAAAGATAATTCACAAGCCAGATATCTCAGGAATACTAGTCCATTAGGCTGTGGAGTTGAGCTAGTTCAATTTAAGCTTCATTCCCAGGACTACCATTAAAGCTCAAGCACTTGCGGATTTCATAATCGAATGCAACTTCCCGGAGGAAGAACCGGGACCAATGAACATAGATCCGGAGATAAACCAAGACGCAAATCCGGGAGCCTGGATATTGAAAGTGGATGGTTCTTCAATAAGCGAGAGGTCGGAAGCCGGACTTATACTGAAAAGTCCCGAGGGATTCACCATTCAAACAGCTATATCTTTCGGTTTCCCGGCAACAAACAATCAGGCGGAATATGTGGCATTGATTGCATGACTAAAGCTCTCCAGGACTCTGAGGGTCCAGGACTTGAAAATCTACAGCGACTCCCAAATAGTGGTGAAGCAAACAAACGGAGAATATAAAGCAAAGGACCCTATTCTGGCAAAGTATCAGGCACTAGTTCAAAATTACTTGGCTTCATTCCTAAAGCATCAAGTCCTGCAGATATGTAAAGAAGAAAATGAAGAAGCAGATATCCTATCCAAGTTAGTCCAGAACTCATCAGACCTGGACTGCTCAGTTTACTTTGAAGAACTCCACAAACCATTTATTGATTCCGGAGAAGTCTTGGAAATTGAAAGCAACCAGAACTGGATGACTCCCTTCATCAACTACTTAGAGAAAGGGGAGCTCCCAGAAGACAAAGGAAAGCCCAAAGATTGAAAGCAAAAGCAGCCAAGTTCTTCCTTGAAGAAGGACTACTTTACCGCAGGACTTTCTCATCTCCTACCCTGAAATGTGTTGGCCCAGAAGAAGTAAAGTATTGTTTGACGGAAGTGCATGAAGGAATATACGGAGATCACATGTCCACAAAGGCCCTAGCTCATAAGATTATAAGACAAGGCTACTATTGGCCAACTATCAACCAGGATGCAATAGAGTTCGTGAAGAAATGCAAGGAATGCCAGCTCTTCAGCAATGTGTCCCGGATCAGCCCAGTCCTACCTTCCTCAGTCCTATCACCACTTCCCTTTGCTGTATGGGGTATTGACATTATGGAACCCTTTCCCTGGGCCAAAGGAGATCTCAGGTACTTGTTAGTCTCAATTGATTACATGACCAAATGGGTTGAAATGAAAGCAATAAGAACAATCAATCAGCAAGACTGCATAAAGTTTATGGACAACATTTTGATGAGGTTCGGGATACCACGAGTCCTAGTATCAGATAACGGACCCCGGTTCATCAGATCAGAATTTGAATCCTACCTTCAGAAGCGTGTGATCAAGCACAAAAAATCATCAGTAGCATATCCCCAAGGAAACGGCCAAGTAGAAGTCACCAACAGAATCCTGCTCCGAGGTATTGAAAAGAGACTCAAAGAGAGCAAAAGCAAATGGCCAGAAGAACTACCAAGCATACTATGGTCCTATAGAAAAAGCCCCAGGACAAGCACCGGAGAAACTCCATTCAAACTAGCTTATGGCACAGAAGTAATGCTTCCTATTGAGGTGGGGTCTCCTTCTCACAGAGCAATAAACTTTGATGAAGAAGCCAACGAAGAAGGACTCAGAACAAACATGGAGCTAATTGATGAGGTCCGGGACCAAGCTGTAGAAAGGATGGAAAAATACAAGGAGAAGACCATAGAGCACTTTAGTAAGAAGTCCAGAGTCAAAAACTTCCAAGTGGGAGACTTAGTTCTTCGAGACATAGAAGCATCAGATCCCACAAATACTGGAAAGCTAATGCCCAAATGGGAAGGACCATAAAAGGTTAAAGAAGTCCTGAGGCCAGGAACCTATAAACTCCTGAACATGGATGGCTCAAAAGTCCCCTATACTTGGCATGGACTAAGACCAAGGAAATTCTACCAATAGAAAAAAATAACCAAAGCAACCAAAATCTTGTAGCCAATATGGCAAGCAGCCAATTTGTTTTTACTTATTCTTTGTATGAATGAAACTACGAATTAATGAAAAGCATTTCTCTTTTTATAATTATTAAAACTAACCCCTAGTTCGGACAACTCATTAGTCAGGACTAGAGCAACCTTGCTTACTTAGAAATACTTTTTTACGTAAAAAGCAAGCACTAGTCCGGACAACTTATTAGTCAGGACTAGAGCAACCATATTCAAAGTAAAAAAGCCACCACTAGTCCGGACAACTTATTAGTCAGGACTAGAGCAACCATATTTACTTAGAAATTATTGTCTAAGTAAAGAAGCCATCACTAGTCCGGACAAGCTATTAGTCAGGTTTAGAGCAACAATATTCACTTATAATTAATTTTCTAAGTAAAGAAGCCACCACTAGTCTGGAAAATCTATTAGTCAGGACTAGGGCAACCACATTTACTTAGAAATAATTTCCTAAGAAAAAAAGCCACCACTAGTCCAGACAACTCATTAGTCAGGACTAGAGCAACCATATTTACTTAGAAATATTTTTCTAAGTAAAAAAGCCACCACTAATCCTGACAAGCTATTAGTCTGGACTATAGCAAACATCATTAACTTAGAAAAATTTCTAAGGCAAGAATAAACTATGGTAACAAAGCTCGATAACGGAAAATATTTAAAAAGTTAATCGGACCAAAATTAACCCGGAGCTGAGTAAAAATATTACAACCACAAATCATTAAAAGTCTTAAACCCCAGCAAATCACAATTCTTAAAAAATTTAAGAGTCCGGAGTAGATGGCGGAAGGAAGCTAGGACAAGGGCCGTCAAAAGGCTCCGGCTCCCCGAGCCCAGCCTCAATATGCTACTTTGCCTTGATAAATTCTTCAACAAAGCTCTCCGAGTCTGCCTCTAGATTAGTCTTGATATGCCTCTCGGAAACCAACCAACAGCGCCCAATCTCCGGAGCACCAGCATTGGCAATAGCTCTGTCATACTCCTCAGAATTTTTGAATGCAGCAATAACTTCAGCCTCCGGCCTCACAGCAGAAAGCTGCTTCAGGAGCTCAGCTAGTTCAGACTTCAGGTCCACAACTTCCTTCTCAGCATTCAAAGCATCCTTAACGATGATCTGGTCCCTTAGCACCCCAATCTCAACATCTTTATCAGCGATGGAAGTCCGAGCATACTTCAACTCATTGTAAGCAAGTGAAGCGGATCCGCCCATATAATCACCAAGTTGCAGAAAAATAAATGAATTCTTACAAAATATTCTAAGGCAAACAAATAGAAATAAAAAAAACATAACAACAAGGTACCTGACCCCGGAGCCGGGAGCACTCCTTCATAGTTGCGTCGAATCCGGACTGATTCATTTTCTTCCAATCATCCGGGGTCGGGATCCCAGCCATGAAACGAGCTACTTTAACCTCCAGCTCCGGGCTACGATCCACCGGACTCTCAACTTCCATGCCCTTCCCTTTGTCCGCCACGGACTCACCACCAACAACAATATTATGAGCCCGGGGAGGCTTCGCTCTAATATTCCGGAGCCTCTTCTTCTTCCAGGAAACTTCAACTTCTGGAACCTCCCCAAGAGGCTCAAACTCCTCCAAGTTCGTAAATTCATCACCAACCTCGGCCTCAACATCCGGCTCCGGGCCCGTCTCATTCCTGCCAGATTCCGGCTTCAAAACAACATTGCTCTAAGACCCTTCCCCCACAGAATCATTGGATCCGGACCCACCAACTGCAGCTTTCTTAGGTAGTTTGAAAGCCTTCCCCAAACCCTTCAAGGCATCACTGTATGCCGAGGAAGACATGTCTGGATTATAATGCGGTAAACCTGTCAGATAACAAAGCAAAAGACAAGTCAAAACAAAAACCAACCACTACAGAACAGTGCAACAAACGAAAGCAGTCCGGACACAAAAACAAATAACTTACACCCTAGCCTATGCATAGTTTTGTGCATCATAAAAGTGTCACGGGGTCAACTGGAAACCCAAACATTCAAAAAAAGCAAAGACTAGCTGGATAGCATCTAGGAGAACATCCCTACGAAACCTAGTCCGGACTCCCTTAGCAGCAACATAGGGGAGGTAATGCAAATCCAAACCCATCAGTATAATCAGCTCCCCATTCCAGTGCTTCAATGAGGACTGTTGAATGACAGGCCTGTAAGAGCCACCATAGCCGCACTCCGCAGCCCGGAATCGAATCTCATGTAATGGCATCTGGCTAGACCGGACTAAGCTGAAGATATGATGCCACAACTTAAAAGTGGGTTGAACCTTAAACCGGTTTCAGGAGGAAATGAAACAGGTCATCCATTTAATCCCATTCAGAGTTATTTGTATAGAAGACAATTGGTACTCATACTTGCACAGATGCTTTAAGAAAAGATGTTAATGCGGATTCCATCCAGACCGCAAATGCTCCAGCCATACCGGAACAAACCCATCAGTCGGTCTGTGATATATCCTCTCTCCCGGCTCAGGCCACCTCCATTCAATCTGGGGGTCGAGCTAGAAAGTAGCCCGGATTGAAGGATCTGGTGCCGCATGATCCAAGACGGCATACTCCTCTTTCAACTCATAAGGCTCTTTGGCCAAAATACTCTATGCGAACTTTTTGTCAAATGCAGCCTTATCATAGGGCCCCGGACCGGCATTTGGCTGCCTTGTGTACCCGAACCTAATACTTCTATAATAGAAGCTATTCTCTATCTCATCACTCTTTGTGATGAAATAACCCCGAGTGTCAACCCACAAACCCTCTGGAGTGCAAGGCACTTTCCTAGAAGATATTCTACCTACAGACAGTTTAGTGATAGCGTTGGCATCCGAAGTAGACGTCTTTTTCCCCATCTCAATGCGCTCGGAGTCACTAGATAAGTCTAAATCTGAATCTGACGGCCCCGGATAGCAGGAGATGTAAGCTTTTGCATGAGCTTTAGTTCGGACCATAAACCTAAAACAAGTGATAAAGGTTAGCCTAAATCCCTACAATTTATTTATCTTAAAAACTACATGGTGTAGACTACCCTATGTCCAATTTTATTTAAAGTTAAAAGCAAAGAGCCCGGAGACCCGAAGCTCAAAAGCCAATACAAACACACAAACAGAATAACAACCAGCAAAAAGTCCAGACTACAAAACCCTAGATATCACATCTTAATCCGGACCCAAACCATAAAAACACAAGAACAACATTACACCAAATAAAAAACTACAAGTCCGGACTAAGCATTCAAGTCCGGACTCAACCAAAAACACCCTAATCCCAGAAACACAATTAACCAAAATCAAAACACCAAACTATGCCAAAAAACAAAATACATACATACTCATAAACATATTCATAGCTGTGAATAAAAGAACCATACGAAACAAAACAAATAAAACCAAATAAAGTAACAGGATTTTGAAGCGTATGCAAAACAAAAGGAAAGAAAAAAAGAAGAAACTTACAGGTTTAAAGAATATGGAGAGTTTGGGGACGACCGAACAACGGATAGACAACTTCGAGTTCTCCCATGAATAAATGCCGGAAAAGCTTCAGAGAAAACAAGAAGAGAAAAGCAAGAACAGAAAGTAAAAGAAAGTACAAAAAGAAGAGGAAGAGGATGAGTGCCTTTTATAGGAACGGTGAATTCCATCAGCCATGACATGTGGCATCATCCAGGCTGCACATCAAAGCAGCAATCAATGATGATAATTGCACGTCTCTTTAAAAAGTCACAGCTGTAATAATTCAAATCATTGGGGGGAAAACCCAAAACCGCTTCAACTTCCAAGTTCGGACTCCTTCACTCAACGCAATCCGGACTGGGGGCAAGGAAAGCTCAAATTCTTCTAAGAACAACCAACCTTAGTCCTGATTGGCTGATCTTAACACAATCCGGACTGGGGGCAAGAAAAGCTCAAATTCTTCTAAGAATAGCAAACATTAGTCCTGATTTTTGAACTCAACGCAATCCGGACTTGTGGGCAAGAAAAGCTTAAATTCTCCTAAAAACAACCAACCTTAGTCCTGATTGCTGAACTCAACGCAATCCGGACTGGGGGCAAGAAAAGCTCAAATTCTTCTAAAGACAATAAACTTTAGTCCTAATTGCTGAACTCAAAGCAATCCGGACTGGGGGTCAAATAAAGCTCAAATTCTCATAAAAATGACCAACCTTAGTCCCGATTGCTGAACTCAAAGCAATCCGGACTGGGGGCAAGAAAAGCTCAAATTCTTCTAAGGACAACTAATCTTAATCCTGATTGGCTGAACTCAACGTAATCCGAACTGGGGGAAAGAAAAGCACAAATTCATAATCAAAAGCTCATGTTCTTCAAACAAGCCCAAACTTACTCCCCTATCCAGAAAATCTGCATAAGGGAGTGGGGGCACATGATTGTATATTTAGCTCCAGCAAAGACTAGTCATGCTCCCCTAACTCCATATAGCTCCTGAACGGACTAGTCCTAGACTCCTAACTCGGTCCAATCCCGCGCACTGCCAGTCCTGTCTAGCCCAATCCCGCAATCCCAACCTTGGGAAATCCCGGAACGTGAGACATTTTCCCAAAAACATGACAGGGACAACTGTCACCCATCAATTATGGGAATAATCAGGGAACGTGTCAGAATATCCTCAGAACATTCCTCGGCCAGTCCCGCACTGACACGTGTAAAATATTCACTCCAGCTAGGTGTCCTCAGCTCCTAGAACTAATGGCTACGATTATAAGGTACCAACCCCAAAAACCTATCATTAGGCTATAAATAGCCCAAGAAGGTAAGGTTTTGGGGTTAATCACTCTCTTACACTCATATACACACACAACCACCTTGCATTCATATCTATCTTCATCTTCCCCAAAAACGAGTTCTTACTCTCACGTTGGAGGCGCCGTGGGACCCAAACCCCCCTTCTGGTGTTGTTTTGTAGGAACCCCACCACAACTACACCTCCACAGCAGCGAAGGATCCAGGCACGGCGTCGAAGGAGTGGCCCCGCCACCAGGAGTTATCACTCGTATGCTACTTATATTAATTTTTTGACTTATTTTACCCTTGCTATTCCTTTAAGTACTTATTCATGTCACGGTGGCTTCCTTTTTGAGGTACCTTATGTCCGTTTACATATTTGTTGTTGGCTCCGCTTATAAGTTAACGGCTTTCTAATGGTGCGGTCTTGGCTCCGATAATTTTATAAAATTGAAAAATCATTATTTTCACTTAAAATTTTTATAGAAGTTAAGGAACTCTATTTACTATTCTATGTAAAAAATTCATGATTTATGAACCTCTTTAATTTGATCATTTGTATTTCCGAAGTTCGTAATTCGTACCATTTTTTGTCGCGTAAATCACTTTTAGTAAAATGGCCATAACTTTTGATCCGTAAATCGGAATCAAGCGATTCAATCTCCTAAACGATCCTTATAACATTTTATATCATAATCAAGTGTTAGTTTTCAATAAACTACAGTTTATATCTTCGGGATTTTCTGCAGAAACTTAATGTTATGTTTTGTTCGTTTTAGCGAGATTACGATTACGATCCGAGTTTCGTTTACGCCTTAAATCTCTATACTACCACCAACAATCATCATATCATAACCAACACACTAACTCCTCCCAAGAACATCATTGAGGCAACTATCATCAACCTTAAATCTACTTAACTAAATATCAAGATTACAACAAATCATTCACCAAAACTATGTTTACAACTATGTTCCAAAAGATTCTTGAACTTAAACCTTATAAAGATGGGTCAAAAATTTATACCTTTCTTGAAAGGTTGAGATGTGTTCTTGATGATGGTGAAGTCTTGGGAGTGCTTGGTAGGGTTTTTGGAACCTAAATCAACTATTAAAATCAAGAAACCAAAGAAAATTAGTATTCATACTATTCACTATCATCCTTCTTGAATTTATTTCATCCATCAAATCTTGATAAAATGAGCTTAAAAATTTATCTTACCTTAGTTTAGGATGTATGAAGCTTAAGAATTGATGAGGGATTTTTTCCATGACTAGAAGAGAGATTTTTGAAATTGATTTCTTCCCCTTTTTGCTTGGGGCCGAATGGAAGAAGACAAGGGAGAGAGAGAGAGAGAGAGAGAGAGAGAGAGAGAGAGAGAGAGAGAGATTTTGAGTGCTTCTTGCTTGCTTCTTGAATAAGACTTGTGTTTGATTTGTATATTCTCTAGGATATGTCCTAGAACTGGAGTTATGTTGTCATATCTTTGAACAAATCTTGCTAGCTTTCCTAGGTTACAAGCTAAACTACTTGTTTTAGGCTTTAGCTTACTATTTCCTAGCTTTAGGTGATCATTCCTATATAGCTTAGCTTACTATTTGATAAAGTAACCATGATTAATTTTCTACCATGTTTGTTAGCGTGATACGTTTATTTATTCGTTAATGCGTTTGTTCGGTCGCTTAATCATTTTCGTAATAATTTCTCGTAAACGGTTCGCGGTGTAAATCATTTCGTATTTATTCTTTATGTTTTGAAGTATCGTTTTAGGATATAAATCCATAGGGTTTTAAATTCGTAATTATGTTGTGATTCCCGTAATCCTCGATGATTCTTAAATACAGTCATTTTTCAAAGTTCGTTTTCTTCGAAAACTAATAGTGTTTACATACACTCATTTGGTACGTATAATCATGTTATCAACTCTGAAACTCAATTTCTCATGCACAACATAGTGTGGGCTAAAAAGTTTTCCCCATCTCTCAGGGTTACTATTCATTATGCATTTTTACAAAGTCTCAAAAATTCAAGTTATTACAGTCTTCTCCTCTAACAAGGATTTCGTCCCAGAATCAATTATAAAATAGGTGGGGATATCTATTCCTCATTGCGTCTTCTAGTTCCCAAGTTGACTCTTCAACATTTTGATTTCTCCACAAGATTCTAACCAGCTTCACAATCTTGTTCCTCAACACTTGTTCTTTTTGGTCCATTACTCTTACCGGTTGCTCAACGTAGGTCAAGTCTGGTTGTAAATCTACCTGCTCATATTTATCACATGTCGCGCATCAGCATGGTATTTTCTTAGCATTGACACATGGAACACGTTGTGCACTTTTTGTAGATTAGGAGGCAAGGCGAGCTCGTAAGCTAGAGGTCATATTCTCCTCAAAATTTCAAAGGGTCCTATGAATCTGGGACTCAGCTTCCCTTTCTTTCCAAACCTCATCACTCCCTTCCATGGCTATACCTTCAACAATATCGAATCCCCTACTTCATATTCTCTATCTTTTCTGGTCTGTTCAGCATACTTCTTTTGTCTGTCTTGAGCTGCTACCAATCTCTTCCTAATGAGTCCCATCATTTCCCTGGTTTGCTGGACTAACTCAGGTCCTATTATCTTGTGTTCTCCAACCTCATCCCAATACAGGGGAGAGCGGCATCTCCTTTCGTAAAGAGCTTCATACGGAGGCATTCCTATGCTAGCGTGATAGTTATTTTTGTAGACAAATTCGATCAGGGGTAAGTGGTCATTCCAATTCCCTTTAAAGTCGAAGGCACATACTCGCAATATATCTTCTAGGGTCTAAATAGTCCTTTCGCCTTGCCCATCTATTTGGGGGTGGTAAGTGGTACTCATATTCAGTCTGGTGCCTACACACTCCTGGAAGCTTCTCAAAAATCGGGAATTAAACCTTGGGTCTCGATGTGACACTATGGAAACAGGAACGCCGTGTCTCACTACAATTTCCTTCAAGTAAATATCCACCAGTTTGTCTATGGTGTACCTTTCGTTGATTGGAAGGAAGTGCGCGGACTTGGTCAGTCTATCTATGATAACCCATATGGCATCGTGATTGGTTTTCGTTCTTGGTAGGCCTGTCACAAAATCCATGGCTATAAGCTCCCATTTCCATTCCGGATTTTTCAGGGGCGTAATAGTCCACTCGGTCGCTGATGTTCAGCCTTCACTCTCTGGCATGTCAAGCACTTTCTGACCCACTCTACTACTTCTCATTTCATGTTAGGCCACCAATAATATTCCTTAAGGTCATGGTACATTTTCGTACTTCCTGGGTGGATCGAATATCTGGAGTGTTAGGTCACACACACTGTAGAAGGGGGTTGAATACAGTGTATAATACAATCAAATCGAATTAAGAACACAGGTATTTAATAAAGAATAATCTTATTAATAACACAGTGTTGCAATGAAACTGTTCTCTCTCAGTGATGAACAATATCACTAAGAGCTGTTAGGGTTACAATGAATAATATTCTCGATAATGATCACACTTATAGTGTAAACCCTATGTCTGTGTTTATATACCACACAGTTACAAGATAATCTCTAATTGATATCGAATATAATTCCGTATCCTAAAATATATCAATTAGTTATCTTTTCCTCCAAGTCCTCTATTCTTCATCGAATTCTTCTCTATGCATATCTCTTCTTGTTTTAGTCTAGATCTTCTTTCCCTTCAATCAACCGCCTTCCTTATCTGAAAGTCTTCTTAAGTCCTAATATTATATTCTGATGAATATCTTCTGATATCTTAAGTTCTGATAACTTAAAATCTGATATCTTAAGTTCTGACTTCAGTATAAGTATTGATTTCCAGTTAAGTCATGATTTGTCCTGTTAGTCAAGATCTGAAAACTAAACACAACTCATTATTAGACATGACATCACAAATATATCTAACAATCTCCCCCAACTTGTAAATTAGCATAATATACAAGTTCAATAGATATTTGATGATGTCAAAAAAATTAAGTACAAATGCATATGAGAATTTGACTAGATAACTACAACTCACAGTCCTTGTAGCTTTTACCATCCTTAAAGTCTGATATCAGCTTTAGCCTGTATATCTTTCAAAATTTAACAGTTGTAGTCCTTGACTTGGCTTCAGTGTTTGATCTCTTGAATGTCAGGAGTTGTTCTGAGATAGTTCTTCAGAAGAGTTCTCTCAACATATTCAAGTTCATTTATCATCCTCCTTTTAGCATCTTTAAGTTCAGCTGTATCTCCTATCTGAAAGATAGCAGCCTTGAGATCATTAATCTTTGCTTTCCTTATCCCCTGATCCAATCTGATCAGATAAGCTTTGTCAGACTCCAGATTAAATTCAACACCCTTAATACCCAGAAAAGTAGTGATCTTGGCGGTATTGGGCTTCATCTCAATTAAATCACCATTGTGAGCTCTGTACTTTGGATAGTATGGGTTGTCAGACTTTACAGAGTAAAGTTTCTTCTGCCTTTAAATATCAAATATTAAGTATCTGGTAGCACCATATGTTGACCTGTTCTTCAATTGAAGTAGAAATAAAACATGTTGCAGTTCTTCATAATACTTCAACTGAATTGCATCCTTTCTTATCTGGAATACTCTCCCATCTGTCATAAAATAAAGCATTATGTCTTCTTTTAGCTTGGATTTTTAGACCATCTGTACAGACTCTAATTGATTTAGTCTTTCTGGAGTTGTCCCTACTCCTGGTTCAGTAAGAGATGTAGGATCTGAGGTAGAGTTGTTTATTCTTTTCTCATCAGCATTACCCAGTCCCTTTTTATCTCTAGCTTCCTTCCCTTGGATCAATCTACCCTGAAAAATATTTGTTGAAGTCTTCATAGGTTGAGCAGATTGTTAAGCTTTATTAAACCAGGTAGCAGAACTGTTGAAGGTTTAACATGAGCAATTTCAGAGGTTTCCTTTTCTTCTGATGCCAAGACAACTTGAGCTCTGTCAGCGGTTGCTTGAATATTCCTTTTCTTGTTCAAAATCAGACTTGTATCTTTATCAACATCTGCTTTCAGATCCATGGTTGGCAGATATATCTTTACAGATTCATCAGCGTTTGCCTTACCCTTGAATTTAGGATCAACTTCCACCTGTGATTTGGACTTGGCCTTAGATGCCTCAGTATTTGTCCTTTCTTTGATCACAATTCCCTTAGGCTTAGGTGGTTTCTTTGCTGTGTCTTGAGTTTTAGACTTTGACTTAGATTTGTCATTTTGAGGTTTTAGTCTAATCTCTTCTTCCTTCAGACTTCCAATATCCATGCCTGGATTATCCTTTATGAACGGCCTTTTGGAGATCTCTTTATCAAGTTTCAGAGTTTGTTCATCAGAACTTATCCTTTTACCAGTATCAGAACTTGTTCTTTGACTTATATTTCTGGCTTTCCATGATAAAGAACCCCTTCTTTAACTTAGACCTCTACTCCTTTTAGAGTTTCCCTGGTATTCATTATCATCATCCTTACCCTTCAGTGGTTGATCAGTTGTGCATTTGGACTTAATTACTTTCTCCCCCTTTTTGGCATCATCTGGTAGATACAGGGAGACAAGCAATTCCACAGAGTTTTAGATTTCATTGAGTTGGTTTTGTTGAGCAGCTTGATTCTTTAAAATATCAGATAGTTGAGCTTGCTGCTTTTCTTGAGTATTTTCTATATACTCAATGCGGTCCTTAAAAAATATTTTCTTGTCCAATGTGACATTCATAGTTTGCTTAGTCACTGTATCTTGAATTTTGTCCACCTTAGCTTGAGTTATTGAGTGTTGACCTTAAAGGTTCCTGGTACTCAATGCAGTAAATTTGAGCTGTGCTTTGAAGTCATTATTCATCAGCATTTCATCAGCTTTAGTCAGGTGCTCAGCAAGAACAGCTGCAGTAGGAACAAAATCAACTTTGTTCCACTCCTTGATCCATTCTCTTCCTCTGTGAGTTTCACTTCAAGGAACTGGTGCATCCTCTCTCACAAACTTCTTAATCAAATCAGCTTTACCAACTGTTTGTAGAGGTGCATGTCCTGAAGGACCAGCTGCATCAGCATTTATATTTGTAGCAGCTTCACCAGTATTTTTTTCAACAGAACATGCAGAATCTTCAGTATCATTATCTTTTGATAGAATGATTGTATGTGAAGCAATAGAAGATTCATCTGCATGGACATCAGCATCTAGCAATGGAGTTATTGGTGGAGTGTGCTGAGAAAGATGTGAAGTAGATGGAGCTTCCAAGTACAGAACTGCAGGTACATTTAGATTGTGGATATCAACATCAGTACTTGTACCTGGTGCATCAGTATGTAATGGATCATTAAGTGGAGACATAAGAGGTGTAGGCACCCTGTCTTGAGCAGTCTCTTCAGCTTGAATTGGTGACAGTGGAGGTGTAGATTCAGTGGCTTCAGCAAATTCTAGTTGTGTAAATGGAAGGGATTCACTCACAATTGGTTCCTTTGGGATCAGAGATTCTTGACCCCCTTCCTCAGCTGCTGCTTCCACTCCTTCAGAGATAGACTCTTCTACAGCCCTCCTTGCTCTTTGCTTCTTTAGTCTCTTTGCTGGTGGAGAGACTTTGGGAGCTTTGTCATCAGAATTTATCTTTCTAAGCCTTTTGAGGGGCCTAGAACTCCCAGTTTCCTTTGTTTTCTGAAGAGAGACTTCCTCAGCTTCTTGAGAAATAGATTCTGATTGTTAAACCTGTGCCTCATCTTCTGATTCATCTCTCAGAATCATCTTCCTTCTCTTTTGTTGTGTCTGAGGTACAGTCTTTGTCCTCTTTGCTCTAAAAGAAGAATGCTTCACTATAGGTGCTGATGGTTGATTGGTATGTGCTGATGGTTGTGGTTGTTGTGTTTGGGTAGTGGTAGGTTCTGATGGCTATTGTGTGTTGGTGGGTTGGACATCAGGATATAACAATGAATAGGTATCAGAATCAATATTTACCAGAGCTTGCTTTACTGATAAAGGAATTCTAAGGGGTCTCAGAACTTCCTTCTTGTTGTCAGCAGTCAAGAGATCAGTAAAATCCCTCTTAGCTAATCTAAACGGTTCTATTAGTTCACTTGCTAGTTGTGGTTCATCTGATGTACTATAACTATAAATTAACTGACAAAACCTAGCAAAGTAAACTACATTCCTATCCTCTTTCATTCTATCTCCTATAAAACATAACACAGTCTTGGCATAATCAAAATGAGACTGGTTTAGGAGTGCATACCCAATTTGTTGTGTCAGAATAAGAATGACATCAAAATTTGAGCACTTGTTGGCAAACGTCTTCGTGATACAATCGAAGAAGAAGATCCATTCCCTTCAAATATGTGGGCGTTTGAGTTGACCCATCTTAGCCAAACTCTTTTCATACCCTAGATTAGCCATCATTTGTTGTAACAAGGGCTCCTCCACAGCAGAACTGAATTGACAGTTTTCAGGTAGGTGTAGAGCTTTTCGAACTATTGTCGGAGTAACAACATACTCAACCTCCTTTGCTGTAAACACGATACTTGGAGTCCCATCCTTACCACCATCATCATAAAGTCCCGTTCGCCAGAACGTCAAAACTCGAGTTCCAGATAAAGTGGATGGCTGCGTCAAAGCGAACCCAATCTCACTGTGAGATAAGAAATCCTGAATAAAATGAAGTTCCGAAGGAGCTTCACTCTTAGTGAGAATGGCAGCATAGTTGTTTGGTACAAACTTAGCTCCATTGATGATTAAATCCTTGGGTGCCATTGAAAAAGAAGTGAGAAATAAGAATGCCTGAAAGGTGTTTGGTAAAATGCATGTGTAAAAACCGTCAGTGAATATAGAGAGAATAAGAGAAAAGAGAGAGAGTATAGAATACAAAAGTAGATAAAAGATTTAAAATCTTTTCTCTCTTTTACTTATACACGCCACTTGATAGCAGTTAAGACGAATTTGAACAGCCTTTACACATGTCAGCCATTCAGTAGTTAAGACAATAGGTAATGGGCACGGAAAATAAGTAATGATTACTATGCACATGCAGTTTAAAAAAAAACTGTTCCCACTAAACAAGTAATTATTACTGTCTTTTTCTCACTTAAACCAATATTTTGATAAAATAGAACCGTTCAAGTATTGACCAAAAATAAATCAAGTAAATAAATACTGCCACATAAGCATCAGAACTTGATTATTATCAGAATTTAAAGGTCATCAGAATATGTCTTCTGTACTCAAAAAGTGAATGTTTATTTCTGTAATTCTTCACACAAATACTGATATGGTTTCCTCAGAATTTAATCATCAGAACTTCCATCAGAACTTGTCCTCGGAATTTATGCAACTAACACTTAAACTGTTCATCTAAAACAACATTGATCACCACAGTAATTTTCATCATTCATATAGAGTGTAAGTGTGTGCTTTAAGTTAAATATCAAACAAAGAGTAAAGTTTGATTCACTTCAGTACATCTTAGAAATAAGGCATAACTAAGAACTTTGCTCAAAATCTGTTATTAGTCTGAAGTCTACTATAGAATGAGTTCATGCATGAGTCCACCTCAACTATTTTGTGCTCATTTTATGCATCTTTTGATATTCTTTTTCACATGAGCTCCTCAGTGTAAGTGAGTCACAACTGCTTATCAGAATTTATACTATTATCAGAGTATTTCTCCAGTAATCTAGAGAATGTGAAAAGTCACCAAGAAAATTTTATTTTGCTTTTCTAATGCATATAACTTAATACCAGCAATGCACTTGGGTCTTCCCTTCCACATATATTTTTCTCTAGATCTCAAAGGAGTACCTGATATTTATTTCTTTTCTTTACATTTTCTTTTGATAAGTGAGGATTATCAGCACTTAGTACATCCATAAGATTTACCAAAATCGGAACTTAATAGATAAGAAGCACTATTCTAGTTTTTGACTTATTAATAAGATACACAAAGTAAACCTAACCAAGCTCAATATCAGAATTTTCTTGTGTTAAAAGATTTCCACATAAACAATTACTTCAAACATGGGATCATTAGTATATTAGAGACTACTAGGTCGGCATCTAGCATAGTTATCCTCATTGGATTGAATAGTCACAGAAATATTCATATCACTATCGGAGTTTAGAAATTCACATCAGACAATAATCAGCACTTAAGTAAATTTCAATTTAAGCACAGATTACATAAAGATAGTAATATCTGTAAATACTGATCATAAGGTCTAATGTATCAGAACATAAACTAAACATATTTAGAGAAAGAACCTAAAACCATTCCAAGTTCATTTACCAATCTTGTAAAAGTAGCTTCACACAGTGGTTTTATGAAGATATCTGCTATTTGTTGATCTGTTGGAACAAAATGCAATTCCACTGTACCTTCCATCACATGTTCCCTTATGAAGTGGTACTTAATGCTGATGTGCTTTGTCATTGAGTGCTGAACTGGATTACCTGTCATAGCAATAGCACTTTGATTATCACAGTAAATGGGTATTTTAGAATATGTTAACCCATAATTCAGTAACTGATTCTTCATCCAAAGAATTTGTGCACAACAGCTTCCTACAGCAATATACTCTGCCTCTGTAGTTGATGTGGAAATTGACTTTTGTTTCTTGCTAAACCAAGAAACTAATCTGCCTCCAAGAAATTGGCAGCTTCCACTTGTGCTTTTCCTGTCAATTTTGCACCCTGCAAAATCTGCATCTGAGTAACCTATTAGCTTAAAGTCTGATTCCCTACCATAATATTAGATCAATTGTACCCTTAAGATACTTGAAAATTCTTTTCACAGCTGTTAAGTGAGGTTCTCTTGGATCTGCTTGAAATCTTGCACAAAGACAGGTAGCATACATGATATCAGGTCTACTTGCAGTTAGATAGAGCAATGAGCCAATCATACCTCTGTAATCAGTAAAATCTACTGATGTACCAGTATCCTTATCCAATTTTGTTGCAGTGGCCATGAGAGTGGATGCACTTAAACAGTCTTGCATTCCAAATTTCTTCAACAAATTTCTAGTGTACTTAGATTGACAAATAAAAGTTCCTTCTTCATTCTGCTTGACTTGAAGGCCCATAAAATAGCTAAGTTCTCCCATTATATTCATTTGATATCATGACTGCATTAGCTTGGCAAACCTTTTACAAAGTCTGTCATTTGTAGAACCAAAAATGATATCATCAACATATATTTGCACCAAAAGTAAGTCATTTCCATGGTTGAGATGGAATAAAGTTTTGTCAATAGTCCCTCTGTTAAATCCACTTTCCAGAAAAAACTGAGCTACTGTCTCATATCATGCTCTTGCAGCTTGCTTAAGGCCATAAAGTGCTTTATCAAGTCTGTAGACATGATTAGGAAATTTTGAATCTACAAAACCTGGAGGTTGTTTAGCATATACTTCTTCTTCCAATTCTCCATTAAAAAAAGCACATTTTACATCCATTTGAAAGACTTTAAACTTTTTGTGAGCAGCATAAGCCAAAAATATCCTTATGGCTTCCAATCTAGCAACTGGTGCAAATGTTTCATCATAATCAATTCCCTCATGTTGAGAATATCCTTGTGCAACCAGCCTTGCTTTATTTCTTGTAATTATGCCATCACTATCAGTTTTATTTATGAACACCCACTTTGTACCAACAACAAATCTATTCTTTGGTCTTGGCACTAGGGTCCAGACTTTATTTCTTTCAAATTCATTTAACTCTTCCTGCATTGCTTGCACCCAATCAGCATCTTGAAGAGCTTCTTCCATTTTCTTTGGTTCAGTCTGAGAAAGAAAAGAGTGATAGAGACATTCATTCGATGTTGATGTTCTAGTTCTAACACCTACTTCAAGATCTCCAATAGTCAAGTTAGGTGTATGTGCTTTAGTCCACTTCCTTGCAGATGGAAGGTGATCTCTAGAACTGGATGCTCCCCCATGATCCATGTTGTCTCCATCAACATTTTCTGATACTCCCCCTGAAATTATGCTCTCTAAGTTGGATCCTTCAGAATTTGAGTTTCCACAATTATCAGAACTTGGCTCATCAGGACTTAAAGAGCCTGTTCTAGGTTCTGATGCTTCTTGGGATGTGGTTGGATCTTCAATATGCTCCCCCTGCACAGGTGCATTTTCCGTTGGCGTAGTCACCACAGTTTCAATAACATCAGAGTTTAATCCATCAGAGTTTGCAGTATCAGGATTTAGACTATCAGAATTTACAGAATCATAATTTAAAACTTCATTCTCAAATCTCAGCTGATCATTATCATTGCAATCTTCAAGTCCAGTAATCTTCTTATCATCAAAAGAGACATTGATAGATTCCATGACAACCCTTGTTCTTAAATTGTAGACTCTAAAGGCTTTTGTGGAAAGTGGATATCCAACAAAAATTCCTTCATCAGCTTTTAGATCAAATTTGGATAGCTGTTCAGGATGAGTCTTAAGAACAAAACACTTGCATCCAAATACATGAAAATACTTCAAATTTGGCTTTTTTTTCTTCACCATCTCATATGGTGTCTTTCCATTCTTGTTGATAAGTGTTGGATTCTGAGTAAAACAAAGTAGTCTGCACAACTTCAGCCCAAAAGTAGGTTGGTAACATTGCTTCATCAAGTATGGTTCGTGCAGCTTCAATAAGAGTTCTATTCTTTCTTTCAATAACTCTATTTTGCTGTAGAGTTCCAGGAGCAGAGAATTCCTGCTTTATTCCATGGTCTTTGCAAAACTCTTCCATGATCAAATTCTTGAACTCGGTGCCATTATCACTTCTTATGATTTTCACAGAGTCTTTGACCAATTTATCCAGTTGTTTGACATGATCAATCAAGATAGATGCAGTTTCACTTTTTGTGTGTAAGAAATACACCCATGTGTATCTGGTAAACTCATCTACTATGACCATAACATATTTCTTCTTTACAATAGACATGACATTTACTGGACCAAATAGATCAACATGTAGTAGGTGATAAGGCTCAAGAATTGAAGATTCAGTCTTGCTCTTGAATGAAGATTTTCTTTGTTTTATCTTTTGACATGAATCACAAAGGCCATCAGGAGCAAATACTGATTTTGGCAGTCCTCTCACAAGATCTTTCTTGACTAGTTCATTTATATTGTTAAAATTTAAATGAGAGAGTTTCTTGTGCCAATCCCAGCTTTCTTCAATTGATGCTCTGCTTAACAGACAGATTGCAGAACCATCAGAACTTGTTGAATGCTTGGCTTCATAAATGTTACCATGCATGTATCCCTTACAACTTTGCCTGTAGATTTGCTTACAACTTCACAGTGTTCTTCAAAGAAATCCACATGATAACCACTGTCACAGATTTGACTAACACTCAGCAGATTGTGTTTAAGTCCTGAGACTAGAGCTACTTTTTCAATGATGACATTTCCAAGATTGATATTGCCATATCCCAGAATTTTTCCCATGTTGCCATCTCCATAAGAAACTCCTGGGCTAGCTTTCTCTACAAAGACTGAGAGCAGGGCTTTATTTCCAGTCATATGTCCTGAACATCCACTATCAAGAACTAGGATGTTTTTTCTGTTGCCCTACAATCACAAAAACCACTAATTATTAGTTTTAAGGACCCAGACTTGCTTGGATCCTTTGGCCTTATTAAGTTTGTTAGATTTTTACAGCGGATTTAATTTCAGAGTTTATGTTAACATGTTGTTTATCAGAATTTACAGTATCAGACTTTGCATCAGAACTTACACTAGAAGGAATAATGCTAAATTTCTTTAAAGAAGGTTTTATTTGATAATAATCATACTACAAACTATGATATTCCTTACAAGTATAAATGGAATGCCATAAACTACCACAATAAAAACAAGGATTTTGTGGTTTAAACCTAACAGACTGATTCTTAACTCCTGATTTAGGATGAAAAGAGTTTATATCCTTATTCTTCCTTCAAAAAGAAGCAAGATGGTTAGAGTTTCCATAATTATAGCATTTCTTTCTAGGAGCATTAGGAACAGGCTTGTAATTATTGCTTTTATTTACACATTCATTTCCATTCCTATTTTTCCTAGGTGGCTTTACCTGGTTTACATTCTTAATTTCTTTCAGCTTATGCTTAAGCTGCTTCTTAGTCATTAAGCCTATGTTGACTTCAGTTGGCTTATCCTGTTTTGATTTGTCAGAAGTTGACTCTCCCTTAACTTCTGTCTCAGTATCTTTCATCTTTTCAGAATCAGACTTTACAGTTTTAGCTACAAACTTAACAGGATTTACCCTTGGCTTAACAGTTTGTTTAACAACAATTGGCTTAATTTGTCCAGTTCCTATTTCACTTTTATCATCTCCATAACCTAAGCCCTTTTCCAGTTTCCACTACTTAGCAAATTCTGAGTTGTTCTGCCAGAGTTAGTCCATGTCCTGATAATCTCTCTTTCCTTTTCTAACTCAGATTTTAGAGATTGATTCAATTTTAACACTTCATCTCTAACATAAAAAGTATCATCTCTTTCTTTCTGAGTTTGATGGAACATAACTAACTCCTTTTCTAAATAGTCATTCCTTTTCTTAAAAGCCAGATTTTCAGAAGTTAACCTATCACATGTTAAAGTTTGATCTCTGTAACTAATAAACATGGTTTTAAAATATGATCTCAACTCAGTAATATTATCAGTATAAAAGGCATAAGTTGTTTGAGGTACCTTCAATTCAGCAGTTTCAGGGTTGCCATCAGCATTTGCCATCAAGGCATAGTTCACCTCCTTTTCAGAATCTGAAGTGTCTGTCCAGCTTTAACTCTTTGTGACAAGTGCCTTGCCTTTGTCACTTTTTCCTTTCTTGCAGTTAGGAGATATATGGCCTCTTTCACCACAGTTATAGCATTTGACATTTGAGTTATCTCCTCTATCAGACTTTGCACCTTTGCCTTCAGATTTTCTGAAACCTTTCTTATCAGTACTTCCACCTTTCTTGGAAAACTTCTTTCCCCTTTTGAATTTCCTGTAGGCTATCTTTGTGATCCCGTTCACCATAAGAGCACACAGTTTCATCATCTCTTCATCATCATCTATTTCAGGTAAACTTTCAGTTTCTGAATCATCATCATCAGAACTTGATGATTCTGAATTAGACTTTATGATGAGAGCCTTTCCTTTGCCTTTCTTTGAGACAACCTTTTTGGGGGATTCTTCCTCAGCCTTAAGAGCAACTGTCCTTGACTTTCTCCCATATCTCTTGCTTCTTTGATCCATCTCAAGTTTATGAGTTTTGAGCATACCATAAATTTCATCAAGAGCATAGTTGTCTCTTATAGTAGTTGCCTTCAAATCCCAACTTTCAGGAAGAGCTAAAAGGACTTTTAAGATTTGAATCTTCAAGATCATATTCCTTATCCACCAGTGACAGATCATTCAAGAGTTTGACAAATCTGTCATATAAACCAGTTAATGACTCATCAGGTTTTGAGTCAAAGTGCTCATACTCTTGAGTGACTATAATCCTCCTGTTCTTCTTAAATGCATCAGTTCCCTGACATCTTGTCTGCAAGGCATCCCATATCTCCTTTGCAGTCTTGCAGTTGATTACCCTGTTTGACATGATATTATCAATGGCACTATGCAGCAAATGCCTTACCTTTGCATCCTTGGCAATAGATGAGATATCTTCAGCTATATATTCACTTTTCTCCTTTGGTACGATCTTTGCTGGCTGATCTGCAACTACAACAGAGAGCTTGGTTGGCTTATGTGGTCCTTCTTTAATTATGTCAAGGTATTCTGAATCTGTAGCTTCCATAAACATAGTCATCCTCACTTTCCATATGGGATACTCAGAAGGTCTCAGCATGGGAACCCTAATGGTCTCATATCGACTGTGGATTTGAGTCTTTGGAGTTTCTTCAGTTTTGGTGGGCTTGGTTGGAGTTTGTTCTTTTTCAGACATGATTGTTTTGGATCTTTACTGTATATGTGTTAATAGATAGGCTCTGATACCACTTGTTAGGTCACACACACTGTAGAAGGGGGTTGAATACAGTGTATAATATAATCAAATCGAATTAAGAACACAAGTATGTAACAAAGAATAATCTTATTAATAACACAGTGTTGCAAAGAAACTGTTCTCTCTCAGTGATGAACAATATCACTAAGAGCTGATAGGGTTATAATGAATAATATTCTCGATAATGATCACACTTATAGTGTAAACCCTATGTCTGTGTTTATATACCACACAGTTACAAGATAATCTCTAATTGATATCGAATATAATTCTGTATCCTAAAATATATGAATTAGTTATCTTTTCCTCCAAGTCTTCTATTCTTCATCGAATTCTTCTTCATGCATATCTCTTTTTGTTTTAGTCTTGATCTTCTTTCCCTTCAATCAGCCGCCTTCCTTATCTGAAAGTCTTCTTAAGTCCTGATATTATCTTCTGATGAATATCTTCTGATATCTTAAGTTCTGATAACTTAATCTCTGATATCTTAAGTTCTGACTTCAGTATAACTACTGATTTCCAGTTAAGTCCTGATTTATCCTGTTAGTCAAGATCTGAAAACTAAACACAAATCATTATTAGACATGACATCACAAATATATCTAACATGGAGCTGTGCCCTTCGTACAACAACTCATCCTTTAACTCTTGCACATTTATAATCCAAATTCGGCATGCATACCTCATGATCCCTTTCTCTTCCTTCTCGCATATGACTTCCTCACCGGTCAATGTTCCTCTTTCTTCAGTCATCTTCTTTTCCTGACACACTCGTATCTTTTCAGTCAGTTTCGGCACTAGCTTAATCTCAAATAATCTTTTTGTTCCTTTACCGGTTATTCTCACGTCAATTTCCATATTTTCAAATTCCTTAACTAACTCCTTAGATGTCATTATCATTTTGAGTCTCTCCTTCCTACTGAGGGCGTCAGCCACCACATTGGCTTTACCCGGGTGATAAAAAATTTCACAGTCGTAGTCCTTAATCAATTCTAACCACCTCCTTTGTCTCATGTTTAGTTCTTTCTGAGTAAAAATATATTTGAGGCTCTTATGGTCTGTGTAAATCTCGCATTTCTCACCGTATAGGTAGTGCCTTCAAATTTTGAGGGCAAATACTATGGCTGCTAATTCTAGATCGTGTGTTGGATATCTGATCTCATACTCCTTCAACTGCCGAGAGGCATATACGATAACATTTCCGTGCTGCATAAGCACACATCCTAGTCCTTTATGCGATGCGTCACTATATATCACAAACTCTCCCTTTTCAGTGGGAAGAGCGAGCACCGGTGCTGACACCAGTCTCCATTTCAGTTCCTGAAAGCTTTCCTCACATTTCTCTGTCCATACGAACTTTTCATTTTCCGGGTAAGTCTAGTCAGTGGCCCGACTATCTTGGCAAAGTCTTGCACGAATCTCCGGTAATACCCTGCTAAACCCACAAAACTCCTAACGTCGGTTGGGGTAGTCTGTCTTTCCCAATTGGATACCACCTCTATCTTGGTGGGGTCAACTAAAACTCCTTTGCTACTCACCACATGCCCTAAGAACTGAACTTCCCTTAACCAAAACTCGCATTTCGAGAACTTGGCATATAATTTCTCATTCCTCAAGATTTCTAAGACTATCCTCAAATGTTCTGCATGTTCTTGCTCTGTCTTTGAGTAGATTAGAATATCGTCTATAAAAACTATCACACATATATCTAGGTACTTTTTGAACACTCTGTTCATCAAATCCATAAAGGCTGTGGGTGCATTGGTTAGTCCAAATGACATGACTAAGAACTCATAGTGCCCATACCTAGTGCGAAAAGTAGTCTATGGTATATCCTCAGGTTTGATTTTCAACTGGTGATATCCTGTCCTCAAATCTATTTTGGAAAAATGTACAACACCCTTAAGTTGGTCTATTAGGTCATCAATCCTAGGGAGAGGGTACCTATTCTTGATAGTCAGCTTATTCAACTCCCGATAGTCTATGCATAATCCCATACTGCCATCCTTTTTCTTTACAAACAGTACTGGCGCTCCCCATGGCGACACACTGGGTCTTATCATTCCGTTATCTAATTACTCTTGCAGTTGAAAAGCTAGTTCCTTCATCTCAACTGGGGCTAGCCTATAAGGGGCCTTGGACGCTGGTGTCATCCCTGGTGTTAATTCTATAGCAAATTTTATCTCTCTGTCAGGTGGCAATCCCGGTAAGTTCTCTGGAAACACATCCTCGAATTCATTCACTATGGGTATGTCCTGTATGTTGGGAACTTCCTTCTTAGTATCCATCACATAAGCCAAATAGACCTCGTTACCTTTCTTTAACAATCTTTTTGCCTGTAGCATGGTGAGAAATTTCTTGGTCTTCCTGAAAGCTTTACTCCCATTTCTCTGTCCATACGAACTTTTTCATTTTCCAGGTAAGTCTAGTCAGTGGGCCGGCTATCTTGGCAAAGTCTTGCACGAATCTCCGGTAATAGCCTGCTAAACCCACAAAACTCCTAACATCGGTTGGGGTAGTTGGTATTTCCTAATTGGATACCACCTCTGTCTTGGCGGGGTCAACTAAAACTCCTTTGCTACTCACCACATGCCCTAAGAACTGAACTTCCCTTAACCAAAACTCGCATTTCGAGAACTTGGCATATAATTTCTCATTCCTCAAGATTTCTAAGACTATCCTCAAATGTTTTGCATGTTCTTGCTCTGTCTTTGAGTAGATTAGAATATCATCTATAAAAACTATCACACATATATCTAGGTACTTTTTGAACACTCTGTTCATCAAATCCATAAAGGCTGCGGGTGCATTGGTTAGTCCAAACGACATGACTAAGAACTCATAGTTCCCATACCTAGTGTGAAAAGCAGTCTTTGGTATATCCTCAGGTTTGATTTTCAACTGGTGATATCCTGTCCTCAAATCTATTTTGGAAAAATATACAGCACCCTTAAGTTGGTCGAATAGGTCATCAATCCTAGGGAGAGGGTACATATTCTTGATAGTCAGCTTATTCAACTCTCGATAGTCTATGCATAATCTCATACTGCAATCCTTTTTCTTTACAAACAGTACTGGCACTCCTCATGGCGACACACTGGGTCTTATCATTCCGTTATTTAATAACTCTTGCAGTTGAGAAGCTAGTTCCTTCATCTCAACTGAGGCTAGCCTAAAAGGGGCCTTGGACACTGGTGCCGTCCCTGGTGCTAATTCTATAGCAAATTCTATCTCTCTGTTGGGTGGCGATCCCGATAAGTTCTCTGGAAACACATCCTCGAATTCATTCACTATGGGTATGTCCTGTATGTTAGGAACTTCCTTCTTAGTATCCATCACATAAGCCAAATAGACCTCGTTACCTTTCTTTAACAATCTCGTTTCCTGTAGCATGGTCAGAAATTTCTTGGTCTGTCGTTGACCTTTGAACACTACTTCCTTTCCATTTTGCACTCTTATCTTCACTCTCTTTCGCTCACAATCTATTTGTGCTCCATTACTGGATAACCAATCCATTCCTAAGATTATATCAAATTTTCCTAACACAAATGGGATTAAGTCAACCTCGAAGACTTTCCCTTCTACTTTCAACTTGCATTTAGGGTGTACTTGATTTACAGGAATTATTCCTTTGTTTTCTATCTCCACTTATAGTACCTCATGTAAGGGTATGGCGTTAAGTTTTAAATTTTTAGCAAAATCTTGAGATATAAATGACTTGGTCACTCCAGAATCAAATAGGACATTTGCATGTTCTGAATTTAACAGAAGAGTACCTGCTATCACATAAGTGTTTCGGACAGCGTCCTGAACGGTCATGTTGAAGGTCCTAGCAGCTGGAGGCCGGTTGGATGCAGCTCTGCTCATCCCTGAGGCCGAGGGCTTCAATGTCGGGCAATCCTTCTCCATGTGCCCTACCTTCCCACATTGGAAACACATCACGTTAGTTTTGTTGCAGTTTTGGCAAGGTGTCCGGGTTGGTCGCACCTGTAGCATTTCAAAGGGGCTCTCGCCTAGCTGCATACTCCAAGGTGTATTCTTCTACATATTTTACACTTCAGTATTGGGGCGCAAGGTTGGCTATGAAATGTTGCCCTAGATTGTCTGCCGCCCTGGCCAACACTCTCACTTGGGGTTTTTCTAAATCTGGGGCCTCTCGTAGGTTGGGACACCACTCCCCTGACGAACCTTCTTGGAAGGCTCCTGTTCCCGGTTCCTCCTCCTCCTCCTCCTTGGCTTCCTATATTCCTCTTCCTATTTTCCTTTTCCTTCAAACTTTGCTCACTGCAAGCTTCAATAATCGAGACTTTCTGCACTAAGGTGGCGTAATCTATCAGCTCTAGTACTGCCACTCAGTTCTGGATCCACTGTTTCAGACCAAGCTGAAACCTTCGCGCTTTTTTCTCTTCGATATTCACAAACTCAGGAACAAATCATGACAAGTCAGTAAACTTGGCCTCATACTCTGCCACCGTCATCTTATCTTCTTTCAACTCTAGAAACCTAATCTCCATCTGAGTTTCCATAAACCTAGGGAAATACTTGTCTAAGAACAATCGGGTAAATCTATCCCATGGAATCACAACATCAGTCTCGAGGTTTCATTTGGATTCCCACCAGTAGTTAGCTTCCCCTTTCAGCATGTAAGAAGTGAAAATGGTCTTGTGTCGTTCTTCCACACCTAGTATTTCGAAGGACTTTTCTATTTCCTTAAGCTAGGCTCGTGCCTCAACGGGGTCGGAAGATCCGAGAAACTCTGGGATTTTGAGGGATTTGAATGCCCTGAAGGTAGTGGCTGCAGTCTGTTGGGCAATACGCGGTTATGGTGGAATGGGTTGTTGGTTCATATTTGCCCTTAAAAGTTCCATAAACTCATTCATAGGGTTCCCTCCCTGATGGGTATCCTCAGCCTCTTCTTCTACATGCTCTTTCTCATCATACTCATTATAGTCTAGGTCTTCTTCACTTTCCGCATTCACTATGTGGTCAGGTCCATTCCGTTGTTGGTTAAAAGATTCTGCGGGCTGTGCCCTAGTTCCTCTTCTATAGGGTGGCATCGTTCTGATAATGAAAATATGTCAATATTATTGTAAAAATTTTACATTTGGATTAATTTATTCATAGGTAAGCATGTCCTTTATTATCTAGCATGTTTTTAACAAGTGCAATAATATGGAAATCAATTTCTTAATAACTGCTAGATATATACCATAGGGTCTCCCAATTATATCTTCGGGATAAAACAACTATTTGACTTCATACATGACCTGATTATAATACATCACCACTTGTCCTGAATACTGAAATGCAAATACATATGTCGGGTACCCTGAAGGGCTAGGAATGCTATCTACTACTAGCTATCCTACAAAATTTATGAAAAATCACCCAGCCCTCTCTAAGGTCCATCAGTAGCCACTGGCCTCTCAGTCATTGTCGCTGTGCGTGAGGTCTCGCACCCTCCTCATCGCTCCCGCCAACATCAGCTCTGCGTGAACTACAGGGATGTTTTTCCCCATCGCCGTCATCCTCATCTGAACCCAGGTACGGAGCTCAATCCCATCGATCTCCCTACGAGCTATGGTTGGGGAAGCAGCTCTGAAGTCCCCTGGATATCCTAGCCTGATGGCTCTCTCAGCTCTCAGCGCCTGTCGTAGCTCCATAATCCGGGCAGATTCCACGGTGAGCTCAGCGTTAAGCTGAGCCACTATCCAGTCATGCACAACTGCATGTATGGTCGCTAGTGGTGGTAGAGGTGAGTCTGGGTCGCTAGAGGATATATCATGAGCCTCGGAGGTCTGTGCGTCCATCCCATCCTCCGCATCCTCATCAGTGTAGGGCAAAGGGCTCTGCATCCCTGGGTAAGGTGTAGGAGAGCGAACAGTCGGGAGAGCATACATCTCTATATCCCTCTAGTCTATGCCATCTCCCTGGGGCATCTCAACGTCATCAGCTATGGGGATAGGAAGGTCAGTCTCCTCCTCCCGGGGATCCTCAGTAGGGTCATCATATGAGTCATCAATGGGTGGGTCCTCCATCTCGGGAGTAGGGTCATGCTCAGGGGCCATAATATCATCAACAGAGTCAACCTCCCCCATAGGCTCCACTGGTACTTGACACAATAGGCAAGGTGTTACTAACTTAGAGTCAGAATTCCCTTGAGGGTAAAACTGTCAAGACGTATGTAGCCTGATGACGAACTCGACTTGAGCTCTAATTGATTATTTATTATTCTTATGTCTACATATTTTATATCCTTTGTTTCCAAGATTTGATTAACTAAGGCTCTGATACCATTTCTATGGCGCCCCAAAATCCGGGGTCAAGAATCTAGGAGGCCACGCCATCTTGAATACTATATAACACTTATCTCGTATCACAATATAAATACTCGCATTTTTACAACCCCACACTCATCACACACACTTATAGGTTATTGTCTTGGAAACTAACCATTCATTACTAGAGTAAATCAATCCACAAAGTGATAATTATTACAACCCAAAAGTAATTAAGTCTTACCGAAGAAATAACCTTTAAGTAAGGTTAGTCCATCGACCAAATATTCATTTATTATTCATTATATTACATAAGTCATACTTGTAAATAAGTCGGACTAAAAACAACTAAAAACCAACCCAGCTTATTCGGTCTACCTGAGGTACAACACCAAATATCCTACGGAATAGCAGGCCGTTTCCTACCCGTTTCCTGGCTGTGAGTTTCATGATAGGCATCTTGATTCACTGTTGTGTTGTGTCAATTTAGGAAAACAAGTGTGAGCTATAATGCCCAGCATAATATGTATAGTATGAAATGAGTGTAGGATAAACTCAAGTATAATGCTATATATGATAAATGTGTTATATTAAAAATAGTTTTCCTTGGTGTTACACACCTTCTTTTGAAAACAATTCTTTAGTGGATTTATTATCCTGCGAATACCTTAATGGTAAACCCAGCACCTAGGCTTGGGTTACGGTATTGCATCAAAATTCCAATTGGAAGAATTTAGGACATTCACTAGAGCCCCCGAGATACGATGATCAGTCGTATAACGGTAACAGTAACCTTTTCTACATGTAGAGGAACGACTTCCTAACATCTCTGTTGTCACTCAAGCCGCATTCGGGCTTTATATGCTTCCCCATTCCCCCCGAGTATATTTTGCATACTTCGTATATCCTTCAGTACACATGGTACCTTCTCATACGGAAAATAAATATGGTAGTCTCCCCAGTCCATGAAGTACTGGATCTAAACCCCTCCTTGTCCTTTTAAGAATCCTATTATATACTTGGAATCATCGAACTATATTGAAGTTCCCCAAATATTTTGCTTGTTGATAGGCACAACTTTACCTCATTTATATATATATGTACTTCCGAAAGTTTTTGGAGGAAGTACTTAGGATGTGAGTTGACCGTTGTCAACAGATAAGTAAATAAGGGGGAGTTTCTTCTGAAAATATATTCAAAATATTTAAAATAAGTTGAGATAATATTCTCCAACGATCTGAAATTATTGGAATGATTTTCCGAAAATCAGAAAGTATTTTAAATTAGGTTTTATGATCTTTAAATCATAATAAATTATTTAAGAAATAATTAATAATTAAATATTAATCGTTAAGTAATTAAACCTCGAATAATTATACTTTAAAAGAAAATTTGAAATAATAATCCTCAACTAATTTATGTTTAAGTAATTTAAAGTAATCTTTAATAATAAATCGGGTTTTAAATAAATAATCATTGGAGAATACTTCTCCTATAATTAATGAATAGTTAAATAATATTCATTATTCGAACAATAAAATATAGTTGAGGGAATACGATCTTTGGAAATCGTTTTAATAAAAGTTCGAGGTATTTAATGTTTCGTAAGTGGACGTCGAGTCCCTTGGAACACAACTACTACGGACTTTAATCGTCCTAAAATATCACCGGAATGATTTCTGGATTTTTATTTTAAAATCTTGACCGACTCTCGGTCTTACAATTATACGTCACGCTCGTGGCGGCGTTAAACATTTTACGACATATACGTATCGTACAACATCGCTACATTATGCGAAAACTCAATTACTTAGTAGCATGGCGAGCATGGCATTTATGTAAGTGATAATAAAACAATCCTTTCACAACACAATAGTATATAGAGTTGGGTTCTTAAACTTGCCTGGGTATCTCGAGATGGAGGATGCTCTAGGGTCCGCTCGAAAATCTATAACCATAAAGACAAACTGTTTCGTTAGGTCCCGTTCTAATTCACGGTGACTCGTACTCATATGCTACTTACTATTTATTTTCTCACTTATTTGACCCTTATTATTCCTTGAAGTACTTGTTCATGTCACGGTCGCTTCCTTTTCGAGGTATCTTATGTCCGTTTACATATTCGTCGCCGGCTCCGCTTATGAGTTCGAACGGCTTTCTAATCGCGCGGTCTTGCCTATAATATTTTTATAAAATTGAAACATCATTATTTTCACTTGAAATTTTTATTACATTTAAGGAACTCTATTTAATATTCTCTGTAAAAATTTCATGATTTATGAACATGTTTAAGTCAATCATTTTTATTTCTAAAGTTCGTAATTCGTAGCAGTTTTTATCGCGTAAATTACTTTTAGTAAAATGGCCAAAACGTTTGATCTGTAAATCGGAATCAAGCGATTCAAGCGCCTAAACGATCCTTATAACATTGTCTATCATTATCAGCTATTATTTTTCAAGAAACTATATTTTATATCTTTAGGAGTTTCTGCAGAAACTTAATATTATGTTTTGTTCATTTTAACGATATTACGATTATGATCCGAGTTTCGTTTACGCCTTAAATCTCTATACTACCACCAAAAATCATTATATCATCACCACCACACTAACTCCTCTCAAGAACATCATGTTATTGAGGCAACAATCATCAACCTTAAATCTAATTAACTAAACTTCAAGATTATAACAAATCATTCACCAAAACTATGTTTACAACTATGTTCCAAAAGATTCTTGAACTTAAACCTTAAATAAAGATGGGTCAAAGATTTATACCTTTCTTGAAAGTTTGAGATGTGTTCTTGATGATGGTGAAGTCTTGGGAGTGCTTGGTAGGGTTTTTGGAACCTAAATCAACCATTAAAATCAAGAAACCAAAGAAATTTACTATTCATACTATTCACTATCATCTTTCTTGAATTTATTTCACCCATCAAATCTTGATAAAATGGGTTTAAAAATTTATCTTACCTTATTTTAGGATGCATGAAGCTTAGGAATTAATGAAGGATTTTTGCCATGACTAGAAGAGAGATTTTCAAATTGATTTTTCCCCTTTTTGCTTGGGGCCGAATGGAAGAAGGCAAGGGAGAGAGAGAGAGAGATTTTGAGTGCTTCTTGCTTGCTTCTTAAATAAGACTTGTGTTTGATTTGTATATTCTCTAGTATATGTCCTAGAACTAGAGTTATCTTGGCATATCTTTGAATAAATCTTGCTACATTTCCCAGGTTACAAGCTAAACTACTTGTTTTAGGCTTTAGCTTACTATTTCCTAGCTTTAGGTGATCATTCCTATATAGCTTAGCTTACTATTTGATAAAGTAACCATGGTTAATTTTCTACCATGGTTGATTAGCGTGATACGTTTATTTATTCGTTTACGCGTTTGTTCGGTCGCTTAATCATTTCCGTGATAATTTATCGTAAACGGTTCATGGCGTAAATCCTTTCGTATTTATTCTTTATGTTTTGAAGTATCATTCTTGGATATTGTTAGGTCACACAACACTATAAAAGGGGGTTGAATACAGTTTTTAATACAATCAAATCGATTTCGAACACAAGTAACAGTAAACAGATATATTCAATATAATAAACTCTGTTAGAATGGAAATGTTCTCTCTCAGTGATGAATAAATATCACGAGATCTGCTAGGTTACAATGTATGATCTTCTCGATAATAATAACACATATAGTGTAAGCCTATGTTTGTGTTTATATAGTACACAGTTACAAGATAACTTCTAATTAATATGGAATATAAGTCTGTCTTCTAAAATATATCAATCAGATATCTTATATAATTCTTTCAGTCCTCTAACTCTTTCCATGCATATCTTCTTTTGTATTAGTCTAGATATTCTTTCCTGTAAATCAGCTTCCTTCCTTAACTATAAGTCTTACCGTACTTAAGTTCTGATATCTATCTTCTGATATTTATCTTCTGATAACCTAAGTTCTGATATCCTTAAGTTCTGACTTGTAGTAAGTACTGATTCCAGTAAGTACTGATATTTCCTGTTTGTTAAGATCTGAAAACTAAACATGAAACACATTAGACATGACATCTCAAATATATCTAAGAATCTCCCCCAACTTGTAAATTATGCAAAATATACAAGTCAATAGATTTGATGATGTCAAAAACATTTAAGTTCAAATGCAATAAGAGTTTAATAAGACTATTAACTACAACTTACAGTCCTTATAGCTTTACCAATATCAATGGATCAATCTGAATCCATAATGATTCTTATCAAAATCTTTTACCAGCTTATCTTCAGCTTTTCTCAGAACTTCAACTAATTGTGCTTTGACCTGCATCAGTTCTTCTTCTTTACTATCACCAATTTGATAAATGGCTGTTCTGAGAGCTTGAATTGATGTTTTTTCAAGTCCATCACCAAGTCTGATAACTCTAGGATGTGAAGGGTTTTCATTATAATATAAGCATCTTCCTTTCAGAATAACTTCCACCTTAGCAGAGTTCTTCAGTATAGGAACTTCTCTTCCATCACCTTCAGTAATCATTGGTATATACTGAGAAGTCTTTGTACCAGAGATTCTAAGTAGATCTCTTATAGCCTTCAAAATTTATTCTGACCATCTTCTTGTAACATCAGATTTTACGTCCAGAAGATAGTGAATATGTTCAAGTTCTCTGACAGACTTCTTTAGCACATCAATATTAGCTAGTTTGTAAGTTAGTCCATCATTGAGAAATAAAATCAATTTCTCCTTTAGATTATCCTTATCATGAGCATCTATCACAATTTGAGCAGAAAACACTTTGTCAAGGTGCTTTTGTTTGATTTGTTCATATGGTTTGTCTATCAACATGAAAGGATCTGTTAGAGTAACTTTTACTCCTGTTTATATCTTTTCTTCATCAGAACCTAATCCAGCTCTATCTCTAGGTTGCTTGGCTCTCAACCCAAACGTTACGAGTTGATTAATCATAAGATTGGATTTTGGTTCAACTGGAGTAGCTTTCTTCCATAACAGCTTCTTCTTATCAGCAATTGTCATCTTTTTCAAATCAACTTGATCAGAATTTGTTGTTTCTTCTGTAACTTGCTGTTCATCATTCTGAACAACTTGAGCAGTGTCAGAGGTTGTTTTAGATTCTTCAATTATCTTTCTTCTCTTCATAATTTGAACAGTTTCATCTTCTATCAAATCATCATCATGCATTGTAGTTTGATAGACTGGAACGGAAGAACTTATCTTTTTCTCAATCTTTAAAGGTACACCAACCTTTTCTTTTCCCTTTGACTTAGGATCAATCTCAGTTTGTGATCTAGTCTTGGACTTTGAAGTCTCATAATTTGACTTTTCCCTGATCACAATGCCTTTTTCCTTAGGCCTTGGAGGTTTCTTTGCATCAGAAGCTTTAGACTTAAGATTTGTCTTCTCAGCTGCAAATCTAGCTTCTTCCTCCTTGAGAGTTTCCAAATCCATTCCTGGATTTTGTTTCATAAATAATCTTTTCAAGTGTCTGCATTTTAGGATCTTTGTAATAAACAGTAGTCTGCTTCCCCTTTAGCTTCAGAGTTTGTAAAAACTTTTTAGAATCTTTAGATCCTGATTGAATCAGAATATCAGAACCTGATATCAGACTTTGCTTATCAGAACTTGACTTGTTCCGTGTAGAAGACTTGCTAACATCAGAAATTACTTTCTGTGAAGATTTTCCTTTAACCTTTCCTTGACCTCTGCTCTTATCAGAGTTTCCCTGGTCATCACATTTATCATCCTTCTTCTTCAGTATTTGAGTAGGCGAGCATTTGGACTTAACTACCTTCTCCCCCCTTTTTTAGCATCATCAGGAAGTAAGAGAGAGAGAGAGAAGAAGTTCAACTGAAGATTGGATTTCATCCATTTGAGCTTTTTGAGAAGCTTGGTTAGCTAGAACCTCATCAATTTGGGCATGTTGCTTCTCTTGAATCTTCTCAATGGCTTCAATTTTCTCAAGAGTAGGTCTGATATATCTATTCTTGTCAAGCTTGAGCTATAGATCTAGCTTATCAGCATGTTCTTTTAGTGTATCAACCTTTTCATGAGTAGAAAAACATAGACCTTGAAGGTGTTTGGTAGATAGAGCAGTGATCTTGAGTTGTGTCATTAAATCAGCATTTGTGAGCAACTCATCAGCTTTAGCAATATGCTCTGACAGAAAGTTAGAGCTTGGAATGAAATCAGTGTCATTCCACTTCGTGGTCCACTCCACACCTCTGTGAGTATCCTCCCAAGGAATAGGTGCTTCCTTTTCAACAAATTTCTTCACCAATTCTTCCTTGCCCACAATGGGAACTGGAGTCTCAACAGAAACACTGTCTTCAGAACTTGAGGAAGACTCATTATGTTCTGACAACATAAGAGTGTGTAATGCTACCGGAGATTCAGGAATAGCTTCATTTAAATTCTGAGCATCGAAATTTATCTCCAGAGCTGGTGTGGTTGGTGTAGATGGTATCTCAACATTTAAGATTGGAGAGTTGACTGTAGATTGCTGAGCTTCTGTAGATGGAGCTTCCAGATAAAGAACATTTGGTATATTCAAATTATGAATATTTATCTCAGAGTTTTCAGTTTGTTCTTTAGCATCATCTATAGCTTTAATAGGAGAGACAGGAGGGGTAACAACTGTATCATTAGCAGTGTCTTTGGCTTGATCTGGAAGAGCTTCAATGATAATTGGTTCTTGTGAGATCAAATATTCCTGATCCCCTTCCTCCGCTTCTTCAGTATCTTCTGATAGAGCCTTAACCAAATACCTCATAGCCTTCATTTTCTTCAATCTCCTTGCCAATGAAGGAGTTGTTTCAGCAGCAACAGAACTTACAGATTTCTTTCTTTTCAAAGTATCAGAACTTTGAGCTGTTGTTTCTTTCTAAGAAGTAAAGTTCTCAGCTTCAAATATCACAAGTTCTGATGCATGAACCTGTGCTTCAACTGTTTCCTCTTCACCACTATCAGATTCATCTCTGAGAATCATCTTCCTTCTCTTTTGTGGAGGTTGAGGAACAGTCTTAGTCCTCTTTGGCCTGGAAGATGAAGATCTGATGGTATGTGCTGATGATTCAGGTTGAGATGATTGAGTTGATGGTTTGAAAGATGTCCTGATGGTAGATTTTGGTTGTGGTGGAGAAGTTTGAGGTGTTTGGGTAGTGGTGGTAGGTGCTGATGGTTGAGGTTCAGAAGGTTGGACATCAGGATATAGTGCAGTGTATGTAACTGGATCATAGGTTATTAAGGCTTGTTTGACAGATAAAGGTATTTGGAGGGGTCTCAACACAGCCTTCTTATTATCAGTAGATAATAAGTCATTAAAAGCTCTTTTAGCTGGTGTAAATGATGGAACTAATTCACTAGCTAATTGGGGCTTATTAGCACAACAAAAACTATAAATAAGCTGACAAAATCTAGCAAAATAAACAGTATTCCTATCTTCTGTCATTATATCCCCAATAAAGCCTAAAATAGCACTTGCATAATCAAAATCAGTTTGATTAATGAGAGCATACCTGATTTGTTGACTAAATATAGGGATTGCATCGAAATTAGAACATTTGTTTGCAAAAGCCTTTGTGATGCAGTCAAAGAAGAAACTCCATTCCCTCCTTATGTAAGATCTTTTCAATTGACCCAGCTTTGCCAATGTCTTTTCATACCCCAGACTGGCCATCATATTTTGAAGAACTAGCTCCTCAACAGTTGTATAAGCGCAGTTCTCAGGCAACTTCAATGCTTGGCGAACCGTAGTCAAAGTCACGACATGCTCATCCTCCCCTGTTGTAAAGATAATACTTGGGGACCCTTGAGCACTACCATCATCATAGATTCCACTTCTCCAAAACTCCAGCACTTGGGTTCCAGAGATTTCTTCAGGTTGGGTCAAAGCATACCCAATATCAGAATTAGCAAGAAAATCCTGAATAAAGTGAAGTTCTGATGGAACTTCAGCCATGCTAAGAATAGACGAGTAGTTGTTAGGAACAAACTTAGCTTCATTGAAAATCAAGTCTTTTGGTGCCATCTCTGTAAAAAATTAAGTGAGAAAATTTATTGCTCGAAAGGTGTTTGTGAAAACGCCTGTAAGAAAAACCGCTTCAGAGAATATTAGTGGGTGAGAGAAAATAAGAGAGATGAGAGAATAAGAAAAGTAGGTAAAAGATTAGAAAATCTTTTAACTCTCTTATTTATACAGCCCATGTGATAACAGTTAAAATTTGAAGCATGCCAGACAAATTAAACCTGACAACGTGTGAACAGTCAGTAAAAAGTTAAAGCAGGAGTTAATGGGCACGAGAAATAAGCAATAATTATCGTGCACATGCAATTTTTTCAGGACTTACATGTTTACCACTAACCCTTAATGATTATGACTATTTTTATCTCACCTAAATATTATGATTAAATATGACTATTTCAGTTTTTTGCCACAAATAAGTCAAGTAAAGGATAATGCCACGTAAGCATCAAGGATTCCATCAGGATTTAATATCATAACTTAACTTATATCAGATTTTAACAGTCATCGGAATATGGTTTATCAACTCAAAAAGTGAATATCTTTTTCTGTGATTCTTCATACAAATACCGACTTGATTCTTCAGAGTTGAATCATCAGAACTTCCATCAGAACTTGTCCTCAGAAATTATGCAAATGACACTTAACTGTTTGTCAAAAACAACTTAATCACCACAGTAATTTTCATCATTTATATGGAGTGAAAGTGTGTGCATTCAGTAGAATATCAAATAAAGATTAAAGTTTGATAAACTTCAGTACATCTTAGAAATAAGGCATAGCTAAGAAAAGTGCTTAAAATATGTCATCAATCATGAAGTCTACTATAGAACAAATTTATGCAAGAGTCCACCTCAACTGTTTGTGCGCATTTTATACATCTTTTGAAATTCCTTTTTACAGTGGCTTCTCAGTGTAAGTGAGTCACGATTGCTTATCATAATTTATGTTGTTGTCAGAGTATTTCTTCAGTAATCAGAGATTGTGAAAAGTCACCAAGAAAATTTATTTGCTTTCCTAATGCATATTACTTAATACCAGCAATGCACTTGGGTCTTCCCTTTCACATATTTACTCTAGATCTCAAAGGAGTACCTGACTTTTATTTCCTTTTCTTTTCTTTTGATAAGTGAGGCTTATCAGCATTTAGTTCATCCTTAAGATTTACTGACATCAGAATCTAACAGATAAGAAGCAAGAATCTAGTTTGTGACTTGGTAATAAGATACATAAAGTAAACTTGACTAAGCTCAAAATCAGAATTTGCTTGTGTTAATGAGTTTCCATATAAACAACTAATTCAAACATGGGATTTCTAGTATGTTAAAGACTACTAGGTCAGCATCTAGCACAGTTATCCTCATTGGATTGAATAGTCACAGAACATTCAAAACACTTATCAGAGTATATAGATCCACATCAGTTAACAATCAGCATTTAATGAATTTTCAATTTAAGCACAAATTATATGAAAGTAAAACAATCTGTAAACACTGATCATAAAGTCTGATGCATGAGAACAAAAACTAAGCAGATTTTGAGAAAGAACCTGAAACCATTCCAAGTTCATTTACCAGTCTTGTAAAAGTAGCTTCACATAGTGGTTTTGTGAAGATAACTGCTAGTTCTTGATCTGTTGGAACAAAATGCAATTCCACTGTACCTTCCATCACATGTTCCCTTATGAAATGGTACCTAATGCTGGTGTGCTTTGTCATTGAGTGTTGAACTGGATTACCCGTCATAGCAATAGCACTTTGATTATCACAGTACATAGGGATTTTAGAAAATTCTAACCTATAATCCAGTAACTGATTCTTCATCCAAAGAATCTCTGCACAACAGCTTTCTGCAGCAATATATTTTGCTTCTGCAGTTGATGTGGAAATTGACTTCTGTTTCTTGCTAAACCAAGAAACCAATCTGCCTCCAAGAAATTGGCAGCTTCCACTAGTGTTTTTCCTGTCTATTTTGCATCCTGCAAAATCTGCATCTGAGTAACCTATTAGTTTAAATTATGATTCTCTAGGATACTACAATCCCAGATCAGTTGTGCCCTTAAGGTACTTGAAAATTCTTTTCACAGCTATTAAGTGAGGTTCTCTTGGATCATCTTGAAATCTTGCACAAAGACAGGTAGCATACATGATATCAGGTCTACTTGCAGTTAAATAGAGTAAAGAGCCAATCATACCTCTGTAGTTAGTAATATTTACTGATGAACCAATATCTTTATCTAACTTGGTTGCAGTGGCCATGGGAGTGGATGTTGTTGAATTGTCTTGCATTCCAAACTTCTTCAGTAAATTTTTGGTGTACTTGGATTGACAGATAAAAGTGCCTTCTTCATTTTGCTTGACTTAAAGTCCCAGAAAATAGCTGAGTTCTCCGATTATACTCATTTGATATCTTGACTGCATTAGCTCTGCAAACCTCTCACAGAGTTTGGCATTTGTAGAACCAAATATGATATCATCAACATATATTTGTATCAAAAGTAAGTCATTTCTATGGTTGAGGTAGAACAGTGTTTTATCAATTGTACCTATGAGAAATCCACTTTCCAGAAGGAATTGAGCTAAAGTCTCATACCATGCTCTAGGATATTGCTTAAGGCCATAAAGTGCTTTGTAAAGCCTGTAGACATGATTTGGAAATTTTGAATCTACAAAGCCTGGAGGTTGTTTAACATACACCTCTTCTTCCAATTCTCCATTAAGAAAAGCACTTTTCATATCAATTTGAAAGACTTTAAACTTTTTGCGAGTAGCATAAGCCAAAAAAATTCTTATGGCTTCTAATCTAGCAACTAGTGCAAATGTTTCATCATAATCAATACCCTCCTATTGAGAGTAGCATTTAGCAACCAGCCTTGCTTTGTTTCTTGTAATAATGCCATCACTGTCAGTTTTGTTTCTTAACACCCATTTTGTGCCAACAACTGATCTGTTCTTTGGTCTTGGCACTAGGATCCAGACTTTATTTCTTTCAAATTCATTTAACTCTTCCTGCATTGCTTGCACCCAATCAGCATCTTGAAGAGCTTCTTCCGCTTTCTTTGATTCAGTCTGAGATAGAAAAGAATGATAGAGACATTCATTTGATGTTGTAGTTCTAATTTTGACACCTGCTTCAAGATCTCCAATAATTAAGTCAGCTGTATGTGATTTGGTCCACTTCCTTGCAGATTGAAGTTGACTTCTAGAACTGGATCCTCCCCCATGATCCATGCTATCTCCATCAGCATTTTATGATGCTCCCCCTGTAGTTATGCTCTCTGAGACTTCAGAATTTGACTTGGATCCTTCAGGATTTGAAGTATCAGAGTTTCCAGTATTATCAGAATTTGGCTCATTAGAACTAGATGAATCAGAACTTGAAGAGCCAATGTCAGGTTCTGATGCTTCTTGAGAGTCTTGAGATGTGATAGGATCTACATCTTGCTCCCCTTGGACAGGTTCATTTTCCTTTGAGTTGTTACCACAGATTCAATGACATCAGTACTTACAGGATCAGAGTTTAAGTCATCAGAATTTACAGAATCAGAATTGAAGTCTTCATTTTCAAATCTCAGCTGATCGTGATCATTGAAATCTTCAAGTCCAGTAATCTTCTTATCATCAAAAGATACATTGATAGATTCTATGACAACTCTTGTTCTTAAATTGTAGACTCTGAAGGCTTTTGTGGAAAGTGGATATCCAACAAAAATTCCTTCATCAGTTTTTAGATCAAATTTTGACAGCTGTTCAGGATGAGTCTTAGGAACAAAACACTTACACCCAAATACATGAAAATATTTCAGATTTGGCTTCTTTTTCTTTACCATCTCATATGGTGTTTTTCCATGCTTGTTTGTGAGTGTTGCATTCTGTGTAAAACAAGCAGTCTACACAGCTTCAGCCCAAAATTAGGTTGGCAGATTTGCTTCATTAAGCATAGTTCGTGCAACTTCAATGAGAGTCATGTTCTTTCTTTCTACAACTCCATTTTGCTGTGGAGTTCCAGGTGTAGAAAATTCCTGTTTGATTCCATGCTCTTTGCAGAACTCTTCCATGATTGAATTCTTGAACTCAGTGCCATTATCACTTCTTATAATTTTAACAGAATCTTTGACCAACTTATCCACCTGTCTCACATGATCAGTTAGAGTATATGCAGTTTCATTCTTCTTGTGCAAGAAGTACACCCAAGTGTACCTTGTGAACTCATCCACTATAACCATAGCATATTTCGTCTTTGCAATAGACATGACATTTACTGGACCAAATAGATCAACATGCAATACGTGATAAGGCTCAAAAATTGATGACTCAGTTTTGCTATTGAAATGAGATTTTCTTTGTTTTGCCTTTTGACATGAATGACAAAGGCCATCAGAAGCAAATACTGATTTTGGCAGTCCTCTCACAAGATCTTTCTTTATAAGCTCATTTATGTTGTTGAAGTTTAAATGAGAGAGTCTTTTGTGCCAATTCCAGCTTTCTTCAATTGATGCTATACTCAACAGACAGATTGCAGAACCATCAGAACTTGTTGAAAGTCTGGATTCATAAATGTTACCATGCCTGTAACCTTTCAAAACTACTTTTCCTGTAGAATTGCTTACAACTACACAATGTTCTTCAAAGAAATCCACATGATAGCCTCTATCACAGATTTGACTTACACTCATCAGATTATGTTTAAGTCCTGAAACTAGAGCTACTATTTCAATGATGACATTCCCAAGATTAATATTGCCATATCCCAGAGTTTTTCCCATGTTGCCATCTCCATAAGAAACTCCTGGGCCAACTTTCTCCACAAAGTCTGAGAGCAGGGCTTTATTTCCAGTCATATGTCCTGAACATCCACTATCCAGTACTAGGATGTTTCTCCTGTTGCCCTGCAATCACAAAGACCACTAATGGTTAGTTTTAAGGACCCAGACTTGCTTGGATCCTTTGGCCTTTTTAAGTTTGTTAGCATTTGCAGCGGATTTAATATCAGAGTTTATGCTAACATACTGTTTATCAGAACTTATATCAGACTTTGCATCAGACTTTACACTAGAAGGAATTAAAGTAACTTTCTTCAAAGAAGGTTTTATTTGATAATAATCATAGTATAAACTATGATATTCCTTACAAGTATAAATGGAATGCCAACCACAATGAAAACAAGGATTTTGTGGCTTAAACCTAACAGACTGACTCTTAACTCCTGACTTAGGAGGTAAAGAGTTTATATTCTTATTCTTCCTGCAAAAAGAAGCAAGATGGTTAGAGTTTCCACAATTATAACATTTCTTTCTAGGAGCATTGGGAACAGGCATATAATTATTGCTTTTATTCATACCTTCCTTTCCATTCCTATTTTTCCTAGCTGCCATTACCTTGTTAACATTCCTTATTTCTTTCAGCTTATGCTTAAGCTGCTTCTTTGTCATTAAGCCTATGTTAACTTCAGCTGGTTTATCCTGTTCTAATTTGTCAGAATTTGACTTCTCCTTAACTTCTGTCACAGACTCTTTCATCTTTTCAGAATTAGACTTTACAGTTTTAGCTACGAACTTAACAGGATTTACCATTGGCTTAGCAGTTTGTTTAACAACAATTGGCTCAATTTGTTCAGTTTCTTTTTCACTTTTATCATCTCCATAACCTAAGCTCTCTTTCCAGTTTCCACTACTTAATAAATTATGAGTTGTTCTTCCAGAGTTGTTCCAAATCCTGATAATCTCTTTTTCTTTTTCTAACTCAGTTTTCAAAGATTTATTCAATTTTAGCAATTCATCTCTAACATAAAAAGCATCATCTATCTCTTTCTGAGTTTGATGGAACATAACTAACTCTTTTTCTAAATAATCATTCCTTTTCTTATCAGCAAGATTTTCAGAAGTTAATCTTTCACATGTGAAAGTTTGATCTCTGTAACTAATAAACATGGTTTTAAGATATGATCTCAACTCAGTAATATTATCAGTATGAAAGGCATAAGTTGTTTGAGGTACCTTCAATTCAGCAGTTTCAGGGCTGCCATCAGCATTTGCCATCAAGGCATAGTTCAACTCATCTTCAGAATCTGAAGTGTCTGTCCAACTTTTCCTCTTTGTGACAAGTGCCTTGCCTTTGTCACTTTTTCCTTTCTTGCAGTCAGGAGATATGTGGCCTCTTTCACCACAATTGTAGCATTTAACATTTGAGTTATCTCCTCTGTCAGACTTTGTACCTTTTCCTTCAGATTTTCTGAAACCTTTCTTATCAGTACTTCCACCTTTCTTGGAAAACTTCTTTCCCCTTCTGAATTTCCTGTAGGCTATCTTTGTGATACCCTTCACCATAAGAGCACACAATTTTATCATCTCTTCATCAGCATCTATTTCAGGTAAACTTTCAGTATCTGAATCATCATCATCAGAACTTGATGATTCTGAATCAGACATTATGATGAGAGCCTTTCCTTTGTCTTTCTTTGAGACAGCCACTTTGGTGAATTCCTCCTCAACCTTAAGAGCAACTGTCCTTGACTTTCTCCCATGTCTCTTGCTCCTTTGATCCATCTTAAGTTCATAAGTCTTGAGCATACCATAAATTTCATCAAGAATAGTTTCATCAAGAGCATAGTTGTCTCTTATAGTAGTAGACTTTAAATCCCAACTATCAGGAAGAGCTAAAAGGAATTTTAGATTTGAATCTTCAAGATAATATTTCTTGTCCACCAGTGACAGACCATTCAAGAATTTGACAAACCTGTCATATAAGCCAGTTAATGACTCATCACCTTTTGAGTCAAAGTGCTCATACTCTTGAGTGAGTATAGTCCTCATGTTCTTCTTGATTGCATCAGTTCCCTGGCATCTTGTCTCCAAAGCATCCCATATCTCCTTTTTATTCTTGCAATGAATTATCCTGTTTGACATGATATTATCAATGGCACTATGCAGCAAATGCCTTACCTTTGCATCCTTGGCAATGGATGAGATATCTTCAGCTGTATATTCACTTTTCTCCTTTGGTATGGTCTTTGCTGGCTGATCTGCAACTACAACAGAGAGCTTGGTTGGCTTATGCGGTCCTTCATTAATTCTGTCAAGGTATTCTGGATCTGTAGTTTTCAAAAATATAGCCATCTTCACTTTCCATATGGGATACTCAGAAGGTCTCAGTATGAGAACCCTAATAGTCTCATATCAACTGTGGGTTTGAGTCTTTTGAGTTTCTTCAGTTTTAGTGGGCTTGGTTGGATTTTCTGCATCTTCAGACATGATTGTTTGGATCTTTACTGTATGTGTGTTAACAGATAAGCTCTGATACCAATTGTTAGGTCACACAACACTGTAGAAGGGGGTTGAATACAGTGTTTAATACAATCAAATTGATTTCGAACACAAGTAACATTAAACAGATATATTCAATATAATAAACTCTGTTACAATGGAACTGTTCTCTCTCAGTGATGAGCAAATATCACGAGAGCTGCTAGGTTACAATGTATGATCTTCTCGATAATGATAACACATATAGTGTAAACCTATGTATGTGTTTATATAGTACACAGTTACAAGATAACTTCTAATTAATATGGAATATAATTATGTCTCCTAAAATATATCAATCAAATATCTTATACAATTATTTCAGTCCTCTAACTCTTTTCATGCATATCTTCTTTTGTATTAGTCTAGATCTTCTTTTTTGTAAATCAGCTTCCTCCCTTAACTGTAAGTCTTCCCGTACTTAACTTCTGATATCTATCTTCTGATAACCTAACTTCTGACTTCCAGTATGTACTGATTCCAGTAAGTACTGATATTTCCTGTTTGTTAAGATCTGAAAACTAAACATGAAACACATTAGAAATGACATCTCAAATATATCTAACATATATAAATCTGTAGGGTTTTAAATTCGTAATTATGTTGTGATTCCCGTAATCCTCGATGATTCGTAAATACGGTCATTTTTCAAAGTTCGTTTTCTTCGAAAACTAATAGTGTTTACATACACTCATTTGGTACATGTAATCATGTTATCAACTTCGAAACTCAATTTCTCATGCAGAACATAGTCTGGGCTAAAAAGTTTTCACCATCTATCAGGGTTACTATTCATTAAGCATTTTTACAAACTCTCAAAAATTCAAGTTATTACAGTCTTCTCCTCTAACAAGGATTCCGTCCCGGAATCAATTAGAAAATAGGTGGGGATATCTATTCCTCATTGCATCTTCTAGTTCCCAAGTTGACTCTTCAACATTTTGATTTCTCCATAAGATTCTAACCAGCTTCACAGTCTTGTTCCTCAGCACTTGTTCTTTTTGGTCCATTACTCTTACCGGTTGCTCAACGTAGGTCAAGTTTGGTTGTAAATCTACCTGCTCATATTTTATCACATGTCGCGCATCGGCATGGTATTTCCTTAGCATTGACACGTGGAACACGTTGTTCACTTGTTGCAGATTAGGAGGCAAGGCGAGCTCGTAAGCTAGAGGTCCTATTCTCCTCAAAATTTAAAAGGGTCCTATAAATCTGGGACTCAGCTTCCCTTTCTTTCCAAACCTCATCACTCCCTTCCACGGAGATACCTTCAACAATACCGAATCCCCTACTTCATATTCTCTATCTTTTCCGGTCTGGTCAGCGTACTTTTTTTGTCTGTCTTGAGCTGCTACCAATCTCTTCCTAATGAGTCCCATCATTTCCCTGGTTTGCTGGACTAACTCGGGTCCTATTATCTTGTGTTCTCCAACCTCATCCCAACATAGGGGAGAGCGGCATCTCCTTCCGTAAAGAGCTTCATACAGAGGCATTCCTATGCTAACGTGATAGCTATTGTTATAGGAAAATTCGATCAGGGGTAAGTGGTCATTCCAATTCCCTTTAAAGTCGATGGCACATACTCGCAACATATCTGCTAGGGTCTAAATAGTCCTTTCGCTTTGCCCATCTGTTTGGGGGTGGTAAGTCGTACTCATATTCAGTCTGGTGCCTACACACTCCTGGAAGCTTATCTAAAATCGGGAATTAAACCTTGGGTCTCGATCTGACACTATGACAATGGGAACGCCGTGGCTCACTACAATTTCCTTCAAGTAAATATCCACCAGTTTGTCTACGGAGTACCTTTCGTTGATTGGCAGGAAGTACGCAGACTTGGCCAGTTTATCAATGATAACCCATATGGCATCGTGATTGGTTTTCTTTCTTGGTAGGCCTGTCATAAAATCCATGGCTATATGCTCCCATTTCCATTTCGGAATTTATAGGGGCCGTAATAGTCCACTCGGTCGCTGATGTTCAGCCTTCACTCTCTAGCATGTCAAGCACTTGCTGACACACTCTACTGCTTCTCTTTTCATGTTAGGCCACCAATAATATTCCTTAAAGTCATGGTACATTTTCGTACTTCCTAGGTGGATCGAATATCTGGAGCTGTGTCATTCATGCAACAACTCATCCTTTAAATCTTGCATATTTGGAATCCAAATTTGGGATGCATACCTCATGATCCCTTTCTCGTCCTTCTCGCATCTGAATTCCTCACCGGTCAATGTTCCTCTTTCTTCACTCATCTTCTTTTTCCAACACACTCGTATCTTTTCAGTCAGTTTTGGCACTAGCTTAATCTCAAATAATCCTTCTGTTCCTTTACCAGTTATTCTCACGTCAATTTCCATCTTTTCAAATTCCTTAACTAACTCATCAGATGTCATTATCATTTTGAGTCTCTCATTCCTACTAAGGGCGTCAGCCACCACATTGGCTTTACCCAGGTGATACAAAATTTCACAGTCGTAGTCCTTAATCAATTCTAACCACCTCCTCTGTCTCATGTTTAGTTATTTCTGAGTAAAAATATATTTGAGGCTCTTATGGTCTGTGTAAATCTCGTATTTCTCACCGTACAGGTGGTGCCTCCAAATTTTTAGGGCAAACACTATGTCTGCTAATTCTAGATCGTGTGTTGGGTATCTGATCTCATACTCCTTGAACTGCTGAGAGGCATATGCGATAACATTTCTGTGCGGCATAAGCACACATCCTAGTCCTTTATGCGATGCATCGCTGTATATCACAAACTCTCCTTTTCCAGTGGGAAGAGCGAGCACTGGTGCTGACACCAGTCTCCTTTTCAGTTCCTGAAAGCTTTACTCCCATTTCTCTGTCCATACGAACTTTTTCATTTTCCAGGTAAGTCTAGTCAGTGGGCCGGCTATCTTGGCAAAGTCTGGCATGAATCTCCGGTAATAGCCTGCTAAACCCACAAAACTCCTAACCTCGGTTGGGGTAGTTGGTATTTCCCAATTGGATACCACCTCTGTCTTGGCGGGGTCAACTAAAACTCCTTTGCTACTCACCACATGCCCTAAGAACTGAACTTCCCTTAACCAAAACTCGCATTTCGAGAACTTGGCATATAATTTCTCATTCCTCAAGATTTCTAAGACTATCCTCAAATGTTCTGCATGTTCTTGCTCTGTCTTTGAGTAGATTAGAATATCGTCTATAAAAACTATCACACATATATCTAGGTACTTTTTGAACACTCTGTTCATCAAATCCATAAAGGCTGTGGGTGCATTGGTTAGTCCAAATGACATGACTAAGAACTCATAGTGCCAATACCTAGTGCGAAAAGTAGTCTATGGTATATCCTCAGGTTTGATTTTCAACTGGTGATATCCTGTCCTCAAATCTATTTTGGAAAAATGTACAACACCCTTAAGTTGGTCTAATAGGTCATCAATCCTAGGGAGAGGGTACCTATTCTTGATAGTCAGCTTATTCAACTCCCGATAGTCTATGCATAATCCCATACTGCCAACTTTTTTCTTTACAAACAGTACTGGCGCTCCCCATGGCGACACACTGGGTCTTATCATTCCGTTATCTAATTACTCTTGCAGTTGAGAAGCTAGTTCCTTCATCTCAACTGGGGCTAGCCTATAAGGGGCCTTGGACACTGGTGTCATCCCTGGTGTTAATTCTATAGCAAATTTTATCTCTCTGTCAGGTGGCAATCCCGGTAAGTTCTCTGGAAACACATCCTCGAATTCATTCACTATGGGTATGTCCTGTATGTTGGGAACTTCCTTCTTAGTATCCATCACATAAGCCAAATAGACCTTGTTACCTTTCTTTAACAATCTTTTTGCCTGTAGCATGGTCAGAAATTTCTTGGTCTGTCGTTGACCTTTGAACACTACCTCCTTTCCATTTTGCACTCTTATCTTCACTCTCTTTCGCTCATAATCTATTTGTGCTCACCAACCCATTCATAAGATTATATCAAATTCTCCTAACGCAAATGGGATTAAGTCAACCTCAAAGACTTTCCCTTCTAATTTCAACTTGCTTTTAGAGTGTACCTGATTTACAGGAATTATTTCTTTGTTTGCTATCTCCACTTGTAGTACCTCACGTAAGGGTATGGCGTTAAGTTTTAACTTTTTAGCAAAAACTTGAGATATAAATGACTTGTTCACTCCAGAATCAAATAGGATATTTGCATGTTCGGAATTTAACAAAAGGGTACCAGCTATCACATCAGTGTTTCAGACAGCATCCTGAACGGTCATGTTGAAGGTCCTAGCAGCTGGAGGTCGGTTGGATGCAGCTCTGCTCATCCCTGAGGCTGAGGGCTTCAATGTCGGGAAATCCTTCTTCATGTGCCCTACCTTCCCATATTGGAAACACATCACGTTTGGTTAGTTGCAGTTGTTGGCAAGGTGTCTGGGTTGGTCACACCTGTAGCATTTCAGAGGGGCTCTCGCCTGGCTACACACTCCAAGGTGTCTTCTTCTACATGTTTGACACTCCGGTATTGGGGCGCAGGGTTGGCTATGAAATGTTGCCCTAGATTGTCCGCCGCCCTGGCCAACACTCTCACTTGGGGCTTTTCTAAATCTGGGGCCTCTCGCAGGTTGGGACACCACTCCCCTGACGAACCTTCTTGGAAGGCTCATGTTCCCAGTTCCTCTTCCTCTTCATTCGCCTTGGCTCCCTATCTTCCTCTTCCTATTTTCCTTTTCCTTCAAACTTTGCTCACTACCAGCTTCAATAATCGAGACTTTATGCACTAAGGTGGCGTGATCTGTCAGCTCTAGTACTACCACTCGGTTCTGGATCCACTATTTCAGACCAAGCTAAAACCTTCACGCTTTCTTCTCTTCGGTATTCACAAACTCAGGTACAAATTGTAACACCCCCAAATCCGGGGTCGGGGATCCGGGTTGTCACGAGTTCCATTTCCCTTAATAACACCCAATCTTAATAAACAATTAACTACTCTGTACTGTGACCCCATAATAAACACACACACCATAAGTTATAGTCTCAGAGATGAATACTAAAAAAAAACACAAGTTCTTATATTCCACAATTATAAACCGTTACACCTTAAAAGGGTTCTGAATAAATTTACATATTCCTTGCCATTATTACAATTCATATTATACATAAGTCTGGTTCATCAATAGTTGAAAACCTAGCCTATTGGTAGCTCCTACCTCAGCTACGGCGGTATCAATGCTTCCAGAAGACTGCGGAACGTTTTCTAACCGCTTGCGAATCGGGAGCTTGGTCCTGTTCAATATTTTCTATCTGTTGTTGTGTGATGAAAGAAGAAAGTAAGGGTGAGCAGAAGCCCACCAAAATAATATGTATAATGATTAACAATATATGAGCCTTCTCATAGTACTCATGAAAGTCTTGGTCAAAAGAAATGAACCAAGTTTGATATCTTAATGTGATGAAGTCGCAAAATATTCAGTATATATACATATATACTTTTCAAAATCTTGGAAGTCCTATTCCATGCATAATATACACAGAGTTCCAGTTTATAACTATATAAAACTATCGTTGCAAGGTGATCTCATATATCTAACCCTGTCTCAACGTTTTTCTGAAAATCTTTGACATGCATAAGATAATCATTTACTAGATATTAGTTTAAAAGATGAAGTTACAAGATACTCTAATATACTTATATCTTCTCCAAATACTACTTGAACTACCACCGTTCAAGTTATAATGAGCTTTCAACAGTTCATCACATAGATGAGACTACAAGACAAGATTTGAATAGATTAATCTTTGAAGTATTATTAAAGGAAATGAAGTTATGATATACTTCATTAAGACCCGGTATATATATATATCCACATATACATATTCTTTATACATTTTCGGAAAACCTCTGTCAGGTAAAGTATGAACAGAATTTGTAACATCCAATAAATTTTTGGAAGGAAAAGAATTTTGGCATAAACCCGATATCTTGCTGATCAGGAAAAGATACCAATAAGTAACCTTTTCTACTAGTAGATGGATGAATCCCCCACCGGTCATCACCCTGGCCACATAAGGACCTTGTGCTGGACCGCCACCCGGCCTCTTACGCGTTGATGAACTGCCACCCAGCCACTTACACTTTAATAGACCGTACCCCGGCCTGTCGCTTATGCCGACTCAATTAGAGGGACTTACTTCCCGAATGTTGGGCAAGTAATCAAATTGTTTTCTCAAAACAGCAACCACGTTGCGAATGTAAAATACACCACAGAGCCGGATCCCCAGGTTTTGAGCTAGTATTTAAATCCCCTTTGAAAGGAAGATCTTAAATATAAAAATGAGTTTTGGGGTCCACTCTAACTTTAAAAATCATTTTGAAGACTCGAAAACATTTTTAAGAATGTTTGGAGTACTGCTGATTTATTAAAATAAATCAGTCCCGATATATTAGAAATATCTGAATATTATTATTTAAATAATATTCTCATAAAGATAATCCTTATAAAAATATTCGAAGTAGAAGTTTTAAAACTCATACTTGAAATGGATATTAAATAACCAAAAATATACTTATATGAAAGTACTATCTTCATTTGAATAATCGAATACAAGTTTGATTATCGAAACATTATTCTTTAATAAAATAAGGAATATTATTAAATAATAAGCGGAGTCATAATACCTCGAATGAATATTATAAATAATATTCATTAAATAAAATAAACGGAGTCATACATCCTCAAATGAATATTCAAATAATAATCATTAAATAGAATAAACAGAGTCATAAGTCCTCGAATGAATATTCAAATAATATTCATTAAATAAATAAAGTTATCGAATAAACCTTATTCGATCAATAGTTTTGAAAACTATATCCATATATATATAATTATATATATATATAATATACTCAGGAACATCGACTCCCGGTTTAGAAATATGTTCACCTTTGGGTCCCCTATACTAAGGGTATACGCAACTACTGCTTATCTCTAGCATAGGTATTATGCAACTATAAGTATTGAAATCAACAGATAGATAACCAGATTACGAAACAGACATGCATATATACCATATCAGCATGCTCCAATATATCGCAAAATTTGCTAATAACAATCATGCACTTATCACAAGATAATGCATATACATATATTTACATCACAACAACAGTATAACAGGTAGAAAACTTGTCTGAGCGACTGGGGGTTATAAATGGCTTGGGACGAGTCTGGTAAGCTATAAACAACATATAAGTTGGAATTAAACCAAAGTCACTTGTAAATCTATACTTTAACCAATTTAGACTCTAACGCTCGCTTTGCGCTTAATGATTCTCTTAAGTCGCTCGAGTACCCTCGGCTCCACCATTTTTAATAAATTAACCATTATGAGTTTTAAGGAGATTCTTTCGCGAGTGTCTTACCAACTGCCTAACACACTTTACATAAATGTTTCATACTCCAATTAGCCCTTTTTAGGTCTTTAACCTATGTTTTAAAGTAAGGCGAGGGGTAATGATTCGTTTGCGAAACGTCATTACTTAAAACGGCCGTTTCTCCTAAACCGTACATCAGAATCAAACGAACCACATATCAAAATGAAGCTCGTAACATGAACTATCTAAACATGGCAATGGTCAAAACCTAGAAGGGAGTTCTCGGGTCCTAATATTATGAACAAAAGCAGTCTAAAGTAAATCGGACATTACGACGGCTATGTTTACGCGATTTCCCAAATTCATACCATTCCAAATCAACCACCAATCAATCCCAATTCATTCATAAAACCAAAATCCATCCATATCATAATACAACAGCCCCAACACCTCAAGTTCTCCAATTTATGTTATTCTCAACATGAATTTAAAACTATACTTAAGTCCTTTACTAATCAACAAGATTCAACATTCAATTCACTACAACTCCAACCCAAACTCTAAACCTACAAGCATCAAGCTACTCTTTTACCATAACAATCAAAATCATCCTAATATACAAAGTAAAGCTAGGGTTTGGAGATGTTATACCTTCCTTGAAGTGATTGGAGTAGCTAGGAAGCCTTAAGAAGCCTTGAGATGTCTTAGGGATGCTTGGATCTTAAAGGAAAAACAAGAAAAATCAAGTTAAAAATCTTGAAATCACTATTCATTATCTTCTTCATTGATTTCTTGGAGAAGATTGTGAATGATTTGGAGGCTTAAACTTATAGGATAGCTATATCTATGCATAAGTAGTACTAGATAATTACCTTGTGATTTAACAATGCTTGGAACTAGGATTTTTATTTTTCTTCCTTTGGAAAAGAAGAAAAGCCGAGAGCAAAATGAAGAAAATGAAATGATCTTTGTGTTTTGGGTGAAATGATTGTTGGTTGGTTGTTTTTTGATTAGAGTTTTGGTTAATTACCTTATTAACCTTGAACTTTGTGTGGTTATCATTCATCCACACCTCCTTCCCCCCTATATCATGCTTATGTCACCTTGTGATGTCATCATCCCTTACTTGCCCTCTTCTTATTGGTTGGATGACCTCATCATCCCTAACCTCCTTCATTAACTTCCTAATTGTTTGCCTAATGACCGCTGATCTGTTATACGGTTCGCTTAACTTTCGTTCTCGTTTCTCGTTTGAGGGATCATACCCGGGATCTTATTACCTGGGTTTCCTTAACCTTTCTCAATATATTATAATCCTGTTATGATCCTCTCTTATAATCCTTTATTTTAAATCCTTTTTATCCTGTTACCTTATACTCAATTCTATCCGTATCTAGCGGATTTCCGGGAAAAATCAAAGTGTTCGGATTTGGATTCTGACGATCTTTACATACACTTATATCCCATATAAAGTACTAACAAGATCTCAGAAGATCAATAAAAGAACCCCTACATAGTGTGGCATGAAAAGTTTTCTCATTCAGCATAATCAGCAAAAACACTATTCATAAGGGTTACAAAAAAATTCAAAATTTTGGGGTTATTACAGTCTCCCCTCCTTAAAGGATTCCGTCCCGGAATCAGATAGAAAATGAATAGGGATACTCTCTTAGCATTGCACTTTCTAACTCTCACTTAATTTTCCCTCATTGGGGTTCTACCATCAAACTCTGACTAGTTTGATAACCCTTACTGGTTGCTCCATATAGGTCAAGTCTGGTTGCATGTCTATGCGCTCATATGCCCCTATTTATCTGGCATTCGAATTACACTACCTTAATATTGATACGTGGAACACGTTATGAACTTACTACATGTTCGGGGGTAGGGCTAGCTCATATGCTAACTTTCCAATACGTCTTACTATATCCAAGGGTCCAACAATTCGTGGGCCTAGCTTTCCTTTCTTTCCGAACCTCATCCATCTTTTCCAAGGGAATACCTATAACAACACTAGGCCCCCTACTTCCTATTCCTTGTCCTTTCGTGTCAAATCAACATATTTATCATGTCCATCTTGGGCTACTACCAGCCGTCCTCTGATTAGATCTATCATATCCTTGGTCCTTTGGACCACTGCTGGTCCGAGCATCTTGCACTCTACAACTTCATCCTAACATAAGGGAGATCGCATTTTCTTCCCTCAAAGATCTCATAAGACGACATCTCGATACCTGACATACGATCTATTATCGTGAGAAAACTCAATCCGCGTTAAGTGATCATTCCAAATTCTTTCAAGTCTATTGCACAGACTCTCATTATAGCTTTTAGCATTAGAGCTTTTGCTTCTCAATACCCATTCTTTTCCAGTTCGTAATCGCTACTACCTTCCGTTCCTAATATTATACTGGTTAAACTTTTGCTCGTTAGCGTTCTATAACCTTTTAATAAATGCGTCAACCTTAGTATCACGAACGTGTTTCCATTCCGAATACCATCATAACTTTACTACTCCTTTTTCAGCTGCTTCTATCTTTGGAAGCTTGATCAATCATATAGAAGTAAAGGAATTTGTTGAGAGATCACTATGATCATGAACACTTGTTATATCGCATAGTTAGTACAGAAGGTGGCCAGCCTTTAGTACTTGACAAGCAATTAAACAATAGATGGTATCCTACTAGGCTTCTATCACACAGATAGATAGTCATTCGGCAATACCTCCCCTTCTGGAAGGGTTGTTCTTCTCAGCTTACATGAAATGAAAAGAAGATAAAAGAACGAAATGAAGAGAATTGTATATTCGTAAAAAAAAATTTATTGCCATAAAATATCTGGCTTGGAATCTACCTCTGAACTATAGAGGTTTGTCATAGGAGAACAAAACATATATGTATTTATATCAACATCAAGTATTATAGCATCGTATTTCACATGCCTAAATATTTTTGCTATTCCGTCCATCATTCTATGCACCCATGCTCTTCCTCGAGCTTATACACAATCACCTTTAAAACTCCCTCGATATCGAAAATCGAATCTGGGATCTCATTCTAGATATCATCGTTACTAGAATTCTATGCTTGCAATGCAACCTTCCTCATATAGTAATACGACTCTCTTTTCATAAGAGGGAATAAATATTCAATAGGTAGATACTCTACTTAATTAGTCTATCAATGATAACTTATACACTACCACGACCCGATTAGTGGTACTCAATCTCAACATCCATTCCAATACAACTCTCACGGTTGTAATCAGCTCATTACTCACAGAATCATTGCTGCATTACTATGGTCCACTACTGACCTACTGTCGTCATTCACGTTCCATGAAATCTTAATATCTAACCATACGGAGTCCATACATGTCGTATCAAATCCTTCTAAGGAGGTAACATAATCACCATTCCTGATTCATGAAGAACACTCCTGATCCTGACATACATACATGACATGAAGCAGATAAAATTGCAGAATAGTTTCAATCAAAGCAACGATAGAAGGTTAATACCATTCTTAATCATATGCCTTCGATAGAAGACTTAACTCAAAGGTTCGTTTAGTCCTTTTGAAATATGGTCCAGGCTCATTCTCAAGATAGTACCTTCTAAGATAGATAGCCCGCTCATGGCGATTACACAAATTAAACCTTTACCAAACTACTATTACGGTTGGGTATTGCACAGTCATCAGAAGGAATGTCAATCTTTCAAACCATAATACAAACTTTACGGCTTCAACCATTATCACTGTATTCCTCTGGCACGAGCGCCTGTAATTGTCCTCTTACACTTAAAGTGTCAGCCACCTCTTTGGCCTTTCTTGATAGTAATATTTCCTTACAATCAATGTCATCTTAACCACTTTCACTAATTTTCTACCTCATTTCCCATCACCGCTTGTGTGAAGATGTTTTCCTTAAAATCTGATGAGTAAAAATAAAAAAAAAATTATCACCATTTTTTTTCCATAAGTTATTGCCTCAGTCTTTAGAGGTTAACACTGTCACGACTGACTCTCAATCATACTTAGAACATCTTTTATCTTAGGCCCTAATTGCCTTGAACAATTTCGACCTTTACTGGTTCGATCCATACTTTCTCGTGGTTTAACACGTGCCCACCTGGCATTATTATAATTACGCCATATTTCCTTCATCAAAATTTCTATTCTTGAGAACTTTGAATATTACCTTTCTCCTTGTAAAACCTCTAAGGTTATCCTTAAATCCTTCATCAGGTACACCCTAGGCACAGGGCATATCAAGATACCATTTATTAATACCAGAATCATTGTCTATATACTTCTGAAAAATTTCTCCACTGATCCTTAAAGGTTGTTATTACCTTAATCCTTTCCAATTCATACTGTCAAAACTCATATTATCCCTATTAAGGGTGAAATGCCAACCTTTATGCATTCCCCTAGGATTCGTTTTAAGTTACCGATGTTCTATCCTTAATTCCACCTTTAAAAAGGGTACATGCATCCTTCCGTGGATAAATCAAGTCATATATCCCTGATAGGGGTGTCTTATTCAATCATTCCCACCTCGATAGTATATGCCTAATTTTCATAATAACATCTGTATTCAAAATGAGGTCAATCAATATGGCCTCCAAAAGATAACAACGGTTATCCGCTTTTCTTGCCTAATTTGGTAACAATAACAAGGATGTTCTGGAAGATATTGGTCGTGTTCAACGTGAACTTCTTCTTAATAATTCCTTATTTACTTTTGTTTTTTATCTCAACAGTCATCTCAATGTTGGGATATCTCTCATACCTGGCGTCTCCCTTCCTGGGTATCGAGCCACCGGTCTTACACTTCACATTCTTGAAGGTCACTTCCTTCATCCAATTTTCCTAATTTCTCACTTCCTTGTCTCCTCAGTCTATCCGCGTCTCATTATTTATCCTTCGAACTATCTCAAGGTTTCCTCGAATCCTCCCAACTTACAGGATATAAAATATATGTATCTCGTATGCCTTCAACCATCAATTTTAACTAATGGTGAATCACCCTCATCCTGACGATTACATACTTTTCTATTTCTATTGTTACGAGTCTTTAGGGTTTCCTCATACCCAACTCCCTTATCATTCCTCAAACTCTATTGTCTTTATTTTCCTTTCCACTTCAGTTTCTTTTTATTTTCCTTTCTCTTACAATCATTTCATGAACCAACACAACATAAGCATTGATTTCAAACATCCCGTCATTCTGGATTCGTGTCCTCAGAATGAATCTTGACAACTTTTACAACTTAGATTCATAATTCATCATACTCGTCTGCCTTTGTTCTGGCTCTAAAGCTTTTACACCATCTCCATAACCTTGGGAAGTACTTTCCTGAAAATAATTGACTGATCTTAAATCAGTTTATTATAATCTCTTGCTTCGTGCCTTCCTTGGCCTTTCACCAGCGGGTGGTCTCTCTCTTAGGAGGGTAAGTGACAAAAACAGTCTTTTGTGATTCGTCAATCATTTAGAATCTCAAATGATTCCTCTATTTCCTTTAGCCAGGCTCTTGCCTCGGCTGGGCCAGCTTTTTCCTTGGAACTCTAAGAGCTTAGCGACTTAGAGGTCCTGAAAGAATTTCCCACTACATTGTTTCCCTCAAGGTGGTGGTTGGGAATAAAGTATAAGTTCTGTTTAGACAGGTCCATGAATTTCCGTATAGGAGTACCGTCTCGGGTCTCCTTATCTCGCTCGACTTCTGTTTTCTCAGTCTAAATATTTCTTCCTACTCCCCATAATTGGGGTCATCTTTTAATTTAAAATCCTCATTTTCCACTTTATTATATTCTGGGTTCCTTATATCTTAATTGCGACCTCTTTGATTATCACATTCAAGGTTTGCCCCTAATCTTATTCCTTGTGGGGGCATATTACTTGGAAATTTTTTTTGAGAATCTCTGGATATTTGTCTTACTTACTTTGCTTAAGTCTTTCCCTCGTTCAGTCCTTGCACGATTGCAAATTATGAATTCTCAAGTTCGATAAACTTCATGACACTCTCTTAAGTGTTAATAGTGCAATTAACAATGTGATCTTATCACAAACAAACTGATCTGAACTGAAATTAACGAATATATACATAACCATTTGTTCGAGGGTACAACAACTGAACACATTAAAGAGAATTACATCATTTGATCTGATCGCTTCTATCCCAAAAGTACTACCATAGATAATCATCTAGTCATTAAAACTAATCATCCATAACTTAGGCTAATCCTCCAAAAGTGGTGCTGCATGAAATTCTTGTCAGATTGCTCAGACTCTGCACACTATTATGGATCAAGAAATGCGGGCACGCACAACATCCCTAACCTGCTCTATTATAGCGGTGATGAGGTCTAAGATAGTTGCAAGTAGAGCTGGATCAATCTGACCCTCAAGATGGCCTCTAGCTGTAACACGGGTGGTAGTCTCAATCCTGTCCATGCTATGAGCTAATCCTACCGGAAGTACCCCGCCCTCAATTCTTGGTGCAGTAAGTCGATCCAACAGATCACTCCTAACATTACGTGCCTCAGACATGCCACCCAACATCATATGATAATTGGCGATAAGAGAAGCCTGAGTGGTAGCATTTAGCAGTCCATGGGTACAGGTGGCGTAGACCCAGGAGATCCAAATGGATAACCAAGCACGGTATCAGGTGACAATGGTGCAGGAGATAAAGGTGGCATTTCCTCAGTAGGTGTTGGGCTCTGTACCGGGGATGGAACAGGAATTGGTGGAACCTCATGGATGTCTACAGGAACCTCTGGAAGAGGGTCTGATATTGGTATAATTGGTGTCATGGAAGGCCCCACTCCTTCTGCCCTCATTAAACTTTGTGCCCTTGGTAACTCTTCATCCTCTAGTGCCACCCTCGCGGCCATTCTTGCTCTGGTAGTCGCCCTGACTACGGTCATCGATTCCTCAGCGGTCCTCTCTTCATTCTCATCAGGATCCTCCATGAGAGCCTCCTCAGCCACAATCCTTTCCAGAATAACATTCTTAACCGCAACATTCTCAATATGAATCTCATCCGGTCCCTCATTAGGGTACTCTATCGGATTCACAATTTGATCTCCAACTTGTAATAAAACATCCTCATGCTGATGCTCCTGAACCTCAGGGTTCGGTGCCCCGCTGCCCTATACGAGAATGAACTATGTTACTATCACGATATTTATAAGGGTTCCCATAAGGGTTTTAACTGTCAGTACTACGTTAGGTAGCCCGACTATGAACTTGGCAAGAGTTCTTATTATCTTAGTGAACTTATTATCTTAACGTCACATCATCTCTGAGGTTTATAACGCTTGGCTTTGATACCACTTCTGTAACACCCCCAAATCCGGGGTCGGGGATCCGGGTTGTCACGAGTTCCATTTCCCTTAATAACACCCAATCTTAATAAACAATTAACTACTCTGTACTGTGACCCCACAATAAACACACACACCACAAGTTATAGTCTCAGAGATGAATACTAAAAAAAAAACACAAGTTCTTATATTCCACAATTATAAATCGTTACACCTTAAAAGGATTCTGAATAAATTTACATATTCCTTGCCATTATTACAATTCATATTATACATAAGTCTGGTTCATCAATAGTTGACAACCTAGCCTATTGGTAGCTCCTACCTCAGCTACGGCGACATCAATGCTTCCAGAAGACTGCGGAACGTTTTCTAACCGCTTGCGAATCGGGAGCTTGGTCCTGTTCATCTTTTCTATCTGTTGTTGTGTGATGAAAGAAGAAAGCAAGGGTGAGCAGCAAGCCCACCAAAATAATATGTATAATGATTAACAATATATGAGCCTTCTCATAGTACTCATGAAAGTCTTGGTCAAAAGAAATGAACCAAGTTTGATATCTTAATGCGATGAAGTCGCAAAATATTCAGTATATATACATATATACTTTTCAAAATCTTGGAAGTCCTCTTCCATGCATAATATACACAGAGTTCCAGTTTATAACTGTATAAAACTATCGTTGCAAGGTGATCTCATATATCTAACCTTGTCTCAACGTTTTTCTAAAAATCTTTGACATGCATAAGATAATCATTTACTAGATATAAGTTTAAAAGATGAAGTTACAAGATCAAATTGTTTTCTCAAAACAGCAACCACGTTGCGAATGTAAAATACACCACAGAGCCGGATCCCCAGGTTTTGAGCGAGTATTTAAATCCCCTTTGAAAGGAAGATCTTAAATATAAAAATGAGTTTTGGGGTCCACTTTAACTTTAAAAATCATTTTGAAGACTCGAAAACATTTTTAAGAATGTTTGGAGTACTGCTGATTTATTAAAATAAATCAGTCCCGATATATTAGAAATATCTGAATATTATTATTTAAATAATATTCTCATAAAGATAATCCTTATAAAAATATTCGAAGTAGAAGTTTTAAAACTCATACTTGAAATGGATATTAAATAACCAAAAATATACTTATATGAAAGTACTATCTTCATTTGAATAATCAAAAATAAGTTTGATTATCGAAACATTATTCTTTAATAAAATAAAGAATATTATTAAATAATAAGCGGAGTCATAATACCTCGAATGAATATTATAAATAATATTCATTAAATAAAATAAACGGAGTCATACATCCTCAAATGAATATTCAAATAATAATCATTAAATAGAATAAACAGAGTCATAAGTCCTCGAATGAATATTCAAATAATATTCATTAAATAAATAAAGTTATCGAATAAACCTTATTCGATCAATAGTTTTGAAAACTATATCCATATATATATATAATTATATATATATATATAATATACTCGGGAACATCGACTCCCGGTTTAGAAATATGTTCACCTTTGTGTCCCCTATACTAAGGGTATACGCAACTACTACTTATCTCTAGCATAGGTATTATGCAACTATAAGCATTGAAATCAACAGATAGATAACCAGATTACGAAACAGACATGCATATATACCATATCAGCATGCTCCAATATATCGCAAAATTTGCTAATAACAATCATGCACTTATCACAAAATAATGCATATACATATATTTACATCACAACAACAGTATAACGGGTAGAAAACTTGCCTGAGCGACTGGGGGTTATAAATGGCTTGGGACGAGTCTGGTAACCTATAAACAACATATAAGTTGGAATTAAACCAAAGTCACTTGTAAATCTATACTTTAACCAATTTAGACTCTAACGCTCGCTTTGCGCTTAATGATTCTCTTAAGTCGCTCGAGTACCCTCGGCTCCACCATTTTTAATAAATTAACCATTACGAGTTTTAAGGAGATTCTTTCACGAGTGTCTTACCAACTGCCTAACACACTTTACATAAATGTTTCATACTCCAATTAGCCCTTTTTAGGTCTTTAACCTATGTTTCAAAGTAAGGCAAGGGGTAATGATTCGTTCGCGAAACGTCGTTACTTAAAACGGCCGTTTCTCCTAAACCGTACATCGGAATCAAACGAACCACATATCAAAACGAAGCTCGTAACATGAACTATCTAAACATGGCAATGGTCAAAACCTAGCAGGGAGTTCTCGGGTCCTAATGTTATGAACAAAAGCAGTCTAAAGTAAATCGGACATTACGACAGCTATGTTTACGCGATTTCCCAAATTCATACCATTCCAAATCAACCACCAATCAATCCCAATTCATTCATACAACCAAAATCCATCCATATCACACTACAACAGCCCCAACACCTCAAGTTCTCCAATTTATGTTATTCTCAACATGAATTTAAAACTATACTTAAGTCCTTTACTAATCAACAAGATTCAACATTCAATTCACTACAACTCCAACCCAAACTCTAAACCTACAAGCATCAAGCTACTCTTTTACCATAACAATCAAAATCATCCTAATATACAAAGTAAAGCTAGGGTTTGGAGATGTTATACCTTCCTTGAAGTGATTGGAGTAGCTAGGAAGCCTTAAGAAGCCTTGAGATGTCTTAGGGATGCTTGGATCTTAAAGGAAAACAAGAAAAATCAAGTTAAAAATCTTGAAATCACTATTCATTATCTTCTTCATTGATTTCTTGGAGAAGATTGTGAATGATTTGGAGGCTTAAACTTATAGGATAGCTATATCTATGCATAAGGAGTACTAGATAATTACCTTGTGATTTAACAATGCTTGGAACTAGGATTTTGATTTTTCTTCCTTTGGAAAAGAAGAAAAGCCGATTGCAAGATGAAGAAAATGAAATGATCTTTGTGTTTTGGGTGAAATGATTGTTGGTTGGTTGTTTTTTTTATTCGATTTTTGGTTAATTACCTTATTATCCTTGAACTTTGTGTGGTTATCATTCATCCACACCTCCTTCCCCCCCTATGTCATGCTTATATCACCTTGTGATGTCATCATCCCTTACTTGCCCTCTTCTTATTGGTTGGATGACCTCATCATCCCTAACCTCCTTGATTAACTTCCTAATTGTTTGCCTAATGACCGCTGATCTGTTATACGGTTCGCTTAACTTTCGTTCTCGTTTCTCGTTTGAGGGATCATACCTGGGATCTTATTACCTGGGTTTCCTTAACCTTTCTCAATACATTATAATCCTTTTATGATCCTCTCTTATAATCCTTTATTTTAAATCCTTTTTATCCTGTTACCTTATACTCAATTCTTTCCGTATCTAGCGGATTTCCGGGAAAAATCAAAGTGTTCGGATTTGGATTCTGACGATCTTTACATACACTTATATCCCATATAAAGTACTAATAAGATCTCAGAAGATCAATAAAAGAACCCCTACATAGTGTGGCATGAAAAGTTTTCTCATTCAGCATAATCAGCAAAAATACTATTCATAAGGGTTACAAAAAAATTCAAAATTTTGGGGTTATTACACAAATCGTGAACACTCAGTAAACTTGGCCTCATACTCTGCCACCGTCATCTTATCTTCTTTCAACTCTAGAAACCTAATCTCCATCTGAGTTTCCATAAACATAGGGAAATACTTGTCTAAGAACAATCGGGTAAATCTATCCCATGGAATCACAACATCAATCTCGAGGTTTCTTTTGGACTCCCACCAGTAGTTAACTTCCCCTTTCAGCATGTAAAAAGCGAAAATGGTCTTGTGCCGTTCTTCCACACCTAGTATTTTGAAGGACTTTTCTATTTCCTTGAGCCAGGCTCGTGCCTCAACGGGGTCGGCAGATCCTAGAAACTCTAGGGGTTTGAGGGATTTGAATGCCCTGAAGGCAGTGGCCGCAGTCTGTTGGGCAATACGCGGTTGTGGTTGAATGGTTTGTTGGTTCAAATTTGCCCTTAAAAGTTCCATAAAGTCATTCATGGGGTTCCCTCCCTGATGGGTATCCTTAGCCTCTTCTTCTACATACTCTTCCTCATCATACTCATTATAGTCTAGGTCTTCTTCACTTTCCTCATTCACTATGTGGTCAGGTCCATTCCATTGTTGGTTAACAGATTCTGCGGGTTGTGCCCTGGTTCCTCTTCTACGGGGTGGCATCGTTCTAATAATAAAAATATGTCAATATTATTGCAAAAATTTTACATTTGAATTAATTTATTTATAGGTAAGCATGCCCTTTATTATCTAGCATGTTTTTAACAAGTACAATAATATGGAAATCAATTTCTTAATAATTGCTAGATATATACCATAGGGTCTCCCAATTATATCTTGGGGATAAAACAACTATCGGAGTTCATACATGACCTGATTATAATACACCACCACTTGTCCTGAATATTGAAAAGCAAATACATATGTCGGGTACCCTGAAGGGCTAGGAATGCTATCTACTACTGGCTATCCTAAAAAATTGTTAACAAATCACTCAGCCCTCTCTAAGGTCCATCAGTAGCCACTGGCCTCTCAGTCACTGTCGCTGCGCGTGAGGTCTCACACCCTCCTCATCGCTCTCGCCAACATAAGCTCTGTGTCAACTACCGGGATGTATCCCCCCATCACCGTCATCCTCATCTGAACCCGGTTACAGAGCGCGATCTCATCGATTTCCCTGCGGGCTATGGCCGGGGAAGCAGCTCTGAAGTCCCCTGGATATCCTAGCCTAATGGCTCTCTCAACTGTCAGCGCCTATCGTAGCTCCATAATGCAGGCAGATGTCGCGGTGAGCTCAGCGTTAAGCTGAGCCACTTTCCAGTCGTGCACAACTACATGTATGGTCGCTGGTGGTGGTAGAGGTGAGTCTGGGTCGCTAGAGGATATGTCATGAGCCTCGAAGGTCTGTGCGTCCATCCCATCTTCTGTGTCCTCATCAGTGTAGGGCAAAAGGCTTTGCATCCCTGGGTGAGGTGTAGGAGAGCGAACAGTCGGGAGAGCGTACATCTCTATATCCCTTCAGTCTATGCCATCTCCCGGGGGCATCTCAACGTCATCAGCTATAAGGACAGGAAGGTTAGTCTCCTCCTCCCGGGGATCCTCTATAGGGTCATCATCTGAGTCATCAATAGGTGGGTCCTCCGTCTCGGGAGTAGGGTCACGCTCACGGGCCATAATATCATCAACAGGGTCAACCTCCCCCATAGGCTCCCCTGGTACCTGACACAATAGGCAAGGTGTTACTAACTTATAGTCGGAATTCCCTTGAGGGTAAAACTGTCAAGACTACCCATGTAGCCTGACGGCGAACTCGACTTAAGCTCTAATTGATTATTTATTATTCTTATGTCTACATATTTTATAGCATATGTTTCCAAGATTTGATAACCTAAGGCTCTGATACCATTTCTGTGGCGCCCCAAAATCCGGGGTCAAGGATCTAGGAATCCACGCCATCTTGAATACTATATAACACTTATCTCGTTTCATAATATAAATACTCCTATTTTTAAAACCCCACACTCATCACACACACACACTTATAGATTCTTGTCTTGGAAACGAACCATTCATTACTAGAGTAAATCAATCCACAAAGTGATAATTATTACAACCCAAAAGTAATTAAGTCTTACCGGGGAAATAACCTTTAAGTAAGGTTAGTCCATCGGCCAAATATTCGTTTCTTATTCATTATCTTACATAAGTCATACTTGTAAATAAGCCGGACTAAAAACAACTGAAAACCAATCCAGCTTATTCGGTCTACCTGAGGTACAACACCAAATATCCTACCGAACATCTGGTCGTTTCCTACCCGTTTCGAGGCTGTGAGTTTCATGATAGGCATCTTGATTCACTATTGTGTTGTGTCAATTTAAGAAAACAAGTGTGAGCTATAATGCCCAGCATAATAATGTACAGTATGAAATGACTGTATGATAAACTCAAGTATAATGCTATATACGATAAATATGTTTTATTAAAAATAGTTTTCCTTGGTATTACACACCTTTTGAAAACAATTCTTTAGTGGATTTATTATCCTGCGAATACCTTAATGGTAAACCCAGGACCTAGGCTTGGGTTACGGTATTGCATCAAAATTCCAATTGGAAGAATTTAGGACATTCACTCGAGCCCCCGAGATACGATGATCAGCCATATAACGGTAACAGTAACCTTTTCTACATATAGAGGGATGACCTCCTAACATCCTGGTTGTCACCCAAGCCGCATTCGGGCTTTATATGCTTCCCCATTCCACCCGAGTATATTTTACATACTTCGTATGTCCTTTATGTCCTTAGTACACATGGTACCTTCTCATACTGAAAATAAATATGGCAGTCTCCCCAGTCCATGAAGTACTGGATCTCTACCACACCTTGTCCTTTTAAGAATCCTATCATATACATGGAATCATCGAACTATATTGAAGTTCCTCAAATGTTTTGCTTGTTGATAGGCACAGCTTTACCTCATATATATATATATATATATATATATATATATATATACTTCCGAAAGTTTTTGGAGGAAGTACTAAGGATGTGAGTTGACCGTTGTCAACAGATAAGTAAATAAGGGGGAGTTTCTTTTGAAAATATATTCAAAATATTTAAAATAAGTTGAGATAATATTCTCCGACGATCTGAAATTATTGGAATGATTTTCCGAAAACCAGAATGTATTTTAAATCAGGTTTTATGATCTTTAAATCATAATAATTCATTTAATAAATAATTAATAGTTAAATATTAACCGTTAAATAATTAAACCTCGAATAATTATACTTTAAAAGAATATTTGAAATAATATTCCTCAACTAATTTATGTTTAAGTAATTTAAAGTAATCTTTAATAATAAATCGGGTTTGAAATAAATAATCGTTGGAGAATACCTCTCCTATAATTAATGAATAGTTAAATAATATTCTTTATTCGAACAATAAAATATAGTTGAGGGAATATGATATTTGGAAATCGTTTTAATAAAAGTTCGAGGTATTTAATATTTCGTAAGTGGACGTCGAGTCCCTTGGAACACAACTACTACGGACTTTAATCGTCCTAAAATATCACCGGAATAATTCCCGGGTTTTATTTTAAAATCCCGACCGACTCTCGGTCTTATAATTATACGTCACGCTCGTGGCGGCGTTAAACATTTTACGACATATACGTATCGTACAACATTGCTACATTTTGCGAAAACTCAATTACTTAGTAGCATGGCGAGCATGGCATTTATGCAAGTAATAATCAAACAATCTTTTCAAAACACAATAGTATATAGAGTTGGGTTCGTAAACTTTCCTGGGTATCTCGAGATGGAGGATGCTCTAGGGTCCACTCGAAAATCTATAACCATTAACACAAACCGTTTCGTTAGGTCCCGTTCTAATTCATGGCGACTCATACTCATATGCTACTTACTATTCATTTTCTTACTTATTTTACCCTTATTATTCCTTTAAGTACTTGTTCATGTCACGGTCGCTTCCTTTTCGTGGTACCTTATGTCTGTTTACATATTCGTCGTCGGCTCCGCTTATGAGTTCTAACGGCTTTCTAATCGTGCGGTCTTGCCTCCGATATTTTTATAAAATTGAAAAATAATTATTTTCACTTAAAATTTTTATAACAGTTAAGAAACTCTATTTACTATTCTCTGTCAAAATTTCATGATTTATGAACATTTTTAAACGATCATTTTTATTTCCAAAGTTCGTAATTTGTAGCAGTTTTTGTCGCGTAAATCACTTTTTAGTAAAACGGCCATAACTTTTGATCCGTAAATCGGAATCATGTGATTCAAGCGCCTAAATGATCCTTATAACATTGTATATCATTATCAAATGTTATTTTTCAAGAAACGACAGTTTATTCTGCATAAACTTGATGTTATGTTTTGTTCATTTTAGCGAGATTACGATCCGAGTTTCGTTTACGCCTTAAATCTCTATACTACCACCAACAATCATCATATCATCACCACCATACTAAATCCTCTCAAGGATATCATGTTATTGAGGCAGCAATCATCAACCTTAAATTTACTTAACTAAACATCAAGATTACAACAAATCATTCACCAAAACTATGTTTACAACTATGTTCCAAAAGATTCTTGAACTTAAACCTTAAATAAAGATGGGTTAAAGATTTATATCTTTATTGAAATCTTGAGATGTATTCTTGATGATGGTGAAGTCTTTGGAGTGCTTGGTAGAGTTTTTGGAACCTAAATCAACCATTAAAATCAAGAAACCAAAGAAATTTACTATTCATACTATTCACTATCACTTTCTTGAATTTATTTCACCCATCAAATCTTGATAAAATGAGCTTAAAAATTTATATTACCTTATTTTAGGATGTATGAAGCTTTGGAATTAATGAGGGATTTTTGCCATGACTAGAAGAGAGATTTTTGAAATTGATTTCTTCCCCTTTTTGCTTGGGGCCGAATGGAAGAAGGCAAGGGAGAGAGATATAGAGATTTTGAGTGCTTCTTGATTGCTTCTTGAATAAGACTTGTGTTTGATTTGTATATTCTCTAGTAATATGTCCTAGAACTAGAGTTATGTTGGCATATCTTTGAACAAATCTTGCTAGCTTTCCTAGGTTACAAGCTAAACTACTTGGTTTAGGCTTTAGCTTACTATTTCCTAGATTGAGGTGATCATTCCTATATAGCTTAGCTTACTATTTGATAAAGTAACCATTGCTAATTTTCTACCATGGTTAATTAGCGTGATACGTTTATTTATTCATTTACGCGTTTGTTCGGTCGCTTAATCATTTTCGCAATAATTTCTCGTAAACGGTTCGCGGCGTAAATCCTTTCGTATTTACTATTTATGTTTTGAAGTATCGTTCTTGGATATAAATCCGTAGGGTTTTAAATTTGTAATTATGTTGTGATTCCCGTAATCCTCGATGATTCGTAAATACGGTCATTTTTCAAAGTTCGTTTTCTTCGAAAACTAATAGCGTTTACATACACTCATTTGGTACGTATAATCATGTTATCAACTCCGAAACACAATTTCTCATGCACAACATAGTGTGGGCTAAAAAGTTTTCCTCGTCTGTCAGGGTTACTATTCATTAAGCGTTTTTACAAAGTCTCAAAAATTCGAGTTATTACAACTACGCATATGTACATATATTGCAAGGTTTTGAGAAGAAAATTTGCGGGACATATTTCCGTTTTAATTTTTTTTCGAGGCGTAAAAAAGGATTTTGACGGCGTTGATTACTCTACATGGTGTTTTAGCGTGTATATGTTTATGGCTATTAATTTCATAATTTTCTGGAGATATTTTCCGGACATCAGATAATCTTTTGGGATGATTAGAATTTGTTTTGGGTAAGTTTTTCGAGATTCCGCTTTCGTACTTGAGTATATTATAACATGTTAGTATTTATATATTTATTTCCTAATTTTTAGAGGTTGTTGTAGAAGTCGCTTTTGACAATGTTTTTCGTTTATGACTTGTTTATAATTGCAAATATAAATTATTGTATGTTTTAAATTTATAAATTTTATTAGAGTACAGTTGGATTGTATTGTTTGAGATTGATTTTGAGGGGTTCTAACCCCCATGAAAAGTCCATTTTATAAGACGTTATTTCAGAAAAATTTGGTAAAATATTTATTTTAATTTCAAATTATTATCTTTTATTATATTTGAAAATCATAATTTGATTTAATTATTTATAATTTGTTTTGATTAATTATTTATCCATTTAATTAATTGATTAATTCATTTAATCAATTAATTATTTGCAAATAGTAGAATGAAGAGTAATTATTTATAATTGAGCCGAATAATATTTTAAAATTATTTTGAGCTTTTAAAATTATATAAAGGTATTCAATATTCAATTAATATTATTATTAATTAATTTATTCTTATTTTATTCATAATAAATAGACCATTTGTTCGTTCAATACGAAACGAACGCGTCTAGACTCAAAAAAATATTCCGCTTTCAGTAAACATACTTTCGGAGCCCAAATTCTTTTGTTTCAAAAGGTCGATTGTTTTGCAAGTTAGTTCTGAGTTGCGTATTTATCAATAAATCATATTTTTGACTCGATTTCAGTATTAAACATACCGAGTCAAATGTTTGACAAACCGAGTCATGTGTTATATGAATTATGTGATATGTGAGTTATATGTATACGTGTTATGTGAATTATGTGCGTACGTGGGTCAAGGGTCTTGTGTTTGCCTGTTTTCTTTATGTGTGGGCTATCGTATGGGTAGACGATAGGGTTTTGACGCACAGTTCGTCGAGTAATTATCGTATAAACGATTAAAGTTGTATCTTTAAATTATAATGCAGATCATTTGAGTTGATCGGGACCAGACATGGGAAAGAATGAAATGGAATGGTATTGAATATCTAGCTTCTAGCAATCGCACGAGCAGCACATCAGGAAATTATTATCATTGAAAGATAGCGAGACCATGAGATGTCAGACTGAGATAATCGTGATGTTGTGAGTGTGCCTAACTGCTAAAAATCAAAGGCAAGTTTTCTATGCTATTCTAATTCCAGAATAGTTCAATATTTACATATCAAACTACTTATGATTATGCAAGTATTGCTCTTTCTATTCTCAATTCACAATAGATAAATGTTTTCCATATCACTGAGTTAAATGTTTATCATGCAAGTACCCTTCTGTTATTCTATATTCAGAATAGTTAAGTATTTTTACTTATCCAAATGTTGGATTTATAAATATTTTAGAATTTGAGAAAGATGATTTTATTGCGAGTATTCCTGCCCAAATAAATCGGGGAATAAAATTTAAAAGGGTGTCGATTATTATGACCCCTTTCAAGAAAATGTTTTAAGATTGGATGGTTGCGTAAGAGGCCATGGTCCAATGTGAGCTATGTATTATACAGGATAAAATACCTTGCTAGGCCAATATGTTCCTTCGGTACCCTTTGTTTAGTTGGATATGTTCGGCATAACGGTGTTTCTCCGCGGCTGATCACTGGCGGCAACACACCGTCGTTCGAGGATTCCAATCTAAATTGTTGTTTCTAAATTGTTTTGATAATCATACAATGAATGATTTATCAAGTGTTTCTGTTTTGGATAAAATGTGAGATACAGTTTTAATTTAGTTTCTGATTGATGTTGATACTTAGGTTGTTTTTAGATATCAAAAGTGGTATTCATATAGATGATTGATGTTGACTTCAATTTGGGATGTTATGAGCATCAAATTTCGTTTTGATATCTAATTTGATATGACATCAAAATGAGTATTAATATCAAGAGTTCGGTTTTGAATGAGTTTATGATTCAGTCCATAATCACTGTTTCATGTTGTTTTTGTTTAAGATATTTCCGTAAACACTGTTTTACGAGATTATTCGCGTTAAGATTCAAAAAATTGCTGAAGCATTTCGCTCAAAAATATAAAAAGGGTTTTGAATACATATGAGGAACCAATTATGGGATTCCTTAACTAAAATTTTCTGATTCAGCAATTATGATTTTAAATATTCTTCTCTAGTGCAGATGATGATTTTATATCAAAAAGGCCATATATATGTTATAATGAACTTGCTGAGCATTTCTTTCGCTCATACTTGCCTGTTTTTAAATTTAACCTTCCAGTGAGGATTAGCTTGCGATGTTTAGCCGCGTAATTCGAGGAAGCAAAGAAGAAGCTTTTGGAAGGTGGTTTATCCAGGGTTTGCAGACTAGTGTAAGTTCTATTATGTAAAATTGTTTATATTATATCGTACTATAGTTGTGTATTATATAATTGGGACTAGTATACTTCTTTTTGAATTTGAAGTTATACTAGGGGGTTTAGTATTGAGTTGGAATTTTTTGAAAATAGTTTTTAAAGAAAGAGAAAATTTATTTATGGAATTTGGGATTCTTATTTATAGAAGTGTAACCTTAAAAGATCTTAGATTAGTTTGGGGTCATTGATGCTATATTTGAGTTGTTGACATTTATTTATTGATTTAACAGGTTAATTTGGATTGAGATTTCATAGTGACGATCAAATTCTCTGACCCCGGATTTGGGGGTGTTACATTTTTCGACGATTTTTTCCGTCCATCTTTAAAAAGTTGTAAACTCTTAGCTTTTGATCTGAATCTTAATGACCGTACTTAATATTCATATAAGAAACTTAGTACTACTTTATCTTCATCATTACAAGCTCTTATATATAATACTTAAAGAAAAACAAATCCGTACAAGGATTGTTTATTCGAATAACGATTCGAAAAATTATACACTTCTATCATGAAGTGATAATTTTACACATAACTTGATTCGAATTCCTTACTAGATTCTTAGTATTTTGTGGGGAAATAAAACACAAAAGCAAGAATTTTATTCTTTAAACTTAAAAGCACTTATTTTGGCCATATATTGATATAATTGCTATAATTGTTTAACAAGACTTAAGCGAGTTCTTATACTAGCACCTTTAGTGTTTCGTGGGAAAAACGTAAGGATTATAATATATATATATATATGTACTTGTTATATTTAGTTAAAAGATTGAAGTGAATTCCCTTACCAGCACCTCTAGTGTTTCGTGAGAAAATCTTAAAGATGTTAAGTAAATATAAATATATATATAATCATATAAGAATTAAGCGATTTCCCTTACTAGCATCTTCAGTATTTTGTGGGAAAAACTTAAATTTTATATTGTATTATATATATACAAATAAATTGTGCTAATAGAATTTAAACCCTGCTATTATATTTTGTGATATATTGTGTTTAAATTACAGACCTTTTATTTTCTCAGCCAAATATATTATAGATGCAAATAATTAAAGAATAATTATAACGTTCTTGATTTATAAAAGCCTACACTCGACTATATTAAATGAGAAGTTGTTGTTATCAAAGATCTGAAAGCTACAACGCTTCACTAAGGACTTGATATATTTATTACTTCGGAAATAAGATATATTATCTAAAACGAAGTAATACCAAGTATACTTTGACATTTATATTAGTCAAAAGAAATATATATTTATAAAGTCTTAAGTTACCATACTTAAAGGAGTCAACTTTTATTACTCCCGCACTTCACTTGATCTACTTCGAATAATAATATATATACTTTGATTAAAACGTAATATTCAACGAAAAGTATACACTAATATTTTTTTAAGAATATTGTAAGTTACCTAGTCTAGTTAAGTATTCACTAGTCCAAACTCTTTTTATATAACATGTATTTTTCGTAGATATTATTTTCTTCGGTTTGCAGTGAGGTGAAGTATAGTGAGGTGATTCTCGTTTTAAGACCCGAGTCCTAGACGTACTAACCGGGAGTTAGTAGTCTTTGCACCGTGAGGAAGAGGAATGACCAAAGACCAACTACTAAGATCCAAGTTCGACAAAAGCCTAGAAGGACAAAGACTACACCAAGGGTTCTACATCAACTTTAAAAATATAACAGGGAGTTATTGTCTAAGATAGGTTGTGTAGCTTTACACATTTATTTTAAGGGTGATAACCCGGAATTACACACCATGACAAATATTTATGGGGTTGTAAAGGTTTTTTCGCCTACGAAAGAAGCAAAGTTATTTTAACGGAAAAACTCGAGTTTGAGAGAGAAGTTTGGAGAATGGACGTATGGGTGAGCGAATCTATTAGAGGTTGCACCATCACGAACCAGGATTAATCACACGTGTGGTATTTTCTTTCCTTTTCTTTTATTTTCACATTTATAATCTGCATAACTACTCGATAAAATATTTAAAACGGGGTAAATATTTTTAAAACGCCATAATAATTTTAAAATTGGTAATTAAGCTATTCAACCGTCTTTTTAGCTTTAGAATAACAGTTTTAGGGGACCTAATAGTAAAAAGAACAAATGTGTAGTATCGAAATTAAAAAAAATCAAAAAGTTTTATCATCGGGGTCGTGGTGCATCATGTTTTGACATTAATAACATTTATTAATAAGCGAATCATCTTTTTAAGTGTTACTTTGATTTTACTTATTTTTTTAGTTTCATCACTTTTTATCTTCACCTTTTATAATTCATGTTATAACTCTAAGTGTATTATTTTTTATCCTTTTTTTATTCCTATATAAGTTATAATTATATATGTGTTATTTTTACCTTTTTTTATTTTTATAATCCATGCTAGGATCGGGTGTTTTCACGTCTCACCGTATTCGGTGTGGAGCGATATACGAGAAATAGATGCTCAGCCTGCAATGTCCGATAATGGCGCTAATTCGTGAATTTCTAATGATCGCCGTGTTCCGCATGCTGGATCCTCTACTATTCTATGTTTTTCCCGAAAGCGTGCCAATCCCGATGTTGTGCGGAGCTGAGCATCTTCCCTTACATCTTAACTGAACAAGGGCTATAACTAAGAGAGTCAACTGTACTAAGACAAAAGTTTTATTATTTTTATAGGTTTGAATCCTATTTTTAATTACGTTTTAAAATAAATAGGTTCATATATTGGCCCAACTAAATAGATTCCCAAAAATATAAAACACGACTAAGTAAATAGGTCATATATTTAAATTAGAATATTTAATTTAGAATTTTTTAATTTGTTGGTGGAATTTCATTTTAATAAAATGATACGAATATTATAAACACTGTATTTTGGTTTCACCCCAAAAAAATAACAAAATTATTCAAACCATATTATGATTATAATTCTATTTTCGTCTAACTCTAAATAATTTCCTCATATGGTACTTGATTTTATCTTAGTACAATTACACAATATTTTGGTTTCACTCCTCGATTTCTATTTCATGTAAAGTTCTATGTTATTTTAACGAAATTTAGATTGTTGGAATCATATTATAATTATGATATTTCTATTTCCGTAGAATTGTTTTTTTCTTTTTTATTAAAATAATAAAATGGAATTCATTATATATTATTAATAAGGGAATCCATCTTTTAAGGGATACTTTTGTTTCACCCCTTTTCGGTTTCACGAACTTTTGGTTTCACCCCTTTTTAAATTTTAGTATAGATGTAAATACATTATTATTCTTTTTTTTATTTCTATATAACTTATAATTCTATTTCTAATATTTTACCCTTTTTTATTCTTATATATCACATATTTATATTTTTTTATATAAATGGAATCATATATACATTGTAATTTTTTTAATTGTCAGGAACCCGCAGCTGCTACCATTCGGGTGCGTTATGGGTAAAACCCACGGGCGCACGCAATAACGTGTAAACCACGTGAACCAAGATAAACCGCACTTAAGCGACATACTCTTGTTTATGAGGCATAATCATAAATTCTTATCCCGTGAGATTCAAACATGTGACCAATAGGATAATTATCCTCTCTTTAACCAACCGAGCCAAACTGCGGATTTTTGTAAGTTCTAAATTCATACAAATAAAATTCTATTTTAGCATCAAATGCAAATTTATACATACATAAAAAACATTTTATTAGAAAAATAACGCGATCATAAACTATAGAAAAATACAAATCTAGCTTAGAATAAGAAATATAATATACAATTACTTAGTAATGTTGATTTAATATTTTAAAAAATTATCTGTTAATAGTGTTGCTAATTGCCTGGCTAAAGTTTCGATTTAAAATATTAGTTACGTCTTTTCGGACAACATAGACATTCATAACGTTGAGTTTGTTATTATAATAAAATTTGAGTTAATAAAAAATACATATAATTTTAAAAGAAAAAAATACAATAGTAGTACAATTTTATTATTATATATTTTAATTACAATTTAAATTTAATTTTTATATTAATTATTAATTTGATCTCGTGCTTCCCAAACTAGTATCTGTGTAATGGGGATTTTAGTTCCCAGGAGGATAATATATATTTGATATTCTTTCCAAAATTTAATCTACCCAGCCATAAGAATGTAGATTGTAGAATATGGCTCTCTTGAAGAAACTTGGACATGGATGGTCTAAAATGATGTGCTACACTGCTGCATGATAACTCCTGGTGGCGGGGCTGCTCCTTCGACGGCGTCCTGGACCCTTCTCCGCTGTAGAGGTGTAGCTGTGGTTGGGTTCCTACAAAACAATACCGGAAGGGGGGTTGGAGTCCCGCGGCGCCTCCGGCGTGAGAGTAAGAACTGGCTTTTTGGGAAGATGGAGATGAATATGAATGTAAGGTTGTTGTGTGTGTATATGAGTGTAAGAGAATGATTAACCTCAAAACCTCACCTTCTTGGGTTATTTATAGCCCAAGGGTAGGGTTTTGGGGTTGGTACCTTTAGATCATAGCCATTGGTTCTGGGAGCGGAGGACACCTGGCTGGAGTGGATGCTTTACACATGTCAGTGCGGGACTGGCCGAGGAATGTTCTGAGGATCCTCTGACACGTGCCCTGATTATTCCCATTATTGATGTGTGACGGTTGTCCCCATCATGTGCCTGGGCCAACGTCTTACGTGCTGGGATTTACCAAGGTTAGACTTGCGGGACTGAGCTGGTTAGGAGCGGTAGTGTGCGGGACTACTCCTTCTAGGAGCTGCGTGGAGTTAGGGGCCTAGGAGTAGCCCTCCCAGGAGTCATATAGAGTTAGGAGCTTAGGAGTAGTCCTTCTAGGAGCTGTATAGAGTTGAAGGCCTAGGAGTAGTCCTCCCAGGAGCTGTATAGAGTTGAAGGCCTAGGAGTAGTCCTCCCAGGAGCTATATGTACTATCATGTGCCCCCCACTCCCTTATGCAGATTTTCTGGCTGGGGGAGTGAATTTGAGTATGTTTGTAGAACATGAGCTTTTGATTGTTTTGTTAGAAGAATTTGAGCTTTTCTTGCCCCCAGTCCGGATTGCGCTGAGTTCAGCGAATCAGGACTAAGGTGGTTATCCTTGTCAGGAGTTGAGCTTTTCTTGCCCCCAGTCCGGATTGCGCTGAGTTCGGTGAATCAGGACTAAGGTGGTTGTCCTTGTTAGGAGTTGAGCTTTTCTTGCCCCCCAGTCCGGATTACGAGGAGTTCGGCGAATCAGGACTAAGGTGGTTGTCCTTGTCAGGAGTTGAGCTTTTCTTGCCCCCAGTCCGGATTGCGCCGAGTTCGGCGAATCAGGACTAAGGTGGTTGTCTTTAGCAGGAGTTGAGCTTTTCTTGCCCCCAGTGAATCAGGACTAAGGTGGTTGTCCTTGTCAGGAGTTGAGCTTTTCTTGCCCCCCAGTCCGGATTGAGCTGAGTTCAGTGAATCAGGACTAAGGTGGTTTTCCTTGTCAGGAGTTGAGCTTTTCTTGCCCCCAAGTCCGGATTGCGATGAGTTCGACGAATCAGGACTAAAGTGGTTGTCTTTAGCAGGTGTTGAGCTTTTCTTGCCCCCAGTCCGGATTGCGCCGAGTTCGGCGAATCAGGACTAAGGTGATTGTCCTTGTCAGGAGTTGAGCTTTTCTTGCCCCCAGTGAATCAGGACTAAGGTGGTTGTCTTTGTCAGGAGTTGAGCTTTCCTTGCCCCCCAGTCCGGATTGAACCCCAGTCCAGATTGAACTGAGTTCGGTGAATCAGGACTAAGGTGGTTTTCCTTGCAAGTTGAATCGGTTTTGGGGTTCCCCCCCCCCAATTGTTTGAATTATTACAGCTGTAAGAATGTGGAGAGACGTGCCGTAATAATGACTCTTTAATAATTACCGCTTATGATGGTCGGCTAGGATGATAACTCCTGGTGGCGGGGCTGCTCCTTCGACGGCGTCCTGGACCCTTCTCCGCTGTAGAGGTGTAGCAGTGGTTGGGTTCCTACAAAACAACAACGGAAGGGGGGTTGGAGTCCCGCGGCGCCTCCGGCGTGAGAGTAAGAACTGGCTTTTTGGGAAGATGGAGATGAATATGAATGTAAGGTTGTTGTGTGTGTATATGAGTGTGAGAGAATGATTAACCCCAAAACCTCACCTTCTTGGGTTATTTATAGCCCAATGGTAGGGTTTTGGGGTTGGTACCTTTAGATCATAGCCATTGGTTCTGGGAGCGAAGGACACCTGCCTAGAGTGGATGCTTTACACGTGTCAGTGCGGGACTGGCCGAGGAATTTTCTAAGGATCCTCTAACACGTGCCCTGATTATTCCCATTATTGATGTGTGACAGTTGTCCCCATCATGTGCCTGGACCAACGTCTCACGTGCTGGGATTTACCAAGGTTAGGCTTGCGGGACTGAGCTGGTTAGGAGCGGTAGTGTGTGTGACTACTCCTTCTAGGAGCTGCGTGGAGTTAAGGGCCTAGGAGTAGCCCTCCCAGGAGTCATATGGAGTTAGGAGCTTAGGAGTAGTCCTTCTAGGAGCTGTATAGAGTTGAAGGCCTAGGAGTAGTACTCCCAGGAGCTGTATAGAGTTGAAGGCCTAGGAGTAGTCCTCCCAGGAGCTATATGTACTATCACTGCACATGCATTACATCTGATACCCAGTACCATGACAGAGCTCAGAGCTGTGAAGCTTATAAATATCGTGCATTTTCTTTTTCCTCAGCATATATGAAAACATGGATACATCATATAAATTTGAGTAAATTGCACTTTGCACCCTATTATTATGTTTCAAAAACAAATTTGTACCAGAACTTTGGAAAATTCATTATGCACCCCTTTCCAGAATTTTGTTGAATTGGATAGGAGAAAAACCGGAAATTCAGCAAAAATATTAAGTAAATTAATTTCATATCTTTTAAAATAATGTTAAAAATTGAAATTTGATACAAAATTGTAAGTTTTTAATTTTTTAAATGATAATAGTAATTTGAATTTTGATTTTATTTTATATTATTAATTCTAGTATTTTGTAATTCTACAAAAAAATATTTTAACAATTAATTTTGATTATATAACTAAATTTAATTAAGTAGAGTAATAAAATTTTTGAAATTGATATTAAAAAAATGATAATCGAATGTAAAATTAATAGTGTTATTTGAAAATTAAAAATTTATTATTTTATAGTTGCTATAAAATAATATACAATTTTTAATAATATTTGAACAAGATAAATTTTATTTTGATTAAGTATATTATTTAATTTCCGGTTTTACCCTACCCAATTCAACAAAATTCTGAAAATGGATGTATATTGAATCCCAAAGTTAAAGTATGAGGGTGTAAACTGAATTTATTAAAGTTATGTACAAATTTTCTTTAATTTCTTTTTTTTTTAAGTAAATGGATTAGGATATACAACTGCGGGAATATCTAAAATAGATAAGCTCAAGGAATGCAGCTCTGTCGATTTTACATGTGTGTATCCCGTACCGGACAGTTACATTATGACTAGCATAAATTCCGTGCCGGTTTTTATTAATATTTTAAATTTTTATTTATTATATTATATTATATTTTTAAAATATTTATATAAATATATAATAATTATAAATTTATAATAAAAATAATAGAATAACATGTGGTCATAATTTATTAGAATAAATAGATTATTTCTAATAGTTTAGCAGATATGTAACACTATTATTTATATCTTTTAATAATAGGATAAGTTGTATTCGTAATTTGGTAGGATAAGTATACTATATTTAGTACTAGTTTAATAATTTAGTAGTTTATTAGATATATAATACTATTTATCTATTTTTGTAATATTCAAAATTAAGAAATTATCGTTGAACCAAACCGTTGAACCAAATTATCTCTATTCCGGCTATTATAATATAGTATAGTATAGAAGTATAGATTTGCAAATCAAAATAATATAACATTTTTTATGGAATTATTAAATAAATTATGAGAAAAAGATAGAGTTCCTAAAATTATTTTTATATAAATTCTCAGTGACACGAATATTATTGACTCTTTTTTTATATTATATCCTATATATAATTAGACTAACTGAGTTTTGGTGGTACATCGTCACATAGTAGGTGGATTGCACGTGCTAAGGTATAGGTACTAAGGATATCTTATTATTCTACTATAATATCTAATAATCTATGTAATAAACATTTATAATTAGAAATTAAACTATAATAATATATTCTTAATTGATATAAAAAATATTGAAAGTATTATATTATATATAATACAAATAATAATTATTTTAATAAAAATAAATATAAGTAACAATTAACAAATCATTTATAATCGGGTTAAATTAGTATAATTTTCTTAAAAAAAATTGGAATGAGTAAGTTTGAAATATAATAATAATAATAATAATGATACATTATTACAATTTAAAATTGAAATACAAATATAATGAAATACATTTAAAGGACCATGAAAATTAAATGTAAAGTATATTTTTTCAAAATCATTAATAGAATAGAAAAAAATAAGGTGGGGTTACACGGGTTAAAGTGCAGGTATAATAATAATAATAATAATAATAATAATAATAATAATAATAATAAAACTATTATAAATTGAAATTGAAATAAAAATACAATAATATATATTATTATTATATGTATTTCAACTATTGTAATATTCCATTAAAATACTTAATAATCTTTATAAATTGATAATTAATTAAGAAATTAAACTATAATTACAAATTTATAACACATAAAACGAGTAAGAAATATAATAATAATCATAAACCATTATTATAATTTAAAATTGAAAACCAGACTAATAAAATAAAATCAAAAGTACTATCACAAAAAAAGTTAACGTTTTTTTTTCAAAATGAGCACTAGAACCGAAAAATGATGAAATATTGGCAAGTTACAAAATTTTTGAACAAACTCCACAATATTAAGAAAAAAAAATATATAAATAAAATAAAAAAACTACATAAACATATTATTTGAGCTACAATTATATTTTCTTAAGTGATATAAAATAATATTAAAAGTATTATATTATATATATAATACAAGAAATAATTTGATTTAAAATATTTATGAACAGAAAATTTTTATTTTTATTTTATAAAATAAGAAACAAATTTAAATTATATTTGGGTATAACTATTACATGTGATTTGTTTTGTTGTGTAACAAGGAAAAATACCGTTTGTCTTTTAAAACATTTAGAGCGCATGTATATTACAAAATTCAAGGGAAATTACACTTTGTCTTTTAAAAAATTTAGAACACATGAATCATATAAAACATAAAAATTAGGAAGAAATATAATAATAATAATTTTTTTATTAATATTCAAAATTGAAATACGAATCTAATAAAATATATTTAAAAGTATTGTGACAATTAAGTGTAAAGTATTTTTTTTTGAAAATCATTATTAGAACCAAAAAATTATAAATATTATTATAAATATCGCAAGAGGCAAATCCAAATAACTTTCTAATTTTTGGTCAAACTCCACAAAATTAAGAAAAACATATATAAAAATAAAAAAATAATTACGTAAACATATTATATGATATGATTAAAATATTATATTTACAAATTTATAATATGAAAAAAAATCAAATAATAAAATAAATTATAACATATATGTTATAGTTAGGTTATCAATATCACATATAATGCTACAATAATAATTAAATATATAAGTACAAAAAATACAATTTTTTAGAAAAATATATTATTAATGAAGAATATAAAATTTATCTAGGAAATACAATTATTTTATTAATAATTAGTTAAATAAATAATAAATATTCAAAAAATATATATATATAAAAAACTATAATACATGCACGGGTACAAAGCTAGATAAAAATAATAAGAACCCGCGATGCATAACGGTGAATCTTAGGGATAATATAATACATCACACTTTTGTTTTAGAAAACTTTTTACTTCATTTTGGGACATGTTCCGTGGTTGTATATCACATGATATTAAATAAGCTGCAAACATTTGATATAAGGGATTCATATATTTTTTGAGCAAAGTGACAAGATTCTAATATCTTCTAAAAGCAAGGTTAGAGATAAAAAAAAATTATAAATATTTATAACATTATGTTATGGTATGTCGGTATGAAATAATTTAATTAACGGTACAATAAATTTTAATTGGTGGTACAATAAACGCAATGGATCCATTGACATTTCGCCATTAAAATTTGACACATGATATTTTATAATTATTTTTGAAATTAATTTGTATCCCTCTAATTTTTCATCTTCTAAATATTTTGTGTCAATACATAAATATTTTGTGCAATAAATAATATTTCTATTTGAGAAATAACCAAAAATACTAATTTTTCTAAGTTATTTTTGCGATTTTACTATTTTTTGATTTTTTTTTGTAAAAATACGGAATCAACCAAAATCAAGCACACATACAACGAGTTGAATCAAAAAAATTTTTTGTTGCATTTGAGGTTACATATACTTGTAAAAACTCGTCAAAGTTTGCTTTCCGATTGATTTTAGTTGTAAAAATTCTTATTTTTGCAAAAAAATTGAAAATTAATATTTTTGTAAATAAAAAAAATTCAAATTTTTTAAAAAATAATAATATTTGACTTGTGTATTTTTCGAAAAAACCCAATATTAGCTAAGTGTCGATATTTGCTTGGTGAGGCCTGTTCTTCATAATTATAATTCAGTACGAATCCGATAATATTAAATTGGGAATGACGTTTGTTGTCACAGGAAATTAAATTTGACATATCATGAATTTTTTTTATCTAAAATAATTTTTCTGTATCTTGGAAGCACTATTTGTACCAAAAATCGATATCTGCTATAAAAATGCATAACACACCTATCACCTTTGCAGTATGTAAAAACAGAGTAACCCAGAAAGAAAAGAAGACAATAAGAAGTCAAAGGAACTTATGCTTTGGGTTTCCATTAAATATAACTTTATAAACTGTGTTTTGACGTACATTAGACATTACATATATATGTGGAACCAATTGTGCATATTATATATGCACATCTTATTAGCTATTACAATCATGTATATGGAGGACATCAAATCGGAAAAAGAACAATTTTACATTACATTTAATATTATTTAAATACTTTCCCTAGCTAACCTTATAGCATTTCCGCTACTAGGTACATTCATGTTGGTAAAGAGGGGCGAAAAGCCTTTCTTCTTCTGGACATTATAAATTAATGCACATTTGGTCTCTGGTTTGATGGTTCGTTTTGACAATGGAAATCTTATAGGTAGATAGATGGCTTTTTCAATGTCTTCAAGCAGGGCTGCTTTCGAGTCAAATAGATTGCTAGAGTTGTAGAACATCTCAAATACTTTTAAACATGCCAAGTGTAGAGTTTTGCATGGTTTAGGCATGTCACCATAGTCATCTGCCAAAACCATCTTAAGGAATTCCATTCTATTCTCAGTTAGTATCTTCTTGACATACTCGATCGAGTCATTAATATCTGCGTTTGGATGATCTTTGAGGTAGAGCAAGACAATATTGTTTTTCCCCTCTTCTTGTTCCTTCTGTTGATATCCATAAAATGAAAATAATTAGAAGTTCTCATTTAGGAATTCTAAACAGTCACAAAAAAATTAAAAGAAAAACGAAATGTTCTGCAGTACATACAATATTTGAAAATATGCAGCTTTTTGCTAAGAAAAATTAAAAATATATTAATACTTACCTGGTAACTTTGAATGTCATTCAACAATCGTGCATTCACCATAAGCAATTTTGTTATAGTCTCATAATGAGGGTGGATGAGTTTATGAGCAGGCATTCTTTGGTTCAGGAAACATGAACAGGGAAGAGCCATGGTGTGTGCAGCTACGGAAGTCATGCCAACATCCAGGTATTCATCAGCAGATGGTTTATATCCTGTTCTTCCCCATGTACTTTCCGTCATCCATGACAAGAACGTCTCTTTCCACTTTATTTATTCATGTTTAAAAGTATCAGTACTTATAAAACCTTAGACGGTCAAATTTACAAACATCTAATGATGCTGTAATCAACTTACTATGGCTTGCATTATATTTGTCATGTCATGTCTTTCATGCTCGAGCACCTGTTCTACCATGTCTCTTACAAAATAGTCAAGGGCATCAAAAATAATCTTGCTTGGGCCAGTTAGACCTTCTCCATCCCATCTATATAGAACAAGTATAGATATGCATCATTTTTCAGAGATTAAAATTGTGTCAGGAATTTAGAGATAAAAGGAGATAATCTGATGAGTCATATAGGAAGTTAGCAACTTTCCTAATAATAATAGGGAATCCTGTTTGCATACATATGCGCCGACCAACCAAAATCCGCCAAGTCACGTCATTTGGTACAAATTTTGGAGAATATTTTTGGGGTCCCTAGTACTACTATATTCAATTTACAGTGTTACGGTATTCTTACCTTTGCACTGCCTCAGTCAAGGTTTGTAGTTCAGCAAGTGACCCTTCCATGTCATAAAAATCATCAGTGACAGTAATCAAAATTGCACTTTTTGTTACTAGTTTTCTGATAACAGAATGATGGGGCGAATACATGGTACTGCACACAGCAAAGTAACAGTATGTAGTTTTTTCTCGTCCGAATCCCATGTCCGCAAGGCCCCATTGCTTAGACCAGCTACAGAATATCATGCAAAAGCCAATTATAAATTCTTTACTAATATAAGCATGAGTCTTTTCATGATCTGGTTAACTTATTATAAGTGTTAAGTATGTGTATGTACCTTTTCAGTTCCTCTAATTCGTTCTTGAATATTGATTGCCGGAAATTGTAATTTTGCACAGAAAGTTGAATCAGGATGTCATCATCAAGACATGATAACCTGGAGTTAGAATTGACATGATCAAAATTTATCTAGAAAATTAGTTAAAGTTCAGTAACGATTACCTAGAGAATGAAGGTTTTTCCAAGCCAAGAGGAGGAGAACTTATAGTTTCAATCCACATCCGATGGTCAAGATGATCAACACGAGCTATCCACGGAGTACTTAACTCTTTCTTAACCTGCATAAAATCTCATGCATTAAAGGTAAAAAAAAAAATTCATGCGTGTGTGTTGGCTACTAAATTAGTAAAATAGAATTAATGTATCCCCTGTACTGTGGTTGTACGGAATAAGATTTCTAGTTATTGATGTTTGTGCCTGATCCTAATGAAACTGAATAACAACAACAGTATTAAAATATAGAAGAAAAAGCTACATGTTGCTAGGATTGAGTTACCATTTTTTTGAAACTTTGGGAAACATAATCAGTATCTCTATCAGCTTCCACGGACACAGTTTTCTCGAGCAATCTCCTGGAAAAAGATTTAGCATCTTCAAGTTCATATTCCCCTGGAAATGGAAGATCTGAAGCTCGATAAATGTTATGCAGTATACTTGCAAAATAGTCATTATTGTCTTCTAGATGATCCATGATCATTTTGTGATCTAGAAACCAACAGAAAGTCTCTGCAAATACAAGCTAGAGTCAGAAGAATGCTTTCAATCAAGTCCATCCGACAAGTATTCTTGAAATTGGATAAAACATCCAACATAGACTCAAACATATTTTTCAATAGATTATTGATCCAAATTACACAATTTTTCATTTGGGAAGAAAAATTAATTAATTCGAACTTTTTCGAGGTCATACCTGGAGTTACATCGAAACCATGGAAGCGCAAAAGACGAAATGCCAAAGCATCTTTGTGTATTTTCTTTGCTTCAAAGTGGATGTCACCTTGATCTCTTGCGCTATTCACGTTATCACTCCTAAGCCTGCATAAATTACATTATTAATTAGAAAGTAGGCACACTGAAATGAAAACTTTTGATTGACAATAAATTGAAGGAATTTGAATACTCTGGATCAAAGAAGATGTGTGTGCTTGCTAAGGCTGTAACATTTTGTAAATTTGGATCTGGGGCAAAGCTTGATTAATTGACTGAAGAAACTGGTTGGTCAAGGGGCATGCAGACTGGTCGATAATGAACCTGATCGCAGAGACATAGACCAGAAGGTTTTGTTGGCTAGACTGTAAGGGAGTAAAATTATGCAGCCATTTTTCTTGTAACTTTAAATTTGCATAAATGAGATTTTTCTGGTCATCCCCTGTGGGAAAATTTGGGTGAATTAAAAAGCAGCCACATTGACGAGTCATTCTAAGAGTAGACTAGGCCTGGTGAGTGTAACAATTATTCTTGGAGTATGTTCTCCTTCAAGAGCTTAGAACACATATTTTGGTACTCAAAGCGGCTAAGAGCCGGATGATATTTAAAATTGATCTTTAAAGCAATTTTTGTTTTCTGCGAAATGATCTTAAAGATGATGTTGATATTCTAAAATGTCATGAACATATTGTACCTGTGAATTTGTGCCAAGGTAGTTTGAATTTCTTCAGCAAACTGCTCAGCCAACCCCAGGTTTAGTAATTTATCAAGCATGCAGAGCTTTATAAACTCTTCATCCACAGGATACACTGATGGTACTGCGGTTGACATCATCCAAAGGATTCATAAAGTATTATAAGTTTTTGCATACATGGCTATGAAAAACTTGTAAGAAACTGGATTTATAGATTGTGGTTACTTATGCTTTAGTGTGGAACATAAAAACGATAGGAATTAGTTAGCCAAACAAAAGGAAATGAATAATTGGGAAATCATTAGAAACGAAAATCACAACTGTATCCTATTTACGATGCCGATGAGAATTTAGAGTTCGTACACTCCCCTATTTTACGAGAATCTTATTGTCAACTAAATTAAACTGTGCGTAGTGAAACGTTTACGGCTGAAGAAAACACTTGACAAACCTCCGCACTGAAAATTCTGAACCACAGACTCCAGATATTTGAGGACTGCAGGATGTCCAGTGGCCATATATGCAGCCGCCGAGGCAGAGGGTGAATGGAATAAAGAGCCATCCTCACTTAAATTCTTTACCACAAGTAGCTTATCTATGTCACAGGCGGACAAAAGAGCCTCCGCACAGCTTAACATTATTGGTGAAGGATGCTCATTCCTATCATCAACCTTCTCCCTGAAGTAGTTGCAAATTATTGAAAAAAATTAGATTAACGGTAAACATACATATGTATTTTGTTCTGGCTGTGGTAGGGGTTGTGGTGTCTGAAAAACATGCCTTTAGACCAAAACATATGTATTTTACTGTTGTTTGCATAAATTGTTGTATAGTTTGCGAAAATTGTCCAACATCAATCAAGGTGGCATCCGTATTTTTGTTGTTTTGTGTAAATAGACTAGTTCCCGTGTCAGTAAACAGTAGATGCGTTGTATATGTCCTTTGGTCGATAATAAAAAATGCATGTGAGTATATATGTTCGGTCCTAAATATATTCTGGAGAAATGGCATGTCAAGGTTTTGTAAGTACCTGTCCATACTAAAGTTTGAAAGTAAGGCCTTCAGGTCACGTGGTAAATTTAAATGTAGGCCTAGTGTTTCTGCTTGCTCCAACATTGCTGGAAATACCATAGTAAACCAGCTGGGAAGTTTCCTGTGATTCGCATCAAGTAGCTTCTTTGTATTACTAATGAAATACAACTTCCCTGTTACATTTGCAACACATTAGTCATAAAATAATTAGTTTAAGAAGACATGTATGATGAATTTAAAAATGCAGAGCATGGAAGAACTCAAATAATGATTACCTAATTCAATACTCTGGGGCCCAGTATTCCAAGTAGCGAGTGCAAGAATGCATGCAAGAGTTGAGGAAAGTGTATGAATAAGACTGTGGTTATCTCCCCAGAAACCTTCATCTTGTTGATTGTTCAATATCCAATCTACACAACTTTTAAACATGGGGTTTTTAGTGTTTTTAGAATCGGGAATCATGGCTAGCCATGCAGTGTCAAAAGCTGATGGAGAAACTAATGAACTCTGTAATTGTGCAGAGAACAATTTCTTCTTCATCTCTTTTACAAGACCTTTAGTCGAGACTTCAGCTTCTGAAGAATATTGATATTCCATGTTCATGTTCTTGTGGACTAACGATTTATTATACACAAGCTGTCGTGCTAGTACCCATAGAAGTAACAAGTATTTATAGGGGAGAGTTCTTTATAAGTGGGAAGGGAACGCTAGCTAAGTATAATTTACTTACATGTAAGACAAAGCAATGCCTAATAATGTTTCTGACTCTGTCCCATGCAGCCGCAGAAGCTAGCTTATCGTCTGGGTGCATGGTTGTAAAAATCGGAAATCGACATTAATCGGTGGAGGTACCGATTAGCGATTAATCGGTAATTCGGGGATTAATTTGAAGGATTAATGGGAATAATAATCGGACATATATTTAATATTAATTTTTAAATATTCTAAATAAATAATATACATGTTATATGCACTCGAACAAGAAGAAAAAACAAGTTTAACATATGTGAAATGGGCTTTGGAGAAACGGCCCATAGCAACGACCCACAATTACATTCAAAGTTGTGACTAATGTAGTTTTTTATACTATTTTCCATCTTCTTGATTGCAACCAACCACCCAACTAAACATCCCCGATTTTCTCCGATTTTCTCCGATTTTGGCTATTTTTCTCAGAAAAACGTTTTATTCGGCGATTATGCAAAATCAGATCGGTAGGAGGCCGATCACCGATTACTCGGCCGATTAATCGGAGTAATTGACGATTTTAAGAACACTGTCTGGGTGTCATAAAAATCCTTAATCGGAAAAGCAATATACCGATTTAGATAAATCACAGAGTCAAAGATTAATCGGAGAAAATTTGGAGGACATGTTTGGGTGCATTTTAATATTTTAACTTATCATAAACTAATATACATTTATCATATTATATAATTTATAATTATTTAAATGTAATTAAAATTATGTTTTATGTAAAATAATTTATTTGCAATCTATATATATATATAGGTCTTTCTTGAAAAGAATCCTCTTATATACAGAACCATAGAGAACCTAGAATTACATCAAATTCGTTGCTAATGTAGAATAACAGTTATATTTAATTATAACAAAACGTTTAACAATTGAAATTTCAAAAAAAAATGATTTTAATTGATTCTTCTGTGAAATAATTTGGGATAAGTGTGGTTTTAGTGTGATTTTACTACAGAACCACTTTAAACTATTTCAACAAATTTCAATAATTTTTTAAATAAAAAACATGTGCAACTTTGTTTTTAATTTGGTAATTAAAATTTGTAACTATATATGATGAAAAATGATAAAAAAAATATTGTGTATTTACATATTTTAAATAATAATTCTGTACGGACCACTATCTAAGGGAGGATGCCACCCTATATATATAGGGTTCAGTGGAGACCAATATTATTTGGAGACCCTGGAGACCTGCCCTTAGATTTTGTAAGATTGTGCGGTTATAGATGAATGCAAAGTGAGAGACAGATTAATACTAATAAACCTAAGTATAATGTAACATGTATATAAATATTATGTGAAAAATATATAAAAAAATTGATTGCTGAAGTTTTTTATAAATAGAGTGTAGTAGTTTAAATTATAAAGTGTAGTAATAGAGTGCATAACATATCGTACAACCTTATAAATAGAGTGTAGTACTTCAAATTATAAAATTTTGTACTTTTAAATCTAAATAAAAAAATTAATGCAACATGCAGAATAAAATATTATGTAAAAAAATATATCAAAAAAGTGCAGAATATATTGTAAAACTTTATAAATAGAATGTAGTACTTAAAATTATAAAATATAATACTTTTAAAACAAAATAAAAAATATAATGTAACTCGCAGAGTAAAATATTATGTGAAAAAGTATATTAAAAAAATGAAAGGCAAAACATATTATAGAATTTTATAAATAAAGTGTAGTACTTTTAAAACTAAATAAAAAATATAATGCAACTTGCAGAATAAAATATTATGTGAAAAAATATATTAAAAAAATGAAAGGTAGAACATATAATAGAATTTTATAAACAGAGTGTAGTACTTAAAATTATAAAGTATACTACTTTTAAACCTAAATAAAAAAATATAATGCAACTTGCAGAATCAAATATTATGTGAAAAATATATTTGAAAAAATAGAGTGCATACATATTGTAGATTTTTTTATAAACAAAATGTGGTACTTTAAAATCTAAATAAAAAAATATAATTTAGCATGCACAACATATATTATCAAAAAAATATATTCAAAAATAAAGTTGTAGTGCATAACTTAGCCTAATAAAAATTAGAGTGTAATATATTTGATGTGGAGTAAATGACAAAAAACGTATTTATGCATAAATAAATATTTAGTACTTTTAAACCTAAATAAAAAATATAATGCAACTTGCAGAATAAGGATGTCCTGTACTTGGAAAAGATTGTCATGTCGTGCATTTAAATATTATGCATCCAGTGCATCACACGTGTACTAAATGATCATTATAATTCTTTATTAATTTTTCAAGAACTAATAACATTTATTTTAAATATTTAAGCAGAGAATAAATTGAGTCACTAATATTTTAAAGAATTTATTATAAAAAAATTGTACTTTAATTCTTAATTTTATTTTACATCAAAATAAGTTAGTGAATGAAAGTTATATTAACGTACTACAATAGTATTAAAAAAATTTGTGAGCAATTTCGATTTTAATTTTCTAGTTTTTCATTTAATTAATGATATAATAATGTAAACTAAGTAATAAAAATAACATAATTTATATTAGAAACATCAATAAATTTGTATTAGAAAATAGAACACAACGTAAGAAAATTTTAATTATTTTTAAATTCAAATAAAATTTATTCATCCAAATTTCTATGTTATAGAAAATGTGAGAAAATGATTAATGCATGTGAACTATATTAACAACTTTATATAAGTATATGAATGGCCTGATGTATATAACGTTTTTATAATACTTACTAAACTATCACTCAACCCATGTGATAAATAAAAGAAAGCAAAACAATAACAACCATCACATGAAAAAAATAGATGGTCAGGATTAGGTCTCCAAGTCTCCAACTAAAATCAGGTCTTCACTGAACTTTTCTCTCTCTATATATAGGATTAGGTTCAATGGAGTCTCCTATTTCATTGGAGTCATTTAAGTCCATATATATGTTGTGCAAGTAAAAATATAGCTTAAATTCTTGCAAAACATATTACTTTTCGAATGATATTCTACAAATATCACAATTTTATTGAAAATCTTGCGGATTGCATAGATTTTACAAGTAGAACGTTTCAAAATATATTATTTTACAAAACATGCTTAGTTTGCATAACATAAATGTTCATGTTGCAGAACATACATATTTTACTTGTAAATATATGAGATTTGCATGATTTTATTGAAATACTGATATTTGTGAAACATGTTTTGCAAGATAACACATTTTAGAAAATATTTTATTTGCAAAACATAAATGGACTTCGAGGACTTCAATCAAAAGGTGGACTCCATAGAATTTTACTATATATATATATATATATATATATATATATATATATATATATATATATCAGTCAAGAAGAATATACAGAGATTAAAAAAATTAATCCATAATTACTAGATAAAACCGAAATTTTTAGTACCTGAACCTTGTAATAAAGCATGTATATATTATTCATGCTAGTGCTCGATAAACATGCATGATCTATTAATAATTGGTGTTCATCTTTTTTCTTATATTTTTTACGATTTTTTTCTTGAAAAACATCTTTTTATACTTCAAGATCCCAACTTCCCGTATAAAAATAACATCTTTCATGGTATTATAAAAATCTGTTTATTTATCCTGTGTTTAGTACTACATTTTTTTTAGTATTTTTTCCGTGTTATAAGGATACCTACTTTATCAACTGTTAGATTTCGCAGCATTTGGTTCATTTTTTACGTGGTTTATGTAGCTAAGAGCAGTTTCAAGAATATTAGCTATATTTGTAAGGTAAAATAGTGCATAATATATTTTATGTAAAATTTGTTGAATATTGTATTTTAGGGTTATTAGCTAAAATGATTGGAAATATTTGAAAATAATTTTTATTATTATTTTCAAATTTGAACAATTATATTAAATAATTATTTTTAACATATATAGCTGTGAAGAAATTATTAATAACAAACTAATTAAAAATATTATTAAAATATATAAATAATATTAATAATCAAAATAAAAATATTAAAAATATGAAATAATGTTTTTAATAATATTTTTATTATTAAAAATTATGTTTAAAGATTAAGAAAGTAATATTTATTTTTATTATTAAAGAAAGTTATATTATAAATATTACTTTATTAAAGAAATTAATATTAATTTAAAATAAATATTAAAGAAAGTAATATTATAATATTTATAATATATTAAAAAATATTACTTTCTTTGATATTTTAAAGAAAATATTATAAATATTACTTTCTTTAACAAATATTACTTTCTTCATTATTTTAAATAAATATTAAATTATATTTATTAAAAATATTAAAAAGATTACTTTCTTTAATAATATTAATTTCTTTCATAATTATTTTAATAATATTTTTAATAATCCAAATTATTTTTGATAATATTTTTAATAAATATTATTTATTTATAATATTGTTAATTTGATTATTAATATTATTTTAATATCAACTAATTATTAATATTATTTTTATATAATCTAACATATATTAAAATATCTAATACAAGACATTTATTAAAAGAATTACTTTTATCATTAAAAATAATTAGTTCTTAAGTTGATAAAATTAGTCTTGCAACACATTCTAATAAATTTACATTAATAAAAGCCGTGACACTAAAAAAATTAAAAAAGAATTTTTAAAATCTTTAACTAAAATACATTAAAACAAATTACTCTGAAAATAATATTAAATTCCATTACAGAATTGAAATCAAATACAAATTTAAATTATTTAAATAGAGTATAGAAAAGCTAAATAAGAGAAAAATTAAAACTTTGACAATATAAAAAATCCCGCCTTTCTTAAAATAATTAAAGAGTTTACATAGAAAATAATTTATTCAAATATTTAAATTATATTTTTTAACAAATATGTTAGGATGGATATGACGTAATAATAAGTTAGTAGAGGTTGAATAGCTTATTACCAGTTTAAAATTTATATTGCCCTTCTAAAAATCTTCTTTTAAGGTAGGTATAACGAAAATAAGTAATCTATAACCGTTCGAGATCAACCTACTATAAATAAATTCTGCAATTCTAATACATTGATTTTAACCCTCTGAGAAAATGATGCAGGCTTCTCGTGAAGCAGATTCGAAAGAGATGACTTTAATATAAAAAACTACAAGTAAAGAGAAAAGAGCAACAAACCACGCAGATAATTTTTCACATGGTTATATATATATATATATATATATATATATATATCCCTACATCCAATCCCGAGGCCCACCCTGATCTCGAGAGTTACCACTAAAAACAAACTCCTTAATGTAACGCCCCAAAATCCGGGTTTAGGAATTTGGGGCGTCACGCCATCCTTCAATCATGTATAACATGTATTGATTCAATAGTCTAACAGACCCCAATCTCCTCATACACACAGAAGTTATAACCTTAAAAACGATGTACAAAATGTAATCTTCTTTTATTACAACTAAAATGTACTTTACAGGATCTTAAACAATTATTCGTAACCTCTACATGAAGTTACAATAATTACTACTAACATCTTATACCTATCTGAATACTCTGGTCCACCTGAGACAAAGCTGCAAGAGATTCTCCCCACGATTTCAAGTGACTAAGTCCCACACCGACATACTGGTAATCTGTTGTGTTATGACATTTAAAAGAAAGCAAGAGTGAGCAATGATGCTCAACCATAATAATCAACATTATGAAAAGACTGTTAAAGAAATTATATTAATTCATATAAGGATTTGTATTTACTCAAAGTAGTTTTCTTGGTGATACACACCTCTTTTCAAAAAAATTCTTTGATTGACTTATTAGTCTGCAAATAACGTAATGGTAAACCCAGCACATATGCTTGGATTACGGTATCGCATCACAATTCCAATTGAAAGACTGGAACAATCTCCTGAGCCCTACCATCCGATGATCTGTCGTATAATAGAATAATATTGTTCTCTACATGTAGAAGGACAACTTCCTTACTGATGGATATCACCCTGGCCGCATACGGACTATATGTCCCATTCTGGGTATACACACACTTCGTAGGTCCTTATGTACAACATGGTACTGTCTCCTACGGTACTAGTAGTCTCCCCAGTACACGAAATACTGGATCTCTACCCCTCTCTTGTCCTTTTAAAAATCTTATCATATACTTGGAACATCGAACTATATCGAAATTCTCCAAGCATTTTGTTTGTTGATAGGTACAACTCATCTCATATATATATATATATAAATGTACTTCTGAGGATTTTCGGAGGAAGTACTAGAATAATGTGAGTTGACCGTTGTCGACAGATAAGTATTTAAGGGGGAGTTAATTTTGAAACTATAGTCAAAATATTTAAGGTATATCGAGATAATATTCTTCGACGATATGAAAGTATTAGTATGATTTTCTTAAACTCGGAAAATATTTTAAAAAAGGTTTTATGATTTTTTAAATGATATTAAATTATTTAATAAATATTTAATAATCAAATAATAATTATTAAATTATTAAACCTCAAATAATTCTATTTTAAAAGAATATTTGAAATAATATTACTCAACTAATTTATGTTTAAGAATTTAAATTAATTTGTAATAATATTAAATAATTGAATATAAAATAAAATAATCATTGGAGAATACTTCTCCTATTTAAATGAATATCTGAAATACTATTCATTGATCGAGTAATTAAATATAGTTGAGGGAATATGATCTTTAGAAATCATTTTAAGTAAATTCGAGGTAATTAATATTTCGCAAGAGGGCATCGAGTCCCTTAGAATAAAATAGCTACGAACTTTTTCCAAAACATCTCCGGGATGATTCCCGGGTTTATACTTTATAAAATCTGAACGACTCTCGGTCTTACAACTTATACATCATGCTCTACTATAGCGTTAATATTCTTAAATAAAACACCTCCGGAATACTTTCGGTTTTCATCAAATTATACTGACTGATCCTCTGTCTTAAATATACACCTCATATATACAACGCTACTCCTTAGCGTTATCGATTGAAATCCGGTAATATTCATATACCGAAATCATTAACATATCGTATGATATTATATATCAAAATTCGTAAAATATCATAATATAACATATGTATATATAGAATTTATTTCAAAATAAACACAACACAACAGTCTTAAAAGGTAGGGTTTGAAAACTTGCCTGGAGTCCAAGATACGTTTTCCGACTTCATCTCATTATGGGTTTTCTAATCAACAAATATCATAATTTAATCAGTATTCCTAATCCCATCAATAACTTATATTTCTAATAAGTACAATACTTCATAATTTTCAATATGCGACCGACTCGAAATAAGTACCAATCATTGGTCGAAACGGACGGTCAAAGTGGTCTTTTAGAGTTGATTTTACCGAATGTTACTATTACGCGCCTCGCACTCTAACGTTTTTAATAAATTGAAAAATTAATATTTTACTACAAAACCACCTCAAGGATCTTTTTGAGTGTTTTAAATATTTATCATAAAAGTTTCACTTTGATGAAATGAATTTAAATATGTGAAAAGTATTTTAGAAATTCGGTCAACTACGGAGTTTTACTATTCATACCGCTTTCACCAAAACATTGATTTCTCTCAAACCGTTAACTCAATTGACACACCGTTTTGCGTGCGCGATCTAGACAACAATTAAAATAGATCACTTAAAAATGGTTTTCTGGAAACTGGGGTAAAAATCTCGAAGTGGCAGTTTAAAAACATTGGGTTATGTTCGGTATTCTTACTCTGCGCGACCTCGGTTCCGATATTTTTATAAAATTGAAAATTTAATATTTTTACTTGAAATTTTATGGCAGTTAATATATTCCATTTCTTACTCTCTGTAAAATTTCATAATTTTGGAATACTTCTAAGTCGATCATTTGTATTTTCAAAATTCGTAATTCATAGCAGTTTTTATCGCGTAAATCATTTTCACTAAAATAAACCTAACTTTTGAATCGTAAATCGAAATCAAGCGATTCAAGTGCCTTAATGATCCTTACAATATTATCTATCATTATAAAGTCTTATATTTCAGTAAACTACAGTTTATACTTTCCGTACTTCTGCAGAAAACTTAAGGTCACGATTCTTTCGTTTCATCGATGTTACGCTTATGATTTGAGTTTCTTTTTCGCTCTAAACTACTAATAATTAACCAGAAATCATCGTATTATTATCTTAATACTTAATTCTCTCAATAACATCAAGTTCTTGAGGCCACAACATCAACTTTAGTATCTAACTAACTCATCATTCAAGAAATCAAAATAACAACACTCATCTCAACATCAATCATAAAATCCATTCAAGAAATCTTTAAGAGTAAGAGTTTATACTTTCTTGAGTACAAGAGATGCTAGAACTATATTTTCTAGGACTTGTATGGCTTGGATGATGCTTATAGTGGGTAGATCCTTCAAAACCTAAGCCCAGAAAACAAAGTTAATTTTCGGATTTACTATTCATCCCCAACTTTAAGCAAGGATTGACTATGCTATACTAATCCAATGGCCGTGAAATTTTGAACGTACCTTGTACATGATATGAGAAAGATTTGGTTAATATTTGGTGATTTTTGAATGCCTAGAACTCGAGATAAGGATTTTTATTTCTTGGTAGTTTCTGCTGGGCAGTTTTCGTACCTCTCTGCAACGATCTGGACAAATGAAGGCCTTACTTAAATGGAAACATCGTTTGAGATAAGAAGTGTAGCTCGTATCAAGACCATTCTAACGAGCTATAGATCGAAAATTTTGAGTGAGGAATGAAGGAGATACAGCCTTTCTAAGTTGTTGTTCCCAGTTTGGCGGAGTTGAAGAATGAAATGGGGTAGATAGAGAGTTTTTTCTTTTCTTTCTAGTTGCTTCTTGTATAAGTGATATATTTTTTAAGTATATATTTTCTAGATATGAAAATATCATCAAATCTTGCTAGCTTGCTAATTTTCAAAGCTAGGTTGATAGCTTAAGTACTTCATTCACTATTCACTCTACTATTTACCTAGCTAGGTTACTATGCTTATTGGATTGGTTACTATTTGGTTACTAATCTTTGGTTGCACTCTTAATAATTAGTTTGCATGGTTTTCATGGCTTGATACATTTATTTATTTGCTTACGTATTAACTTGGTCGCTTATGCGTTTTTGTAATAAATCTTCGTAAGCGATTCACGGGGTAAATCATTTCTTATATGTTCTTTACGCTTTGAAGCCTTGTACTTGGGTCTTAATTCGTACGATTTTAGATTCGTAATTGTAGTGTGATTCTCGTGTTCCTCGATGGTTCGTAGATCATACGGTCGTTTTACAAAGTTTGTTTTCTTCAAAAACTAATGGCGTTTACATACACTCATTTCGTACGTATAGTCACGATACCGAATCGGAAACTAAATTTCCCATGCATAACATAGTGTGGGCTAAAAAGTTTTCTCCGCTCGTCAGGGTTACTATTCATCAAATATTTTATAAAGTCCCAAAAATTTGGCTATAACACTTAACGTAGGCGGAGAACCCTTTACAAATCTAATAATATATATCTTGAAGCGTAACTCCCCGTTACCTTCTCAAAATACAAGTAGATACCACTACTAACCTATCTTGGACCGTAACTCCATGTTACCCTCTCAACATAAATTAGCCAACAAACAAGAATTATCTTGAAGCGTAACTCTCCGTTACCTCCTCAAATTATTGTACAAAAATTACTACACGACTTATCTTACACGATAACTCCATGTTACCTCTTTAAAGACGATATAACCCTTGTGTAGTCCTTGTATCACTAACATTTGCCGGTCTTGAATCTTAGATCTTGTGTAATATCCCGTATTTTCAGAATTATTATTAATAATATTTGAATATGTTTATGTGATTTTCTGATTTAGAAAGAATAAAATGGTGGATATTTTATTCCTATTTGACAAGTTTGTGTTATTAAATGGTAATGTGCTAATTGTTGAGTGTTATATCGATCCTTGTTAATTTCTAAAAATATTTGCTTAAATGTATTATTTTCAAAAGTTATTTGAAAGCCGATTTTATTGATATCGGTAAATTGAGTTCATTTAGTAATATTAGGGATTGAATGGATATTTTGTCTGCTATGTGTTATATGTAATATTAATTGTGTGGGACTTAGTTGTGATTGAGAATTATTTGTATTATAAATTACTGAGTCGTATCGTTTTGTTTTTGTCTTTAAAAGTGATTTTATTGAAAATCTAATTTCATAAATATTTAAATTATCTTTCAAAAATATTTTTATGAATTTATAATTACAATAATTATTTTTGGGATTTAAAATTTAGAAATCAATATTTCATCAATTATTTAGCCCTGTATGATTTTTAGATTTCATTTATTTGTGAAATCCGTATTTAATTCCAAAATTCTTCAAAAATTATGAAACTCATATTTATATAAGTTTGGAATATTCTGAGAATTTTAAAATTATTTTAGGAATTTGTAGGATTAATTTTACCCGCGCGTTGAATCATTTAATTGATAAAAGCGGGTATAAATTGCGTTTCAAAAATTGTTTTAAAATTTTGAAATTTATGTTTTTATAAACTTCGGGATATTTGTAACATTTTAAGACTATTTTCGTGATTTTCTGAATTTGTTTCAAGTGCAGTTCGGTTCGTTAAATTGTGTAATGCGGGTATAACGAGCAAGTCAAAAATGCTTTAAAAATTATGAAAATTTTATTTTATTAGTTTTTAATTATTCCAAGAATTTTAAAACTTATTTGGTAATTTTCGGGTTAATTGTACCCGTAAGTCTGCTCTTTAAATTCTAAATTTCGGGACAAAATTAGGCTTATATGTTGATAAGTACTGGAAATAGTACAGTAGATAAAAGAAAAAGAAAAAAAAATAAAAAAATAGAAAAAGTGCAACCCTCCCCACCCCTGCCACGCACACCCCCCACCCCTGTACCCGAGTATACCCCCTCCCCGTTTCCTTTACAAAAAAAAACAATACTCCCTCTCTCTTCTCTTCTATCTCCCCTCTCCCGTATATTTATATATACTTTCAACTTTCAAAAATTAATATCTTACAAACCGTTTATCCAAATTTCAATTGGTATATATATAAACGATCAGCGCTTCGATACCTACGCATAGGTATATATATTGCAAGGTTTTGAGAAGAAAAATTGCGGGGCATATTTCCGTTATATTTCCGTTTTAATTTATTTTCGGGGCGTAGAAAAAAAAGTTTGGAGGTGGTGATTACTCCACATGGTATCTCAGCGTGTATATGCCTATGACCATTAATTTCGGATTTTTCTGGAGATATTTTCCGGACATCAGATATTCTCCTCGGGGTGATCAGAATTTATTTTGGATGCGGATCTCTCCAGTTGATCGGGACAAGACGTTGGATAAAGAATGAGATGGAATGGTATTGGGTAGCTGACTTCTAGTAATCGCAGGAGCAGCATATCAGTAAAGTGTTGGAAGGGAAGACGATGATGTTTTGAGACAGAATGTCAGAATTGATGCGTTATTGCGACTGTGCTAACTGCTAAAAACCCAAAGTGAGGATTAGCTTGTGCTGTTTAACTGCGTAATTCAAGGAAGCAAATAAGAAGCTCTTAGAAGGTGGCTGGTCCAGGGTTTGCGGGCTAGTGTAAGTTTTATTGTGTAAAGTTGTTTATATTATATTATAATTGTGTATTGTATTTGGGACTAGTATACTTCTTTTCGAAGTTATACTAGCGGGTTAAGTTTTAAGGTTGAGAATTATTGAAAAAAGTTTTAAAAGAAAGTGAAAAATTTATTTGTGGAATTTGGATATCTTGTTTCTAGAACTGTAACCTTAAAAGATCTTGGATTAATTTGGGGTCATAGATGATAATTATCTTCCGCTGGCATTTATTTATTGATTTAACAGGTTAATTTGGATTGAAGTTTTATAGTGACGACCAAATCCTCTGACCCCGGATTTGGGGGCATTACAGGTTGGTATCAGAGCCAGGTTATAGTAAACTAGAAACGAGAGTGTGTAGGAGTGTGTATAGCTATGTGAGGACGTTTGAGCTCATATCGAGTTCCTGTTGGACTATCAGATATAGTGCCAACGAGTAAGTTAAGATACGCGCATTCGTTCGAGATGGTTGTGTTGAGCTGGATGGAACTCCGGGAAGCTGCAAACTTCTATGGTGGAATCTTCTGAGGCTATTACGATTCGACGACGATGAAGATAATCGATATCCTTAGAATATGAAGAAGTGTCTAGAAGTGGGTGACGATTCAACTGGAGAGTTCAAATTGAAGATAAATATTAAGACTTTGGCAATACCTTCTCTTTCTATATTTTCTTTTGACCTCTCTGAAAAGAGGTATCTGTTAGAAGATATATTCCCTAACACTCGTTTAATCATTTTGTTCCAGAATCTTGTTTTCTGGAATTTCATTCTTTCTCCAGAAATATAAGCTTTGAAATCTTTTCTGTTTTTTCATTTGATTTTGGATTCCTTTGATATTCTTTTATTTCGACTGAGATGAACAACCCTAACTATAGGGGACGCAAGGTATACCTGTCTGTGTGATAGGAGTTAGATGGGACGCCATCACTTGTGTGTATTGCGAATACATGAAGGTTAATAACCTTTACTAGTGTCTTAATTTGGACACGCAATACCAAGTTTATTTGATCATATTGATCTCTCAGTTATTCTTTTATTTCAACAATACTTTTTCTCAAATTTAGATTTTGGTTCCATTATGGTATCAAATTCTTTTCTTTTTGAAATTCCATGATTTTATCATCTCAAACATTCGAAGGTATGCTAATCAAGTTAAGTTGAGTTTTCCTGGTCAAGTCAAAGGAGGGGTATGTGATGGGATTATCAAGAGCAACAGTGGATTGCAATGCGATTAAAATATCAGGGATATATAGCGAAGTCAATCTGTTTCTTTATTTCTCTATCTCTCTCTTTCTTTTATTCCCTCTATCTTTCTCTCTATTCTTCTTTATCATAATCAGTAAAGCGATTCTATTGAGGAATTGGTCAAAAGAGGTGAATGGAACAGTGGTGCATGGTGAAGATCCTGTAAAAGTTTTATTATACAAGGAATACAAGATTTATTTGAGATTATGGAAAATTGAGGTAATTTGGAAATGGAAAGTTGGCTAGAAGAATAATTAATGCTTTCTTCTGCTGATTCCGAGGACGGAATCCTTATAAGGAGGGTAGATTGTAATATCCCGTATTTTCAGAATTATTATTAGTAATATTTGAATATGTTTATGTGATTTTCTGATTTAGAAAGAATAAAATGGTGGATATTTTATTCCTATTTGACAAGTTTGTGTTATTAAATGGTAATGTGCTAATTGTTGAGTGTTATATCGATCCTTGTTAATTTCTAAAAATATTTGCTTAAATGTATTATTTTCAAAAGTTATTTGAAAGCCGATTTGATTGATATCGGTAAATTGAGTTCGTTTAGTAATATTAGGGATTGAATGGATATTTTGTCTGCTATGTGTTATATGTAATATTAATTGTGTGGGACTTAGTTGTGATTGGAGATTATTTGTATTATAAATTACTGAGTCGTATCGTTTTGTTTTTGTCTTTAAAAGTGATTTTATTGAAAATCTAATTTCATAAATATTTAAATTATCTTTTAAAAATATTTTTATGACTTTATAATTACAATAATTATTTTTGGGATTTTATAAAATTTAGAAATCAATATTTCATCAATTATTTAGCCCCGTATGATTTTTAGATTTCATTTATTTGTAAAATCCGTATTTAATTCCAAAATTCTTCAAAAATTATGAAACTCATATTTATATAAGTTTGGAATATTCTGAGAATTTTAAAATTATTTTGGGAATTTGTAGGATTAATTTTACCCGCGCATTGAATCGTTTAATTGATAAAAGCGGGTATAAATTGCATTTCAAAAATTATTTTAAAATTTTGAAATTTATGTTTTTATAAACTTCGGGATATATGTAACATTTTAAGACTATTTTCGTGATTTTCTGAATTTGTTTCAAGTGCAGTTCGGTTCGTTAAATTGTGTAATGCGGGTATAACGAGCAAGTCAAAAATGCTTTAAAAATTATTAAAATTTTATTTTATTAGTTTTTAATTATTCCGAGAATTTTAAAACTTATTTGGTAATTTTCGGGTTAAATGTACCCGTAAGTCTACTCGTTAAATTCTAAATTTCGGGACAAAATTAGGCTTGTATGTTGATAAGTACTGGAAATAGTACAGTGGATAAAAGAAAAAAAAAATTTAAAAAAAATAGAAAACGTGCAACCCTCCCCACCCCTGCCACGCACACCCCCCACCCCTGTACCCGAGTATACCCCCTCCCCGTTTCCTTTACAAAAATAACAATACTCCCTCTCTCTTCTCTTCTGTCTCCCCTCTCCCGTATATTTATATATACTTTCAACTTTCAAAAATTCATATCTTACAAACCATTTATCCAAATTTCAATTGGTATATATATAAACGATCAGCGCTTCGATACCTACGCATAGGTATATATATTGCAAGGTTTTGAGAAAAAAAATTGCGGGGCATATTTCCCTTATATTTCCGTTTTAATTTATTTTCGGGGCGTAGAAAAAAAAGTTTGGAGGTGGTGATTACTCCACATGGTATCTCAGCGTGTATATGCCTATGACCATTAATTTCGGATGTTTCTGGAGATATTTTACGGACATCAGATATTCTCCTCGGGGTGATCAGAAATTATTTTGGATGCGGATCTCTCGAGTTGATCGGGACAAGACGTTGGATAAAGAATGAGATGGAATGGTATTGGGTAGCTGACTTCTAGTAATCGCAGGAGCAGCATATCAGTAAAGTGTTGGAAGGGAAGATGATGATGTTTTGAGACAGAATGTCAGAATTGATGCGTTATTGCGACTGTGCTAACTGCTAAAAACCCAAAGTGAGGATTAGCTTGTGCTGTTTAACTGCGTAATTCAAGGAAGCAAATAAGAAGCTCTTAGAAGGTGGCTGGTCCAGGGTTTGCGGGCTAGTGTAAGTTTTATTGTGTAAAGTTGTTTATATTATATTATAATTGTGTATTGTATTTGGGACTAGTATACTTTTTTTCGAAGTTATACTAGCGGGTTAAGTTTTAAGATTGAGAATTATTGAAAAAAGTTTTAAAAGAAAGTGAAAAATTTATTTGTGGAATTTGGATATCTTGTTTCTAGAACTGTAACCTTAAAAGATCTTGGATTAATTTGGGGTCATAGATGATAATTATCTTCCGCTGGCATTTATTTATTGATTTAACAGGTTAATTTGGATTGAAGTTTTATAGTGACGACCAAATCCTCTGACCCCGGATTTGGGGGCGTTACATCTTGGGTCTTTCTTTTTCCTTACGGTGCAAAAACACCTAACTCCCCGTTAGCGTGTTTAAGACTTGGGTTTTAGGACAAAGATCGCCTCAATTCACTTCAACTCACTGCAAAAGTTAATATACAACATCTACAAATCCCTTTTTATAAAATGAAATAATTGAACTAATATTACAACAATATTAATTTAAGAAAGAAAATATATAACTAACAAATCTAACCTATTAGAAATATAAATGCAAGGAATTTACAACATATATTTAGAAAAGATATGGCAATTTTCATGGTATAACACAAGTAAATAAATGAACTAATATTACACAAATATTAATCCGAGAAAGCAAGCATACAACTAACAAGTCCAACCTATTAGAAATATACAAGCACTAATTTTTTAACAAGTTATACAAATTGATAAAACAATTAAGTATGGTATAACACAAGTAATATATTAGAATATATTATACAAAAAGCAAATATAATATTAACCAGGTTAATAGAATAAATGCAAGTAACCTACTAACATGTTATATAATTGATAATACATTTAATCAAGTATATAACAAGTGTAGATAAACAAATAGTGTATATACGAATATATATTGTTTACGACACATTTAATCAAGTAAGCATATATACATTTATATATATATATATACATGGAAGTTAATACATATATTTGTGTTGTGTGCTATATATATATCATGAATAAAAATACATGAGCTAGAGCTGAAGCAATATACAGCACAAATAAATTGACATGTTATATTAAATCATATTAAAATGAGAGAACAAATATAACATGCAATTTAAAAACTGAATCATCAACAAGTTATATAAATTAAGGCATTATAAAGGAGAGAGTGGATATAGCTAGCAATTAAATGCACTAAAAATTGATAAGATATATCAAAACATATTAAAAGAGAGAGAGCGTATATATCTTAACAATTATTATAACAAAGATTAACAAGTTATATCAGAGCGAGTAAATATGGAAGATTAAATATAACTAGAAACCTTGATGTAATTAAATGAAGTATAATATATTCCCCCGGAATATATTCAAAGCCGAATCAAAGGTTTAGACTTTCGAATAAACCATATGAACACTTCGTTCACTCCGATAGTGAGATAACAAAATTCGTTAATCTCAATTTGATTAGTGTTCTATTCGGAAATATTCAAGAACTAAGTAGGCTTTGTACTTCCCACCAAAGTGAGAGATAAAGATAAACTCTGATATTTCCACACAAGCCACTATAGAAGAACAAATATAGGATAAAGATCGTTCATGTCAAGGAAGAACTGGTAAGTCTCACACAAAACACTAAAAAGTGTATATGCAAGTCAAACTTCCTTACAAGCACAAATATATACCAAGAACATAAAATCAAATAAAGAACAAGTATATAAGTGCAAGAAACAAACTACAAATGACAAAGAGATAAGCAAATAAAATTGGTCAAGTTAGTTTGTTTAATCCCCTTGTATTATACTTAGTTTTTAAACATTAAAATATGATAAAAAGTAATCAAACTTAGCCCATCTTCTATCACATTTTGGCAGCCCCTAAAACACACGTAGGACACATATTTGAGTGTTTAAAAACTCCTCAAAATGGTGGCTTAAGCAATGCTTATATTATAAAAAAAAATTCCAAGTGAATACTCTTATTTTACCAACTCAAGGAGATTCAAGAAGGCACAAAAAAAGATTTAAAGGCCTTAAAAATAACCCCTAAACCGAATTGAAATTGAGCACAAGATGGGTTACGAATTTCTTTGTTTAACTTGCTCTTTTTGTGTGATTAACTATAGCCTATCACTCTTTGTTCAACCAATCCAATCTAGCGGATATTTAAAGAATAGAGTGGACTATAACCAAGATCAAGAACAACTTAAAGTATAAGAAATTAAGGTGAAGAAGTCAAGCAAGTTTCATCTCTTTGTTCTAGCAGGGGTGTTTTAACCGTTTTCTCGAGTTGAGCCATGAACTATCACTCTTAATTCAACCTGCCAATACAACGGATACTTGAATTATAGAATGGAAAATAACTTGTGCTTTCGGCAGGCTTGAGAACAAATGAGTATGAACAAAATGTGCAATATATCAAAAACTTGTGAAAGATGAAGACATAGTTCAAATAACAAGCTTAAGACTTCAAATACATAAGAAATACAAAGAGCACCTTATGAACTAGAATTTGTAGAGAAATATGCAACACTTTCTTTCTTGAATTGCTTGAAAAAAAATGGTGAGAAGAGGCTCTTATTTATAGCTAAGAGACTTAGGGTTTTGAGGTTAATCCAAGAACTCACATTTTCTCACTTATCAACCATCCAACGATTCCCTTAAAGTAATATTAAACAGGTAAACAATTTACTCAATCTTATCTGCATCTCATCAGCAAAGTTGACTTCTAATAAACAAATATTAAAGGTGCATCTACATTTCATTTGAATTTGAAGCTCATTTCATCAAATGCAAAATCTAGAAACATTTAGCTATTTATGAAATTAATATTCATTGACCTTGATAAAAAAATATCACAAAATTATGAAAATATCAGAGAAGCATCCTTGAATATATCTAAGAATAGTCTTTGAATAATTTTTCAAAATAAGTTGATTTGATAGGCGAACAAAATTTGTATCAAAATCACCTAATTGCGAAATTAAAACCCAAACAACTACACTTAAAGTATTCTGAAAATATTTGAGAAGCTTCCTAAAAATTTTCTAAGACATTTTACAAAATTTGAGAAAACTTTCAAATAGCACAGGTCGAGTAATAATAATCGAAGTAAAATAATGAATAGTAACAACTGAGATGAAAAACGACTTCTGAAAAAATATTTTTATAAATTTCGGAAAAAATCATATACCTTCATAGACTTAGTTTAGACCATATCAAGAAGTGTTGTGAGTCGTTGTTGTGAAAAATAATAAAACCGTAAAGTTTAAAGTGATCGACACCGAATATAAAGAATTGCCTCCTAAATGCCACTATTAAAAATATAATAAAATACCAATAAATGATATGTTACATATTTTTGTTAGGTCAAACCATAAGGCATGTTTATTTACTTTAAAGCACGTGTTTGAACTTAATTAACTCGGGTTTGGCAAAAATTTGACTTGTCACTAAATAGAACCTTGACTCATAGAGGGATATACTAGGTGACCTATTATTAATATATTAATAATTTAAAAAATATCAAAATTAAATTCTTTCAATCTTCTCCTTTTTGATATTTATTCAAAATTATTAAAAAATTAAAACTATGCCTACGTGGACTCTCTATCCTAAGCACATAAATTGATAAGCACACAAAGTTTGAGTTTAGAATTGTGCCTGAGGTCCTTTGATGTAAGTGCACAAAAATTAAAAATTAGGATACTTTCCTATTTGTAGCTTCCTCTTGAGATTTACATCGTCTTGACATCATTCTGTGAGTATTCTATTTGTGACAATTTAGGTTATTTTTATATTCACTTGAAGTAAATATTTTAGAAATTTCTCAAATTTCTAGCCACTGCTTTAATTTATTTCTCTTCCCCTTTTTGAATGAAAAAAGAGTGGGTATTAAAGAAGGTTAGTAGAGGAATTTAGGTAAAGCTTCCTCAATGTGATATAAATTAATCATCACTTAAAAAATAAATTTTCTCCCCTTAAAAAATAACTATGTGTTAAGAGATTTTTAATTTTATAATGTTTGAGAACCAAGTACTTTTTTGTTCACCTTCTAGTTAAATGTGTACGAAAATGATTTTTTCTTCACTTTTAAAGTAGAAGTATAATAAAAATTACTTCCCTTCAGAACATGCTACTAAAAATTGCTAATAGCATAAAGAAAGCCTTTAGATATCAAACTTGAATGTTTTTACATTTGTGTAGCTTCCCCTTAATTTGAGAATACTTTTAATTGTTACTACATATTCTTAAAAAGAAATGCTAGTAAGACAATTTGAATGGTGCAATAGATTCACTTTTGATCGAATATAGTGTCAAAATAACAAAGATTTTAATTGCATCTAGATCACTATTTCATTTGAGATTACAACCAAATAAGTTGATTTCTTTATTCGACTATTTTTCAACATTTAAGTTTTGTACCTTTTAGAAATCTCAATTTAAAGTGTATTTTCTGTTAAGGTTTTTAAAATAAATTTCACTTGAAAGTGATTGTTTTTACTTTTGTTACAGTTATGAATTTAAAGAACCAAATAATTTAGTTCATAAATCGAATGTAGATATTCCAAATAACACGCCCCTGCAAATTTCTCAGCATAGTAGTTAGTAATTTTTTGAGTAAATAAATCCAGTACAACTGTATATAACTCGAAATGTAAAATAGAAGTATAATTAGAACTTGTCCTCTACTAGATTATACATTTTAAATACAAACTTCTAAATACAAAATTACTCCAATACATAAGATGTATTAAGTCAATCAATTCTAAAATTTGAAAAATCACGGATTTGGCTTATACATAATCCGCACTAGATATTCCTTCCAATACAATACTAACATACTACTGGAACTAGTATTAGTGTTGCTACAAAGTCTTGATAATAAACTACATAATTAACCAAGACTAGACCACCAGATTGAGCCAATCATTGCCAATATCACCAGAGCTAAACACTGAATATTAAATGGAACTATAAGGAATATGTTGTAGGCTTGATGATAACTTACCAAAAACACTTAAAGTAGATAATTTAAATGATTTTGTAGCTTTCAATGGATGATCACATTACTTATCCGTTAAAATAGTAGCTTATTTGAATAAGTTTGTAACACATTCTGTATACTAGAATAGCTGGGAAATTTGGGAGTTTTAGTTATTTCAAATTTATTTTGACTACCAAAAAAGATATACAAAATAGAAGTGTTAATTGTAAATAGAAGATGCCTTGAAATTTTGTATAAGTGAAAGATTATCAACTTCTATGGAAACAACTTCAACTGCTAATCTGCAAAGCTTCAACGGATGACCCTATAAAGCTCAACGGATAATTCAGCATACTTTCAATGGATGAGCTAGTCAAGTTTCAACGAATAATAGATGAAGCTTCAAAGGATATCCTCTATGAAGCCTCAATGGATGATCAACCAAAATAACAGTTAAAAGGGACTTGACAGTCACATTGGTTGATTGTATACAAAAGGAATGTGGCATTTTGATTGCAGGTGTTAGAAGAAAATAAAGCATTTCCATTACCATGCAAAACATGGACGTTCAAAGCTACTATACTTAACTGGATTGCATTGGATAGAGAAATGAAGAAAAATGTGATTGGACCTAGCTGATATGTTTTATGTTTTGTCTTGTTTCACATGTAACTTGGTGATATATAAACCAAGAGTAACAAGTGTTCATATTATGCATTATATTTGATTTAGAACAACAAAGTAAGGCAAGTTGTATTCTCAGTCTCTAGAGTTCTAAGTTATAAACACTTGTAAGAAGTTGTGTGCTATTTGTATCATAGAGATTTCTTCATATTTATATATATCTCTAGTGGAAATATCAAGCCACCAGGAAGTTTTTAAACACCTATTTATTTACTTTGTGTTCTTGAATACTATTATTGTTTATCCGCACTCAAGCATATTCAAACACAATTATATATTAAGTAAGAAGTTTTCAAAGTTTCAAAAAGTAACCAGAATTTCATTCAACCCCCCCTTCTGTTATTCTGTTGATAGATTGTTAGGGAAAATAATTAGTATCAGAGCAATCTCTTGACATACACAGAGTTTAAAGATCAAGCAATATAACAACATGATCAGAAAGGATGTTGGAGTGAAGATCCCACTTCTGGATAAAGACAACTATCAACACTGGAAAGTGAAGATACACCTTCATCTACTCTCTCAAGATAAAAGTTATGTTGACTGCATAGAGAAAGGACCTCATGTTCCTCGCAGGGTTGCAACAGATGTTGAAAGAGCTGTTGGAAATGAGCAAACAGTCCCAAAGCCAAGGTCATATTGGACATATGAAGACATTGAGCAAGTTCATAAAGATAAAAAGGCCATGAATATTATGTTTATTGGTCTTGATGGACATATGTTTGACAATGTCATTAACTGCAATACTGCTAAGGAAATTTGGGATTAAATTCAAGTGCTATGTGAGGGAACTGAGCAAGTCAGAGAAAACAAGATGCAACTTCTTATACAGCAATCTGAACACTTCCACTTTGGGGAAGGTGAATCTTTGAATGATACTTTTAGCAGATTTCAAAATTTATTAAATAGTTTAAAGCTGTATGGAAAGATCTACCAAATAAAAGATTCTAATATGAAATTCTTGAGGTCTCTACCATAAGAATGGAAGCCAATGACAATCTCTCTTAGAAATTCTCAAGAGTATAAAGACTTTACGCTAGAGAGACTGTATCGTATCATAAAAACCTATGAGCTCGAAATGGAGCAGGATGAGCAGTTAGAGAAAGGAAGAAAGAAGGGTGGATCTGTTGCATTAGTAGTTAAACAAGAAAGAGGAAATGAGTTGAAGGTTGAAGCTGTTGAATCTGCACCAAACACAAGTATTTGTGAAGGCAAGGACAAAGGGTTAGTTGCTGAAGATGAGAACTGCATAAGCCGGGATGAAATGGATGATATTGATGAGCATCTGGATTTTATGTCAAAAAGGTTTGCCAAAATCAAATTCAAAAGAAACTTTGGAGCTACAAAATCCAACAAAAATATTGTTGATAAAGCTAAATTCAAATGTTTCAAATGTGGGATGAATGGTCAATTTTTAATAAGTGCAGAAAGCCTAGCTCAGAAAAGAGAAAGTTTATAAGAAGAAATGCTTTGAATTGCTCAAAAAAAAAGAAATGAAAAGGCCTTTATTACTCAACAAAGTGTCTGGGCAGCTGATGGTGAGGATGCAGATGAAGATATGAATTATGTCAACCTAGCCCTAAAGTCAGATGAGACAGAAGTCAGTTTATCAAGCAATTAGGTAATCACTACAAACCTAACACACCTTTCTAAAGATGAATGCAGTGATGCTATAAATGATTTGTCTACTGAGTTATATCACTTGCGTGTCACACTAAAATAACTCACTAAAGAAAATAATAGAATTAAATAGAATAATTTGTTTTTGAGTGATAGAAATGTTGTGTTAGAAACTCAATTAATTGAGTTTGAAAAACTGAAAATAAAGTATAAGATTTCCAAGGACGAATTAGAAAGAAGAGATTTTGAGAAAGCAGCTTAAACGTGAGCAAGAAGTAATCAAGGCCCGGAAATCATCAAGAGATGTAAGTGCCCAAATTGTCAAAGTTCAAGGAATTGATTCTTTATGTGAAGAAGCTTGGAAAAAGAGCAAGAAGAAGTTGGACCAAGACTTGGTTGATGGTCTTTCAACGGATGCTGAATCAACTGATGATGAAAATTATTCGTCGAAAGGCAAAGCTCATCCGTTGAAAGTTGATTCTCATATGTTGAATAAGAAAAAGACGATTGGAAAAGGAAAACTAATTGCACCAACAGATGATCGTCCCATTTGCAATCAAAGTATTTAATCAATTCGTGTGTTGGTGTATGAAATTGACTCGCCGGAGTTGAAGAACACGGCGGCGAAGGGGGTTTTATTTCGAATTCTCCGGTTATATACCTCTATTACAGCCGGATTCAAACCCACGGGAAAGATGTTGGAGTGCCATGGAACGTTTCTGGAGCCGTTGGCTGTGTTCCGGGCGACGATTCGAGTAATTAAATAGCATCTCTGGCGACCTGGGCGGCGGCGGTTGGCAAAATTGCCAATCAGCCCCCAAGGTTTTGGAGATGGTGGGTTTTAGTCCCCCAATTTTCTGTTTTTACAAAATTGGCCCTACGAACTAATTTATAAAATTTGCATTTGATACCATGCAGTTTTAAAAAGTTACAATTTGCCCCTGGAAATTATATTTTCTTTTTTATAATTATAATTATTTTTAGAAAATGTTTATTTAAATATTTTAAAATTAGAAAATTATTTTTAATTATGTATTTGAAAATAAATCTGATTTAAATAATTAATTAATTAATTTTAATTAGTTTATAATTATTTTAATTAATCGATTAATCGATTAATTTAATTAATTATTAATTGATTTTAATTGATTTAATAATTGGATATAAATATTCTTTTTGGTTTAAAAATCCTGAAATTTAGTTTCAGATTATTTTGAAAGCTCGATAATTATTAGTTAATTATTTTAAAGTCAGATTCGGGTGTTCGGACCCTATTATTTAATTATAAATTGATTCGGAGTCCCATTTTAAATCCGAAAAATATTCAAAAATTCGTAATAAATACCTGGAAAATTATTTTGACCCCGAATCTTCTTTGAAAAATTATTTTGATCGAATCTCTTGCGTTCTTTGTGCTACATGCTATCTGATTGATGTGTTATATACCTATGTGGTTATTTTTGACAGTTTTATTCCACTTTTAATTCGTACATCGAATTTGGGTAAAACGAAGGGTAGATTAAAGCTTATGACGTCTATGTGACGATTATAATAATATGAGATTGAATATTGAAAGATACTTGTGATGCCTAGCAGAGTAAACGAGGCATAGAAAAAGGAAGTCAGTGATCCATAGATAGAACTGAAGCGTAGAAAGAGAAGGCAAGTGATTAATGAGTAGAAGCAAGGCATAGAAAAAGAAGGAAAAATGATTGATGAATAAAACTGTTAGATGAGTACCAGTAATGTAATGTCTGTATTATATCATATTTATAATAAATTATGTGTGTTAATGTGTCATTTATGTGTAATTAACTGTCAAACCCTAATTGCTATGTATTTCGTGCATTCTGTGTTGTCCAGGTATTTTTAAGATATTTTTCAGGTATTTTATTTTTCATTTCAAAAGTTTTACGACCCGAATCATGATTTTAAAGCAGGTATTTCAAATAAAACAATGGGCCTTATTTTTCATCAAACGGCTTTTACCATCGCATTATTCTGAACATCTAGGTATTTTATAAATTTTCTCGTTTTGCGGAAAATGACTTTAACGGGCCCCATTGGGTGTTAAAAACCCCACAAAAATCACGTTTTTATTTTTATAAAATTATAGGACTTTCATTTATACCATTTCTTTGTATTTTTGCATTATTCACAATTTTTGGGAAATTTTGGCATATATATTGTATATATAAATATTTATAAATTAAATTTTAATACTCAAAAATTATGAAATTAGGGGCTTATTAATTTTAAAAGATGTAGAATTAGGGCCTTAATTTTATTTAGGATTATTAATTTTACTACTATAAATAGCCTAATTTTTATTTAATTAATTATAATTAATCATTAAAAATCAGCAAAATTCTGAAAATTCTCTGAAATCGGGTCGGGAAGAACATTGTCGGGTCGAGAATTCAAGCCGTGATTTCTCACTGATTACAACATCTAATCGTGTGATTCAAGTACTCAAATAGAAGGTTTTGATATGTTCTTTCCATTTCCAGTACCAATTTCACGTTTTAATTCGTTGTTTTTGATTTTCGATTTCTAGGGGTTTATGTTTGAATTATGGCTTTTTGATTCTAGGGTTATTATGATGTTTTGATGATTTATATAGCTTCCTGATGTTATTTGCAATCGATTCATGGTGTTTAATTGGACAAACGATGCCTGGGTAGTGATTCACGATTATTAGGGTTTATGTTTAATTTTCAAAACATAGCTTCGTGATTTCTGTGAATATTTGGTTCTTATGATGTTAGGGCTTTAATTGTACATGTTCTTAGCTTTAATTTGCACTATAAAGCATCGAGTTTCATGTACAGATGAGTGATTTCATATTTTTGGCCGGAGTTGATGTCGGTTTGATCGGAGATTGTTATTCAGGGATGGTTTTGGTTGATTTTGGCCTGAAACAGATTGGTGAAGTGATTTGCAGTGATTTGGGACCAAAAACGATTCCAAACGATACGTTTTTTACCCCAAACGATTCTCGCAGGCAGTGTTCTAAAAATCGGTCTAGGCGGCCGCCTAGCGCCTAGACGCCGCCTAGGCGCTAGGTGGTGGTAAAACGCCCCGACTCGGACCTAGGCGGTGATTTAAGCGTTTTTTCAAAAAATAGGGTCAAAATCGGGATTAGGCGGGATAGGCGGTCAAAAATCGGTCCTAGGCGGTCTAGGCGGAAAGTAATTAAAAAATATTTTTTTTACGTTTTTATAATTTTAAATCATTAATTTCATAATTTCACTCAATATCATGTCAATTTATAATATAAAGTATTGGTAAGAAGTAACAAGTAATCTAATATATTTATTTTCTCACTTAAAATATACAAATAACATATTATAATTAATTTAAAAGTGTAAATTAAAATATAGTTAATATTGTAAACTCAATAATTAGTACATAACGCATGTCAAATGTGTAGATATTGTTTAATACCATTCTAATTTCTTTTTCAAATAAATATTTGATATGTTGATCATTATATAATAATAAAAATTAAAAATAATATTTATATTCTTCCGATTAATGTTCCGATTAATCGGTCCGATTAATCTCCGACTTGCCGATTAATCTCTCGAAGGTACCCTCACCGCCCTGGCACGCCTAGCGATTTCTGGAACACTGCTCGCAGGAGTCAGGTGAAGTCGCCGGATTCTGGGTTTCAACCCAAATTCCGGTGGTGTTCTTCACTGACCCGGATTGTGACCCGGTTGACCCGTTTGGTTAACCCGGTTTTGATACAAAATTGTCAGAGTTTGGTTTCTGACATGTGTTTCTGAAATTCGATTTTTATTTTTATTTTTATTAATTATAAAAATCAGTTTTATTTATTTTATAAATTGATTAAATAATTATTTAATTAATTGAATTATATTTTAAATAATTCTGAAATATTTTCTAAAAATCAGATTTAATTATTTTCTTAATTATTTATTATTTATTAATTATTTAAAAATGATTAATTATTTTGATAATTAATCTAATAATTTTCAGTAAATCATAATAAATTTATTTTAATTCCAAAAATTATAGAAAAATCATTTTTAATTCTGATTTTTCTTAAATAATTATTTAAAAATTATTTTAGGGTTTAAAAATTAGTAATAATTATTTATATTGAATATTAAATTGAATTATCCATATTTAATTGATATTAATTATACCGTTAGTCCGATTCGAGCGAAACGAAAGCCCTTTGACTCCGAAAAATGAATTCTTTTCATTAAAAATAATATTAAGACCTAATTTCTTTTAGAAATTAGTTGACTTTGTTACTTGTTTGATTATCAGTCGAGTTGCGTGTCGAGACGAGTCCGAAAAATTCTGAAAAATAGGAAACGAGTCAGATAATGATCAGTTGAGCGATCAGCGAGTCGATTTTGATTCTAAAAATTATTTTAACTATTAAAAATGATTATGTGCCTATGTACTTATGTGTATTATGTGGTTAATCGAGTCTTACTTCTCAATATATAATATACAAGTCAGTCATAAGCGCATTGGTAGACAATAGGAACGATGTGAAGTCGATTTAAGACGCAATTGAAGTACGAAATGACTAAACCAGTCTATTTCTCTAACAGAAGCTAAGCCAGCAAGGTAGGTTGAGTCGGTGATAGACAAAGGTGATATATTTGCAGTGAGTCACGCAGAAGGCAAGTTTTTCCCCTATTCTACTTTCAGAATAGTGATACTTCTTCAGATTCTTATCACGCTTGCACTCTTTTGATTCTCTTGTTCATATTTCATTTCGATTCTTGATTTCTCCTTTTTATTTGAATTCATTATTCATATTCCAATTGTTACTCAAAAAAATTGATATATTCCGGTGATTAGAATATGTTAAAGCATACCGATTATTCCGGTTGCTATTCCATGGACTGGATAATGATACTTTGGGGATTAAGTTTACTTAATCCTAAGGACCGGGACATAACCGGATCCTTGAGATGGGTCGTAGTGCCTGGGTTCCTGACGGGATCTATATAGTGGGATATAGATATGCACTGTATCTTGACTGATTAACAGGGTATAGATGCGAACTTGTGCCAGTTTAGTTCATTTGTACTCGCCAGCAATGGCCTTCTTTCTACTCTCGCGGGGTTATATCTTTGCAGATATACCCAGGTTACCGTTTCACTTAAACTGCTTAAACACTGTTTATATTTTGTGGACTTGTTGAGCAATTTTTGGCTCACCCCTTTTTGTTGCTATTCACCTTATTGTTTTCAGTTAAGAAGGAATATGAAACTCATCAGGACTCTAGTGGTAAAGAAGCGGGTCAAGCCTCGGGATCCTTTCATACCCAAGATGTTGATCTCAATCCAGGAAGAAAGCTTTGAGTTGCTCGAGGAGGTGGAGTGTAGATAGTTAGTGTGTGTGTTTGAATAAAAGATAAAATTAGTTTAAAACTGGTTAGACAATGGTTTGTAATAAAGAGAGTTTGTAAGATTTTAAATTTGGTTTGTAATAAAGTAGTTAGTGGTTCTTGTTTTCATACTTCAACTTAAAAAGATCCTGGTTAGTGTTAAGGGGTTTAGATACATTTCCTTATTATTTGTTAATCAGATTGTACAGATTTGGTGATTAGCTAGTAACCCCCAGACTTATACCCTGGGTCTGGAGGGCGTTACAGGTTTGGCATCAGAGTTGTAGGGTTGGTCCCTGAAAACAAGAACATTATGATTAAGATAAGATAGGGAGATCACATAGGATAAGAATAGTCAATTAGGAAGAGTAGTGTTAGGATTTAGGCAAGATTAGGATAAGAAGGTATTAGTTTTAGGAATGATTTAGTGACTTTTCTTCTTTCTTTGGTCTATTATCAGATGGTGTCGTCAGGTTATTCGGCTTCTTCTGAGAGGACAGTGACCGGGCCAGTCGCACCAGTTGTTCCACCAGTATCTGAGTTCATGTTTCCTCTTCTTCCACCTCCACCACCATTGCCACAGGAGCCAGTACCTCTAGTACAGGGGATAGTCCATGACCCTATAGAGATGTTTGACCCATTGGAGTTCTTTGAGCTGATGATTCCACTTCCGGTAGAGCATCAGTTTATACCGGAGATCGAGCCAGAGCTTCCACCACCACCAGTGTTACCTCCTATACCAGTACAGGCCCCAGAGCCAGACATATTCCAGATGATCCCAGTTGAGGGGATGCGTGAGCATGATGTAGATATACAGATTTACAGTTGGGGTTACCACAACAGGGTGCAGGTATACCGAGAGTTCCGTTACAGGAGTCAGTGGGTCAGGTTGCACAGTCACATATGGTGCCGTATCATGAGTATAGGGTTATAAGAGAGGATGTTCAGTACTGAAGAGCTCAGTGTAGAGAGATCATGCATTTATTTGATCAGAGAGACCGAGGACTGTTAGCCGCCTTACAACCAAATTACATGATGAGGCAGAGATTACAGTCTGCATTGATGAGTGCTACTTGGGAGTTGGATGATTTGACCCATGAGGGACCGCCTTCTTTTGCAGAGTTTTACAGGATATTTCGTTTGGTACAGACTTTGGTTCTGATACTTAGGGATGAGCTGAGGTGTATTCCACCGGGGTTCTGAGATGTTGACTTCAGAGGACAGATGTATATAGATGCAGCTTAGTATGACATAGTGAGTAGTGTGTATATGTGTAGTAGTAGTTTGACTGGTAGTAGTTAGTTTGACTTAGCCATGACCAGCAGAGCGAGACTTTTTGTACAAAGCACTTACACCTGAGCCTGGTGTCATATATAAAATGAACTTTTTCAAATTTCTTTTATTTAAATTTCAGTCTTTACAGTTTTACAGCATTTACCTTTACTTATTGTTTTACAGCTTTTCGTACTTTAAATTCTGTCAAAAAAAACATTTCATTTAACTGTTTATATTTCCTGTTTTTATATTAAGTAAAATATGTTCTTTCTTTGAACCATTATCTAAAGTTTGTTAACACAGGATAAATTGTTTCTTATCTATTGTCAATTATTTTATAAACTGTTAAAGAGACATCACTTGTTTTATTATCAGTAAATGGCACCAAAGAGAAAGACTAGGAATGAGACTTCCAACAACAATTCCGAAGAACAGACCAATGATACCATGAACCAAATGTTTCATCTAATGCAGCAAAAGATGGTAATGATGCAGCAACAGATGCAGCAACAGCAGCAGCAGATTCAACAGCAAATGTTACAACAGCCACCTCGTCCTGAGCCCCAGATACCACTAACTATACCTATTGTTACTTTTAAACAGTTCTAGTCAGCTAAACCTCCAGAATTTGAGGGATCTACTGATCCTATTAAGGCTACCACTTGGTTGAAAGAAATAGAGAAAGCATTTGTGCTAGTGAAGGTAGGTGAAGACCAGAAGACTGACTTTGATAGTTACTTGTTGAAAGGAGAAGCAAATTATTGGTGGGAATCTAAAAAGGCTTTAGAAGGTGAAGATGTTATCGCATGTGATAGGTTTAAAGAGCTGTTCTTAGAGAAACATTTTCCTCGCTATGTAAGAAATCAAATGCAGATTTAGTTTTTGGAATTGAAGCAGGGAAGTATGTCCGTGATAGAATATGAGGCTAAATTTACTGAATTGTCTAGGTTTGTTCCAGAACAAGTGGATACTGAAGAAAAACGAGTTCAAAGGTTTCAAGAAGGGTTACGACCGTGGATCCGTGGACAAGTTGCAGTTTTTGAGTTAATGACATATACCTCCGTGGTCCAGAAAGCCTTGATTATTGAAGGGGAAAGCGAAAGATCTCAAAAGGAGAGAGGACAGGGAAGTTTCCAAGACCGCTCCAGCAGGAATCCGGGATTTCAAGCCCGGAAAAATTTGAATTTTAAAAGAATAGGACAAGGTATCCAGAAAACAGGTAACCGTTTCCAAGTCCCCAGCCAGCAGGGAATTATCAGAGTCCCAGTGCCGTACTGCAGAACTTGTGGATGAAAACACACCGGCGTATGTATCAAAGCGGATGTGACATGTTTCAAATATAAGCCGAAAGGGCACTATTTTAACGAAGTCCAATAGGAAAAACAGCAGAAATTACTTGCTTCTAGTATGGAAATAAAGGGCATATCGCTAGGAATTGTAAAGGACCAGCAATGTCAGCTAGTATTCCGAAAGTGTTGGCATTACCTCCTCCACCACCGCCTAATCAACCCAGAGCAAGAACTTTCAACATGACAATGAAAGAAGCAGTGCAAAGTCCTAGTGTAATTGCAGGTACGCTTTTGGTGAATTCCGTAGATTCAAAAGTATTAATTGATTCTGGAGCTATATGTTCATTTATTTCTGAAGAATTCCTTGATAAGTTACATTACGAAATTGAATGGTTGGGCGAGACGTTAATTATAAAATTAACGAATGACGACCAAGTTCCAGTAGATTGAGTATAACCTGCATGCGATATAGAAATAGCCGGATATCATTTCTCCGTAGACTTGATTCCTTTTAAGTTAGCAGAGTTTGATGTTATTTTGGGAATGGATTGGTTGGCTTGTCATAATGCTCAGATCGATTGCGCGAACAATAAAGTAAAATTACGGACTGCGGAAAATGCAACAGTAATGTTCAAAGGCGAAAAACAGCGAAAGAAATTTTTGACAGCGATGCAGACCAAATGATTGCTTCGAAAGGGATGTGAGATGTATATAGCCTACGTGTTAGATACTGAGAAGGGAAGTCCCAAAATAGAAGACATTCCAGTTGTATGTGAATTTCCTGACGTCTTTCCAGATGAACTTCCAGGGTTACCACCAGATCGAGAAATTGAATTCACGATTGATTTAGCGCCTGGTACAGAACCAGTTTCGAAAGCTCCATATCGAATGGCTTCAGTCGAAATGAAGGAAATGTCAACACAATTGCAAGATCTTCTAGACCAAGGTATTATAAGACTCAGTGTATCCCCATGGGGTGCACCGGTATTGTTCGTAAAGAAGAAAGATGGCAGCATGCGATTATGCATTGACTATCGGGAATTGAATAAGCTCACTATCAAGAATAAGTATCCTTTACCGAGAATCGACGATTTGTTCGATCAACTAAAATGAGCCGCATGGTTTTCGAAGATAGATTTGCGATCTGGCTATCATCAATTAAAGATTAAAGCTGAAGATATTCCCAAGACTGCGTTCCGTACTAGATATGGACATTACGAGTTTCTTGTAATGGCATTTGGTTTGACCAATGCGACAGCAGCATTTATGGATCTGATGAACAGGGTATTCAAAAGGTATTTGGATAAATTTGTGATTGTTTTTATCGATGATATCATGATTTACTCAAAGACGGAAGAAGAGCATACTGAGCACTTGAGGATTGCTTTGGAAATTGTGAGGAAAGAGCAACTATACGCGAAATTCTCAAAATGTGAATTCTGGTTGAAGGAAGTACAATTTCTAGGGCACATCATCAGTAGAGAAGGCATTCAAGTCGATCCAGCGAAGATTGAAGTTGTGTTGAGTTGGGAAAGGCCAAAGACACCGATAGATGTTCGAAGTTTCCTGGGATTGGCAGGATACTATAGAAGATTTGTCAAAGATTTTACGAAAATAGCAACACCATTGACCAAGTTAACTCAAAAAAGTGAAAAGTTCGTATGGGATGACAAATGTGAAGAAAGTTTCCAAGAGCTGAAGAATCGATTAGTAACCGCACTGGTACTCGTATTGCCAGTCGAGCATGAGAATTTTGTCATTTGTAGCGACGCTTCATACTGTGGATTAGGATGTGTACTGATGCAACATGGTAATGTCATTGCATATGCTTTGAGACAGCTAAAACCTCATGAACAAAATTATCCTACGCATGACCTGGAATTAGCAGCGATCGTATTTACGTTGAAACTTTGGAGACACTATATCTACGGTGAAAAATACGAATTTTACACAGATCATAAAAGTCTGAAGTACATCTTTACGCAGAAAGAACTGAACATGAGACAACGCCGATGGCTGGAATTGATTAAAGATTACGATGTTATGATCAGTTATCATCCAGGGAAAGCAAATGTTGTGGCAGATGCGCTAAGCCGGAAAGAAAGATTGAATTTGTTAACTTCATGCGAAGAATTAGCCAAGGAATTTGACAAGTTGGAAATCAAAATTCGTGTTCCCAATGAATCTACAGAAGTTATCTACGCTATGACTTTTCAACCGGAGTTATTAGAGAAGATTCTCCGCTGTCAAGAAGAAGTGATGAGTCAAGATGACGACTTAATGGGAGAAGAAATTACAACTCAGAAGGATAACGAAGGAATCCTATATTTTGCATCAAGAATCTGGATCCCTAACGTGGCAGAACTGAAAGAAGAAATATTACGAGATGCGCACAGTTCGAAGTATTCCATTCATCCGGGAAGTACAAAAATGTACCGTGATCTGAAGGAAAACTTTTGGTGGCCGAATATGAAGAAGGAAATAGAAGAATGGGTAAATAAATGCTACACATGCCAGCGAGTTAAAGCGGAAAATCAACGTCCGAGAGGATTAATGCAACCATTGGATATTCCAGAATGGAAATGGGAACATCTAGCGATGGATTTTGTGGTAGGACTACCAAGGATTAAAGCAATTCATGATGCGATATGTGTAATCATTAACAGACTAACAAAGTCGGCACATTTTCTACCGATTAACGAAAGATTTTCACTCGACAAGCTAGTGCACTTGTATCTCAAGGAAATTGTGATGCGACATGGAGTTCCAATATCTATCGTGTCTGATCGAGATCCCCGTTTCAATTCAAAGATTTTGGAGACAATTTCAAGAATGTCTTGGAACTAAATTAAACATGAGTACCGCTTATCATCCGCAAACCGATGGGAAAAGTGAAAGAACTATCCAAACAATTGAAGACATGCTACGAGTTTGTGCGATTGACTTCGAAGGCAGTTGGGATGAGCATATACCTTTGGTTGAATTTTCTTACAACAACAGCTATCATGCAAGCATTGGAATGCCACCGTACGAAGCGTTATATGGAAGAAAATGTAGATCATCAGTATATTGGGATGAAGTTGGAGAATGCAAGGTTTTGGGTCCAGAATTAATCTAACAGACTAAAAAAAAGATAGAACTTATTCGAAAATGATTGGATGCAGCACAAAATAGACAACACAAATATGCAGATCAAGCAAGGAAGGATATGGACTACCAAGAAGGAGAGCATGTGCTACTCAAGGTATCTCCATGGAAAGGATTGACCAGATTTGGAAATAAGGGTAAATTAAAGCCACGATACGTCGGACCATTTGAAATTTTGAAGAAAGCAGGAAAAGTTGCATACGGATTAGCTTTACCTCCTCATATGCAATATATTCAAAATGTGTTTCACGTGTCGATGCTTAAGCGATATAATCCTGATTCTAGGCCTGTAATAGAGTATGAACCGGTAGATATCCAACCTGATTTGTCTTTTGTAGAACAGCCGGTAAAAATTTTAGATCGGCGAGACAAAGTGTTGAGAAATAAGTCTGTGTCTTTAGTGCGAGTTTTGTGGAGAAACCCTATGGTTGAAGAATCAACCTGGGAACTTGAGAGTGAAATGTTAGAGAAATATCCTCATTTATTTTCGTAGTGAGATTCTGAGGACAGAATCCTATTAAGGGGGAATGATGTAACGTCTGGGAAATTTATGTCTGTATTATATCATATTTATAATAAATTATGTGTGTTAATGTGTCATTTATGTGTAATTAACTGTCAAACCCTAATTGCTATGTGTTTTTGTTAGGCACAAAACATGCGCTAATAATTCACGCAAGTATACGTGTTCGCAAGTAATATAGAATAATTTCTAGTTCGTTCCCACAGAGACTCAGACTAATTATATTTAATTAACACTCACTCACCAATGTATGATTACTTCTCAATGTCAAGACAATAACTCTTTAGGTTGATTAACTAATTATTAACTACAATTAACTACGAGAATAAAACACTTAAATAACACTTGAATTAACAATATCAAACACACATGAGATCATAACATCATTACTACTTCCTTCAATAGTTATTGTTATTACCCTTAGCATGTAACGATGATGATATTAATCGAACAACACGAAACTGATGAAAGCCAACTTTCGTTGTACAAATACCATTTTACCAAACATCCACAATTAAGATAGAATTTGAATAGGCATCAATTATGTTGAGACCCTATATGTCTACAGAATTTGACAACATAACGATTTAAGCGCCAGTTATTCATTATGATTACACAGGGCAAGTAAAACGTTTAGAGTTACCCACTACTCATGCATACTCATACATGAACCTATGTTAGCATGGCAAGTTCTAAATCTCAAGATCCACTGTCGCTTCACAAGAGATTAACAAACTATCTTATAGGTTCGCGACGCACATAAGACGAATAAGCACAACCTATGCTAGATATCATACAATCATCACACACCAAGGTATTGAACAACTAACTAAAGAAATCCATAATAAATCCGTTACGACCCCATGATCATGATTAGCCCATGATAGAACTCATCGTCACCATAGGTTCATATGAAAACATGATAATAACTCACAGTATAAACTAATAAAAATACTTATCAAAACAAGAGTACGTCACAAGAGTAATAAGGTTCAAAGTAAAGAAAACTAGCATCCACTGTTACAACGAATAAAAGAATCACAAGAAAACGTATGCTTCCTCTTCTTCGTTACGATGTGCTAAAACAGTCTTCTTTCTTCTCTCCTTGCTCCTTACTTGATACCACCCGTCATGAAATGTCTCTGAAGATTACTTATATAGAAGCCCACAAGAGCCAGCCGTCTCAGAAGTCCATCAGAATAAGAAGTGTAAAAATCAGATTTTAATTTCCCGTCTCCGGGCGGCCGCCCCAGATCCTGAGCGGGCGCCCAGCAGGCTACTGGAAAATATCACATTCTGCTCCTGATTTCTGCTGCATTCTGCTCCTAACTTCCCACAACCAATACCAAGCACTTCCTAGGCTTATTTTTGATGAAATCTTCCTACATACACAAGTTATACCCTGAAATACAAAACACAAGGAAAAACACATCAAATACATAAAATACTTGATTTCAAGACATCAATTCAAGCCATTATAAGACGTTCTAAGTGGTATAAAATGCCACTTATCGGTTTCGTGCATTCTGTGTTGTCGAGGTATTTTTAAGATATTTTTCAGGTATTTTATTTTTTATTTATAGCTTTCATTTCAAAAGTTTTACAAACCGAATCATGATTTTAAAGCAGGTATTTCAAATAAAACAATGGGCCTTATTTTTCATCAAACGGCTTTTACCATCGCATTATTCTGAACATCTAGGTATTTTATAAATTTTCTCGTTTTGCGAAAAATGACTTTTCCGGGCCCCATTGGGTGTTAAAAACCCCACAAAAATTACATTTTTATTTTTATAAAATTATAGGACTTTCATTTATACCATTTCTTTGTATTTTTGCACTATTCACAATTTTTGGGAAATTTTGGCATATATATTGTATATATAAAATATTTATAAATTAAATTTTAATACTAAAAAATTATGAAATTAGGGGCTTATTAATTTTAAAAGATGTAGAATTAGGGCCTTAATTTTACTTAGGAGTATTAATTTTACTACTATAAATAACCTAATTTTTATTTAATTAATTACAATTAATCATTAAAAATCAGCAAAATTCTGAAAATTTCTGAAATCGGGTCGGGAAGAACAGGGTCGGGTCGAAAATTCAAGCCGTGATTTCTAACTGATTACAGCATCAAATCGTGTGATTCAAGTACTCAAATCGAAGGTTTTGATCTGTTCTTTCCATTTCCAGTATCAATTTCACGGTTTAATTCGTTGTTTTTGATTTTCGATTTCTAGGGTTTATGTTCGAATTAGGGCTTTTTGATTCTAGGGTTAATATGATGTTTTGATGATTGATATAGCTTCCTGATATTATTTGCAATCGATTCATGGTGTTTAATTGAACAAACGATGTCTGGGTAGTGATTCACGATTATTAGGGTTTATGTTTAATTTTCAAAACATAGCTTCGTGATTTTTGTGAATATTTGGTTCTTATGATGTCAGGGCTTTGATTGTACATTTTCTTAGCTTTAATTTGCACTATAAAGCATCGAGTTTCATGTACAGGTGAGTGATTTCGTATTTTTGGCCGGAGTTGATGTCGGTTTGATCGGAGATTGTTATTTAGGGATGTTTTTGGTTGATTTTGGCCTGAAACAAATTGGTGAAGTGATTTGTAGTGATTTGGGACCAAAAATGATTTCAAACGATACGTTTTTGACCCCAAATCAGACTTGCCGGAGTCCGGTGAAGTCGCCGGATTTTGGGTTTCAACCCAGATTCCGGTGGTGTTCTTCACGGACTCGGATTGTGACCCGGTTGACCCGTTTGGTTAACCCAGTTTTGATCCAAAATTTTCAGAGTTTGGTTTCTCACATGTGTTTCTGAAATTTGATTTTTTATTTTTATTTTTATTAATTATAAAAATCAGTTTTATTTATTTTATAAATAAATAAATAAATTAATCAATTATTTGATTTATATTATAAATAATTCCGAAATATTTTCTAAAAATCAGATTTAATTATTTTCTTAATTATTTATTATTTATTAATTATTTAAAAATTATTAATTATTTTGATAATTAATCAAATAATTTTCAATAAATTATAATAAATTCATTCTAATTCCAAAAATTTTAGAAAAAATCATTTTTAATTCTGATTTTTCTTAAATAATTATTTAAAAATTATTTTAAGGTTTAAAAATTAGTAATAATTATTTATATTGAATATTAAATTGAATTATCCGTATTTAATTGATACTAATTAGACCGTTAGTCCGATTCGAGCGAAACGAAAGTCCTTTGACTCCGAAAAATGAATTCTTTTCATTAAAATAATATTAAGACCTAATTTCTCTTAGAAATTAGTTGACTTTGTTACTTGTTTGATTATCAGTCGAGTTGCGTGCCGAGATGAGTCTGAAAAATTCCAAAAAATAGGAAACGAGTCAGATAATGATCAGTTGAGCGATCAGCGAGTCGATTTTGATTCTAAAAATTACTTTAACTATTAAAAATGATTATGTACTTATGTGCTTATGTGTATTATGTGGTTAATCGAGTCTTACTTGTCTTGTCAATATATAATATACAAGTCAGTCATAAGCGCATGGGTAGATAATAGGAACGATGTGAAGTCGATTTAAGACGCAATTGAAGTACGAAATGACTAAACCAGTCTATTTATCTAACACAAGCTAAGCCAGCAAGGCAGGTTGAGTCAGTGAGAGAAAAGGTGATATATTTGCAGTGAGTCGCACCGAAGGCAAGTTTTTCCCCTATTCTACTTTCAGAATAGTGATACTTCTTCAGATTCTTATCACGCTTGCACTCTTTTGATTCTCTTGTTCATATTTCATTTCGATTCTTGATTTCTCCTTTTTATTTGAATTCATTATTCATATTCCAATTGTTACTCACAAATATTGATATATTCTGGTGATTAGAATATGTCAAAGGATACCGATTGTTCCGGTTGCTATTCCATGGACTGGATAATGATACTTTGGGGATTAAGTTTACTTAATCTTAAGGACCGGGACATCACCGGATCATTGAGATGGGCCGTAGTGCCTGGGTGCCCGATGAAATCTATATAGTGGGATATAGATATGTATTGTATCCTGACTGATCAGCAGGGTATAAATGCGAACTTGTGTCCAGTTTAGTTCATTTGTACTCGACAACAATGGCCTTCTTTCTACTCTCGTGGGGTTATATCTTTGCAGATATACCCAGGTTATCGTTTCACTTAAACTGCTTAAACACTGTTTATATTGTGTGGACTTGTTGAACAATTTTTGGCTCACCCCTTTTTGTTGCTATTCACCTTATTATTTTCAGTTAAGAATGAATATGAAACCCATCAGGACTCGAGTGGTAAAAAAGTGGGTCAAGCCTTGAGATCCTCTCATACCCAAGGTGTTGATCCCAATCTAGGAAGAAAGCTTTGAGTTGCCCAAGCAGGTGGAGTGTAGATAGTTAGTGTGTGTGTTTGAATAAAAGATGAAATTAGTTTAAAACTGGTTAGATAATGGTTTGTAATAAAGAGAGTTTGTAAGATTTTGAATTTTGTTTATAATAAAGTAGTTAGTGGTTCTTGTTTTCATACTTCAACCTAAAAAGATCCTGGTTGGTGTTAAAGGGGTTTAGATACATTTCTTTATTATTTGTTAATCAGATTGTACAGGTTTGGTGATTAGCTAGTAACCCCCAGACTTATACCCCGGGTCTGGAGGGAATTACAAGTAAAGTTGGAAATCATCTGCTATAAGGCAAGTACTTCTGAACCTTCTTCAAGATATATTGCAAATATTTTCAAACTTTCTCATAACATGTTGCTAGTATTTAAAATAAATCCTATTTTATATTGCAAGCGCTTTAAACTATTCAACCTTGTACCCTAATTCTTATTGATCTTGAGCCATGAACCTTATTCTTCGTAAACCATTGATTTTTGAATTCTTAAATACGCACCAAACCTATACGATACTACTCCACAAATACATATATACCACCTAATGATTCTTGATATCGAATTGTTCAACATACAAACCTTGGTACTTTGTATAATAGAAGGCCAATCCTTGTAACCCTTGAACCCTTGGTTTTCTACCTTCTGATTCTTTCTTTGATTAAAAGCCAACCTTCATAATTCCATTGTTATACCTTCTTGGAATTATGAATCACCCTATGCTTCAAGATAAATGTTGTTTATGATTCAGTTTATTGATTTACATCATTTATCATATTATTATTTTAGAATTGGATGGTTTTATAAGTATGGACCAGATTCGTGGTCGGACCAGATTCGTGGTCATAGTAGGCCAAAGCGTGCCTTGGATCCAGTACAGGGAGCAGAGCTATGTGCCTTGGTCGGGGTTAGTACGTGAATGATCAGCAGCCTAACCTTGGTTTATAAATTGAAAAGTGAATACCCAGTTCTAATCATTGCTTATTCAGAAACTTGATTCTTCTGAATCATTTCAATTGGTAATTGTTTAACCTCAGTTATTGCTATTATGACTTGCTGAGCTAGTTAGCTCACTCTTGTAAACCTTTTTATGTTTTCAACAGTTGAAAAGGAAATTGTTGGTAACGAGGATTCCCTTTCCAGTGTGCGAGCTAGGATTCCAGGTTAAGTCGGATCGTGCTAGCAGGAGCTTTATATTGTAGATGAGTTATGCAAGATTGTAAGAACAATATCATTAGCAATTGTAAGTTGAACTAGTTGGGATTTGGTACGATGTAATAAAAGTTAAGGTTGTGGCTTGTTTTCATATCTTAACCTGTTGCGTTCCGTGGTTGTGTAAAGAAGGGTCAATGAATATTATATTTTATATACAGGTCTATATATTGTGGTGTATGTTGTGAGCTCTAAACTTCTGACCCGGGTTTGGAGGGCGTCACATTAGCTATACAGGAAGAGCTAAACCAATTTAAAAAGAATAAAGTATGGAAGCTGGTACCCAAACCTAAAGGCAAGAATTTTATTGACACCAAATGGGTATTCAGAAATAAGATGGATGAGAATGGCATAGTCATAAGAAATGAAGCTTGATTGGTTTCTATGGGCTACTATCGACAAAAAGAAATAGATTGTGATGAAACAATTACTTCAGTTATAAAACTTGAAGCAACCAGAATTTTTCTAGCCTATGCAACCCATGCCAATTTTAAAGTCTATCAAATGGATGTCAAAAGTGTATTTCTGAATAGAAATTTGGAGGAGGAGGTCTATGTTAGTTAACCTCAAGGTTTTGAAGACCCCAACTTTCCAGATTATATCTACTATCCTTTGAAAGTACTTCATGGATTGAAGCAAGCATCCAAAGCCTGGTATGATACTTTGTCAAAGTTTCTCTTAAAAAATCACTTCACTAGAGGTATTGTTGACAAAACCTTATTCTTTAGAAATGTTAATGGCTCTAGTATAGTTGTTCAAATTTATGTAGATGATATTATATTTGGCTCTACAGATGAAAAAGTTTGCAAAAGGTTTGCCAAATTGATGCAAAGTAAGTATGAAATGAGGATGATGGGAGAACTAACTTACTTTCTTGGTTTACAAGTTAAGCAAGTTAGTAATGGAATATTCATTAGTCAAACCAAATACATTTATGATCTTTTAAAGAAGTTTGATCTAATAGATTGCACATCTGCAAAAACTCTCATGGCCATTGCAACTAAACTTGAGTGGAACATTACTGAAAAGTCTGTGGATATTTCAAGCTATAGAGGCATGGTTGGTTCACTTTTATATTTAACAGCTAGTAGGACAGATATAATGTTTGCTACTTGTCTTTGTGCTAGATTTCAGGCTGATCCTAGAGATTCTCATTTAATAGATATTAAGAGAATTTTCAGATATCTCAATGAAACACCAAAACTTGGCATTTAGTACCCTAGAGATTCTGGCTTTGATCTAACTGGTTATTCAGATGCAGATTATGCAAGTTGTAAAATTGATAGAAAAATTACAACATGAACCTGTCAACTTCTAGGAAACAAGCTAGTATCCTGGTTCAGTAAAAAGTAAAATTCAGTTTCTACTTCTACAGCTGAAGCTCAAAGTTCCTTTTTAAAAAATCATTTCACAAGAGGTACTATTGACAAAACTCTTTTCTTTAGAAATGTTAATGGCTCTAGTATACTTGTTCAGATTTATGTAGATGATATTATATTTCGCTCTATAGATGAGAAACTTTGCAAAAAGTTTGCCAAATTGATGCAAAGCAAATATAAAATGAGCATGATGGGAGAACTAACTTACTTTCTTGGTTTACAAGTTTAGAAAGTTAGTGATGGAATATTCATTAGTCAAACCAAATATATTCATGATCTTTTAAAGAAGTTTGACTTAATGGATTGCACATCTGCAAAAACTCCAATGGCCACTGCTACTAAGCTTGAATTGAACACTAATGAAAAGTCTATGAACATTTCAAGTTATAGAGGCATGGTTGGCTCACTTTTGTATTTAACAACCAGTAGGCCATATATAATGTTTTCTACTTGTCTTTGTGCTAGATTTCAGGCTAATCCTAAAGAATCTCATTTAGTAACTATTAAGAGAATTTTCAGATATCTCAAGGGCACACCAAAACTTGGCATTTGGTATCCTAGAGATTCTGGTTTTGATCTGATTGGTTATTCAGATGCAGATTATGCAGGGTGTAAAATAGAAAGAAAAAGCACAACTGGCACATGTCACTTTCTAGGAAACATGCTTGTGTCCTGGTTTAGCAAGAAACAGAATTCAGTTTCTACTTCCACAGCTGAGGCTGAATACATTGCTGTTGGCAGTTGTTGTGCACATTTTATGGATGAGAAATAAATTTTGGATTATGGTCTATATGTGGACAAGATTCCAATTTTCTGTGACAACACAGGTGCCATTTCTATCACTGAAAATCCTGTGCAGCATTCAAGGACAAAGCACATTGACATCAAATACCACTTCATAAGAGAGCATGCTATGAATGGTACTTTGGAACTTCATTTTGTTCCAAGTGAGCAGCAACTTGTAGACATCTTTACCAAGCCACTTGATGAATCAACTTTTACTAGGTTGGTAAGTGAGTTAGGTATGCTTAATTACTCTTAATTCAATACTATTAATGTCTTTGCAATTTGAAATGCAGCCGAAAATAAATTTTGACTTTATTAAAGTTACAAATCAAGATTTGAAAGTTGACAAATCCTGACACCAAAATCAGGATTTGCTAAGGGTAAATACTGATGGTATTCAACAGATAAGGATTATCCGTTGAAAGTTAAAAATATTTCTAGACATATTATCCTTCAACGGATGATGCTATATTGAATATCTGTTGAACAATCATAACCGTTGAATCTAATCTTTATCCATCAAAATATACTTACAACTTGTATGCATATGTTGATAGATAATTTTTAGAATTTCTACAGTTCACTTTATTTTTAAACGGTTATTTTTGGCAATTATCATTGGGTATTAAATTTTATTTTTAATCATTTATTTTTCTTTTTCTAAGAAAGTATAAATGCCTATTTCAATTACGGATCTCACTTTTATCTTTCTCTAAATTCACAAGGCAATTTAACTATTTTTGTCTCCAAAACCCCTTTTCTATCTGTAACTTCAAAAGCTAGAAAAAATGGCACATGTTTTGAAAATAATGTCTCAATCTCGGTTTGTCTATGAGAAGAACAACTTCGTGGCCTTGGTGGACAAGAGTGTTGCTCAGGAAGACTATCACAAAATGATGGATTTCATTAGCAACTCCAAACTGAAGTATTCCATGCTCGAGTCACCAACTATTTAATGTGAAGTTGTGGAGGAAGTATGGACAACTGTTGTGTTTGACTCCAAGAATATGACGATTTCCTTTAATCTGAAAGGTACAAACTATTGTGTTAACTGTGATGCTATTCAGTCATGCTTTAAATTACCTAATAATAACACAACTGTTCTACACACTAACACAGATGTGGTTAAGTTGCTTAATTATATGGGCTATTCTCTTGATACTGCTAGTTTAGGCAAAATAAAGAGGAGAGGTATTAGAACAGAGTGGAGTTTATATGTGATGCTTTCATGAAGGTATTTTCTGGAAAATTAGTAATTTTGTTGCCATTTCTTCTTCCTTGGTTAACATGCTATATATAATCTTATCTGGCAAATACTTCAATTTTAGCAACTATGTCATGCTAGAAATAGGATATAAACTAGGAGATATTCAGAAAAGACTTAGGAATGTGTATTATGCTAGATTTTTAATGATGATAGCTAGCCATGTTTCTGAGGATCTTGTAATTGAGAACCCAAACAACAAGCTTGCTTGTTGGATTCAAAAAAAGAGAGTTCTTGCACACCTAAACAGGAATAACCTAAACAGTAAGGTGCCCCTCAACTATCTTCCAATCATTGAGGCACCTCAGGTAAGTTAGGTAAATGTTTCTCTTCCTATCTCTTCCCAACCTATAGTTTCTTTGACTTCAAGTGTGGATATGACATTTATGACAGTGACCAAACATATGCCTATCCAAGCCACAAAACCAAAATCTTCAAAACCCAAGTCTAAGAAACCAACCTCTAGTGTCTTTCAAAAGACACAAGTTGTAAAAACTACAACAACCCTTGAGGGAAGTGTACGGGGTAGTGATCTTGGTGAGGGAAGGGGTGAAAATCAAAGAAGCCCCAAGGATAAGGATTGTGAGGCAAGTGTTACCTGTAAGTCATATGTCATAGGCCTATTTGTATATTCGAGGATTCAACTCAACTCAAATAAGAATGTAATAAGTAAATAGTGGATCGACCGTCAGAGAGATCTCGCAAAGTAATATCTGTCAAAGGATTCAGAAACAAGGTTCATCTACAGACTTGAGGAGTTAATTCACTGGAAGAAGTTCAAGAAGTTGATCATGCCTCAGTGATATAAATCAAGATCGTGGATTTAATCAAGTGACAGAGATCTCGTCAGAGTATCATTAATTACAAGGATTTAATCTGAAGAAAATCAGAGTATCAAAGTCAACACATGAAGAAACGTCACGGAAGTTAGTCACTCATGAACCAGACAGTACATCGAGTGTCAACGTTGAAGTGGTGGAATTGATTCATAATTTTCAGTGATTTTCAGAAGGTTTGCAGAAGAATGGTTGCTGCTCAAGACTAGAATTAATTCTCTATTAATTAATTAAGTCATCTAATTTAATTAAGAAAATAAATTATATCTGCGAAGAATAATTTATTTATTAATTGAATTAATTGATTAATTAATTCTGAATTAATTTTAGGAATTTTCAGAAGTTTAATTGGTTTAAAAACAGTCTTAAATCAGCAAGACAATTGAAAATGAACTAGCATGACAATCTGGATTGTCATACCGATTGTCATGCCAAGTCATTTCAATTGTCATACCGAAAGTTACACTAGGAAGGAGATTGTCTTGCTAGTTCAACTGATTGTCATACCGATAGTCATTGTAGTTCAATCAGATTGTCTTGCTAGTACAATTGAAAGTCCTACTGAAAGTTTTGCTGAGCCAAAAAGATTGTCCTACCGATTGTCATTGCAGTTCAAGTAATTTTGTTGGATTGCATACAAAAAGAAAAAGAAGCAGAAGATATTCACTCACTGAAAAATATAAGAACACAGCAGCCGCCTAAGAAATATTTCATTGTTCTCTGCTGAAATTCAAAGATCAATTTCTAGATTGCCAAGTTAAATCCAATCAACTAGAAATCTTTATCTTGTTCTTGTGTAACAATCTAGCGGATCAAAATCCCTAGAACTTAATCTCAAATCGCGTTTAGCATTTGATTCTAATTATTGCAAAAATAGAAAAAGTTCATGTCGAATTTATTCTAGATTTGTGATAATTGATTTGAGATTAATACCTTGTAATCGATACAGTTGTTGTAACACCTTTCAAGTTTAATAATATTTTTATTTAACTTGAATTTTGTTTCACATTTTTTATTCCGCATTTATTCGATTATTTGGTACTGTTTGTATTCAACCCCCCCTTCTACAAACAAATTGGGACCTAACAATTGGTATCAGAGCCTTCTGATTAACGAACAAATCAAGATCCTAGACTTTTGTGATTTTTCAACTCCTTGAATTTTTATTTATTCAAAAATTCATAATGACTTCACATAAAGTTGGAACCGTTAAAATTCCACAATTTGATAAAGAGAATTATATCATGTGGAAGAAGAAGATGCTATTATTTTTACAAGTTGCAAATCCCAAATATTCAAACTTGTTAAAGAAGGGTATAAAAACACCGATGGTTATTGAACCGGAGGTAATAATAGATGGTGTGGTGACTACTGAAGCTAGAACCTATCCAAAAGAGCCTGAAGATTTTACTCCTGCTGAGAAGGAAGAAGCCTCCTTGGATGCCAGCCTTCAATTAATATTAATTGATTCCCTTGATCCCTTGATGAACAGACATGTGATGAACTGTAAAAATTCTAAACACATGTGGGAAACTATTGAGGTAATTAATAAAGGCACAGAGGAAGTTAGGGAGAACAAGTTGGAAATCCTAACCTCTGAATATGAACATTTCAAATCAAATCCAGGAGAAGGAATTACTGAAGTGTTTGAGAGGTACAATGCGTAGATCAACAACCTGAACATCAATGGAAAGTATTATTCAATCAGGGAGGTCAACAAAAAGTTCCTTTTAACACTGCCAGCTCATCTTGAACATAAAATCACTGCCATTAGAGAAGCTAGAGATCTGAGTGAGATTTCTTTGGACAGGCTCTATGGAGTGTTAAAAACCTATGAGTTGGAGCAGATTCAACAGAAGGAAGTCTACGGGAAGGATAGAATGGTCAGCACATCTAATGCACTTGTAGCTGAAGGTCAACAACAACAACAATCTCAACAGTTAGAAAGAATGGTACAGTTTTCCAAGGGTGAGGAAAATGAGTTAGTAGCAGAATATGATCCTCCTACTACAAATCAATCAAGTGATGATTTTTATTCCTTGGAAGAGCTGGAGCAATTGGAAGACGAGTCAATGGCCCAAATTGTCAAGAGATTCTCCCATGTCAGATTCAAGAGGAATCCCAAGCTTAAGTACAAGTCCAACTACAACAAATTCCAGAAAGGTGGATCTTCATCCTCTAACACCAGCAGTGGTGGATACAAAATAGGGATGGTTGATCGGAGCACCATTAGATGCTATAACTGCAATGAGTTGGGACACTTTGCCACAGAATGTAGGAAGCCAAAGCAAGTAAGAAAGAACTCTGAAAGGGCTTATCTGGCAAAGGGAAGAAGTTGGGATGATACTGACAGTGAAGATGAAGATGAAGGAAATCTTGCTCTTATGGCTATTGATGGAAAAGCTTCATCGTCAAGAATAGAGGTAAAACTTTCTGATGCTGAAATGGTTTATCATCTAAGAGGTAACTTAGATTGTGCACGTCGTGATAATGAACTGTTAAGTTTAAAGATCACAGACCTTGAGAAAGAGGTCAATGAATTAAGACTTGTGCATATTAATCAAGACAAATTAAAAGAACAGGTATCTTTTCTAGAGAATAGAGTTGACTGTTATAGAAAACTCGAAACTATTCTCAAAGACAAGATCACCGGTCTTGAGACTAAGGTTAGAGCCTACTTCAATTCTTGTTCGAAGGCTAAAGAGTTCTACAGTAAGCAAGCTGTTAATCAAACATCTGGAATAGGTTATGATTACAATGTTGCTATTGGAGAATTAGGCATAAACTCCCCTCCTCATGTCTGTGCTAAAGGGAGGGAAGTACCACATGTGCTTAAGGGTGTTGATGAACCCCTCTATAAAGCATCAATTGCTGAACCATTTGATGCGACCTCTTCTGTTATTCAAGAAGAAATACGTGCTGAGGATCATGCTTATGAGAAGATTGTTTCCAAGTCAAGTGAGTCGAAAGTTCCAGTCAAAGTTGTGAAAGCAACTGAGACTAACTCAGACACACATGAGTTGGATAACAATAATGCCATGTCTACCATGCATAAATTACCTGCTGTTAATCACTCTCATAAAGCATGTGGTGTTGCTAATTGTATGTCTTGTGCTTTTAATATGATGTATGCTTATTTTAATGGTAAGCATGTGTCTAATGATAAGACTACTCCTCGTCAGCATGTGAATAACAAGAAGCATGATAGGTCTAAGACTGCCAGTCCTTCTAAGGCTAGAAAGGAGACATTTGTGCCTAAGCTTAAACAGAAATTTGTTAAGGCTGTTTACAAGGTCAAATGTTCAGTCATTGAGAAAGTTGAGACAATTAAAATTAAAAATGTTGTTTTGTCTGACAAAGGACAGTTCTACAAGTATGCCGGGCCCAACCAAGTTTGGGTTCCGAAGAAGGTCTAATCCATTTGAAGTGCAGGGCAGTATACAGGTGTAACCGGTAGTGTGGATTCTTGACAAGTGGATCATCAAGACATATGACCAGAGATAGAGCCCTGCTATCAAATGTGGATTGAGAAAGCTGGCCCCCTGATTACCTTTGGAGATAACAGCAAAGGTTTATCTGAGGGATATGGCTGTTTGCAAGCTGGATATGTTATCAGTGAAATTTTGTATATTGTGCTAGGTTATTATCAGGAAGCAGTATTTAACATATAGCACCAGTGACGAGACTTGAGAATATTACGACATATCAGGCACCTGCTGCACATTACACTTGGAATTGGACTCTAGTAAGATGTGTACAAGTGTACTCCTGGTTGGTGAGTCAAAAGAGGAAGTCAATGCACCACAGTTCATGGACTTTGCAGTTGCAGATCTATTGGACTATGCAATCTCTTCTTCACAATATCACTTCAGGTTGGTATGAACTAGTATACTGCTCAAGCAATCGTCAAGGACATGGTATGGCACTCTAACAGAAGTTATAATTTTATATGAACTAGTAGAGTCGTCATATTTATAACTCTCTTATCACTAAGCACAATCATATTGTTTTATATGTGCAGTGGTATATTGATTATGCAACATAACAATTAGTATCTAAAGTACTTGACAAGTATCGGTCAATGATATGTTGTTAACATTATGTTGCAGATATTTGTAAGCTTTTGACATGAATGAGAATTACTTAGACTTTACCCTAAGTGATCAATGTTTTATAAAAAACTCATTCATTTTGAAAAACAAAAATTAAACTTCTTTCTACATTAGTGATTTCTTATTTCGTGTAAAATCTTTTGAAATCACTATTGTAAATCACTTTCTCTCTATTACCATATATTCTGTGTTACAGGTTCAGTCTCCAATGACTTTCTTTCATTGACAGTCATGAGGTTGAAAACCCACAACGTCTATCCCAGACTGTAAAGACAAACACAGAAACATAACCAACCAACACTCTCTTACCACTAAATGTAGTATGAATGAGCGTGAGGGAGATAGTGCCTTAGTGCACCACATAAGGAAGGTTCTGTAGTCAACCCAGTAGCTCTGTCTCCTACATAGATGAGTAGTATTTAAACCGAGACAACTGCTAGCCCCCATACATCTTCTCAAAAAGATGTAATGGCTGAAAAGGCACAAAAACAGTTACTAGATTCATTCTCTCAACAGGGTGAGTCTATTGAATTTTTCCTGTCGGCCAAGGTATCCGATGTAGTGTCACCACTTCAAAAATAAACAATTCTTGATGCACAAGGAGAGGTTACACACACAAAGGATGAGTTGACGGAAACAAGAGTTTCGACCATTTTAAGGTCAGATTCGATTGTTCAAGGTTCGTTAGTGGACCAATTGCCTTTACAGGTGTTAGGAGAGGATACTGATCCAAAAGCCATATGTCAGTGGTCAGTGTCTACCTCCCCAGTCTTAAATCCCCTGGATGCATCTGCGGACAGTGGATCTGACATAGGTGCAGATCGGCAACTTGTTGACAATGATTCAGATATTACCTGATGAGTCACAAGGAAATGTCTTCACAGACATTAGAAGGGAACCTTGATCTTTATGCTAAAATCTTTGGATCATTGTTTACCTTCCCAGAATTCAAATCTGGAACCCTAAAAGGGAAACTATTAACTTGTAAATTATGACTCAGATTCATCTGACGAGTTTAACAAGGATGGGGATTTGTGAACTCCCATTGCACCACCTGTGACCTCCTTAAGGATGGCTAAGGTGATTTTCCTTGCAGGTACAGCTGGATTATGGAGCTATGAGAGAAGAGTGATACACTTGTGAGAATAATGTAAACACGAGTGGAGAGAAGAGTGAAACTCATGTGAGGTACACTAAACACAATCACACACTCACAGTGAGGAAGAAAGAGAAACTACTTGTTATTTCTTTTCCAACCAAGTGAAATATGAGAACTCCTTCAGACGACGGCATACATTCCTTCTTTAAGGGGGAGATAAAAGCTTAAGTAATAGTTTGGAGGATTCCTCAACTAAGGGGGAGAAATAGCAGGGAGGAAGAAAAAGATCCTAAAAATGTACACTACACCACACCATTGTTGTTTCTAACTACGGATCCTATTGTACGGGAGAGGTGGTAAACACAAGGTGATTTCCTAGTAAGGGAAGAAGCAGTTAAGGGAGTACCATTGGTTTTTATCTGCGGATCCTATTGTACGGGAGAGGTGGTAAAACGAAGGTGATCTTCTTTAATCAGTTGATTCTCATAGGGGGAGAAGCAAGAGATATGGGCTTCTCAACAGGAAATGTGGTTGTACAAATGAAGATGGAACTACTTGAAGATATGTTCAGTCTAGAGGAACATCTACTTGGAATCTGGAAAATGTTAAATCTCATCCAGAACTTTTCTGCTATTTACTTTGCATGTATGTTTATATCTTTTTCTTATTTATTAGTTGAGTTATCCTCTAGGTATTTGTGTGTTATTGTCTAACAAACAAATAGGGGGAGATTGTAAGTCATATGTCATAGGCCTATTTGTATATTCGAGGATTCAACTCAACTCAAATAAGAATGTAATAAGTAAATAGTGGATCGACCATCAGAGAGATCTCGCAAAGTAATATCTGTCAAAGGATTCAGAAACAAGGTTCATCTACAGACTTGAGGAGTTAATTCACTGGAAGAAGTTCAAGAAGTTGATCATGCCTCAGTGATATAAATCAAGATCGTGGATTTAATCAAGTGACAGAGATCTCGTCAGAGTATCATTAATTACAAGGATTTAATCTGAAGAAAATCAGAGTATCAAAGTCAACACATGAAGAAACGTCACGGAAGTTAGTCACTCATGAACCAGACAGTACATCGAGTGTCAACGTTGAAGTGGTGGAATTGATTCATAATTTTCAGTGATTTTCAGAAGATTTGCAGAAGAATGGTTGCTGCTCAAGACTAGAATTAATTCTCTACCATTGGTTTTTATCTGCGGATCCTATTGTACGGGAGAGGTGGTAAAACGAAGGTGATCTTCTTTAATCAGTTGATTCTCATAGGGGGAGAAGCAAGAGATATGGGCTTCTCAACAGGAAATGTGGTTGTACAAATGAAGATGGAACTACTTGAAGATATGTTCAGTCTAGAGGAACATCTACTTGGAATCTGGAAAATGTTAAATCTCATCCAGAACTTTTCTGCTATTTACTTTGCATGTATGTTTATATCTTTTTCTTATTTATTAGTTGAGTTATCCTCTAGGTATTTGTGTGTTATTGTCTAACAAACAAATAGGGGGAGATTGTAAGTCATATGTCATAGGCCTATTTGTATATTCGAGGATTCAACTCAACTCAAATAAGAATGTAATAAGTAAATAGTGGATCGACCGTCAGAGAGATCTCGCAAAGTAATATCTGTCAAAGGATTCAGAAACAAAGTTCATCTACAGACTTGAGGAGTTAATTCACTGGAAGAAGTTCAAGAAGTTGATCATGCCTCAGTGATATAAATCAAGATCGTGGATTTAATCAAGTGACAGAGATCTCGTCAGAGTATCATTAATTACAAGGATTTAATCTGAAGAAAATCAGAGTATCAAAGTCAACACATGAAGAAACGTCACGGAAGTTAGTCACTCATGAACCAGACAGTACATCGAGTATCAACGTTGAAGTGGTGGAATTGATTCATAATTTTCAGTGATTTTCAGAAGATTTGCAGAAGAATGGTTGCTGCTCAAGACTAGAATTAATTCTCTATTAATTAATTAAGTCATCTAATTTAATTAAGAAAATAAATTATATCTGCGAAGAATAATTTATTTATTAATTGAATTAATTGATTAATTAATTCTGAATTAATTTTAGGAATTTTCAGAAGTTTAATTGGTTTAAAAACAGTCTTAAATCAGCAAGACAATTGAAAATGAACTAGCATGACAATCTGGATTGTCATACCGATTGTCATGCCAAGTCATTTCAATTGTCATACCGAAAGTTACACTAGGAAGGAGATTGTCTTGCTAGTTCAACTGATTGTCATACCGATAGTCATTGTAGTTCAATCAGATTGTCTTGCTAGTACAATTGAAAGTCCTACTGAAAGTTTTGCTGAGCTAAAAAGATTGTCCTACCGATTGTCATTGCAGTTCAAGTAATTTTGTTGGATTGCATACAAAAAGAAAAAGAAGCAGAAGATATTCACTCACTGAAAAATATAAGAACACAGCAGCCGCCTAAGAAATATTTCATTGTTCTCTGCTGAAATTCAAAGATCAATTTCTAGATTGCCAAGTTAAATCCAATCAACTAGAAATCTTTATCTTGTTCTTGTGTAACAATCTAGCGGATCAAAATCCCTAGAACTTAATCTCAAATCGCGTTTAGCATTTGATTCTAATTATTGCAAAAATAGAAAAAGTTCATGTCGAATTTATTCTAGATTTGTGATAATTGATTTGAGATTAATACCTTGTAATCGATACAGTTGTTGTAACACCTTTCAAGTTTAATAATATTTTTATTTAACTTGAATTTTGTTTCACATTTTTTATTCCGCATTTATTCGATTATTTGGTACTGTTTGTATTCAACCCCCCCTTCTACAAACAAATTGGGACCTAACAATTGGTATCAGAGCCTTCTGATTAACGAACAAATCAAGATCCTAGACTTTTGTGATTTTTCAACTCCTTGAATTTTTATTTATTCAAAAATTCATAATGACTTCACATAAAGTTGGAACCGTTAAAATTCCACAATTTGATAAAGAGAATTATATCATGTGGAAGAAGAAGATGCTATTATTTTTACAAGTTGCAAATCCCAAATATTCAAACTTGTTAAAGAAGGGTATAAAAACTCCGATGGTTATTGAACCGGAGGTAATAATAGATGGTGTGGTGACTACTGAAGCTAGAACCTATCCAAAAGAGCCTGAAGATTTTACTCCTGCTGAGAAGGAAGAAGCCTCCTTGGATGCCAGCCTTCAATTAATATTAATTGATTCCCTTGATCCCTTGATGAACAGACATGTGATGAACTGTAAAAATTCTAAACACATGTGGGAAACTATTGAGGTAATTAATGAAGGCACAGAGGAAGTTAGGGAGAACAAGTTGGAAATCCTAACCTCTGAATATGAACATTTCAAATCAAATCCAGGAGAAGGAATTACTGAAGTGTTTGAGAGGTACAATGCGTTGATCAACAACCTGAACATCAATGGAAAGTATTATTCAATCAGGGAGGTCAATAAAAAGTTCCTTTTAACACTGCCAGCTCATCTTGAACATAGAATCACTGCCATTAGAGAAGCTAGAGATCTGAGTGAGATTTCTTTGGACAGGCTCTATGGAGTGTTAAAAACCTATGAGTTGGAGCAGATTCAACAGAAGGAAGTCTACGGGAAGGATAGAATGGTCAGCACATCTAATGCACTTGTAGCTGAAGGTCAACAACAACAACAATCTCAACAGTTAGAAAGAATGGTACAGTTTTCCAAGGGTGAGGAAAATGAGTTAGTAGCAGAATATGATCCTCCTACTACAAATCAATCAAGTGATGATTTTTATTCCTTGGAAGAGCTGGAGCAATTGGAAGACGAGTCAATGGCCCAAATTGTCAAGAGATTCTCCCATGTCAGATTCAAGAGGAATCCCAAGCTTAAGTACAAGTCCAACTACAACAAATTCCAGAAAGGTGGATCTTCATCCTCTAACACCAGCAGTGGTGGATACAAAATAGGGATGGTTGATCGGAGCACCATTAGATGCTATAACTGCAATGAGTTGGGACACTTTGCCACAGAATGTAGGAAGCCAAAGCAAGTAAGAAAGAACTCTGAAAGGGCTTATCTGGCAAAGGGAAGAAGCTGGGATGATACTGACAGTGAAGATGAAGATGAAGGAAATCTTGCTCTTATGGCTATTGATGGAAAAGCTTCATCGTCAAGAATAGAGGTAAAACTTTCTGATGCTGAAATGGTTTATCATCTAAGAGGTAACTTAGATTGTGCACGTCGTGATAATGAACTGTTAAGTTTAAAGATCACAGACCTTGAGAAAGAGGTCAATGAATTAAGACTTGTGCATATTAATCAAGACAAATTAAAAGAACAGGTATCTTTTCTAGAGAATAGAGTTGACTGTTATAGAAAACTCGAAACTATTCTCAAAGACAAGATCACCGGTCTTGAGACTAAGGTTAGAGCCTACTTCAATTCTTGTTCGAAGGCTAAAGAGTTCTACAGTAAGCAAGCTGTTAATCAAACATCTGGAATAGGTTATGATTACAATGTTGCTATTGGAGAATTAGGCATAAACTCCCCTCCTCATGTCTGTGCTAAAGGGAGGGAAGTACCACATGTGCTTAAGGGTGTTGATGAACCCCTCTATAAAGCATCAATTACTGAACCATTTGATGCGACCTCTTCTGTTATTCAAGAAGAAATACGTGCTGAGGATCATGCTTATGAGAAGATTGTTTCCAAGTCAAGTGAGTCGAAAGTTCCAGTCAAAGTTGTGAAAGCAACTGAGACTAACTCAGACACACATGAGTTGGATAACAATAATGCCATGTCTACCATGCATAAATTACCTGCTGTTAATCACTCTCATAAAGCATGTGGTGTTGCTAATTGTATGTCTTGTGCTTTTAATATGATGTATGCTTATTTTAATGGTAAGCATGTGTCTAATGATAAGACTACTCCTCGTTAGCATGTGAATAACAAGAAGCATGATAGGTCTAAGACTGCCAGTCCTTCTAAGGCTAGAAAGGAGACATTTGTGCCTAAGCTTAAACAGAAATTTGTTAAGGCTGTTTACAAGGTCAAATGTTCAGTCATTGAGAAAGTTGAGACAATTAAAATTAAAAATGTTGTTTTGTCTGACAAAGGACAGTTCTACAAGTATGCCGGGCCCAACCAAGTTTGGGTTCCGAAGAAGGTCTAATCCATTTGAAGTGCAGGGCAGTATACAGGTGTAACCGGTAGTGTGGATTCTTGACAAGTGGATCATCAAGACATATGACCAGAGATAGAGCCCTGCTATCAAATATGGATTGAGAAAGCTGGCCCCCTGGTTACCTTTGGAGATAACAGCAAAGGTTTATCTGAGGGATATGGCTGTTTGCAAGCTGGATATGTTATCAGTGAAATTTTGTATATTGTGCTAGGTTATTATCAGGAAGCAGTATTTAACATATAGCACCAGTGATGAGACTTGAGAATATTACGACATATCAGGCACCTGCTGCACATTACACTTGGAATTGGACTCTAGTAAGATGTGTACAAGTGTACTCCTGGTTGGTGAGTCAAAAGAGGAAGTCAATGCACCACAGTTCATGGACTTTGCAGTTGCAGATCTATTGGACTATGCAATCTCTTCTTCACAATATCACTTCAGGTTGGTATGAACTAGTATACTGCTCAAGCAATCGTCAAGGACATGGTATGGCACTCTAACAGAAGTTATAATTTTATATGAACTAGTAGAGTCGTCATATTTATAACTCTCTTATCACTAAGCACAATCATATTGTTTTATATGTGCAGTGGTATATTGATTATGCAACATAACAATTAGTATCTAAAGTACTTGACAAGTATCGGTCAATGATATGTTGTTAACATTATGTTGCAGATATTTGTAAGCTTTTGACATGAATGAGAATTACTTAGACTTTACCCTAAGTGATCAATGTTTTATCAAAAACTCATTCATTTTGAAAAACAAAAATTAAACTTCTTTCTACATTAGTGATTTCTTATTTCGTGTAAAATCTTTTGAAATCACTATTGTAAATCACTTTCTCTCTATTACCATATATTCTGTGTTACAGGTTCAGTCTCCAATGACTTTCTTTCATTGACAGTCATGAGGTTGAAAACCCACAACGTCTATCCCAGACTGTAAAGACAAACACAGAAACATAACCAACCAACACTCTCTTACCACTAAATGTAGTATGAATGAGCGTGAGGGAGATAGTGCCTTAGTGCACCACATAAGGAAGGTTCTGTAGTCAACCCAGTAGCTCTGTCTCCTACATAGATGAGTAGTATTTAAACCGAGACAACTGCTAGCCCCCATACATCTTCTCAAAAAGATGTAATGGCTGAAAAGGCACAAAAACAGTTACTAGATTCATTCTCTCAACAGGGTGAGTCTATTGAATTTTGCCTGTCGGCCAAGGTATCCGATGTAGTGTCACCACTTCAAAAATAAACAATTCTTGATGCACAAGGAGAGGTTACACACACAAAGGATGAGTTGACGGAAACAAGAGTTTCGACCATTTTAAGGTCAGATTCGATTGTTCAAGGTTCGTTAGTGGACCAATTGCCTTTACAGGTGTTAGGAGAGGATACTGATCCAAAAGCCATATGTCAGTGGTCAGTGTCTACCTCCCCAGGCTTAAATCCCCTGGATGCATCTGCGGACAGTGGATCTGACATAGGTGCAGATCGGCAACATGTTGACAATGATTCAGATATTACCTGATGAGTCACAAGGAAATGTCTTCACAGACATTAGAAGGGAACCTTGATCTTTATGCTAAAATCTTTGGATCATTGTTTACCTTCCCAGAATTCAAATCTGGAACCCTAAAAGGGAAACTATTAACTTGTAAATTATGACTCAGATTCATCTGACGAGTTTAACAAGGATGGGGATTTGTGAACTCCCATTGCACCACCTGTGACCTCCTTAAGGATGGCTAAGGTGATTTTCCTTGCAGGTACAGCTGGATTATGGAGCTATGAGAGAAGAGTGATACACTTGTGAGAATGAGTGTAAACACGAGTGGAGAGAAGAGTGAAACTCATGTGAGGTACACTAAACACAATCACACACTCACAGTGAGGAAGAAAGAGAAACTACTTGTTATTTCTTTTCCAACCAAGTGAAATATGAGAACTCCTTCAGACGACGGCATACATTCCTTCTTTAAGGGGGAGATAAAAGCTTAAGTAATAGTTTGGAGGATTCCTCAACTAAGGGGGAGAAATAGCAGGGAGGAAGAAAAAGATCCTAAAAATGTACACTACACCACACCATTGTTGTTTCTAACTACGGATCCTATTGTACGGGAGAGGTGGTAAACACAAGGTGATTTCCTAGTAAGGGAAGAAGCAGTTAAGGGAGTACCATTGGTTTTTATCTGCGGATCCTATTGTACGGGAGAGGTGGTAAAACGAAGGTGATCTTCTTTAATCAGTTGATTCTCATAGGGGGAGAAGCAAGAGATATGGGCTTCTCAACAGGAAATGTGGTTGTACAAATGAAGATGGAACTACTTGAAGATATGTTCAGTCTAGAGGAACATCTACTTGGAATCTGGAAAATGTTAAATCTCATCCAGAACTTTTCTGCTATTTACTTTGCATGTATGTTTATATCTTTTTCTTATTTATTAGTTGAGTTATCCTCTAGATATTTGTGTGTTATTGTCTAACAAACAAATAGGGGGAGATTGTAAGTCATATGTCATAGGCCTATTTGTATATTCGAGGATTCAACTCAACTCAAATAAGAATGTAATAAGTAAATAGTGGATCGACCGTCAGAGAGATCTCGCAAAGTAATATCTGTCAAAGGATTCAGAAACAAGGTTCATCTACAGACTTGAGGAGTTAATTCACTGGAAGAAGTTCAAGAAGTTGATCATGCCTCAGTGATATAAATCAAGATCGTGGATTTAATCAAGTGACAGAGATCTCGTCAGAGTATCATTAATTACAAGGATTTAATCTGAAGAAAATCAGAGTATCAAAGTCAACACATGAAGAAACGTCACGGAAGTTAGTCACTCATGAACCAGACAGTACATCGAGTGTCAACGTTGAAGTGGTGGAATTGATTCATAATTTTCAGTGATTTTCAGAAGATTTGCAGAAGAATGGTTGCTGCTCAAGACTAGAATTAATTCTCTACCATTGGTTTTTATCTGCGGATCCTATTGTACGGGAGAGGTGGTAAAACGAAGGTGATCTTCTTTAATCAGTTGATTCTCATAGGGGGAGAAGCAAGAGATATGGGCTTCTCAACAGGAAATGTGGTTGTACAAATGAAGATGGAACTACTTGAAGATATGTTCAGTCTAGAGGAACATCTACTTGGAATCTGGAAAATGTTAAATCTCATCAAGAACTTTTCTGCTATTTACTTTGCATGTATGTTTATATCTTTTTCTTATTTATTAGTTGAGTTATCCTCTAGGTATTTGTGTGTTATTGTCTAACAAACAAATAGGGGGAGATTGTAAGTCATATGTCATAGGCCTATTTGTATATTCGAGGATTCAACTCAACTCAAATAAGAATGTAATAAGTAAATAGTGGATCGACCGTCAGAGAGATCTCGCAAAGTAATATCTGTCAAAGGATTCAGAAACAAGGTTCATCTACAGACTTGAGGAGTTAATTCACTGGAAGAAGTTCAAGAAGTTGATCATGCCTCAGTGATATAAATCAAGATCGTGGATTTAATCAAGTGACAGAGATCTCGTCAGAGTATCATTAATTACAAGGATTTAATCTGAAGAAAATCAGAGTATCAAAGTCAACACATGAAGAAACGTCACGGAAGTTAGTCACTCATGAACCAGACAGTACATCGAGTGTCAACGTTGAAGTGGTGGAATTGATTCATAATTTTCAGTGATTTTCAGAAGATTTGCAGAAGAATGGTTGCTGCTCAAGACTAGAATTAATTCTCTATTAATTAATTAAGTCATCTAATTTAATTAAGAAAATAAATTATATCTGCGAAGAATAATTTATTTATTAATTGAATTAATTGATTAATTAATTCTGAATTAATTTTAGGAATTTTCAGAAGTTTAATTGGTTTAAAAACAGTCTTAAATCAGCAAGACAATTGAAAATGAACTAGCATGACAATCTGGATTGTCATACCGATTGTCATGCCAAGTCATTTCAATTGTCATACCGAAAGTTACACTAGGAAGGAGATTGTCTTGCTAGTTCAACTGATTGTCATACCGATAGTCATTGTAGTTCAATCAGATTGTCTTGCTAGTACAATTGAAAGTCCTACTGAAAGTTTTGCTGAGCCAAAAAGATTGTCCTACCGATTGTCATTGCAGTTCAAGTAATTTTGTTGGATTGCATACAAAAAGAAAAAGAAGCAGAAGATATTCACTCACTGAAAAATATAAGAACACAGCAGCCGCCTAAGAAATATTTCATTGTTCTCTGCTGAAATTCAAAGATCAATTTCTAGATTGCCAAGTTAAATCCAATCAACTAGAAATCTTTATCTTGTTCTTGTGTAACAATCTAGCGGATCAAAATCCCTAGAACTTAATCTCAAATCGCGTTTAGCATTTGATTCTAATTATTGCAAAAATAGAAAAAGTTCATGTCGAATTTATTCTAGATTTGTGATAATTGATTTGAGATTAATACCTTGTAATCGATACAGTTGTTGTAACACCTTTCAAGTTTAATAATATTTTTATTTAACTTGAATTTTGTTTCACATTTTTTATTCCGCATTTATTCGATTATTTGGTACTGTTTGTATTCAACCCCCCCTTCTACAAACAAATTGGGACCTAACATTACCCAAACTAGGTACACTGTAGTCTCCCAAAAGACTGTAGTTGTTCAAAAGGAAATAATCTCATTTCTAGCTACATCCTCAGAAGAAGATGTACGGGTCAAATGACTAGTTAACTGTTAAAATCTCAAACCAAATTAATTACCTTTTTATGAAATTTTGTGAATATCATTAAAATTAATACAAGCTTTTAGTTCACCCCTGACCCCTATTTTCTACCTTAAAAAACAGCCTGTTGGATATTTTTTAGAGTCATTAATTTATTTTACATTGATTTGATAATGTTAGTGTTTAGGTTGGATTTAAAATTAATAAAGGACTTAAGAGTGATAAGTAGATTAATACTAAAATCATATTAGTATTTGGATAATTTATTTATAAGTCAGAATTTTTTTACTTAAATGAACTAGAATAAATAAATTTTAAATATAGTTATTGTAGTTCGTAAATTTTAAATTATATAAATATTTTAGTTACAAATTAATACAAGCTTTTAGTTCACCCCTGACTCCTATTTTCTACCTTAAAAATACAGTCTGTTAGATATTTTTAGAGTCATTAATTTATTTTACATTGATTTGATGATGTTAGTGTTTTGGTTGGATTTAAAATGAATAAAGGACTTGTGCTGATATGAGGTTAAAATTTTGTGCAGTCTCGCTACGGTGCTATTCTGGATCGTGAAGGCGCTGATCTTTCTCCCGGATCAGAGTTGGTTGAGCCAATTGATTATGGTTGCAAGCAACAACCGGTAGCACTGATAAGCCAAAAAAGAATCAGATCATTGGCTTCCCTGGTGTTCCTGCAAACACACTGCTTCCTAATTTAGCTCATCGTTTCAGAGAAGGGACTAGGGGAGGTGCTAGCTCCTCATCTTCTGCTCCCAACCGTCCCTCAAATATGCCAGATCAACTATTTGTTCAGGTTATCCGCAATGCTGTTAATGCTGCCCAAACTATGCCTGGTCATTTTCAACGACAAATGGATAATGCTGAGTTGGAAAATCTTGCTAGGAATCTTGTTGATGTATCTGATCTAGAGAACCGAAGAAACTTAAATGATGTGTTCTTTCGCGAGGTGGTCAATATTGTCGCCACTATCATGAATGATATATGCAATAAGTACGAGGTTGAGACACAAGTGGTAAGCCTAAAACTCTAGCTAGTTGTATATACTTGATTGATCAGCTTTGTTATTTATTAACTCATATCTATTAGCAATAAATTAAATATAATTTAGAATAGATGAACCAAAATTGAAACAAAAACACAGTGAATAAAATGTATAATTCTAAACGGTGTAAAATGAATCATGTAATAGTAATTTATCTTTTGCTTTAAAGATGTAAGTATTTATTTATACAGTGGTTTACATAAAAGCAATATGTACTTTTCGAGTACTCACAAACGTCTTAGCAGTCATGTGTTTAATAAGCTGGAGTTCCTGGAGCAGGACTTGTAAAATTTGTAATAAACTAGCTAGGGGTTAATTTAGTTATGGAGTATGCCACTGTGATGATTAAGTGTGATAATAACATGCAATAATAGTTATTAGTATTTTATGACTTTATGTTGCACTCGATCTCTATTTGATATATATGCGTTTATTAAAAGTTGTAAGAACAAAAGTTGAAAATTACTCATGCAGTCATTATGCAAACTTCATGTTTAGGTAATTATTAGAGCAAAAAAGGTACCTGAAAAGTGAAAATTAAAAATTTAATTGTAAAATCGGAAGATTTACACAAGCCTTGTGTAGGATGATATGGTTTTTCTACTACTAAAAAAGAAAGAAAAAAGTTACTTAAATGCTTATATGTTTTTAATTATAACATATGAGCAGTGTGTTCCATTTATGGCAAATTATAAACATATGAGCAGTGTGTTCCATATGAGCAGTACAACTTAAAGTTACAAAGTGGCATCTATTCATAATTTTTTTAATTTGATATTTTATGTTTAATATTTGCAAGGCAATCGAGGAGGCAAATCAAGAATTTACGGATGGGGAAAGTTTCGAATACGATGAGTCTGGGTGAAGATGATGCAGGTTTTAAAGATGGTGAAGATGGTGCGCGTGGTCAAGATGAAGATCGTGTAGATGTGGAAATGTAATTTGCAGGATTGAACACTTTTGCGGGCTGTTTTTATGTCATGAACTTCATCTTATTTGATTTTGTTTTTGTTAACTTGGACTTACCAGATGCTTGAACCTTCCAAACGGATGGTTTTCCGAAAAGTAGCTAATTCATTACAAGTCGAATTTAGATACTGAATCTTGTTATAATGGATTTATTTTGGATGTTGAACTTGGTTGTATTGCGAATTTGAATGTTTATTTTCAGTTTATGGTTAAATTAGTTATTAAAAATGTTTGGCTTATTTATATTTATTAGGATTAATTTGGTTAATTAGCAGGTATATATATTTGATTTTTGCAGAACTACTGATCTTTTCTGGGCAAAAAATGAGCCCAGGAAACTGGCCGAATTTATATCATTACCGACCATATTCAATATATCATGAAATGAAAAAATGCAGATATCCGACCACATTTTTCAAAAATCGGTAGGTAATAATTGGTCAGATATAACAAGTGGGTCCCAACTTAAAATTACCGACCAAACTATTAACGACCACAAGTGGTCGGTTTAACATTGATCTAAACGATTCGTTTTGACAATTCCAACCTATCTATTTCTGACTCAATATGGTCGGTTTTAACATACCGACCAACCTATTTCTGACCAAATATGGTTGATTTTATATTGACGTGGCAGCATTGACGTGGGTGGCACGTATATGTTGGGACCACTTAGAATGAATTTGGAATGACTTTACCCACCAAATTAATTAGTCGGAACGTGGTAGGAAATGACGTTCATAACCGACCGACGAGTCATTTACAACTAGACTTTAACCGACCACTATTTTTGGTCGGAAAATGGTCGGAAATGTCCTGATTTCCGACCATTTCTGGACATTTCGGACCATTTTTGATGGTCGGAAAAGTGCGCTTTTCTTGTAGTGTAAGTCAAATTTAGCCGTTAAATTTGACCTGACATGATAGAATTTAGCTAAATGCAATTAGCTACGTCGAATTCTAACCATATGAAGCGAAATGAAATTATATGAAATTAATAAATAATTTTTTTAACCAATAATTAATTACCATATAATATTTAGAAAAAAAAACTATTATCATTAAAATTGTAAAACTGAAATTGTTATAAGAAAAGTGTTTAATCCCAAAAATAATATCGTAATAATTAAAGAAAATTCGTGACTCCTTAATATTGTAACATATGGGTTTTCAAAATACCTTAGGTTACAAATGTTTTTCCAAAAATATGATTTGTTAAAATATTTTGCAAAACTAAAATTTTCTTTACAAAGTTGAAAAATATCAGTTTTAAAAAAAAATATGTTTACAACTTTGTAATAAATTTTAGAACTGAAATTCAAAATCAATCACAATTGTAACTTTAAAATTTAGTAATCGGTATTATCTTTGGTAGCATAAACAGGTTTCAACGGGTAAAAGAAACACAATATTAAATACAAACAAAAACAACTTCACTTCAACTATTCTACAGTATTGTAAAAAATAAGTTACATTTGATTATTTTGATTTCAAACCATACTTTTACAAATACTTTTAGAAAATAGTTAAATAATTATCTCTAAAACAAATTATATTTTTAATAATTTCTTATCTATAATATATTATAATAGTATATGTTCATTCGATATAATGTGCATAGCCGGTTAAAAAAATATTAATATTTAGTATGAATCTGGGCTTATCTTTACTAATTTATTAAAATAGAACCATACATAATTTTTTGGTCGATATTAATTATTGTAGCGGGTTAAACAAAATTAATATATATTAAAATCTTAAAAAAAATTAAAAATTTAAACATAATTATTAAAGTCAAATTAATTAATCAATTGTTCAGTATAAGTCGAGGGAGCTAAAACAATATTAATGTATTCTAACAGTTCGTGCCAAAAAAGTTAGATAAATGAATAGTATTTAAATTGAACTATTCTATCGCCCTGAATATAAATTCGTAAAATATAGCAATCGAAATGGATAGGAAATTCGCTATAATGTAGCAAAACTTTAGAAAAAATCCTAAAAAGAAGTAATGAAAATGCTACAGTAATAAATAAAAATATTTTTATTTCCGGTAAAGTAATAAACTCAATAATTAATATTTTTTGTTAATCCATACTATATTACTTTAAGAGGTTTAACCGTAAATGCTTTACCGAACGATCAAGTGCAAATTCATATAGGAAGGAAGTACTATCTTTACGACAGTTAACCGTTTTTTTTTAATTTTTTTTTGACAAATTTTTCTTATAATTTTATAAATAAGTATTTTTTCTCATATATTCATAAATTCTACGTGGGACGAGATAGAGAAGAAACTCTTAACCATTTTAATTATTTTAATTATTTTGCATGTAATATTTTAATTGTTTAAATAAATTTTAAAGTGGTTAACTTTTAATAAAAGAGTTCAGAATATAGTTGTACTACTATGTTGGATACATGAATTATATACTTTACTATACTAAAATGTAATTAATTTTTTTAGGAACGCGCCTACAAATTATTTAGTAGTGATTTTCAAATCTTTTGTTTATATATACCTCCAGGTTTCTACACGATTTAAGTACATTTTGTTTGGGTTTTAGATTTAGTGAATCTCTAGACTTGATTTAGTGAATCATCTCTGGATTTAATGTTGAATACTATTACAAATAGAATGTGACTTTGATATATACAACGTACATTCTGTTCGATCGGTCCCTTCCAAATTTTACAAATTGTTACACTGTTGAATATTCAAACATTTTTTTTAGCTAAATAATATTCACACACTCGTGCACTTGCTAAATTGCACGGTTTATACCATTAAATATTCAAATTCAATATAGGGCCAAAATTTTTGTCACATGTGTGTTTCGTGCCCACAATATCGTGCTCAAAAAAACAATATAGGAGCCATAAGTAGGGATAGTACACTGCATTCGGCACGGGGAAATACGATGTTATGTTGACAAACTAACTGTACACATGTTGCTCATGCACGAGCTGAGCCGCCGAGCCCACAAAAAGACTGGATCTAAGAGCATCCACAGGGCCCACTTTCATTTTTTAAGAACCCCACTTAATGTTACCAAATTAATGAATGGGTTTTGAAAAAAAGCTGGCCAACACCGTCCAATGCTCTTTTTTCACATTTTAGGGACCCTTTTATCAAATTGTGTAATAGTTAAACAGGTGAATAAGTAGATAATGTAAGAATATAAAATATAAAGAAATCAAGTTGGGGCTGTGCACAGGGGGAGAGTCTGAGCCGGTTTGACTCGGTTTCGTGATAAAACCGGAACCGTAACTATATATATTCGGTTTATAAAATTAAAAACTGCAACCGTCCGTTTAGATTCGATTTCGGTTTAAAAATCGTCGGTTCAGTTATAATCGAATCAGTTTCGGTTACAAAACCAACACATAAAAAAAATATACAAACGAGATAAATTGATGCGTAATACAAAGTTGTATTATTTTACCAAGATACAAAGTATTTCACACTCGAAATTACGGTCATTCTACCGCAAATCATTATTCCTGGTATTTTTAGCCTATCTCTAATACCTGTCAGTGATTGCAAATGCAATGCGTGAAAACAAAAAGTTTATGCAACTTAAATTATTTTCAGTTTATCTCTGTAAACCTTTGTTATTGAAAACTAGTACACTGGATTACATTAATAATCCAGATTTAACAAAGACTAAAATATAACAATATAGTTACAAGTTTTCAAAATTATATATAATATATAAATTATATAGATTTACTTATGAAAATTAGTAATCGGTTTAGTTCGGTTTTTATCGGTTCGGTTGTAACGTATAACCGGAACCAAACCATTTAAAACGGTTTGATTTTTTATTTTTCGATTTCGGTTCCAAATCGGTTTTATCCAGTTTCTCCCGATTTCGATTCGGTTCTGGTTTTAATTAGGTTTTTTGCTCGGCTATACTGTCCACCATAGTGGGACCGCCCAATTCATAACGATTCTCTCCAATGAAAAAATAAAGAATTGGGTGAGTCCAGTTCCATTTCACCTGTCTTTAGGGAAAGAGTTGGGCTCCCGGTGTGAATGCTATAAAAGTGAAAGGGAATTTACTAAATAAACACTTATTTGTGGGTCATTTAACAAATATTAATGATATTTTTATGAATGATTAGCAATCTAAATTCTGAATGAATAATATCATTTGATAAATAAATTATTAAAATATCTGAATAATGCTGATTTATTATTTTATATTTATTAATAAATATTGTTATTTCATACTAATTTTACACTCAATTTTAATGATATCCTAATAAATATAAAAAAATATTCTACAAATGGAAACAAATTATGTAACAAAAGAATATTTAACCAAAATCACATTATTACAAAATTATAAATTGTTATGTAAATATTTCAATCTATTTGATGGAATAAAATATTTAAAAAATGACCCTTATAATAATGCAAGTGCCTCCATGATCACAAGGATTCATACTTAAATATTAAAGTAGTTATTATTCCTGTTATAATTTGACTTGGGCATTCCAAAAGCAAATCTCCAGTCCGTGTGATTTCAAAGTCACTGTAATCCTAGCGCTGAGGATTATAAGCCTAAACATTCACGAGATTTTTATTCATCGAGAATATTTGTTTTATGGCATAATTAGGACAGTAAATGAGCCGAACCGAGTCAAACTCTTAAGTATTAATATATCAATTATTTAAAAATATATCGAACCTGAACTCGAATTTTTATCGAGACAAATTTTATGTTATTCACGAACATGTTCAAGAACAGCTCACGAACTATGATTTAATGAACAACTCTTAAATATTTTTACGAACTTCTGATCATAATTAACTCAATTTATGAATTCGTTCTAACGAATCTCGACTTTTTCTATAAATTTTACTTATTTATTTTTTAAATAAATAGATAAATAATATCGAATAAATGTTCTAAAAACCATACACAACAAACAAATAAATTTGAGTGTTTAGCATTCAGATTTTGATTAAATTACATTATTTTTATTTAAATAATATATATACACACACACACTATTTGAATACATGAATATTGGTTAAATTAAATAATTATATATTTACCATCTAGCGTGTATTACATTTTAAATCATATAGATATTAAAAAAACATAATTTAATAAAAAAATTAAATGAATTAAATAAATTGGTATAATCATTTTTAGATAAATATTTACATAATTATTTACCGAATAATGTGTTATAAACTTGTGTATATAACATGTTTACGAGCATATATGACTAATAATTAATATACCTATTTATGAGTCATATCAACGAGTGTGTTCACAAACATTACTAAGGAATCTATTCACGAACTATATTAACGAACTTGTTCGCAGATATTGTAATCGAACTTGATCGTGAACTTTCGAGCCCAATTTTATTATGCTCAAGTTCAGCACATATAAAAATCGAATCTTAAAATTATTTTCATGTTTGACTCGTTTATGAATCGAATGGAACACCAAATTATTTCTGAGTATCTCGACTCATTTATAGCCCTAGGCATAACCAGAGGTGAGGAAAAGTAATGAAAAACCTAGAGTTAATTTTGAGTAGAATTGAGCAAAAATTTGATAAATTTGAAATTAATACCAGAATTATCAAAAGACGCTACAAACCATAATGTGTTAAATTGAGTCAAAATCTAAACTGTAAAGTAGAATTAAATTTATATTATGTACACGTAAATAATATGTAATAAATGACATATCAACTCAAATAATTTAAACAATACATAATACTGTTTTTCAAATTAATATTATTCTTCTAAATAAAAAAATCACTAATTAAAATTCATCCCTGATGTTTGAAATCTTCAAATAAAACGACCTTATAATCAGATAGATGAAAATCGTCAATTGTGGAGTTCTGGAGTTCACTTACGTTCTGCAATTAAAATATTACGTAAAATATTGCTGAGTATATTATTTTACGATTTATTTTATATAAATATCACTATATAAACATGTATGTTCCGTAAACTAAGCATGTTTTGTAAGATAATATATTTTGTAATATGCTACTCATAATGTATGTGTTTTGAATAATTTTCTTTAAAATACTAATATTTATGCAAGATGATTAGTAAAACATATGCTATGCAATATTTGTCGTAATAGTTTCAGCTGCAGAACATATATGAATAATGAGTACACCGTTGAAACTAACTGTATAATTGGGATATATATATATAATGTGTGAATTTAGAAAACACTTAAATATAATTATATTATCTTGTTGGTTTAGGTTTTTTTATCTTTTTTTGCCATTTCTTTGGGTTATTCATTATCAGATACGAATTAGACTGAATTTATCATTTGGTTTTAAATTATATAATCAAGTACCAGTGAATCTCATACTAAGAAGTGCATATGGTCTTTAAAGAAATTTTATTCGAATATTAAAGAAGTGTAATGTAATGATTAAAATAAAGTACAAGTACGATTCTCTAGTAAATATAATTTTGAATATAAAATTTGTATTAGTTTTCTCTTTATAATTTCTATATAATTTCAGTTTAATATTAATTTTTTAAACTATCATTAATTTAAAGATAATTTAGTAAGTGTTGAGAGAACTATTAAAGTTAGAAAAATTCTCAAACGTTGAAGTGAGAATCTAAATTTTAACATTATTTTTCCTTATAAAATATAAAAGTTATGAATTAACGTACTTATAATATTAAAAAAAAATTATTGTAAATTGCACGCATTACAAGCCAGTACTTTATTCTAAATCTAAGTAGTAAAAGCAGAAAATATTAAATAATCTTACTTTTGTACGGTATATTCATAATCTATTCGCATGATAATGCTCTTACTTCATAATAGTGTTAGAGCATGCATGTCTTACTATATTTATATTATCTAGTACGAAAACAAAATTTATCAATTGAAGGCTGGGTTTAACATTGTGTTAAAATAGTATAATATTTCCAACAAAAAAATAGTATAATAAGTGTAATATTATAATTTGTGATGCATATAAAAGAAAATATAGCATCCGTAGTATTTGACTTAATTTTATCAAATAGAAAATTAGAATTAAATGCATTATTATTTTTTTATAAATAAGTTACTACAAATATTCATAATAATGACATTAATTATGAATTAAATGAGCCACTCATAGTGAGGGGTGGATAGGTGCAGAAAAGGTGCATATAATGCACCTATATAGTGATCAATTAAGGATGAAAATGAGAACGAAAAGCTTGAAAGTTTGTTTGCTCAGGTGCATAATGCGGAACCCTCTCCATAGTCGATCATTCTTTTCATTCATATAATCAAGTTTCTACATTAGAGCAAGGTGCCATCGGGCGGGTTTATCATTTTTGTCGGCGATCTTTGTTTGTCCTATAACTTTTTGTTGTGGCAAAGAAAGCATCCATACATATTTTTTTTTACAAATATGACTTACAGTCCTACTATAAATATATAGATAATTCTCGGATGATCAAGGGTGACGACAGAGTATAAACTTTTGGCCACTTGAATTATCTAACGGTGTCCTATATATTATTTTTTATTTCTAAAGTGATCACCTATTTTTTTTACCTGTTGAGTTTTATATCATAAAAATCATAAAATCGTAATGGGTATTTTATCGGATTTTAAGAAAAATGGGTCAGATCATCGCCCAGTAAGAAGACGGACGAGCTCAGGAGAATGCGTCTCCGGAGCCTAGGGCACCCCCTATAGTGCTGAATATATTTTGCAAGAGCTTCACTATATTCAAGAATGAAGAGGTGCAAAACCAATCTGCATCTAATTGTTCATATAGGATGGTAGGTATTCGAGAGAGAGAAGCGATTTTTTGCTGATAAATAGTAACTTTTGCTGTTTTTGCTATTTTTGTTGATTGGGTAAAATTATCAGACCACCCTATATAGGAATTCTATTATGAAAATTCTGAGTTCATATAGTATTCCGTAATGTAAATGAGTGTATGTAAAGGTCGTCAGAATCCGAATTCAGACACTTTGATTTTTCCCGAAAATCCACCAGATGCCGCAGGAATTAAGTATAAGGTGATAAGATTAAAAGAAATTAAATTTGAGGATTATAGCAGATGATCATTAAAGGAATAAAAAATATTAAGAAGGGCTTGGGAAAACCCAAATGATAAGATCCCGGATATGATCTTTCAAACGATCAACGAGAACGAGAGTTGAACATTTTTCTAAGTTACTCGAGAGTTCAAACAGTATTTACGTATACCCTTAGTATAAGGGACCCTTAGTATAAGGGACCCAAAGTTGAACATTTTTCTAAACCGGGAAGCGATGTTCCCGAGTATATTATGCATATAGTTTGCTATAACTATTAATCGGAAAGGTATATTTGATAGTTTTGAATAATAATCAAACATTATTTTCGATTATTCAAATAAAGATTTTACTTTCGTATAAGTATATCTTTTATTCATTTTTATTCGTTTCAAGTATTAGTTTCAAAAATTTTCTTTCATTTATTTTTGTAAAACTATTCTTTATTGGAATATTAAAGAATAATATTCAGATATTCTTCTAGTATTTTGGAACTGATTTTTATATTAAATCATCCTTATCCCAAATGTTTTCAAAAATGTTTCCAAGCCTTCAAAATGATTTTAAAAGTTAGAGCGGATCCCAAAACTTGTTTTCAAATTTAAGATCTTCCTTTCGAAGGGGATTTAAATACTCGCTCAAAAATCTGAGGAATCCGGCTCCATGATGAATTTTTATATTCGCAACGAGGTTGTTGTTTTGATGAAAGAGTCTTTGATTACTTGCCCAGTGTTCGGGAAATAAGCCCAATCAAATTGCGTCGGCATAAGTGAAATGGGTTGGGGACTGTTCATCAAAGTGTAAGAGGCTGTGGGACAATCCATCAACGAGTAAGAGGCCGGACGACGGTCCAGCATAAGGTCCTAATGCGGCCAGGGTGATGACCGGTGAGGAATTCATCCATCTACTAGTAGAAATGTGACGTGATTTATATCTTTGCCTAATAAGAAAGGTATCGTGGTTTATGCCAAAGTTTTCCTCCTTCCAAAATTATTGGGTAACACAACTCTGTTTATACTTTTCATAGAAGAAGTTTTCAAGGAGTGTATGAAAGAGATACACATACACACACACACACACATATATATATATATATGGACATAATGAAGTATATTGTAACTTCATTTCTTTTAAGTGATATTTCAAAGATTGATCATATACAAGTTTTGTCTTGTAGCTTCATCTATGAGATGAAGTTTTGAAACTAATTATACTATGAACAATGGTAGTTCAAGTAGTTTACAAAACAGATATAGATATATTGGAGAATTTTGTAACTTCAACTTTTAAACTTATATCTAGTAAATGATTATCTTATGCATAAAAATATATTCAGAAAGTTATCAATAAAGATATTTTGCACTATTGAACAAACTATATATATTTTGAAAGTATATATATATATATACTGAATATTTTGCGACTTCGTCGCGTTTTGGTATCAAACTTGGTTCACTTTTGCTTGACCAAGACTTTCATAAATACTATGAGAATGCTCATATATTTTTAATTAATATACATGTTATTTTGGTGGGCTGTGTTGCTTATCCTTGCTTTATTCATTCATCACACAACAACAGCTAGACAAGATAAACATGACCAAGCTTTCAATTCGCGAACGGATATGAAATGTTCCGCAGTTTCCTGTAGGCGTTGATGCTACACTGGCCGAGGTAGGAGCTACCAAAAGGCAAGGATTTCAACTTTTGATGTACCAGACTAATGTATATCTATGAATTTTTATAATGTCAAGGAACATGTAAATTTATTCAGAAACCCTTTCGAGGTGTAATAACTTTTAATTTATGGATTTCAATGACTGTTACCTATTTAAATTTAATCTCTGAGACTATAACATATTGTGGAGTGAGTATTATTGTGGGGTCACAGTATGCAGTTGTTTATTTAATTAAAGTAAAGTGTTATGAATGGAAATAAAGACCGTGACAACCCAGATCCCGGACCCCGGATTTGGGGGTGTTACCGAAAGGTTATCAGAGCTAAGCGTTATAAACCTCGAAGATGATACGTCGTTAAAATGATAAGTTCACTAAGATAATAAGAACTCTTTCCAAGTTCATAGTCGGACTACCTAACGTAGTACTGACAGTTAAAACCCTTATGGGAATCCTTATAAATATCAAAATAGTAACATATTTCATTATCGTATGGGGTAGCGGGGCAGTGAACTATGAGGTTCAGAAGTATCAAAATGATAATGTTTTATTACATATTGCAGATCAGATTATGGATCCGATGGAGTACCCTAATGAGGGATCAGATGATGTTCATATTGAGGATGTAGCGGTTGAGAATGTTATCCCAGAAGGGATTGTTGCTGATGAGGATATCGTGGAGGATCCTGACGAGACTAAATTGATGATCGTTGAGGAATTGATGACCGTAGTCAAGGCGACTACCAGAGCTAGGATGGCCACACAGGTTGCACTAGAGGATGGAGAGTTACCAAGGGCACAGTGAAAAGTGAGGGCAGATGGAGTGGGGCCTTCCATGACACCGGTTATACCAGTATCAGACCCTCTCCAAGAGGTTCCTGTAGACATCCATGAGGTTCCACCAGTTCATGTTTCCTACCCTGTACCAAGCCCAAAACCTATTGAGGAGATGCCACTTTTATCTCCTGCACCACTAACACCTGACATTATGCTCGGTTATCCGGTTAAATCACCCGGGTCTGCACCATCTGCACCCCATGGACTACTAGATGCAACCGTTCAGGATTCTTTTATTTCCAATTATCACATGACTTTGGGTGGTCTATCTGAGGCACATAAGGTTAGAAGTGAGTTGTTGGATCAACTTACTGCACGGAGGAGTGAGGGTGGGGTAATTCCGGCAGGCTTAGTATATAGCATGGATATGTTTGAGGCTACCACTCGAATCACAGCCAGAGGCCATCTTGAGGGTCAGATTGATCCAGCTCTGCTTGAGACTATCCTAGACCTCCTCACCTCTTCGATGAAGCAGGTTAGGAATGTCGTTCGTGCCCGCATTCCTTGATCCAGAGTAGTGCGGAGAGTCAAAGCGATCAGATAATGATATTCATTCAGCACCACTTTTGGAGGAGTAACCTATTTATGAATGATTAGTCTAGATTGACTAGATGATTATCTGCAGTAGTACTTTTGGGATAGATTAGATCTGATGATGTAATTCTCTTCCCCGTGTTTAGTGTTTGTACTCCCGAATGAATGGTTATGTATATATGAAAGGCATATGTCATAGCCTACTCGTTTATTCGAGTATTTAACTCAACTCAAATAAGAATGTAATAAGTAAATAGTGGATCAATCATCAGAGAGATCTCACAAAGTAACATCTGTCAAAGAATAAAGAAACATTGTTCATCTGCAGACTTGAAGATTCACTGGAAGAAGTTTAAGAATTTGATCATGCCTCAGTGATATAAATCAAGATCGTGGATTTAATCAAGTGACAGAGATCTCGTCAAGGTATCATTTATTACAAGGATTCAATCAGAACAACAAAGTCAAGACATGAAGAAACGTCACGAAAGTTAGTCACTCATGAACCAGACAGTACATCGAGTGTCAGCATTGAAGTGACGGAATTGATTCATAAGTCTCAGTGACTTTCAGAAGATTGACAGAAGAATGGTTGCTGCTCAGGGTTAGTATTAATTCTCCATTAATTAATTAAGTCATATAATTTAATTAAGAAAATAAATTATATCTGCAAGGATTAATTTATTAATTAATTGAATTAAATTGATTAATTAATTTAGAATTAATATTAAGGAATTACAGAATTTTAATTGGTTTAAAATCTATTTAAATTGAAACAAGGCAAACTGATTGTATTAGTATGACAATCGGTATGACAATCAATAGTCATACCGAAAGTCATGCTAATTCATTTAATTGTCTTGTTAGAATTTTTATTAGATTAAAAAATCTGTTATTAATCTTTGCAAGACAATCTGAATTATACTTATGTAACAATCGGTATGACAATCAATTGTCATACCGAAAGTCATGCTGGTTCAAAGGATTGTCATTGCAGTTCATTTGCATTCGGCTGTTTACTTAAAAAGAAACAAAAGAAGCAGAAGACAAGATTATCCAAAAACTCAGCAAAAACAGAACATACAGAAGAACAAAAGAGAAAAAGAAGCAGAAAAATATTACATCTATTCTGCAACTTCAAGATCAATTTCTAGATTGTAAAGTTATATCCAATCAACTAGAAATACTTATCTTGTTCTTGTGTATCAATCTAGCGGATTAAAATCCCTAGAACTTAATCTCAAATCGCTTTTAGCATTTGATCTTTTAATTACAAAAATAGAAAAAGTTCATGTCGAATTTATTCTAAATTTATAATAATTGATTTGAGATTAATCCCTTGTAACTGATACCGTAGTTGTAACACCTTTCAAGTTTAATAAAAGTTTTATTTAACTTGAATTTTGTTTCACAATTTTATTCCACATTTTATTCGACTAAACGGTATTGTTTGCATTCAACCCCCCCTTCTACAAACAAATTGGGACCTAACAATTGGTATCAGAGCCTTCTGATTAACGTACAAATCTAGATCCTAGACTTTTGTGTTTCTTTCACTTCTTGAATTTTTTATTCACTCAAAAAATTCATAATGACTACACAAAAATTTGGAACCGTTAAAATTCCACTTTTCGATAAAGAAAATTATGTTATGTGGAAGAAGAAGATGCTACTGTTTTTACAGGTTGCTAATCCCAAATATTTGCAAGTGTTGAAGAAGGGTCCAAAAATACCTATGGTTATTGAACCAGAGGTAATAGAAAATGATGTGGTGATCACCAAAGCGAGAACTTATGTGAAGGATCCTGAGGACTTCTCTCCTGCTGAAATAGAAGAAGCTTCCCTGGATGCTAGCCTTCAATTAATCTTAGTAGATTCCCTTAATCCCCTAATGAATAGACATGTGATGAATTGTAAAGATTCCAAACATATCTGGGAAACTATTGAGATTATTAATGAAGGCACAGAGGAAGTTAGGGAGAACAAACTAGAAATCCTAACCTCTGAGTATGAATACTTTAAATCCAATCCAGGAGAAGGAATCACTGAAGTGTTTGAGAGGTACAATGCATTGATCAACAACCTGAACATTAATGGTAAATACTATTCCATCAGGGAGGTCAACAAAAAGTTCCTTTTGACACTGCCAACTCATCTCGAACATAGAATCACTGCCATAAGAGAAGCAAGAGATCTGAGTGAGATTTCTTTGGAAAGGCTCTATGGTGTGTTAAAGACTTATGAGTTGGAGCAGATTCAGCAGAAGGAAGTTTACGGGAAAGGAAGAGTGGTCAGCACGTCTACTGCTCTAGTAGCTGATGAACAGCAACAACAACCACTATATCAACAACAATCTCAACAGTCAGATAGAATGGTACAGTTTTCCAAGGTTGAAGATAATGTGATAGTAGCAGAATTTGATTCTCCTACTACAAATCAATCAGGAGATGATTATTATCCTTGGAAGAACTGGAGCAATTGGAGGATGAGTCAATGGCCCTGATTGTCAAGAGATTCTCAAATGTCAGATTCAAAAGGAATCCCAAGTTCAAGTACAAGTCCAACTACAACAGATTCCAGAAAGGTGGATCTTCATCCTCTAACACCAGCAGTGGTGGGTATAAAACAGGGATGGTTGATCGAAGCACCATTCGATGCTTCAACTGTAATGAGTTGGGACACTTTGCCACAGAATGCAGGAAGCCAAAACAAGCAAGGAAGAACTCTTACGATTCTAATCAGAAGAGTAAATCTGAAAGGGCATACCTGGCAAAGGGAAGAAGCTGGGATCATACTGACAGTGAAGATGAAGAAGTTGGGAATCTTGCTCTCATGGCTAGTGATGCAAGCACCTCATCGTCAAGAAAAGAGGTAAAACTTTCTGATGCTGAAATGGTTTATCATCTAAGAGGTAACTTAGATTGTGCTCGTCGTGATAATGAATTGTTAAATCAACAAATCAAAGACCTTGAGAAAGAGGTCAATGAATTAAGACTTGTGCACATTAATCAAGATAAACTTAAAGATCAAGTATCTTTTCTAGAGAATAGAGTTGACTGTTATAGACAACTCGAAACTATTCTCAAAGACAAGATCACCGGTCTTGAGGCTAAGGTTAAAGCTTACTTTAATTCTTGTTCGAAGTCCAAAGAGTTTTACAATAAGCAAGCTGTTAATCAAACACACGGAATAGGTTATGATTACAATGCTGCTATTGGAAAATTAGGCATAAACTCCCCTCCTCATGTATGTGCTAAAGGCAGGGAAGTACCACATGTGCTTAAGGGTGTTGATGAACCCCTCTATAAGGAATCAATTGCTGAACCATTTGATGAGACCTCTTTTATTATTCAAGAAGAAATCCGTGCTGAAGATAATGCTAATGGGAAAGCTGTCTCCAAGACAAGTGTGTCAAAAGTTCCAGTCAAGGTTGTGAAAGCAACTGAGACTAACTCAGACACACATGAGTTGGATAACACAAATGCCATGTCTACCATGCATAAGTTGCCTATTGTTAATCCTTCTCATAAAGCATGTGGTGTTCCTGATTGTATGTCTTGTGCTTTTAATCTGTTGTTTGCTTATTTTAATGGTAAGCATGTTTCTAATGATAAGACTACTCCTCGTCAGCATGTGAATAATAGAAAGCATGATAGGTCTAAGACTGCTAGTCCTCCTAAAGCTAGAAAGGAGACATTTGTGCCTAAGCCTAAACATAAATTTGATAAGGCTGTTTTAAAGGTCAAATGTTCAGTCATTGAGAATGTTGAGAATAGTGAAATTAAGAATGTTGTTTTGCCTAATAAAGGCCAATTTTACAAGTATGCCGGACCTAGCCAAGCTTGGGTTCCGAAGAAGTTCTAATCCATTTGTATTGCAGGGCATTAAACAGGTACAACCGGTAGTGTGGATTCTTGACAGCGGATCGTCAAGACATATGACCGGAGATAGAGCCCTGCTATCAAATGTGGTTGAGAAAGCTGGCCCAGTGGTTACCTTTGGAGATAACAGCAAAGGTTTAACGGAGGGATATGGCTGTTTGCAAGCTGGAAATGTTATCATTGAAAATGTATATCTTGTGCAAGGACTTGAACACAATCTGCTTAGCATTAGTCAGTTCTGTGACAACGGCTACAATGTTTTATTCGACAAGCTGAAGTGTCAGATTCTGCACAAGAAAAGTGAAAAAACCCTCCTTAATGGGAATCCGGAAAGGAAATCTGTTCGTAGCTGACATGAACTCTGGAAGCAATCTTGAAGTCAATTGTTTCTATGCAAAGGCATCGTCAGATGAGAGTTGGCTATGGCACAAGAGACTTTCCCATCTCAATTTCAAAACAATGAATTCTCTTGTCAAAAGAGAATTGGTAAGAGGTCTGCCTCAGCTGGAATTCTCTCCAGAAGGACTATGTGAGGCTTGCCAGAAAGGAAAGTCAAAGAAAGCAAGTCACAAAGGCACTGACACATCTTCCATAACTGGTGTTCTGCAATTATTGCACATGGATTTATTTGGTCCAGTTAATATCCTTTCTATGTCAAAGAAGTGTTACTGTCTTGTGATAGTTGATGACTATTCCAAGTATACGTGGGTTTTATTTCTTCACTCTAAGGATGAAACACCACAAGTTGTGATTGATCATATAAAGATGATTGAGTTAGATTCTAACGTCCCTGTTAGAGCAATAAGGTCAGATAATGGAACAGAATTCAAGAATGCACTTCTCAATGGATTCTGTACAGACAAAGGGATTACCAGACAATTTTCAGCTCCTAGAACCCCTCAGCAAAATGGAGTGGTAGAAAGGAAGAATCGTACATTGATTGAAGCTGCAAGAACGATGTTAAATGAATCAGGTCTTCCAATGTACTTTTGGGCTGAAGCTGTCAATACTGCATGTTATACTCAGAATCGAACTCTAATCAACAAAGACTTCATGAAAACTCCTTATGAGATTTTGAATGAACAGAAACCTTCTATCAAATACTTTCATGTATTTGGTGCCAGATGCTTCGTGCTCAAGGATGGAGATGATCGTCGTGGTAAGTTCGAGGCAAAGGCATATGAGGGTATTTTTGTTGGATATGGAAGAAGATCATATAGAGTGTATATCATTGATCAACACAAAGTAACTGAAAGTGTCAATGTTACATTTGATGACACTAAACTCCCTAGTATCCAAACTGAAGATCCTTCTGAGAAACTGAAGTTTGATGATACGTCAGATTCAGAGTCAGAACATGGTCAAGAACCTGAGGTTGTTGCTGGTGAAGAACCTGTTAATCCTGATGATACTCAAGGTAATAGTGATGGAAACTCTGGCAACAATGGAGATACCACTGCTACTGACGGAGAATCTTCAAGTCAACATGGCAACAACTCAGGGGGAGATGCTGAAGGATCATCTAGTAGGACACAATATCACAATGAATTTCAAGGCAAATCATCAAGATCAAATCTTCCAAGACAGACTGTCTGGAATAAAGCTCACCCTTTTGAGTTGATTATTGGTGATCCAGATGTTGGAGTCAGAACTAGACGTGCTACTCAAAATGAGTGTCTATTCTCAGGATTTCTTTCTGAGATGGAACCTAAGAAAATTGAAGAAGCACTGACTGATCCAGATTGGGTGATTGCTATGCAAGATGAACTCAATCAGTTTGAAAGTCAACAAGTCTGGAAACTGGTACCTAGGCCTGTACACAAGAAAGCTGTTGGTACTAGGTGGGTATTCAGGAATAAACTAGATGAAGATGGTGTGGTTACAAGAAACAAGGCAAGACTGGTAGCTAAAGGGTATTTTCAAGCTGAAGGTATTGATTATGATGAAACCTATGCTCCAGTGGCTAGACTTGAGGCCATCAGGATATTTCTGGCATTCGCAGCATTTTCAAACTTTAAAGTTTATCAAATGGATGTCAAGAGCGCCTTTCTGAATGGAAAGCTGGATGAAGAGGTATATGTAGAGCAACCTCCTGGTTTTGAAGATCCAGATCATATGGATTTTGTCTTCTTTCTTTTCAAGGCTATCTATGGGCTAAAACAGTCTCCAAGAAAATGGTATGACACTCTCTCTGAATTTCTTATTGAAAATAGCTTTATTAGAGGTGTCATAGACAAAACTCTCTTTTCTAAAAAACATAAGAATGATACTATATTAGTCCAAGTCTATGTGGATGATATAATATTTGGGTCTACTAATGATAATCTCTGTAAGAGATTTGCTAAGTTAATGCACAGCAAGTTTGAAATGAGCATGATGGGAGAGCTGAAGTTCTTTCTTGGATTACAAGTAAATCAAAGGTTAGATGGAACATTTATTTGTCAATCCAAGTATCTCAAGGAACTCCTCAAAAAGTACAATCTAGAGGATTCTGCATCAGCAAGGACTCCATCAACTACAGCTGTCAAGCTTGGACCATGTGAAAACTCCATTAAGGTAGATGTCACAAGCTACAGAGGTATGATTGGCTCGTTACTCTATCTTACTGCAAGTAGACCAGATATTATGTATGCTACATGTTTATGTGCAAGGTTCCAAGCGGATCCTAGAGATATTCATCTCGTTGCTGTTAAACGAATCTTAAGATATCTTAAGGGAACACCAAATCTAGGTATTTGGTACCCTAAAGAATCTGGTTTTAACCTTGTCGGATATACAGATTCAGATTATGCAGGAAGTGTTGTTGATAGGAAAAGCACCTCAGGAAGTTGTCAATTCCTAGGAAGCAGGCTAGTCTCATGGTACAGCAAGAAACAGCAAACAGTTTCCAACTCAACGGCCGAGGCTGAATATATTGCTGCTGGAAGCTGCTGTGCTCAGATCTTGTGGATTAGGAACCAACTACGAGACTATGGCTCTGTATTGAACAAGATTCCTATTTTATGTGACAACACAAGTGCAATAGCCATCACCAACAACCCTGTGCAGCACTCGAGGACAAAGCACATTGACATCAGGTATCATTTTATTAGAGAGCACGTCATGAATGGTACTGTTGAACTATTTTTTGTTCCAACAGAAGAACAAATAGCAGATATTTTCACTAAACCACTTGACGAATCCACATTTACCGGATTAGTTGGTAAATTGGGCATGTTGAATAGTTTTAGTGATTAATTTAGTTAATATCTGGAATCTGTTCTTGAATGAATTTACAAATGAATTTTTCATAAATGAAAAATTCATCTGCAAATTTATTTTATCATTTTATCATATTTCTTGCTTATTTCTATGTAATATATATTATCTTATCTATTTTTATTTTCCCTATTTGTTAATTTAAAATATCTCAGAATATTTTATTTCCTCTAAAAATATTTTTCTATGAATTTTATTTGCTAAAATTCAATAGAAATCTATTTTTGGAATAAAAATAATAAATTCTGATATATTATCTTTGTTTCTGTAAAAATTTTAAGTGTTTATTTCAGTTTTACTATCTTGTAATATAGTTTCAGTATTCAAATAGAAGTCTGTTCCATTTATTTTATTTTATTTTGTTTTCTACTGCAATGACAATCGGCAAGACAATTGAATTGTCTTGCTGAAAATCATTTCAGTACTTATATATATATATACTTATTTTCATATTAATTCTGTGTTTATTGCTGGTATGACAATCGGCAAGACAATTGAAATTGTCTTGCTGAAAGTCATTTCAGTGTAAATTATGTTAATTATGTTCTTCAGTATAGTTTTATACTGGCAAGACAATCGGTATGACTATTGGATTGTCTTTCCAGTTATAAACCATATAGATAATTATTTTCATTTTATTATTATACTGGTATGACAATCGGTATGACTATCAGATTGTCATACCAGTTATAATTTTAATATTTATTCTGTTATTTCTTTTCCTTCTTTTTGCCTGGTATGACAATCGGTATGACAATCCCGGATTGTCATACCAGCTGTTATATAAAGGCTTTTGCTGTTTTGTTTTAAACCATTTCAACATAACAGTTCATTTCAAAAATTTTGAACAGTTTTTCTCCCTAATTTTTCTCTCTTCTCTCTCTTCGAACCAAACCAACAATCTGTCTTCTTCCTTGCTCGAGTTTTTACTCAGCACACAAAATCATCACTTTGTGATATATACATACAAGTATATATATAAAGAGATGCTGTTGAATTTTTCTTAAATAAAAATTATTATAAAAAAAACGCAAAATCAAATAAAAATCAGTTTGCCCCTTCAAATTCCAGTTGTGTTATTGAATTTGAACCTTTTATTTTAATTTTAATTTCTGATTTGTGTCTTTTGGTTTGTCAAAACTGTGTTTGTGAGTTAAGAATTTTAACGAGATACATTTCTGTCTAAATTTTTCGATTATAATTAATTTAATTCGAATTATTAAATTAATTTAATTAATTCGAATTTTCTTAATATTATTCTTAAAATTCTGAAAAGCTTGTGTCTTATTATTATTTTATAAAATGGCTCTCAATTTCCAAATTGTCGCGCATAATCAGGTTGGTTATTTTAATCCGGAAAAATGTGATGTTGAAAAATTTAAGCCATGAATTAGATTTTTAAATGACCATTCGATTGTTAGCTCTGCTATTAAATCAAATGTGATTTTAAACGTCGATCTACTTAGACTGATTTGCACAACTTCTACTGTGGCCGATGATTCAAAATCTTTTTCATTCACCATCGCAAACACACAGTATGTAGTTGATGAAACAGTCGTCAATCGTGCGTTAAATTTTCCACTAAACAATTTCTGTAATTTACCCTCTGAAAATGAGATCACAAATTTTTTCAATGCTATTCACTATCAGGGGGTGATCAATTTAACCAAACTTTCTAAATCAAATTTGGTGTCTGAATGGGATATATTCTTCGATACACTTTCCAAAGTGTTTGCCAACTGCACAAAATCTAATTTTCATAACATTACTTCCACCCTGCAGTATATTGGTCTTGCGGTTGTTTTCAATCAAAGGATCAATTTTGGCAAACTACTTTTTCCCATTCTCTTGAGACGTCTAACTTCTGCTTTACGTGATCATTCTACAAATCGTAGGGTATCATGTTACTATGCTCGTTTTCTTATGCTTATAGCAGATCATCTACTCACCCCTGAACACAAAGCACTTTTTGCTAACTCTGCTGTAACCGAACCCCCACCAGTTAGCAAAAAGATTTACACTCGCCAAGACACAACCTTCAAATTTATACAAGTTCCAGTACTTGTATCTGCTTTCATGGCCAATTATATTCCCTTACCTATTTTTAATCTTCCCGTCCATGAACAGCAACCTCAACCTCCAGTGGTTCAAGCCACCCAGGCTCTTCCATTACAGGTAGTAACTCCTCACTCTCACTCTCTTCCTACTTCTGTTGTAAGACCCTCAGTGGTTGATAGGGCTGACCATGAAGTTGTAGAACCACAGCTTCAATCCCAGGTCATAGAGCCAAACACAGAGTCTCATTCTATCTCAACCTCTCCCCCACTGTCTAAAATGTTACCCAGGAGATTACTAGGAAGTAGTACATTGTCAAATATGAGTGAACCCTCAGCTCTGCCTCCTCCTAAGAAAAGAAAAACCTATTCTGAGGCATCTGAAAGCCCATCCTTGTCCTCCCAACAGGACATGGACTTTGAAATGGCCAATGAACAGTTACTAGAGGCATTCTCTCAACAGGATGCATCTATTGAAATTCGCCATAGGGCCATGGCATCTTGTACTGAGTCAAGCACAATTCCATTACTCACAATGGAACCATACACTTCCCCAGATCATACTCAGGACACACAGCGAGGAGTGCACGTAGAGTCGGTTACAGTGCCTGCCATAGTTACGGCAGAAGAGCAGTCACATGCTTCAGAGGGAAAATCTGACTCTCCGCCATCTTTAATAGAGTCATTTTCTCCCCTCCCAGATCCAACACCTCTGGCTCCCTTATGGGATTCTCCACTCGCAGATTTATCTGGAGAAAGTGGAGGGCAACTCGGTCAATCTATCCCTGAAGTAATTCAGACATCTATTCCAAAAGATTTGATAGTATTGACTGAGGATCGGGACTCGCGAATTCCCATTGCACCACCACTGACCTCTCTTGAAGAGGCTAGGGTGATTTTTAATGCAGGTACACAAGAACAGCAACTGGAAGACTCCTCACGAGCAATCATATTGAGAGAAACACATGCACGTGAGATGAGTGAACCAAACACGAGTGAACTTCAGGTGAGAGCACACACAGACACTGATACTGTCAACCTGTTAGCTCAGATTGCTGCCCTGAAAGAAGAACTTGCTAAAAGTCAAGCTGAAGCTCAAGCATTTAAAGCACAAGTGGTTGAACAGTCTTCTTCTTCCACCTCTGTCAACAATCAGCTTGCAATCATAAGGAATGACATCTCAGATTTAAAGACTACTGTAATACCAAAGCTCAATTCTATTCAGGACACTCCAAATTTATCAGCTGATGACATATCCAACTTCTGCTCCCTACATACAAGAATGACTTCTCTTGAAGACCTCGTTGAGATGAATCATTCACTGGACAACTCAAGATTTCTAAAGATAGAGACGGGCATGGAACATCTAAATGAAGGGATGAAGTACTTATATTACATGATCAAGAATTCTCATTGCCCTAATGAAGAACAAAGAGCTTATTTTGAAGGACCGTCTGGTGGAGGATCAGGCTCTGGAAGTGGTGGAGGTTTCAAAGGAAAGTCAGCAGAGGATCCCTCAACTAAGGGGGAGAAGAAAGGGAGTAGTACCAAAGGGAAAGAAAAAGATACTTCTGCTGGAGATAAAGGAAAGGCTGATGATGCCTACTACAGTGGAGAACAGGATGACTTCGATATTTTTGACATTCCCACTGAACCAGTTCAGGAAGATAAAGATGGGTTATTTGAAGCTGAAGAAGAAAGTGATTTTGAAGATTGGGAAGAAGAAGATACAGTGGATCCTAGATTTGAGAAAGAATTTCAGAAAGAGCAGTCAGAGATGCAAAGAAAAGAAGCTGAACTCAAGAAGGTCTCACAGATCATTGACAGGAGAAAAGACATACAAAGAACAGAAACTCTTCAAAAGCAACGTCTTCATGACATTAAAGCTCAAGAAAGGAGAAAAGATGTCAGACTAAAGATTGGTGAAAAGTGGGATGAAGCTAGGAGAGTACTCGATATGCCTCAGCTATGCACTAACAATGATAGGCAGTTCTTACATCTTCTTGACAAGCTGGAAATCTCAAATCCTAACAATGACATGTACATGAATGCTATCAAGACTGAAGTCTCAAGGATCACAGCTGCTTTTGATAGATCCCTAAATGAGATGAGCATTTTTGTATACTGTCAGAGTGAAGGATCATTCAAGGTGTCACTTCATCTATTTGAGAATCGTTCGTTGTCAGAGATTTGGGTTCTTTTAAACAAAGTCAAAAGAAGCTCAGAATTGAATGAAGTTCTTCGGGAAAGGCTTAAAGAGTTTGCCAGCAGGGCTAGTCCTCAAGTGGTCAACAATCCTCATCAGGTGAGATTCTTTAAGTCTGATTGTCTTCAAATCTGTCAGCTAGATGTACAATCTCTTAAAGACTACTCAGCTAAGCATCTGGTCTGGATGGAACATCATTTGAGAACTGCTGGATATTCATCCATGTTGAAGACTCAAGCTGCTGACTTGATTCAAGCTTATTGTGAAAAGAATGTTAAAAGGTACAATCAACTCAAGAATAAGTTGAAGTCAGTTGGAGTTCAACCAGTCAGACCTGCAAGCTTCACTTCAGAAAAAGATCGTGTCTTTGACAAGGAATTGCTTCAAGATTTAGAAGAAGGTGAAGTCAGAAGAGAAGACAACTAAAGTCAATTAGCTCAAAACTCAATGTAATATGATTAGAGCGTTATGAATCAAGATAGACTAATGTAGTTATATGTTCAGGCTAGAGGAACATCTATCCTGTATTCACTTGTAAATTTCATTTGGAATCTGGAAAATGTTAAATATAATCCATAACTTTTCTGCTATTTACTTTACATTACTGTTTATATCTTTTTCTTATTTGTTAGTTGAGTTATCCTCTAGGTATTTGTTGTTATTGTCTAACAAGCAAATAGGGGGAGATTGAAAGGCATATGTCATAGCCTACTCGTTTATTCGAGTATTTAACTCAACTCAAATAAGAATGTAATAAGTAAATAGTGGATCAATCATCAGAGAGATCTCACAAAGTAACATCTGTCAAAGAATAAAGAAACATTGTTCATCTGCAGACTTGAAGATTCACTGGAAGAAGTTCAAGAATTTGATCATGCCTCAGTGATATAAATCAAGATCGTGGATTTAATCAAGTGACAGAGATCTCGTCAAGGTATCATTTATTACAAGGATTCAATCAGAACAACAAAGTCAAGACATGAAGAAACGTCACGAAAGTTAGTCACTCATGAACCAGACAGTACATCGAGTGTCAGCATTGAAGTGACGGAATTGATTCATAAGTCTCAGTGACTTTCAGAAGATTGACAGAAGAATGGTTGCTGCTCAGGGTTAGTATTAATTCTCCATTAATTAATTAAGTCATATAATTTAATTAAGAAAATAAATTATATCTGCAAGGATTAATTTATTAATTAATTGAATTAAATTGATTAATTAATTTAGAATTAATATTAAGGAATTACAGAATTTTAATTGGTTTAAAATCTATTTAAATTGAAACAAGGCAAACTGATTGTATTAGTATGACAATCGGTATGACAATCAATAGTCATACCGAAAGTCATGCTAATTCATTTAATTGTCTTGTTAGAATTTTTATTAGATTAAAAAATCTGTTATTAATCTTTGCAAGACAATCTGAATTGTACTTATGTAACAATCGGTATGACAATCAATTGTCATACCGAAAGTCATGCTGGTTCAAAGGATTGTCATTGCAGTTCATTTGCATTCGGCTGTTTACTTAAAAAGAAACAAAAGAAGCAGAAGACAAGATTATCCAAAAACTCAGCAAAAACAGAACATACAGAAGAACAAAAGAGAAAAAGAAGCAGAAAAATATTACATCTATTCTGCAACTTCAAGATCAATTTCTAGATTGTAAAGTTATATCCAATCAACTAGAAATACTTATCTTGTTCTTGTGTATCAATCTAGCGGATTAAAATCCCTAGAACTTAATCTCAAATCGCTTTTAGCATTTGATCTTTTAATTACAAAAATAGAAAAAGTTCATGTCGAATTTATTCTAAATTTGTAATAATTGATTTGAGATTAATCCCTTGTAACCGATACCGTAGTTGTAACACCTTTCAAGTTTAATAAAAGTTTTATTTAACTTGAATTTTGTTTCACAATTTTATTCCACATTTTATTCGACTAAACGGTATTGTTTGCATTCAACCCCCCCTTCTACAAACAAATTGGGACCTAACAATATATTCGTTCCTTCAGTTCATATTAGTTCTTTTGTAATGAGATCGCAAGTTTATTCTGAACGATATCTATGTTGCTAACACTTAAGAGTGTCAGGAAATATATAGAAATTGGGGAATTCATATTTTCCGACCTTGTAAAGACTATACGAGAGAAAGACTTAAGAAAAGTAAGTAAAATCAATATAAAGAGTTCCTCAAAATTTTTCTAAGCATTATGCCCCCACAAGGAATGATATTAGGGAAAACCCTGAGTTTGATAATCAGGAATTTCACAATAAAGATATAAGAGGCCCGAGAAGGTACTCCTATGGGGAAATTCATGAACCTTCCTAAACAGAACTTAGACTATTATCCCTAACCACCACCCTGAGGAATCAATGTGGTGGGAAACTCTTTCAGGACCTTTAAGTCTCTTCAGCTCTCAGTGTTCCACGGAACAACTGACCCAGCCAAGGCAAGAACCTGGCTATAGGAAAGAGAGGAATCATTTTATATTCTACATGATTGATGAAATGCAAAAGACTGTTTTTGTCACTTTCCTACTAAATGGAGAGGCCAACCACCGGAGGGAGGCCAAGAAAGGTATAGAGAAATATGTTTTAATAAACTGGTTAAGGTGCAGTCAATTGTTTCGGTGAAAGTACTTCCCAAGGTATAAGAGAGAAATGTGAGAACAGCTTCCAAGAACTGAAGAAAAGATTGGTGATGGCCCCTGTGTTGATGTTGCCGGATGGGAAAGGAGATTTTGTGGTTTATAGTGACGCCTCGCACAAGGGATTAGAGTGCGTGCTTATGTAGCACGACAAGGTAATCGCGCACGCGTCCAGACAATTAAAGAAATATGAAATTGGATATCCTACCCATGATCTTGAGCTCGCGAAAATAGTTTTTGCCTTAAGGATTTGGAGGCACTACTAGTAGGGAGAGAAGTGTGAGAATTACGCCGACCACAAGAGCCTCAAGTACATTTTCACGCAGAAGGAGCTTAACATGCGCCAGAGGAGATGGTTAGAGCTAATCAAGGATTATGATTGTGAGATTCTTTATCATCCAGGGAAGGCGAATGTGGTGGCTGATGCCCTTAGTAGGAAAGAGATGCTCAAGATGATAATGACTTTGGAAGAGCTGATAAGAGATTTTGAGAAGATAGAGAAGTGTGTCATCATCAGGGTGATGATGACTAATCAAGAGATAAAATTGAAGTTTGAAGGCATACGCGATAAATATAATTAATCCCCTTTAAGTTGGGAGTATTCGATTAAACTTCAAGATAGATTGATGGATTAATAAGGAAACACGGATGGACTGAGGAGACATGAGAGCAAGAAATTAGGAAATTAGATGAAGGAAGTGACCTTCAAGAATGTGAAGTGTATGTAACACCTGTGACTTGATACCCAAAAAGGGAGACACCAGGTATAAAAGATATCCCAATATTGAGATGACAGTTGAGATAAATAACATAGGTAAATGAGTAATTAGAACTAAAAAGTTCACGTTCAACACGACCAGTATTTTCCAGAACATCCCTGCTATAATTAACAAATCAAGCAAGAAAATCAGATAACCGTAGTTCTCTTTTGGAGGCCATATGGATTGACCCCAGTTTGAATAAGGTTGTTATTGTGAAACTAGGTATAGACTATCGAGGTGAGAATGATTGAATAATATACCCTTATCAGGGATATATGACTTGATTTATCCAGGGAAGGATGCAAGTACGTTTTTAAAGATGGAATTAAGGATAAAACCTCGATAATATGAGATGAACCCTGGGGGAATGGATAAAGGTTGGCTTTTCACCCTTAATAGGGACAGTATGAGTTTTGACGATATGAATTTGAAGGATTAAGGTAACAAAAACCTTTAAAGATTAGTGGAGAAAGTTTTCAGAACTATATAGACAATGGTTCTAGTATTAGTAAATGGCATCTTGATATGCATCTTGATATGCCATGTACCTAGGGAGTACAATATGAAGGATTTCAAGATAACCTTAGAGGTTTTACAAGAAGAGATAATATTTAAGTTTTCCAAATAGAAATTTTGGTAAAGGAAATATGACGTAATAATAATGATGCCAAGTGGGGCACATGTTAAACCATGAGGAAGTATAGATTGAACCAATGAAGGTTAAAATTTTTATAGCAAGGAGGACCTAAGATAAGAGACGTCCTAAGTATGATCGAGAGTCAGCGGTGATGATGTTCACCTTTAAAGACTAAAGCAATAACTGATGGAAAAATGGTGATATTTTATTTTGACTCACAAGAACTTAAGAAGAGCATTTTTATATAAGTTGTGATGAGAAATAAGGTAGAAAAATTTAGTTGAAGATGGTTCAAAAGACATTGATTGTAAGGAACTATTACTATCAGGAAAAGATAATGAGGTGGTCGACACCCTAAGTGTAAGAGAGCAATTATAGGTGCTCGTGCCAAGGAATACAGTAATGTTGGTTAAAGATGTGAAGGTTGTATTAAGGTGTGGAAGATTTACATTCCTTTCTGATGACTGTGCAATACTCAATAATAATAGTAGGTTGGTAGAGGTTTAATTCATGTTATCGCTGATAGAGGGCTGCCCATTTTAGAAGGTCTTACCTTGAGATAAGCCAGGACCATATTCCAAAAAGGACTAAATGAACCCTTGAGTTTGCACTCTCCTATTACGGATATATGATTGTAATGGTATTAACCGCTATCTTTCTTCATTTGAAACTCGTCTGCAATTTCATCTGCTTCATGTCAAAAATACGTCAAGTTCTAGAAATGTCCTTCATGGATCACGAATGGTGTTATGTTACCTCCTTAAAAGATTTCGATACGGCAGGTATGGACTCTGTATGATTGGATATTCAAATTCCAAGGAAAACGAATGACAATAGTAGGTCAGCGGTGGACTATAGTAATACAACAATGATTCTTTGAATAATGAGACGATAACAACCCGGAGAGTTGTATTTTAATGGATGTTGAGATTGAGTACCACTAATCGTGTCATGGTGATATATAAGTTATCATTGATAGACTAACTAAGTCGATTATTTACCTTCTGAATATTTATTCCTTCTTATCGACAGAGAGTCGTATTACTATATGAGGAAGGTTGTGGTGCAAGCGTAGAATTCTAGTAACGATGATGTCTAGAATGAAATCCCAGATTCGATTTTCGATATCGAGGGAGTATCAAAGGTGATTGTTTATAAGATCGAGCAAGGGCATGGGTCTATAGAATGATGGAAGGAATAGCGAAAATATTCAGGCATGTGAAATGCGATGCAATTATACTTGATATTGATATATATACATGTATATGTGTTTCGTTCTCCGGTGATAAACCTCTATAGTTTAGAGGTAGATTCCAAGCCAGATATTTTGTGACCATATTTTTTTTTATATAATTCTCTTAAATTTGTTCTTTTCTCTCCTTTTTATTTCGTGTAAATTGAGAAGAACAACCCTTCCAGAAGGGGAGATATTGCCGAATAACTATCTATCTGTGTTATAGAAGCCTAGTAGGATACCATATGTTGTTAAATTTCTTGTCAAGTACTAAAGGCTGGCCCCCTTCTGTACTAACTATGCGATATTACAAGTGTTCATGATCATAGTGATCTCTCAATGAATTATTGAAACTCTTCTACAATTTCATCTGCTTCATGTCAAAAATACGTCAAGTTCAGGAAATGTCCTTCATAGATCGCGAATGGTGATTATGTTACCTCCTTAAAAGATTTCGATACGGCATGTATGGACTCTGTATGATTAGATATTCAAATTCCAAGGAAAACGAATGACTATAGTAGGTCAGCGGTGGACTATAGTAATACAACAATGATTCTTTGAATAATGAGACGATAACAACCCTGAGAGTTGTTTTTTAATGGATGTTGAGATTGAGTACCACTAATCGGGTCATGGTGGTATATAAGTTATCATTGATAGACTAACTAAGTCGATTATTTACCTATTGAATATTTATTCCTTCTTATCGACAGAGAGTCGTATTACTATATGATGAAGGTTGTGGTGCAAGCGTAGGATTCTAGTAACGATGATGTCTAGAATGAAATCCCAGATTCGATTTTCGATGTCGAGGGAGTATCAAAGATGATTGTTTATAAGATCGAGCAAGGGCATGGGTCTATAGAATGATAGAAGGAATAGTGAAAATATTCAGGCATGTGAAATGCGATGCAATAATACTTGATATTGATATATATACATGTATATGTGTTTCGTTCCCCGGTGATAAAACTTTATAGTTCAGAGGTAGATTCCAAGCCAGATATTTTGTGACCATATATTTTTTAATATAATTCTCTTAAATTTGTTCTTTTCTGTAACACCCCCAAATCCGGGGTCGGGGATCCGGGTTGTCACGAGTTCCATTTCCCTTAACAACACCCAATCTTATTAAACAATCAACTACTCTGTACTGTGACCCCACAATATACACACACACCACAAGTTATAGTCTCAGAGATGAATACTCAAAAATAACATAAGTCGTTTTATTCCACAATTATATGCCAATACACCTTAAAAGGTTTTCTGAATAAATTTACATTTTCTCTGCCATTATTACAATTCATATTATACATAAGTCTGGTACATCAAAAGTTGAAAGCCTAGCCTATTGGTAGTTCCTACCTCAGCTACAGCGGCATCAACGCTTCCAGAAGACTGCAGAACGTTTTCTAACCGCTTGCGAATCGGGAGCTTGGTCCTGTTCATCTTAATCTATCTGATGTTGTGTGATGAAAGAAGAAAGCAAGGGTGAGCAACAAGCCCACCAAAATAATATATATAATGATTAACAATATATGAGCCTTCTCATAGTACTCATGAAAGTCTTGGTCAAAAGAAATGAACCAAGTTTGATATCTTAATGCGATGAAGTCGCAAAATATTCAGTATATATACATATATACTTTTCAAAATCTTGGAAGTCCTCTTCCATGCATAATATACACAAAGTACCAGTTTATAACTGTATAAAAATATCGTTGCAAGGTGATCTCATATATCTAACCTTGTCTCAATGTTTTTCTGAAAGTCTATGTCATTCATAAGACAACCATTAACTAGATATAAGTTTAAAAGGTGAAGTTACAAGATACTCCAATATACTTATATCTTTTCCAAATACTACTTGAACTACCACCGTTCAAGTTATAATTAGTTTCAAAAGTTCATCACATAGATGAGACTACAAGACCAGATTTGAATAGATTAAATCTTTTGAAATATCATCAAAATAAAATGAAGTTACGGGATACTTCATTTGATGCAAACATCATTTTGAAAATTTGACCCTGCCAACACTCAACAATCGCCCAACCGTATCCTTTCTATCGAAGTGCTCTGGGTAGTGTTACAGAAATATCCAATTGGATGATGAACTCATTACGGGAGTTTGCCGCGCCAGGAAGACCACTTACGATGATCAGTCGTAGTAGTGCAACCCCACCATTTTCTACATGTAGAGGAGAACCTGTCGGATTTACTTGTCAACCGAACACTGAACTCCTAAGGAATGGACCGCCTTAGCGGAACTTCCAGGCCATTTGGGCCAATATAATAAGGCTGGGCCGACGCTACTCGACCACTTACGCCACTCCTAGTTCAGATGAAATCCATGACTCTGAAACGTAAAGCTCGTCCCCACTTTCCCCAAGTAGAAACTTGTTGATACGGCTCCATCAAGAAGTCGTATCTAATTGGAAAGGAAAACTTACCGATATTTCTCAGGCGATTCCTGTTAATAAATTAACTTGTTCCAAGAATTTTACTTCCCAAGTGTTGGGTAAGTAATCAAAAATTCTTTTATCAAGACAGCAACCTTGTTGCTAATATAAAACACACCACAGAGCCGGATCCCTCAGGTTTTGAGCGAGTATTTAAATCCCCTTTTAAAAAGGAAGATCTTAAATATAGAAAAAAAATGAGTTTTGGGATCCGCTCTAATTTTTGAAAATCATTTTAAAGACTCGAAAACACTTTAAAGAGTGTTTGGAATGATGCTGATTTAATAAAGTAAATCAGTCTCAATATAAAAGAAATATCTGAATATTATTATCTAAATAATATTCTCATAAAGAATAATTGAGGTAGAAGTTGGAAAACTTATACTTGAAATGAATAGTGAATAATCAAAGATATACTTATACGAAAGTAATATCTTTATTTGAATATCAAAGTAAGTTTGATTATCAAACATTATTCTTTAATAAAGTAAAGAATATTAATAAATAATAAGCGGAGTCATAATACCTCGAATGAATATTATAAATAATATTCATTAAATAAAATAAAGGAGTCATACATCCTCGAATGAATATCCAATTAATAATTATTAAATAATATAAACTGAGTCATAAGCCCTCGAATGAATATTTGAAATAATATTCATTAAATAAAATAAAGGAGTCGTAAGCCCTCAGATGAATATTCAAGTAATATTCAAATAATAAAATAAAGATAAAGTTATCGAATAAACCTTATTCGATTAATAGTTTTGAAAACTATAACCATATATATATATATACAAATATATATTATATAAAATCTACTCGGGATCCTCGACTCCCGGTTTTAGAAAATGTTTTCACCTTTGGGTCCCTATACTAAGGGTATATGCAAATTACCGCTATTCTCTAGCATAGGTATTATCAACTGAACCAACAGATATATATGGCAAGAATACGAAACAGACATGCATATGTACCATATCACATGCTACAATATATCGCAAGAATTTGCTAATAACAAATATGCATTTATCGCAAGATCATGCATATACACATATACATCACAACAACAGTTATACGGGTAGAAAACTTGCCTGAGCGACTGGGGGTTACAAATGGCTCGGGACGAGTCTGGTAACCTATAAACAACAAGTAAGTTGGAATTATACCAAAGTCACTTGTAAATCTATACTTTAACCAAGTTAGACTCTAACGCTCGTTTTGCGCTTACTGATTCTCTTAAGTCACTCGAGTACCCTCGGCTCCACCATTTTAATAAATTACCCATTACGAGTTTTAAGGCGATTCTTTCGCGAGTGTCTTACCAACTGCCTAACACACTTAACATAATTGCTTCATACTCCAATTAGTCTTTTAAGGTCTTTAACCAAGGTTTCAAAGTAAGGCGAGGGGAAATGTTTCGTTCGCGAAACGCCGTTACTTAAAACGGTCGTTTCTCCTAAACCGTACAACGGAATCAAACGAAATACATATCAAAACGAAGCTCGTAACATGAACTATCTAAACATGGAAATGGTCAAAATCTAGCAGGGGGTTCTCGGGTCCTAATGTTATGAACAAAAGCAGTCTAAAGTAAATCGGACATTACGACGGCTATGTTTACGCGATTTCCTAAATTTATAACACCCCAATTCACATCAATCCAACTACCAATCAATCCCAATACAACCATATGACCATATCACTCATCAATCACTTTAAACCATATAAACCAAGCCCAAATCATACCATGAATCATCAAGAAAAACTAGTGCTACTATTTAACTCCAAAATCAAAAAAAAGCACTTAACCACTAAGATCTCAACATGACAAAACAACTACTACACTTAATCCATCATTCCATCATCATAATCATTTATACCAAACAACTTAATGTTAAGATAATTTGGAGTTATACCTTCCTTGAAGCTTTTTAATCAATGAAAGATCCTTGGAATGCCCATGGAAGCCTTGATCTATGCTTAAGCTACCTTGAACTTTCAAAAAACATCAAGAAAACCAAAGTTATTTCTTGAAGGTTACTATTCACCATCTTCTTCCTTGATTTATTGGAAGAGATTATATAGGAATTAGAAGCTTAAACTTATAGGACATCCATATCTATGTACAAGGAGTCTTAGATAATTACCTTGTGATTTAACAATGCTTGGAACTTGATTTTTGGAAATTTCTTCTTTGAAAAAGAAGAAAAGCCGAGAGCAAGCTTGGAAGAAAGAGAGATTTTTGTGTTTTTGATTTGTTTTGCCTAGCTTGGTTGTTTTTGTTTTGTTTTTGGTTAATTAGCTTATTAACCTTATATTTGTGTGGTTATAAACCATCCACACCTCCTCCTTCCCTATGTCATGCTTGCATCACCTTATTGTGTCATCATCTCTTACTTGCCCTCTTCTCATTGGTTGGATGACCTCATCATCCCTAACCTCCTTGATTAACTCCTAATTGTTTACCTAATGACCGCTGATCTGTTATACGGTTCGCTTAACTTTCGTTTTCGTTTATCGTTTGAGGGATCATACCCGGGATCTTATTACTTGGGTTCCCTTAACCTTTCTCAATACATTATATTCCTTTTTATGATCCTCTCTTATAATCCTTTAATTTAAATCCTTCTTATCCTGTTACCTTATACTCAATTCTTTCCGTATCTAGTGGATTTCCGGGAAAAATCAAAATGTTCGAATTTGGATTCTGACGATCTTTACATACACTTATATACCATATAGAGTACTAATAAAATCTCAGAATATCCATAACAGAACCCCTACATAGTGTGGCATGAAAAGTTTTCTCATTCAGCAAAAACACTATTCATAAGGGTTACAAAAAGTTCAAAATTTTGGGGGTTATTACAGTCTCCCCTCCTTAAAAGGATTCCGTCCCGGAATTAGATAGAAAATGAATAGGGATACTCTCTTAGCATTGCACTTTCTAACTCTCGAGTAAATTTTCCCATATTGTGGTCCTACCACCAAACTCTGCCTAGTTTGATAACCCTTCTCCTAAGCACTTGTTCCTTTTTACTCTATAACCCTTCCTGGTTGCTCCATATAGGTTACGTCGGGTTGCATGTCTATGCGCTCATATGCCCCTATTTATCTGGCATCTGAATTACACTTTCTTAACATTGATACGTGGAACACGTTATGAACTTGCTACAGGTTCGGGGGTAGGGCTAGCTCGTATGCTAACTTCCCAATATATTTTAGTATATCCAAGGGTCCGACAAATTGTGGACTTAGCTTTCCTTTCTTTCCGAATCTCATCAATCCTTTCCAAGGGATACCTATAACGTTACTAGGTCCCCTATTTCATACTCTTTGTCCTTTCGAGTCAAATCAGCATACCTCTTATGTCCATCTTGGGTTACTACCAGCCGTCCTCTGACTAGATCTATTATATCCCTGGCCCTTTGGGCTACTGCGTGTCCGAGCATTTTGCGCTCTACAACTTCATCCTAACATAAGGGAGATCGACATTATCTTCCCTCAAGGATCTCATAAAGCGATATCTCAATACTGACATATGATCTATTGTCGTAAGAAAACTCAATCCGTGTTAAGTGATCATTCCAAATTCTTTCAAGTCTATTGCACAGACTCTCATTATAGCTTTTAGCATTAGAGCTTTTGCTTCTCAATAACCATTCTTTTCCAGTTCGTAATCGCTATCACCTTCCGTTCCTAATATTATACTGGTTATACTTTTGCTCGTTAGCGTTCTATAACCTTTTAATAACCACGTCACCCTTAGTATCACGAATGTGTTTCCATCCCGAATACCACCATAGATTTACTACTCCTTTTTCAGCTGTTTCTATTTTCCGAAGTTTGATCAATCATATAGAAGTAAAGGAATTTGTTGAGAGATCGCTATGATCATGAACACTTGTTCTATTACATAGTTAGTACAGAAGGTGGCCAGCCTTTAGTACTTGACAAGCAATTAAACAATAGATGCTATCCTACTAGGCTTCTATCACACAGATAGATAGTCATTCGGCAATACCTCCCCTTCTGAAAGGGTTGTTCTTCTCAGTTTATATGAAATGAAAAGAAGAGAAAAGAACGAACTGAAGAGAATTGTATATACGAGAAAATAAAATTTTATTGCCATAAAATATCTGGCTTGGAATCTACCTCTGAACTATAGAGGTTTGTCATAGGAGAACAAAACATATATGTATTTATATCAATATCAAGTATTATAGCATCGTGTTTCACATGCCTAAATATTTTCGCTATTCCGTCCATCATTCTATGGAACCATGCTCTTCCTCGAGCTTATACATAATCACCTTTGAAACTCCCTCGATATCAAAAATCGAACCTGGGATCTCATTCTAGACATCATCGTTACTTGAATTCTATGCTTGCACCGCAACCTTCCTCGTATAATAATACGACTCTCTATTGATAAGAAAGAATAAATATTCAATAGGTAGATACTCTACTTAATTAGTCTATCAATGATAACTTATACACTACCATGACCCGATTAGTGGTACTCAATCTCAACATCCATTCCAATACAACTCTCACGGTTGTAATCAGCTCATTACTCGCAGAATCATTGCTGCCTTACTATGGTCCACCACTGACCTACTGTAGTCATTCATTTTCCATGAAGTCTTAATAGCTAACCATACGGAGTCCATACATCTCGTATAGAATACTTCTAAGGAGTTAACATAATCACCAATCATAATTCATGAAGAACACTCCAAACTCTGACGTACTTTCATGACATGAAGTAGATAAAATTGCAGAAGAGTTTCAGTCAAAGCAACGATAGCAGGTTAATACCATTCTTAATCGTATGCCTTCAATTGAAGACTTAACTCAAAGGTTCGTTTAGTCCTTTTTGAAATATGGTCCTGGATTATTCTCAAGATAGGACCTTCTAAGATAGATAGCCCATTCATGGCGATTACACGAATTAAACCTTTACCAACTACTATTACTGTTGGGTATTGCACAGTCGTCAGAAGGAATGTCAATCTTCCAAACCATAATACAACCTTCACAGCTTTAACCATCATCACTGTATTCTTTGGCACAAGCGCCTATAATTATCCTCTTACCTTTAAAGTATCGGCCACCTCTTTGGCCTTTCCTGATAGTAATATTTCCTTATAATCAATGTCTTTTAACCACCTTCAACTAAATTTTCTACCTCATTTCAATCACTGCTTATGTGAAAATACTTTTCTTAAGTCCTGGTGAGAAAGAAAAAAAATCACCATTTTTTTTTCCATAAGTCATTGCCTTAGTCTTTAGATGTGAACATTGTCACGGCTGACTCTCGATCATACTTCGGACGTCTCTTATCATGGGTCCTTCTTGTTTTCACCAATCTTGACCCTCATTGGGTCGATCTATACTTTCTTATGGTTCAACACGTGCCCACCTGGCATCATTATAATTACATCATATTTCCTTTATTAACATTTTTATTCTTGAGAATTTCGAATATTTCCTTTCTCCTTGTAAAACCTCTAAGGTTATCCTTCAATCGTTCCTCCTGTATTCCCTAGATATAGGGCATATCAAAATACCATTTACTAATACTAGAACCATTGTCTATATACTTCTGAAAAATTTCTCCACTGATTCTTAAAGGTTGTTGTTACCTTAACCCTTTACAAATCATACTGTCAAAACTCATACTGTCCCTATTAAGGGTGAAATGCCAACCTTTATGCATTCCCCTAGGATTCAGTTTAAGTTACCGATGTTCTATCCTTAATTCGACCTTTAAAAGGTACCTGCATCCTTCCATGAATAAATCAAGTCATATATCCCTGATAAGGGTGTCTTATTCAATCATTCCCACCTCGATAGTATATGCCTAATTTCAGAATAACATTTGTATTCAAAATGAGGTCAATCAATATGGCCTCCAAAAGATAACAACGGTTATCCGCTTTTCTTGCCTAATTTGGTAATGATAACAAGGATGTTCTGGAAGATATTGGTCATGTTCAACGTGAACTTCTTTTTAATAATTCCTTATTTACTTTTGTTGTTTATCCCAACAGTCATCTCGATGTTGGGATATCTCTCATACCTGGCGTCTCCCTTTCTGGGTATCGAGCCACCGGTTTTACATTTCACATTCTTGAAGGTCACTTCCTTCATCCAATTTTCCTACTTTCTTACTTTCTTGTCTCTTTAGTCTATCCGCGTCTTATTATTTATCCTTCGAACTATCTCAAGGTTTCCTCGAATCCTCCCAACTCACAGGGGATAAAATATATGTATCTCTTGTGCCCTTAACCATCAATTTTAACTCATGGTGAATCACCCTCAGCCTGACGATTACATACTTTTCTATTTCTATTGCTACGAGTCTTTAGGGTTTCCTCATACCCAATCCCTTTATCATTCCTCAAACTCTATTGCCTTTATATTCCTTTCCACTTCAGTTTCTTTTTTTTTCCTTTCTCTTATCATTATTTCATGAACCAACACAACATAAGCATTGATTTCAAACATCCCGTCATTCTGGATTAGTGTCCTTAGAACGAATCTTGACAACTTTTACAACTTAGATTCATAATTCATCATACTCGTCTGCCTTTGTTCTGGCTCTAAAGCTTTTACTCTATCTCCATAACCTTGGGAAGTACTTTCCTGAAGACAATTGACTGAACTTAAATCAGTTTATTATAATCTCTTGCTCCGTGCCTTCCTTGGTCTTTCACCAGCGGGTGGTCTCTCTCTTAGGAGGGTAAGTGACAAAACCAGTCTTTTGTGGTTCGTCAATCATTTAGAATCTCAAATGATTCCTCTATTTCCTTTAGCCAGGCCCTTGCCTCGGCTGGGCCAGCTTGTTCCTTGGAACTCTGAGAGCTTAGCGACTTAGAGGTCTTGAAAGAATTTCCCACTACATTGTTTCCCTCAAGGTGGTGGTTGGGAATAAAGTATAAGTTCTGTTTAGACAGGTCCATGAATTTCTGTATAGGAGTACCGTCTCGGGTCTCCTTATCTCGTTCGACTTCTGTTTTCTTAGTCTAAATATTTCTTCCTACTCCCCATAATTGGGGTCATCTTTTAATTTAAACTTCTCATTTTCCACTTTATATATTCTGGGTTCCTTATATCTTAATTGCGACCTCCCTGATTATCACATTCAAGGTTTGCCCCTAATCTTATTCCTTGTGGGGGCATATTACTTGGAAAATTTTGAGAATCTCTGGATATTTGTCTTACTTACTTTACTTAAGTCTTTCCCTCGTTCTGTCCTTGCATGATTGCAAATTATGAATTCTTAAGTTCGATAAACTTCATGACACTCTCTTAAGTGTTAATAGAGCAATTAACAATGTGATCTTATCACAACAAACTGATCTGAACTAAAATTAATGAATATATACATAACCATTTGTTCGAGGGTACAACAACTGAACACATTAAAGAGAATTACATCATTTGATCTGATCGCTTCTATCCCGAAGGTACTATCATAGATAATCATCTAGTCATTAAAACTAATCATCCATAACTTAGGCTAATCCTCCAAAAGCGGTGCTACATGAAATTCTTGTCAGATTGCTCAGACTCTGCACACTATTATGGATCAAGAAATGCGGGCACGCACGACATCCCTAACCTGCTCCATTGAAGCGGTGATGAGGTCTAGGATAGTTGCAAGTAGAGCTGGATCAATCTGACCCTCAAGATGGCCTCTAGCGGTAACACGGGTGGTAGCCTCAATCCTTTCCATGCTATGAGCTAATCCTGCCGGAAGTACCCCACCCTCAATCCTCGGTGCAGTAAGTCGATCCAATAGATCACTCCTAACATTACGGGCCTCAGACAGGCCACCCAAAGTCATCTGATAATCAGCGATAAGAGAAGCCTGAGTGGTAGCATCTAGTAGTCCATGGGGTGCAGGTGGTGCAGACCCAGGAGATCCAAATGGATAACCAAGCACGGTATCAGGTGACAATGGTGCAGGAGATAAAGGTGGCATTTCCTCAGTAGGTGCTGGGCTCTGTACCGGGGATGGAACAGGAATTGGTGGAACCTCATGGATGTCTACAGGAACCTCTGGAAGAGGGTCTGATACTGGTATAATTGGTGTCGTGGAAGGCCCCACTCCTTCTGCCCTCATTAACCTTTGTGCCCTTGGTAACTCTTCATCCTCTAGTGTCACCCTCGCGGCCATTCTTGCTCTGGTAGTCGCCCTGACTACGGTCATCAATTCCTCAGCGGTCCTCTCTTCATTCTCATCAGGATCCTCCATGAGATCCTCCTCAGCCACAATCCTTTCCGGAATAACATCCTCAACCGCAACATTCTCAATATGAATCTCATCCGGTCCCTCATTAGGGTACTCTATCGGATTCACAATTTGATCTCCAACTTGTAATAAAACATCCTCATGCTGATACTCCTGAACCTCAGGGTTCGGTGCCCCGCTGCCCTATACGAGAACGAACTATGTTACTATCACGATATTTATAAGGGTTCCCGTAAGGGTTTTAACTGTCAGTACTACGTTAGGTAGCCCGACTATGAATTTGGCAAGAGTTCTTATTAACTTAGTGAACTTATTATCTTAACGTCACATCATCTCTGAGGTTTATAACGCTTAGCTCTGATACCATTTCTGTAACACCCCCAAATCCGGGGTCGGGGATCCGGGTTGTCATGAGTTCCATTTCCCTTAACAACACCCAATCTTATTAAACAATCAACTACTCTGTACTGTGACCCCACAATATACACACACACCACAAGTTATAGTCTCAGAGATGAATACTTAAAAATAACACAAGTCGTTTTATTCCACAATTATATGCCAATACACCTTAAAAGGTTTTCTGAATAAATTTACATTTTCTCTGCCATTATTACAATTCATATTATACATAAGTCTGGTACATCAAAAGTTGAAAGCCTAGCCTATTGGTAGTTCCTACCTCAGCTACAGCGGCATCAACGCTTCCAGAAGACTGCAGAACGTTTTCTAACCGCTTGCGAATCGGGAGCTTGGTCCTGTTCATCTTATCTATCTGATGTTGTGTGATGAAAGAAGAAAGCAAGGGTGAGCAACAAGCCCACCAAAATAATATATATAATGATTAACAATATATGAGCCTTCTCATAGTACTCACGAAAGTCTTGGTCAAAAGAAATGAACCAAGTTTGATATCTTAATGCGATGAAGTCACAAAATATTCAGTATATATATATATACTTTTCAAAATCTTGGAAGTCCTCTTCCATGCATAATATACACAAAGTTCTAGTTTATAACTGTATAAAAATATCGTTGCAAGGTGATCTCATATATCTAACCTTCTCTCAATGTTTTTCTGAAAGTCTATGTCATTCATAAGACAACCATTAACCAGATATAAGTTTAAAAGGTGAAGTTACAAGATACTCCAATATACTTATATCTTTTCCAAATACTACTTGAACTACCATCGTTCAAGTTATAATTAGTTTCAAAAGTTCATCGCATAGATGAGACTACAAGACCAGATTTGAATAGATTAAATCTTTTGAAATATCATCAAAATAAAATGAAGTTACGAGATACTTCATTTGATGCAAACATCATTTTGAAAACTTGACCCTGCCAACACTCAACAATCGCCCAACCGTAGCCTTTCTACGAAGTGCTCTGGGTAGTGTTGCAGAAATATCCAATTGGATGATGAACTCATTACGGGAGTTTGCCGCGCCAGGAAGACCACTTACGATGATCAGTCGTGGTAGTGCAACCCCACCATTTTCTACATGTAGAGGAGAACCTGTCGGATTTACTTGTCAACCGAACACTGAACTCCTAAGGAATGGACCGCCTTAGCGGAACTTCCAGGCCATTTGGGCCAATATAATAAGGCTGGGCCGGCGCTACTCGACCACTTACGCCACTCCTAGTTCAGATGAAATCCATGACTCTGAAACGTAAAGCTCGTCCCCACTTTCCCCAAGTAGAAACTTGTTGATACGGCTCCATCAAGAAGTCGTATCTAGTTGGAAAGGAAAACTTACCGATATTTCCCAGGCGATGCCTGTTAATGGATTAACTTGTTCCAAGAATTTTACTTCCCGAGTGTTGGGTAAGTAATCAAAAATTCTTTTATCAAGACAGCAACCTTGTTGCGAATATAAAACACACCACAGAGCCGGATCCCTCAGGTTTTGAGCGAGTATTTAAATCCCCTTTTAAAAAGGAAGATCTTAAATATATAAAAAAAATGAGTTTTGGGATCCGCTCTAATTTTTGAAAATCATTTTAAAGACTCGAAAACACTTTAAAGAGTGTTTGGAATGATGCTGATTTAATAGAGTAAATCAGTCTCAATATAAAAGAAATATCTGAATATTATTATCTAAATAATATTCCCATAAAGAATAATTGAGGTAGAAGTTGGAAAACTTATACTTGAAATGAATAGTGAATAATCAAAGATATATACTTATACGAAAGTAATATCTTTATTTGAATATCAAAGTAAGTTTGATTATCGAACATTATTCTTTAATAAAATAAAGAATATTAATAAATAATAAGCGGAGTCATAATACCTCGAATGAATATTATAAATAATATTCATTAAATAAAATAAAGGAGTCATACATCCTCGAATGAATATCCAATTAATAATCATTAAATAATATAAACTGAGTCATAAGCCCTCGAATGAATATTCGAAATAATATTCATTAAATAAAATAAAGGAGTCGTAAGCCCTCGGATGAATATTCAAGTAATATTCAAATAATAAAATAAAGATAAAGTTATCGAATAAACCTTATTCGATTAATAGTTTTGAAAACTATAACCATATATATATATATACAAATATATATTATATAAAATCTACTCGGGATCCTCGACTCCCGGTTTTAGAAAATGTTTTCACCTTTGGGTCCCTATACTAAGGGTATATGCAAATTACCGCTATTCTCTAGCATAGGTATTATCAACTGAACCAACAGATATATATGGCAAGAATACGAAACACGCATGCATATGTACCATATCACATGCTACAATATATCGCAAGAATTTGCTAATAACAAATATGCATTTATCGCAAGATCATGCATATACACATATACATCACAACAACAGTTATACGGGTAGAAAACTTGCCTGAGCGACTGGGGGTTACAAATGGCTCGGGACGAGTCTGGTAACCTATAAACAACAAGTAAGTTGGAATTAAACCAAAGTCACTTGTAAATCTATACTTTAACCAACTTAGACTCTAACGCTCATTTTGCGCTTACTGATTCTCTTAAGTTACTCGAGTACCCTCGGCTCCACCATTTTAATAAATTACCCATTACGAGTTTTAAGGCGATTCTTTCGCGAGTGTCTTACCAACTGCCTAACACACTTAACATAATTGCTTCATACTCCAATTAGTCCTTTAAGGTCTTTAACCAAGGTTTCAAAGTAAGGCGAAGGGAAATGTTTCGTTCGCGAAACGCCGTTACTTAAAACGGTCGTTTCTCCTAAACCGTACATCGGAATCAAACGAACTACATATCAAAACGAAGCTCGTAACATGAACTATCTAAACATGGAAATGGTAAAAATCTAGCAGGGGGTTCTCGGGTCCTAATGTTATGAACAAAAGCAGTCTAAAGTAAATCGAACATTACGACGGCTATGTTTACGCGATTTCCCAAATTTATAACACTCCAATTCACATCAATCCAACTACCAATCAATCCCAATACAACCATATGACCATATCACTCATCAATCACTTTAAACCATATAAACCAAGCCCAAATCATACCATGAATCATCAAGAAAAACTAGTGCTACTATTTAACTCCAAAATCAACAAAAGCACTTAACCACTAAGATCTCAACATGACAAAACAACTACTACACTTAATCCATCATTCCATCATCATAATCATTTATACCAAACAACTTAATGTTAAGATAATTTGGAGTTATACCTTCCATGAAGGTTTTTAATCAATGAAAGATCCTTGGAATGCCCATGGAAGCCTTGATCTATGCTTAAGCTACCTTGAACTTTCAAAAAACATCAAGAAAACCAAAGTTATTTCTTGAAGGTTACTATTCACCATCTTCTTCCTTGATTTATTGGAAGAGATTGTAAAGGAATTAGAAGCTTAAACTTATAGGACATCCATATCTATGTACAAGGAGTCTTAGATAATTACCTTGTGATTTAACAATGCTTGGAACTTGATTTTTGGAAATTTCTTCTTTGAAAAAGAAGAAAAGCCGAGAGCAAGCTTGGAAGAAAGAGAGATTTTTGTGTTTTTGATTTGTTTTGCCTAGCTTGGTTTTTTTTTGTTTTGTTTTTGGTTAATTACCTTATTAACCTTATATTTGTGTGGTTATAAACCATCCACACCTCCTCCTTCCCTATGTCATGCTTGCATCACCTTATTGTGTCATCATCTCTTACTTGCCCTCTTCTCATTGGTTGGATGACCTCATCATCCCTAACCTCCTTGATTAACTCCTAATTGTTTGCCTAATGACCACTGATCTGTTATACGGTTCGCTTAACTTTCGTTTTCGTTTATCATTTGAGGGATCATACCCAGGATCTTATTACTTGGGTTCCCTTAACCTTTCTCAATACATTATATTCCTTTTTATGATCCTCTCTTATAATCCTTTAATTTAAATCCTTCTTATCCTGTTACTTATACTCAATTCTTTCCGTATCTAGTGGATTTCCGGGAAAAATCAAAGTGTTCGAATTTGGATTCTGACGATCTTTACATACACTTATATCCCATATAAAGTACTAATAAAATCTCAGAATATCCATACCAGAACCCCTACATAGTGTGGCATGAAAAGTTTTCTCATTCAGCAAAAACACTATTCATAAGGGTTTCAAAAATTTCTAAGAATTGGGGTTATTACATTTTCTCTCCTTTTTATTTCGTGTAAACTGAGAAGAACAACCCTTCTAGAATGGGAGATATTGCCGAATGACTATCAATCTATGTGATAGAAGCCTAGTAGGATACCATATGTTGTTAAATTTCTTGTCAAGTACTAAAGGCTGGCCCCCTTTTGTACTAACTATGCGATGTTACAAGTGTTCATGATCATAATGATCTCTCAATAAATTATTTTACTTCTCTTTGATGGATCAAGCTTTCAAATATAAAAGCAGCTGAGAAAGGAATAGTATAAGTGTGGTGGTATTCAAAATCTAACGCATTCATGATACTAATGTTAAATTAAATATTAAAAGGTTATAGAATGCTAGCGAGTAAAAGTATAGCCAGAATAGTATTATGTACGGAAGATAGTCACGATTACGGACTGGAAAAAAGTGAGTATTGAGAAGCAAAAGCTATAGCGCTAGAAGTTATGATGAGAGTCTGTGTGATAGACTTGAAAGGAATTTGGAATGATCACTTAGCATATATCGAGTTTTCTTATGATAATAGGTTTTACTTTAGTATGAGGATGACGCCTTATGAGGTCCTTTAGGGAATACAATGCCGATCTCCCTTGTATCAGGATGAAGTTGGGGAGCGCAAGATGCTTGGGCCCGAAATGGTCCAAAGAACCAAGGATATAGTGGATCTAATTAGAGGAAGGCTAGTAGTAGCCCAAGATGGACAGAAGAAGTATGCTGATTTGGCCCGAAAGGACAAGGAATATGAAGTAGGGTACCTAGTGCTGTTAAAGGTATCCCTTGGAAAGGGTTGATGAGGTTCGAGATAAAAGTAAAGATAAGTACAAGGTAAATTGGACCCTTCGAGATATTAAGTTCTTAATGTGCTCCGCGTATCAATACTAAGGAAGTAACACCCGGATGCCAGGCACATAGTGAAATACGAGCACGTAGACATGCAACCAGACTTAACCTATTTGGAGCAACCAGTAAGGATTATAGATCGAAAAAGAACAAGTTCTTCAGAACGGGGTTATCAAACTAGTCAAGGTTTTGTGGGAGAACAATAATATGGGAAAATCGACTTGAGATTTACAAAGCGCAATGCTAGAAAAGTATCCCCAATTGTTTTCTACCTGATTCCGCGACGGAATCCTCTTAATGAGGGGATATTGTAATAACCCCAATTTTTGAAATTTTTGAAACCCTGATGAATAGTAACTTTTGTTGATTTTTGCTGATTGAGTAAAATTATCAAACCACCCTATATAGGAGTTCAATTATGGAAGTTTTGAGTTCATATTTGTATTCCTTAATGTAAATGAGCGTATGTAAAGGTCTCCCGAATTCGAATTCGGACACTTTGATTTTTTTCGAAAATCTACGACATGTCAAAAGAATTAAGTATAAGGTGATAAGATTAAAAGGAATTAAATTCAAGGATTATAACAGAGGATCATTAAAGAAATAAAAGATATTAAGAAGGGCTTAGAGAAACCCAAATGATAACATCCTGGATATGATCCCTCAAACGATCAACGAGAACGAGAGTTAAGCGAATCATAAAATAAATGAACGGTCAGAAACAAGCTTGTACAAGAAGTAAGAGAGAAAAATCGAAAGGATAAAAGCAAGATGACCTCATCTCACCATAATAATGAGACATGTGACTAGTTGGTGATGTAATCCAAGTGATGTAATCACTTTTTAAAAGCTTAATCAAGATATTTGTTAAAGAAAAAACCCTTGGATGAATCTAAATGAAGCATTTCATTCACATTTCCCAAAGCAAGACAAGAAAAAGAGAATTTTTCATTTGTGAAGAAAGAACCCGAGAGGAGAAGAGATAAAAAATGGAGGAGAAAGAAATGCTTGTATCTCGAGTTTCCCTTGGCCGATTCGCGCGTTCTACTAGTAAAATCGAAGCCCTCGAGAAGATCTATGCATATAGGGTAACCATTCTCCTCAAATCCTTGATTCCCGTACTCGTATTTCATGATTTAAAGTTTAGGGTGAATAGTGTTTCAAGATCTAACTTTGTGTTTTCTTGATTAGTCTGTAATATCCAAGTGTGGTAGAGATAGTTAGAGGTTCCTTGAGGCTCCCTAGTGATTATCCACTCTCAAAACAAAGTATAAAGCTTCATAACCCTTAGTACTAAGTTTGATTGTATGATATCTAAGATGGTGGGATGTATGATTAGTAAATGGAATGTTTAAGCATGTTTAGAGCTTTAATTGGTAAGTTGTTTTATTGATTAAGGAGATAGTATGATACTTGTTGGATTTGATGTTCTTGAGCTTGTTTTGACTTAGATAAGTAGTAAATGTATGTATATTGAGTTCTTGATGGATTGTGATTGAATTGGTGTAGATTAGCATAGTTAAAAATTGGGAATCGTTAACGTATAGCCATCATAATAACCGTTTTCCTAGAAACTGTTTTTGTGCTTAGCTTTTGGACCCGAGCACCAACTTTTAAGAACTAACCACTACCTGATTAGATAGTTCATGATTTAGGCTTCGTTTTGATTTGTGTTTCGCTTTGAGACCATGTTTAAGGCCCCTAAAAGACTTATTGAAACACGAAACATTTAAGTAAATTGTATTAGGCAGTTAGTAAAATCCTCGCAAAATATTCGTCGTAAAAAATATTTAACTGTTAATTTTATAAAAATGGTGGAGCCGAGGATACTCGAGCGACTAATGTAAATTCTTAAGCGTAGAAGCGAACTTTATGATATGCATGAGTAAAATTTAATTTCTTAAGCGACCGAGGATTAGTTCCGGCTTATGTTGTTGTTCATAGGTTACTGGACCCCCTCTAAGTTTAAGTCTACCCCAGAACACTCAGGCAAGTTTTCTAACCGTATTACTGTTTTTGTTATGACATATATATATATGCGTTATCTTGAGATAATTGCATGAGTATCGTTAGAAAATATTGTGATATATATATTCATGTATGTTTTGGGAAGCACGTTCATACGATATATATATATATATATATGCATGTTTTGAAATGAGATATTTTATTGTCAAATATTATTGCTTTAAAGTAGAGCTTACGAACTGCATAATACAAATGCTAGATATAAGCAGTATTTGCTTATACCCTTAGTATATGAGACCCAAAGTTGAACATTTTTCTAAACATGGAGGCAATGTTCCTGAGTATATTATACATATAGTTTTCTATAACTATTAATCGAATAAGGTATCTTCAATAGTTTTGAATAATAATCAAACACTATTTTTTATTATTCAAATAAATATTTTACTTTCAAATAAGTATATCTTTTATTAATTTTTATTCATTTCAAGTATCAGTTTCAAAATTTTTATTTCATTTATTTTTATAAAAACTATTTTTTATTGGAATATTAAATAATAATATTCATATATTCTTCTAATATTTTGGCACTGATTTATTTTATTAAATCATACTTATCCCAAACGTTTTAAAAAATGTTTCCAAGTCTTCAAAATAATTCTAAAAGTTAGAGCGGATCCTAAAACTTGTTTTCAAATTTAAGAACTTCCTTTCGGAGGTGATTTAAATACTCGCTCAAAAATCTCAGGGATCCAGATCCGTGATGTATTTTTATATTCGCAACGAGGTTGCTGTTTTGATAAAAGAGTCTTTGATTACTTGCCCAATGTTCGGGAAGTAGGCCCAATCAAAATGCGTCGGCATAAGTGAAATGGGCTGGGGGACAGTCCATCAAAGTGTAAGAGGCTGTGGGACAGTCCATCAACGCGTAAGAGGCCGGGCAACGGTCCAACATAAGGTCCTAATACGGCCAGGGTGATGACCAGCGAGGAATTCATCCGTCTACTAGTATAAAAGTAACGTTATAACGACTCGTGTATTTTTGAATTACTTAAATATGTAATTATGGAAGTATTAAATAAATAAAGTATGTGTATAGTTTTTGTCAGCTCGGTTTTATTTTATTATTATGTATGTGTGATTTATGGTGTACCGGGTTGTCCCTGTAATTAATTATGGAATTTTATTGAATTTTTTTCACTTTTAAAAGCGGATTTAATGCAAATGCATTTGTATAAATATTTGGAATATCTCTAGAATTGTTTTTGTGGTTTTATATTTACAATAATTATTTTTGGGATTTTATAAAATTTAGAAAGCAACATTTCATCAATTATTCAACCCCGTATGATTTTCTGACTATATTTATTTATAAAACCCGTATTTAATTACGAGATTCTTTAAAAATTACAAAATTTATATTTTATTAATTTTATAATATTCTGTGAATTTTAAAATTATTTTGATAATTTTCGGGATTAATCTCACCTGCGCATTATTTCATTTAATTGCTAAACGCGGGTATAAACTGCATTTCAGAAATTATTTTAAAATTATGAAATTTACATTTTTATAAACTTCGGGATATTTATGACATTTTAAAACTATTTTCGTAATTTTCGGAGATTGTTTAATTTGCACCACCGGTCCGTTAATTTTAAACTTCGGGACAAACTCGGCTTTTAACTCCTCGTATTTATCTCTAAATGTAACGTGTCCATTGTTTACCACAGCTGTGTCCACGTGTTGCAAGCTGGAGGGGAGGAAAAGAAAATAATAATATTAAACCCCCCCCCGTTTTGTTCTCCGCGCCTGCCTTCATCTCTCTGTTAATCTCTCTCTCTTGAATCATTTCATCTCTCTCTAATCTCTTCCTTCTCTCTCTCTGTTCTGTCCTTTTTCCCTGAATCCTTCCTCTTCCTCTCTGTTTCACGGCTTTTCGCCACTGCTCGCAGTACTCTGGCCGTCTCTTTCTCCGGTTGGTCCCGAGTCTTCTCAGTTTTGCTTCATATGTATACGTGTGTATATATATGATTAGGTGTATGGGTGTGTGACTGTGCATGTGTGTGTGTGTATGTGGGTTGGGCGGCGCGTGGCCGTGTGTGCCTGTGTACTCTGTGATGTTTTGCCGGTTGTGTTAATTACTTCTGTTGGGCCGAATTGGAGCAGTGGGCTTGGTGGATAAATTCTAATTTTTATTCCTTTTCTGCAGGAAATTAAATGATTAATATTCGTGATAAAAACATATTTCTATGCTAGGAAAATTATTTTGTTTCGGTGAAATTTTCGCGTTGAAATTCGTGTAATCGAGTGCCCCGAAAATTTTGCCGCCGTCCGCGATGAATTTTTACGAGCGCACGGTGGACTGTGATGACACGATTCTGAGTCATAATATTTTTTTTAAATAAATAAAATTCGTGTTGTGTTTTTATTCTGGATCGAATTAGTTAATTAGTAAATATTGTATCGGGATGGTTGAATTGGTTGTGATTATTGAATTGTATCGGTGATTGGGAATTTTAGAATGGATTGGTAAATTATTGTAGTTGTTATTATTGTGAACTTCGTGGTTGTGACTGAAAGGAATATGTCCTAAGTCCAATCATGTATGAGAATTTAGGAATAACTTTTATGTAATATGTTTTGATTTCATTGATATTAATAAAAGACTTGTTTTGTTTTTATTACGGGCTTTATCTATTTAAGTGTTTAAATAAGATATACCATAGTTTAGAGTAAAGCTTTTTATGGATTATGATGAGATCATAATAGTGAGACCTAAAAAGATGATAACTCTAAACTTAAATAGTTCCTGGTCATAGGATTACTAACTGGTAATTAATAATCCACAAAGATCGGTACATACTATGCTTGCTTCATTATGAAGGATGTCTGTTCTCATAGACATTTGTGTGGTGACACTATAGCCAGTATGTAGGTGCTTATTATAGAATAAGTTCACTGAACATGACTCGCCCAGCTGAACAACTGATGGAGTTCACTCACGTGTCAGCAGTTGTTCACATAGTGATAGTTGTACAAGTATCCTTAGACTTGAGGTCATCATAGTCATCTTGTGTACACTGAACTATGCTTTGGTTTAGTTCTTAGTCTCCAGGGACAATTATTAGGGCTCTTCTGGGTATAGGAATTTGTACACGAAGATAGTGTATGATCAATAAAGGATCTACCCCTTCCAGTGAAGGAAGCGAATGTTCAAGGCTGATCCACTTATGCTAGTTCAGGAATCTCTGGCCAGAGTAAATGAAATTAGAAAGGAGTTTCTAATTTGCATAGAACTACGCATAGTAAATGGTAAGCAAAATGATTGAATTAGATAGGCTTGACACGAGATCCATGCCTTGTATTTAATTGGGACATTGTAGGGTAGAAGGAGTTTATTGTACGGTAACTATTCACTAACAGGTTCTTGGTATTCTAAGCAGTGAATTCATATTATCCGGATAGTCGCGATATGTTGAGAAGCATCACTCACGATGTAGAATAAATGTGATTAATTAATTAATCATATTTAATAAATTAGAGAATTTATATAAATAATGATAAAATAGTTTTATTATTATTTATTTCTACTACCGGCTTAATATTGAACCTACAGGGTCACACCATAAAAAGAGAATGATTTAATGATGGAGAAATTAATTAATAATGGCTAATAATTATTTATTTATGAAATAAATAATTAATTGGCAAATTTAATAATTGATTAAATGAGATTTAATTGATTATAAATTAATTAAGAAAAGTTCTTAATATTATTAATTAAAGGATTTAATTTTTGGAAGTTAAATCAAGAGAGAGAATTATTTCTAAAGTGTTTAGAAAAAGGATTAATGATTAAAAGATGTTTTAATTATTAATGAGAATAATAAATGGGATAATAATAATAATATTTATGGGAAAATTTCAGCTGAAAATTTTGCCTATAAATACACTATTATAGACCCTATTTTATTCTAACCCACATCGAACCCATACAAAACCCAAAAAGTTTGGAAAACCCAATTCTCTCCACCTCCTTCCTCCTCCTTAACATCATTTTCTTGGTGGATACCGGTGGAGTGCTTCACACTTGAGGAGCAACTGCTGTGGATCTCTGATCGTTGTCTTCGAATTAATTTTAAAAGGTTAGATTCGATCCCTCGAATTTTTATTCACGATTTATATGCTTTTATTTGGATTTTATATGTGTAAAAGTGTTTTTCCACGCCCCGCTACGTTTAAAAATCCTTCAATGGTATCAGAGCATAGGTTGTATGCATATAGATCTATGGTAAAAATTTCAGAATTTTATGTGCTTGTATGAATTAATTATGATTTTTACAAGTTATATCATGGATTAATTTTGTCTGATGAGAAATCGTTTCTCAGAATAATTTTGAATGTTAATCTGGGTTCTACAAGTGTTGTAGATCGTCTGGGTATTTTTTTCATAATTTTAGGATGTATAGATTTTTTATTATGAATTTTTGAAGTTCTTGCAATTAAATTCGTAATTAAATAATAATATATATATATATAAATTAGATGTATGTATATATTTTTGTATACCTGCTGCTATTCTGTTGCTTGTCTGCTGCTGCACGGAGAAAAAGCAAAGCAAGGTACAGGTCTGACATGCACGGCAACCGAGGAGAGAAAAGGCGGCTGCTGCGAAAAAGAAAAAAAATTAAAAAAAAAATAGGGGTGTAACGCATTCCGGGAATGCGTTACACACCTGTGGGGCATTCACGGAATGCGTTACACCCTTGTAACGCATCACGGGAATGCGTTACAGAGCTTGTAACGCGTTCCTGTAATGCGTTACAGCCCGTCTGTTGATTTTAAAATTGATTTTCTGGGAGTTTCGTAACTCCGTTTTGGGCGTGCAATATACCGTTGGATTCGTTTTTCCGAGACGGATCTAATGGAGTGATCAATTTTAGTTTATACAAAAGTTTTGAACTGTTTATATTTCCATGAAGTGTTTTAAAGCTATTTTTGACTGTTTTAATTGCTTTTAAATGCTTCATGTGATACATAGAGATGTATAATGCTTAGACTAATGTGCTAGATGATGTAACATGCCTACCTTGATGTTTATTCATGTTGATATATGTGATATATGCTTAGTTTATCATGCGATGATAGATTTAGGTGAACTTAAATAAACATAAGGCGTTTGTTAGACAACCTAGTATAGTGAAATTGTTTCATAACCTTAAGAATAATATTATGAATACAATCATGAGATTCTTGTGTTTGTGAAACACGTAATTGAATATGAATTTTCGATATGAGAGAAAGGATGATTCTGTCAACAACAGATTTCTATCTGTTAGAAAGGGTTATTAAGTGACGCCTCTTGACAATGCTCCACCCGATCTGGGAATCATCTGATTATTGATTATTGATTTGAAATATTTAATTTAAAAGGAAGAATTTCTTTATAATATGATTATGATTGTAACGTAATATAATCCCTCTAAAATTAAATAATATCAAGTAGTAATTGGCCAATGATACAACGGGCTTGTGTCGGTCATAGCCTTCCAACATGGTAGAAAGTAGTTCTTATTTTTGAATCATTGTCGTTTCATGCCACAGCCGAGGGCTTTGATTTTGAAATAAGAAATACTTGTCTATTACATAGAGATGTGTACATTGAATAAGAATCTAAAGGTCGTTACGTGCCACAGCCGTGGGCCTTTGGGGACTGATTCAATTGTACGGAATGTTGGGTTTGACTTGACTTAGAATATTGAGTTTGTCGTGCCACAGCCGTGACTCAATTATTCAAGAGGCTAAAGTTTGATTAGGGAATAACATTAGATGTAATTGACAAGAGTTGTCTGCCTATTGAACATTACATGGCGTTTCGTGCCACAGCCGGGGTTGTGTAATGGAATGTAGGATCCCTATTCCCACTAGCATTATGAATGCTTAATTTTTCATGTAGGGGGTTGAATAAATTAGGAAAACTAGTGGGAGCCACTTATGAATAAAGACCCGATTCATATAGTGTTTTGAAATGAAATCGAATATTTGCTGAGTGATGTTATGTGTTTATCATTTACAGATTTACTTTGTACGTTATGTCTTCTGCACTATCACTCAGGAGCATACTAGATGCTCACAAATTGACTGGTCCTAATTATGCTGACTGGCTTCGAAACTTGAGAATTGTTCTCAGGATTGAGAGGCTGGAATACGTGATTGACTCACCTAAGCCTACTGAACCTGCTAGTGATGCACATAATGATGAACATGTTGTGTATCGTAAGTGGATAGATGATGCAAATGTTGCTCAATGCATCATGCTAGCTTCCATGAACATTGAGCTACAGAAGCAACATGAGCATATGGATGCTCACACTATCCTCATGCATCTACAAGAGTTGTATGATGTGGCGGGGAGGATAGCTCGATATGAGATATCGAAGGAGCTGTTCGGTTGTAGGATGTCTGAGGGATCATCTGTGAATGACCATGTACTTAAGATGATCAATTTGATTGAACGTCTTGGACAACTTGGTTTTGCCATGGATGGGGAGCTGAGCCAAGACTTGGTCTTGCAATCGCTTCCAAGTTCGTTCTCGCAGTTTGTTGTGAACTTTCACATGAATAAGTTGGATGTCAGCCTGCCTGAACTCCACAACATGTTGAAGACTGCGGAATCGAATTTCCCCCCTAAGAAGAGTTCTGTTCTTCTAATTGGTGAAGGTTCCAATCCTAAGAAAAGGAAGAGGAACTCTTCCAAGAAGAAGAAAGTAGGTGAGAAAACGCCGGTTCCACCAAAAGCTGAAGACCCCAAGAGCAAAGTTGTTTGCTTTCACTGTAATAAGGTGGGGCACTGGAAGAGGAACTGCAAGGTTTACCTTGCAGAATTGAAGAAGAAGGGTAGTGAGACTACCGCTTCTGATTCAGGTATGTTCATGATAGAAGTGAATATGTCATTAAATTAAATTTCTACTTGGGTATTAGATACCGCCTGTGGTTCTCATATCTGCAATTTGTTGCAGGAACCAAGGAGAAGTAGGACTCTTGAGGAAGAGGAGGTGATTCTATTGATGGTAAATGGAGCAAGAGTTGCTGCTAAAGATGTAGAATCATTTCATTTACATATGCCTACGGGCAAGACTATTGTTTTAAATAATTGTTATTTTGTTCCCTCGATTGTGAGGAATATTATTCCCATGCTAGACTTGGCTGGATTTTTCATTTATTATTGAGAATAATGAATGTTCTATTCTTAGAGATAATATTCTTTATGGACGTGGTACTTTAAATAATGGTCTGTATGTATGTGACATAATTTATTTCAGATTGAACAAACAAATAAAAGAAAAGGGATGATGAAAATCTCACTTTATAGTGGCATTGCAGTCTCCATTTAGTAGACATGGAGAGAGGACTGCAAATTTACTAGGAATGGTACACACAGATGTATGTGGACCAATGTCTAAGCAAGCCATGGGTGGATTTTCATACTTCATTACTTTCATAGATGATAGATCTGGATTCGGATATGTGTTTGATAAAACACAAGTCTGAAGCCTTTGAAAAGTTCAAAGAGTATAAGTATGAAGTGGAGAAACAACCAAACATAGTATTATAACTCTTCGATCAGATCGAGGTAGTGAATACTTTAATGGAGTGTTTCTAGATTATCTCAAAGTAAATGGTATAGTCTCCCAGTGGACTCCTCCAGATTGGTATCTGAAAGGAGAGATCGAACTTTGTTAGACATAGTTCGGTCCATGATGAGCTATGCAAATCTTCCAGTATTCCTATGGGGTTATGCATTGGAAACCTCAGCATATTTACTGAATAAGGTGCCTTCCAAATCTGTTCCTCAAACTCCGTATGAGATATGGAAAGAAAGGAAACCGAGTCTTAAACATGTTAAGATTTGGGGATGTCCAGCTTATGTCAAGTAAGTTGACCCAGATAAGCTGGAATATCGATCCGTAAAATGTAGTTTTGTGGGATATCCTAAAGAGACTTTAGGGTATTACTTTTGCACCGATCATCGGGTGTTTATATCCAGACATGCTACCTTCTTGGAAAAGGAGTTTATCCTTGAAGGAAACAGTGGGAGCAAAATTGAACTTGATGAAGTTCAAGAAGCACAAACTACTACGGTTCAAGTGGAAACACCTGTTCTGACTGAACAACCTTTTGTGGAACAGCCCATTCATAGATCAGGGAGAGTGTCTCGCCAACCTGAGAGGTATTATGGCCTTGTCATTGAGAATGACAATGAGTTGTCGATCATTGATAATGACGACCCTGTGACCTATAATGAGGCTATGAGTAGTGTTGACTCAGAGAAATGGCATAGTGCCATGAAATCCAGAATGGAATCTATGTATACGATATACGAAAGATAGATTATAGCAGATGGCCAGGTGGAGACCTATAAGGCCAGGCTTGTGGCAAAAGGATTCAAACAAAGGCAATGGATTGACTTTGATGAAACTTTTTACCTGTAGCCCTGTTAAAATCAGTTCGGATTTTGCTTGCGAATGCTGCTTACTACGACTATGAAATCTGGCAGATGGCCAGATGGTTTTCTTTCCAAGGGAAATGAAAACCTAGTGTGTAAGCTGCTGCGAACCATATGTGGTTTAAAGCAAGCTTCTCGAAAGATGGAACATTCATTTTGATGAGACAATCAAAGAGTTTGATTTTATCAAAAACGTAGATGAACCATGTGTCTACAAAAGGGTTAGTGGGAGCGCGGTAACATTTCTTGTATTGTATTGAATTAGAATTGACACACATAACAACATAGAAGACCCACTCACAAAGCTACTTTATGAAAGTCACTTTGATCGTCATAAAGACAAGATGGGTATTAGATACCAGAGTGATTGGCTTTAGTACAAGTGGGAGATTGAAAGGAATATGTCCTAAGTCCAATCATGTATGAGGATTTAGGAATAACTTTTATGTAATCTGTTTTGATTTCATTGATATTAATAAAAGACTTGTTTTGTTTTTATTACGGGCTTTATCTATTTAAGTGTTTAAATAAGATATACCATAGTTTAGAGTAAAGCTTTTTATGGATTATGATGAGATCATAATAGTGAGACCTAAAAAGATGATAACTCTAAACTTAAATAGTTCCTGGTCATAGGATTACTAACTGGTAATTAATAATCCACAAAGATCGGTACATACTATGCTTGCTTTATTATGAAGGATGTCTGTTCTCATAGACATTTGTGTGGTGACACTATAGCCAGTATGTAGGTGCTTATTATAGAATAAGTTCACTGAACATGACTCGCCCAGCTGAACAACTGATGGAGTTCACTCTCGTGTCAGCAGTTGTTCACATAGTGATAGTTGTACAAGTATCCTTAGACTTGAGGTCATCATAGTCATCTTGTGTACACTGAACTATGCTTTGGTTTAGTTCTTAGTCTCCAGGGACAATTATTAGGGCTCTTCTGGGTATAGGAATTTGTACACGAAGATAGTGTATGATCAATAAAGGATCTACCCCTTCCAGTGAAGGAAGCGAATGTTCAAGGCTGATCCACTTATGCTAGTTCAGGAATCTCTGGCCAGAGTAAATGAAATTAGAAAGGAGTTTCTAATTTGCATAGAACTACGCATAGTAAATGGTAAGCAAAATGATTGAATTAGATAGGCTTGACACGAGATCCATGCCTTGTATTTAATTGGGACATTGTAGGGTAGAAGGAGTTTATTGTACGGTAACTATTCACTAACAGGTTCTTGGTATTCTAAGCAGTGAATTCATATTATCCGGATAGTCGCGATATGTTGAGAAGCATCACTCACGATGTAGAATAAATGTGATTAATTAATTAATCATATTTAATAAATTAGAGAATTTATATAAATAATGATAAAATAGTTTTATTATTATTTATTTCTACTACCGGCTTAATATTGAACCTACAGGGTCACACCATAAAAAGAGAATGATTTAATGGTGGAGAAATTAATTAATAATGGCTAATAATTATTTATTTATGAAATAAATAATTAATTGGCAAATTTAATAATTGATTAAATGAGATTTAATTGATTATAAATTAATTAAGAAAAGTTCTTAATATTATTAATTAAAGGATTTAATTTTTGGAAGTTAAATCAAGAGAGAGAATTATTTCTAAAGTATTTAGAAAAAGGATTAATGATTAAAAGGTGTTTTAATTATTAATGAGAATAATAAATGGGATAATAATAATAATATTTATGGGAAAATTTCAGCTGAAAATTTTGCCTATAAATACACTATTATAGACCCTATTTTATTCTAACCCACATCGAACCCACACAAAACCCAAAAAGTTTGGAAAACCCAATTCTCTCCACCTCCTTCCTCCTCCTTAACATCGTTTTCTTGGTGGATACCGGTGGAGTGCTTCACACTTGAGGAGCAACTGCTGTGGATCTCTGATCGTTGTCTCCGAATTAATTTTAAAAGGTTAGATTCGATCCCTCGAATTTTTATTCACGATTTATATGCTTTTATTTGGATTTTATATGTGTAAAAGTGTTTTTCCACGCCCCGCTGCGTTTAAAAATCCTTCAGTGACGTCGATTGATGTTTCGATGGGTAGTCTGATAAACAAAGGAGACGCTGCCCGATTTCCGGGAAATCAACTATGGAAATGCGGGAGCGTATCTGGTAATTATCGGGACGTCGAGTGAATATATATATACTTATACTTTATACGAACTTGATTGTATGTTGTGGTAAAATTTCTGTCCAAAACTCAGCAACCCTAATTTCGTAAAATGATGAGTATACGTATTTTCTGAAAACGAACACTGAACCGATTTCGAGAACGTGAACCCTAATTGTTGACTGTGTTATTATAATATGAATAATTACGAGTCGGAATATGCTATCGTATAGGTTGGTTGTTAGCGAGGATATGTCAAGTATAACTGGGTGTCTAACATATAGTATTTCGACCCTGTAGGTTCTAGTCGGGAAATCGAAAGTGGACGTTGGACTAAAGATAACCAAGTGGTCCAGTCGACGAGCTCAGTAGAGTTTCAACAGAAAAACCTGATTGTCGAAGTCGAATCCAATGTGATCTAGTGGTTGGACGTTAAAGCCTGAGCGGCAGAGTCGGCTCAGAGTTGATCAGTAATAGTTGTAAAGCCCTGTAAGGCAAGTACATCTAAACCTTTTTCGAGATTTAATGCATATATTTCTAAATTCTCTCGTGATGTATTGTTAAGCATTCACAATAGTTCTGTTTTATATTGTAATTACTTTGAATTATTCAGTCTTGTAAACTATCCCTTGTTGATTTACCAGATACTAAACTGTGCAAATACAGTACTACTCCACAAATACATATCCACCAAATACCAAACAATGGAACCGACTTATTTGAACATACAAAAACTTTTATACCCCAACCATTCTTTGTAACATCAAAGAACTAAACCTTGAAAAATCATTGTTCATCTAATACTTGATTTTTTTACCGGCTAGAGGCCATTTCTTATACATACCTTGATATATCCTCGTGATACTCATGAATCGCATCATGCTTTTATACAAATGTTTTATTAGTGTGGATTATGAACTTATTTCATTGAGTTATTCTGTTTATCATATTGAACTGCTCAGAATTGGATATATTTTCTTTATGTGGAACAGATTCGTGGTCAGACCAGATTCGTGGTCGAATTAGGCCAATGTGTACCTTGGATCCGGTTTATAGAGCAAAGCGGGAAGCCTTGCTCGGGGTTAGTGCGTGACTGATCAACAGCCTAACCTTGGTTTTAAAATTTAAAATAAATATCTTATTCTAACGATTATTTTACAAGAAATTTGATTCTTCTGAATCATTTCCATTTGAACATTGTTTAACCTCAATTATCATTATTATCACTTGCTGAGCTAGTTACCTCACTCTTTCGAATCTTTTTATATATTTTACAGTTATAAAGGATATGGTTGATAGCGAGGTTCCTCAGTCTAGAGTACGAGCTAGGATTCCAGATTGAGTTGGGTCAAGCTAGCAGGAACTTATATTGGTAGTGAGATAGTAAAAATGTAATAATAATTTCATTATCAGTTGTAAGTTAAATTAGTTGGGATTTGGTACGTTGTAATAAAGGTTAAGGTTGTGGCTTGTTTTCATACTTTAACCTGTTGCGATCCGTGGTTATGTAAAGCAGGGTCATTACAAATAATATTTCTTATACACGTTTGTATATTGTGTATGTGTTGTGGACCCCAAACTTCTGACCCGGGTTTGGAGGGCGCCACAGGTTGGTATCAGAGCTACTGGTTATAAGTCACTGAAACAAGCCTAGATTGTCGGGATTGGGTAGATGGTTAGGATTAGGAATAGGAAATAGAAAGATAAGACGTCGTGAGGTTAAGTGCGACTGTATAGTAGGTTTTCGGTACGATTCGTGTTGCGATTCGAGATTCTTATCTCGCGATGTGATTTCCAGATAACGGCAATGGCATATCCTGTTTTCCCTGTATCATCTGATCGTTTGGAGCCTTTCGTTCGAGGATCGTCATCTTATTCCATATTTGACTCACATATTGTTCTCCCACCAATATTAATTGTATTACCTTCTATTATAACAGCTGCACCCCTTCAAGCTATTCTACGCTATTTTACTACCTCTTGATATGAGACGGCCTATTTAAGAACCTCCATATGTTCATTCTTATTTTACTGGACATTCAGCTGGGAGTGTATCTTTTCAGTTTACTTTACACCCTGTTCTATACCCCAGTTTAAAACTCGTCCTATGAAGCAACCGTACCTACGAGGATGGATTCGAAAGCTACATTAAAGGTTGAGTGCATGAGCTATTAATAAAGGTGAGAAGGAGTATAAAAATAGAGTTCATGTGTTCCGGACAGTAGCTGTTACCAGGTTAAAAGAAGCCGTTAGTGACTAGGCCACCCATGACTAGCTTGTGAAATGGATTAGATGAGTTTTGAAAGAGAATTAGAGAAGAGTATGGATCTGGAACTTTCTTGAAATTATATAATGGTGTTATGACGATGAGATATATTTATAGTAACAATGTGATGTAACATCAGCCGACTTGTTGACTATTGGATAGCTTGTTTTACTTAACGACTGCAAAGATGATGACAGGAGTATTACCAGTATGAAAGCTTTGATGTGAAGCTATGAATAAGATAACATGCAACGATAATTGAAGTTTTTGTCGATTTAGGAAGGTAAATGGACTCAATAAAGGAAAGAAGATAGATTGAAGTGAATGGACCTTTATATGATTGTATCCTTAAATTGGTACTTCATTATGGGTAAGGAGGACAACAACCAGCTCATATAGTAATGACGACCAGATGTATGATTTTCAAAAATTTTAAACAAGTTTTCGAAAAAGATTTTCCCTTACAAATTTCTAAAAGCCTTTTTGAATAAAATAAGTTTTAAAAATTGGTTGTCAAGTTACTACTTGAGTTTTTGTTTGTTATAAGACCAGATTACTTAAAGTACGTGTTCCAAAAATTAGTATGGTTGATTTTGAGGGCCAAATGGACCCGCTAATACGAAGAAATTTTGATTAATCCTAATAGTAGAATGTGAATCTTATTTAATGAGATTAACAACAGAACCAGAGTACGGAGAAGTTATTCATCCAGTTACAGAGACCATTAAAGTTTAAAGAATTCATTGATTTAAAAGGAGCCTGGGCATGATCGAAGAAGATTGGGAAGATTTCTAAACTTTTCTAAAGGAAGAAGATTATTAACAAAAGAATCGTCACTTTAAGTGGCATAGATAAAACTTGAAGTTATCCGGTAAGAGCGCCATTATGATCATAATATACGTGTAGGTGCGATATTAAAGATGACAGACTTAACAAGTAAGAATATATTATAATGCTTAAGTTGCATTTCAGCCTACTTTCTAAAGTTGTTATATGATTCAATTGGGATATGATCGAACAAGCTCGAAAGATGAATACAAGTGAAATGTGGATGGTGACTAATGGTATCATTCTTTTCTCCAATATTACAACGTATATTCCTTTTTGATTCCTAAATATGTATGAACTTCTTTTCTTAATAAATTCTTTATGATGGTATCGAAAAGGAGGATATTGCATTCCTTTCAAATTTAATTTTTCCCCTCAAGTTTTGTTCACTAATTGGGACAAGCAGTATTATGGTGAGACGCTTTGTCGGGATGACGAAGAGTCGGGTGGGACGCCACCTAATCATGTGATGTATGCCATATGGTATGAAAGACTGGCCATCTTAAGTACCAATGTGGTTGTCTCATTCATATTCAAATAATTACTTCTTCTTTCTTTTCAACTTTAATTTTGTTAAATTATAAATCCTTCTAGTTGTTTCGTTATACTGTCGTACTTTGCAAGAGTTTTTCAAACAAAAATTGACATATTATGAACTAAGCGGGCAAGGTTCCATCTACCTCTCATGCATGGAAAGGAAACAAGGGCATATGGCGAGGATTGCAAATCACTAGCCCCAGTCAGGGATGCACTAAGAGTCAAGAGAATCTACTTCAATAAGGAATACGTCTCCGAGAACGAGAGTTTGCGATTTTCCTGTGAAATATGTTATTTAGATTATGGATGTGATGACGTGAATGATTATTGTGGATACCTTATGCGTTAAAGCATTGAAAGATGTGGGAGCAACTTGATCGTTTATCTGTCAAGGTTTTGTTGATAAGATGAATTACCTTGTTGAATTGATAAGGTTATGACTAAAGGACTGGAAAGTCAAGAATGTGTAATTGTTAAATAAGTGAATACCAATGGTGGAATTGAGATTTATGGCAATAAGTTGTGAAGAATTGATATCATTTAAGATAAGAGGATTTGACATTATTCTAAGGAATGGATTAACTATTTAAGCGTGATGCCCAGATAGACCATCGTGATGAAAAGATGGTTCTAAAGACTACTGGGCCAGCTTTCTCAACCACCTTTGATAGTAGTTCTTATCCTGCCATTCATGTTTCTACTTCTCTTAGTCTTGGAAGTAATACCTAGTCCGGCAAAAGATAAGTCAGAATCACTAGCAACAGACATAGGTTTCTTTGCCTTTTGTCTCCTTGAGAGATCGAGATCCTCAACAAGCATCTCATGATGAATATAAAGACTATCTTCATCAAAGGGCTCAACAATAGCTTTCTTAAACAAAGGCTTCTTAGCTTCTGTAAGAATATGAGGTGTACTAGGGGGATTAACAAATTTCTCAATAGGGTCATTTCCAACTACTCGTTTCTTAGAATCTTTTCTAAGTTTGTCGTAGTCTGGACCTATCCCAACCTTTCCACCTACTACTTGATCATCTATCAGCTTCTTAAAAAGATTTATAGAATCAGTAAAAACATGCAACTTAGTGTCTAATTCTACATTCTTGTTCTTAAGCTCTTCCTCTATCTCAAGGTTCTTCTTAATCATAAGCTCTAAATTTCTATTTGTTTGCTTAAGATTTTCCACACTGACCCTATCAAGAACTAACTTATCATTTTCATCTTTAACCTTCTTTAGTTCTACTTTTAGGTCCTCCGTATAAGCCAGAGTACATCTTAGTGTAGTACTAACATTTCTATACATTTCTTTTATGGTCTCATATTGCTCAACACGTTCCTTTGTCTTGCAATGTGCCATAAGATAGTTATGAGAAACTGCATTTCCATACACTAAAACAGTCTATCCAAAAGCAACACAACGTTCATTCTCACATAAGTTATCATAAGGTAAAGCATGAACAATTGGGAATTTTACCTATAAAGAAGATTCTACCATCAATGCAAGATTTCCATATTGCTTTTATTCATCATCAGTGTCATCCCATCTCTTCCCTTCAGCTATGTAAGATTTTACTAGATACTTTCTTGAGCTACCTGAGTCCTTCTTCTGATAAGCTTTCTCTTTATCATTTGCTTGCTGAAACTTTTTACATTCAGTGGCAGAGTGCCCAACCTCATCACTAGTAAAGCATCCGAACTTGTTTCTGACAACCATCCATGTCTTGTAACCAGATTTAGAAGATGAACTTGACCTCTGACCACGACTGCTACTTCCAGAACCCCTAAAGCCTTGCTTCCTTCTAAACATGATGTTACTGAACATCCCAGGTAGGTTGGACATAGTAGGATCTTTCATACCATGCAGCTCCTCAATGGTATAGTAGTCACTTGGGTTACCAAAAAGGCTTCCATCATTAATCTCAGCTTCAAAGAGCGTTTCAGCTTTAGACTTAGGCTTTTCAGCAGTAATGTCAAGCTTATTGAGTCCACTAGCTACAAGAGCAGTTGTCTTGAGTAGTTCAATAATCTTGTTATCAACTGTACCAGCACTATAAATGATCTTCCTTTGTTGCTGCTCTATTTCATGAGTCTTCAACTTACCATTCAGCTTCTCAAGTGTCATGGTCTCAAAATTAATAAGTTCATGAATAGATGAAGTTTTATTCTCTAGATGGTGAGGTAGGATCAACATAAACTTCATGTTGACTTCTTTCTGAGGATAAGTCTTGCCATGAATACTTAATACATTCAAAAAATTTTAAGTCTTTCAAAGACTTGTGTTATACTTTCTCCAGGCAAGGACTTAAAAGCCTCATATTGTGAAGTCAAGATATCTAGTCGATTTTGCTTGACATCTTCATTTCCTTCCATAATCAGTTCTATGGTCTCCCACATGTGCTTGGAAATTTCACAGACCATAATTTGGTGACTCATATCACCATCTATTGAATCTACCCAAATAAGTTGTAGGCTTTAATCCAAAGCAATTAATTTCTTATCAACAGCAGTCCATTCTGATTCAGAAAATGATATTCTTGAATTAGGGATCTCTAGATGCTCCTTCATAGGCACATGTCTTGCGTCTCTTCATACTTTTATATACTCTGGATTTGAAGCCCGAATATACAAAAGCATTTTCTTCTTCCATAGATTATATCTCAATTTATGAAACTGAGAAACCTTAATACTACTAATTTTCTGGGTACTCATCTTTTCGGATCTGAGAAAAATTTACAATACACCGTCTCAAAACACAAACATCCAATTAGTCAATAATACAAAAACCAGTCAATTCAAAACCAACAAACCCAAAATCAGATCTACACACCAGAAGCACTCCCATACTCCGTACTACTAAAATAACAATAAAAATTGCTAATCTAGCGGATCTGATCTGTATATTGATCAACAAGTTTTGATACCAATTTTTAGATCCAAAAGGTACATATAGAGGGGGTGAATGTATGTTCTTCGCTTTTACACTTTAAATGCAGCGAACAATAAAATTATAAAATGAACTAAACAAACACAAGAGATTCACGAGATAATTCTTATATTAAAAAATTAAAATGCAAAGGGTTGTTTACACCTTTGCAAAAATATTCAAAGTTACAAATAGATAAAGCCAATACAAAATATAAGCTATCAAACTATGACTTATATCTATCACTCTAAAAACTCATAACTCTTATCAAATGATTAATCAGTACAATCAAGAAGCTATAAATGATGGGTGTATCTAATGTGTAAGGCTTAAAATGGTGTGAATCAAATTGGACATGACCTCTCCTTGTCAAATCAAGCTTTTCAAAGTGCTGAATAAATTTTGCAAGAGCTTCCCTATATTCAAGAATGGAGAGATGCAGGACCAATCTGCATCTAATTATTTATATAGGCTTTTGGGTATTCAGAAGAGAGAAGAGAAACGTAGCACTCTTAATTATAACCAAGTAAATTGAATTTGACAACTTGCAAATTGAGTAGCTTGCATCCATGTGGGTTTGTTCTTCATTACTTGCGCACAAGAGATTCATTTGGACTTAGAATTTATTCATTCAGTGTAAGTGGCAACTAGAGACATAATATCTTCTCTCACTGGCGACTAGAGAAAGGTTGCCTTAGCCATTTTCCAAGCTAACTTGCGAGTGCTAGCATCTAGGAGTAGCATTGACTTGGAATTGTTCTTACTTGCGACCAAGAGGAGGAGAACAAGATGGCCTTAGTTTCTTGCATAATTGGCGACTACAAGGATGTAAAACATTCTTGTACTTAGTTTCTATTAAGTTGTGAGTTAATTCCTCCTTGTATGCTTTAGTTGCGGCCCATACTAGCAAGGGAGGAGTTAGTTGCGACTTGTTCTACTCCTTGGAAGCCTTGGAATTCTCTTTTGGGTCCCACAGTCACATGGGCTGAATTTCTCTTTCTATTTCATTCTTAGTTGCGATGGTACTCCCTTAAATTGCTTGGAAATGATGCTTTTAGTTCATAGAGCACATGGGCTGATTTTCTTTCCTTTAATTTCTAACTTGCGATTCAATTAGCTAACAAAGGATGTTGCCTTCAAAAATTCTTGCTAAATAATCCTTGGAATATTCTTTGTGAGCCATAGAGCACATGGGCTGATGTATCTCTCTCATTCTCATTCTAACTTGTGATTACTAGTAGTAATAAGACTCCTTGTATGCACAACTCTTGCCTTAAAATAAATTAGTTTTATTTCTTGCCTTGCAGTAACCACTTAAAACTTAGAACAATCTTAGAGCTTTTTCTTCCCTTGTAGTAACCACTTAGGACTTCGAACAATTTTAGAGCTTTTTCTTCCCTTGTATTAACCACTTAGTGCCTTATAATTATTTAGATCAAGTAAATAATTCTAAGTTGCTACTGGAGTGATAAACATACACTTTTGATTTTAATTCTAAACTAGTTTATTCCCGGATGCTCCTACTAAGCCAAAAACAATTTCTGTACTGCGATATTGAACTGTATTTTAAGGGTATTGCTTCTGATAATCAATAGACACTCCAGTGTGACTCCTACAACAAGGTAGTGATCATTTTGACTTAGTTTCTATAGAGTATTTTAATCCCTGAGCTGTCATGTCTTCAAGTCTTCTCTTTTGGGTGTTCATATAAACCTTAAAACATGTATATCCAGATACGAATCCTCACTTAACAATCTTCCTAATGATAGTACTTAGTTTCCTTTCACGAATCACTGACACATAGTTCAATGGTCTGGTTCACAGGTGACTAGTTCCGCTCTCAGGCCTTTGTACTATAATCTTCTCAAATCATTGTCAAGTCTTCTCCCAGATACAATCAACTTTACATAGAATCCTTGAGGTCTTCATGTTGATCCTGGTAATTGATTCGAATGACTCGAACCTTATTCCTCTGTTTCCTTAACATGTTAATAAACTTCATACGGAACTCTGTTGACGTCTTCTTCACTGTAGATGCCAAAATCATCATGTATATGCACAATAAATAATCTGTACTGAATCTAGTAGAATATAGATTATTGCAAGTCCTTTATTCTATATTGAGTTATCCAAACCAGTATTATTGAGTTATACGTACATCTTCAATATTGCTCAACATGATCTTAAGCCAAGGGAGAAAGAGTGAAATGATCAAGAAATAAAGAATGACCCGGGCTCCGGGGAAATGTCCTTGGACCCTGATAGGGAGCTCCTCTTGCTATATCGCCTCACGGGGTGGCTATTCCGCAATATAAGTGAGATGATAAGGAAGAATTAGCGAGGCAGTTGCTCCCAATACTGAACTGGGAAGTGAACAAAGCATAAGAATCACACAAGATTGGAAGAGAAGCCCCCAGAGGACCTCTCCATGCTTATGACGCACCTTTCAAACTTTATTTAGTATGAACTTTTCAAGAGAATTATGGATCTTGGATATAGGTTAAAATTGTAGTGTTTTTATGTTAGTTTGGTTATTGTGGATGAATTGGTTTGATAAAGATGATGTTAGGAATATATTATAGGCTTGATGATATTTTACCAAAACACCTTAGTATATTTAATTAAGTGTATTTGTAGCTTTCAACGGATAATCTTACCCTGTCATCCGTTAAAAGGGTAGCTTATGTTTAAATAAGTTTTTGTAACACATTCATGTATACTGTAATATCCTGGAGAATTAGAATTTATATGATATTCTAAGTCATGTTGGCTACAAGAATGATATGCAAAATAGGTTGGCTAATTGTAAATATTAGATGCCTTGTAATTTTGCATAAATGAAATTGAGTCAACTGCTATGGAAATACTTTTAACGGATGTTTCTACAAGGCTCTGACGAATGACCCAAGTCTTAATCAATGGATAATCCAATAGAGTCTCGACGGAAAATCAATAGAGTCTCGACGGATAACAAATTCAAATAGGAGTTGATAGTGACTTGACAGTCACATGGGTTGATTGTATGCAAAAGGAATGTGGTAGCCTATTAGCAGGATTTTGAGAACAAGAAAGCATTTCCATTTCCATGCTTGAAGAAATACAAAAATGGTGGATAGAGAAATAAAGAACCATATGATTAGACTTAGACATTTTTTATTTTATTAGTTTATGTTTTTCACATGTAAATGGGTGATATATAACCCCAGAGTAGCAAGTAGAAAAATTGAATAAAAAAAATTGAGAAAAAGATAAGGCATAATCTGTTAAGAATTTTTTAGTTCTTGCTTTTGTAAATTTACTTGTAAGCAGCTGTGTGCATTCTTGCATCACAGAGTTCTCAATCAATATATATCTCTGGTGGAAAGATCAATCTACCAGAAAGTTTTTAAATCTTTCTGTTTAATAACTTTTTGTTTTGAATACATTCATATTTCATTCTGCACACTTGCATATTCAAACACCGATATACTTTGATAAAATAGTTTCTTTAATTTCGAAAAGAAACCTCAAATTACATTCAACCCCCCTTTTGTAATTCTATTGTTAGATTGTTTGGGAATAACAAGTGGTATCAGAGCGAGCTCTTGATACACTAAGAGTTCAAAGATCAAAATAACTAACAACATGAGCATGAAGGATGTTGGAGTGAAGATCCTCATTCTGGATAAAGAAAACTATCACCAATGGAAGGTGAAAATGCACCTACATCTTCTCTCTCAAGATGAAACATATGTTGATTGCATTGAGAAAGACCCTCATGTTCCTCGAAGAGCTGCTACAGATACTGAAGGAGCTGTAGGCAATGAGCAAAGTATTCAAAAGCCACAATCAGAATGGACAGATGAAGACATTGAGCAAGTGCACAAAGACAAAAAGGCTATGAACATTCTGTTCAATGGTCTTGATGGAGATACGTTTGAAAATGTCATCAACTGTAAAACTTCTAAAGATATTTGGGATACAATTCAAATCATTTGTGATGGAACTGAACAAGTAATGGAAAACAAGATGTAACTTCTAATCCAACAGTATGAGCATTTTCATTGTAAAGACAGTAAATCTTTAAGTAACATCTTTAGTAGATTTCAAAAACTACTAAATGCACTGAAGCTGCATGGAAGAGTCTAATAAACAAAAGATTGAAACCTGAAATTTCTTAAATCTCTACCAAAAGAATGGAAGCCTATGATTGTCTTTCTCAGAAATTATTAAGATTACAAGAAGTATACTTTGGAGAGACTGTATGGCATTCTAAAAATGTATGAGCTGGAGTTGGAACAAGATGAGCAGATAGAGAAAGGAAGGGAGAAGGGAGGATCTATAGCTTTGATAGCTGAACAAGAGATAGTGAAAGAGATGAAGGTTAAAGTTGCGGAATCTGCACCAAACTCTAGGGTTTGTGAAGGAAAAGGAAAAGGGCTAGTAGCTGAGCATGAAGATCATCTCAGTCAGGATGAAATGTAGGACATAGATGAACATCTAGCTTTCCTATTAAGAAGGTTTTCCAAGCTCAAATTCAAAAAGTATTTTGGAACAGCCAAGCCAAATAGAAACATGGTGGATAAATCCAAATTCAAATGTTTCAAATATGGCTTGAGTGGTCATTTCGCAGGTGAATGCAGAAAGCCTGATTCTGTGAAAAAGAAGTTTGAGCATGTCGATTACAAGAAGAAGTACTTTAAACTGCTCAAACAAAAGGAAAAGGCTTTCCTAACTCAAGAAAATGACTGGGTAGCTGATGGGGTAGATGAAGATGAAGAAACAAGCTATGTCAATCTAGCTCTAGTGGCCAAATCAGATGAAATATAGGTCAGTTCTTCAAGCAATCAGGTAATCACTACTAATCTAGCACACCTTTCTAAAAATGAGTGTAATAATGCTATAAATAACATGTCAACATAATTATATCACTTGCGTGTTACACTTAAAACACTTACTAAAGAAAACACAAAAATTAAAGAAAATAATATGTTTTTAAGTTAGAGGAATACTGTGTTAGAAACTCAATTTGTTGAGTTTGAGAAACTGAAGATAGAGTGTAAGATTGTAAAAGATGAATTGACTGAATCCTTGAAGAAAGAGGAAATTTTAAGAAAGCAGCTTGAACAAGAGCAAGAGATAATCAAGGCTTGGAAATCATCAAGAAATATAAGTGCCCAAATTGCTAAGGTTCAAGGTATAGAATCATTCTGTGAAGAAGCCTAGAAAAAGAGCAAGGAGAAATTGGATTCTGAGTTGGTAGAAAGATTATCGACGGATGTTGAATCAATGGACGATGAAGTTTATCCATCGAAAGATAAAAGTAATTATCCATTAAAAAACAAGGATGATCATCCGTTTAAAGAACAGAAGCCAATTAGCAAAGCTAAGCTAGCTAAACTCAATAAGAAATATGGATCAGTTTCTAAGAACTTTGTTACAGGAGAATCAAGTCAATTCAAGGAGAACAAAAGAGTTAATGTGGGGCATCTGTCAATGAAGCAACTGAATGATATATTGGAGAAAATTAAGGTCAAGGCAGACTCCAAAAGGAAAAATAATAGAAATAGGAAACTAAGAATTAAGAAACATAACAACTACACACCTGAAAAATATGCACCTAGAAAAATCTGTATTAAGTGTGGTAGTGTTAATCATTTGTCTGTTAATTGCAAACCTGCTATTCCTGCACCCATTTATGTACCTCCCTCATTTACCAACATGCCCACAATGCCTATAAATGTTATGCCTCCATAGAATTTGAATGCATTATTTGCTAAAATGCCATTTGCACAAAATCCTTGCTATGCTGCATTCAATATGCCTCAAATGCTATTTAGCATGCCATACTGAAATAACATGTTTGCACATAATATGCCATTCCATGTTAATCAACCTGTGCATGATAATTCTGTGATTATGAATGGTTTTCAAAGCCCTACTCTAATGATTAAGGTTGAGTCTCAATCACCTACGTTAAGTGAGGAAAAGCCCAAGAAACCTAAAGAGAAGGCTAACAAGGTAGGACCCAAGGAAACTTGGGTACTAAAATCAACTTGATTTGATTTTGATGTGTGCAGGGAAACAAAAGGAATCTTTGGTATCTGGATAGTGGTTGCTCAAGGCACATGACTGGAGATTCTACCCTGCTCATTGAGTTCAAGGAGAGAGCTGGCCCAAGTATTACTTTTGGAGATGACAATAAAGGGTATACTGTGGGATATGGCTTGATTTCAAAAGACAATATCATCATTGAAGAAGTTTCTCTAGTGGATGGACTTAAACACAACCTTTTGAGTGTCAGCCAGCTATGTGACAAGGGCACTCTGTAACCTTCAATTCAGAACCCTGTGTTGTTATAAACAATAAGAACAGTAAAGTGGTTCTCATGGGAGTGAGAAAAGGAAATGTGTATCTAGCTGACTTCAACTCATCCAATGCAGATTCTATTACCTGTCTTTTCAGCAAAGCAAGTCAAGATAAAAGTTGGCTATGACATAAGAAGCTGTCTCATTTGAACTTCAAGCCTATGAATGAGTTAGTTAGGAAAGACCTAGTAAGAGGCATTCTTCAAGTTGAGTTCTCAAAGGATGGACTATGTGATGCATACCAAAAGGGAAAGTAAATTAAGGCATCATTCAAGAAAAAGCTTGAATCTACAATTAAAGAACCACTGCAACTATTGCACATGGACTTTATTGGACCAGTCAGTGTATTGTCAATCTTAAAAAAAAGATATTGCCTAGTGATTATGCATGATTTCTCAAAGTTTACTTGGACATATTTCCTCAAATCTAAAGATGAAGCTAGTTAAATCATTATCAATTATATAAGGCAAGTCAACAATCATCCTGATCTCAAAGTGAGAAGAGACATGAATGACAATGGAACTAAGTTCAAGAACTCTGCAATGAGGTTGTTTTGTGATGAAAATGGGATCTTGCATGAGTTTTCAGCAGCAAGGACTCCACAACAAAATGGAGTGGTGGAAAGAAATAATAGATCTCTTATTGAAGCTGCAAGGACAATGCTAGAAGAATCAAAGTTACCAACTTATTTTTGGGCAGAAGCTGTAAATACTGCATACTACACTCAGAATATTTCTTTGGTCAATCAAGCAAAATGCATGACTCTGTATCAATTGTTCAAGAACAGGAAACCAACACTTAACTTTCCTCATGCATTTGGATGCAAATGCTAGATTCTAAGGAATGAAACTGAACAACATGGAAAGTTTGATGAAGGTATATTTTTTGGATATGCTGTTACAGATGTTGGAGGAGCTGTAGGAAATGTAATGCCTGTAAATATGTGATATAATTGTAATATGATATTCTGTAAATACTGCATGCTACACTCATAATATTTCTTTGGTCAATCAAGCAAAATGCATGACTCTGTCTCAATTGTTCAAGAACAGGAAACCAACACTTAACTTTCCTCATGCATTTGGATGCAAATGCTAGATTCTAAGGAATGAAACTGAACAACATGGAAAGTTTGATGAAGGTATATTTTTTTGGATATGCTGTTACAGATGTTGGAGGAGCTGTAGGAAATGTAACGCCTGTAAATATGTGATATGATTGTAATATGATATTCTGTTTTGTGCTATATAATTTTTGTGTATTAAATGTCAGAAATTATGTGAATTCAATATGTTCATATATATTCTTCATCGTATGGCATTGCGAATATCGTTAGATTATTTATAAGCATATAATTAAATGAACGCAAGCTAATTTTGTTACGCGAGTAAATAATATTTGAGTTGTCGTAGTTGCGATTAAGCGATACATTATTATTTGGCTTAGAATCAAATTATTCACATATTATTATGTGGCTTAGAATTTTTATTATGGTTTGTTTAATAGAGTATTAACCTTGGAAAAATTCTTTTAAAATATATTCTTGTTCAAAATTTTTGGAAACATTTTTATAAAACTTCAAAAATTTCATAGTATTTATGGTGTTAATTTTGTGATTTATGAAGCTATATTTTATTTAATAAATTTCATTCTTTTTAATCATACTTTTATTAATTAATAGATTACTATTATACCCTTGCATGCATTTTGGTTTATAAGGGAGTCCAAGGCTAAGACCGTCAATTCCAACCCCACTTTACCCCTTTAACCTTGCATGCAATTTTGTTATAACTAGCAAGAAGGGCATTCATGTATATTCCTCATTCCACTATCTATTTAATCAAATTAAAGAGACAAAAACCAAGTGAGTGCCTCATTTTCATCACACACACCCACTCAAACTCTCTCTCCTCTCCACTCCTCTCTCCCTATCGACCGAACTCCCTCCCCACCCCCATTCTTGCCATTTTCTCCAATTTTTCTTCATCTTCTTTCACTTCTCAAGTTAGTCAAGCCAATATCTTCATCATTTAGTGGAGTAGCATCATTTTAAGGTGAGTTTTGTGTGTGCATATTGTTAAAGCCGATGTTGAGGCCTTAGTTCTTATGAACTCAAGGTTGCAACCATGGTGGCTTATAGAAATAAGCAAGATATGATCTTGGAGAGGTGTTAAACTTCTATTTTTGCCAAGTCATAATTTTGTTCATAAACATTTGGAAATGATTTTTTAAGAGCCGAATGTTTAGAGTGTTGATCTTGGATAGTTCTTATAAAGAATGATCATGCATGTTGATTTTGAAAATATTATTCTTTAAAAATGTTGTTTTATTAAGTTTAAACTCTTACATACTATTTTTCCTTCAAGATACCTTAAGTTTAGTACTTGTATGTCAATTTTTGCACTTGCATGTTGGATATAGTGCTTGCATGTCGATTAACAAGTGATTTTCAAAATAGAAACCATACTTATTGATTTTGTATTTTGGTACTTAAGTTGTATGAGATACATGCTGTGGTTTTTGGTTATAAAATGCTTGATGAAGTACTCCATGATGATAAGTGATTATATTCAGTAGATATCAGTGATTATTTTGGATATATAGTTCAATTTTTTGCTTAAAACTCGAGGACATGATATTGCTAATATAGTTGTTCTTTTAACCTCGTGATACTTGATTTTTGTGAGTTGCATGCCATGTTTCTTTTGATAAAATGCTAGTTTAGAATGTATATGATGATAGGAGCTTAAGGTCAGTAGGTGTCATGATGTTATCATGCATGTTTACTTCGAATTTTTGCTTTTAAATGCTAAGTGATGGCTTGTCTTGTGATGTGTTACTTTGCTTGTCCTTATAATTGATTGCATGCTAAAAATATTGTAAATGAACCTTATATATTGTTAGTCAGTAGGTATTAGTGTATGTTAGGACTTGCCTTGGTTGGTTGTTGTTTGGTTTTGGTGTAATGAAGGGAGTTTAGGTGGAAGGAGTTGCATTGGTTATAATTGGCCAAATTATTGTACTAGAAGTTTGGGTCATTTTAGGTGAGTTTTAGCAAGGCCTTGGTAGGCCTGAGTTCAAGAGAGTTGGGAATTGGTTCATACTTGAGTCCGATAGCTTTAGATTGTATAAAAACTTGCATTTGGTTAGGCACACACACACTAACCCGAGAGCAACTCAGAATAGGGCAGATTTGAGAAAGCTTGACTTTTGGTTGATTATTATCATGTCGTAGGTTAGGCCTTCATGGGGCCTTGGTCTAAATAGATAGAATGAAGTCTTAGGAAGCGTAAAAAGTCATTAAAACCAGTCATTGAACTAGATAAATGAGTTTTAAGTTGGTAAAAACAAGGCAGTTTGGAAATCAGGGAAGGCAGTTTTGTGTCAACTTCCACTCGAGGCCTAGGGAGGCCTGAGTGAGGCCTTTGAGCCATTCCAACTTTGAGAGTCAGTTTAGAGTCTTAATAACCCTTGAGAGTTGGTTTGGAGTGAAGGCCCAAGGTGGAGATACCTTATTCCCACCAAAGCACCCGAAAGTCACCATTAGAGTTGCCTTTGGGGACATTAGAGAAGTGCATTGCATTTGTGTATCTTTTAAGTGAGGCCTTGATGTCAAACCAATTGTTAAAGTTAGATTATGGTCATGAGAATTCATAGGAGTCAGAATATAGCAAAGGCCCAAGGTAGAAATTCATATTTTTTTTGCCAAGGCACACAATTGGTGCCAAAGTATGCATTCGGGTAAGCTAAGTAGGGTGCATTGCATTTGTAAGTCTTGTGAGGTGAGGCACAAGTGTTCCTTACTAAATCTAGGTTGTGTTGAGGTCTGCAAAGGAGGATTAGGAGTAGTAGTCTTTATTATTATTTGTTAAATGGATAATTGCTTGAGTGATTAGGATTTAAGTGTACTATTGCCATGCCATTCCTTGTTATGTGGATTATGTGAAACATATATTACATGAAATTAATTGTGTTTTATTGTATATATATATATGTGTGTGTATATGTATATATATATAGTATACGCAAAAGGGTAGTTAGCAAGAGTTGTGACGAAGATACTATTTATTATAGGTTCAAGTAGGAGGCCAGGAAAGGAGCCCTTAGACGATTCCATTCAAGTACTCAGTAAGCGTAGTCCAGGAAAGTGAACTCTCAAATTACTTCAATAATTCTGTTTCTTGTGATTGATTACCCTGTGAATGCATGACTACAGTTTCAATAAGATTAATTAGTCCTTGACATCACTCAATGAATAGATCTTGAATTTAGTTAATCAATTTCATACTTGAATTGATCCCTTATCATCACATATTACCTCGTACCCATGTGAATATCCTACAATAATTCCTCAATATATCAAGTGAAACCTAAAACCCTCATACGTTAGATTCATTTCCTTTGGAAACCCAAACACTGATATCATCCTCTAATTTGAACTTTATCAATATCAACGCCTGTTATCTTATCCTTGATCAAGAACCCTTTAAAATTAGAATAAGTTATTAAAAAGGAATTGAATGATATGTTTTGATAAGACTGAGGCGCCAGTCATTGTTATAGTTTTAAAACCTCATTAGCGGGGAGCCTGATGGTTTTATATGGCCAATGTGTGCCGAAGATCCTCAAAGGTTGTGAATCGCTTGTTATGTGGTTCGGAGCTTTGATGTGGGCTGATCACCCCTCATTACTCATAGCGCTGTGTGATTTCAATTCCTTTCACTTATTAAAATCTTGAACTTTTACGTGAAATTTCATATTGTTGATTTACCTCTTGTTATTGTTTTATTGAGCATATGATGAACTGTTATACCCTATTATTCACTTGCTTAGCGTTTTGCTCATTAATATTGTTATTGATGTTATCCCTTCAGTGAAACCCGAAGATGGTTCGTTTCAAGAAAACCGCGCGTAAGGCTTCTGGGGACTCGGGGTATGCCTACCGTCAGATGTTGGAGCAGGTAGGGAACTAGTAGTTCCCTAATGGTTGTAGACCTTGGATTTAAAATTTGGTAGTAATTTGGCTTAAGATGTTTTTGGTCTATAATAATTAAGATGTTAGATGTTGTTCAAACTCATTCCTGTGGACTCGGGGATTGTGGTTAAGGGTTGTAGCCTTAATAATCTATCTTTTATAGTACTTTACTATTTAATCTATATTATGCATATTTCTGCTAGTTAGTATTGTGGGTCCGTCACAGGTTGGTATCAGAGTTACAGGTTTGAGTCACTGAACAACATAGGATAAATGAATATAAGATAGGAATTTAGAAAATCGGATGAACATAGATCATTTGGGTTTTGGGGCGTTAGAATCTACAGGTTTTATGACCCTTTTATATATAACCGCGTATATATATAACTGTTGTCAGGCATCATCCTCATTGACTCCCGGATTCCCTTCTACTGTGCCATTCTCCCTTTATGAGCAGATGGTAATTATGGTTGATCGACGGGAAGGCGAGAACGCGAATCTTCGGCGTAGGGTGGACCAGTTGTACCGCAAAAACTTTGATGACGAGCCCAACTGACCCCGACTGATAGCCAGACTTGAGGAGATCATCCAGATGGCTGAGGACCGATTGGAATTGATGATTCCACACCGCGAGAGAGAGAGAGAGAGAAAGTCAGATCACTCTTACTGCAATTGCTGACGAGCTCCGTCGAGCGATTAGCCGTCTCCGTGCCCCTGTTCCCCCTCCACCATCCTCTTAGACTATCAGATAGTCCACTTTTTCCAGCATTGTTGTTGATTAGTACTTTGATTTCTATTTGTACCTTGTACTTGGATTGTTTTGGGAAGACTTTATTTGCACTTTATTTCCTGTCCGTACTTTATTCGCACTTTTCATTCGAACTAATATTAAATTCGCACTTTGATTATCTCTATGATATTGCCATCTCATTACCATGCTATATACTTGCTTAGATAAAAATTGTTGTTTAAATTCTGTTGACCCCTTTTAAACTTGATCATGTCTAATCTTTTCCTAAGATATCTCTTGAATAAAACCTCAGTACTTAATATTTACCCTTGTTATAACTTGTCCATGCAAATATTGAACTGTGAATAAACCTTTCTTTTCTATATTCAGAATCATGCCTCCTCGTAGAGCCCGCAACACCAATACCGAGGATCATGAAGATCCACCACCCAACTTGGCTCAACTTATGCAAATACTTCACCAACAATCTGTTACCGTTGCTTAACAACAACAACTCCTTATGTGAAACTACCGGAGTTATGTGGAACTCAAGACCCTGTAGAAGCCCAATCTTGGCATAAAAAAATGGAGAAAGCTTTCACGCTAGCTGTTGTTAGGGAAGAAACGAAGGTCAATTATGCTTCTTATTTTCTGAAAGGCGAAGCGAACTATTGGTGGGAGTCAGCTCGTGCTTTAAAAAAAGTAGAAGTTATCCCTTAGGATAGATTCAAGAAGATTTTCTTAGACAAGTATTTCTCGAGTTATATGCAGACTCAAATAGAATTTAAGTTCTTTGAATTGAAGCAAGAAGGATGGTTGTGGGAGAGTACGAGAAGAAATTTACTGAATTGGCTAGGTTTATTGGAGATTACGTGGACACGGATGAGAAGAGAGCGAAGAGATTTCAACAAGGATTAAAGCCTTGGCTACGAAGCAGAGTGGCTACTTTTGAATTGGCCACATATGCTGAAGTGGTCCAGAAGGCGATGGTGATAGAAGGAGAAAGTGATCAAAACTCGAAGGAGAAAGAGAGTAAGAAAAGGAAGTTTGAAAGTAGTGGAGAAGGATCGGCTCAAGGAAGCCAAAGTGGGAATAATTTCAAGAATTTTGGATTCCAGAACCAAGGAGGACCCCGAAGCTTTAAGAAAGGTGATAATAAGAGTCAGAAGAATAGGATTCAAGGGCCCAGTGGTCATAAATTCTAGCAAGCAACAAATCTGGAGTGTAAATTCTGCAACAAGAGACACACGGGTAACTGCAATAAGACTGACATCATTTGTTACAAGTGCAATTCGAAAGGTCATTATATGAATGAGTACTGAAACTCGAAGCCTCCTGTCACATGCTTCAAGTATGGAAAGACCGGTCACATGTCGAAAATTTGCAAGACCCCCGGAAATAAAAAGATGATGCAACTAATGGAAGCTCCTTACAATCAAGCAATGACATCTTCTGTTCCAATTCTTCAACTACCTTCAAATCAACCTTCTGAATCTGCAACTCCAGTGTTCCCTCCCTCCTATCCTGCTCAGGCCCGGACATTCAACATGAATATCAAGGATGCTGTTCAGAGTTCTAAAGTTGTGGCAGGTACGCTTTCTATCAACAACATCAATGCTAAAGTGCTATTTGATTCCAGAGCTACTAGATCTTTCAAATTTGAACTTTTGTTGGCAAGTTAAATTGTGAAAATGAACTGTTAGTTGAACCCTTATCTATCATTTTGGCTAATCAAGAGCAAGTATCTGTTAAAAGTGTTTGCCCTCGGTGTAAAGTAGAGATTTCAGGCTATAGTTTCCCTGCTTCCCTTATACCTTTTCGACTAGGAGAATTTGGCATTATATTAGGAATGGATTTGTTAGAAGAGCATGGTGCTCAGATAGATTGTAAGAAGAAGAAAGTGATGCTTAAGTCCCCTCAAGGAAAGAAAGTAGAGTTTAAAGGGCAGAAACAAGTTAAAGCATTTTTGATAATGATTCAAGCTAAAAGATTGTTAAGACAAGGGTGTGAAGGGTATTTGGCCCATGTAATTGATAGATCTAAGGAGACGCCGAATATAGAAAGTATTCCGATAGTTAGCAAATTTCTCGATGTATTTCCAGACGAACTTCCTGGATTGCCGCCTGACCGTCAAATCGAGTTTTCTATCGACTTAGCACCCAGCGTGGAACCTGTATCGAAGGAACCTTATCGTATGGCACCAGTAGAAATGAAGGAATTGGCCAAGCAACTACAAGAGTTATTGGATAAAGGAGTTATAAGGCCGAGTGTATCTCCGTGGGGTGCTCCAATTCTGTTCATGAAAAAAAGGACAGAAGTATGAGATTGTGCATCGACTATAGAGAGTTGAACAAATTGACCATCAAGAATAGGTACCCGTTACCTCGTATTGATGACTTGTTTGATCAACTTAAGGGAGCGACTTATTTCTCGAAGATTGACTTACGATCGGGATATCATCGGTTGAAGATTAAGCCAGAAGACATACCAAAGACTGCTTTTAGAACCAGATACGGACATTATGAGTTTGTAGTTATGGCATTCGGATTGACAAATGCGTCAGCCGCCTTTATGGATTTGATGAACCGAGTATTCAAGGAGTATTTGGATAAGTTTGTCATTGTGTTTTTCGACGACATTCTAATATACTCAAAGACTGAGGAAGAACTTGCTGAACATCTGAGAATAGCTTTAGAGACTTTAAAAAAGGAGAAGTTATATGCAAAGTTTTCAAAGTTTGAGTTGTGGCTGCGAGAAGTTCAATTTTTAGGGCATATTGTCGGAAGTGAAGGTATTCGAGTTGATCCAGCGAAGATAGAAGCTGTAATGAATTGGGAAAGGCCAAAAACCCCAACTGAAGTTAGAAGTTTCACGGGATTGGCTGGATATTATCAAATATTTGTGAAGGATTTCTCAAATATTGTAGTACCATTGACAAAATTGACCCGAAAGAGTGAGAAGTTTGAATGGACGGAGAAATGTGAAAAGAGTTTTCAAGAGTTGAAGCAGAAGTTAGTCACTGCTCCAGTATTATTCTGCCAGATGATCAAGGAGACTTTGTAATATTTAGTGATGTGTTACACAAAGGATTGGGTTGTGTTTTAATGCAACACGGAAAGGTGATAGCCTACGCATCAAGACAACTTAAGCCTCACGAGCAAAGGTACCCAACTCATGACTTGGAACTGGCTGCAATTGTATTTGCTTTGAAGCTGTGGAGACATTATCTATATGGAGAGAAATGTGAGATATATACGGATCACAAGAGCCTGAAGTACATTTTCACTTAGAAGGAATTAAATATGAGGCAACGAAGATGGTTGGAGTTGATTAAGGACTACGATTGCTCAATCAATTATCATCCCGGGAAAGCGAACGTGGTAGCGGATGCTTTAAGTCATAAGGAGAGATTGAATATGTTGACTATGGACCAAGAGTTATCAAAGGAATTTGAGAAGATGGAAATTGAGATTCGAGCTCCAAGTGCACCGACGGACATGATTTGTACGATGACTTTTCAACCAGAATTATTAGGAAAGATTAAGAAGTGCCAAGAAGAAGTAATGAATCAAAGGATGAATGAGTTGACCGGAGGAGAGATTTGCACTCAAAAAGACAACCAAGGAAATTTAAGATTCTCATCAAGAATTTGGATACCGAATGTGGAAGAATTGAAGAATGAGATTTTGAAGGATGCTCACAACTCATAATTTTCTATTCACCCGGGAAGCACAAAAATGTATCAAGATTTGAAACAGAACTTTTGGTGGCCGGATATGAAGAAGGAGATTACTCAATGGATTAGTAGATGCTACACTTGCCAAAGGGTAAAAGCCGAACATCAGAAACCAAGTGGACTAATTCAGCCCTTAGAGATACCTGAATGGAAGTGGGAGCACATTGCAATGGACTTTATAGTTGGATTACCAAGGACAAAATCTAATCATGATGCTATTTGGGTAATAATTGATCGATTGACTAAGTCGGCTCATTTTCTACCGATTAACGAGAGATTCTCAATGGACAAGTTGATTCATATATATCTAAAGGAAATTGTTACTCATCATGGAGTTCCAGTATCTATTATATCGGATAGAGACCCTCTTTTCAACTCCAGATTTTGGAAGCAATTTCAAGAACATTTGGGAACTCGACTCAAGATGAGCACTGCCTATCACCCACAGACAGATGGACAAAGCGAGCGTACGATTCAGACCATAGAAGACATGCTGAGATCTTGTGATTTGGACTTTAAAGGAAATTGGGATGAACATTTGCCTTTGGTAGAGTTTTTGTATAATAATAGCTTTCATGCCAGTATTGGAATGCCCTCGTATGAAGCCCTTTATGGAAGGAAGTGTAGATTACCTCTATATTGGGATAAAGTTGGAGAGAGAAAGGTAATTGGCCTCAAACTAATTCAACAAACAAAAGAAGCATTAGATTTGATTCGAAATCAATTGATCGCGGCTCAGGATAGACAACAAAAGTATGATGATCCATGCAGAAAGGACGTAGAATATTGTTATGCATATGTTGTGTACTTGATGATTTCATAAACAAAACACCTAAGTAGATTTTACTTAGTGAAATAATGTAGCACTCGACGGATAAAAATTATAGCCCCGACGGATAACTCATTATAGTCCCGACGGATGATGACTTATTGTCCATCGAGTGAGTAGCTTATGTAATAATGAGTCTGTAGCACAATTCTGCATACACCTTTGTATAGATTCTGTAGTAGCATATAAGTCATGTTGACTTTAACTAGATATGCAGAATAGGTTGATTAATTGTACATAGATGATGTCTTGTAATTCTGCATAAATGAATTGAAGTCAAGTGCCAAAATAGCTACCGACGGATGATTAACAAAGCCATCGACGGGTGATCAAATGGCTATCAACGGATGTTCAGTATAGCAGTCGACGGATGATCAATGAAGCCATCAACGGATGATCATAAAGTCGACGGATGATCATGTACTCAACGGATAAAGAATTCAAATATCAGTTGACAGTGACAACTGGTCACATGCGTCGAAGTGTATGCAAATGGAATGAGGAAGCCTATTAACTGGGTAATAGAGAACAAAGTAGCAAAGCATTAGACCCGATAGTTTTTATAATGATTCTGTCTTTTGACTTTATAATCTTGGTAATATATAAACCAAGAAGTAGCAAATAGAAACATAGATCTGAGATACAAAAAGTGAGAAACATTTGTAAGCAGAATTATTAGCATTTCTCTGTATTCTCAGTAGGTCATATTTGTAAGCAGCTGTGAGCATTCTTGCACACAGAGTTCTCTCGATATAATATATATCTCTGGTGGAATTGTTTAAATCCACCAGAAAGTTTTTAAAGACTCTTGTTTTTAATTACTTGTGTTTTGATTCACTTAAGTTTTATTCCGTATTGTGCTAATCAATACACTTATATTTATATCTGAGTTAGAACATTTTAATTTAAGAAAAAGGTTCAAGAATTCCATTTAACCCCCCTTCTGTAATTCTTGCTACATTATTAAGGGACTAACAATCAAGCTGAAACAAGATGGATGAAAATGGCATAGTTGTCAGGAACAAAGCTAGATTGGTTGCTAAGGGCTATTGTCAGCAAGAGGGAATAGATTTTGATGAAATATTTTCTCCTGAGCAGCATGGAAAGTTTGATGCCAAAGCACATGAAGGTATTTTTGTTGGTTACGCAGTTGGAAAAGCATACAGAGTCTACAATCTCCAAACGAACATTGTTATGGAATCTGTACATGTTGTGTTTGATGATAAGAAGATTGAAGGACTGCAAGATGAAGGCTTCCATGAAAGCCTCAAATTTTACAATGTTGAGATGATCTGTGATGATAGTGATGATGAAAGTGATCAAGAAATAATCTCCAAGGATAATACAGAATAGCCAGGAACAAATGAAGCACTACATCCATCAAAAGACAAGGTGCATCATCCGTTGAAAGACAAACTGCATCATCCGTCGAAAGGGAAAACTCAACATCCGTTGAGCTATCAATAAGAGTTGAATGTCAATATAGATCACACACAGAGAGTACCCCAACTTCAAGTCAAAGATCCAAAAACTCATGGGGAGTTTCTTCTAATCAAAACTCAGTCACACATTAAAAAAAACTTTGAGGCCTCTTCATCTATAGCCAATCTCCCACAACAAAGGAAATGGACTAGAGATCACCCATTTGAACTAATTATTGGTGATGCATCTTCAAGAGTGCAAATAAGAAAAGGAACTCAAGAATAATGTCTATATAGTAGCTTCCTGTCACAGGAAGAGCCAAAGAAGATATATGAAGCTTTGTTGGATCCTGATTGGGTTTTAGCTATGCAAGAAGAGTTAAACCAATTTGAAAGGAATAAAGTATGGAAGCTGGTACCAAACCTAAAGGCAAGAATCCTATTGACACCAAATGGGTACTCAGAAACAAGACGGATGAAAATGACATAGTAGTCAGGAACAAAGCTAGATTGGTTGCTAAGGGCTATTGTCAACCAGAAGGAATAGATTTTGATGAGACCTTTTCTCCTGTTGCAAGACTTAAATCCATCAGAATCTTTCTAGCCTATGCAGCTCATGCCAATTTCAATGTCTATCAAATGGATGTTAAAAGTGCATTTCTGAATGGAGATTTGGAGGAGGAAGTCTATATCAGTCAACCTCCTGGTTTTGAAGACCCCAGCTTTCCATATTATGTCTACTATCTTTTGAAAGTACTTTATGAATTGAAGTAAGCACCTAGAGCCTGGTATGACACTTTGTTAGGACAAAAACACGTGCTAAAATTACACGCACGTATACGCGTTCGCAAGTAATATAGAATTCTTTCTAGTTCGTTCCCACAGAGACTGGTTTTGGTTTAGTATAATTTATGCACTTATGCAACAATGATATGGCTATCGTTCAATGCTAAGACAAATAACAAATTGGATTTTGATTAACTAAGAGATTATACTAAATAACATTAACTAAGAAAATTGAGGTTGAATTACTTATATGAGACAAACATGGGATTCTAACTTCATTACTACTTTATTCAAAGTAATTGTTCTTAACCTTAGCATGCAATGGTGATGACAACTAATCAGACAACACGAAACTAGTAAACGCCAATTTTCATTGTACGAATACCCTACTACCAGACATCCACAAAGGAGATAGAAGCTGAATAGACACCGATTATATTGAGACCCTATATGTCTATAGAATTTGACAACATAAGGTTTTAATACCCAAGTTATCTATCTTGATTACATAGGGAAAGTAAGATGGTTAAAATTACCTACAAATCATGCATAATAAATACATGAACCTGTGCTAGCATGGCAAGTTCTAAACCTTTATGTTCATTGTCACTTTAATAGAGATTAACACGCTATCTTATAAGTTTGTGACGCTCATAAGACGAATAAGCACAACCAATACTAGCATATCATACAATCACCACACACTAAGATATCGAAACAAATTAACTATTGAAATTCATAAGTAAATCCGTTAAAACCCCACAATAATGATTAGTTCATAACTGAACTCATCATCATCGTAGGTTCCGATGAAAGCATGGTATAATAAACTAAGTCTTTATAAACCGAATAAATAATCAAAGTACGTTAACAAGAGTAATAGGTTCAACAAAAAAGAAAACAAGCGTCCAAGATTACAACTTAAGCAAAGAATCACAAGTAAAACAAGTTTTTCTTCTCCTTCATTGAATTTATGCTTCTAGATCTTCTCGCCGTTATCTCCTTAGTCTCCCTATTATGAAAAATGTCTTTAAGAAGTCTTTATATACTAACCCAATCAATCCAGAAGTCCAGCAGATCAATATTCTATTAAAAATATGATTCTGGAAAATAACCTAGCACGCTGAGCTTCTAGAAAAACTTTATTTTTCTTGTTTTCTTGACTACAGCTGCTGGTTTCTTTTGCACATTTGACCGAGGCTCCATCCTAACACTCTTCTAGCATAAAAACAATGTAAAACCATTCATGCTCCCGATTATGCCCTGAAATGCAAAACACTACAAAAACACATCAAATACACAAACAATTTGAGTACAAAACACCAATTCGAGCCTTTATGAAGCGTTTGAAGTGGATATAAATGCCACTTAACACACCCCCAAACTTGAATCGATGTTTGTCCTCAAGCATAACAGACTCAAAAAAATGAAAAATAAAAATGCATGAATGTAACTAACATGAATGCAATGATCCCCTTAGAATAACTAAACCAACCAATGAGCAATATCTCAACGAATGCAATTATTTGCACAAAGTTCAATCAAATCCTATAAATCAACTCACAAGACAGAAACGTGCATGTGTGCAATTGCTTAACATATATACTCTTGCAACTAGATCAGTAATCATAACTCACCACTCATCAAGGCAATCACAAGGTTATACACGGAATAAACGATAAACTCAAAATAACTGACAACACTTCAATTTTATCGGAGTTATACAAGGATTCATGCTTTTATTTCTAACACATAACAAACACAAATATGCTTATTTGATCGTGCAACGAGCGAGGTCCACAAAAGACTTATACAATAATACCCATGTAGCGAGCGTTAGGTTAGCGGATCCCAGACTATAAAAGCCTTAGGTCACTAGGCACAAAGTCCCCTAGAACTTAATAACTCGAGTATTAAAGAACCCACTCGTGATCAATTATGCATTTTATTTTTTCTTTTCTTTCTTTTTTCATTTTTTCTATTTTTTTTGCAATTTCTAAACGAGTGTGTTTTGCTCTATCTCGCTCAACCCTAGACTACTCATATAAATATGAGCTGACTCCTAGCCATTTGACGCCTAGCCACAACTAGCAATGAAATCCGATGTTTTTTCTTGAATTTTAAAAATCCATGTTACTTCGCCACTAAGAGAATATCATGAATTCTAGGCATAAACAAGTGATTAAACCTCAACAAACAAACAAACCATGATCATGATCTAGCACTCAAGCAACCTATAAGACATAGTGAAAAATTTCTTATTTCTAGCATGCAAATCGATTCGTTAGGACTTAACATTCCTCTATACAACATCACTACACTTGAATTAATATCACAAATTAATTGGAAAAGCAATCTTAAGGGATCATGGTATAATGCAAATGCAACTATATGCAACATACTAACATGATAATAAATACGCAAAACAAAAACAAAAAACAAATAACTACATGAAAAATATGCAAACTATATGGACTAACAATCATGAATATGCATTTAAATGGACTCACGCACAAATATTCCTTAACTACCACCCTAAAACTTAAAATTTTCACTGTCCTTAGTGAAGGTAATAGTAAGAAAACCAAGCATACCTACTTAGAATCAGGATAGTCATCACCCTCCGCGGGTGGAGTGTCAAGAGGAAGGTACATATAATCCTCTCCAAAAACTGGCCAGTGGATGTCAACCCCCATGGATCTAAAAGCTATCCCCAACGCCTGGGTATGATCCTGTGCAAACCTGCTATGGATGTCATACATCGTGTAATATTCGGGAAAATTATGTGAATATTTTTATGTTAAATGAATAAATATTAAGTGTTTAAATTAGTTTAAAATGTTCCTTGCTATGATATTACGTGTCATAACTGTTATTTATGTTCCCGTGTGGACCAGAAATTTTTTCACGTAATTAATATGTGTTTAAACTGCATTTATATGAATTGATCTGCAACTTGGACTCGTATTCATTTGTGTTTTATCGAGGTACCCCTTTTATCTCGTTTTATGTGCGTTTGAATATATTTATATGTTTTCGAGAATTTCTGTTAATTTAAGTATCGTTTCGGTTTTTCAAAAATCAACAGACCGGGACCCCACCGTTTCGGTTTTTTAAAAATCAACGGACCGGGACCCCACCGGGACATCAAAGCCCACAAAATTCATGTTTTTATTTTTATAGAATTATACTTATTTCAAATACCCAGTATCTTTATATTTTTGAATTATTCGTAATTTTTGGGGAATTTTGATATAAATTTTATATTCTATTACTTTTAAAATTATTCCCCATAATTATTATTTTGGGGAATAATTATTTTAATTATGGGAATAAAAACACCCTTAAATGATTTTAGGGTATTAATTTTACAGATAATATAAATAGTTGCATGATTTTTAATTTATTCATTTATTTCATTAAAAATTCAGGAAAAAAGAAAAACCAAGAACAAGTTTGGGGGTGTTCTTGAGGCTGAGAATCAATCGACTGATTTCAAGTGATTTTAATTTCTGTTTTTGAAGCTCGAGTAATAGAATTGAAGCTCTCATCATTCTCCTTCTTTTAGTACCATCAGCTGCATCAAAGAATCGAGTAACAAGGAGTGCAGTCAAGTGTTAGACAGAGTTAGTAGCCAGCAGCTATAAGCTAGAGTTATAATAAGAAGTTAGTGAGCATACTAGGCAACTTTTCTCCCATATTCTAAATTCAGAATAGCTTATTATTTTATATATTCAAAATATTAGAACTGTTTATAAATACTCTGGTAGCGCATTGGATACCAACAGTCATATGTTTATTGGAATTCTTTTATTCTAGCAATCATTCTTCTAGAACAAATCTTTTGATTCAATAGATAGTGAATAACTATGCTATCCAGATATACTGTATATAGTTGAAACTTTATGATAAGATTAGCGAATAACTATTTGTTCTAGTTATTTCACCATCAGTTGTCGAGATAACTCCGGACCATGTGAAATGGGGAGTTAAATATATAAGAATGTCATTGGTATGACTCTTTTAATCAAAATCGTTTTGTGAATTGGTTATTAGTTGGCGTAAGAGGCCGAGGCAACCGGTCCAGCGTGAGCTATTATACGAAAGTGTAATGTCTTGCAAGGCGAGTATATGCCTTTTGTGGATATCCAATAGGTACGGTATGGCTGCGGGATATCGTTACCTATATTTACGGTATGGCTACGGGATACCGGTGCTGTTTCATGATTGATCATCAGGAACATGATAGTGCATAATTGTGTTTTGTTAAAATGTCGCTTAAACTTTAAAGTTTATATCTGCTTCTGGTTTTAATCAAATATTGTTATTGTTGTTAACTTATAAACTACATACCACTTGCTGAGCATTTCTTCGCTCATGCTTGTTTATTATTCTTATCTTTCAGCTAAGTCAAAGCAGGCTTGAGTTCCAGGTTTCCTCAGGAGTTGTGTTGTAGATAGTTTGGTGTATTTTCCAGGCAGACTGTTTTGGGACGCTTGATTAGTCTAGAGGTTGTAATAAAATTTGAGTAATCTGTAAAACTAATTAGACTTATGGGTTGTAATAACTTTGTTTTTTTAGTGCATGTTTCATACTATATCCTGTGATCCATCTAGATACATGCAAGGGGTCATATTTATTATTTTATTCTGCTGTGTCTATTATGTTGTGGTTTATCGTATAGTGACCCCCAAATCTAGACCACGGGTTGGAGGGCGTCACAGGTTGGTATCAGAGCTACATGTTATGGTCACTGAAACAGGCTTAGGGTTGTCATAAGTGAGTCAGAGGAAGATCACATAAGATAGGCGTGTGTATTTTAGCTCTTATAGAGTTAAGTTTTAGGTTATTGGGCTAGTTTATAGCTAAGTTGTTCAGGTTTCTTGTTTTGTGTTTAGCTTTAGGCCTTTTTGCCATTGCTGTGCTATTTTGATGACTTCTGAGAACAGTATGAAGTGATGAAAGAGGTTGGAAGCTTGTGTTGCAACCCTATCCACCATTATTGGTTATTTTGAGTAAGAGTGGAAGGTTTGGATAATTTTTTGTTAACTTTTCTCTGTGTTATTATTCTTTGAGATAATAAGCAGGATTATGTGATAATCAGTCGCTGTGTTAATATGGTAGCAAGTTTATGATATTTTGAAAGGAGATGATGCTGAGAATTTTGATATGCTAAAAGATTGCTACATATTTGACACTATGCTTGACAAATTATTATATACGTTGCTTGTTTCTTACCAGAATAATGGTACCAAAGAGAAGGAGTAATTCAGGGAGAGGATCGTACTGAGTTCCATACAGATCTAGCGATTGTCCAGATGTTGGAGTGATGCAACAATAGATGTTGCATCTCACGCAACAGCAAGAACAGCAGCAACAGTTAGCAAGCAAGCAGCAGCAGCACCTGCAGTGACTTTAAGCCATTTCAAGTAGTTAAAACCACCCGAGTTCAAGGGAAGTGCTGACCCCGTAGAAGCTAATGCATGTATTTAAGAGATTGAAAAGGCTTTTGACTTAATCGGAGCATGAGCTGAACAGAAGACCAAGTTTCTGAAGGGTAAGGCAAACTATGGTGGGAATCCACGCGAGCATTGGAAGAAGGTGAGTTTGTGACTTGAGAAAGGTTTGTAGAGCTGTTTTGGAGAAGTATTTCCTGAGGTATATGAAGAACCAGATGGAGATCAAGTTCTTGAATCTGACACAGGGTGATCTTACGGTCACTGAGTATGAGGCTACGTTTACTAAATTGGCGAGGTTTGTGCCAGATCAGGTTGATACAGATGAAAAGAAAGAAAGAAGGTTCGAATAGGGATTTAAATTTTGGATTCAGAATAGAGTGGTCATGTTTGAGGTTGACTTCATATGTGGCAGTGGTTCATAAAGTGATGTTGACGAAGTAGAAGTGACATGTCTCA